>NC_059326.1:9560000-11020000 GCF_018350155.1 Leopardus geoffroyi | reverse complement strand
GAGAAGAAACTAATGGTTGCCAGAGGAGAAGGGAGCAGGAAGATGGGCAAAATGGGTGAAGGGGATCAGGAGGTACAGGCTTCCAGCTGGGGACTAAGTCACCAGAATGAAAGGTACAGCATACAGAATATAATGTATTGTAATAGTGTCGCATTGTGATAGATAGTAGCTACACTTGTAGTAAGCGCAGCATAATGTATAGACTTGTCCAATCACTATGTTGTACACCTAAGACTAATGTAACATTGTGTGTCAGCTATACTACAATAATTTTTTTTTTAAGGAATGTCTTGAGTCTCACCCGGCGTCCATCCCACTCATCGCCACCCTCCATCAACATCCTGGAAGTACAGGTGCATGTTACACATCCTACGCCTAGACCTGTCACCACACCAGGAGTATGTCTGAAGCTATTTTGAGTAGCTCACATTTAGAAGTGTGCTCCTGAGCACAACATTTACAATACACAATTCACTTTGCAACTCCAGTTTTACTCAGAAGCAACCTTTCTACAGGTTCCCGGCAACCTTCATGTTTCCTGACTTTTATTGATACTCCAAATCCACAGTGATTAAGGAATTACCCCAAACATACAATTACCTTACAGATTTTAAGATCTTAGAGTTAAGGATATACTTGCCTAAGAGCTCATTTATGTTTTTAACAACTTTCTTGCCTCCTCCTCATCCTGGGTGGCTCATTTTTCATCTGGGGACCCTCTGTGTAGCGTGCGTCCCCATTGTTTTCTTTTTCTCAAGATGAGCACTGCACACCTGACCGCAATATGCAGCAGAGGCGGACTGTGAGCAAGGCTGGACCATCTGGCACCACAACTCAGATTTAATTAATGTTTGCTGGGTGAGTACCATGTGTCAGACCCTGAGCTGGGCATTTCTGCACATTTGGCTGAATGCTCCATGTGTACACGGACCTAATTCATTACTGGACTATTTTTAAAATCCCCATTTATTAAGCATGTCTTTTCTTCTCCATATCCTGATGCTTTGGCATCTTTGGGCCTTGATGACCCTGCAGGGATTGTCCCTTCCAGAGTGAGCTAATTCCTAGGGGATAAGTAATTTGCCTTTCGATGTGCCTTTCATACGCAAACCAGCAGTCCAGAGCCCGTCCTCACACTAAGCATGGCTGTCCACCTGCCCTAATCACCCCAGGGCCAGGTACCGGATAACCAGGGACAGCTTCTATGCCCCAAAGCTCTCTGAAATTATTCAGCCCTAAGTCCGCTTGCCCTGCTCCTCCTGTATCTTGTCTTGCCCACATTCATCGTCACTCCCTCCACCTCCACGTAGCCCTGCACGACACATGTGCTTACTGCTTTTAGGGACCTGTGAGCATAACAAACTCTTCCCTTCATGACAGTCATTTCCATGTCTGCATGCCTTACCAC
This sequence comes from Leopardus geoffroyi, assembly GCF_018350155.1. Lineage (NCBI taxonomy): Eukaryota > Metazoa > Chordata > Mammalia > Carnivora > Felidae > Leopardus > Leopardus geoffroyi. The sequence goes on along the minus strand of NC_059326.1, from coordinate 11,018,592 downwards.
ACCTTATTGAAACATCCCACACAATCATAGAACTGGCATCTAAGATTATTGTTTTTCTTTTATCCCACCCTGTGTGTTCAGTAAAAGCAAGTTTTAAGTTATTTTTGTCATTTGTCTGGCTCCTGTTAACAACGCTTAATAGACGTAATTATACAGAAGTTCCTTTAGTGGAAAGCCAAAAGGATTTAATTTAATTAATAATTATTTTCTAATAGGTGAAAGAGACAGCTCTGGCCTATCTGCCAAGTCCCGTCACGGCACACACTGCTTTGCCTGTACGTGGGGAGAAACACACGCCATTCATTCTCCCCCAAGCAAGCACACTAAATGTGTCTTAGAAACCTACAAGTGACCTTAGTTGGTTACATAGGGGTTTCGGAGGTCTCACATTTCACTGAACGAGAACTGGGACGTATCTTCGCAGGACCGGCTGTTTCACTCACAGACCGTGGGGTTATTTGGGCAACGCTAACTGTCAACTGTGGGTCCTCGGGATCGCTTTGGAGCTTGCTAAGCTAAGCTTCCCAGCCTTTCCTTCGTTGCATCCTCACATAGCTTCCTGTTTGGCCTAGAAGTACATTCTGCTTGCCTAGGGAGCAGTGAGGAGGCAGGAGCATGACAGACAGAGGTCTATATTCCTATCAAGGTTTCCTTTTTTCCTTTTTGTCTGTTTCTTTGTCAAAGTGTCAGGATGGCCTTTTTTTGGCGGGGGGTGGGGTGGGGTGGGGGGTGGTAATTAAAAAGTGGACTGTAAGGAAAGGCCTTAAAAGTGTGTGTGTGTGTGTATACAAACACAAATATAAATAAATTTAAATAATTTTTTCTCTCAGAGATGCACATCCAGACAAGGTCACCAGCACCGGATTTCTGTCTCAGAGGAGCTTACTGAAGGAAAAGCATATGCCTATTAATTCCAGTTTCTGTCCAATGTCCAAGAGGACAAATGCATGACATTGCACCAGGCATAAAATTCAAGCAACTTATGATTTGGGATCGTGCGAGAGAATCAAGGTGTTACGACGTTATACATTCTTTCATTGGTCAAAGATGAATGAAGCCACAGTGGAATTTCTTCTATCCTGGGGTCGTTTTTGTAATGGCATGAAGTGCTTTGTACAGGGGTCTGTAAACAAAATCGAGGACTTAATTCTGGCCTGTACCCTTTTCCTATGTCTAGCATTTCTGTCAATGTCATACTTTTAAGATTATGTCTTCCAACCAGCAGGAGAGTAGGGAGCCGCCTGATGTGTCTCCATGCCTTCCACGGGAGGACATAGCCACTCACTTATTCCATGGACATTTACTGAGCACATCAACTCTGTGCCACGGACTCTCCTACATGTCTGGCACATAGAGTTGAGAATAAGACAGAAAAAGTCCTTGCCCTCCTGGAGCTTGGTCTCACAAAACGAGGGACCATGTGAATGAACGAATCAACAGGCTTCATGAAATACGCACAGATTAGCATAGTTCATTGATAAGGTTCATTTTTTTTTTTCCACATTTTAACATCTCCAAAATCGGGATGTGTCTCAATATTGACAGTGACAACTTGGCAGTAGTTGTCACACCGCTGTCACTGCTCTGCACAGGCATAAACATGGTCACAGCTATTCATTTTGGTAGCACTTCTCCTAAATTATGGGCATTGTTGGCACTGCAGGTGTTCTGTTTAATTGCCATTTAAACGGTTTTTCTCAAAAGCTCCCACTATGATTTGGCACCGAAAAAAGATGTTACTATGTATGCGCTACGGCACCGAAACAGAGCAGTGGGGCTTAAATGTTATATCACTCAGGGAAACATTTGTCTGTGTTTGACATTTCCATACTACCTTGCAAAGCAAGATCCAAATGCTTCACCAGATTGAAAAAAAGAAAGACACAGAAGAGGAGTCTGTTACGGTCTGTTACTGAGATATATGCAAACCCACTGTCTATCACACACTGCTTAGGGAAGCAGTGCTAATTAATGACGGTATGAGCAGAAAAATGTACCAAAACCCTTGATAGAAATGGAGACTCGAAAGCAGTAAGAGGGTGGTGTAACCAATCCACACGATGTCATGGAAGATGGCTATTAAGATGGCCTGCATGTTATAATATAATTGGCAGTATTTTCTTTTTCTTCTCGTACAACATAAAAAGGATGCTATATAACTGTTGATATTTTAGATTTGATGAAATATGGAAATAAAAATGGATGGCCAGTGAATGAGAAGTTTTATACACATGATAGAATGCAGAGTAGAAGTTTGTTGATACTAGGCGGTCTTAACCTAATGAGGTATTTGCACGAACCCAACTTTAGGCAAGCTGCATGATGTCAGATAGTTTTGCAGATCACTGGTCATGTTAAAGAAGTCTACGTCACTCCGTATGCCCAACAAAGTTTCTGGTATATTTCCCATTCTGGTGCAAAAGCGTGACAATGAGCAAACCTCATGTTCTAGTTTCCCAACTTTAATTAGCGCTGCTCCAGTTTTTGGCAGTTTAGAGAATTTAGAGGGGAGGTGCTGGGGCTGTGTTCTAAACTCAAACCTTCCAACTGCTTCAGGGGATGGAGTGAGATAATTAGACAGGAGAGTCCATTTGCAATCCCAAAGCATGCATTCGGGACTTTGAGGTTCTTAGCACTAGAGTAACATGAGTAAAATGCCAACTACTGGGATATGTTTCCAGGCAGCATATGGCCTCAGCTCAAAAATGCATCTATTTCTCTTTAGGCTTGGAACTTCAAATCATTTTGGAATCAGAGAGAAGAGAATTGAAAACTATACCACGGGAGAGAACACACACACACACACACACACACACACACACACACACACACATTCACCTAGGGAGGAGAAATAAAATGATAAAAGAATGTCGATTATCATAACAGACACAAGTTTTAAGCACAGCTTCAAAACTCTGTCACACCTGCGACATCAGTGTTTGCTACCATTCAGCCAAGTGACAACTGTGTTAGTACAAGCGAGTAACTGAAACAGAAATAGATGTGTAGCTGCACCCATCACCAAGATAACAGGTAAATGAGTTTCTATATGGTGAACAGATATCTTCAGTAGTGTTGACAATGGGCTATACCATATACAAGGCATTTCACACTATGGGGAAGGCCTGCTTCCTGCCCCTGCGGCCCTATGTTAATTTCCTTTCTGGTAAGCCTCAGAGAATTCAGGGATTCCCTAGACTAACACCACCATCCCCAACGGCTCTGTTTCAGTTTTTCCTTTTAAGTAGCCTGGCCTGTGTCAGGAATTCTCTGACAGTTGGTATAGGAAGATGAGCATGCCAGTGTGAACACTGCAGGGGATGTATTCCTGCCAACTGGTGGTGTGTACTTATATGTGCAGAGCTAAAACAGATTTGGATGACTGAGAGAGTAGAGATTGCTCCTTAAGTGGCAGTGAGAGAAACACTTGATTACCTGTCTTCCAGAGCCAACTTCTCTGAAGGGACAAGGGGTTTAGATGTCTGGAGATTTCCATCTGATTTACATGCTGGGGACTGGTGCTTAGAGGGTGTCCGGGGAGTTCCTGATGTTGCCCTTTGGTGAAAGGAATACTTGTTGGGCGCAGTGTTGGGTTCCCAGAGGGACAAAACAATCTATGAAGGGGTTTGATCCAGGAAGCCAGTGGAGATAGCATTTGCCATATTTTGATTTCCTAGCATATTATAAAATGGCAATTCTCTTTCAAGGGGGCTGGGAGATAGCATAGGGTAGTGGTAAAGAGCACGGGTAAGGAATCAAACAGATCCGGGTTCAAATCCCACCTCTATCACTTACTTCCCACATAATCTTGGGCAACTTTACATAATCTTCTTAGTCTCTGAAACAGGGTAATAATATCTCATCAGGGTGCCTGTGAGATTTAAAGTAACTGTATAGGTAAAAACACTTAGTATGTGTGCTCAGTATTTATTTGGATACTATTGTGTCACCACTAAGGAAGTTTCCTTCTCTTTATGATGTAAACGTACTTAGAGAAGTTATGTTACCAGTGTAGGGGATAAATCATATGAACCAGAAGAGGATGTCCATATCCTTAGCTAAGGGTGTCTTTAGGGCACAAAATGGTATTATGAAGTTGTCTTTTGGTGTGAATATGTCTTGGTTAGAAATGAATAAAGTAAACCTGGTAATCCACCAATATGATCAGAAAGGTTAATCAGAATTAAACAGAATCTGCATATATTTGCTGAGATCTGCTAATTTCAAGTCAACGTGGTATCGGCCTGATTACCCCCTCTATCGACCCTGAGCCACTTGATGATAGGCCTGTTGCCACAATCTTGTGTAAAACTCAGTTCTAACTCTAATCGTTTCTCTGCATGAGAGGAAGTTTTGTAAAGCAAATAATCCCCACCTAACCCACTTTATTTTGAAGGTTGAAACTTTCTCCTATCTTCAAGTGGGTACACGTGTTCGGTATTCTTTGCTGCCACCTCCCACCCTAACAGCCGGGCTGTAACTTCTCCTCCCTTTCCTGTGCTCCACAGCACCCGCCCAGCTCTCAGGGAAAGCTGATTGGAAGCATATGGCAGTAAGAAACTAGTCAAGATTTGACAGAGGTAATCATTGGCACCTTGGCCACATGGGTGTTTAGGGGTCTTTAATTCGAGGTCCGACTTCAATTTTTGATGCTCTTACAGCATAGATGCTGGTGGCGCCCGTTCTAGGGGAGAGAGTACTGTTTTCAAGCGATAATAATGTGTGAGTTGTGGATGCTCTGTACCCGAAAGCCCCTCCCCACGGGGGATTCCCACAGAGGAATTTCCTCAAGCAAGGGCCTGCGTCAGGAATGCTGCTAGGGTCGGAAAGGGGCATGGGTTCCTGCATGGCCCTGTTCAGAACCCAGACCTTCCCAACAGGGTGCTCCCACGCTCTTTAAGGGTGCGGGCCTCAGGGGCCGCAGAGTCTGGCTCCTCAAGTCTCAGCCTCCAACTTTCTCCTGGCACAAAACCTCTTTCCGAAGCGCATGGAGACGGGAGGAGGATGGACGATGGGGATGCAGCCAGCTGCTGCCGGGAGACAGCCCTCCTCCCCACCCCACCCGCCAACCCCGCTTCCCTCTGCCCCCACCCTCTTCCTCACGGGGAAAGCGGCCCGGACCGCGCAGCCCCGCCCTGCCCCACCCACCCCGCTCCCAGCCCACCCCTCGGTCCGGGGAGCTTCGAGCTTCACAAAGCCACTTGCCGGGCGCTGCGGTGCCCTGGGCGAGGGGGCGAGCGGGGCTGGGTACCTTTAGGAAGAGGCCAGGACACCGGCGCCCGGAGAGACCAGCAGCATCGCCCGCACGCCGCCGCCGCTGCGGAGGGCTACTTCGCGGCGCCCACAGCCGGATCCGGCGGGGACCGGCCACCGCCGCCACCGCCGCCTGAGCCGCTCGCGCTCCCCGCGCTGCGCTCCGCGCGCGGCTCCCGACTCCGCTGCCCGGCGACCGCCACTGTCAAGCGGAGCCCCGCCCCCTGCGCGCTCGGCGAGCCGCGGACCCCCGGGACGCGCCGCCGCCGGGATTGGCTGAGCAAGTCGCTGGCTCCGCCCCCGCGCGCCGCGCCCCTCCCGCGCTGGTGGCGCGCGCGGCGGCCGGCTCCCTCCAGGGGCGCCGCGGGAGGGTGGGGTCCCGGGCTGGGCGAGGCTTCCTGCGGGCACGGCGCGCGCGGAGCCTCGGCTCCGGGGCTCCGGGCTCTGCAGTTTCTCCGTCCTCGCCCAGCCCGGAAAAAAACTGGACGGCCAAGAAGGAAAAGAGGAAACGTCTTCTGTAGGGCCCTTCGCACTGCTGCAGCGGGTCTGGTGGGAAATCTTAATGATGGAAAGACGTTGGTGAAGGAAGCCCAGGAAAGGCTACCTAGGGTAGAGTAATGGATTATAGTCAGAGGGCTCATTTGTGTTTTGCTTTTGCTGGTTTCCTGTTTAACCTGAGGGTGCTCTCTCACACCGTCTAAACTTCATGGGACGAGGAAACGAGATCCAGTTCGACAACTTGTCCAAGGTCACGGAGCAAGGAGATTGATTCTATACCTGTATACTAAATCAAAGCTGCTCTGGGTTTTCTTTCTTTTCAGTCATGTGAAGCGATGCGTCCTAATATTTGATGCTATGGATATTGTGTCACAAGAAATTAGTGAAAAATCCGTGGAGACAGAAAATAGACTGGTGGTTGCTAGGAGGTGGGGGGGGGGGGATGGGATGGGGAGTGACTGTTAGTGGGTAGGATCGTCTTTAGTGTAGGGAAAATGTTCTGCAGTTTGATAGTGATGACACAAACTCTGAGTATACTAAAATACCACTGACTTGTACCATTTGACCAAGTCAACTTTGTGATACGTGTGTGAATTGTGTGTGGATAAGGCTGTTACAAAATATGTCAAGAGTAAGAGTGCTGTGGGTTAACCCACACAAACACATGGTTGGGGTATGTCACAATTCTATTCTTAGTGGGCAAAAACTGTGGTTTATATGCATGCATGCATGCATTCATTCATTCATTCATTCATCCGATAATCCATGCCCATCTTTACCAGGTACTCTGACAGGGGTACAAAGATTAAAAATGCATGATTTCTGCCTTCAAGGAGTTCCCAGTCTACTGAGGGCGGCGGTCATGATAGTACAATATGGTAAATGTTATTCCAGGGAGTTAATCAAAGTGCCAGATTTAGGGTACTTAAAACCAAGGGAGGGACCTTGGCACCATCATGGAGGCGCTGGAGTACATGACAGAGTTTGCCAATGGCTGATGTGCTGGGTGTGAGAGGTGTGGCAGAAAATGCAGCCAGACTGTTACAGGACAAAGTCTCACCGTGTATTAGAGCTCAGTTCAAGATGGACACCCTAATGAAAAAATGAAAACTGAATTCCTCTTTGTCTTTCCTATTCCTGCCACAGTGTGTGATTTTGGTGAATGGTCTCGATATAAACCCAGTTTGGTTACCTCATAGAGAGCAACAGTTGCATCAACTGACCTTTGTTTCTACCTTTATAGTAGAGTAGTATAGTACCTTTCTTTCTTCTGAAGCTGGAGAAGTTGAGGGGATGCACTCAAGGCTTTACGGCTTCTATTCTAAGTGATGGATCTAGGATGACTCCGTTTCCAGGCTGAGTCCCACGTTCTTGACATTGTCAGCCTTGCGAGTTGTGAAGCTTCCTTAGAAGCGCAAAGAACTCTTGAGCTAAAAAAGCTGTTTGAGCAGCAGCAAATGAAACCTGTTTTTACACTTGGAGTTGATCTACTTTTGGATTGGGAAGTAGGGATATTATAGGCCCTAAAGGGAGAAAACAAACAAACAACATAGCCAGCTGATCCCCTTAGCTCCTCAGGAAAATCCCGGATTCTGGATTTGTAAGAGTGGCCTTGCAGTTGGAAAACCGGAGGCTACCTATCTGTATTGTCAGCATAGGATTGTCAGCATCAACAGCACTTTCCTTCTCCACCTTTCCTTCCATCCCTCCCGGGTTTGTGAATACCTTTTGAAAGCAGAGACTGGGCTTTGTTAATTTCCTTGCTTCCCCTCCCCACACTTAACAACCTCCTCCCTCTTAACCCTCCCCTCTTCCCCCCGCCCTGCCAGCTTCAGAGCTTGGGACCCAGTAGCCCCTCAATGAATGTTTGCTCAATATTGAATGTTGTTTTAATGGCGAAAAGGGAATCGTTTTTCCCCACACTAATTGTTTATAGTGCTGATATACATTATGAATTTGGGGTATTAATTGGTGTATATAGCATGTACATTCTACAGCTTTGGGACACGGTTGCAAGAACATGAGAGAATTCATACATTCCACATTTTAACAAGCTGTGAATTGAACTCTAAATCTGAAGCCTGAATTGAAGTTAGTTTCAATCTAATAGAACACAATATTAATATTTTAACAGTAAATAAGCTAAGTACTTGAGAGCAGAATAATTTTAATATTTATTTTAGAATTTTTTTTATCGCTGAGGAGATGATTTGCTAGTAGTTTCAAAGGTCTTCAAAATCTTTTCTAAATCTTCCTTTTTTTTTCTTTTCCTTTTTCAATTCCTCCTTTTAGTCTCATTTTAATCTTTCACAGTATTCTGTTATCTAATTAACACCTCAGCATTACAATACTATTTTCCATAAATTTCTGTGTTAAAAATCTAGGGAATCCTAAAAAATGGGGTCAGGGGGAGAATGGGTGCTGATCTCCCTGGAGTCTAAGGCCTGGAGAAAACCAAGAAGCCTGTAACTATTCCTTTTGCAGGAACAGATGTTGTCCCTCCCGGAGGAGTTATTATGGGTTGGAAGAAATGAGATAATAAAAATAAACAAGCAATATTGTGAATGTTATCAAACATCATCAGCACCAGCCAGATAGATCCCTAAATAAGTATTCTTTACCAATAAAAGCAAAAGCAGATGAACATGACAGTTTTCTAAATACATTCAGAAAAAGAAACAATTTGAGCAAAATAGCCAACCTAATTGGGCTACACATGAGCCACTCCTTGGGAAGGTGGAAACTGTTGTTGGTTCAGCCTCCCTGGCCATCCGCAGTCAACCCTGCCCCAGAGCCTTTGCTGCCTTCTTAAACAGCCTTCTTCCTTTCCAGGTCACATGGCAATCTACTGCCCCTTAGGATATTTATGGGATCTGTCTTATGGGTGAAAAGCCAACCAAAGATAGGACAAGGGGAAGAGCCAGAATCCTTCCCTGCTTAGCTGTCTGCCAGATCCTGGGGTTTCCAATCAGTTAGCCCTGGGCCTCCTTGCCGTTCTAGGAAAATCAATCTGTGGCAAAATTTGAGGATAGGAAGGATACCAGCAGATAATGATTACAAAGGTATTTAACCTGATGAAAAAGAACAATTTTGTAGGTAGTGTAAATGTGAAAATTAGGAACATTTTTTTTTTTTTAAGTCAAACATAATGCTACAATTGCATACTCCAAACAATTAATGGTGGGAAACTATTCCCTAGTTCTGTCTGATTAGGGAAAGCTTATGATGAAGGTGGATTTTGAGTTGACAATGAAGGATATGTGAGGACCACTAGTCAGAACGAGGGGAGTTTGGAGTGAGCAGCACCTGGAAAGTCCCAGTGTGGGCATAGGTATGTGGCTTCAGAAAAGTCACCGAAAGGTGACCTGTGGATGAAGTGTTGAAGGTGACCTGTGGATGAAGTGTGCAAATTTCTGTTTATCTAAACTGCTCACAGCTTCTCTGCCTTTGTGTATTTGCAGATTCTCTACTTCCTCCTCCAGGAAAATAGATACATATTTAAGAGAAAAAGACACTGGCTTGAAGTAACTTAGCTGTTACCATAGAGAACAAGAAAATAAAAAATTTCACATTATGTGAAAGGAAAGTCAAGCATGATAATTATTCAGAATAAACCACTCAAAAGGCTCTTCAGTAGAATAAAGAAGAATCGTTGTCCCAAAGGAAGCTAGTGTTTTGACATTTAACTGGGAAGAGATCCAAAAATTGAGACTAGGAGTATAGCCCTTGCTTTTCTTTTGGAAGACTTCATGTGATAATTCAGAGAAGCTGATGTTTGTAATTCTAGTTACCTTCAAATGATAATAAAATCAAACAAATCAAACAAAACCAATGGATGCATGTATATAGGAGATTGACACTGCAATAATTTCTATCTTTTTAATAAATGACTTGATACATTTTCTTTTTATTAAATGCTTATTTATTTTTGAGAGAGAGGGAGAGAGGCAGAGGGAGGGGCAGAGAGGGAGAGGAGACAGAGGATCTGAAGTGGGCTCTGTGCTGACGACAGAGAGCTCATGCAGGGCTCCAACTTAGGTAAGATCATGACCTGAGCCAAAGTCAGCCGCTTAACCAAAATGAGCCACCCGGGTGCCCTGATACATTTTCTTAATGTAGCTCAACTTCCTTTAGAAATGAATTTTTAGAATCCCTTTTTATTTCTTACCTATTTTTGCCTAGTTACTAGACTAGTTGAAATGGTTCCATTTCTTTCCTGTATTATTGTTTTTCTGTCTTTGGCTTTTAGAATCATAGTTCATGACAGTGGGAATGACTTAGAAGAAAATTACCAAGATGTTAATCTTTGAAGAATTGCAAGGAGTGAAAGTGTGGCAGGAAGATGGGAAAAGATCAAATTTAAATTTAATTTTCCTCACTAGAAGGAGGTATGTAGTTTCTGCAAAGTAAGACTGATTAGCTTGATTAGGATTCTAGTGAGGGTCTAGATCACGTTATTAAAAGTCTAGATATAAGCACCTAATGGAAAGTAAGGACCACAAGAATCCAGCAGAGATTATTGAAGAACAAATCATGTCAGATTAACCCTCTGGATTTCCCCAGGTTACCCTGATAGGTCAGAAATGTATTAGACTAATGGCAATTGTCCCCTAATATCTATTTCCCCTCATCTTACTTTCATTAGAAGTACCCCCTGAGTTACAGATGGAAGCATGGCAACTTAGGACTCCACTGTGGCTGGACATGGCCAGGTGACTAGCTTTTTTCTGGTCAGTGGGATGTGAGGAGGACTGATGTGTCCCACGTCCCAGTGGCTTCCTTCACTTCCTCCTTCCCTTTCCTGCAAACAAGCAGTGGTGAGAAAATTTCACCCAGGTAGCAAGAACAACACTCGGGGAATGGGGCAACAACAATATGGAGGGTCTCTGAGTCCCTCAATGACTTCATAAAGAAAAGCCACCTATCCTTCTGCATATTATAGATTAGAAATAGATTCATTTTGTTTCAGCCATTGAAGTTTGGAGTCTCCATGTTACAGCAGCTTAGGCTGTAGCCTAAGTAAAAAAATATGTGAGCTTCAATAAGACATTTGCTTAGTTTCTTACGATGTACTTCTATACAAAGAGAGGAAATGTGTATAAGACAAATACTTGAATTTGTAGCTGGAAGGATAACCTGACTCAGATTGAACTCACTGTGTTATACCCACAGTTACGGGATATTACTGTGAAAAGATCCAGATCAAAATCAGCTAAGGGAGAAAGCAGATGAGTCAGAGTTCAGAAGAGTTCCATGAATAGATCTGCTGTATGTCCTCTCTCATTAGAGTCCTGGACAGCACTAACTTCTCCCAACAAGTCAGTATGTGATAACATGCATTGAGCATGACTCCACAGAGCTTTGGTGTCTCTGGATTTATTCCTGGGGCTTGTTCACATAGACCTGCAAAGCTGACCTTAGCATCCAGACCCTCCGGAAGTAGACCTGATACTACATGACCCAAAGCCCCCAGCCATAAATCACATTATTAGACTCTCTTGTGTGGCTCAAGGCATCTAGATAAATAAAGACACATTTATCAGGCAAGGCATTTCAAGAGAATTATACATCACCTTCAAGGAGCTGAGAACAAAGACCAGATCTCTTTTTGGGTAAGGTTAATCTTTTTATTACACAATAGATTTCAATCCATTGCAAGTTTTGTTATTTTTTAAAAAATTTTTTTTTTAACGTTTATTTTTGAGACAGAGAGAGACAGAGCATGAACGGGGGAGGGTCAGAGAGAGAGGGAGACACAGAATCTGAAACAGGCTCCAGGCTCTGAGCTGTCAGCACAGAGCCTGACGCGGGGCTCAAACTCACGGACCACAAGATCATGACCTGAGCCGAAGTCGGACGCCCAACCGACTGAGCCACCCAGATGCCCCAGCAAGTTTTGTTACTTAAGCCTGAACTGTGTCATCTTTGACCAAAGTGAGCTTCTTAAGTTGCTTCCTGGGTCCTTATGAGAAGATTTATTGATCTTGAATAGGTTCCTTAATTTTTAAATTATTTTAAATTATTTTTTTATCACAACATGCTCCAGGCACATCTAATCTCTTTGGGAACAAATATTAGAAGACCATAGTCTGTATGCTAGGTATTTTCACTGTTACTGAGTTAGTTATTGTTTCTAGGGATTTTCAGTGGACAGAGTTAGAATGATGTGTATTCTCTCTATATATATATGAAATAATATACGCAAAATGAAGATCAATTTCTTATGAGTATCATATTGAAATTTACAATTGAAAAAAAAGTACTACACAACTTTTACTCAAGTTCTTCCACATTAAAAATATATCTTTCTTACACACCAAGAATTCTGGTTCTCAAGGATCAACAGAGAGGATAATTATTCATTTGTTTTATTTATAAACTACTGATACTAGGAATAGTACTACCAGTAGAATTACCCCAGGATGAAAGCAGTTAGAATGTGTTTCCATATGCTTTTCCCAGTGTTCCCCCAAATTGTTTACAGGTACTCCTATATATACATTGTTTTAGAGATGAAACGCATGTGGGAGTGGGGAAGAGGGGCAGAGAGAAAGAGAGAAAGAATCTTAAGCAGGCTCCACACTCAGCATGGAGTCTGCTGTGGACTTCATCCCACGACCCTGGGATTATGACCTGAGCCAAAATCAAGAGTTGAATGCTCAACCAACTGAACCACCCATGTGCTCATTTAGTCTTAGTTCTATAAGAAACTATACATTTAACTTTCACAATCAATCATACGACAATATCTCTGTAGTCATTTTGGTTATCTTAACCTCATTCTTTCTCAGATTCTTTAGGAAGAGCTCACAGAACAATGTTCTCTGCTCTCTTACATGTTGGTAACATTTTTTTCTATGTTGTTTCCACCTGAAAATCAGTTTTGCTGGATATAAAATTCCTGGCTACATCTTTTTCCTTGAGTATTTTAAATACATTGCTCCATTTTTTTTTCTGGCATAAAACAGAGCAGTGGAGAAATTTAATGGCAATCTAATTTTTATTCTCTTATAAGTCATCTGTTCTTTTTTGTCTAGATGCCCAAAGACATTTTTTTTCTGTCTCTTTTCAGTCTAGTAATTTCACTAGAAGACTCTTAGTGTTGGCCATTCTTGGTCTATACTTTCAGGTACCAAGTGTGCTCTTTCAATATATAGTTTCATATGTTTTTAAAAATTAATTTCTGGAAAGTTTGCATAAATTATACTCTTTAGAGTTTGTTCTGTTCGCTTGTCCCCGTCACTATACTTCCTCCCATCCTATCTATGCCCAGAGACTCCTATTATCTATGTTGTGTCTTCTTTGCCTATCTTCAAAGTTTGTCATGATCTCTCAACTTTCCTTTATATCTCTTTCATTTTGTTCTGGAGTTCAAGTTACTTTAAACTTTATTTTATTATTATTGTTTTTAATAATAATTTTATTATTATTGTTTTATTATTATTGTTTATTATTATTGTTTCAAATTATTATTGTTTTAATTAATAAATTATTATTTATTTTATTATTATTGTTTTAATTATTGTTTTTAATAACAATAATTATTATTGTTTTTATTATTATTGTTTTATTCTGTTAGAGAGATAGAGAGAGAGAAAGCAAGCAAGTGGAGTAGGGGCAGAGAAAGAGGGGAACAGAGGATCTGAAGCGGGCTCTGTGCTGACAGCAGTGAGCCCCATGCAAGGCTCGAACCCACAAACCATGAGATCATGACCCAAGCTGAAGTCAGATGCTCATCTGACTGAGCCATCCTGGTGACCCTCAAGTTACTTAAATTTTAGACATTACCTTTTATGTTTATTTGTTCTTGAGTTTCTTTTAGTTTAGTTTTTATTCCTGAAATTGCCTTTTTAAAATTTCTAATTCCTTCTTCAGTTCTGTCATTCTATTTCTGAATTTTTATAATTTTTATTTTTACTGTTCTTGCATTATTATCCTACTATTTTAGCTTGTCTTGAAATATTAGGTTACAATTTGGGTTTGTTCTGGAGGCATGTCTTTCTGGCATGCTTTCATTGTCTGTACAGATGTTATTTGCTTCTTATTCTTTTTTGTTTGTTTTCTTACAACAACCTTGCATTGAACTTGACCCCAATACTTCTGTGATGCTCATTTTTATGTGAAATTAGTTTTCTAGAATTGTTAGAAGGAAATAGAGTTCAGGAAGCCTTTCCAACTTTATAAAATTCTCTCTTTCGTTCTTTCCTTGAAGTGTCATAAATTAACAACTTTATTTATAATATTTTCTGGCACTGTTTCTCTCTCCCACTTCTCTGGACTGACTCTTTTTTTTTTTTTTTAATTTTTTTTTTTAACATTTATTTATTTTTGAGACAGAGAGAGACAGAGCATGAACAGGGGAGGGGCTGAGGGAGAGGGAGACAAAGAATCGGAAGCAGGCTCCAGGCTCCGAGCCATCAGCCCAGAGCCCGACGCGGGGCTCGAACTCACGGACCGCGAGATCGTGACCTGAGCTGAAGTCGGACGCTTAACCGACTGAGCCACCCAGGCACCCCTGGACTGACTCTCTTTTTATATCTATTGTCGCTCTGCTTATCTGATTCTCCTCTCAGCTGTGTCTCCTCGGGAGCTCTGGCCTGTCAGTGGTCAGTTTTGAGCCTGTTCAGTCCCTTTACTCTTCTTTACCATATACCCCTTACACTTACTAGTTGTTGGAGTGGGCAGAACCCCTCCCAGTTTCAGTGTATCGTCTCAGATTGGTCCGCCACACTTTCTGATGAGTACAATCCTGGGATTTTCTTTTCTTGATTCTGTCAGATATCCCATTACTCCCTTCTGCCTCTTGCTGCACAGATGCTTTGCAATAAATATTGTCCATGGGTTTTCAGTTTTGCTAACCATTTACTCCGTCTGTTATCATAAGAAATTTCAGGAAGTTTCAAAATATAGGATGATGATGTGACCATCATCTACCTATAATCTTAAGGTTCTTCTGTGGTTGAATCTATAGCATTGATAAGGAAAAGCAATAACCTAGTGGATATCCTTAACCTGGGCTAGATCAGCTTACTCGGGCTTCCATAACAAAATGCAATACATTGTGTGGCTTGAACTACAGAAACTTATTGCTCACAGTTTTGGAGGTTGGGGAGTCCAAGGTCAAGGTGCTGGCCAATTTGGTTCCTGGTAAGGGCTCTCTTCCTAGCTTGCCGATAACAACCTTCTTGCTCTGTCCTCATATAGTCTTTCTACATGTGTGCATGTGGAGGGTGGAGGGGGAAAGAGAGATCGTTCTTCTTTTTCGTATAAAGCCACTAAATCCCATTATGAGGGCCCCACCCTCATGATCTAATGTAACTCTAATTACTTCCCAAACTCCTCATCTCCAAATGCCCTCACTTTGGGAGGTAAAGATGGAATATATGAATCTGGGGACGAGGGAAACAAACATTCACCCCATCACATGTGTTCTATAGAGGGGTTATAGGTGGTTGTCAACATCATAAAAATTTATATTCAAAATTTTATATAGATGTGTTCATGTTTCTAGGAAGTCGGGTTCTCAATGAAGTCTAAAGGGATCACTGACCCCAATCTTTAGAACCATTTTCATAAATTATGAGATTTTCGAAAAGAGCAAATCGTATTCTTTCTTTCAGTAAGTGAATATATGAATGAATAAATGTTTCTTCTTTTTATAAGATACATGGACAAGAAGGGTGATTTGAAACACATAAACTTGGCCTCCTTTCTCTATTACTGATTTGTTTTATTTTTATGGGAATCTAAGTTTACGGAACAACTATGAGTGTATTTGCTGGCAAATACAGGGTCAGCCACAGAGAATATGGGAACTGATGGGGATGAGGGACTGGAAAATCTTGTAGGCAAGCTGAAGACTATAATTTCTGCCATATTTTTGCCTTTAAAGAACTACTGTTGCCAGGTTATCTTGGACACTCAATATGATAACAATTTTTTTTTATTTATTTCAAAAGATGCCATTTCTAGTGATAAAATAAAACCAGAGAAACGCCAACATTACTGGTAAATGAAATAAATGCCGTGTTGTCCCAGGACAGGTTTGGAGTTAAGGTGAGGCATTTTCTGGCAGATTGTAATCGTCTTCACTAGTTTTACGGATTCAGTTCTCATTTCCAGCTAACACTGTTCTGCTTTTATCAGGCTAAAAGACATCTGACTGCTGGAAGAACCATGCAGATGTTATACTGTAAAAAAGCAATTGCAGTGTTTTCAGCTGTAGGTAGGCTCCTGAGGCCTTGTGCTCTGCACCCACAGCCCTCAGCATGATTCAGAACTAGGACTCACTGAATTACAAGAGCTGACAGAAATTAATCCTCGGGAATGTTAAAAATAGGTAGACCCAGCCCTGGAGCTCTGCTGATAAAATAAGATATATACTTGTTGACTGGGCAGCCTAGGGCACTCATGTGAGATTGACCAACCAGCAAGGGCCTGGAGAGGGGAAAATCAGGGCAGTGTCGTCTCTATATGTGTACATAGTGTGAAAAATCTAACAGCAGCATGCTTTTCCCTTCACTATCCATTGAAGTGAATCAGGTTAAACTCAACGCAACAGTCATCTTAAAGACAGATGGGTAAAGTGCAGCTTGACGGATGTGAATGAACAAGGGGAGGGAGAGTTCCCATGTGGGTTGGGATTTAGGTGCTGAAAGTCTATAGGTATGTGAGCCCAAGGTTGTTTTTAGCACCATCTGGTAGCATTGTTCTCAGCTTCCTTCTTGCACACAAAAGATAGGAAACTCTATGCATTTCTTGTGAGATGTGTATGTGGTGTGTGTGTGTGTGTGTGTGTGTGTGTGTGTGTGTGTATGTGTGTGTTTCATTAACTATTTTCTCTAGACTATGTATTTCTAGAAGGTGTATTTCTGTAATTGTCATTTTAAAGCAATACCTACCAAGTTCTGTAGTAAGAAGGGTCTGACTATTTCATAGTTAAAGTTTCCAATTTGAGGTTGCAGTTAAATACCCACTAAAGTTACAAACGTGTAATTTTTAGGCATGTGTTGTGAATACACACAAATTATAGATTTTGAAGTGCCAAAGAATATAGATTTCATGAATTTGGACATGTTAACTAATTAGTTATTATAAATGAAAATGAAATTCTCAATACCTCTTTGCGCAGGAAAAAAAAAATTTCAAATTTTACTAAAAATGAACTTGTAATGAATGTAATGAATGTAATGAATGAGCCTGATTTATATGAACTAGATTAATGTATTAATTGTTTTATTGTAATATATTAATGTATCAGAGCATGAATTTTTAAATCTTGGAGTAATGTATAATTATAGAGCACCCCCCACCCCAAAAGGCCTTAATTTCCCTAAAAACAGGCATGGAAAGCAAAATGGCAAACCTCACTAAGGCAAAACATATTTATATCTGTTTGCTCTTTCAATATCTTAAAATTCCTAAAAACTTTAAAACAAACAAAAAATCACATTTGTTATACATTTTGTTGCTTTATTATTTAGTGATTATTCTTCATTGATTTGATCATCCAAGATTGTTCATCTTGTTTCTCCAAATAAACCTTAGGAAAATGAACTAAGTGTTATATAATTAGGGAATAAAAATATTGAACTCATGACTCATATAACAATTTTTCTATTTTTTTAAGAAATATTAAGATGAAACTTACCATGGATTTTTACTTTATTCATTTCTTTGTTAGTCAATATTTCTGGTAGTTACATGTTACTAAGACAGAGGTGTAAATGTAGAAAATCTGTGATTAAACTACTCGCGGTCAATATTCTTTCAGCATTTAGTTAATCCTCTAAATTGATTAAATCTAAGTATTATTCCTGCACAATCCAATCATACAGACAGAATTGAAAATATAGTTTTTATTTTGACAGAGCATGTCTTTGAGTTTTCTAGAAAATGAGATGTTCATGCCTCTAGGATGACTAATGCTCAAGTATGCATTTGAAGTACTTTTAGGTATTGATTTTGTTTTTGTTTTTGTTTTTTTTTTCAACGTTTATTTATTTTTGGGACAGAGAGAGACAGAGCATGAACGGAGGAGGGGCAGAGAGAGAGGGAGACACAGAATCGGAAACAGGCTCCAGGCTCTGAGCCATCAGCCCAGAGCCCGACGCGGAGCTCAAACTCACGGACCGCGAGATCGTGACCTGGCTGAAGTCGGACGCTTAACCGACTGCGCCACCCAGGCGCCCCTGATTTTTAAATTATATTTCAGACACACTGTAGTTGTGCTTACAAACACGATAACAGAGATATCTGTAGTATTCAGTAATAGCTGGTGAATCAGAGAAATAATGCACTTCGTTTTAAAAACAATTTAATGTCAGATATGTATCACATTGTACACTTAGATTTAAATTATTTGATTAAAAGACAAATATGTGGAAATATTCCTACTTTATAATCTAAGAAATAAAACTTTGCTTTTCTGTGTCAGTTATTAGGAAAGAGAGAACAAATCAGTAATTTGGCTTTATTTTATAATACCCATTGGGTGTCTTGACACAATTGAATGTTTTTTGAAAATGCTGTTTCTTGATTGGAAAATAAATACTCAGATCCTAAGGGAAAAGATTATTAAAAATTATATCATTTATATAAATTGAATCTTCAGTCAAGACTGAAAAATTGAATTATTTCTTGTACTCAATAATTATTAATTTTTAGGGGCACCTGGGTAGCTCAGTTGGTTAAGCATCTGACTTCGGCTCAGGTCATGATCTCACAGTCCATGAGTTCGAGCCCTGCTTCGGGCTCTGTGCTGACAGCTCAGAGCCCGGAGCCTGTTTCAGATTCTGTGTCTCCCTCTCTCCCTCTGCCCCTCCCCTGCTCATGCTCTGTCTCTCTCTGTCTCAAAAATAAATAAAAACATTAAAAAAAATTAAAAAATAATTATTAATTTTTAGAATCTACTATTAAGCAAAAGTGAAGAGCACTCTGATCTTGCAAAAATTTGTTACTGCTTTTATTTTTATGTCTTGTATTTTAATGTTGTTTTGGTTTTTCTCCTTTTTTTTCTTTTTAATTCCAGTTAGCTAACATACAGTGTTATATTAGTTTCAGGTGTACAATATAGTGATTCAACAGTTCCATAAAACACCCGGTGCTCATCACAAGTGCACTCCTTAATCCCCACCCCCTATTTCTCACATCCCACCCCCACTCCAGCCTCCTCTCTGGTAACCATCCGTTTGTTCTCTTAAGAGTCTGGTTTTTGGTTTGCCTTTCTCCCTCTCTCTCTCTCTCTCTCTCTCTTTTTCCCTTTCTAGTTTGTTTTGTTTTAAATTTGAGATCATATGGTATTTGTCTTTCTCTGACTTATTTCTTAATGTTGTTTTCTTTATGTAGTGACAGTTCAATGAACAAGTCCTTCAACAATAAAGTCCACTATAATAAAATTGACCAAATTTGGCAAAATTAACCTAGAAGAAAATGTGGGGAGTAAGCTCCTTGATATTGGTTTTGGCAATGAATCTTTTTTAATTTGATACCAAAACCAAAAGGAACAAAAGTTAAAACAAACAAGTGGGACTACATCAAACAAAGAAGCTCTATACAGCAAAAGAAATCATCAGCAAATAAAAGGGCAACATATGGAAAGGAAGAAAATATTTGAAAATCATATATCTGATAAGGGACTAATAGTTACAATATATAAAGAACTCATACAACTCAATAGTAAAAATAAAAACCCAAACCATCCAATTAAATAGGTTTTTTTAATGTTTTTATTTATTTTTGAGACAGAGAGAGACAGAGCATGAGCAGGGGAGGGGCAGAGAGAGAGGGAGACACAGAATCTAAAGCAGGCTCCAGGCTCTGAGCTGTCAGCACAGAGCCTGAGGTGGGCTCGAACTCACGGACTGTGAGATCATGACCTGAGCTGAAGTCGGATGCTTAACCAACTGAGCCACCCAGGCACCCCACAAACAATCCAATTAAAAATTGGGCAGAAGAACCAAAAA
Organism: Leopardus geoffroyi; assembly: GCF_018350155.1. NCBI lineage: Eukaryota > Metazoa > Chordata > Mammalia > Carnivora > Felidae > Leopardus > Leopardus geoffroyi. Next base: position 10,998,877 of record NC_059326.1, on the reverse strand, counting down.
GATGTTTTCCCAAAGAAGACATATGATTGGCCAATAGATACATGAAAAGGGGCTCAATGTCACTAATTATCAGGGAAATGCAAATCAGAACCAGAAGGAGATATTACTTCTCACATCTGTTAGAATGACTGTCATAAGAAAACAAGAGATGGTAAGCGTTGGCAAGGATTTGGAGAAAATCCTCTTGGATGCTGTTGGTGGGAATGTAAATTAGTGCAGTCTCTATGGAAAACACTTTGTAGGTTCCTCAAAAAATTAAAAATTGAACTACCATATGATCCAGCAATTACACTTCTAGGTACGTATCCAAAGGAAAGGAAGGCAGCATATCAAAGAGGTATCTTCACTTTTATGTTCACTACAGCATTATCCATAATAGTCAAGACATAAGTGTATGTATACAATGGAATATTATTCAGTCATGAAGAAGAAGGAAATCCTGCATTTGCAACAACATGGATAGAACTTGAAGGCATAATGCTAAGTGAAAGAAGCCAGAGAAAGACAAATGTTGTATAATATCACTTATATAGAGAAGCTGAAGAAGAAGAAGGAGGAGGAGGAGACATCAAACTCAGAGAAACAGAGAGTAGAAAAGTGGTTGCCAGGGGATGAGAGGTGGGGAAAAATAGGGAGAAGTCAATAAAAGAATACAAAGTTAAATGCGGTGCCTGGTTGGCTCAGTCGGTTAAGCATCTGACTTCAGCTCAGGTCATAATCTCGTGGTTCATGAGTTCAAGCCCCACGTCAGGCTCTGTGCTGACAGCTCAGAGCCTGGAGCCTGCTTTGGATTCTGGATCTCCCTCTTTCTCTGCCCTACCCTTGCTTGAGCTCTGTCTCTGTCTCTCAAAAATGAATAAACGTTAAAAAAAAAAAAAGAAAAAGAAGAAAGAATACAAAGTTAAAGAAAAATAACATCAACAACAACAACAAAAAACCCAAACAAAAAATGGTCAGATTTAAAACATATACCTGTATAGTAATAGTAAGAAGCACAGCTACATGTATGTGTTGACAAGAGAAAAATATCTCTCTTTCAACCGTGTTTATGTGTTACATCCAAGTAGGTAGCAGACCTAAAGATCATTCTGGAATATGTGGAAGTTGGTGAAACCTGTCTTCCCCGTCCCTATCCTCCCATTTTCCAGTTCACTCATTTCACTGAATGAATGACTGTTCCTTTTAATCATTGTGGATAGTTAGGACTTTTGGGGAACATCAGTGATATGGGCCTTATATTTGCCATTTCATAAGACGAAAACGAAGGGCTTGCCCCCTCTGGCCTTTCTGCTTTCGGTGTCCTGAGATCCAGAGATCTCGCTTTGCATATGTTACATGACATGAGAAATGAGTGGTGGGTGTGTGTTGTTTGTAGTGGTTTGTTGAACTCCTCATTGGTGCTTTCCCGCTTATGGTTATGGTTTCCCCATATGTCCCTCTTCACTTGCCAGACTGTCACCTCCTGAGTTCCCTTTGCTCAGCTTTGGCTCTTTCCCACCTCTTCCAAGTATGCATTGTGCTTCTCACAGGACACTGCTGCTCAATGTCACTGCTGAGCAGCTTCCCAAATACCCTTGGCAACGTACTCTTTGCACATGGCTTCTACTTCAGGAAATGCACAATGATTCTGCTGCATAAAGGGAGGGTGTTTAAAATCTTCATGATTTTGTTTTAAATGTAAGAGTTAAAATATTGTGAGTGCATCTGTGTACTGGCACTTGCCACTTATCTTCTGGGTGGTACTCAGTACTTTAACACATAATTGTTCTCATGTGTAGGGCACTGCTCCTTTAATTTTCTCATTTTGGCACGTCTAATGCTTCAGAACTGCCAGATCAGAGGACCTCATCACAGACAGACACTGAAATCCTCTCTGTTCTAAAGCCAAATATATTGCCAGACTAATGGGAATGAAAGGAGTCCAAAAGGCTTTTGGCAAGATATTATCGACATTCCCAGAACTTTAAAGGAAGGAGCTAGCAGGTAGAGGGCCTCTACATCAAAAGATTAGGGCTGGGAGGAGCTCCTGGGATTGGGGTGAAGGTGGTCATTCTGACGTCAGTTATCTCTGCTCCCCCAGCCAGCCGGAGTCTGTCTCTCCTTAGCTGTCAAGTGAGAGATATCCACCATTAGAATCGTGGTAACAAAATGGTTCCCACGGACCAATTGTCTCTTGGGGGTTATTAACATGCATATGTCACATGTTCTTGGAAGCACACCCTCCCCACACGTACTCCTTCTGTAACACTCAAGTAGCCACTGGATTCACTAGTTAGCCCTTAAAATCTGAGGCCATGAAAACCCACCAACTATTGGAGTTATGAGTGGGGAAAGGGTACATGTCTTGGGTTGGGGATGGAGACAACAAAAAGATGGTGAGTCAAGGATGACCAAGTTAAGATGAGGTGTTTGGGAGGCTAAGGGACTGTAGGGGGCGGAAACCTTCCCAGAGCTTGGTAGATCCTAAGGGAGGGAGAAAACAGAAATAAACAGAGAGAAGAGAAGGGATACTCAGACCAACTTTGCTTTTTTCACTTTGCTTTCAGTTTAGCCAAGCCTTATTCTATTTATTATCAAACTGACCCTCACCATCTCTATTAATCATTTATTAACATTTCGGGGAAAAATCAAAATAATTTGCTGAGTTTTGTTCACTGGCTTTGATGGAGCAGCTCCATTACCAACAGTTGGGTTTTGAAGAGGATACACTTTGCTTTTACCCGTGCTGGAAAAGGGCTAAAAGAAAGATCTCTGCCTTAGCCAAGGGAAACTGTTTTAAATTTTAATTAATAATGTGTTTTTCAGTGAATAAAAATAAGGAACTCAAAGATCTCTGAAGGTTGCTGAATGTGTAGAGAGACAAAGACCTTCATTACATTCCCTAATTTTTCTTTCGTAGCAACGTACCTGGAAGTGAATTGTTACATTAATCTGAGGCTATATATTTCTCAGAAAAAGAGAGATAGAGGTAGAGAGAGAAATGAAATGTTTGCAGTGAGACAATCTGCAGTGTTGGATGTTGTTCACTGGATGCCTTTGTCATACCAACCGAGAATAGTGGTATAACTATCGGAAGTTATACCGGAAGCAGTAGGTATAACTTCTCAGTGGGACAGGCTCCCACTGACACTTTTCACTGAGGCGCTGTCATCCCCACTATGTCCAGACTCTGCCTTATCAGTCTCTCCTTCCATCACCAATTGAAATGTCTATCACTCTTTTGATTTCCATTTGAGCGATTTGCTATCTTTCAAGTGAGCTTCTTAATTATCATGAAGGAACTTCACAAAAAAGAAGAAAAAAATGAGCCAAGGATTACTTACAAAGTTCTCTGGCCAAGATAGGCTGAAACATTAGCAATATATCCCCCACCCCAAAAAACCATTCTACTATAACTTCCTATACATTAACAGGACTTGGGGCTTACGTTTCTCCTTTATATCCAACCCGAAGTGTCTATCTTCAACTTTCTTATATCCTTACTTTATACCCAAGATTACAGGCGTTCATGTAGCCTGGGGCCTGCGTGTATAGTGATTAATTTATGTTGCTAGAAATGTTTATTATAAGTGTTGTGGAGTACTTTGACACTCACTCAGGGTTTTTTATTTTTGACATATCTTATGAGCCTTAAAGAGTTAGTTCCAGCCAGATGTAAAAATAGTCCAGCAGAGTATTACTCTAGAGCTGAATGGTTTAATGTTGACAGGCGTGGACTTACGGAACAGGCAAAGAAAAAAAAAAAAAACAATTCCAGAAACTATTGAATAATAATCAATTATTTAATGCCTTGCACTCTGTAGAGTGCTTTCCCTAGACATACATTATTTTCTCATTAAGTTTTCATGAAAAAACTCTGTGAGATAGATGGGGAGGAATTATTCTTATCTCGTAAACATTTGAGGTTCAAAGGCAGTAAGAGTCTTACTCAAGATGACACTGATTCTCTGTGGCCCATGTAGAAATTGAGCCAGATGTTTTGATGCCCCATGTGAGATTTATGTCATATTTCCATCCAACATTCTGGCAACCTTGTATTTCCTTCGTGGTATGTCACAGGTTAGGATTTCCAAAAAGTACGCTCTGAAACAGTTTAGTGTTCAGGGTTCTTTATTAGGGAGTGCCCTTGAGATCAATACCTACGGAGGAGATAACGAGGAGGCAGATTAGGCAGAGGGAGAAGTGAGCTGGTTGCAGGACTAGCAGCTTTGGCTGATGCATAGGGAGCCCTGGATCTGAGGTGGCTCACAGAGCTGTCATGCATGGAAACTACTGGGCTGAAATGGCCAGGCCCCCAACCTGAATTGGTCATTGAATGCTTGCCACCCATGGGAGAGCATGCCTTTTGGCTGGTGGCTCTGCAGATGACGTGGTCGTTGAAGGCAGCTGAAGCCTGCTGACTGCACTCATACCAGCTGGGGCAACAAGTCCTTCCCTTTTTTTTAAAAAAAAAAAATTGTATTTATTTTTTAAATCTACATCCAAGTTAGTATATAATGCAACAATGATTTCAGGAGTAGATTCCTTAATGCCCCTTACCCATTTAGCCCATCACCCCTCCCACAACCCTTCCAGCAACCCTGTGTTTGTTCTTCATATTTAAGTGTCTCTTCTGTTTTGTCCCCCCTCCCTGTTTTTATAGTATTTTTGCTTCCCTTCCCTTATGTTCATCTGTTCTGTGTCTTAAAGTCCTCAAATGAATGAAGCCATATGATATTTGTCTTTCTCTGACTGACTAATTTTGCTTAGCATAATACCGTCTAGTTCCATCCACATAGTTGCAAATGGCAAGATTTCATTCTTTTTGATTGCCGAGTAATACTCCATTGTATATCTATACCTCATCTGCAGTAAGTCCTTCCTTAAAGGGCCATATGGGTGGACGAGTGGAACATCTGCCTGCAGCCACCACAGACAACAAATGGGAAGTGTGGTTTTGACTCACTCGGCTTAGCTTCAAAAAACGAAAAATCTGTAGTGAACTTAACTTCAATTAGAAGCTTCAAAGCTCTAAAAAAAAAAAAAATTAAAAATAATAAATAATAAAAAGGGCCACCTGGGTGACTCAGTCAATTGAGAATCTGGCTCTTGATTTTGGCTCAGGTCATGATCCCAGGGTCGTGGATCGAGCCCAGCATTGGGCTTGGCGCTGAGTGAGGAGCCTGCTTAAGATTCACTTTCTCTAGCTCTCTCTCATTCTTTCTCCCTCTGCCCCTCTCTCCCACTCGTGCTCTCTCTGAAATAAATAAATAAGTCAATAATATATAAACCTTAGAAGAATGTTCGCTACTAATGTCTGTATGTTAACAAAAAACTCTAGTCCACATTCAGCAAATCTCATCATCTTAGTCTCAACTTTGCTTGTCTACACTCCAAAAGAAAAGGGCTAAGCCTTATATAGGTATTACTGAAGAGTCAGAAGAGAAGGCTTTATGCTCAACATGAGTCCATCGTTAAGAGCACAAGCCCTGATCCCATCGTTAGTGTACCCTGACCAACGCTTCATAGACCTAGGGCACTTGTCAGCCCCCCAAGGAACTTGGAAAATGAAGGCTGTGCTTCAGTAGGTCTGAGGTGGGGTCTTGATCCTGCATTTTTATTAGAGTCTCAGCTGCTGCTAATGCTGTTGGTCCTCTGACCACACTAAATGGCAAAGTCCCACATGGAAATTTCAAGCCTGTCCTCAAGGGCAAAGGAAAGTCTGCTTCATATAAGCTGATGGAGAATGATTTGATTGCATGGCACCAATTAGCATCTGCCATGTTTGCTAATTACTATCTGTCAGGGATTTTTCCTTTTGGAATGATTCATGTGTGGTGAGACCGAATGGGGTTATGACAAAGAACCTGTACTGCCATTTATTTGCTGTGACTTAGGCACTGTTTTCAAAATTATGGAGGCTTGCTTTCTTTATTTTAGGTTTATAATAAGGTGAATCTTTCAGAGAGAATAACTGTCTCCAAAGACAATTGACCACTGACTTCCGTGTTGTTACTCTTTAATATTCTCAAGGTATAAGTTCTACCCTACCCAAAGATTTGGGTCCTTTCCAAAATGTGTATTTGGCAATAAGTTAACATAATATCTTTCTTTTCTAGTGTTCAATACACCTCTGTTATCGTAACGATCTTACAACATAGACAGGGAGAACTGTACTGTAGGGAACCTGGAATATCATACCATCCAACATCCTGATTTTCAGAATAGGTGCAATGTCCACATCGTTATTTAAAAGGAAAGCAAGAACTAAAACTTTGGTCTCCTGGCTCACAAACAGCCTTCCTTTCGCAATGTTATACCTCTATCATATTCCTGCAGAATTCTTGTGGCGGATATTTGCCATCCCCATTGGAAGATGGAAAAGTTGATTTTTTTAATAACATATTTGTGTCAGAGTCAGAAAGAAAATCAGGTGTTCATTCTTCTTGTACTGGCATTTTCTCATCGTGGCCATACCACTTAAACCAAACAAAACCAGACCAAAACACTACGTCTGGTAAATGAACCCTAGGCAGCCTTTATTTGTGAATAAAATAACAACTAATTTTTGAGCACTTCTATATCCCAGCTACTATTCTTTGTGTGGAAGTATATTAATTCCTTTAACTTCAAGTCATTAAGCCTGAAGGGCAGAGGAAACAGGCACAATAAGGTTCAAGGGATTGGCAGAGCTCAAAGAGCTCTAAACTTGGTGGAGCCAGGATTTTAATCCAGGCAGTTTGGTTCTAGGCCCTACTAATTTTCAGTCTGCAACTGTAAACATTAATAAAAGGAGACTTCATTTAGAATTGGAGTTGGGAGGCCAGCACGTGGGCTCTCATGCGCTACCACTCCTTGTCAATTGCAGACCCAAGAGGAAAAGAGAGACCTTACAGGTAGACACTCCTTTACCACCCCAGCTGGAGAAAACAAGGCTTTGCTCCTTCCCCCGCAATAGTCCACCCAATGAGAAACTGTTACAACCCAGCCAGTGAAAATCCACTAGACTTCAACCTCCCAGTTGACTCCAAACAGTTTTTTATTTACAACAGCCCCTCCCAACTCCCAACTTTCTCAGGTTGAGGGTTCCTCTCCTTTGTTCCTCTCCAGACTTGCCTGTGGTTTGCTGTAGCTTGTTTGTGTCAAATCACATTTCTCTGTTACTCCTGAATAAGCCCCTCTCCCTACTTTTTTTTTGGCTGGTAAAATAACTGGCATTGTTATTTTTTTTAAGATTCACACGGTGGTGTCGCCTGTAGAACCTGGTTAGGGTACTAATGGTCTTTGCCATAGTGATGATTTCAGCTGTGGGAGGCATAATTTATAATCCAGCAGGAATATATTCCAGATAGTTTCCAGACAGATGGCCTTCATAGGGCAGAAGGGGAAGAGACAGTGGGCTCCTGTGGGGCTTTGAGAGGAGGCAGCTGCAGCGTTATGAGGGATGGTGTGAAAAGGCTAAAGAGGCTAACAGAACCAAAGGTAGCCTCCCTTTTGTCCAGTATTTCCCAGCATTGGTGGTGTGGTGACTGTATTAGTTTCCCGTGGCTGCTTTATCAAATTACCACAAACTGGGTGGGCTTAAAACAATAGAAATTTATTTTCTGTTGTAGAGACCAGCAAGTCTTAAACCAAGATGTCGCTGGGCCATCCTCCCTCTAAAAGCCCCTGGGCAGGATCCTTATCTCTTCTAACTTCCGGTAGTCTCAGGTATTCTTTAGCTTTGGTAGGGTTATTCCAATCTCAGCCTCTCCTTCTCATGGTTGTTACCCTTCTGTGTCTGTGTCCAAGTTTTTCTCTCTTTATATGCACATCAATCATTGGATTAAGGATTCACCCTAATGACCTAGATTTAACTTGATTACATCTGCAAACACTATTTTCAAATAAAACGTTCATAGGTTCTGGGAGTTAGGACTTCAACATATCTTTTGGAAGGACACAATTCAACTCATAATAGTATCTGTATTAGGATTCTTCAAAGAAACAGAACCAATAGGATGTATCTATATATCTATGTATCTGTATCTATATCTATATATATATCTATATCTATATCAGCTCATGAGATTATGGAGGCTGAGATGTCTCCTGATGCTGACTGAAAGCTGGAGACTCAGGAGAGCCATTGGCGTAATTCAGTCTGAGTCCAAAAGACAGAGAAGCAGAAGAGTCGGGGTAATTCTCAGTTTCGGGATGGAAGATAAAATGAGATGTCCCATCTCAAGCAGAGAGGCAGGGAAAAATGGGGTGAATTCCTCTTTCCTCCACTTTTTGTTTTATTGAGGCCCTTAATGGATTGGATGATGCCCACACACAATAAGGAGAGCAATCTACTTTACTGAGCCTACCGATTCAAATGTTAATCTCATCTGGAAACACCCTCACAGAAAGATCCAGAAATAATATTTAATCTGAGTATCCCATGACCAGTCAAGGTGACACATAAAATTAACCATCACAATATGTATTTGTGGCTGGGAGGGATCCAGCAAGTAAATAAAACATTTAAGAAACATTAGCAGCATACCAATTCAGTACTGAGGTACATCTGACACCTATTTATCTTGTAAAATTGTCAAGGATATTGCTGTGGACGAAACTGGCAAACTCCGAGTCTGGGGTGATGTGTTTATTAGTTCAGTCTGTTTGGACACCTGTTTATAGTATGTACCAGAGCAGCTTTTCTAGTTTCCACCTCGTACATCCTCTATCTAAGGGTTGTTTTGTAAAGGATCTTGAGATGGATATACATGGGAAATGCTGTAGTAGGCCACATCCCTTCCTGGAAGTTCATGATGTCCGCTGGTTCTTTAGGGGCACACACTTTTTAAACCCTATGTTTAGCTTTGTTTCATTCTATCTCTCTTGAAGCCTACTTGACTTTGCAACCCATTTTTTCCATAATACGTATTTATGTCCCTTCCTAAACATTTCAGAAATACTCATCAAGACTCCTACAAACTTCTTTTGTCTTCTGACCTTTTTATTGCATTCATTGCATTGGGTTTGGGTCCCTTTTTAGTGAGCATATCTCTTTCACCCTGCCCTTCTCAAGAGCAGGGATTGTTTCTTCCTTCCTTCCTTCCTTCCTTCCTTCCTTCCTTCCTTCCTTCCTTCAAACTTTCTTTCTTTCTTTCTTTCTTTCTTTCTTTCTTGTTCCTAAAATTAGTATAATGCTTGGCAGATAAAAAGTGCTTCATGCTTTATGAATGAATGAACAGAGTTGGAAAGGCCCAAATGTGCGCAGCAGGGAAGTAGTTAAGTCAATTAGGATTAATACATCAGTGAAAAATCATGCTTCTCTGTATAGAAAAATAACAATTATGAAAATTGTGTCACAAAAAATTTTGGAATATAGCACAAAGAAAAGAGCATAATACAATTGTATGTATTGTGGGCTGGGTTTTCAATAACAGAAACATATTTATTTATATAATAAGTTACAGTAAAGAAATACATAACTGAAGAGAGTCATTATATTAAAATGGTGAGATTATGGGTGACTTTAATTTTTTTAATTTAATTTAATATTGAATTTTATTTCAATATTGCCATCATTTAATTTGTGTAACACTAACTACATTGTTAAAAATAAAAGAAAACAAACCACTAGTTTGTGGCTTTCCTATCACTGCAGTTGGCCAGAGAGCCAGCCTCTTTACCCTCTGCAATGAATTGGGATTTCCAGAACTGGAGAGTAGGGCTGGCAGGTGAAAGCAGTGAGCCATTCTAGAAGTCCAGGAAAGCTGTACGTTACTTCCTTCATCCATCCCCAATAAAGATGTCATCTCCTCTGCTACAGGCTCTTCTAAAATTGTTAATTCTTAAATTGATCTTCAAAATCCACTGACTCGAAATCTCATTGAGTTAATGGAATTTTGTTTCTTTTCGTATTCATGTTATCTTATCACAAGATGTTTGAATCCTTTAGCAAGTTTTAAACTGAGATCATATGAATTCACTCTCTGGCAGCATTCTATAAGCTTCTCATGAGAATAGACCAAGAACCTATTCAGAGGTCCCTTTTCTCTCCTGCATGTGCTTTGCAGGTGACTTAATAAAATTCTGGCCTTTCTTGATGTAAGGATTCCTTATATTTTTGTTAGTGTTCTAAATTATCCAGTGGACTTCCGTCTAACTACAGCAGTTGTATTAGGAGTTTAGAGCTTGATACACCGAACTCTGTCTCTTGGAATCCCCTCTCTCCTCTTACTCTCTGAAGCAAATTCTGCCAAACAAAACTCTGCTGTTTGCTCAGCCACTGAGAAGTCTCTCCTGAGCCTGGAACCGAGGTTTGTTCTCTGATGTGTCCTGTTCTTTGAGCAAATTCTATCTCATGAATCAAAGCGAAAAGTTTTACTTTACCTTCTATTATCTGTGTGTTTCGCCTTGCCTCATTCACTCTCAGCACCAGGAGGAAGGATGTCAGACATACTCTCTCTTTTAAGAAGGTCTGGTTACACTTAAGAATATATATATATATATATATATATATATATATATATATATATATGATGCTCTATTGAGGAGATAATAAAGTTGTGAAAAGACCTTATATGGATCTCAGTATCTTCCTCTAGGTAGGGTTTTTATATTCATAGGTATGTTTTCTTATCTATTAATAATCTACACTTTCTTGGGGCACCTGGGTGGCTCAGTGGGTTGAGAGTCCAACTCTTGATTTTGGCTCAGGTCATGATCCCAGGGTTGTGGGATTGAGCCCTGTGTCAGGTTCCATGCTGAGTGTAGACCCTGCTTGAGATTCTCTCTCTCTCTCTCTCTCTCTCTCTCTCTTTCTGCCCCTCTCTACCTTTCTCTCAAAAAAAAAAAAATCTTCACTTTTTTACGTGTACAATTACAAGGCAAGGAAGAGAATGATGGAGATGGGGAATTCCTGTAGACACACACACACGTGTGTGTGTGTTTGTGTGTGTGTATCATGTCTCCTTCTGTCCTACATAACACCATTTTGGCCATGTAAAACATTTGGGTGGTTCAACTAGAGTGTGATTTCAGGAAGCTATGGATACACATTTTTCATTTATTTATTCTACAATTATCAGGCACTTACTATGTATCAGGCATTGTTTTGGACAACCATTTATCCATCAAAGCCACACTTCAAAACGAACTCTTTCTGAAACTTTTTATATCTCTTTGCACTTTATCTTTTCTATAGGACCCTGATATTAACCTAATCCTTTCTTGGCGTCTGGGTTTGATACAGCGTGAAAAGGCATCGTATTAGGAGTCAAGGGAACGAGATTTTAGTTTCAGCTCTGCTGAAAATAATTTGTGTCATTTCAAGTATTGGTTAACAAATTGTTTTTTTTGTGTGTGTAAAAGTTCCTTGTAAAGGAACATCATTATTATGGAAGTTCATTCTAATACAAACATTTCTTTGGGATCAACTAAGGCATATGGAATAATGTGCCCCTTTACTAAATGGCCTCAGATCTCAGGGCTTCTAGTGTTTGTATGTATGTGAAGGGGGCAGGGTACACTGTGGATAGGGAGCCCGGGGGAGGTTCACCACTCTTGCAGATTTATTCTGGACAAAAGGAAAGTGAGTTTTCATACTGTTTTCCTTCTGTTTTCAGAAAGTCTTGGAAGGTAAAGCTATCTTTCATAAAACTTGGTCATGTTGAAGGAAAACCTATCATTTCAAAGGTTTTCCTTTTGTTTGGTTCAGCTAAAGGACCAAGACCCTGAATAGAGCGTTCTTTTTTTTTTTTTTTTTTTTAATTTTTTTTTTTTTTCAACGTTTATTTATTTTTGGGACAGAGAGAGACAGAGCATGAACGGGGGAGGGGCAGAGAGAGAGGGAGACACAGAATCGGAAACAGGCTCCAGGCTCTGAGCCGTCAGCCCAGAGCCCGACGCGGGGCTTGAACTCACGGACCGCGAGATCGTGACCTGGCTGAAGTCGGGAGCGTTCTTTTTTTTTAACAATGTAGATTAATATTCTGGGTAAGTAAAGGTAGGCTTGAAAACCTTATTTTGGGGGCAGACATGAAGAACAAAACTATTATGCAGAAGGCATTAACAGGATTTTGGATGTAGGAGACTGATACAGTAGGGATAATGTACGCGTACGTGTGTGTGTGTGTGTGTAACAGAAAAACCCAGAAGATGGAAACAAAGTATGCCAAAATGCAGAGGTAAAAATGTTTGAAAGAGCTTTTAGAACATATTTTAAGTATTTTGCTGAACTGTGATCCATATTCATTTATCCTTCACTATCAGTACAAGTCTATGCACTGTAGTCGTGTGTTTATATTGTGTTGGAAATGATAGAGAAAGTGGTAGGATGATGCAGCCCCTCTACAGCATCCCTCTAATGTGCTGGTATGTTGATGGCAGAACTACATTGAGGGGAGAATGAAGCCTGTGGTCCAGGCGTTCAAAGTCAGAGGAGGCTTAGAGCTGGGGATCAGGGGAGAAGGGAAAAATACAGAACAGGAACTGACTTAGCCAATTATAAATTCCATGAAAATTTGAAGAAACCTGGAAGAGACTTCTACACCCTCTGTGCTATAATAGGTAGAATGAGGGCTTGAGCCATGTACATTTTAATGCGAAAAGGTATTTGCACCACAGAAATGTTCATGAATTCTTATAACAGATAACATGGACATACTGGTAAAATTAAACTGATAATCACATCAGTTATATTTGCTTCAGGATATATATGGGATATATTATTTTGTGCATTTCAAAATTTTGCATAAATGATACAGTAGACACAACCTTTCAAACTTGTCTTTTTTAGCCAATGTTATGTTTTTGACATTTCTCTATTTCGATGCATGAGATCATTTTCACTGTTGTTTGATAATTGACTGAATAAAACATAGTTTATTTATCCATTCTTCTATTGTATGAAACTGAGGATGTTTCCCCTTTGCCCTGTTACAAGTAGTAAGGCATTGAACATATTTGTATTTATCTCTCTGTGCACATATGCAAGGGTTTCTCTGGGGTGAACATCTTTCTAGTGGTTGAATTGTTGGGTTATAGGATATCTTAGCCTGGAATCCTTAAATAATCAGGGCCTGAGGCAGCGCTTAGGTGCTAATGCCTTATTAGGAAGCCAGGCCTAGAGCAGTGAGGCTGAGGGAAGCAGGAAGCAAGACAGGGAAGGACGAGAAGCAAATGCAAGTCAAGAAAAGATACAGCTGGTGGCTGGGCGGCTGGGCCCAGTTGGCCACATGGACTGCTCTAGATAGGCTATAGGCTATATTGCTAGGAACAGCCCACGGGAGGAGGAAAAGAGGAGACTGATTTGTTGGCTCCGATTTCCCTTCTCTCTCCTCTGAACGAAGTTCATTTCAAGGGAAGTAAAGCACACTGCACTTTCAGATTATATTACATGGCATCTTTAATAGCTGCCAGACAAGTTGTTTTCCAATTCCCCCTCCCCACTTCTCACCCCTCTGTAGCCCAATGCTTCTTCCTGAGTAGTAAGTGATGGGAAGAGCCAGGGACTTTGATGTCTGGCTGGCCAGCGCCAGGTAGGAGAGATTCATAGACCTTTCTCGAGCTGGTTGCAGTGATGGTAACTGACTTGGCGCAGATGATGCAGGAGAATTTGGGGAGGCATATGAGATGTATATCCAACAGGTATGCCTTTTACTATTATGCGCACATTTAACTGTACTAAAGTGTCAAATCATTTTCAAAAATGATTGTGATAATTTATGCTCCCAGCCAGCAATGCAAAAGATTTTGTTTTCACTACATCTTTGAAAACTCAGTTTACTTTTATTAATTTCACCGTGTAAACCAGTATTTCACTTTTGTGTTAAATTGCATTTAGCTGATTAAGAATGTAAGCTTATATTTGTTTGTTTGTTTTTCATATTTATTGACCACTTGGTTTTCTTCTGTGAATTGTTGATTCAAATCCTTGGTCCATTAAAAATTTTTTTGGTCTGTTTGTCTTATTCCTATTAATTTCCAAATAATATATATTTATAATTTACATGATTTACAAAGACGTTCTCCAGGTCTATAAACTCATTTTTTTATTATTACCTTTTTAGGGGCACCTGGGTGGCTCAGTCGGTTGAGCGTCCGACTTCAGGTCAGGTCATGATCTCACAGTCTGTGAGTTCGAGCCCCGTGTTGGGCTCTGGGCTGACAGCTCAGAGCCTGGAGCCTGCTTCAGATTCTGTGTCTCCTTCTCTCTCTGCCCCTCCCCTGCTCATGCTCTGTCTCCCTCTCTCTGTCAAAAATAAATAAACATTAAAAAATTATTATTATCTTTTTAGATTAAGTCTTTACTTATTTATTTTTAGAACAGTTTAAGGTCCATAGGAAAGTTGAATGGAAATTACACAGAATTCTCATATACTTCCTGATCCCACATATGAATGGTCCCCCCAGTAACATCCCCCCAGAGTAGTACATTTATTATAGTTGATGAACCTACAGTGACATATCATGATCACCCAATGTTCACAGAATACATTATGGCTCACTCTTGGTGTTGTATATTCTATGAGTTTAGACAAATGAATAATGACATATATTTATCAATGCAATATACAGAGTATTTTTACTGCTGTAAAAATCCTCTGGACTCCACCTATTCATCTCTCTTGCTCCCTGCCCCTGTACCCCTGATCTTTTCACTACCTTCATGGTTTTGCCTTTTCCAGAATGTCAAATAGTTGAAATCCTACTGTGCGTAACTTTTTCACATTGGCTTCTTTCACCTAGTGATATGCATTTAAGTTTCCTCCATGTCTTTTCACGGCTCTATAGCTCATTTCTCTTTAGTGCTGAACAATATTCCATTGTCTGGATGTACTACAGCTTATTTATCCTTTCACCTACAAAAGGACATTTTAGTTGCTCCCAAGCTCTGGCAATTATGAATAAATCTGCTGTAGACATCCATGTGGATGTGTGGGTGTATGTTTTCAGTTTCTTCGGGTAAATACCAAGGAGCACAATGGCTGGATCATGTGGAAAGAGTATGTTTGGGTTTGTAAGAAATCACTGAACCATCTTCCAAAGTGGCTGTACCATTCTGCATTCCCATCAGTAATGAATGGGGGTTCCTGTTGCTCACATCGTTGCCTGCATTTGATGTTGTCAGCAGTCCAGATTTGGGCCATCCTAACAGGTGTGTATTGATATTTCATTGTTGCTTTAATTTCATTTCCCTGATGATATATGATGCGGAGCATCTTTTCATATGTTGTTTGCTATCTGAGCCATCATTTGTTGGAACAGTGCTTCTTTTCTATCCTTCCTGTTCTTTCTAGCTGGGACTCCTTTATTTTATTTGAAAATTTTTCCTCCAGGTTTATTGAGGTATAATTTACAAATAAAATAGTATGTTTTAAAAAATATATGATGTGGTGATTTTATATTGCTTACATTGTAAAATGATCACTGCAATCAAATTAATTAACACATCCATCACCTCACTTAGTTACTTTTTTACAGTTATTTGGGTGGTGAAAACACTTAAGATCTAGTCTCTTAACAAATTTCGTGTTATAGAGTACAGTATTAAGTAGAATGACCATGCTGTACATTAGATCCCCAGAATCTGGGACTCCTTTTTAATTTTTTTTTTTTTTTTGAGAGAGAATGAGAGCACATGAACTGGAGAGAGGGGCAGAGGGAGAGAGAGAGACAATCTTAAGCAGACGCAGACCCTATGCTCAGCATGGAGCCTGATGCAAGGCTTGATCCCATCACCCTGCGATCATGACCTGAGCTGAAATCAAAAGTTGGATGCTTAGCCAACTGAGCCACCCAGGCACCCCTCTGGGACTCCTTTTAAATGTGCATTTGACCTTCTTATACTATCCTCTGAAACTCCTAAATCTTGATCGTAATTTACACATTTTTAAAATCTCTCTCCATTTTCTGTGCTTTCCTCAGTCCTAACTTCTAGTTCAATAGTTTTCTCTTCAGCTGTACAGAATCTGATCTTGAAACTATCCATGGACATTTAGGCTCTTTCCACAATTTGGCTATTGTTGAGAGTGCTGCTATAAACATTGGGGTACAAGTGCCCCTATGCATCAGCACTCCTGTATCCCTTGGGTAAATTCCTAGCAGTGCTATTGCTGGGTCATAGGGTAGGTCTATTTTTAGTTTTTTGAGGAACCTCCACACTGTTTTCCATCAACTGATGAATGGATAAAGAAATTGTGGTTTATATACACAATGGAATACTACGTGGCAATGAGAAAGAATGAAATATGGCCTTTTGAGGCAATGTGGATGGAACTGGAGAGTGTTATGCTAAGTGAAATAAGTCATACAGAGAAAGACAGATACCATATGTTTTCACTCTTATGTGGATCCTGAGAAACTTAACAGGAACCCATGGGGGAGGGGAAGAAAAAAAAAAAGGTTAGAGAGGGAGGGAGCCAAAACATAAGAGACTCTTAAAAACTGAGAACAAACTGAGGGTTGATGGGGGGTGGGAGGGAGGGGAGGGTGGGTGATGGGCATTGAGGAGGGCACCTGTTGGGATGAGCACTGGGTGTTATATGGAAACCAATTTGACAATAAATTTCATATTTAAAAAATAAATAAATAAATAAATAAATAAAGCAGATAGATAAAAGAAAAAAAAATAAACTCTCCATGGAGTTTCTAATTTTAATGAATACATTTTAATTCAAAAAGTTCTGTTTTTAAAGGTACTTTTCAGGGGTGCCTGGGTGACTCAGTCAACTGAATGTCCAGCTCTTGATTTCTACTCAGGTCATGATCCAAGGGTTGTGGGATCAAGCCCTGCATCGGGCTCCACCTTGAGCATGGAGCTTGCTTAAGGTTCTCTCTCTCTCTCTCTCTCTCTCTCTCTCTCTCTTTCTCTCTCCCCTTCTTTCTCTCCCTCTGTCCATCTCCCCTGCTTGCACTCTTTCTCTCTCTAAAAAAATTTAAAATTAAGAAAGATACTTTTCATAGGGTCTTATACATTTTATAGTGTCAATTTCTTTACTTCTTGAATAATTTTTAAAAATGTGCTTTATAGATTTTGTCATATAATTCTATTACCTGAAATTTTGTTGTTGTTTAGTTTTGTGGCTTCATTGGTTCCCCATTTCTGGTGTATTGTTTCCTTGTGGTTTATTAATTTGGGATCATGAGCTCATCATTTGTGAGACGTTACCTGTAGAACTTCTATAAAGGCTTGTATGAGAATCTACCATTTTGGAGATGTTTGTGAGGACTGAGTTAGGATAGATGTTTTAGAGAAGTTTATTTTTGGCACTTCCTGTTATCTCAGGGTTATTTATTATCCTCTTAGAATTAATTTTTGGCTAAATTTATTGGCTTTGGGGTTCATAGATCTTAGGAAGTCTAAATTTGTAATGGAAATCCACATGAATATCCAAGACACGCACATGCACACACTCATACACACCCATATATACATACACGTATATACATACATACAATCTTCTCTGAGTTTAGAAATAAGAAAATATATCCTGCTAAAATTATATGTGAATTATAGGAAAATGTATTCTGAACATATAAAGCTCTCCGAGATGAGTGAAATTTTGAGAGTAAGATGAATCTACTGCTTGTTGAGTAATTAACACATTTCAGGCTATGTGCTAGAATATGTATCTGTTCATTTAAAGCTTTCAGTAATTTTGCGAGATAGTCATTATTTTTCCTATTTCAAAGATAAGTAAACTGAGGAGAAATAGTGGCAGGCTATTTTACTCAAATGTCACCTTTTATGAGGACTTTCATTGCCATTTTCTCTCCTCTGGCAATAAGTTATCCACTTCCCTTATTTATTCATTTTTCCTGAAGAATTTCTCACCCTCTGGCACACTATAGATTCTGCTCATTTTCCTCTATTAGTGTTTCTCCTGCCAACCCCCAAGAATGTAAGTTCCATTGAGACGGGCACAACTTTCTGGTCCGTGTGTTCACTGCTGACTTCTGTTACCTAGAATTGCCTGGCATAATGGCACCCAATTTATATTTGTGAATGAATGAACAACTCAAATGAGATGCTGGGTGCTTTTGCCTATGCCCCATTCTACTTTTGTGCTTTAATTTATGAATCTGTAGCAACTGTTTTATCTTGAGTTTCTTAAAGGCCTTTAAAAATTAATGGGTTTATTCTTTTAACTTAGTTATGTTCCAAGGAGGTGAGGTTGTCAAATGAATTAATTCCAACATAACAAGGTGTTTATGTGTATGTACATATCTGCAAAAGCATGCACTTGTGAATAAATAATGCTTGACCTCTAACAAAGCCTATCTGAAAGCATTTGGCAGTCTGCAAAGAACTGTTCAGTTATGTTTCTAGTATGATTTGTTGCTATAGGATCGTGGCCAGATGATTAGACCTCCTACCATTGACTTAGGGTACTTACAGCCGGCTGAGAGCATAAAAATGAACTTAGTCAGTCTGCTTCCTGATGTGCTCAACAGAAGAGCCCATCTCACTTTGGGCCTCACTCTGGCCTTATATCTCCTCTCCAAACACTGCCTACCCCAGGAGAGAGAGAGAGAAAGACAGACATAAAGCCAGGAATATTAAGAGTAAGGATGGAAATGAGGAGGCAAAGAAGCAGATTTTGAGAGAGGTAAGGAGGGATGCGTGTGTGTAGGTGTAGTGAGTGAGAGAGCAAGAGAAAAAGAACAATGAATGTCAGCAAAAAGTTTGACAGAGGAAAAAAGGAAGAGAAGTAGAAAGAAAAAGATATTGTGGTAAAAAGGAGTGTCCTGTGGATAAAAGTGATAAGACCGATGCATCCATGGGACTTAATCTCTGACGGCAACTCTAAAGCAGTCCCCCGGTTGTCTGGCCAAGCATATTTTATTGGAATGTGAATTACCTGTTCTTGAAGATGACCTTGTCAGACAGCATTGTGGCAGCTTCAGGTAGCTGCACAAGACCTATTTGCTGACTGAATAAATGAATGTCAATAGAAATTTAGATGTATGTTTCCTAAAGTGATTCACTTCCTTAAAAAAACTATTATTTTAGAAGCATACATTATGTCCAACTGTTTT
Source organism: Leopardus geoffroyi (assembly GCF_018350155.1). NCBI lineage: Eukaryota > Metazoa > Chordata > Mammalia > Carnivora > Felidae > Leopardus > Leopardus geoffroyi. The sequence continues at coordinate 10,979,878 of NC_059326.1, read as the reverse complement.
CTTATTAGCTGGCAAAGAGCATGGCAGGACTCCAAAGATGGCCATGATCCACAGTGAACGAGCAAAGGGCAGGGCTAATGGCTGGAGAGACATGGTTGTGAATCTAAATCAAACTCCGTGCACGGTGGGTTTAGACTTAGTCCCTACGCAGGACAAAAGTTTGAGGCTTTTCTTTATTTTAAACAATAATATAAAAGAGGTGGAAATGAAAAATTCAAATCAAGGGAGGAATGAAGCATTTTTTAAAAATTTCATTTTTAAGTAATCTCTACGCCCAATGTGGGGCTCAAACCTACAACCCCAAGATCAAGAGTTACACACTCTACCAACTGAGCCAGCCAGGTGCCCCAGGAACCAAACATTTTTAAGGGAAAATATAAGCCACTGAAGAGTGGAAAACTAAGACAAAAAGGATTTGCTGTTTACAAAGCAGCAAAAGGATACAACCCTTGATCTCTAAGGCTACTGCCAGCTACATAAAAACAGGAAAGGTAAATCAATTAATATCACTGGTTCAGTCTCTATGATGGTTATCGTGTGATCTGAGGTTTCCACCCTACCCCATCCAATGCCTCTTCAGTGATGTGCATAAAACTTTTCCTTAAGATCCCTTTCTCGATTCCATACTTTGAGTGGACATGTCTGCACATTCTGATCCTGTCCAATAAAAATAAAGAAAAAGAAAGAAGTTTATGTAAGCATAGGTCCTGGACTGAAAATAGAGGAATTGAGCAGAAATTTATATAGGGAGCCACTAGAATTGTCCTCTCCCCTCTCCAGCCTGAGCCACTTATGGAGTTTAAGTTTATGGGATTTTCTCTTAAAAATCTTCCAAACAAATGATTTGGGTGGGTTTCAAACCCATTTGCTAAACATGTAAAAATGCATCACTTTTGGATGAGCCTGAGAGAATAGCTGATTCTCATTAGGGAGGTTAGAAATTTCAACAAAAGTTGTATGGTGGAGAAGATTAAAAAGTGTCAAGATATGATAAGAACTATCTAAATAAGCCCCTTCTATATTTAGTTATTTATGTATTTAGATTTGTTTTTATATTTTATTTTTTAGAGAGAGCGCGAGCAGGGGAAGCATAGGGGGTGGGAGCAGAGGATCTGAAGTGGGCTCTGACAGCACACAGCCCAATGCGGGGCTCAAACTCACGAACCGTGAGATCATGACCTGAGCCAAAGTTGGATGCTCAACCGACTGAACCACCCAGGCACCCCTCTTTATGTTTATTTTTACGTGAGCTTTAAAAATTAATTTACTTATCTATGACAGCCATGGAGAGATTGGAGCCTGGGAGGGATTTAAGGAGGACAAAGAACAGGAAGCCAAGAATAAAACTCCAGAAACTTATTTATAAGTTTATGGGGGCAGGTGGAGGAAGAGGAAACTCATAAAGATGTGAGAAGGGAGAGCCAGTGGAGTAGTGTAGAATAGGAAAGAATGATGTCCTTCCTTCCAAGAAAGGAATTTGGAGGAGGAAGTTGTTGTCAGTGACAAATTCTTCAGAGAGATGAAGTAGTTAAAGAAAGGAAACTGTCCATTGGGCTGTTATCATTAAGACCTCAAGGAGCAGTGCCTCCATGGTGTGGTGAGGGTAGAGGCATTCCGTTGTTGAGAAGTCAAAGCACCGGTGACAAAGAGTTTACCATCCTTTCTAAATGTTTAGTCATAAAGAGAAGGCAAAAATAGACAGATGCTAGTGTCGGTCTTAGATATGAGAAATTGGAGCGTTGTGAGCTGAACAGAAAGGGCCAGTGGAGAAGAGAGGTTGATGATAAAGGGAGGGAGTTCAAGGCTGATGGTGCAAGGTTTGAGGCAGAGATCAATCCTGGGTCAAGAACCACGTGTTGTATTTTGGTTCTGTGGGGAAATTGGGTATGTTGTTATGTCTTTACCCTAACAACACTTTACCCCCAGTATATGGGGTATAATCCCAGTCATAAGTGCTTGACATACCTGTGCATTTATGTGTTTTCCAGAATAATGTAGGTGATAGTAGACCTATTTATACACTTACATGAAGAGACCAGTTTCTGACTTGTGGTCAATTAAAATGGTTACTTGTTAATTACATCACTGTCTGCATTCCTAGATTTTTCTAGCATTAGGTCACCTAAGTTTTAAGTTGTACTCACTGCTACACTGTTGTAATCTTCCACGTCTTAGGAAAGAGTCACTGTCTGAGGCTTTGCCTCAGTGTTCTTTCCATAAGAGAATGGGGGCCCTGTAAGCTTTCACCAGAAGAGGATTTCTGAACATCGCACTGACCCATGCATTGATTCTTTCTGAGACCTTGTACTATCCCAGGGAAACTGAGAATTGGATAATCCTTGAATTTTATGTAAACTTTTGGATTTTTAATCCACATGGACCTTCAGGAAGAGGTTTAATCCACATTATAGATCTTCCCCAAAATGGGATAGGCCATCAGTTTGTGTGATGGTCCTAAGGAAGCCCAGTTATAGAGAATGGAAGAGATTTAAAGGCATTTGTCTGAGAACTCATAAGTAGTTGATGACTGAATTGGAACTATGGCACCAGCTTTCTGGTTTTGACTCTGTATTTCTTTGTCCTAAATATATACTGTCTGTAGCAGGAAAGTATATAATAGCTTCCATTGCAAATCATTACTGAATCAAATACTCTAACATCATGAATTCAGAAAATCAGGAAACAGGTGAAAGTTTTATGGGGTCCCAGGCAGTCCAGAAATAATTTCTTTTTGTATCCAAACTAGTTGTGAGTTTATGACTCAAAATAGTTATGCTTTTTTCAGGTCCTAGCGATAAGAAGTGTCACCATGGACTGGGGCCAGACCGTTGAGATGGCATAAGGTACCCATCCCTGGATCCGCAATTTTGTCAAGTGGCCTTATTGTTTTTTATTTATTTGTAATTGATTTCTTCCATATGTGTCGTGTGGAGAGTATCCTGAAGACTATTCTAAATGAAATACATTTCGTATAGGTTTCAATCAGCTTGTAGGGCTTTAGGAAGTGTACCTCAAGGACTTTAAGGTCTCCTACTGAAAAACCATTTAAAAGAATACTCAAAACAACAACAACAACAACAACAACAACAACAAAGAATATTCTGATTCCATTTTATGTTTCTTGTTCAGAAATAAACATTATCTTTATTAGAAATGCATCTTCTGTCTTTCATAGACAGACTATCAGACAACTGACATATAAACAGATTAATATAAGGAGAAATCTTTACAATCACTCTTTCTTTTTCTTTTTCAGGAAATAAGAAAATACAAATATTTATCTTCCATGCTTTGTCTCTTGAGTAAAGTTACCTAAGGCTATTTATTAAATAGAACCATACGCCCATTTACGCTACATTGAAAAAACTAAAAAGAAAAATATGTCTTACGTGTATCCCTTGTTACTTTTGGAAGATCCATTTACTTCAGACCTCCCTTGGGGGCATATGTAAAATTATAGGGAGCGTATGACTGGTGACACTTCACCAGTTTTCATTTCTATCATGTACATTCTCTGGATCTTTGCATTGCTTCCCAACTTGAGAATGGTAAAGCAGAGTGAAGAATCATATTGGGTGAGATAAATTCTTGAAAATGTAGCATGAGTATCTGCATAGCAAGTTACCAAATACTCATTTGATCTGGCACCGAGGTCACCCTTAAGAGACAAACATTGGGGTGATGGCTCTGCTTTTGTGGCTTTCTGAGGCTGTAGAGACTAGGCCGGATGGAGCTGAGGATTTGAGGCACATGGTGAGGTGTGAAACTACTATCTGTGAGCTAAAGCTCAGCTATGTGTAACCCCACTTAGAGCTCCTGGTCACCAGGGTCTATTTCAGCAACCGCAGTGGGCATAAACTATTTTAATGTTGATTACAAATAAACCTTAAGAATGAAGCAAAGTGATGTAAGTAAGCTTAGCGATGTCTAACGCAGATAAACCACGTACCCCCTTTTGGTACACTCATCTGAGGTTCCATATTCATTTCTTAGAATATATTTTTTTTTAATTTCAATACCAGATGTCAGTAATACACAGGCACATGATGGAGATGCGGATTGGGTAATTTGCCCTCATTCTCTCTTACTCAAAGATGGCACAGTCCATGGCCTCTTATGTTCTCAAGTCATGTTTATTTGCTGTTTGTGTTGTCATGGGAAGTGGTTAAAGAACAGAAGTAGTATTTTCATATCCACACAGAAGCATCGGGTTTAGAAAACAAGTCTAACAATGCAAAAGACCTCACTCAATCCAGATAAAAGACTGTTATTTGCTAAAATTAAACATTTCTTACAGGTTTCTATTTATGTAGCAGTGCAGAATAAGGCCGTAAATCACTAAGCTATTAGAATTCAATTCTATACTATCCATTAGCATGCTGCTAACCAATATATAGCTTCAATTTTTTCTGTGAAAACTTCCCTGATGCACCTGACCTTGTGTTTCTCATGTCTACTACTTAACAGTAAGAGCGCAGACATTCACAAACACAGTTCCCAGATGCTTGGTTCATGGCCCACCCCTCATGCTTTTCAAGAAAGGGAGACACACATTTGTGCTAAGATTGCAATACCCTGGGCTCAGGGTCTAGTCCTTATTTATGTTCCTGATGTTGGGAAATGTATTAGGAAATAAATCATCTGATGATCAAGGACTGGCAGAGGGCGTTTAATAAAATGTCAGCAAATTCAGGAAACATGTCAGGAAGTAACTCATCATAGTGAGGAGACAAGATGGAGAAAAGTTTGAAACCATAAGGGAAAAGGGCAGCCTACTTAATGGGGAGGAACATTATCTGCAGAATCCTCAGAAAGATTTCACTGATGCAAAAGATATTTCACTTGGTTGAAACGATGGTTTTAGTCACTATTAAGCAATAACAAGTAAATTACCAGAACTGCCGTGACATATGAACTCTGGGATTCTTTCCTGGATGCTATTAGATGATAGGAGGTAATCTGGAGTTCTTGGTCAGCTGCTTAGATTCTGCTCATTAAAGGAACTCAGAATGAAGAGAGCAGTAAAGACATTCAGTTATTGCCTCATGCTTTGGAAAAAGGGGTAAGAGAAAAACATAAGATGTGCTTGTTGACTGAGGTGCTGTGTTTCCCGGCTATACTCTCTCTCAGGAGAAACATGGTAATAGTCAATAAACAGGCTCTGTAGTCTTTTTCAAACATAAAATAAAATATGGACAAATGCAAAATATAATTTTATTTACTTGATTGTTTTTCACATATGAGCTTTCATGGTAAGGACACATCCAGGCCTTCACAAGTAAGTACTTTACATTTTCAAACCTCAAGTCCAAACTTACTGGCCTTTTTGAGTGAAATCTCTCTGAGTAAGCAAATGGACCCAATCAAACCACTATTCTTAAACCCCTTTAACACGTCTCATCCGTGTGTTTTGTGAAGACAGAACCTCCTAGCCGTAGGGATGCTACTTTAAAGACATTACCCTTGAAAGAGATTAAAATGTAGTCTTGGCCGTTGGGGTGTCCAATTTTTCTTCGTGGCCTGGGCAATCTCGAGAAAAATAATCTTGTTTGCGATCTCAACTCTGCTGACACTAAATAGCAGCCAAGAGGGTGAATGGTACTAGGCTTAGTCTCTGTCTCTCTGCCGTTTTGTTGGCTGCAACAGCCTCGTGTAAAGATGTGCTTTCAAAGTTTCTACGCCACCGGCGTCGAGGGCGAGGCTGGAGGCGGGCGAACATCTCAGAAATCCTTTGCCCTCGGTTCAGCAGGACGCCGACGATTTCCTTTGGCGTGGAAAACGCAAAGAGAGAGATGTGAGGTTTACGTGACGATGGCCACCCTGGAATGAGGTGTCATGAATGTTTTTATTTTATGGGCGGTGCAATTCAACTCAGAAGCAGACATGCAGTGCCAATGTGCGGGGCGTTCCCTTGCAGGGGGGTAGTAGTGTCGACCAGCTGCGCATCAGCGGCCCATCAGCCTACTGGGTGTGGTTTCGCTAGTGCATTTCCGAAATGCCGAGAGCGAGCAGAACCCACAGGTACAGTTCTTCGCACGGCTAAGTGGAACAACTGCCATCGGAACGCAGTGCCAGAAGTCACTCTGCTGTGCTCTCTGTGCAGAAAGGTTTGCTGTTGGGAGAGATGAAAAGCACTGCAGGTAGCATGTTCCGAACGCTGTCCTTTTCTTACAGGTGGTCCCCTGGAAGTCCGGGGGTCCAAAACCATTGCTAGGAAACTGGCTTCACTATACCATCCCCGAGGGTTATCTTGTTCAAAACGCCAAGTTTAAGTGCGGAGGAGTCATCCGTCCACACAATGGATGTCGAGAGACTTTCTTTCTTCCTTTTGAAAATGGATTTCCTCCGATGTTTGTGCAGCAGCTGTTTCAGCTTGTCTTTGAAAAAGCTGGTTGTGAGAGTGTAGAGGATGGGGTTCAAGGCACTGTTTACTGGAAGGAAGAAAATGACTATCCAGGAGGTGATTGTGCCTGGAGAGGGAAAGGAAATGTGGGAAATGTCATGAAGCGGAAATTTTAAACAGACACAAATAGCACATAACGGTTTGTAGTCAATGTTCCTTTGGGGAGGGCTTCCTATGACAGTTTTCTTTCACCATATTGAGACCCTCTCTGTTGGAGGAGCAGAGGACCTATGAATTCAAGGTCCTACCATTCAGAAATTTTTGAATTTCAGTAACTACTTGGTAGGTTGTTGGGAGGCCAACTGAGAGGAAATATATTAAAAAAAAAAAACAAAACAAAACAACACTTCTGGGACGCCTGGGTGGCGCAGTCGGTTGAGCGTCCGACTTCAGCCAGGTCACGATCTCGCGGTCCGTGAGTTCGAGCCCCGCGTCAGGCTCTGGGCTGATGGCTCAGAGCCTGGAGCCTATTTCTGATTCTGTGTCTCCCTCTCTCTCTCTGCCCCTCCCCCGTTCATGCTCTGTCTCTCTCTGTCCCAAAAATAAATAAACGTTGAAAAAAAAAATTAAAAAAAAAAAACACTTCATAGATATAAGTGTATATATGTGTGTATATATATATATGATGTATTTTTCTTGTCGTTATTGCTTTTCTTTATAGATATGTAAGAAAATGGCAAAATACTTCTTAATCAATAGATCAGTGTTCAGGAAATATCTGGTCCAGTCTCAGATGGGACCTCGGTCTTAACTTCACTCCTCAAGGCCTAACTGTCCCGCCCTCGTATTCCAACCATCCTTTTCAGAGTGGAGGCTGAAGATGTGACGAGCAAAGGAGAATACATCTTCCAACTCAATCAATCCTTCTGTGTGAAGCCTTACAGACGCTCATTAGAATACGGAGGGAAAGACGCCACAAAACTTCCTTGTGAGTAGACGTTTGTGATGATTGTGCCCTTTCCGAATACATCATGCACTTGGTGAGGATGAAGTGTGTTTTCCCCCTTGCACGCAGCTTGCTCTTAGGGTCATTGAGCTACGGGACCATGGGCAAATCACCTAAGCTCCCTGGACCTCAACTACCCTACCTGTGAAAGGGGCTGATGATAACTTACTTGATCGAAGTCGGGGGGCTGGGTGGGCCATGGTCGGCAGCTCTGCTGACGTCCCTCTTCAGCACTAACACCTGCAATTCTGCGACCCCCCTACACTAGGCTGCCTCCTCTTACACCTTCAAAAGTGTGAAGAACTCCCAGCTCAGGTGAAGAGCCGGAGGGTAAGGCCAAGGATACATTCCCTGTCACTCTCCCTTGTCTCCTTCTCTTCCCTCCCCATCTCACAATTTTCTTATCCTTTAGACATTGTTCTTTGTTCTTCTTTGCCCTGCTTTGTTCCTTCCATCCTTTCTGTTCTTCTTCTCTTTCTTTCCCATTTCTTCTGACTGCTTATCTGACCTCCCTTCCTCTTTATCCTGCTTTCCTGTTATCCCCTCCCTTCTCTTTTTTTCTGTATTTGCCTTCCTCTTTTCCTATCCCATCTTCTCTTTCTTGTCCTTATTTATTTTTTTGAACTGGAAAGAATATGGAAGAAAAATAGCTATGTTTAGCATAACTCAGATTTATTAAGGTTTCATAATACTATATTACGTGTCTTGAATTTTTTAAAATTAGATAGTATGGACAGTGCATGATTGAAATCAAAACCAAACCAAACAAAACAAGTGGCTTTTTGTCTGTTGTGTTCCCAGAGGAAATTGTGACCAGGAATGAGACTTCCCATTCAGTCTCAGGGTGACTCACTAATGTAAGGTCAGCAGGTGACTTCTGAGAAAGGAGGGCTAAAGCTGGCTTATCTTTTGGGCTGACCGCATGTGCTGTCAGTGACATGCCATGGTGGGGCACACCCCAGAGTTCTTGGAGGATGAGGACAGGATGGGTTTAAGTCAATGAGTCCAGCATTTCCTACAACACTTGGGGAGTCAGACAAGCAAGAAGGGGCTTAGTCAAATGCGGTCAAGACTACTCTGTTAGGTCCACCCAGGTGTCCAAGACAGACCTCAAAGGACTGAGCTATAAATGTAGAGAAAGACTGATGTGTGGGCCAAATAAGGTTGTCACAAAACATTTTTTTTTCCCCGTTCTAGTTTCCTATCATGATCTGGAATGTTGTAGGCTCTCCAAGGATGATGACTACTCCTGTGGCTCTCAGATACCAAAGCATCTTGATCACCAGACCTCCCCTGACTCTAAATCAGACAGTGTTATGGGCTGAATTGTGTGCTCCAAAATTCATATATTGGACCTCAGAATGTGACTGCATTTGGAGACGGCCTTCTAAAGTTGCCATTAAGTTAAAATAATTTAGATTGGTCCTCATTCCAATCTAACAGGTGTTCCTAGAAGAGGGAAACTTTCATACACATAGAGATACTATGGGTGCATGCACAGAGGAAAGACCACATGAGGATAGGGTGAGAAGGCAGGAGGGCCAAGGAGGGAGGCTGCAGCAGAAATCTGCTGACACTTTATTCTGGACTTCCAGCTCTCCAGAACTGTGAAAAAATAAATTTCTATTGCTTAAGCCACCCAGTTTGTGTTACTCTGTTATGGCAGTCCAAGCAGAGTAATACAGAGGAAAAGCCTCAGGGAGTTGACAGGCTCACAGAATATGAAAACTGGAAAGAATTTGAGAGGCCATATGAAACCAATCTCGGTGAGGTGATCTGCCTCCAGTTCCTCAACTGGTCAGCGGCGGGATCAGGACAGAAACCCAGGACTCCTGCCTCACTTGGTCCTTCTATCACCACACAAGACTGCCTCCTCCCACATCAAAAACAAGCAAGTGCCTGGGGTGGGGGAGGGCATCAAAAGGCGTGGAAAGAGAAGTTTGGGAGGTTGATGAGACAGTCCCCTCCCACCCTGTTCCACCACTCTCGGACCAGCTCAGCATCTTTAATTAAAGAAGCATTTATTAAATAACATTATGCAAAAAAAAAAAAAAAAAAAAAAAAAAAAAACACTTGTGGAAAGATAAACAACATATGGTCCCTATCGTCCTGAAGCTTATAATCTGAAGGGAGCAATGAACACATAAAAAAAAAAAATAACACCGGTGGGAGGCAGCTCGGATGAGGTTAATAAGTGAAGTGCAAACAAAATGTCACAGACATTTAAGCAGTTGGGTTAGATGGGTGTGGGTTGGAGAGAGACCTAGAATGGTACCATGGGAGAGGGAGTATTTGGATTGAATCTTGAAGGATGAGCAGGGGTATTTAGGAAGCTAGAGTCCTACAGGTTGAGAATATAATCCAGGTGGAGGAAACATCTTCAGAAATGTCAAGACATCAAAAAGGTACAGAAGGGAAAAAAATCCTAACAATTCGAATGGATTATTAAGTCCCAGGAAGGAGTTCACATAAAATCCTACCTAATGAAAGTGTTTTTTCTCTAGTTGAACTAGGGGTGTGGGTGGGTGACCCCATTCCAACAAACATCTAACACTCTAGAGTGGAGCCTGGATGACAGAATACACGAGGGCGGGGTAGGAGGTGATTTTTAATGCCGATCCCAGCACTTGGGTTTTATTCCATGAGCAATGGAGGCCCACGGACATTTTAGTCCTGTTGAATTCGGAATGCAAGGATGTAAAAATAGAACTGTCCAGGACGCTGTCGCATACTGGATGGTTCATCAAGTTCCTCAGCGGTGACCATTAATATTTAAGTAATTCTGCTCCTCACTCACATGCAGCTGAGTCTCCCCAAGCAATGGCACATGCATTCTTAAGGCATCTGCTCTCGCCACTCAGTGAAAGTTCCCCAGTAGTCAGCCGTGATGTCTCTCTTGATCTGCACTTTCACACCTAGCATCTGCCTTGTGATCAGTCTAAACTGACAGGTTAAGTGGAAGCTGTGGGTGTTGTGTGCCGTTTCGCAGTGAGGCACTTGACAAGACCTCCCATGACTGCCATGCACACGCCAGAGGGACAGAAATCATTACAGCTGCTTGTTTCCTGGACATTCATCACTCTTTTATAAGCGCTTCCGAAGCATCCACCCCATGCTTGACCCTGGGGTGCCAAGATGAACAGATACAATTCTGCCCCGGATGAGCACCCCCCCCCAAGTAGAAACCCCGTGTCCCTGGGAGTCAGGCCAAAGCTCAGGTGGCCCCTCGATGACTGTGATTTCTAAGTCCCGGAAAGGGGTTCACATAAAAACCTAACTAATGAAAGGTTTTTTTTTTCCCCTCTGGTTGAACTAGGGGTGTGGGTGGGAGACCCCATTCCACCAAACATCTAACACCCTAGAGCGGAGCCTAGAGTGACAACCATACGGCAAGGACCGTGAAATAAACTGGTGGTTCTTTTTTTTTTTTTTTTTTTTTAATTTTTTTTTATTTATTTTTGAGACAGAGAGAGACAGAGCATGAATGGGGGAGGGTCAGAGAGAGAGGGAGACACAGAATCAGAAACAGGCTCCAGGCTCTGAGCCATCAGCCCAGAGCCCGACGCGGGGCTTGAACTCACGGACCGCGAGATTGTGACCTGGCTGAAGTCGGACGCTTAACCGACTGCGCCACCCAGGCGCCCCTAAACTGGTGGTTCTTAAGGAGGGGTGTGTGCCTCAGAATCACGTGGGCACATGGAGACCTTTTCCAAAATACCTGCGTGTAGCTCTTTGTCCCTGTAGATGAAATCCAGAAGCCCAGAGTGGAACCTGGGCTTTTTGTGTATATTTTGATTTTTTATGTGTACTCTTGGTTAAGAGCCACTGTCTAGCTCAGATAGAAACGAGACGCTAAGTGTTCGTTTTTTTTCCTCAGTCCTGTTTCCTTATCATCCTTGTCTGGATTGCACCACTACCCAGTTACTGTCTTAGAATACAGACTATAAAATATTAAGGAAAATAATAGTTGTTTGTAGGTGTTTACAGAGAATTTACTATATGTAAGGCACTGTATTCTGGTCTTGCCAAGGGGCTAAAGAAAGCACAACGTACTTGGGAATAATAGAAGGGACTGACCTGGTATTTCCACCCGGAAGAGGGAGAGGATTTTAATTACAAATACAGGAATCCAGCAGATGGCATCAGAGAACACTATAAAAAAGAAACGATTTGCAACAGCCACCTCTCTTCCAACATGATTCCTCACTTCCGAAGTCTGCAAGGCAGTTTTTTTAATGGAACAGAACATAATAATATAGGAAAACACAATGATGAGAAAAGCCAGCAAGTTCACACCTGTTGGGAAAAGCACAGCTCTTAACATCTCAGGTGCATAAATCAACAGTGAAAGTGTTGTGTTACATAGATGGTCATTATGGCGCCTCCTTAGGCTGTACTTCCAAGGATATTTTTGTATAGGTCCAGTGGCGATCAGCTAAACACCCTGAATCCAAGGCTATCAGCTGCAACAAGCTAAAAGAATTGGGTTGGTCAGATCAAAAAGATACTGGAAACACACAAACCCTTTATAAAGAGTTTCAGGCCTCTGGAATTCAGATCTAGGTGTAGCATGAGGAGAATTTTAGCTTTTTGAAAGCCAGAATAAAGCTATTTTCATTTTTCAGTCCCCGCACATTCAGATCCGAAGGGATTACTGCAATCATCTGATTATCTCAAAAAATAAACATGACCCCATTTCTTTATCTTATAAATAGGAACAAGATGACTTGGAATATCAAGAAGATAATAGCCTCAAAAACATTATCTCCCATGGTTTTTGGTCTTAAGTAAAAATATTACAGAGAACAAGAATGCATTTTTGGGCTTTTTTTTTCAGAGAGCTTACAGTAATTTAAACTAAAACTCAGAACCCTTTAGACTTGTTTTAGAAGAAAAAAGAGAAGAAAAAATAAAAAAAAAATCAACTGTACGAATGATTTTTTAGGGTCAAATATATTCTCACTATAGGGTCAACTTCTCACTTAAGATCACTATCTTATAATGCTGACTTCTTAGTCACTTTGTTATATCCTTGCTGGAATAAAAATACTAAGAGTAATTATCACATTCCTCACTGTGAGCATAAAACATGCATACGATTTCGAAGTTGTTTAAAAAAATGTTCATCTGAATCTAGACTATGTGTAAGATGGGTAAGGTCTAGGGGAGAATTGTATAAATTCCCAGTGTTCTGTTGTTTTCATCCAAAACATTTCACATTCCATAGAATCTCATAACAAAGCCATTCAATAGAATTTTATAAAATTGGTTTATCTTAGGCCTCTTGTCAGAAACTTTAGTTAAGAATAACAGGTAATGACTTTTAACGATGATCCTATAATACAAATTGTGAAAACAGACTTACAGGAAGGATTAAAATCGTGTGTTCTGAAAGCACCATAGGGATGTGAGATGTTGGCAATAGGGGAGACTAGGTGAAGGGTAAATGGAAGCTACTGTCCTTGCAACGTCTCTCTAAATCTTATTCCATTCTAAAATAAAGAATTGATTTCAAAACTGTGTATTTGTATATTCTTTAAAGAGAAAAAAAGGCTCTAGGACTCTTCTCACAGGTAAGCCAAGCGTATATAGGTGATGATGATGATGATGAGTGTGTGTGCGTGTGTGTGTGTGTGTGTGTGTGTGTGTGCGTGTGCGTCTCTTCATCTACCTGGAATACATCACAGGTGCTATCTTACCCCACTCTCCTTAACTATAAGATCCAGCTACACCTAACTTCTTGGCCTTTCATCTGGGCCTCTTCCCTGGCTTTGGACTTCTACCTCCACTATGTTTTTTCCTGGAACAGACTTCACTTGGTTAATCCTTCCTTATCCTTTGGGCCTAAGGATTTGGATTCATTCCTACTGGAAAGCTTTCCCCGGTGCTCAGATTTGGGGCCTCCTAGAACATCCAGTTCTCCTCCTTCGTGGCATTTGTCAGTTTGTGACATAAGAATGTGTTTACTTGTCTTCATCCTCCTTTCTGGTGGTAGGTCTGTGAGGGCTGATCTGTTGTGTCTCCAGTGTCCAAAAGAGTGCCTGGCCTATAGCAGGTGCTTAATAAATCATTGATGAATCAGTGAATGGAAAGGAGCGGAATGCGTGTGTGTGTTAGGAGGGGTCTCTACGAAGAGCATCTATGCTAGGAACAGCTTACAACGTCCATGAAAAATAGCGATAGAATGGGGTCGTATGTGAAGAGTATTATTAAAATGGTGCTAAGAAGGTATATTTCTCAGAAGAAGAAAAGGAATCCATGAAGAAGAGCTGGACCGGTGGTTAGAGCAATTTTGTGAAGTATCGTAAGTGACTAATGTACACTTGACCTTGGCAGTAGCAGGGAGTCATTGAAGGTCTCAGAGCTGAGGCCTTTTTGATACTCAGGGAGTGAACAGGTTAATAGAAGAGAGAAAACCCCTGAGGCCAAAAGACTAGTAAGGGCTAATGTAATAAGCCCTTCAGGGTTGAGGTAGTGAGGTGATGGTAGGTAGAGACTGGAAGAAATAGAAGGCAGTGGTATATTTTGATGAAAAAAATATTTGATGAGAAAGAAAGGATGATAAAGCTTATCGACCACTTGGAGAGGGGAAAAGATGAGAGGGGGGAATTAAGATGAGAACACTGCTCTAAAGAAATGATATGGAAATCGTCTTAATTTTAAACAGCAGGGGTACCTATTAGACAAAAACAAATGTCTTTTTTTTTTTTTTAACCTTAAAGAGCTCCACTTCTCATTCACTTTTGTTCCAGAGAAGGTAGGATCTTCTTTTCTTAAAAATTAGAGGGAATTAAGAAAAACTGAAAGCAGTTTTATTAAGCACTCTTCCAGTTTTGATTTTAGAGCCGCATTTACCAAAGGCAATAAACCTTCTTGGTATTTCCATTCCAATAATCTCCTGTCAGTGAGTTTTCAGAATTTTATTATTATTATTTACTTAACTCATATCTAGATTGTAAAAAACAAATGAGTTCAGATAACTTGATGGGGTCACAGGTCAAGGTACTAACCTAGACTTCCTCCAGCTCATAGTCACAATGTGAAAATCAAAGGGTCTTACAGATAATAAAAAAAACATCCTGACAGTATGTTTTTGTTTCCCATACTAAATCTCTATATAAAAAGTTTAATAAAAACTATACTCAGTAAGAATTTTTCTTTAAAAAAGGACACAGTCTTGAGTATATTCATTTACTTTCTGAAAAGGACAAAAACACCGTTGATGAAATATATGATATTTCTATCAAAATTATGTTGGCCCAGAAAGTGAAAAATATAATTTACCTAGGAAAATTCCAAGAGAATAACCTTTGCTTCCGATATCTTCTGTTTGGTCATAATAAAGTGGGAAACACACGCCATTTTTTCCATAAAAGTTTCCAAAATAATCCTCATTCCAAAACGGAATCACAGCTATTAAAAATCCCATAATCCAGATGCAAATGAGGATGACCGAGGTCTGCCATTTTCCAGGACGAATATTACTGAAGGGAAAGACAATGACCAGAAACTTCTCCAAAGTCAAGTACGTCAGCAGCAGGACGGAGACTTCGGTGGACAGCATGGCCAGGAACCCCATGAGGCGGCACTGTAAACTCTCCATCCACAGTAACGCATACTTCTGATACTGCCCACGGTATTTTATATCAAAAAAGCCAATGAAGAACAAATAAACACCCATCAGGCAATCTGCACCTGTTAAGGAATCAATACATTGTATGTTGATAGTTCCCAACATTTCAGTTTTGGTTTCCTAACTGGGTCTACTTCTTTCATCCTGTATTAAATGAACTAATATAAACACCTACACTACAGCAGTCTCTAAAAGCCAATGGACTTCACAAAAAATGTCCAATAATAAAATACTCTACTGGGTCTTTGTTTTATAATTTTTAAAAATGGTGGTGTGTGTGAGGGGGTAAGTTTTGTGAGGGAAGCTAGTTTTTAAACAGTAGATAAGTATTACTGGCCTAGTTAACAAAGAGAATAATTTTCTGGGCTCGAGGAGCATGGGTGCTGTTGTAATTGAAGGCAAACTGAACTTAGTTTGTAACCCACAACCTGTCCTCCATAATCTTTCTGTTGATTCATTAGCTCCCTGTTACCCCATTTCCAAGATATAACCCCCAGCGGTGAATGCTGGATCACTGCAAAGTCATGCAATCTAAAACAGAAAACCAAAGAGAACAGTAGTTCATACTTAGAGAAAAAAATGCCTAGCTCATCCGTACTAAGTGCCTTTGTTGAAGGCCAATATGTATCTAGTGCTCAGGTCACAGAAGACATCCTAAATCCATTTAGGTAGGAAACATACTTACAACAAAGGATTTTGATGGACGTAGCGTGGGTCGTATTTTCAGCTTTAATGAAAGATCTCATGCCAATGACAAAAAGATTTCCAAAGCAGGTTATGAAAGCTATAACCCAGACAAATATTCTGAGGATATTGTTAGCCAACAGGTCCTCAAATGAAGAAATGCCGTCAGTCAAGGGCATACATATGCGGACATGGGGAGCATAGGAGCAGTATCGAAAGTTTTTGAAATAACTAAATTCAAAGGGAAAAAAAGAGTCACTTTACAGCAATGACAGAGAAACTACAGCTGCCATCCTAGCAGAGCTGCTGCTCTCTCAGGGAGGCAACTTCACTAGGTGTGTTTATCTTGGTTTAGTAATGATTATGCAATTAGAGTGTTTCCTCATTACATATTACGTTACTCTGGGCAGTGTTCTTCTTGGAAAGACAAAGAGCCTAAAGGGCATAGAAATTCTGTGGCTTGACCGAGATGTGTCGGGTGAGGACATGAGAATGTGAAGTCTCCAGGACTCTATTTCTTCCTAATTTCCTGGATTATTCTCTAGGGTATGGTAAAAAAGCAAATTGTCATTGTTACATTGATCTGTAGCACACATTCGGGGGCTTGGGTTGGGGATGTAAAGGACCTCGCCGAAAGCATTCCTGCCTGGTACTCAGTTTAAGTACACTCACTTACCCAGCCTCCTTTCCCCTGACACTGGCAGGAAGGGAGAGTCTCTGAGACTCGGAAACCTCAGACTCACGGGAGCTAGGAGAGGAAGCAGATTTCTCACCAGAGCCTGAAAGGGCTTACGCAGTTTCTAGAGAAAAATACAGGCTTGTTTGTGATCAAGGTATTTGTGACCTAGGTGTGTGGAAGCTTCACGTGATTGAATTGGGAGGTCACTTGGCTTACTGCTGTTCCCTAAACCTGTGTATTTAGACTTTTTTCCCCCCATACAACTTCTTTTAGTTCATTTCTCTTTGTCTAAGCCTTTTTTTTTTTTTTTTTTTTTTAACCATCTCTCCATTCAGTTTTGAGACTACAGAGTTAAAGGAAGCTTTCCTTTGCCGCGGCCTCAAGGCCCCTCAAGACTGGATGCCCGGATCCACTCACCTCCTTCCCTGAATTGCTACTTCCACCCGGGCACCCTGTCTTTCTTCCCAAACTCAAACAAGCCAGGCTCACCCCCTTATCACTGCAGTGCTTTTGCTGTTCCCCCTGCCTGGGAGATTCTTCCCCCAGATATCGCCAGGCCTGCTCCCTCCCTTCATTCTGGTCTGCTCAGATGTCCCAGCTCTCTGACTTCTATGTGAACCATCTACACCCTTCATCTTGCGCTGCTTTTCTTCACAGTATGTGATAACTATTTGTTCGCTTTCTGGGTCCCAAAGCTAAACGGAAGCTCCGTGAGGCAGACACTTCTCTCTGCTGTTCATCCCTGTGTTCTCAGATCTAGAACAGGGCCTCACACATGGGAAGCCCTCCTCTAGCCACTTCCTAGATGAGCAAGTGAATGATGGATAATTCAGTGCTGGGCTTGTCAGGTAGAGAAATAGGGGGCAATCACTGCCTCCAAGTAGCTCAGAGCCTAGCTTCCTGGCATCATCTATCCGATTCAAGGAGCTTGATGTATAAATTCTCTTTTTATCTTCTCCCTGCCTGGAGTCCCTGGCACACACCTGACTTGACCTCTTAGTCTTAAAGGAGATTCTTAAAGGAGATTCCATCATGTCTGCTGCCTTCAGATAGAGCCAGCTAGGGTCTTGGTCATTCAATCTCTCCTCCTGCTGTGACCAAGGCACTGGCTGGCAGAAAGTGTTGGGGGCTATGAGGTGGATGAGTTTCAATAAATGGTGGACGAGGAAGGTGAAAGAAGAATAGATCACTCAGTAGAGAAGCAACTAACTTAATACATTTTCTGTTCATTGTTGGGCCCTTCTTGACCTCAACCCGAGGTTCATAGCTTAAGCAGCACCTTCTCCATCATGTTCTATTAAGGGTGAATTTCTCTGTTCTAAAAGGACCTCACATTCTGCCCGCAACAAGGAAATAATCGCCTCATTAAATGTGTATCTACTGGTGCCACAGAAAGGGAAATTAGGAAAGCCATGTGGATACGCGTCAAATATTTGACTTTTAGTAGTCACACCTACTGCGGAGACATAAACATGTTGTTCTCCCAAAAGAGTGCTTTCACACCAACCATTCCATCCATTTGCTGCACCCAACTTGTAATCTTACATCGAATCCTCCCTACTGTTGTGGATAACAAGGGTTAATTTTTGAAATCATGAACACAGAGATTATACAGCTGGTAAAGAAATGATCATGGCACAAACACATATATTAACACAACTTACACAGTGCACTTTAGCCAAATATATTAAAGTGACTTATCAAAAACTACTATAAAGTTTAATTACCTCCATTTTGTAGTGCACTTAGTAACAGTAACAACACCTGGAATTTATATAGCACCTTTCTTCCTAAGGGCTCAAATCTTAGAGCAGCCGACTGCTCATTCATGTGAGGTGAATTAATGTTTCCAGGTCTCCTGAGTACCATTTAGCCAGTGGCTTCATCTTGTGTAATGTGTGGCATTCTGGTACCCTGATCTCTTATTGGACCTCAATTGGATAAACAGCGTGTTTCCAGGGAGAAGTGTCATTCATGTCGGCACATCATAATATTGAACTCTATTTGACAGGGACCAAAGGTGACAAAATTAAAAAGTTCTCAATAAAAAGACTTTTGTTGCATACAAACACATTGCAGTGATACGTTAGACAGTTTACACTAGAACATTGGCAAGATTTCGCCATGCTTCTCCACTCTTTCATACATACATACATGTGAGAAAGATTCGTCATGGGTTGAAACATCCGCGTATTTATATTTGGAATCTCTATCCTTTCCAGGTCTCTGGAAAACATGCACAATAGGTTTCATGTTTTTAGGGCTTAACTTTTTAATAATCGCATTTTGTCCTATCCTAAATGCCATGCTTCAAAGTCTTGTTACCAGTTCAAATCAGGATGGAAATTTTACAACGTTTATTTATTTTTGGGACAGAGAGAGACAGAGCATGAACGGGGGAGGGGCAGAGAGAGAGGGAGACACAGAATCGGAAACAGGCTCCAGGCTCTGAGCCATCAGCCCAGAGCCCGACGCGGGGCTCGAACTCACGGACCGCGAGATCATGACCTGGCTGAAGTCGGACGCTTAACCGACTGCGCCACCCAGGCGCCCCAAGATGGAAATTTTAGAGTAAACTCTCTTAGAAGATTGCTATTTCTATGTATGCCTTCTGTAAGTTGGA
This sequence comes from Leopardus geoffroyi, assembly GCF_018350155.1. Taxonomy (NCBI): domain Eukaryota; kingdom Metazoa; phylum Chordata; class Mammalia; order Carnivora; family Felidae; genus Leopardus; species Leopardus geoffroyi. The sequence continues at coordinate 10,960,910 of NC_059326.1, read as the reverse complement.
GCTGATTTTGTCACTTGAAGTGCAGAATTAATTCTAATAAGGCATTTTCATGTGTTTCTTTGGTTTAAAAATGGCAGTGGTGATTAGTGTGATCATGAAATTGGCTGCATAGTTTGGTTTTATGGACCACGACATGTGAGTTGTGGAGGGTTTGACAGGAGCTGGTAGTTCCAATCACTGAAGTGACTTTTGTGGGGGCCTGGATTCAAATGCGGTTGTTTCTTCCAGGCCTATGGGTCTTTAGGGTGGAAAACCAGGGAAGCGGTAAGCAGGGCTCCAACTCTGAACAAGCGTTCCTAAGATAGTAGTGGGAAGTATAATGCCTTTCCTTCCCAGACCCCATGAGATGTCCTCAGAGGGCTGCAGTGGGAACTCCTATACTCCTCACTTATCCAGAAGCTTCTTCAAATACGGATTCTTTGAAGACTCTTTAGGGTGGCATGAATTAAGGGAACCCGCCATGTTCTCAGGAAACAGATGGAGAGAGGAAAATCTAAAAAGACAGAAGCCTCTTACTTTTCATGGTTATTTTTGAAAGCTGTCTGATTCTCACTCAGTTTCTTTTTGCTTGATCTGAGGAGGGATTTCTTGACCTGGTTCTGAGGTTTCCTTGTCCGTTGACTCCTTCATAGCACTGCCTTTTCTGTGGCAGTCAGAAATGAAACCTAGCGGAACAATTATACTCCAGAATCATCACAGGGCCCCGTGCTGCAGGAAACTCGAGTCCTTTTTAGAGGGTTTGTTTCCCTCTTCTTTCTTTTCTCTCTGGCTTTCTCCTGGACTTACCGCAGTTTTAGCTCTACATGGATTATTTGATCATTTGGTTCATAGCCGATAGTTTCCAAAAGGGCAGAGGTCATTATATCTTGGATGCCTAAGACAGCGCTACAGGTAAGTTGATGGCTGGCAAATGTTTGTGGAATCAATATGTCAATGAATCTTCAAACAAAATGAGGAAAGTCTTTTTTCATCGGTGGATGCTTACTAATGAGAGAGAGCATGTTGAAAAAGAACCTAAATCTGGCATTAATTGCCAAAAGAAAATTATTTAGCAAGAAGAAAAAGTGATATTAAGAATTAGACTTTAGAATTAAATGTGCAAAGGCTTTAGGCTGAGATCAGGTAATGCATATGTTCTCTGTGTAAAAACAAATTTGAACCAACAATGGCTGTTCATAGAAAAGGGATGAGGAAGTTCAAAGGAGAACTGGCAGAGTTCTTGACACTAATATGTTTGAAATTTTAAAATACGAAGCAACGTTAAGTGTCTGAATGTTCATGTTGCTAGGATATTTTTTTCTTTACTGGTAGAAATAGAAAAAGCATGCACTGTAGACCAATGTCAAGTAGACTGTCGTAGCAAATGGGAAAGGAAAAAGCAGGCAAGTCTTATATAATTTGCTTTTTACCAACAGTTCAGTAACCAACCTACGGAAAATGTAATTCTTCGGGAAAATTGTAGGATGAGATTTTTCCATACGAACCCGGTACATGTAGCTTCAGACACAGAAATGGTCTTTGCAACAGATTAAATGGTAAAACAGGTGGCTTTGTTGTCATTTCAGCACATACGTGATGGTAACAATGATACTCACAATTGTCTGATGGCATGGGCTCAGATTAAGAGCTCTCTGCATAAAGTACCCATTTAAAAATAAACGTGGTTCTAAGTAAATTATATCCACTCAAATGATAATCAATATACCGTTATATTTCACTTACAGAGACTGAAGCTGTTTAAGACTTTCAAACTGGTTCTTGTGGAGATACAAAAGAGGATTGGACGACAGATTCCTTTTGTACCATTAGAAAGAGGAAGGAAAGAAGCATCAGGATGTTATTATTTTGGAAGCTCAAGATATTGCCATTTAAATCTGATGATGGTGGGTGGGAAGAAGAACTTACAGTTTCTGTAGAAGCTTCAGGTCTTGAAAAAGGTGGGCTGGTAGCTCCATTATCATATTGCTAGACAGGTCCCTGTTGATGACAGCGAAAACCCAAAGCAATTACATTGGAAATAAATGACATGGGTATTACTCTTCACAATTATCACCATCCCATTTGACGTAACAGAAAATAGGATCCAATTTAACCATCCTGATAACTTGTTACAAAACAGGGCTGTGTGAGTCAGCCAAATGGATATGTTTTCCATCATTTCAGACGTGTGACATTTTGCTCATCCAGTTCCTGTCTGGAATTTCCTCTCAGTCCCTCTCCAACACATTCCCAACCTGGCTTCAATATCTACTTTGATTAATTTCCTCTGTTTCAGGTACTCTTTGTACACTTCGATCATTCATTTGTTTTTGTGATTCCTCCTGGGTTCAAGTATGTGATATCTTATTTATCCAACTCTAGCAGAAGCTTTCTGAGGCCAAGACCTTTGCCTTTACTTACTTTGCATTCCAACTAAGACGGTATTGGCCACATATTATCTTCCCAGATAGTCTTGAATGGGTAAGTTCATGCATTTTAAATCTATTTTGTTATAGTACTATTTTTTAAGGAAATTAAAATTTTAGAACAAAGTACCACAGTACCGTCCAATCCATGAAGAATCATGGCAAAGTGTTTCTAGACAATGTAGAAAAGGATTATCTAGGACCAGAAGGAATCAGGAATCTTTAAGAGTCCAAAATATGCTTCTGAACCAGGGAAGGTATTGAGAAGTGAAACAGACATTCAATTGCTTAAGAGTCAAACAAAAGATTTTATCTATTTTTGATGCTTTGGAGTTGTTGATGGATGGAGAGGTGGGAGCTACAAATAACTTAAGACTTAGATATCTTCCTAAAGAAGCTTACAATTAGAATAAGCAACTAGATTATAAAACAAGGGCGGAATGAAGCAGGTGCTATTACAGACCTACTGACAAAAGAAAACAGAGGAACGAGTTGGAAATTAGGAACTGTGTAAACAAAGCTTTATGATTTTCATAGGCGGAATAGAAGAGCAGCTTTTCAGGTGAGGGTTAACCAGGCTCAGAGAAACAGAAACTTGGAATTCGATGACATCTTCTCTAGTTGGTAAATAGCCCAGCGTGGGTGAAGGATGGAAAGTATGGGGAGATGTAGGAGAAGTGGGCCTGGAAATAAGCACGGAGACAAAATGGAAGGGCCCTGAACAGATTCCAAGGCGGTACTTCCCAGAGCATAGCCCAGGCATCAGAACCAAGGAAGATGCTTATAAATCCTGGGTGCCCACTCAAAGAACTATCTTGGTGCCCACTCCAGCAGGACTAACACTTCATAATCTCTGAGTGGGGGAGCTTGGTAACATGCATTTAAAGCCAGTATCCCTTGTGATTCTTCTGAACATTAACATTGAGAGCTAGCAACAAGGAGTGAGAATATGGAGAAGGACAGGGGCAAACTATGCTCTGCATTATGGGAAGACAGTTCTGTCAGAAGCATGGAAAGTCAAGGAGTAAAAGGATGGAGACCAGGCAGGAGGCTTTGACCCTGGACCAGGTGAAAGAAGACGAGTGCTTAAGGGGGCACAGCCAGGGCTCACAGTCCGATGGGACATGAAGCGTCATGAGGGTCGGAAAGAAAGGAAGAGGCTTTGAGCCTGGCTGCCAGGAAGGACGCTGATACCACTAAGATGGCAAGTTCAGGGGAAGAAGCTGACAGGGGGGTAAGAGTCATCTATACATTAATTGTAACAGATGCTTTTGAGGAGCTGTCATGATACCCAAGTGTAGACATCCCGCCAGCTGGAAAATTCTGATCTGAGGAGCTGTAAGTGAGCAGAGAACCCCAGGGTTGTAGCGCAGAAGGACAGCCACAGGCACACATGGGTCAGCGAGAGCGTGACCACACAGCGAGACGATGATGTCTTGTACAGCTAGAAAACATCCTGCTAAGGGTCACGTTGAAAAACAAAGTACAGTCTCGTAGGGGAAAGGGCTTTAGTGGCCTCCCCTAAGTCTGTTTGATTCCTCTCCAGGCAGCGTTTGTGGTCACAATGGCTCAGGAAAATTATCTAATGCTATTGTAAACTGAGGAGTTAAAAATACCTTGTTCAAGTTAATTCTATAAACTTCTGAATTTCTTTCCACTTACTGGGGACTAGTGGATTGGCATGAATTATTGGTGGTCTTTCACAAAGCAAGCTAATGGCTCTTTTGGGGGGCCGGGGTGTGTGGAGCTCTGCCAAAGTGTGGGATAAAAGGAGGATTTGAATAGTTTTCAAAATACGAACTCCGTACCACCATCTCCTTAAGTTTGTACCTAAAACATCACTCCTGTTCGTCCTGGGCTGTTCGTTCACCTGCCCCACCCTGTAACCCAAATCCCTAGCAAACCCCTAAAGCCTCATGAGAAAGAATGACTGAGCAATTCTAAGGGAGCTGCCTTTCACTTTGTGCCATAGAATGACAATATTTGTAGTTCTAATGCATGTCTTTCACATACTAGGCACTTAGTAAATACATGTGCATTTGGTTTGTGATACTTATACATGAGATTGAATTATCTTAATTATTCATGAATTCGTTTTCAAGTGACTCTTACTGAGTTATTTTCCCCAGTCCTTTCTGTATTTCAAAGCAAGGTATAAAGAAGGGGGGAGAGATTAATTAAGAAATTCATTTCCATTTTTTAGGCTTCAGATCAGGAGGAGGAGTTCTGTATCCTAATCGCCACTAATTATAATGTAACGGACTGAGTTTTAACTTCCAATGACACACAATTATGTGGGTAGCAGTGAATTAATCGCAAGGCAGATGCTTTTAAAAGTTTTAGCTCTACAAAACATATATTTGAACAGAAAAAGCTCCATGATCTCTCTGCACATTTTTCAATAAGCCTGATCATTCTAGACATTAGTATTTGTTTCATCTGCTCTAGAAGTCATAATTTCTCAAGGGATAATAAGCATCTTTGTTCCTTTGTTCAGTCATGATTAATATTATTGCAGTCATTCATTCAGCAAGCATTTACTGAGAGTTAACTATACACCAGCCATTAGAGATAATGATCCTTGAGTTTAAGGAGTTACAGAAAGCCCATTTGCTCCAAAACACACACACACACACACACACACACACACACACACACACACACGAAATCACCCAAAGAAAATAGGCAGAGAAATTAGCGTAGGCTAAATCCGTATTAAGCCCACTGTTTAATTTTAATTTGCTTTTGGCTTTAGGATAATGTTGGTTTTCTTAATTGATTTGGAATATCCGGGAGTCTGCAGGATTTGATGGCCACTAGTGAAAAAGAAGCCTCACTAGTCATTTAAATTTATAATCTTGGAAGAAGCAATCCTATTTTCCTAGTAGACAATGCTACTTACAGTTCTCCTAAATTTTTTAATGAAGAAAATGTCTTCTCTGGAACAAAATCAATTTGATTTCTAGGCAGAAACCTGTAAGACATGGTGAGAGTCAGCACTGTTGGTTTGTGTCTGCGGTAAGAATCAGTCCTCATTGGGAGATGCCAGTGATCTGCGTGTGATTTCTCAAGGCCTCCTGTGAAGTCTCAAAGTAAAGCGTGATCTGGTGTGGAGCACAAGGCAGGAGTTTCTCGCCGAGGATATCTACGTGTTCTCTCCAGGAAACGCTAGCCATAGGTAATGTGAGGGGCTGAGTGTGGTCTCTAAGGCTGCATTTGGTTTCCATTCTGATGACTTCAGAAAGTGTTTACTTCCCAACACACACGTAATGTCAGATTTCGACCCCGTTAATACTTAGAGCGGGGTTTGCCTTGTGTAAGGCATTTTCCTTAGGAGAAGGCCAGAAAGAACAGAGTTTGAACCCATGGGGCCACAGATGGATTTTAAATGTGGTGGTGGTGAGGGCACTGGTTTTACATTTCCTTTGTCTAGAAATGGAATTCTTCAAGACCTACGGTAAAAAGAGGGGGTTGGCAGCTACCTGCCCTACAGAGGAGAGCTCGTGAGTATGACAGTGATTCAAAAGCTACACGGGGCTGTAAAATAGAAAGTGTCAAGGTAATTTGTTGAGTTTACCAGTGTTTTCTCTCATTACCCACGAGAAAAAGAGTCAACTATTTGCATCTTCTGAGTGGGATAGCCCCTCTTTTCTCATTCAATATGCTGGTCTGTAATCTGACTGATAAATATGTAGCCTGGCAATAACCTCGTCTCTTAGTTTGGTGAAAAAAAAAAAAACAAAACAGTGGTTAGACTACTACAAATGAATATACTCCAATTTTTCTTTTCCAACCACCTGTGCAACCACCAGACATTACTAACTGCTTACTACACGTGGAAAACTGTTGGTTAAAACGAAAGCAAAATTCTTGTGTTTTTTTCACCAGTGCAAATGTGGCGTAACCGACCCATGGGCACCGCCCCCGCCCAATAAAAAAAAACACAATCAGCAATCCAAATCACCAATCAGAATCTTTGGCAGATCAGAATACACTAGATATTCTTCCCTAAAGAGTAAAATTATCATTTTTTTTTTCTTTAGAGAGAGCGACAGACATCAAGGGATAAGTGCCCCTGGCAGTAAGCACTCATTATTGTAGAGCTAAGCATTTTCTCACACATGATCTCATTTCCTTGGTTATCACGGGGTTAGACACCAGCTCGGCTCAGCTGAGAGGATGCAGTGAAATAACAATTGCCCTCAGCAAGAAGGGGGACAGCTGGAGACCTAGCTGCTGGGCAGCTCAACTGAAGGCTAGGCCCACCGTCAAAATCCATCAACCCATGGGTGCGTTTTCTGGGACTGTAGTTCCAGACCGAGGCTGTAAATAAAAGACTATTTTAAAATTCCTTGTCAGTGTTTTCTTTTGACTTCCAAATCTATCGGGTTTCCCCTTGTTCACTAATTTCCATTGTATACTTACAGCACTGTGAGTGAATTGCATGACAGAAAGGTGGAATTCGTAAGACATTTTATTCCATTGCCTTCCAAATCCCTAAAATGCACGGGGGAAAGATATTTTTAATGTTTTTGCACGAATCACATGTCTGGAGGCGCTTTTCGTGGCCATAACAGTTCTGAACTTTATTTACAGAAGTTTTTTTTAACGGTTATTCATTTTTGAGAGACGGAGAGCGACAGAGCATGAGTGGAGGAGGGGCAGAGAGAGAGAGGAAGACACAGCATCCGAAGCAGGCTCCAGGCTCTGAGCGGTCAGCACACAACCTGACACGGGGCCCGAACCCATGAACTACGAGATCGTGACCTGAGCTGACGTCAGACACTTAACCGACTGAGCCACCCAGGCGTCCCTGAACTTTATTCTTTACTTCATTTCAGTGTTTATGCTTTCTTCCCAATTATTACAAGGTTAATATAATTAATATTGTGCTTCTTTTCCCCTTCCAATTAATGTTAGAGCTTAATAAAATTGAGGGAAAGGGCAGCTCAACATTTAGTGAGTGTTTCTCTCTGTGCCAGGTACCATGCTATTAATTATAATATTTCCACCATAATAGCGGCAACTACATTTACTAGACTTTTATGGTGTCAGATATTGTTCTGAGTGCATAATCGCGCTCTTGCTAAATTGGTATTATCCCTCCCCCCAACATATAAGGAAAGTGAGGCTGTTGGGAATTCACTTAATTTCTGGCCACGCAGCTGGTAAGCAGTAGAATTGACCTTCTCACTCAGATGTCTCTCTGTCTAAAGTCTGGACACTAAACCATGCGTCATAGATCCTTCCACTCTCACTTTCCCCTGGCCGCAGGTAGATACTTTTGTCTCTGTTTTGGATTAAGGAGAAACTCAGGCACAATCATCTTCCAGATACTAAATCCCAGAGTCAGGCATCTGTATCCCTCTGCCTGATGACCGCAACCGCTCTTTCTGCTCTGCCTCTGAGACCCCGACGCTGAGTGTTAGCGCTGCTCCAAGGTGGCTGGGACAGCCCTCAGCGTCACCTGGGAACTGCTGAGAAATGCAGACTCTTGGACTCCGTCCCGTTGCTACTCTAGGGCTGAGGCCTTTTCATCTGAGTATAGTTAACATACAGTGTTATATTAGTTTCAGGTGTGCAACATTTCAGGTGCTTCAGGGCTCCCATACAACACCTGGTGCTCATCACAAAGGTCCCCCCCACTTGGTCCTCTTGGCCTATTTAACCCCTCCCCCCACCTGCCTTTCTGGTAACCATCAGTTTGGTCCCTGTAGGTAAGAGTCTGTTTCTTGTCGCTCTCTCTTGTTTTTTTTTTTTCTTGGCTCATTTGTTTTGTGTCTTAAATCCCACATATGAATGAGATCGTATGGTATGTGTCTTTCTCTGACTTATTTCACTCAGCATCATACCCTCTAGCTCCATCCACGTCGTTGCAAAAAAAGGAAAAAAAAAAAAAAAAAAAGGACTGAGGTCCTAACAAGGCCTCGTGTTGTTTGAGGAGCGCGGGAGCTGTGACGTTCTGCCGGCGATCCTTTGTGACAGCGGCATCCTACGTGATCAGGGACCCTCCCAGGAGCGCTCTGACATTACGGCTTCCAGCGGTGCCGAGGAATGAGGAAGAGGAGACTTTCCTGCCAAGTCTCCTAACCCCTTTTTATAGTCCGCTTCTTACAATCTTCCCCATATATGACAATAGCTGTTTTGCCGCCTGTGAACATTTCTCACGTTAACACTAAAATCGCCAGTCGTGTGTCATTTCCTTTTAAATCCTGTTTTATACCCATCCAGATGGCCTGGTAGGAACTTGATAGTTTTTTTCCCTCTGAAAATACTGTGGCTAAAGTAGTAAACACTGTACTCTCTTAAAAGCCCAAATATTGCTCGGTGGGATGGGAACAAGTGTTTTTCACACTTCACAAGTATAGCAGCAAGCACTTGCGCGCGATCGCCCTGCTGATGGCAAGTGAGGGAGCGGGAGCCTGGCCAGGGTGTGGGTTTTCCTTCCTGGAAGGGTTTTTTTGGGTCTGACCTCTCAGTTCTGTCCTCTTGGTTTCAAGGCCCTTTCTCATGTGTGATGGGACAATCTTACTAATGCTATTTTCACTGGGTGTCTATTTTTCCCCTCGTGTTTGAGGGAGCCTCAAATCACGACTATACCAGAACCCGGGGCTCTGATGCTGGTTCCCGCTCTCCTCCTGGTTGCTGATGCTCATTGGAGGAGAGGCAGGCTCGGGCCGTGATCTTTTTCTGCGACCTTCACTCTTTCCTGTTTGCTTCCATGGTGCAGCTATGCTCTTGTCTTTTCTAAGTGTTTTTTTTTCCCCCACCTATTCTTAACAAGTGTGATTCTCATGTTTTTCAGATCATTATTTCCACTTCAGGAATGGCACACTTACATGAGACCTCTATGGCTTTAGAAGTCTTTGATAACAGGTATGTAAATAAATAAAAGTCCATATAAACATAAGGACCCCTAAGAGTTGTAGAAAGTAATTGTGAGGCTAGCTCAGAAAGGACCAGAGGCTGAGGTGCTATAATTTTATCATCCTAGGAGTATCGAGTCTCCTGGTTTGACAGTGAGAAGAGTTCTGCGGGACAGTACAACCAGCATTTTACAGGGCAAGAAATCACTGTGGGTGCCAAAACTGCCTGTCTCAGGAGACCTTGAAGATGAAGGTGACAAGGAGGGGTGAGTAGTGGTGGTGAAGCCGTGAATTAACTTAAGTAGACATTTTAAACAAGTATTGGTTGAAAGCTAACAAGGAGTGGACACGGTTTAGCACTTTGGCTTAACAAAGGTTTGTTGAGCAGTTATTATGTGCTGGTTGGTGTACAAACGCTGGGGTATACATCACAAGGTGGGTGTCTGCCCTCACCCAATTTACAGAATGGGGGGGGGGGGGACAGGCAAGATGGTGACAGTAGAACCGAGATAGGTGTGTAGGGAATGGGTGCCGTGGTGGAAGCCTGTCCATGGTACAAAGGAGTCACAGAGGTAGTCACTGTAATTGGTTGGTGTGAGAGCTTCCTAGAGTGGATGTTTAAGCTGACTTTTGGAGTTAACCAAAATTTTGGAGTTGACCGAAAGAATAAAGGAGAAAGACTTTTCTAATTGAAGAAACAATATGTGCTCAGGGAACTGATTATAGCAGTTTGGTGCATCTGGAAGGAAGGCACATAGGAGGAGCCGGGTAGTAGTCTAGATGGAGGAAGGGATACAAATGGGGGGTCTCGGGTGCTCAAGGGGCAAGTCTGAAGTTAACTTGCACACCCATGGGAATTCTCAAAAGATTTTTCTTTTTAAATTAATTTAATTAATTTTTTAACGTTTATTTATTCTTGAGAGCGAGAGCGAGAGAGAGAGAGAACAAACAAAGGGAAGGGCAGAGAGAGAGGGAGACACAGAATCTGAAGCAGGCTCCAGGCTCTGAGCTGTCAGCACAGAGCCCGACATGAGGCTCGAACCCACAAACCGTGAGATCATGACCTGAGCCAAAGTCGGACGCTTAGTCACCTGAGCCACCCAGGCACCCCTCAAAAGATTTTTAAACCAGGAAATAACATAATCAGATTTCGGTTTTGGAAAGATGGGCTTTTTTATGGGCTTTTTATGTAATCGTGAATTAACTTCAGGGCTGGTTTCCTTAAGAACAAATTAGCTCCTAAATGCATACTCACATCCAGTTGAGTTGAGGCATTTGGGCACACATCTGTTTGGGAAGGGCCTCTAAGTAGTTATTAACCATAGACCTTTGCACAAAGAAGATGTTAGTTAGAAACAAAAGGATGTGCCCCTTTAAGCAGAGCACTTTTACTGTTTCCATAATTTGGAAACTTGCATGCTACAATCAGTATAGCAGGATAAAAATAAAAACATAACTACTTCTTCAAAATGGTCTCTAGATATATGTATAGCACAGATAAGAAAGCACATGTCAAAGAGGCTGAGCGCAAAAGTATGATATATAACCTGGGAATAAATATTACGCGCTTTAATTTTACGAGATCAAACAAAAGTATGTATTGAGTAATAATTTTGAAGTTCATGGTAATTTTCCTTGTAAACTTCAAACTTGTAATCATTTCCACATCCTACATCCAAAGTTTTTTCTTAAGGGAAACACAAATCATTTACAGTATTAAGGGGCCACACTGGAAACTGCATTAAATCTAAGAAGCGATCGCAGGGGGCACTGGGGGAAAGAAAACAACCCATCAGCATGTTAAGTTGCACGATTAATTTATGATATTGTGGTCCCTTTTGACAAATGGAAAAATAATGATGCCATGCGATGAACTATAAAGGAACATAATAATCCCCTGCTGATAAATCATTTCAGTGTATTAATAAACAGTGAGAATGTAATTATGAGAACAGCTCTGTCAGTGGGACAAAGGTTTTGGAATGTTTAGAGACTCTTGCTGGGCAAAGGCACATTTCCCTCTGTTAAAAATGTAGTCGGAGCTGAACTCCCAGGAGATTCTGATAGATTTAAATGTACTTAGGAGATAAAAATGAATACTATCTTTGGTCAACCACTGCAAGTAAAACGTGCCTTAAGATTAAAGGAAAGTAAAGGAGATCAAAAATTAATCAACCAGTAGGTTTAAAATATACCACGAGCCAAGGCTAGGAAGTCACAACAGTAACTGTGGCTGGAGGTACAGGAAAGGTTTTGACTAATAAAAATGTTAACGGGCTTGAGGTTTTTAAAGCTCATTTTGCAAGCTAGTGTTAGATGTCGCTGCAATTTATAGACAGATGTATTGAAGGGTAGATGAACACTTACAGGAAAAACAAGGACTTTAGTCCAGTAAACAACCGCTGGGAAATTCTGGTTATTGGATTGTCATCTAGAATTCTGAAAAAAAAAAAAAAAAAAAAAACCATCAAAAATATTTCCACCATTAGAGACATCTGTGAAATGAAACCAGGAAACAATATAAAGCCCGTGACAATCCTGCCTCCCAACACCTGCTCTCCTCTTTCCTGCCCGTCCACACTTGGCTCCCTGTCCTCTTCCCTAAGAGTCCTTCCTAGCTCTTTCCTCCAAATTTCCACCACCCCCTGTCCCAGCCCTTATGAGGGGTTCGTCCTGATTGTTTTCTCTGACTGCATCCGCCTCCCATTGGACTTAAAGACCAGAGACAGACCCTTCACCTCTGGATACTTGAATCCAGCATAAGCTGAATTATTAATTGGCTGAATACAGGCTCCACAAATGCTTTGACCTACTGATTGACTGAATGAAGAGTGGATGAAAAAAAAATTCATAGGAAATCACAAATGGTTCTTTGGTCTCGTGGTGTTTAAATGATGCATTTATAAGGTCTGTACCAACCAGCTCATTAGGAGCTTTGAGGATGAGAGCGTGAACATACTCATATATTCCAATAACCATTTCTAACCACATACGGTATTTTCCTAGAACGAAACAGACTAAGGGGGAAATATGCCTTCTTTTCTCCTGTTGCCTTTGAAGCCAGGTACCACTTCCTCTTACTCTCAGCGGTTCCTGAGAGTAGGATTTGGAGAAGGAAGTGACATTAGACACCTGCGATATGCCAAGTGCTCTGCATGTGGCAGTTTATATCTGCCTTGTGATTTAATCCTCACGCCATCACTCTTAAAGAGGAGCTGTGCTTCTAGTTTACAGATGAGAAATAAAGCAGCCCAGGAAGATTAAGAAAGTTGCCTGGAACATTAACAGAGGCCCACAGCATACGCAGGATCTGGATAAAGTTGAAGTTCTGGCTTTTTCCACCAGACCAATCTGACCTACAGAAATGTCAGACTGAAACACCGAGCCTTCTAAGGGGCCAGTGTTCATTTTCCTGGCGAAAATACAAATATCTGATGTGAGACTCCTCAGAAGGGAGCTGGTGGCTCAGCCAGGAAAGTGACGAAACACCACAAGCTACCATATCTTCAGACTTTTCTATGAATGCTCTGGAACTCTAAAAGGTCCCTAACTTGCTTACTTTCTAGGTCAGTGGGTTTCAACAGAGGTCCGTTGAAATGAATGTCTGGAGACATCTTTGGTTGTCACACCTCTGGGAACCAGTACCACTGGCATCTAGTGAGATAGAGACCGCAGATAATGCTAAACATCCCCAAATATGAGAGAACACCCCCTTCATCAAAGAATTCTCTAGATGAAATGCCAATAGAGCTGAGGTGGAGAAATGCTGGAATAGATCAACACTGGATGGACACATGGCTCAGAAAGCCACCTGGAAAAAGCACGGCACAGGTTCCTTTGCACACAACTACCATTTGGCATGTCATTATCTGAATTGCTTGGGTAATGTGCTCCAGATGATGTGACAATCAGAAAAATGAGTGTAATAAACAAGATACATAAATAGATGGAGACTATAAGCATATATAGTCTATCTGATCTATCTGATCTTCTGAAGGAAAAGCTAGAATACTTACAGCCAAGTTAGCTGATGTAAGTCTTTGAATACTCCAGGTCTGAGAGTTGTAATACAGTTGTGGCTGAGATACCTATAAATAGCATGAGCGAGTCAATTAGGCAAACTCAATACTTCATTTTAGTCACATATAATCAGAATATGAGCCGCTGATGATGATTATGGAGTAGGGACATCTGTTTCTGAAAGCATTCAGCTGCATAAGAAGATACAGATAACCACGAACCTGGTGTGTATGACACTGGGGCCAGGACCAGCAAACCGGCCACAAATAACGTGTTGGGATATTATATTCTGTTAAGAGTATAAGAGTAGGTGATTTTTGCTTCTGTCACTTTTGGTCCCATCCTTAGTAGACTAGCATTTTAAGAAAACAGATAGGTAAGTTAGCAAGGGTTAGAAAAAAAATGCTAAAATATTGTGGAAATGACCCAAACTTCAGAAGACAAGGTTAAGGAGAGCCTTTGTTTCTGTCTTCTGGTAAAACTAGGAATCTTTTAATAATTCCGTTAGGTTAATAACTCATCTAAGTACTTTCTGGTAACCTATTTTTCCCATTTTGCTATAGCCAAGTCCAGCCTTTAAAAAGTGCCATTTCTACTCTTTTAATCTTTACTTAAAATTGTACTCAAAGTTGTAAAGAAGTTACTCACAATATTTGCAGATTATGTAATCCAAAAAATGCTCTCCGTGATACGTGCGTAATACAATTATGCTGAAGAAATCTGGTGGGAACGAGACAGAAGAGCCATGTGATTAGGGTGTAGGTACTTTATCGAGTTGTGGCACATGGTCTCCACTTGATTCATCTAAAGACAATTGGCGAAACTGGTTTATGAAGTCCCAAGTCCTACTCTTATGTCGGGTGGTGGTGGTGTCACCCACGAGATGGCTGTGAAACTAACCAACGCTTGTCTCCCACTGGCAACCATGCAGTGAGATTTGGGCGTCTCTGGTCTGCCCCGCTGAGCTCCCGGGTGACGAGTTTGAGGAGGGACGTGGGCTTGTGTTGCGGTTTTCTTATTCTGACTTGCAGATGATGCTCCCCATGTGAGATGGGCCCGGGCCCGTGTCTCACTGCTGAGCTTTTTATTCTTTCAGCACAGAGTTCCACCTTTAATTCCCCATTTCTCTTCATTCTATTCCCATGAAAAAAGGAGAGGGCAAGTCTCATTTGTTTCTATTGCGAGATGCTGAGCGGGAAGCACAAAGGGAGTTAGTGAGGTACTCAAGGTCACAGCTGCATCCATAGTGGAACTGAGGCTAGTATCTCAACTTCAGCTCACAGGGTCACGATTTACTTACCCCCTGAAGCAATTTACCAATATAGTATTGATTCAATAATAGCACTGTTGGGAGTATCTAAGTAAAATAATTTCCATTCCCTGTGCTTATGATACAATGGGAGTTTAGCCTTGAATTCGTAGTTTCTCAAGGTATTTAGGAGCAGGAAATATCCACACTAATAATAGTGACTAATGACTACATAGTGTTTTGAATGGCTTCCCTAGCTCTTATTTTGATCTGGTTCAGTTCCTAAAATCTCACACAACACTTCCTTAATTGTTAGGAGACTTCACTGCAAAACCATTAGTAGAACACGTGCTCTTTTGGCAGCTGGCTGTACTTTGAATTTTGTTATACTATAACTATTCTCTAGCAAAGCTTCCCAGCCTTTGAATTATGAAGCCATTACAGGAGTGTCAGGATATTGAAGCCCTCAGCCCTCAAGGTAGCTAGGTAAAGCCGATATCAGCTCCCAGTTATCAGCAAACCCATCCATCCCAAGTTCAAACCCAAGTGTTGAACGGATATTGTCATTTTCTCTGTGTTCCACCAAGTGGCAGAGGTTGGTACTACAGCACACGCATTACATCCATAAGATACACAGAGCGTCAATTTCAATCTCACCAAGTAAACTTGAAACCCATTGAGACCTCGTGTCATTCCACCCCTTCTCTCCCCCCGCCCTGCCCCACGTCTATGAGGAGACGCTTCCCATTACAGCATACATTGTCATTTGGTTTTAAAGTTCTGCTATGAATAGAATGAATCCGTACAGATTAATATCTGTTTTGGCATTTCAAAGCCCTTGGAGTGATGTAATGAAAATGAACGTAATGAATTATGTTACAATAGTAAGTGAAAATAGAAAAATAATACAATGTAGGTTGAAGTTCCTCTTAAACATAAAATTTACTACCTAACTAGTGTTAGTTATATTTTATTCCAGATAATGAATGCAAGGGGCACCTGGGTGGCTCAGTAGGTTGAGTGTCTGACTCTTGACTTCAGCTCAGGTCGTGATCTCACCATCCGGGAGATGGAGCCTTGTGTGGGGCTCTGGGCTGACAGGGCAGGGCCGCTTGGGATTCTCTCTCCCTGGCTTTCTGCCCCTCCCCCACTCGTGTGCACCTATGCAAGTGCTTTCTCTCTCTCTCTCCCAAAATAAATACATAAACTTTAAAAAATATAATGAATTCAAAATTGCCATGCACATTTTACCTACATGTCGTCAATCTTGAAGAGATGGGCTCAGTCATAAATTGTGCATTTGGCTCCGTGCTTTCCACCTGCATGACTCACTGGATGTGTGCAGCCTATCTGCCTTCCCTGACATGAATTGAGACCCCAACACTTTATTTACTTATTTTTTTAACGTTTATTTAGTTTTGAGACAGAGAGAGACAGAGTGTGAACGGGGGAGGGGCAGAGAGAGGGAGACACAGAATCTGAAACAGGCTCCAGGCTCTGAGCCATCAGCACAGAGCCCAACGCGGGGCTCGAACTCACAGACCGCGAGATCACGACCTGAGCTGAAGTCGGACGCTCAACCGACAGAGCCACGCGGGTGCCCCAAGACCCCAACACTTTAAATAAGGAAGAGCCTCTAGTCACCTGCTGGGCTTCAGCTTGCTGGCACCTCCCAGAGAACTGGAGCTCCAAGTCCCCCGTCTCAGACTTAGGCTACTGAATTTGAACTTGATCCTGTAGCATCCCCTTGCTTCTTTGTAGAACAGTAGCTTGGTGACTACGAGGGGAAATTGGGAACCGTAACAGTTTGGCAAGTGGTGTCCTCTTTTTATTCAGAGCCGAGATGTGAGCCCATTTAATATACTTTCCACTGAATGGCTTTTCTAAGAATAACTTACTGGTTCATGAATTCCTGCTGTTTCAGCTGTCAGGACTTTTCAAGCAGAAACGCCAGGAATTTATGTACCTGAAACTAAAGCAAATAAATGCTTTAATGACATGCATGTTTATAAGCTATTTTTTAATGCAACATTTTGTATTCATGAGCCAGGCAGACTCCTTGAATTATATTTTGTTGCCAATGATTGTTTTGAACTAGAACCATGTTTAAGAAGAAATTCCTAATTTATGTAAGGTTTATGTCACAATGAGGAAGAAGGCTGCTGCTGGTTTCCATGGTAGTGGTGATGGAGTACTATAGTCACTGTTAAAGTCTATTTTATTTCTTTGAAAGGTCATCTTAAATCCCTCCCCCCACCAACATTAGAAAGGCTTGATATTTTTAAAAGATTATTAAAATGAATAATCTGACCAATAGTAAAAACGTTCAGGTAAGTTCAACAACATTTATTCATTTGGCAATTAAAATTTCATTTTGATTTATGAACTTATACTTTTGGTTGCCTAAATGACCTCAACCCACTGACTATTTAGAACATTCTAGACCACAGACTCACTCAACGTTAGAGTCAATGATCTCTTAGGATATATTCCAATTTGTATAGTAAGATGTGCTTGATGTGGGTTCTGGGCAAAATCACAAAACAAGCTATTTAGGAAACCGCCTGTGAATACCTCAAGAAGAAAATGAACAGGGCACTTCATGAGAAACAAGTCATGTCAGACTAACTTTATTTTCTTTCTTGAAAAACTGATCAGTCCAACACCAACAGTGGCTGACACTGCTTCTATGTCTAGCATGCATTGATCAAGTGGCTTTATGATGCGTTTGTGGCCAAAATAAAGAATAATACACATTGTTTGAAGGACAGTGATGAAGGGCTCTGGAAAGAGTATTTGGCACTGTCCTCTTCAATATTTTACTCCACGATTTGGGTAAAGATGGTTCATCCAATTTTCAGGTGACAGAATGCAGACCTCTCAGCAGTCATATTCATATTTATATGAATATTCAGCATAGTCATAGTGAATATGTTGAATTTTCCAAAAAGTTCATTACAGTCTGATAAGAAAAGCTGAATCTAACAGGTTGAAACTGAACAGGGTTACATTTATGGACCTACAACTAGCTCTCAAATGCCAAGTGCACAGATACAGTATGGAGACGCCATCACTTTGCAGAAACACCTATGGCACGGGATGGGGAATTTTAGAAGCATGACCGCTAAGAGTTACAAGTATGAAATAGCCACCAAAATATCAAATGTAAGCTTGGAGCATATAGAGTTTAGAAAAGAAGTCTTGCTAGCTTTCGTCTGTCTGTCCCCGCCCATGTCACAGTGACAATATTACATTTATTCTAGATACTACGTGGAAGGCAAGTGTGGGTGAACATATACAGATTAATGTGACCAGGATGATGATCAGATTTGAAACCACATCCTTTGGGGGAGAAGTCTGCTGGAAGAGACTCGTGGAATATGCAGGGTGATAAGAGCCAGCTTTAACTATTACGGTTAAGTAGAGGACTGATTGGGTGTGTTTTGAACAGTTTCATGGCGTAAGTCTAAGAAAGATGGGGAGCTTTAAAGACACCCTTGGCAGTAGTAGATTTACATGACAGGACAAAATTTATTGGTGTATTCTTTGAAGTTTCTTCTGCTCAGCGCACCCTCATGACCTTCCTGGCTTATTTTACTCCATGGCTCTCATCAGTATCTAACAAACTATGTATTTTCTATTTTATTGCCTATCCTCCTCCACTGCGCCTTTAACTCCCTGAAGAGAGGGCTTTTCACATGTGTTGTTCACTGCTGTATCCTCAGTACTTGAAGCCTGGCAGGTATCGACAAATGTTTGTTGAAAGAATGAATGAATATGTGGTTTTGTCAGCTTTTACCCTCCTGCGGGATGTTTCCAAGGATCCTGGGAGTTGTTCATTTCTTCCTTCCCCAGACACCTTTTCCTGGGGATGGTTTTGGTCTTGCCACATCGGCTATTTGGGATGTTGTAATGCAGAATAGGGAAGGAGAAGGTAAGAGTGGAAGGACAGGAGAGAGAAGGGCATGACTGAGGCTGGGGGTTGGAGAAGGAGTGGCAGGGGCGACTGAGGAGTGGAGAAAAGGGGGTGGGGGTAGGAGGTTTAAGGACGGATGGCTGAGCTCATGAGCTGCTTTATGATACTTAAATAATGGTTGTAAAGGCCTTGTGTTATGTTCAAATCAAAGCTTGGTTAATGGACGTTTTCATCAACAGGAACAATATTCTGAGACTGGACCAAGCAGTTAAGCTTCCAAAAGATCACAGTCAGAGGTTTGGCTTTGAGGCCAAGATCTACTACTTGTCAGCTGACTGCCTTTGAACAAATAATCCCTCTTCTCTAGAATACGTATCCTCATTCCTGAAAGAACCTTGTAATGCTCACCCCCACTTCGCAGATTATGGGGCTCAAAGTCCGAGTGAGAATTCCAAATGTTGGGATTCTTTGTGAACTTTAAAAGGTGATATATAAATATAAGGAACTGTGCTGTACTCTGCCTAGGATAAACACTTAGTGAGTGTTTCCTGATGAGGGTCCCCTAATCTTTTTTCTCTGAGCCTCTGGGAGAATCAGCTTGTCTCGTTGATTCAAATAGCATCAAATAGCACCTTGCATCAGGAGAGCTTCAGCTGGGTGATGATGTGGCATAAGTTTTCTCAAAGTAGAAGTAAACATTTACTTGGAGAACTTTCCAGCTGACCTGGGCAATTAAGGTCAATCCCTATTTTATTTCACTAGGAGAAATTGGGGCCTGGATTATCAAAATTAGTGATTCCATATCCTTCCCCTACGTGGGCTAGCCAATACTATCAAAGATAAGTATTGACATAAATCAGTGGTCCACAAAAGAACTTGGTAGGAGAAGTTGAAATGTACCCCTCCTTTGCTTGATCCTCTGGTGATCTCTCTGCCTTCCCAGAAGTCAGTTTGTCCCAAATTAGAGGGCACATGTAGAAAAGGGAGTTCTGCATGGGGCAGGACAGTATGTGTTGACATCCATCTCTGGTTCCTGGCTATTGCAAAATAAACACTGCACTGAGCATCAGAATATATGGGCTTTCACTCTGGCTCTTCTGCTTACTAGTCGTAGATCTTAGTTAAATCATTTAACCATTGCAGACTTGAGTTACCTCGTGAACAATAAGAGCACTTAATTAGAAATTCATAAAGCTTCTATGACTCTAGATAACAGAACTGAAACAGGTACTCTACAACATGAATCTTTTTCCTTCCTTTCTGTTAGTGCCATTTTTCCCCCCTCCCTTGAGCATTATTCAGGCAGTGCAAGAACCGTATTGACTCACAGGAAGAACATGTGGTGATTCCAAGAATTTCCAGTAAGAATAACAGCAGTATAGTTAGGGTTTCCTCTCTAGATTCATCTGGAAACCCAGAGTCCGTGCATAGCTACTCCCCTGCGGCAATGTGAACATGACAACACGCCCCACAATGGAGCAGAAGGTCGTGACTGCGGATGACATTGACGGAGGCTGTGATCGAACCCAGGCATGATTATCTCTGTTCACATAAGATTCTGCCTCACTAATGGACTTCCTTCAGCGACTTCTTTTCTTGTGCGAGAAAATCTGTACCTAAGTTCATGCACAGCATTGAATTTTGATGGCATTTTACTCCAAATCTGTTTGTCCGGTATCAGCAGAGGATCAGATTATTTTTATTCTTTTTAACATATTTTACATTTCTAGATATTAACATACTTCGCATTTCTAGAAACTTCCTATGCTGACTGTGAAGGATAAAACCGTATAATTGTGCTGCTAAGGAGCCTTACAACATTACCTTGTTAATTTTTAAATCTGGTCTAATGACCATCTTGGCAATTGTAGAAACTTGATCTCTTCGTTATCCCAGAATGACTGGGCTCGGAGGGGCTGCCATAGAGTAACAACTGACAAGAGGTTGAATATTCTCAATGTCTTTATTTAAATGGGAGGTATCCAATTCCACCAAAAGGAACATTCTAATACCCTATCCGAGGTAACTGTCCAAATACTTTGATATGAGTAATGTGGGAAGTTAATGCAGTCATCATAAGGTTGTTTGGTGAGCAGGGAATCAAAGTAAAGGGAATTTCTATCAAAAGATAGATAGTTCATGCAAGTAATGAGACTCGTCTAGGGATTACATCGCCCAGATCCTGGTTTTCTTTCTTGGAAGGTGCTGGAAGCATCTGGATACTTTGTTTCTCTCTGACTACCATTTCTTCACTGCGGACTGTGCCCTATTTATTAATATTTTCTTTCCTCAGATATGCTAATATCGCTGATTTCACTAAGATTGCAGCTTTTGTTTCTATTATCCCGGGAGACAGTCTGTATCCTACCATTATGTGTTTTAAATGATCTGATCTTTCCTGGGGCGCCTGGGTGGCTTGGTCGGTTGAGCGTCCGACTTTGGCACAGGTCATGATCTCACAGTTCGTGGGTTTGAGCCCCACATCAGGCTCTGTGCTGATGGCTTAGAGCCTGGAGTCTGCTTCAGATTCTATGTCTCCCTCTCTCTCTGCTCCTCCCCCGCTCGTGCTCTGTCTCTCTCTCCTTCGAAAGTAAATAAAAACATTGAAAAAATTTTTAAAAAAAGTTCCAATGGAACTATGTGTTTTCTTATTGAGATGCCTGATCTCAACTTCAATTTAATCCTCTAAAAATAATTTAAATAAAATTAATTCAGCTACTTTCAGTTATGAAATGGAAAGATAATATACTAGTTTTCAAAGCTTTATTTCCTAATCTTAATTACATTTGGAAAATAAATTTAATGATAAAGATTATTAAGTTTATGTTCCATTTTACTTAAAGATAAAAGGCATCTTAAAACATCACAAGGATTTCTTCATAAAAACACCATTAATAGCTACTTACATCTGTTTAAGTGCTGTGTATTTGATGAAAACTTTATCTGGAAGACTGTGAATTTTGTTTTCCTTAAGAGACCTAAAATAACAGGTAAAGCAGACTTCATTAGGGGTTTTATGACCAAGAAAACTTTTCCCTAGAAAGTGCATGACTGAAAACAGGATGTTTGTGGATACTCCTTGCTACTTCCCGCACATTTGAAAATGACCCTAGTAACTGAAAACTTTCTCGTGTGAGAATGAGAAGCGCATAAGGCAAAATGAAAGCAGTTTGCAAGTATCTGACAAGTTTGGCCATTTAGTATCATAGATTAGAATGTCTATGAAGAGTTAACATCTTTACTCTCTGGGTGATTTAATAAAATACAACAAACAAACAAAAGAAAACCAAAAATTCCTAACCAACTCACACATGCTCAAATCAGAATACGACTGCAAATTCTGGAGGCTCTCAAAACATTTTTACAAAGTACAGGCAAACTTACAGTGACGACATAGCCAGCTTCATGGATTTTTTATATCTTTGTTATATCTTTGCAGTCTTGGACAATTGCCACCATTTACAATGAGGTAGAATAAGCTAGTGCTCTCCTTTTTTATTTTCATTTTTAGTTGTATGGTACTCGCATTTTAGTAAAAACAATGAATCAGAAAGTAACTGAAAATCAGCACTGCAGACCAGAGACGTTTGTGAGCTCCACAATAACCAGGCTAATCTAACACACAGCATTTAAAAACTTGCCTTCCCTGGAGAAGAAACATGTGGGATTCTCTGATTTCTGGTAGTTTTAAGGGGAATGTCTATGATTTTGCTAATATATAAGTAACACAAAACACAACAAGGGGAGGTTAGATTAGACTACATGGTTTTCATATGGTTTCAGGGGCAAATATCATCAAGACATGAATTCTACTCACAGTAATGTCGCATTGCTGGAAATCACTGGCACAGACTTTAAGCCCATATTTACACATTCCAATTCGGTTCCTTTGCAGTCACAGGGTTGTGGATACTGGTTTAGAGCTAGGGGGCAAAAGAGTAGTATTTCACTGGGAAAAAAATACTTTTCTTTAATTATGACCTCATCTCTAATAGCTGACAGGGTTCTCTCCTCATTGAATGTATAACATTTACATCTTTAGTAGCCTAATTTGGGTCCATAGTAAAAGCAAAGAATTGTCTCCTAGTCCATCATAGACTAATGTGGCATTTCATTTCGGTTCTAGCTTCCAGTGGTCATTTCAGAGGCACTTAATAAGTGATTAGAAAGAAACCACAGAAAGATTTAAGTAGCACAAAAGTGTATAGTGAAGCAGGATTAAGTTCTCCTCAACGAAAAATATTAATACAACAGAGTAAATCTGCAATGGGTATAATTGAGTCGATTTAATTTAATTGAATGGCACAAAGAGGTTGCTCAGTAAATCCTTGTTGGTTAAAATTCAATTCAATCTTTTCCCCCTTCAAACTTCTCCTAGGGCTGTGAGAAGAGACAGATGCAGTAGCCTCCACTGTGCCTTATTGAAATAAGCCAAGTTGGATACCGTCTTTTTTTGGTTCTTTGTTTTTCGTTACTTTAAAGTTATAGTGGAAGATAAAAATGGTAGAGAAGCTATAAAGCTGAGAAAACCAAAGATCCATCTATCTGAAACATTCAGAAGAAAAAAAATTCAGGATTTACTGTGAAGAAACTTACATAATTATTAAGATAATGGCATATAAAGGGGTGATAAATCTATGGAGAAAACAGGCCAACTTGTCCCATGAGACAATCACTCTGTGTGTGTGTGTGTGTGTGTGTGTGTGTGTGTGTGTGTATGAGACTAAGGGGTGTGATATTTATGGAGCACTTGATTTTGCCTCTGATCCTGTGTGTATTTGTTTTGATGGAGCTAAGAAAATGAGGATTCTTTTCCAATTTTTGTGTTATTATTTAGTTAGATCTTTACACATCCTTTCCCATTGCTCTGTTTCTTTTAAATTCCTTTAACCAAACTTTCTAAAATCAATTTTACGGAATTTTAGTAAATTCAGCAAACTTTTATTGAGTACCTGCTTAATTCAAAAGATGCATAAAGTTTTGGAAGTATCTAGTGTATAAAAATTTTGAAAATATTCTATGTTATTTATAAAGTTTTTTACAGAGTTTTTGAAAATATTCTATGTTATAGGTTTATGCTAATTAGCTCAACTCCTTAAAGCTCAGAATGTTCACTTCAACGTTTATTGACAGCAAAAATGGTGTTTACATTATTAGATTGAAAGCCTGGGGATGGAAACTCATATTTACCAATAAAAGAATTCCATGTAGTCCAAGCTGGGCCTACTGCCTAAACCAGCGACGTGAGCATAGCTCCCTCGCCTGCACATCAGTCATACCCACAGGCTCTGGATTCTTCTTCAGAAATGCTTCTGCATCTCTGTCTCTCTCACTCTTCCCACTGGCATTTTCTGGGATCAGATTCTTAGTATTACTCTGGAGTATTGCAGGAAACATAATGATCAGTATCTCACTGTTCTTTGTTCTCAACCTTGGGAAGGTTGACACTTGGGTTGGCTCATTCTCTGTTTTCGGGGGGGCTGTCCTGTGCATTGTAGGATGCTAAACAGCATCCTTGTCCTCTGCATACTAGATGCCGGGAGCCATCCCCCAGTTGTGACAACCCAAATGTCTTTTGACATTGACAAGCATTCTCTGGGGACAAAAGTTGTCCGGGGTTGAGAACCACTGTTCTGATCCATTCTCTATGATTCTGATGGAAGAATCATTCTTACAAACCCTTTGTTTCATGTGCTTCTTCCTTCTCATTAAAAGAAAATAAGCCCACAGTGTCAGTAGTTGCCGACCATGTACAGCAGTGATCTCCACAATGGGATGTGTACAAGATGACCCATTATGGCTCAGGAAGAAAATACAAGAACTTACAGTTGTGTTTATTTTTAATCTTTTTAAGTTGTAATTTTTATATATGATGTACCTGTGCACAGTAAAGTATATAATAAGTGGTAATTATAAACTGATATTATAAAGTGCATAATATAAGGTTAATATAGTGTTTAATATATATGTATATTGCTATTTGTATATGCATACTAATATATGTATATAATTGTATATGTACCTGCATAATTATGTCTAGGTATACATTATACACATGTATGTAATATAGGTGTATATAAAGACATGATTCTATCTACAGGGTAGAGGCCAAAGTCCAAAGTGTGCACCCAGAATCCTCTATGGGCTGGTGCCATCCTTCTAGGTCCATGTCAGTGTCATTGTCTCTGTGGATCTTTTTCCGCCCTTGGCACAACCATCATTTCTTCCAGTGGGCTTCCACATTCCTTCGTGCAAACATCATCCTTCTAGTTTATCACTATACTGTATCATCTCTGTCTCCATGAGGTTTTGCCTTTCCTGCTACAATGTGAAGTATTTGTGACTTGGGGCCACATCTCACTTATCCTTGTACTCTCAGTCCTTAACATAGGGGCTGAGAAGTAGTTGGTGTTCAATATCTCTACTGAAGAAAGTAGTTAAAGGGAAAAATATCTTTATCATTTATCATAATTATTTAATATCTATATATTCTCACAATCGTAGGCTACTACATAAAATGAGCATGAATGGAATATGTTGTTTCCTTCCATGTCTTCAATCCCATGGCAGACAACGGAGCAGTTGACCACTGAAAGACATTGACCTGAAACTGAAATTCTAAAGGGAATTGACCACACTACCCATATAAATCCATGCACCACAAATCATGTTGCTCGCAAAGCTGAGACTGAGTCTTTGAATCAATACCACTTACAGCACTCCTGTGTTAATGCCACATAATTAGCATTTCCATGGACTGTGCCAAATATGGTCGCCCATCCACTAGTGTCTCCTGTGAAATGGTGATGAATATTTGTCAGTTATTCTATAAATCAAATATCAAATTACAAAACAAAAGTATAAAAATTTGATAATGAAATCAATTAAAAATTTGTTTCAGTAGTTGAATGGTAACATCAATGGTAAGGGACAAAAAGCTAGGCAAACATCTGGAGCCTTTCCCTTTTGGAAAATTACAAATATTTCAAATGTATGTTTCATAAAATATATAATGGAAATAGAGAATTATTTTACCTACCTATATCCATCTTGAAAAATACTACTTGTTTCTAGTGCTGACAGTTGAAATGTTTGATCTTAATTTTAAGGTCCTCGGAAGAAAATACAATCTGAATTGTTTTGGCATACGCATACTGCTGCATATGTATATGTAGATACATGCTTGATAGATGTAATGACTAATAATAAAATATGTGTCACCTGACCTTTTTAATGAAGCAAAAACAAAGTTCCTTTTCATCAAGGATACCTAGTCCTATTGAGTGGAAAAATATTTTCTCAATTTGTCAGAAATTGCCAAGTTTCTGCTTATTTGCCAAGTTTCCTTCTCCTTTTCTGCAAGAAAATTATCTTCTTTTTAAAAAGGAAACCTGATTTTGAAGTATCATCACTTTAGCACATGCCATTAAAATGGTAAGATACATATTATAACGTAGTACACTGAAGCTCATACAAATAGAAAAGTAAATTTAAATAGTTGCCCATAGTTCCCTTCTGATGCCTACAACCTATAACTGATTTCTATTTCTTATTAATACCCACAATGGTTTTTTAAATGATTCTATTTGATGCCTTTACATGAATTATTTAACTTGTGTTCAGAACATCCTCACGAGGTAGATAAATATGCCAGGTCTCTGATTCCCAAGCAGTGAAGAGGGAACACTGAGGATTTGATTGACTTGCCCATTGGCATCCAGACAGCTGCCCCCATCACTGAGAAGTGATTGGGCACCTACTATGTACCCTACTATTATAGGCTCTGATGACAACAAAAGAAATAAGACACAAATAAGAACTCTTCTCAAGAAGTTCATGTCTATAGTGAGAAGAACAGTGAAAAGACAAGGCAGCCCTTAGTACAACCATATGGGTACAGCCAGGATGCTATGGCAACAGGGAGAAAAGGTGCTTATCCTAGACTGCTGGCAGAGCTTCAGGGTGGGGAGTGAGGCCAGGGAAGCCAAGCTTCTGAGGTGAGAAGGGTCCCTGAACTCATCCTAAATGGTAAGTATGAATGATCCACCGGAGGTGAGGGCGTAAGGTTCTGTGAGAGGGGAGCATACGTGAATACTCAAGGGCAGGAAAGCAGATTCTAGAGACAGATGCCTGGCATTCTTGGACTTTGTGGTCTCACTGGGATTGCTAGTTAGGTGCTATCAAAGAATGGCTGTTCTGTGCGATAGGAAACACACAAGGTTCTTCCAGATTCAAGAGATCTGGGTTCTAGTTGTCTACTCTCTCACTAACTAGACATGTCAATTTGGCATCCGTTTATTCAAGTAAAAACAAACAGGTTATATTAGACAATATACACGGTCCCTGCATACAGACCTCAAACGGCCTGTAAGACTTTTGGTGATCTGGTATCTGCTTACCTCCTCACCCTCTGTATCTTTGTTCACTCTGCTCAAACCACACTGGCCTTTTGGCCTCACATACACATTGTCTTACTTCGTTGAGCCTCAGGATCTTTTCCAGTTGCTGTTTCCTTTGCCTGCAACTCAGTTCGTCCACAATTTTTCATGGTTTAGTTTTCAGTTCAAACATTATAATCTCAGGGAGGTTTTCTCTGGTTGCCTTTTTAAAATAGGCTTCACTTCAGGTCACTTTCTACCCATCATCTTTTTTTTTTTTTCAATATTTTATGGCACTTATCATGCTCTAAAATATTTAACGTTTAAATAAATATTAATATTTGAATACATTTAATATTTAACTTCGTTCCGTACAGGGTTATTGTCCTCCTTGTTCACAAGGTCCACGTGAACTCCATGAGGGCAAGACCTTGTCTCTCTTGAGCCTGCTGTGTCTGGGTGAGTGAGACAGCACCTGACACATAGTGGGTACTCACTGTAGGTTTAACTCAGTGAATTAATTCTCTAGGCAGGAACCATTCACACTTTATGGGTATTCATGTAACTGCACCAAATTACCAAGCCAAAAAAAGAGGTAGTCTATAGGAAGACATTTAAAATTAGAATATGAGCATTCAAGTAGCTTTCAAAATATGATTTCAGTTTTTATCACATTTGTATTTCTGATTTAAGCAACCTCTACCTGTGAAAAATTCTGGTCATCATCGCAAACAAATCGGGGAGCAATTATTTGTGTTACAGTAGGATTTCCTATAGAATATCAAATCATCTCTTCCCTCTTGTGACAGTTATTATTTGGTCCACGCACAGTTTGGGGGCATTCACAAGGGGAGGTGGATGTCTGGAGCTGAGCGGAGGACTCACCACAGCTATCCTCGTCAGCCTGGTTCCCGCAGTCGTCCACACCATCACAGTGAAAAGCACGGGGTAAGCACTTGGTAAGATTTCCACAGGGAAAGTATCCTTTTGGGCACAGAGAAGTGATTGTACTGCCCTTGGTCAGTGCAAAATCTATGTGAAAGAGGGGAAAGTAGTCTCAGGTAATAGAATGAAAGTGTTAATATGGCCAAAATTCTTTTCATGGCATTCCCTTTAATTTTCAAAAGGACCCTTTGAATTGAGTTTGTCTAATTCTATCCATAGTGTACAATATCTTTGAATAATATTCTTAATTATAACATTCTAAACAATCATTGTCATATCGAACATCAGCTATACCAAGAATCAAGGTTCATTTTTGAACTAATTTCAGGAAGGCAATAGTAAGAAAAACCAAAGCAATCATCCTACTTTTGTATGGAAGCAAAGAGTTGTCCACTCTTGGAAACAGAAAGGTAAGGCCACGAGCTAACAGAATTAAACAGATGGGTTTATTTACTTATTAATCCCTTCTGAGAAAGATTTCAAGTGACATAATATATATATGCAAAAGGACAGTTTTAAGTGTGAATTAGAAATTGGGAACCACATTTGAATTAGGAGGGATAAATAGTAAGTAATAATATCTAACCCTCATTGAGCTTACTGTGTCCCAGGCCATTTGCACAAGTGGTTTATCTCAGGTATTCATTCAACCAATCTATGTATGGGTGATATTTTCCTTTATGTTTCAGAGAT
This sequence comes from Leopardus geoffroyi, assembly GCF_018350155.1. NCBI lineage: Eukaryota > Metazoa > Chordata > Mammalia > Carnivora > Felidae > Leopardus > Leopardus geoffroyi. The sequence goes on along the minus strand of NC_059326.1, from coordinate 10,932,438 downwards.
AAGGAAGTTAAATGCAGTCATCCATCTGGAAAGTCACAGAAGGTTTGTTCTCTATCCCTCTGCTATATTAAAATACATCATACCTCCAACCCAAGGAAAGTCCTGGCCATGATGCCAAACATCAGTGGCATGGTTAGGAGCACCATTCCAACATCGCTCACTCCCTTCAATTAGTGATAATGAACTGTGGTCATGCCTGAATGTATAGTCTCCCTCAGTCAATTTCTGTGAAGTTTTGACTGGCACTCCTTTAAAACAATACATGACTTCTACAATTGTACTAGAGTATTTCTGAAGAACATTTCTTGTTTTCTGGAAAGTACTCTTTCAAAATTGACAGATGTCTCTTACATCTAAATTTCTAGAATGGTTTTGATCATTTTACCCACGGAGTAATTTTGTCAAAGTTAATTATATTCCTTTCTTCATTTTCTCATTCAACCTAGCCACTATTCAGCTGTTGTCTTCTCTTATGTTTCCTTCTCTTATGTTTTGCATCCGTCCTCACAGAGGACTTATGCCCCCCTTGAAATTCAGGTTCCCGATTCAACGGGTATCTTGAAAACACAGTAGTTAACAGTGGTCCTCTAGGGTCAGAGGATGATTCAAATACGTGTATAGGGGAGGGAGGATATGAGCAATAAAACATCTTTTATAGGTAGGAAGTTCATAGAAAAATAGTTTAACACCTTAGAAAACACATTATATTTTGTATTGTCTATATTCACTTGGTCTAATTTCCCCTTCCCTTTAATAAATACAACACTACTAAAAAAAAAAAAAAAAAAAAAAAAAAAAAAAAAAAAAAAAAAGGTTAAGAGCCTGGCCCTGTCTTGGAGACGACTGGACATGGCAACACATACTCGACCCCAGAAGCTGCTGCTGTTGCATCTGCTACACCTTCTGTAGATGGGGAGGGTGGCCTTTGGATGCTTTTCTATCCATTGGATGTTTGCTCTTAGCAAAGCAAAAAATATTTTTCTTTGCTATTGTTGCAGTGGTAGATGAGTGATTTACTATTAGCAACTTGGCGTAAGACCAGTGAAGGCTGGCGATTTTAGGAAAACTCTGCTGCATGGCTCTGGGAGTTGGCTTGTTAAGCCTATTCACACAGGGAGAGGCATACTGAGTCATGGATTTTTAAATCTCTTCTTTCTTGTAAAGATTTCTGTAGAGGGCAGGTTTATAAAAAACTAGTTGTCCCCCTGTGTTTGGAATATGAATGAGTGAGAGTCAGTATATCCTAGTGTAGCAGCCTTGAAATTTTTTATGATAGTAACTCACAGACATATATCTTGTATCACAATTCAGCATACAAACAGGCACACACTGAAAACAAAATTTCTTGAATTATAACTTGCCTTTTACTATGTGGGATGTACTCTGATCATTGCTATTCTATCTTATTCCCTCGGAACGGGATCACAATCCACTAAATTGATCTCACGATCCACTAACGGCATATGACCCATTCATTATTCATAAGTATTCACTAGTGATGAAGTACTCTGGATGCCATCAGACCTGCCTGGGTTGACATTCTTTCTGCCACTCACTAGATTTCAAGAAAGCTACTTAATCTACAAATTTAGTTTTCTCACATTTAAAATAAAGTTCATGTAATATGGATGCGTTTCAGGAGCTGCACAAGCTAATGTTATGAAATACCGGAGACTTCCTGGCCCACGTTAAGCCCTCAGTTAATGTTGGTGTGCGGGTAATTTCAACACAAGGTAAGAAAATAGGACTTTAAGAAGGAAACTCGAATGTAGAATGAAAGCTTGCTGTGCCTTAGCAGTGCAGAATTTTTTACGTGACTTCTAAGAAAGGAATAACAGAGACTACAATAAAAATTCCTTTACCTATTCATGTTTTTCTATTTGAAACACCATATGACATTTAGGGTTTCTATTTTAAGCAGCCTCAAATCGCTTTGAAAGCTAAGGGGGGGATGTTGTAAATGATAAATAAGCAATGAAAACGTCCTCACCATCTAATAATAATATTTTATTAATGATTTAGAAGAGGTGATTAAACATTTGATTAAAGACAATTTTGAAATAGAAAGCTGAGCCTGCATAAGATATTTTGAAGGCAATACATTGTGTTCCTTTGTGGAGTTTACCATGAAGATAACCTTGAGTTCCTTGAGGGCTGGACCCAACTAAATGCCCATCTCAGAGAAGCAGATTCAAAGCAAGACAAGTAATCAATTGTCACAGACAAGACAGACCAAGATTATTTCCTTGCATCTGGAAGAAAAATGGAATACATCTAGCAAGTTAGAGTGAGGGAAGGGGAATGGAAAGACTGACCATGTGTAAAGAGAACTTATCAATTGCATTTCTCATAATTCCCCAGTTTGCATTCAAGAATGGCAGCTTCCTGAAGATATCCTCGGGGTATAAATTTTATGTGGAAGGAAAAGAAATAAATGAAATCTACTCCGTACCCCTTGCCCTCGGTATCCTAAATCCCTGTTATCTAAGTGCCTGGCACTTACTTCATGCTCAATAATTTTTTTAATGAAGAAATGAATTAATAGGTCACTTGGGAATAAAAAGAATTGTAAGAAGAGCCCCTTTCAAGATTTAAACTTCTCAAAATTGCAAGTTTATGTTTTTATTTTAATAACAAAAATGCGTTCAATCTTCCAAGCACTCCATCTATTATTTTTTCTGTCATATATAATTTAAAAAATAATTAAGAATCCCCGCTATATTTGGCACATACTGAAAAAGAATCAATAGCCGTCTGGAGAAAGTGTATTCTGCCGTCTAGTCTTCCTGCCATCTGTGGAAGTGGAAAAAGATCGTTTTTATTGAAACTTAGGGATTACTAAAATGGAGGATGCCTACATAAAAGCTATGTTGATAGCTTCTGCAGCAATTTCTGTGGGACTCCTGCCAAACACACAGCTGAGGGGAGGTTCGAACATGTGAGAGAAAATTGCTCAGTGAGTGCTTCTTCTTTTCTCTTCTGGTCAATATTCTGGACATGTCTGTGCAAAGAGCTTTTTAAATGACTCCTTGATAGCCTTTCGAAGCCAACTGGACTGCTGTCCAAGGACATTTTTTTTGCTGCCTGCCAACACCATCATTGTGTTATTGGGAAACAACAGGTGAAAATGCTTTTGTAGGTCCTCAGTTTAAGAATCCATGGAGGTGTGCAAGCCCCTCTTTGCTTTTTCTGATTTTTTGCCAATAGTAGTCCTGCATGAAGCTAAAGAAAGCCCTTATCCCCTCAGCCTAGTGTTCTGGCTGAGATTCTCTCCACACTAATGCCAGAGATGACAGCTCTACGATCCCCGGGGGGGGGGGGTGTGGGGGGGGATACACAGAGGATCCTGGCCAATGGGACCATTTCCAAGAATGCACCACTCCTAGTGGATCTCAGTTCAGATGCAGATGAAGCCTCTGCCATTGACTAAAGAGCCAACTAGTCTTTAGTGTAAAGAGCGGCACCAGAAGAAACATTTATTTAATGTGCAAAAAATGTTAACTGGTTGCCTGCTATATGCTAGGGCAACAGGTTAGACAATGCCCACTGCTACCTGGAGCTCGGGTGCCAGGATGTCTAAGAGGAGCAGCAGCTACATTTACAGGGCAGAGCAAAGGTGAATCCAGCTCATTCACTGAATCCACCTTTTAGAAGCTCTCCTATTTCTAGGAAGAGTATGAGCATCTCTAACAGCTCACCTTTGTGGGATGGATGATTTATTGTTTGTTTGCAAGTAACTAGTAAAGTCTTTCTAAAAAACTTTTATGTTAAGGTGAGTGGAGAGGAATTGACCTCTTGTGTGGTGTTTTTTAAACTTAGAAATCTTATGCTGTTGTGCTTCTGTTTGGTCTCCCCCAGCCCCAACAGGATTGTGTGGCCATATCAATCAGTATGTGTAGGATTCAGATCCAATTTCATTCATACACTTACCCACCTCCTTGTCATTTCAAAGATTGCTGCCTCAGCTGAATTTCTCTAGGGCCCTATTCTCTCTCATGTTCTTCTGGGACAAACCAACCATCTAAGGCCCTCAGGCCTGAGACGAATGTCCCTCAGGATCCCTCTCACAAATTTTCTGCAGAAACTATCACCCTATCTCCCTCTTCAGATGATTGTCCAATGTTTGAACAAACAGATTTGAGGAAACAATGCCAAACTAGCTGGAATAAGTATAGACTCAATACATGCTGATTTAAGTTAGAAAACAAGAACTTCAAATTGTCAGTCAATATCATCATCAACAGGAATGGATTTCAGCCCCACGTTTCCCTTTGCTGGGTCCATTTAGGTGGATCAAAAACTGAATGTTGTGGCCCTTCATGGGTTATAAGGGATATAAGGGCACAAGGAACACTTCTACCCCAAAAACAACTGTGCTACCCACCAATAAACTGCCTAAATTTCACCTTTAGAGAGGAATTCCTTTAGGTTAAGATATTGTCTTTTACTATTTAAACAGCCACCTTGTTCTGTACGAGTTTGAGAGGCTATCTTCTTCCTAAAGAAACCTGCCTAGGCACAATGAACTCACAGAATGACCACTGTGGTGGGTAAAGGGAAGAGGAACATGGAAAAGGTGCTTGTGAAGGTGACACCTGTTGGGAACTTGGCATAGGAAACGTAGAGAGGAGAGAAAACGCTCCATTTTCCCTTCTCCCGTCTCTCTTCTAATTCATCCCCAATTTGCTGACTACTCTGTGTCAAGGGACTTTCACCGGCTGTTCTTCCTCCTGGTGGCAATTCTCCCAAATTCTAGTTCCATCAACTTACAGATTTACCTACAGACAAGACTGCTGCATGTGCGTAGCTGGGATGTGTTTCACACGACCATGGGACACCATTCAGCAGACTGTTGGTGTTGAGCCACATAAAAGCCACACCATCCTAGACTGAGGCCCTGGGTGCTTTTTCATGATGCACGAAGGATAAAAGTCTCTTTTCCTGCCCATAGTGAAACTGTCCATCTGTGTTCTATATTCCATTTAATCTCATCTTCTCAGAATCTCTCCCCGTTAATTATTATCTCTGTCTCCTATATTTTAATATACTGTCTCTCCACTGGTTTTTGTTTTATTTTGTTAACAATATTTCTAATGTCCATTTGTCCATTTGTTTTATTTTGGAGAGAGAGTGTGTATAAGCAGGGGGGAAAGGCAGAAGGAGCGAGAGAGAGAGAAAATCTTAAGCAGGTTCCATGCTCAGCACAGAGCCTGATGTGGGGCTCGCTCTCACGACCCGGGGTTCATGACCTGAGCCAAAATCAAGAGTCCAATGCTTAATCAACTGAGTCACCCAGGTGCCCCTCCACTGGTTTTTAAATTGATGTTAATTTTATTCAGTCATCTCTCATGTTCAAAACAAACAAAGAAACAAACCAATCAAGCAAGCAAGCAACCAACAAACCCATCAACCCAAATCCTACTATATCCACAGTGGAACTGAAATCCACTTCTCTCTTCAAAATTAAATTCCCAAGAAAAAATCAAATAAGGCAATGTCTCCACTTCCTCACCAGCTATCCTTCAATCCACAGCATTTGGTTTTGGCCTTGCTGCTCTGCTGAAAGTCTCCCATCAGCACCATTAATGTCTTCTTTGTTACTAAATGCAGTAGGTATTTTATAGTTTTCATCTTACTTAATTTTTTTTGTAGCATTTGACACAGCTTAACCACAGCCACCTAGTTGAAGCCATTTTTCCCATGGCTTTGTGATGTCTCACTGCCCTGGTTTACTTCCTCTTCCATATTCTCTAAAGGTCCTCCCCCACTCCCCTCTCAATGCACTGGCTCCTTTTTGTTTTTTGTCAACACCCTAAAGATTACTGATAAACATTTGGTCAGAGATTCCTTAGACCATCAAATCAATTAAAGAATGTAGACGAACCTACAACAAGTTACTGATATTTTAGTTTGTCAAATAAGAAAAAATTTAAAAACCTTAAATTACTATGTATTATAATAATGATTTATTAGAAAAATACTATTTTACCATTAAAAATTACAGAAAACATATCACAGGAAAAAAGAAAGTCCTCTAAAAGGAATATACTTAGCTTTATGAAAAATACTTATTTATGCTCCTGGACTGGTGAAACTTTCATTCCTGACAGCAGTGGCCCGGAACACAGTGTTTGGAACTGTGTGTGAGAAAATCAAATCTGGCAATGTTACCGGAATTCTTTAGAGAGCTTAGCCCTCTGGTCTATAACTCACAAATATTTTCTCCTGGTCTGCCATTCGTCATTAACTTTGCTTATGACAGGGACTCCAGAGATGGATCTATCAGGTTCTGACTTTAAAATAACTATGCAAACTAAAAATAGAAGGTAACTTGCTTGATTTAATAAAGGATATCTATAAAAGCCAACAGTACAGAATATGCTTGATGGTGGATTTTTGAAGGCTTTCCCTTTGAGATTGGGAACAGGATAGCAATGTCCACTATACCACATCTATTCAACATTGTACTGGGAGACTTAGCAAATGTAGTGAGACAAGGCAAGTAAATCAATGGTTTAAATATTGAAGGAGAAGAAATAAAACTGTCATCATTTATGAATAATATGAATGTGAACATAAAAATCCAAGATAATTAATTATTAGGGCTAGTAAATCTAGCAAGCTTTCTGAAAATCAAAGTCATTTCTGTATGTCAGCAACAAATAATTAGACAATAAAATTAAAAAAATGCCTTTTACTATAGCATCAACAGTGTCACATATTTGGGAATAAATTTAACAACAATCTGCAAGACATTTATGCAAAGTATATAAAATTACTGAGTGACATTAAAAACTTAAATAAATGAAGACAATATTTTAAAGATGTTAATTCTTTCGCCCGATTGATCTACAGTTTCAAAGCAATTACAATAGAAATCCAGGAATGTGCATGTACAGTGTGTAGAAATGAATAAGTTGTTTCTAAAATGAGTAATATATTTCTAGAAGGACAAGAAGAGTCAGGTCAGTTTGGAAGAAGGAGAACAAGGCAAGAGAACTTACCTGTAAACTAAGACCTATTATGATGGTACAATAATTTGGGGAAAAGAGTGAATATTGGGGCAAAGGGTGAACAATAGACCAGCCGAATGGAATAGAAACTTCAGAAAAAGACAGACAGATGTGAACATTAATTTACAAACATGTAGCACAACAGAGCAGTGGTTGGGGATGGGTACTTCTGGATGAATCATATTTAAATACCCAAGGTAAAACGATAGAGTTTCTGGATGATAATATAGAAAAAAGTCTTTATGACTTTGGGGTAGAAACTTTAAGGAGAATACAAAAAATAGAGAACAAAAACATTAATCATATAGGAAAGAGCTAAATTAGGTTATATTAAAATTAATAAGTTCTATTGAAAAAAAAAGAAAAAAGAAACCATTAAGAAAGTGTAAAGGCAAGCTACAGAGTAGAAGATGTCTCAGAAACAACAGAAGTTAGCAAAGATGTGGAGACAAGGGAACACTTTTGCACTGCTGGTGGGAATGCAAACTGGTGCAGCCACCCTATGAGCCAGCAATTGCACTACTAGGTATTTATCCAAAGGATACAAAAATGCTGATTCAAAGAGGCACATGCACGCCAATGTTTATAGCAGCACCATCAACGATAGTCAAATTATGGAAAGAGCCCAAATGTCCATGGATAAAGAAGGATGTGGTATATATATACACACACAATGGAATATTACTCAGCAATCAAATAGAATGAAATCTTGCCGTTGGAAACAACGTATTATTCTAAGGGAAATAAGTCATCAGAGAAAGATAAATTTCATATGATTTCACTCCTATGTGGAATTTAAGAAGCAAAACAAATGAACATAGGGAAAGGGAAGGAAAAATAAGATAAAAACAGGGAGACAGACAAACCATAAGAGACTTTTAAATGTAGAGAACAAACTGAGGGTTGCTGGCAGGGTGTTGGGTGGGTATGGGCCTAATGGGTGATGGAGATTAAGGAGTACACTTGTTGGGATGAGCACTGAGTGTTATATATAAGTGATTAATCACTAAATTCCACTCCTGAAGCAATTAATGCACTATATGTTAACTAGCTTGGATTTAAATAAACCTTAAAAGACATTTTTTAATTAAGAAAAAAGAAAGTTTAAGGGCAAGCTCCAGAGTAGAAGATGTTTCAGAAAGTTTACAATTAGAATATGTGTGTGAGTGCGTGCATGTGTGTGTGAGAGTGTGTGTGTGTGTGTGTGTGTGTGTGTGTGGAGGGGATCGGGGGGAGAGAGGTCCTACAAAATAATGAGGACAATAGGAACAATAAATAGAAAATGAACAAGAGACTGGACAGACACATAACAAAAGCAGATATACCAATGGCCAAAAACACATTTGAAAAGATACTCAATCTAATTAGTTAGCAGGGAAATGCAAATGAAAACTACAGGAAATATTACTACAGGTTACCAGTATGGCTATAATTAAAAAAAAAAAAAAAAACTACTGGGGCACCTGGGTGGCTCAGTTGGATAAGCATGGGACTCTTGTCTTTGGCTCGGTTCATGATCTTGAGGTTGTGAGATCAAGCCCCGTATGGGGCTCTGCACTGTGCATGGAGCCTGCTTGGGATTCTCTCCTTCTCTCTCTCTCTCTCTCTCTCTCTGACCCTCCCGCCCCCAAATAAATAAATAAACCTAAAAAAACACAACACCATCATAAACTATTTGGTGAGGATGTGAGGCTGTGCAAACTCTCACACACTAGTAGGGTGCTCCTTGGAGCGACTGCTTTGGGAAGCCCTTTGGCATTGTCTGGTAAAGTCGAAGCCTTAAAAACCTGACGCGTCTGCAGTTTTTCTTGTAGGCTTGTGCCCACAGAAATGCACGCACATGTGCACCAAGAGACTCAGACAAGAATATTCACGGAAGCATTCTTCGTAACAGCCCCAAACTGGAAACCACCCAACCATCCTTGACAAATAAGATAGATAAAAAGTATGGCGTATTTATCGGCGGCATACAATAGAGTTCTGCAAATGAGCAAACTAAACCATTCAAAGCGGTTTCAGATCAAGCACAGGCAGAGAATGCGTCTCCTTTACTTTTCAGAATTGCTGTCTACTCTGTCAGGAACACGCTCCTGGCGGCCCTGACTTCTGTGGTAATAAGACACGGAGGCCTCTTCCTTCAGCCTGTGCTATTCTCTGCCTCTGAAATGCCATTTCTCTCCTGGTTCACTTCCTCACTCTTCACACCCGTTACAAAAGTCATTTCTGTGAGAACTTTCAGGATCCCCTCCAAAGTTGTTCCGAAGTATGAGCCTTCCCAAAGCATCTTACGCATATCCCCATTGTAGTATTTATGACATTTTATGATTATAAAATATAACACATATTTTTATATCTATATTATATATAGATATATATTATATATCTCTAATAAAGTGTATATATATATATATATATGTATATACACTTTATTATAGATATCTTCCTTTATCCCATAGTATATTGTGCCCCTCTTATGGAGAGGAACTTACTTTACCAGTTTTGATTCTCTCACTGCCTAACAAAGTTTTCAGTTTTTAGCACATACTATATGCCTCAAAATTGCTATGCAAACTGAATTATCATTTTCAGGGGCGGCCATGTTGTTTCCATAACTGGACTACATATCCCTAAATTCCTGTATGTGGGGTGGGGGGCACACAGCTACTTCATGTCAGAAGTGTAGGCCAAACTTGAGTGTACATGTACATATGCCATCCATGTGGGTTAGGCGCATGTAGAAGCTTTACGTTCATTTCTCTTTTCTCATTTATCTAATATCAGTACTTCAGGGGGTTTTTCATGTTGGCATTTTTGCTTAAAGTTACCTACCATGGAAGAGGAGACATGGTCCGGTGTCTCCTAATTTCCAGGTAGATTCTAGGTATGTTGGGGTAAGGTGGTCCACATTGGCTTATTACAGTATATGCTCTACGTCTGGGAATCAGGTTATAGTACGAGTAATTTCCTCATGCTTTGTTCTTTACAAAACTCTTGCAATTCACTCAGGCAATGGACAAAAATCACACTGCATTTGCAAAACCCTGTGCTCTTAGTGAGGGCAACTCACTTTTCCAAGTAGATAATTTTAGCATTAATTAGAGTAGGAGCGGCATTTATAAGTAGGGAATGGGAAACAGCCATAAAGGAATGGTTTCTGAATGAGGAAACAGAGTTTTTCACTAACACTCAGTATGGATTATCCTTTTCTAACTGTAAGTAAGTTTACCTAAAGACTCTCTTAATCTCACTCCCACACAGAAGTTAAGACTTTTGAGGGAATATCTTTGCAGTGGCCCTCAAAAGAAGAATGGAAGTGAATCCATATCTTTTGAATTTCTCATATTTCATGAATTTACATGAAGGAAAATTAAGAGTACAAATATCTACAATAATAGATATACTATTTTTAGCCTATCTGGTTGAGAAAGAAAATCTCAGGCAAACGTGTGACTAAGACAGAAGTGTGCCTGGGTGGCTCAGTCAGTGGAGCGTGCATCTTCAGCTCAGGTCATGATCTTACAGTTCAGGAGTTCGAGCCCCACATCAGGCTCGCTGCTGTCAGCGTGGAACCCGCTTCAGATCTTCTGTCTCCCTTTCCCTGCCCCGCCCCTGCTTATGCGCGCTCTCTCTCTCTTTCAAAAATAAACACTTACAAAAAACCCGGGGAGGTGGGTGAAACGAGGGGAGGAAGGGAGTGAGGAGAGGTCCCTAAAATAGCACTCTTGTCCTCCTACAGGCAAATGACTAGCCCAGTGTCCACTGGCTGGACGTGGATAATGAAAGCCAGGTGAGGAATGAAAAAGAGGATCTTACTCTAAATCAGAAGAGATGTCTCCCTAGCCACTTGTATCATAGGTTTAGGGTTTCTTTCAAAAAAAAAAAAAAAAAAAAAGGAGTGGTAACATTGACTACTTTACAGCTAAACTTGCATATTAATTATACTTTCTTGAATCATACTATCCATTAAGAGGCTGTGTATTGATAATTAGACAACATATGTTCAGCTATTCCCTTGCCAAATATTTAATTGGTTCTTATCCTCAAAATGAAAAAAAAAATTCAAGTTGAATTAATATGTAAAATAATGCAGGTAAGCCCAATGAACATCCTGATATGAACAAAGAATTAGCAAGGAATGAGCATACCTTATAGGAAAAAAGCCTACTTATATTTTGATGTGCTAACGTAATATCAGTGTTTCCAGAGATGCGATCCATAGGACAGGTTTAGAACACCTGGGTCGCTTCTATACTGCGCAGAGCCCTGTGGCCCAGCCTAGATCTGTTGAATCTACTGGGTGTGGCATCCTAGAATCTATTTCTTTAACGTCATCACAAATGGTTCTTAGAAACCAACAATCACACCAATATGGCTGAGGCTAAGAGGTTATTTGGTATGTTGAGGGCCAAAGGCCAGTGAGGAGAAGGCAGTGACTTGAACACAGTTCCGCTGATCCTAAATCTAGCATCCTTGCCACACTCTGCTACCTCCCCTCCCCGAATCCCTTACACCTGTATGGCGCTTCCCTTCGCGACTCCAAATCTCCGGTGTGTGGCCACTCGTGTCCGACGTCTGATAAAGCGAAATCTAAAGAATGAAACTACCTTCTTCTCTGAGCTTCTGCATCAAGGTGATCCGTTGTGAGCAAGTTCCGAATACGCTCCCCACAACACACTCTTTTCCATAGACACAAAAAAGATGGGTATCATGTTTCTACATGAAAACGTCAAGCTCATAGCAAAGAGAACTCTCCACAGTACGTGAAGAGAGAAAAAGTCTAGTGAGTGAGAGGAGCTAGCCCCCCAAGGTGGGCAGGGAGCTGGGACTGGTTGAGCATGAGGATTGGGCACCAAGCCCATCTGTGAAAGCCCAGCCAGCAGCTGTGTGAACCTGCAGACGCGTGTGCTGGGACTGAGCCCCAGACGATGAGTGTAAATGGCTCCGTCTGACCCCCCAAGGTTGTGGACCGGATATCACCCTGCCCATGTCAGCAGTGGAAGCGGCAGTGGTGCCTTGCAAACCAGACATGAGATTTGGAACTGGGTCACCCACCAGGTAAAAATCGCTGAAACCTGAACATAAACTCCGGCTCAGATCTGAACACTTCCATGGGCTATATTGCAGCAATTCTGAGATCCCTCAAAGGCAAAGGTGTGCAGGGGAAAAAAATCCCTCTGACTTTATGAAAGTGTGCAGGGCTCCAAAAAAAAGGGAGAATTCATACCTGGGGAATTAGATGAGATAGTGCTTTAAAAAGCGGTTTAAATCTGTATTTATTTTCCAAAGAAATAATGGGAGGAATAATTTCGTGAAGTAAGAAGGGAAGTTTATAAAACCAGAACAGACAGATTTAAATACAGTCGGAATTATTGGAATGGAAAATATAGTCACCAACATTTAAAAAACATCTGAACGAATTGAATAAAAAATGAACCAGAACCACAGAAAGGGAGAATTCGTTAAAATAATCTCTCTCTTTCTCTCTCGTCGAACACTTATTTTGGTAATACAGAACTTCCCTGAGCAAAGAAAATAGTCATATACCACTGGTGAGAAAAATGTTGGACAGACAGCTGGTAATCTGAATAGGGTGATGGCCAGTATAGATCTATAACGCCTTAACAGAAACCGTTTGGAGAAATGTATTCCAGAATTTATCATTTGTTTTAGTTTAGAAAGTTAAATGATACTTAGGCTATAAATGACATAACATTCTCTGCTGGGTCTAGGGCAAAATCACATGAGCAAACACATTAATATCTATGTATATATCACAACGTATGACATTTTGCAGTAAATTTATAAGTGAAGACCTTAAATAGTTTCTGGTAAATTCTAACCACATTTTTTTTGGCAAAAGAGTTCAAACTCTCAGTTTTTGGAGCTCTCTGCATTTCAGAATTGTGGAGAAATCACCATGGACCTCCAAAACGAGTTCAAGGTGGGGTTGAAGTTATAACAAGATATAGTACATGTTTGCTTGTGTTTGAACACATGTTCTAGCAATCTGAGCAACAGAAATGATGACTGCTGGCCAAGCCAGGAGACGCTGGGGCTAGACACAAATAACAGAAAGGGGACCAGGGTCTCAAGAGGAACAAGACAGATACAAGAAGACTTGGAGAGGAAGTTCAAGAATGACAAGAGGCCATCAAAGGTGAGGAATACCTGGGAAAGGAGGAAACCGAGGGGCAGTTGGATTCCAAGGGGAAATGACAAGGCGGATGCTAACGGTCAAAGTGGAGCAGATATGGGAATTAGGGAGCATGAAATGGGAAAAGCATGAAGCTTGAGTTGGAGAAGGTAAGCACTCAAAGAGTAAGAGAGTTGAAAAGTGGAGGCAGGAAGACAAGACAGAAGAGGTCTCAGAGGCCAGGAAACCTGGAAAAGACCACAGTGAGGAGGTAAGAGGGAGAAACAGCAGCCAGAGAGGCCAGGAGGGCGTCTGAGACAGATGTGTGCAAAGGGGAGGAGAAGAAGGAGTTAAGTGTGTCAGGAGATGAATCTAAGAAAGGAGCACCGGTGGGGGGGGTGGGGGGGGGAGTGGGGGGGGGGGCTCAGGGGGAAGAGAGAGGCCTAAAGAGGAAAAGAGGTGAGGATGGAAGCCAGAAGAGTGCAAAGGAAGAGTAACCTAAGACAAGTGGTCTACCATTTTATCAATCTCACTGAATTTATTTAAAGGCGTTTTACTTGGTAATAAAGTTAATTCTTCAACTGCAATTCCTTTCTAATCTTACCACATTCAAAGGTGTATTGAACCACGCGAGCATTAAAGCAACCATTTCATTTTGATTTGGGAGCACGTTCCGAGGTATTTAACACAGTTGAAATTACTGCAAGCTTAATTTTAAAAGGATTTTTACATGTTTATTTATTTTTGAGAGAGGGAGAGAGAGAGCGCACAAGACAGGGAGGGGCAGAGAGAGAGGGGAACAGAGGATCCGAAGCAAGTTCAGCTGTCAGCTTGGGGCCTGAACTCACGAACCATGAGATCATGACCTAAGCCCAAGACGGATGCTTAAGTGACTGAGCAACCCAGGCACCCAGCAAACTTAGTTTTTATCCAGAGGTACTCAATGATTGGAAGTGTGGGGTGAGAAATTGATGTGTGTGAATAAAGCAGAGAAGACAGGTGTATTTTTTGTTTTCAGATAATTCCCTACTATTTCTCATGTGAAACAAGCACATTTTTTCTGATAAACATTAAGTTATATGTTTACCAAACAAGTAATAGGTTCTTAAACATATGTATTTAAGATATACATACGTTCCTAAAAATGCTGTGCGTTTATCATTATGTAATTATGGACACAAAAACTATTCTAATTAGTTGAATTTTTTTCAGGCTACAATTTTCTAGGACAAAAGTGTGGCATTTTTCAAAACTAACTGATTTGAAGGCAAACCAATTTTGTCTCTAAAATTCAGGCGACAGCCAATTTTGTCAGTTCAAGTAAGAGTCCTTAAAACTCTTGATATACCTGGTCATATTTATTTACAATAAGATAAACAAATGAATAAACATCTGTTGCAAGATGTATTTGGTTAGTGCCTTTAGAGAGAACACATCTCAAATAGCTTTCGCTTCTGGTTTTCTGATATTTTCTGTCTTCCTCACAGAGGGCTCCATTCAGGTAAGTTTCTTTTTCATTAGTGGTGCCCATGTAGCCTCTCTGTATGGCTGGCCTGCAATATAATTGACTTTCACAGCTACCAGCAGCATGATGTAATTGTGTGAAACTAAAATTTAGTTGGAAAACCTTTTCTCAAGTGACAGCAACCAATTAGAAGCGACATTTCTTAGAAAAAGGAGCATCCAACGCGAGCTTTGAACTTGTCCATTAGGGGGCAGTCAAATACTGCTCACTTCAAAATATTAGGCCCCTGTTTTCAATGACTTCATTTTTTGAAGGTTAGCAAATTTTTTGAGTAGCTAGCAATCTAGAGTTACCCAGTAGCATTGTGGGCACTTTATGCTTTTAATTTCCCATATAAACCCATGTTTTTGGTTTGTAATATTATCCGTAATTAATCCACAAAAAACTTGTTGGGGAGGAGGTGGCTTGAGTCTGATTAACAAGGATACCCAGTGAATAAATTGATGATAAAATACATGTACAAAGTTATAATAAGATATGTTATCCTTACTCATCAGTTAATGTCTGTAGCTTGTTAGCCAATATCACTAATCCCTTAGACACTCAAGGGTGATGATGGCCAGAAGAGAAAAGGTAAAACATAATGTCTGCCTTTTCCTTTTGTTTAGGTCTGACCTAAAAAATTATGACAAATATTTATGTAAATTTAAGAAGCAATCTGTGCTCTTACATAATTCCGGATGACTTTTCTTTATTATAGCCGAACTACTTTAACTGTCTATAATTTTATTGTGAAAAACTTCCACTAATTATATAGCAAATGATTATTATCTTTATAAATAGGAATAAGATATCAAAGGATTAACATGTCTAGCTTTGAAAATAATGTTAACAAGAAAGGGTTAAATTAGCAATTGAAATGAAAGGTAAATTGGAAAATAAAAATTTCCAAGGAATTACAATGAAAATATTTATCAGGTTGGACTGTGGATCTGAAACATGGCATTTGCTTAGAAATAAACCAAAATCATCTGTTTAAAATTTCTTTCCTTTCTTTTTTAGTTTAAAGAACACCATTACATTATGGTAAATCTTAAAACATTATTTCAGTAATAGGTGTTTTTCATCTCATAAAAATTTTGTTCACAAAGTCAATTAAATGTATTACCACAAGCAATACTATACTTTATATTTTATACATATCCTTTATACCATATATATTTTATACCATATATTTTACTAAAACTGGCTAACTATATTGCAATTCCTGTACAGTAAAGAATTAAGGGTACAGATTACCTCTACAAAGCGTATTGGATCCAAGAACCTTCTTTTTAACGTTTATTCTTAAAAATCATATAAAATTTAATATTACAGATATGCATAGGATATAAATTGAAGGAAGACCCTAAATCAAAGAAATAGACTTCTCTCCACAAACGTATTTCATGTCAAGTGAGTTCATATATTCCTTGTCTTTAAGAAACACAAAAAGCAACACTTAAATGATAACTTAAGTTTTTATGTAAAGGAGATTAAAATGCAAAATAAAATCATGCTAACTGTATTAGGATAATACTTTAAAATAATCTGAAGAAAATTTTAGTATTTCAAATTCAAACTAAAATTGAAATACTTTAAAAATCTTCTATTTGTTAGAAGTTTGTAAATAATTGTTCATAAAAAACTGCATTTTATTTCAAGATTAAAAATACTCAATTGAGTTCATTTAATGAAAACTGAGTATTTTAGAAACCTAAAACCAATTTCTCAGAAAACAAAAATAATTTCAAATTCTAACTCTTATTCTCAGAAGTTTATCAAAAGTCTTTAAGAAAGACTAGGAACTTAGACACATTTTGAATAATAATAAACCCAACATGCTTTGGATATAATAAATAGATACAAGTGTACAAGCTCACAATAAAACAAGGGTATATTTTTCTTTAAAACCAGGTGAATATTAATTTTTTTTCCTAAGAAAAATGCCAAGTTATAAATATGGATGAAATAAAAATGTTTAAAATCAAAACCAGTAAGGAGAGTCCTTTTGTACATTTTTAATGATTTTATTTTACATAGGTTTGCTCTAAGGGAGAGATTCTGATTTTTAGATTTGTGGCTTTTTCTTTTCCTTCTTTCTTTCTTTGTTTTTTTTTTTTTTTGTTGTTGTTGTTTTGTTTTGTTTTTTGGCAGTTCCCAGTTCAGCTATGTTAACAACGAAACATAGCAACTAACAATTACATACATTTTATGAAGATATTTCAACAGGTTGAAATTTCACAAGGCAAAATTTTAATTTTTTAATTTGTCATGCTTGTTTTTTTTTTTTTTTTTTTACAAATACTAGGAACTATTTTCACCATTATAATTGATATATTCCACATTGGTTTTAAAAAAATGTTTTACCTACAATTTTAATAGCATACAAAAGCAAGTTCCCATGAAAAATTTGTTGCTGCTAGAAATTGCTAGGATGGGACTACAAGCAATTAGTGGTGATGACAATGACAATGCAAACTGGATGTCTGTTTCTCAAACGCTGCAATGAGTCTATTATAAATATGCTAGAACGAAATAGAAATAGTCTATTTTCTATTCTTTCAGAATTGTACTCATTTAAGCAAGAAAGTAGCAGACTTACCTTTGACATCTATCAGGATGATGAAATGAAGTAGAAGGAACATTGCAATCAGTCTGAGGCTGAAGAGATGTTTAATACCAGAAAAATAACAATAGGTTTTCAGCAATTGAAGTATTAGATGTATCCTCCTTATACCTCTGAAGGAGTTCTGACATAGTAACTTCGGTGCCTCCCATGTGTCTGAGCATGCTCAGAGCTAGAACCTTACTGGCATTGAGGGGAGAAGGTCTTGTCACTCTGCAGCCTATCTTTTTTGCTCTTTCTTTTTTGTTTCATATTATTTTAAATCTGCGGTTGTATTCTTGGTCGTTATTTCCTTATAGTATGGACAGACAGACATAAATAAGATTTGGGCATTATTAGATAAGAAACATTGTTTTAAATCACTTAAAATTTGTTTCCCCTCAAAGCATGTAGTGCAATTTGCTCTTACTTAAAATCTAAACATACACAGTTCTTGCATATGAAGGGATATAGATTTACAGTGAAAAGGTGATGAAACTCTTTACAAGCATATTTTTAATGCAAGAGGCAAGTGACAAAAAGCTACTTACTGACAAATATATGAAGAACACCTATTCAAACGCTTTTCAATGTTTTCAAATAACGTACAGAAAGATAGTAATAATGAAAATATATGGCCTTGGGTTTAATAGTTATTGTAAAACATTTACACAATATTTTAAGCATTTACTTACTCTGTAACCATATTCCTTTTTTAAAGTGGATAATTTTAGTGGATAATTTTAAAGTGGATAATTTGGCTTTCAATGCTGTGTTGCATGCCTATCAGAAAACATTAATTACAGCTTAGTTCTTACATCCTGAAAGTGGCTTCTAAGACAGTTCAGTTAGTGCAAATTCAAGTATAGGAAAGGACTTTTGGTTGATCCTCGCATAATCAGAAAAATTTCTACAAAACTTCAGTGTAGAATTTTGTTGTCAGAGTTTCACTGACTAGGAAATGCCTATGTAGACATATATAAAACAGCTTGTAGTCCCAATTTGGTTGGAGGATTTTGTAAGTGAATGATAGGGATTCTCTTACATGTCGTTATTAATCGTGTCATTAACAACGCTGTTTGAAAAACTGTCTAGTGATGGCTGGCCATTGTGGTCACTCATCATAAGAGACAGAGCTTTCATTGTTCTTTCTTTCTTTCTTTCTTTCTTTCTTTCTTTCTTTCTTTCTTTCTTTCCAGGCTTTGATAGAATAAGGATTCAAAAGGGATTTGAAAGGGAAAATATTTTATCAATCACATGACGTGTTAGTTCTTTCTCTTTTAAGAAGTGAGCTCAATTCTCCAGATACATTTAGATGTGTTTGTTCTCCTCTTATTTTTCAAACCAAAAAAGCAACAAAGAGAATCAAGTATTAGATGAGAAGAAAAATTTCAAAATCTTTCCTTACATTTCAGGCACCTTTTTTTCTTCACTATCCTCGAGGACTTTTTAAATAAAAATTGCCTTACTGCACTTAAAAAAATCAGGGGGATCACTTTTTCTTCTATTTTGTGTTCTGCCATCAAGAGGATGGTTGATAGTTTCTGGTATTGAAACTTTGGGCATGAATTTTTAAGTGCAAGTAAATGCCATGAATTGCTCGTCACAAATCTATTGGAAATTTAACTATATAGTCCATGAAAACACAATTTTTAGAGCAAGAATTGTCAAGATTTCAAAGAAATTACCAGACTTACTCATGAAAGAAATAGAGTTTAATTGAGAAAGAGTTGAATCATCATCCCTTTGTGTTAGGCTTTTCAGAGTTAATCTTTGAAATACTAGCGTTCAACACACACAATTCAGAACCCAGTAACTATAAATAATAGTTAAGAATATCTTTGATTCATTATTGATTTCTAAAGGCAGAAAGCGCAAGTATTAAAACGTGTTTCAGTTAATATGTTTTAACTTTGATTTTGAACAGAAACTGAAATGGCTGATAGGTGCACAAGGTATGATGTATGTGTTTAAATGAGGGTGAATGAATTTCCTCTTTCCTTGGAGACACCGCTGGGGAGGAAGTTCCAGAGAGCGCTTCATGCAGAGCTGAGAAGACACTATGCAAGCCAATTCATCCCCAGATACTAACGTCAAATTTGCACAAATGTACTTTATTGATCCTTACCTAAATCAACTTATTCCTCCATTCCAGTCTCCTCTGTTAGTACCCATGCTCTCAGCAATAGCAGTAAAAGCTCATGTAAATATAGCATTCACTGTATAGCATGATTCAACATAATTCTGGATAATTCGAAGGAGTTCATTTACTGTAAGTACTGATTACCTAGTTCTGTGGGGGTGGGAGGGTAGGGGCATTTTCTTAGTTTCCACTGTAACTCTCACTCATGTCTTAGACACGATTGTTACACGTAAAGCTCTGAAATCCGGAACATAATTTATTTAAATATAGCCAGAAAACCCTGATTTTGACACATATTTAGAATGATGGGATCATTTTTTATGTAGGCTATAATTCATTATCTTGCCAAACTAATGTTTTCAATCAGGATATTTACTAACCATTCACTGTACTTAATGCCAATATAGGCTTGTAAACACCACTCCCTTCTACACATTATCTTGGTTTTTATTCCCCAAACCTGATCCATTAGCGGTTTGCTATCATTTTCTGTTTGGAGGGAAAAGGATATAGTGATATTCAATGAATGAGTTATGTTAATAGATAATATTTTCCTCAAAAAGATAAGTTATACAATAAAAAAAATCAGAATTCCAAGCTCATGATGGCGGCCCAACAATGGCAACATTTGCTTGAGTAGTCACTATACCATAAATAAAGTTATAGTAAAACCTTAGTAATTCCACTATGTTAGCTAAGTATTTGTGATGATAGTTATTGTTAACCTTTCTTCACGAGATTATGTCACTAATTCATCCTTCAATGAGTGATATTTTGAGTAACCTTTTCAGTAGGGATAACAGGTTTATATGCACCCTGTTGGCAGTGAGCAAACGGAACTGAATCATGTGATGTCATTAGCATAAGCTGTCAGTCAGTTAAGCAAACCAGTCCTGAAATAGGGCCCATTTTGAGCAAGAAAGTCTAAGTTAAGCTTTCTAACTCTGATGTTCAACGTTTAAAATAATTTAAGCCATGCTCCATTTATCTGGGAATCTCAACTCTTGGCAAGCTCCGCTTTTAGGAGCAGAGCTATAAACCCAGAGTAAAAAATATCACCAAGGCAGCCACTCCTGGCAGTGTGGTAGATTAGAAGCTCTGAAAGGCCTTCTTGCTTGAAAATAATAGCTCCTGCATAAAACAAGTTTTACTGCATTTCTGAAGTCTCTGAAATGAGGGGAATTAAGTGTAAGAGGAAAACACAAGACAAACCAAACCAAAATGCTGAAATGGCAATGAATAGCGGTGACCAAATAGAAAAGGGAAGATGTTCCCGCAAACGAATGTGGGTATCAGTGCTGCACCTTTTATTTAAGTTTGCTTATTTTGAGGGGGAGAGAGAGTGTGTGCACAAGTGAGGCAGGGGCAGAGAGAGAGGGAGAGAGAATCTCAAGCAGACTCAGCACTGTCAGTGCGGGGTCCACAGTGGGGCTCAAACTCATGAGCCACAAGATCAGGACCTGAGGTGAAGTCGGAAGCTTAACTGACTGAGTCACCCAGGTGCCCCACGGCACTGCAACTTTTAGACCAAGCCTTGGGTCGTGGCAAGTTCTGAGGCTTGATGTTAGCCTCCTTAGAGGATTCGGCTGAGCACTGTTAAAGGCAGTGCCTTTTAGCACCATTCAAAACAAACATGAGCCTTGTAGGAAATATCCTCAATTTAGATTCTTAGGGTTTACCCAGACTAACATCAACCACACATTGGCTCATTATCCAAGATCAAGCGAGCACACTTGGGTGAGAGTCGGCAGAAATAAAAGCAGATTTAAAACCCTAGCCTTTTCAAAAATTAAAATGATCAGTTATGGAATACAAAATGTTTAAAGAAAGAGATATATGAAATCACAAACATGACTAAGAAATGAGAAACCATTCAAAAGAAGCGAAGAGAATTTTTAGAAAAGAACAAGTCTTGTAGAACTTAAGAACTCAATGGGTAGGCAAAATAGTTGTTAAGACGTAAGTTGAAGTTGTACATTGGAATAAGGAGGTGAAGAAATTATCCAGAAGGTAGTTAGGAAATGAAAAAACATTAAGGAAATTAAGAGATTTGAAGGAAAGCGTGAAAAGTTTCCACATACAGATAATTAGAGTCCCAGAACAAGAGAATGGTGAGAATGAAGAAGACATAATATCTGAGGAGATGATGACTGAGAATTTTCTAGAAACGATAACATATAAAATTTACAAATATGGGAATAACAATATCTATCAGGCAGCACAAGTAACAAATCCACTTCTAGACTTTCAGCATTGAAATTGCATAATATCAGATGTACAGAGAAGGCTTTAAAAGAAACCAGAGGGGAAAGACAGATCACCAACAAAGGGAATACTTGAATGCTAGACTTTTTTTTTTTAATTTTTTAATGTTTATTTTTTGAGACAGAGAGAGGGCATGAGAGGGGAGGGGCAGAGAGAGAGGGAGACACAGAATCTGAAGCAGGCTCCAGGCTCTGAGCTGTCAGCACAGAGCCGGACGCGGGGCTGGAAACCACGAACCGTGAGATCGTGACCTGAGCCGAGGTCGGACTCTTAACCGACTGAGCCACCCAGGTGCTCCTAGACTTCTTAACAACAGAGATGGAGGCCAGAATAAATAACACAGCACTCAAAGTTCTGAGAGAAAAGAGCTGGCAACTAAAAATTGTGCACCGAGGAAAGCTATCTTTTAAAGGGAGTATAAAATAAAGTCAAGCACAAGATATGCTAGAGAGTTAAATAGGAACCAAAATGAAAATGCGGATAAGAAGTTCAATGGCATTTCAGGGAAGGGAACATTCTGCTCGAGCTGCAGAGACAATTAGGTAAAACTTGAACCCTGCCCATCTTGAGTAATGGATTGTGATATTAGGAAGTAACATCAACTCTTCTCACAGTGATAATAAGATGCGCTCAAGTAAGGCTGAAGGGAGAAGAAAGCTAAGCAGATTCTTGTATTTGTGTAAAACTGAGAGAATCCTGCCCACACATACATGGCCAGGACAACAACAGGAAAGATATTCAGAGTGTATCAGAGGTATTATGATACAGCATTGCTCCTAATTCTTCCCCTCCCTGTGAAAGGACTATACACACCCACTTTTTTGGGTTTTTTTTTTGCCATGCGATTGGCAATACTTCTTATAGGTGGCTCTGGTCTATTTTCCCTTGGCCATGAGACTGGTTTTGACCAGTTCAATGTGGCCAGATATATCATGTGCCAGGTTCCAGCAGAGGCTTAGAAGTCCTCGTTGTGGTGTGGCTTGACCTTGTATGGTGTGACTTCTTAGCCCGAATGAGAGTGGTATGCCGCATGCTTGAACCTGAGCCGAGCTAAGCCCAGAAGAGCCATAGATGACCGCAGACCTATGAGCAACGCATAGATGTTTATGGTTACAAGCCACTAAAAATTTGACTTTATTGTTGCTGTTTTGATTTCCACAGCAAAACTTAAATGGATAGATATGGAAGTCATGAGTCCTGTGGTTCGTTATTCAGGACAAAAACTGAAGGCATTGGCCTAGGGTTACGTGCTGTGTAGGATGAATAAGTTTATGCACGAATCCCATTTCTCTTTGCAGAAATTTTCTTCTTTTGGAATACCCTCTTTATTATATAGTATTCCTAAGTTTCTCAGAGTAAATTATGCAAGGATTACTTCCAGAGAAGGCATTCCTGCATTATATGCAAAATGATTCCTAAACATGAACTATAGTCTTTGATTTTTCTGAAATTCTCTGTAATATGATTGAACTTCAGTATGTACTTAGGAAATAGATGCTATTTTCTAGTGCCTACGTATTATGAGCTCTAAGTGCCTACCTTTTAAAGCTTGAGGTAACATAAAATAAATTAGAACACTATTTGATGACTGCTTTCATTTTCAAGTCTGTGTATTGAGTTTACCCTGAATGAAAGTACTTTTATTTATAAAGTACAATCATGTATATTGCTGGGTAATTATCTTTGATTTAAAGTGAAAAGTAACAAATCATTTTTATCTAGATTCTTTTTGAAGTCATTTAGTCAGCCCTTCATTTTATAGAATTACACAACCAGAAGCCTGGCAGAGCCCCCTTAAGCCCTCAAAGCAGCTGGAATGCTCACAACGGCCATTACTCTCATCTTCTTCTCGCGCTTTGCCCTTTGCTTGAGTATGAACACTGATCAGTGTTTCTTCAGAGTATTACTTCACATTTTGACAGCTTGATGAAATATTCAGAAAGGCACCCAATCTGTTGGCTTCAGATGGGAGAATGAGCAAAAGCAAGGCCCCACACAACCAATAGATTGGATCATCTTGGACAGCAGAGTTAACTGCTTGTCTTTGGGCAACCCTGTGACAATTCATGACGTGTGTTTTTATTTCATTTGTTGACATGTTCATTCAACAAACAGTTACTGAATTTAAATGTGGTTTAAGCTGAAGAGTGAGGGAGTATGTCCTGTATGGAGGCCCAGAGTGAAGGGGGCTCTGGGGGGAAGCCAAGAGCTTGTGTGGAATTGGAATGAGCCTCTGAAGTGTTTTTTAAACTGTGGGAAGAAAGGTAGACTTCTTGTGGCTAGAAGGGGGAAAGTGTTGAGAAGCTTTAATCAAATAGAAGGGGAGAGAAGTTGGCTTGGCTACTGTGGAAGGTGAAGTGGAGAGGATGGTTCCTGAAGGCTGGAGGACCCATCAGCTCTACCACAATAGCCCACAGGGAGGCATGAGCCAAGGCTGTGGTGGAGGAAATGGAGAAGAGGGAACAAATGCAAGATACATTTAAGAAGTAGAACTGAGGGGATATGATGACCAATGAGACAAAGGAATAGAGGGAAGCCTCAGGTGACTCTCTAATCTTCAGACTAAGCCATTTGGCATTAGAGCCAGGAGGAGTGTCTGGTCAGACACAACACTGAGTGAATATTTCCATGTGCTGAATTTGAGGGGACTGAGGGACATCTAGGTAGCAATGCCTAGTTAACAGGTGGAAATAGAAGTTAGGATTCAGGAAAGAGGTATGGTGTGGGAAGCAAGGAGTCTTACTTGTGAAAATAGTTACCGAAAATACTTTACAATAAAGGGATTAAAATGCTAGAATCAAAACTTTTAACTCATTCAGTTGCTATATATAAGAAGATAGTCATTAGAAGCTTTATTTAAAAGTCATTAAAATTCCAAGGCACTCAAGGAACCGGCGCTACATGTAGCTAATTTCAGATTACTATCTACTGAGCATTCATTCTAGGACTAGCATATATGAGCTCCATTTTGGTAAACCAAAGGAAAAGAGCTAAGAAAAGAAAAATTACTATAATAGCATAGGTGATGAGGTTACGTAAGTGATTATGTGCACCTGTGCATATCCAAGCACATATGTAGACAATTATCTAGATCCTATTCAACATAATGCTATTGGATTTCGGAATGGATAGTGAAGGCTCACAAGGCTGGCAAATGAATAGGAGTAACCACTAAACTCTGAAAATGTTGTGGAGTTTTCTTTTCATGAGGTATGATTTAACGGATAACTTCATGATCAAGTCAACGAGCCCAAAGAGCTGGGGCCAAACACAGGGCCCCGTATGTCTTTAGCTGGCATATGGTGAACTAGTTTTATGGTTTGAAAACTGTCTTTCTTGAAATTTATAACAGATGCAAATGACATATTTTATCTACACTTGAATGCTTCTCATTTAATGTCTCTTTTAGGAGTATAAATAGATTGGCATTCAATTAAAAAGCAACCGTTGATGACAATTTTTCACTACACGAAACTCTGAACACAGGACAGGACCACCTACTGCAGAATAGTTGTTGCAAAAACATATTGGATTTCTTTGTATTTGGCAAACCTCCTGCCCACGGGCCAAATTTGGCCCCTGACTCTAACTCATCTGAATCTTGGCAAATATTCCCTACGTGAACTGCACTTCAAAATGTCAACGGGAAGCAGGGTGGGCCTCAGGTGACTACCCCTCTAATGGCACAGTGTGGGAGGACAGCAGTTAACTCTGGACTTCCTCTTGTTTGGAAACCACAGGGCTTCCCCTTGCTTTTACTCCTCCCTTCTTCTTCCCCTTCCACCTTTTAGCACCATTCCAGGCACACAGGAGACCCTCAGGAAATATCTACAAATGGGGTAAAAGGGTGATGTTTCCTTCACCAATCTTTCTCATTGCTTTGTGTTTCTCTCAATCTCCTGTTACCTTTCTGTTTCATTTTCTTTCTCTTTTGCCATTTCCCTCATTTTAATGAACACAATGTGGAACTCAAATATATTTTGATGAAAATGATTTTAATTCATACCCTATGACCCAGTGACTGCACTACTAGGTATTTATCCAAGGGATATAGGTAGGCTGTTTCAAAGGGACACATGCACCCCCATGTTTATAGCAGCACTATCAACAACAGACAAAGTATGGAAAGAGCCCAAATGTCCATCGATGGATGAATGGATAAATAAGATGTGGTACATATATACAATGGAATATTACTTGGTAATCAAAAAGAATGAAATCTTGCCATTTGCAATTATGTGGATGGAACTAGAGGGTATTATGCTAAGCGAAATTGGTCAGTCAGAGAAAAACAAATATCATATAACTTCACTCATATGAGGACTTTAAGACACAGAACAGATGAACATAAGGGAAGGGAAGCAAAAATAATATAAAAACAGGGTGGGGGGACAAAACATAAGAGACTTTTAAATATGGAGAACGAACAGAGGGTTACTGGAGGGGTTGTGGGAGGGGGAATGGGCTAAATGAGTAAGGTGCATTAAGGAATCTACTCCTGAAATCATTTTTGCACTATATGCTAACTAATTTGGATGTAAATTTTTTTTAAAAATTAAAAAAAAAGGAAAAGAAATGATTTTAGTTCGATAAAAGAATTAAAACTTCTCTACTGAAAAGAAGTTTAGGATTCATGTAATCCATGAGTGGAATTAGTAAATTTACTGTGCTATAGCTCACGGAAAAGAAAAAAGAGAAGATTGTTTTTAAACTTTAATTGATTTCTCTGCTTAATATTACAAGTTCCTGATGGAAAAATTTTTGTCTTATTCTTCATGATTACTTGATGAACCAAATACCATTATTATAAAAATACTAAAATGATTTTTAAGGTACCAGCATTGAAGTAGGCAAAACTCTTGCTAAGTGTTGTGTTACACAATATTACGTGACTTAAGTTTTGGTTTTAATTTAAAATTTGTTTTACATTTATTTATTTATTTACTTACTTACTCACTTACTTAGAGAGAGAAAGAGAACAAACCCGGGAGAGGCAGAGAGAGAGAGGGAGAGAGAATCCCAAGCAGGCCCTGCACTGTCAGCGCAGAGCCCGACTGGGAGATCGAACCCACGGCTGTGAGATCGTGACCAACTGGGTCACCCAAGCACCCCATTAGAGGTTTATTTTAAATACCCAGGGTAGTTAGTCATGTTTTTTAACTTTTGAAGAGAACAATACTTTAAGAAAAATAGCATCCTGATTCTAAGCATAACCATATTATATAGATCAAGACCAGATATGTCCTAACTAAAGGATACTTAATTATGATGAGGAAAAGTGCTCTAATGAAAGTATTCTCTTAGAATTTTCCTCCTTTGAGGTTCTTTCCTAACTTGAGGTGGTGCATGCATTGGTGTTCCCTTGGGGTGTCATTGCAAATGAGGTAAGACTGGTGATTCAGTCAGGGTCGAAGTGGGGGATGGTGGGATCCCTGAAGCTAATTATTGATAGAGGAAAAAGCAGATCTGGAAAGGCCTGCAGAGTCCATTTCTGAGTCATCAAATCCCTGTGTGGCCCACAAAGACGTGACCATAAAATAGTTAAACATCAAAATCTGGAAGCGAAACATCCAGAGCTTGTGTGGTGACATCTGAATCAGATCACACAAGGAATCCAAGAACCCAGGACTTCTGAAGAGCTGAGAAGAACTTTCCAGGCCCTTGGAAGCTGTTCTCTTACCAAATGTCAGACTAGTTGCAACAATCCTGGATTCCACTTCCTCTTGGAGAAATTGGCTATAAACACAGGAAAGATGTTCCTGAAGAAATGGGAGCCTGCACTGGGCAAAACCTGAATTGGAGGAGAGTGTTGCTTTTCAATAGTTACGTGGGGTTGTGCAGGAGCAAATTTGGAATAGAAACAACTTGAGCTGGGAGTGCCTGGGTAACTCAGCCAATTAAGCATCTGACTCTGATTTCAG
The DNA here is from genome assembly GCF_018350155.1 of Leopardus geoffroyi. Classification (NCBI taxonomy): domain Eukaryota; kingdom Metazoa; phylum Chordata; class Mammalia; order Carnivora; family Felidae; genus Leopardus; species Leopardus geoffroyi. The sequence continues at coordinate 10,904,851 of NC_059326.1, read as the reverse complement.
CTCAGGTCATGATCTCACAGTTTGTGGGATTGAGTCCCACATCAGGCCTTGTGCTGACAGCGTGGAGACTGCTTGGGATTCTCTCTCTCCCTCTCTCTCTCTTCCTCTCCCTGCTGGCTTGCTTTCTCTCAAAATAAATAAACTTAAAAAAAAAAAAGAAGGAAAGCACTAGGGCTAGAGAAATATGGCAGACAAATAAGGTAAATATACTTAAAATCAGATCACTGATTCTTTACAGACATGGAAAGGGAGAAATAGCCATTCTAGCTCAGTTTCAATAGAATACAGAATAATGTTATAAAAGCCAGGATATAGAAGAAGAAAAGAATCTGGTGAGAACAGAATAGAGGCATTTTCTTCAGTAAATTTCTGAGCAAGGAAGGATTAGTTGTTAACATAAGGATAGGCAATGCATTGGTGGTTTGCTTATCCATAACTCAGTCACTGCGGCAGAGTGAATTCTATGGTGTAACTAAGTCATTTTCAATTAGTTCTTTTGTTGTGTTTCTAATGCCCTATTTAGAGAATGCTTTCAGGTTAAAAAATCTTTAACTTCTGGTAGTAATTTCAAACCTATATAAAAGTAGCAAACATACTATTAGCACAAATAATATCTGTATACTCTCTAACCAAATTCAACTTTTGTTAATGTTTTACCCTATTTCCTTTGTCACTTGTTTTATCTATCTATCTATCTATCTATCTAATCTCATATGAATTTTTTTCTGGATCCTTAGAAGTCCAGTTGCATACTTGATGGCCCTTTAAATACTTCAATGTATATTTCCTAAGAAGAGGAATATTCTCTTAGGTAACCGTAATATACTTTCAACATGAGTAAATTTAACATTGATGCAACACCTTAACCTATCATCCATATTCCAATTATGTTAATTGATCAGATGATGTTCTTTTTGGCATTTTATCCCTCGAGTACAAGGTCTAGGTTAGGGTTAGGTATTGCATTTGGTTGTTGTGTTTCTTTATTCTCTTTCAATCTGGAATATTTCTACAGCCTTTTGTAATCTTTTATGACACTGATATTTTTGAAGTATACATTCCCTACACTTCAGTTTTAAAAAAATACAACGGTCCTCATTATGGGTTTGTCTAATGTTTACTTATGTTTAGATTTGGGTTATGCTTTATAGACTGGAATACGGCAAAGGGGATGTGTTCTTGGGGTATCACGTGTAGAGGCACACAGCTTCCGTTTGTCCCTATGAATAATGTTAATATAACAGGGGAGGATGGTGTCAGGGTTGAGTATCTGTAACAACCAGTTCACGACTACACTGAAGGATGTGGGGAATGGTGGAAGATGCGGCAAAGGCTTACTAACAGGATCCGAATATAGTTTTGTCTTAAAGGGATGTGTTTCACTAGCAGAGGAAAGACTAGGAGCTGAATTTCAGGTGGCTGAAATTGACAGACTTAATCCATGGGTTCTGCTGGCAATGAAGATCGTCACAGGTAACGTTGCCCTCACTCAGAAACTGTTTTGTGGTTGCAACCTTGGTTTGTTGTGGGGAATTAGATCACTTCAGCATCCAGACAGGAAACCTCCTAAAGGACCATTCATATCTGATCATCTTGTACCCCACACTGCTCGCTACGCTGCTGAACACCTAATATTACATAATTAATGAACAGTTTTCTCTTTTTAAAAATTTTATTTAAATCTAAGTTAGTTAACATCTAGTGTAATAATGGTTTCAGGAGGAGAATTTAGTGATTCATCACTTACATGTAACACTCAGTGCTCATCCCAACAAGTGCCCTTCTTAATGCCCATCACCCATTTAGCCCATCTCCCACCCACCTCCCCTCCAGGAACCCTCACTTTGTTCTCTATATGTAAGGGCCTCTTATGGTGTGCCTCCCTCCCTGTTTTTATCTAATTTTTCCTTCCCTTCCCCTATGTCCATCTGTTTTGTTTCTTAAATTCCATATATGAGTGAAATCATATGATATTTGACTTTCTCTGACTGACTTATTTTACTTAGGATAATACTCTCTAGTTCCATCCACATTGTTGCAAATGGCAAGATTTCATTCTTTTTGATCACTGAGTAATATTCCATTGTATGTATATACCAATTCTTTTAAAAATTTTTATTTATTTATTTATCCATTTTGAGAGAGAGGGAGAGAGCAAGCAAGCCAGTGGGGGAGGGGCGGGGGGAGTGGAGAGAGAGAGAGAATCCCAAGCAGATTCCACGCTGTCAGCATAGAACCCAATGCGGGGCTCAAACACACAAACCATGAGATCATGACCTGAGCCAAAGTCAAGAGTCAGATGCTTAACTGACGGAGCCACCCAGGCACCCCGTATACCATATCTTCTTTATCCAATCATCAGTTGATGGACATTAGGGCTCTTTCTGTAATTTAGCTATTGTTGATAGTGCTACTATAAATATTGGGGTGCATATGCCCCTTTGATTCAGCATTTTTGAATCCTTTGCATATATACCTATAGTGTAATTGCTAGGTCATAGGGTGGCTCTATTTTTAAGTTTTTTCCTTAAATTTTTTAATCTTTTATTTATTTTTGAGACACAGAGTACAAGCAGGGGAGGAACAGAAAGAGAGGGAGACACAGAATCCAAAGCAGACTTCAGGCTCTGAGCTGTCAGCACAGAGCCTGACGCGGGGCTTGAACCCATGAACTGCGAGATCATGACCCGAGCCCAAGTTGGACGCTTAACCCACTGAGCCACCCAGGTGCTCCTATTTTTAACTTTTTGAGGAACCTCCATACTGTTTTCCAGAGTGGCTGCACCAGTTTGCATTCCCACAGACAGTGCAAAAGTGTTCCCTTTTCTCTGCCCCCTCGCCAACATCTGTTGTTTCCTGAGCTGTTAATTTCAGCCATTCTGACGGGTGTCTGACGGGTGTGAGGTAGGATCTCATTGTGGTTTTGATATGTACTTCCCTGATGATGAATTGCGTTGAGCATATTTTTTGTGTCTGTTAGTCATTTTGATGTCTTTTTGAAAAGTGTCTATTCATGTCTTTTGCTCATTTCTTCACTGAATTATTTGGGTTTTTTTGTTTATTGAGTTTGGTAAGTTCTTTATAATTTTGGATATTAACATTTTATCCAATATGTCATTTACAAATACCTTCTCCCATTCAGTCAGTTGCCTTTCAGTTTTGTTGATTATTTCCTTTACTGAGAATAAGCTTTTTATCTTGATGAGGTCCCAGAAGTTCATTTTTGCTTTTGTTTCCCTTGCCTCCAGCGACATGTCTAATAAGAAGTTGCCATGATCGAGGTCAAAGAGGTTGTTGCCTATTTTCTTCTCTAGTATTTTAATGGTTTCCTGTCTTACATTTAAGTCTTTCATTTATTTTGAGTTTATTTCTGTGTATGGGGTAAGAGCATAGTCCAGATTCATTCTTCTGCATGTTGCTGTCCAGTTTTCCCAACACCATTTGCTAAAGAGACTTTTTACCATTGGATATTCTTTCCTGCATGGTCGAAGATTAATTGGCCATATATTTGTGGGTCCATTTCTGGGTTCTCTATTCTGTTCCATTGATCTATGCATCTGTTTTTGTGCCAGTACCATACTGTCTTGATGATTACAGCTTTGTAATACAACTTGAAGTCCAGAATTATGATGCCTCTCACTTTGGTTTTCTTTTTCAACATGGCTTTGTCTATTCAGGGTTTTTTTTTTTTTTTTTCTGGTGCCGTACAAATTTTAGAATTGTTTATTCTAGCTCTGTGAAGAATGCTGGTGTTGTTTTGATAGGAATTGCATTGAATGTGTAGATTACTTTGGGTAGTATTGACATTTGAACAATATCTGTTCTTCAATTCACGAGCATGGGATGTTTTTCCATTTCTTTGTGACTTCTTCAATTTCTTTCATAAGCTTTCTATAGTTTTCAGTATACACATCTTTTACCTCTGTAGTTAGGTTTATTCCTAGGTATTTTATGGTTTTCAGTGCAATTGTAAATGGGATTGATTCCTTGGTTTCTCTCTCTGCTGCTTCATTACTGGTGTATAGAAATGCCACCAATCTCTGAACGTTGATTTTATATCCTGCAATTTTGCTGAATTCATGTATCAGCTCTAGCAGTTTTTTTGGTAGAGTCTTTTGGGTTTTCCACATAGAGTATCATGTCATCTGTAACAAGTGAAAGTTTTACTTCTTCCTTGTTGATTTGGATACCTTTTATTTCTTTGTGTTATCTGATTGCTGAGGCTAAGACTTCCAACACTATATTGAACAACAGTTGTAAGAGTGGGCATCCCTGTTCTGTTCCTGGCCTTAGGGGGAAAGCTCTCAGTTTTTCCCCATTGAGGATGATACTAGCTGTGGGTTTTTTGTATTTGGCCTTTATGATTTTGAAGTATGATCCTTTATCCCTATTTTCTTGAGGGTTTTTATCAAGAAAGGATGCTGTATTTTGTCAAATGCCTTTTCTGCATCTATTGAGAGGATCATGTGGTTCTTATCCTTTCTTTTATTAATGTGATGTATCACACTGATTGATTTGCAGATATCAAACCACCCCTACGGCCCAGGAATAAATCCCACTTCACCGTGGTCAATAATTCTTTTAATGCATTATTGGATTCGGTTTGCTAGTAACTTGTTGAGAATTTTTGCATCCGTGTTCATCAGGGAAATTGGTCTATAGTTCTCCTTTTTAGTGGGGTCTTTATCTGGTTTTGGAAACAATTCATCTAGGAATTGATGGTAATGCTGTCCTCATAGAATGGGTTTGGAAATTCTCCTTCCATTTCTATTTTTTTGGAGCAGCTTCAAAAGAATCGGTATTAACTCTTCTTTAAATATTTGGTAGAATTCCCCTGGGAAGTCATCAGCCCTGAACTCCTGTTTGTTGGGAGATTTTTGATTTTTGATTCAGTTTCTTTATTGGTTATGAGTCTTTTCAAGTTTTATATTTTTTCCTGTTTCCGTTTTTGTAATTTATATGTTTCTAGGAATTTGTCCATTTCTTCCAGATTGGCCAATTTGTTGACATATAATTGCTCATAATATTCTTATTATTGTTTTTTTTTTCCTGCGGTGTTGGTTGTGATCTCTCCTCTTTCATTCGTGACATTATTTATTTGGGTTCTTTCCTTTTCTTTTTGATCAAACTGGCTAGGGGTTTATCAATTTATTAATTCTTTCAAAGAACCAGCGCTTGGCTTCATTGATCTGTTCTGTTTTTGGGTTTTTTTTTTTTATTTTTTTAATTTAAATATCATTGATTTCTGCTCTAATCTTTATTATTTCCCTTCTTCTGCTTGTTTGGGGCTTTATTTGCTGTTCTTTTTCCAGCTCCTGTAGGTTTACCTTTACCCTCAGTCTTCCCATCTCTAGGCTTTTGTTTAGTAAATCTTACTTATTTTCATAGATTCAGCCATCATCCCTTCCAAATCTGGATTTCTAGCCTTGACTCAGTTTGAGTGCCAGCTTTGTCTTTGACTGATGATCTTGCCATCATTTACTTGTTTCCTTTTCCAATATCTGCCTTTCATTCAAGCTCATATACTGTCACATCTACATACTAGAAAGGGTTCCTAACTAAGCTGCATCACTCCTCTCTAATGCAGTCTCTCTCACTCTTACATTATCCACCCTGAAATAGCATTTGACACACTGGATCAAAACTTTCCATCATTCCCCTTTGCCTTCATAATTAAATCTGATACCTTTATTCTGGCTTTTAAAATCTTTCTCTCCAACCCTATTTACCACTGGCCACTTCATGCTTCCTTCACTCCTGCCAATCAGTCTACCTTAATGTATTTCAAATACACCCATGATCTTTCACCTATGGGCTGTTGCTCACATACCCTTCTGCTTGCCTGCAGTTGTTGCCCAAGAATCTATGTTTGTCCACATACGTGTGATGTGTCCTGGAAGATCTAGTAAACATCCTGCTACCTTCTCATTGAACCTTTTCCAGATTTCCCAGCTCACATAGATTTCTCCCTCCTTTTATGGTAATTTTTGTCTGTAATATATAACTCATTGCTGTTTATATAATTTTGTGATGTTATCTGTTCCTTTGCCTACATGTTCACATTCTTCTCCTAAATTCTAAGCTACCAATGGCAGAGACTTCAATGTTTACAGTGAATTTAGTGACTTGACTAGTTATTCCTCTGTAATTATGTGCTCATTGTAATATTAAAGATCATAGCTGATTTCAAGTTTGAAGAATAAAAGCTGGAGACCTTTCCCTGATCTTGGGAACTTGTTATTATGAGTAGTAAATGAGAGACTGCCTTTAAACCTGCCTTTTCAACTAGGTTTGAATTTGATTATATCCTAATCAGTAATTCAGTTTTATCATCATAAATTTAATAACTGATAACACTTCACTTCCACAGGTCACTTCATAGTTTGCAAAGTGTTTTTGCAGCCTTCGTTTAATCTTTATTACAACTCTGAAATAGGCAGGGTCGGTATGATTCACTGAGTTTTTTATGGGTGAGAAATTAGGGCTGATAGAGTTCAGATGGCTTGTTCAAGGTCATTTCACCACTGCCCATTCTCAGTTCCTTGTCCAATGCATTTGACCCATTTTAAAGATACACGTTTTATGATTATTTCCCTGTTGCAGTGGGAAAGGACTAATGACTTCTGTTTGGTCTGCCAGCTTGGCCAAAATGAAACCTAACACTTCTGTGGTTGAAACGACCTAGACCACACATGCCCTGGGAAACAGAACTAACGCTTCCCAAACCCACTGCAATTCAAGTTGAGGCAGAAAGGCAACTTCATCATTCTTAATGAGGAAAATGACTGCCAAAATCATGTGGACAAGGAACGTCAACACATTTTTCTCCCCGTGGGTAAGCCCTGTTTTGGAAGCCAAATATCCAAAATATCCGAATACAACTTTTTGTGGTTATAGTTTACAAATCAATTTCAAATACATATTCTCCTTTGATTCATCTAGCATCCCTCAGTGTCACGTGGAACAGATGTGATTACCCCCATCTTCATTCTACAGCAGGAATGTACCGAAGATTGCTGATAGGCTCACTGGGGCAGAGGCCATATAGATCTTCCCTAATACCACTCGACATGGGGTTCTTGGGGAGGGACACATAAGGGCAAGAAATCTTACGTATATTGTGGCATTTCTTGTAATTAATTGCATTCTTCCCCAAAGTCTTCATTTTCCTGTGTGATTAGTTGTAAAATAAGTGTGAAACAAGAGTTCTTTGAAATGGGAGGATGAATGGGAAAAGTATATAAAGGAACAATGTGAGAAGGAGGAATCACGAAATATGAATTCTACCTTATAGGTTGGTCCTGAGGAAGGATAAAGAGTGAAAATCAGGATGTCTGGAAAGAGGGAAGCAATTGGAACAAATCCCTGGGGTCTGTGATAAGGAAAAAATGGCCTGGAGACTGGTTTAAGAGGCAGAGGTGTGTGGAGGTCAGGGAGCCTTCCTGTTCTCAACATCTGATGGGCAGAGAGACAAAAAACCACCTGCTCACATACTCAGTGAACATGTGGAGATCAGCAGTGCCCAAATGAAGAGCAGAGAAGCATTAGCAAGCCGGGGGTGCCAGTAGACCTCCAAATAACTAGAGAAGCAAAGTCAAGAGAAGACTCTCTCCCTCACTTGCCAGTGATCCCCTTGTCTGAGATTCACTGGTGGGGCGCAGAGCAATGGGCTTCTCAGGAAACCTTGCAGAAGCAACAGCTCCAGCGTGGGGAACAGAGGAAACACTGTGGGACACAGGCGAAATCCAGAGCCCAGGACAAGGGGCAGAACCAGGCCCAGACCAGTGTGAGGGCCAAGGGGGTGTGCTGGTCCCGAAAGGAGGAATGGGGCCCAGTCTGGCCCAGTGTGACATTTGAGGACAGGGCAGCTAGGAGAATTGCCAGGAGAAAACCTTTGGGAGTTTCCAGACAGACAAGGAAAGCAGAGGTAGAGGATCCTTCTTTAAATCATAGCTCACCATAAAAATAAACAAACAAATAAACAAACAGGATTTTTACCCCCACAGGACACATACAGGGAGCAAGAAAAATTTAAAGAGGCAACAATGAAGACACTTCCAAGAGAAGTGTTATGTGCTTGTGAGGAAAGAGAGAGGGTCTTTGGTTTCATCTGCCAGGTAACTAAACAAGCTATATAAAAACACCAACAACACCTAGGAGCTTGGTGCGATGTTCTTAGTAAGGACATCGGCTCAAGAGCAATCAGCTGATCTGGGTGTGAGCAGAAGGCAGACATCTCTTGTTAGAGGAAGGACACCACACGTAGCTTTCAGGGAAGTTCTTTGTACCTGCTCGACTTGGTCCCAAGCACAATATAATAAAATATCCTATCAACTAAATGCCTGTAGAGTCACAGACTTTGGGTTTAAAGCCAGTGGCAGGTAACAAAACTATTTGAGACACAATGGTAGTGTGTTAGTTCGTCAGGGCGGCCATAACAAAGTGCCACAGACAGGGCGACTTAAACCACAGACATTTATTTTCTCACAGTTCTGGAGTTTAGAAATATGACATCAAGGTGTGGGCAGCATTGGTTACTTCTGAGGCTTCTCTCCTTAGCTTGTACATGGATGTCTTCTCCCTGTGTCTTCACCTGGTCTTCCCTCTGTGGGTGTCTATGTTCTCATAGCCTCTTTTTTTTTTTTTTTTTTAATTTTTTTTTCAACGTTTATTTATTTTTGGGACAGAGAGAGACAGAGCATGAACGGGGGAGGGGCAGAGAGAGAGGGAGACACAGAATCGGAAACAGGCTCCAGGCTCTGAGCCATCAGCCCAGAGCCTGACGCGGGGCTCGAACTCACGGACCGCGAGATCGCGACCTGGCTGAAGTCGGACGCTTAACCGACTGCGCCACCCAGGCGCCCCTCTCATAGCCTCTTTTTAAGGACACCAATCATATTGTATTAAGGCCTACTAGAATGTCCTCATTTTAACTTCATTACCTCTTTCAAGACCCTACCTTCAAATACTATACTATTGAGGTACTGAGGGTTAGGACTTTACCATATGAATTTTGGAGACATATGCAGCTTATAACAGGCAGGCACTAGTGAAAATGAGATTGGGGCAAACCTTTTGTGAAATAACAAGAAATAAATATATGTTGGTCTCTGCCTCTGGTTCTTGACACAGAGCTCCCCAAACTTGTAATTTCCCCAGTTGGTAGGAGTGTCTTTTGTTCTAATAAAGTGGTTTTCAGTGGGTCCTGGAGGGGGGTTGGTCACTAAACAGACCAAGCTGTGATTAGAAGCTTGGACTTTTTGGTCTGTCCTTCTGTTCTCTGGGGAAGGAAGAGGGGCTGGAAATTGAGTTAATACTTGATCATTCCTACATGATGACGGTTTTGTAAAAGTCCCTAAAGTGTAGGGTTCAGAGAGACTTCCCTGTTGGTGAATACATTCACATGCTGGGAGTGTGGCATACTCCAATTCTACCAGAACAGAAGCTCCTGTGTTTGGAACCATTCCAGACCTCACCCTACGTATCCCCTCCATCTGACTATTCAATTTTATCTGCTAAAATAGCCTTTGTAGTAAGTTGGCAATAACAAGTGAACTGTTTTCCTGCGTTCTATGAGCTGCTTTAGCAAATTATTGAACCTGAGGAGAGGGTCATGGGATGCTGTCATCTGTAGCCAAGTTGAACAGAAATTGTGAGTAACCTAGGGACCTAGTAGTTACTGGTAACTGGCATCTGAGGTAGGGATCAGTCTGGTGGGATTAAGCCCTTAACTTGTGGGATCTAGGTTAACTCCAGTTAGAGTCAGAAATGATTTTTTTTAATTGAATTGTATGATACCCAGTTGGTGTGGGAGAATTGGTAGATATGGGGAGAAAAACACATCTGGTATCAGGAGTATTGTGAGTTTGAGAGTGAAGGAAAACGCTGTGTGTTTTTCACAGTTACCCTTATACACCTTTCTGGGAAACCAAATAGCTCATTTAGAAGCAGGATCCCAAACTTGGTTTCAGGCTTTAAAATTGGTGAATTTGTTGGTAACAACCTAAGGGTAGGAGTAGGGGAAGGGAGGACAAAGGAAACATGCTAAGCGGCAAGCTCAGAGAAAATTTTGCCAAATGAAGGGTATATTCGATTCAGACTTATTATTTTTAATGTTGCAATGTACAGTTCAGCCCAAATGTTCTCATAGGTATTATTCTTTGGTCTCCATTGAGCTATATTTCTTTATCATATATTTTTACAAGACAAAGCTTATTAAGCAAATTGTCTCTAGGATTCTTATTGTTTTGCTAATTGTTTTTAGGGCAGAAAAATTATACTCCTCCTCAATTTCATTTAATCCTGATATAGTACATAAATGTTATCCAATTAAAATATAAAAGAGCTCCATTAAAAGATTCTGCCCATAAGTCAAGATGTTCCAAAACTGGGTTATAAACTTTCAAAATTAAATCTTGTGCATGATCGAGGCTCTTCTTTAATATGTTCACTTTTCATTGGCTTTGATAAAGGAAAATCCAGAAAGTTTGTTTTCAATAAATGCAATTCACTAGGATCTCCAAAAGCTGGTATTTTTGGCACTTCATTTGTTAAAACCCTTTGATTGAAGATTTTTCGATTGACTTTGGGGGGGAAATGCAGCCAACATTAGAAGACTTATTTACAAATTAAGTTCCAGAACATTGTAGGATATTAAGATAGGTTTACAAAGTAGTTCCTCAAAGGCATAAATCATTTTCCCAAATCTAAGTGATCCCGGGCAGCTGAATCAGTTTGCTAAGGCTGCCATAAAAAACACCACAGACTGGGTGGCTTAAAAACCAGAAATTTATTTTCTCACAATTCTGGAACATGGAAGTCCGAGATCAAGGTGGCAACAGGGTTGGTTTCTTCTGAGACCTTCTTTCTTGGCTTATAGATGGCCATCTTTTCCCTGTGGCCTCACATGATCTTCCCTCTGTACATATCTATGTCCAAATTTCCTCTTCTTAAAAGAACACCGGTCATATTGGATTAGGGCCCATTCTAATGATTTCATTTAATCTTAATTATCTCTTTGTAGACCCTGTCTCCAAGAACTGCCGCATTATGAGGCACTAGGGGGCTAGGACTTCAATATGTGAATGTTTTTGGAATAGGAGAAACAATTCAGCCCGTAACAGTTGCAAAGAGAGAATGCCATGCCACTTTTGTATTCAACATCACGGACATCATCAACCTCTTCTCTTTTCCGTTATCTAGAATGTCTCTGTCTCTTTGCACAGTTGCCTGGTCCTTGGTGTTCTCTCTACTCCATCCAGGGTCTAAGTGGAGCCCATGGAAGAAAGGTGAGAAGTAGGAAAGCTCTTACTTGATTTGTATTCATTCAATTAAGATTTGGCTCTCTCTTTGGTCGATTTTAAAACTGATTCTCTGGGTGTGGTGGGTGGCAAGTGAGCAAAGGTGACTCTTTGGTGACTTTCAGAGGTCCCCATCAGCAACACTTGGCAATAATAACTGTGCAGTCTCCTCTGACTGACCACTTGGGGTTTCTCCACTGGCTGCTGAGAATTGGATGGCTCATTCTTCCTGGCTGTCCTCTTAGGCAATATTTAAAATGGTTCTAGATGGTCTTCCTCTCCTGAGTGCCCTACATTTGTTCCAGAAGTAATATATCCTTGCTTCCTTTTCCTCTGGCTCCCCTGCTTTTAACTTCAATTACCTGAGAAGTCATTTGGAATTCTCAAGGTAGCCGCAGCTAAGAAGCCAATGTGAGGACACCAATGGTTTGCTAGGGAGGCTGCCCTCTGAGGAGGCTCCAGATGTCATGAACATTAGGGACTCTGAGCAGAGCTGGGATCCACAGGGAGGTCAGGAGAAGACAACTCCCCAGAACCATGTGCCACACCGTGGACACCTATTTTCCAAGTAACTGTGTCTGTCCTCAGAGCCTCTTACAGTGGAAAACATACAATCAGCTGGTGGCTTCACACTGCTGGGACCCTCATGCCATCTCTCATGGAAATGGTTATGCAGCTCTTTCTTCTGATTTCAGAGGCTCAAACTCAGTTCATGAGGCTCTATAGCAATAGACACCTTGCCACCCTTCCTCCCCTTACGCCTTCCTTCCCTCAAATTCCTGCTCAAACTAAGTGTCTCCCTGCTGTCCACTCACACAACCAAAATGCTGTGTGCAAATAGACACCAAGTGACGAGGGGTGTTGTCTGTCCTGCTCAAGCAGAAAATGTCTGGTTATAACCAGAAATACGTTAATTCACCCCCAAATGTGGTTTCAGCATCATTACCATTATTATTTTTAGCTAATATTTATTTTAGCTCTTTTTATATGAAAATGGTGCTGTTCTAACCACATTTTACTACTCTTGTTTGTATGTATCATTAATCCTCACAACAACCCCATGAAGTAAATACTATTATGAATATGTAGGAAGGGATGTTACGCAACTATTAAAAATTGTGTCAAAAAAGAATACTTACGGGTCTGGAAAATACTCATGGTTCGTGGTAAGTGGAACAAGAAAGGTAAATACATTTAGGCAGTATGATCTAAATTTTTTAAAATAAAATAACAGCATGGATATGTACAAGGAAGAAAAAAACTGGAAAGAACTGAAATTATAATACCAATGGGTGATGAAATTATCAACTATTTTAATTTTCTTCTATTACACGTTTCTGTATTTTCCCACTTTTTATAATGAGCTTGATAATCATACAGCTTATTTTGAAAAGATGTGTCTAGAAGCACCGCAGAATATGGCTAGGACAGGGAGTGATAGTTACAACAAAAACTAACACTTATGAAGCTCTTCTTTTGTGCCAGGCATAATTTTAAGCATTTGCATTACTTACAATCCTAAGAGGGGGTTTCTATCACTATTCCCTTTTTCTAAATAAAGAAACGGGGGCAAAAAGAGGTCAAGTTGTTTGACATAGGCAGACCAGAATCCAATTTCAGGCTGGGGTCTCTGTTCCATCCTGTTACATGTTCCTGGCTTTTGAGGCATGGGCATTAGGTGCCCAAAGCCGCAATCCAGAAAGAGCTTGTTATTATTAGTGGCTCTCCAAAGAGTGGATTTATACAACCCCCTGTGCTGAGGGTTAAATCCTGCCATCAAAGGAAGGTTCAGTAGGCACTGATGAAGGGATCTTTGTTGGCATTTCCAGCCATACTCCTCAGATGACCTGGTTCTGGAAATGGTAACTTCAGGTTAAAAGAAAAAACCCACTTTGGAGAGCAAATTTCCAAGAAGAGGATAAAGGGCATGTGGCTATATGTTATTTTAGAGGGTAAAACTTGGAACCCACTGGTGACCGATAGGCCAGATACTGGGAGGCAAATCTGGGTATGTCAAACTTCCTCCTTCCTCAGACTTTCCGCCTCTTCCTCTACCTGAATGCTCCTTCCCCAGATACTGGATACTGAAGCTCCTCAGGTCCATGCTCAGAGAGGCCCTTCTGACTAGGTTGCCCAAAATATCAGACTCCACCCTGCCACCTCCCCTCACTCTGCTTACCTCTTCCTAGCCTTGCCTCCACCTGCAATCATATCATGTATTTATCTTTTCGTTGTCTGTCTCCTCTCTCTGTCACAAGGCCAAGTCTGTGACTATTTACCTCATTACCTGTCCCCAGGGCCTACAACATGCTGGGCTGCAGTAGACTTTCAAGAAATTACTTGTGGAGGGACTGAGTAAGTGATGTCATGAGCAAATGAAGAACTCTGTAGAATATTAAGAGAAAAAGTTGGCATGCTGGTATTTGAGAATGACATCTCTAGTTGGAGAGTTTGGGCACTTTGCTAGTGGCTTGGGTGCTCAAAGCAGCCAACGTGTAAGTGACAACAACAGGGAACATATGCTGTTAATAAACCATACGGCTTCTCCATATTTAGAACTTATTATCTGGAAGGACCATCAGGGTCCGGTAAGGTGATCAAAGGTATAGATTTGAAGAAAGGATTCTGGAAAGTAGAAGTAAGTCCAGAAAACAGGGCCAAGATGATTTGTTTGATCCATAGGGATTTTATGACTTTAAGGCATTTGCCTTTCTGGATAAGCAAAGCTCTAACCACCTTGCAGGGGCTGGTCCATAATTTTTTGCTGGAAATGGAATCCTTTATGATTATGTATGTAGACAATATTACAATTTTTAATCCAAAATGTGGGAAAACATCTGGATGACTTGGAACTATGGAAGTCCAGGCTAATGATGAAACCCAGGCATGTAATTTGGATTGCCTGAGGTATATGATAGGTCACAATATCACTCCTTAGGGACACAATTGAATCTGTTTACAAATGGGGGAGTCTGAAAACAGAGAAGCAGCTGCAGATTTTCCTGGATTGGACCAGTCATTATCTCAGGTCTAATGCACCATTTAAAGCTTTGGCTTCCCCTCCCACTAATTTATTGATTAATTAGAAGCCAGATACAATAATTTGGAAGCCCTGAGTGCTTGGGGATCTTTGATTGGAAGTTGGGAAGACAGAAGACAGCTGTTCAACTCCTCCAGACCTTTGTAGTCAGAGGGCAAGGGCTTGTAACTATGCATGTTGCCATGGAGAAGCAGGAAAGAAAAACTCTCCCAAAGTTGGTTTTATTTTATTTTATTTTATTTTATTTTATTTTTGTAAATATTATTATTAAAGTATAACATGTAAAAAAGTATGCAAATTATAATCGCACAGCTGAATATATTTTCTTATAGTGGATACACTCATGTGATCTGTGAACAGATTATGAAACAGAACACTGCACCAGAGACCTCCCTGTCCTGCATCTTCCTCCTATCATGGTTCGCCACTTAGGGCAACCACCATCCTGACTTCCGAAACCATACATTAGTTTTGCCTCTTCTTTTATTCCATACACATGGAATGATGGACATATTTCCTTGGGAACAGCTTTCCTCACTCGACATCACATCTCTAAAATTTATCCGTGCTGAGGAATGCAAGTAAACTTTATTCTTCATTGTTTTTCACCATAAGACACTATCAAAAGCCATCCATCACCCATCACAGATGGACATCTCTGTGGCCATTGCAAATAGTGGTTCCATGAACACCTGTGGATGTGTCTTTTAGCGAACATAAGTATACAGTTAGTTGTGTATATACTTAGGAGTGGAATTACTGAGCCACAGGTTATGTGCATGTCTGAACCCAGTAGATGGTGACAAAGGGTTCTCCTTATTGATGGTTCCGATCCTTTGACTCCCAACAGTGTCACTGCTCTAGCTGCTCTACATTTTCATCAATACCTAATGTCATCTCTCTGTTTGATTTCAGCTGTTCTGGTTGTGGGGCAGTCTTGCTGCCTGGTGAACTCTTCAATCTGTACCTCCTTGATAACTTCTTCCTTTGCTTAATAGCCATTTGGATATCCTCTCCTGTAACCCACCCAGCTCTCCTGTTGACCTCTCCTCTGGGTGTATATTCTTTTATGGTAAACTGACTAATGGCTCCTAGAGATGTCCATGCCTTAATCCCCAGAAGCTGTGAGTATGCTACCTTTCATCAGGAAAGAGACTTTGCAGATGTGATTAAGTTAAAGTTCTTGAGATGGGAAGATTATTCTGGGTTATCCAGTTGGGCCCAATATAATCACTTGAGTGCTGATAAGAGCAAGGCAGGAGGATCAAAGTTAGAAAAAGAAGATCTAACAGTAGAAGCAGAGGTTAGAGGCCACCCTGCTGGCTTTGCAGATGGAGGAATGGGCCCACGAGCCAAGGAATGCAGGTGGCCTTTGGAAGCTGGAAAAAGTAAGGAAATTAATTCTCCTCTAGATCCTCCAAAGGAACACAGGCCTGCTAACACCTTGAGTTTAACCCAGCAAAACTGACTTAGGACTTCTAACCTCCAGAATTATAAGATAATATATACATTTGTGTTAAGCCGCTAAGTATAGCAATTTGTCTCAGTGATAGTAAGAAACGGATAGACTTCTCGCTATCTGCAGGTACTTTTAATATTCTCTGAATAGTCTCCTTTCTAGACTAAGCACTTTATACATCCTCTAGCAGTCTGTGGCCCGACCTCCCTGCTCCCACAATGATATTCTTAGACACATTGGAGTTCTTAACTTCAGTGTAGTTTATTTTTCTTTTATGGTTAGCAATTCCTGCATACTATTTATGAAATCTATGCCTACTCCAAGGTCATGAAGACATACTCCCGTGTTTTCTTAAAATCTTTTACACTGAGATATGCAATCAATTTGGAATTGATTTTTGAATGTGGTAGGAGGCAAAGGTTAAAATTCATTTATTTGCCTGTATAATGTTCATTTGACTTGGTACCATTTTTTGAAACAGCCACCCTTCCCCTTTGCAGCGTCAACATTTGTGGTATATGTGTGGGGCCTGGTTCAGTGAGCACTTACTCTGCTCTGTCCCCCTTCACAAGAGTGATTTCACTTTTGCCAAGGGGAGCTCTGCTGTCTGGGAGACACCCAAAAGGGTGTTCACCCAAACACCCAAAAGGGGTTTCCCTTGGCCAGAAGAGTGGTTAAGGGAGACATGCCCTTTTCACGTCCTTGGACATCAACTAGACTCTAGGGCATTGGCCTGGCCAACAGCCTATGTCAGACCTTGCAGTTCACATTCCCCAAGAATTGCAGCAGGCTCTGCATTGACTACATTAATTAGCAGTGTGGAGTCAAGTTAGCCATTCAGAACAGGGCCATAAGGCCTGCAGTAGTACCAGGGGGCCCTAAAGAATGTGGAAGAAGATTCTTTTCCCAGGTTCTGTATTAATGTGGATATTTGTTTTGGAAGGATATATTCATGTAGTCATTTCATGATAAGAAAGCCCTAGAAATCGGGCTTCAGTTTGTTAGACAAGGGGACGCCTTCTCCCTACCCTGGATTACATCTTCCACTCTTTGGTGCTTGATATTCCTTGATGCTTCTACATTCAGCTACAGATCCTAAGTTTATGCACAGGCCCACACTTGGGAGGATATGGAGGAAAGAACCAGCAGATATCAGATTGGGAATCCCCCCTTGCTGACCTATTGGATGGCTGGGGAGGGCACTTTGCGCCTTGGTCACTGACCTAGTACCCACTGCAGCAAGTGAGCTGTAGATTCTGCCCTTCAGCACATTGGTTGCCCATGAGGAGACACATGGTGGGGAATGGCAAGCTGGCCTTGGACAGGGAGCTACCTGGGACTTCTCCTTGCCAAGGCAGCAGTTCCCACTGTGAGGGCAGGAGAGCAGAGCCGTGAGTGGATGTGTACAAAACTCACAATGGGATGTGTGTGGCAACATCCCCAGGGGGGAGAGCTCTTGACTCAAATATGTGAACCACAACCTATACTTGACCATAAATCCGAGGTGAATGAGTGGCGTAGACCTGGCTTAGCCTTAAAAGTGTCTCCACGAGTCCTGTTGAGAATTGGATAAAATCTGAGACCTCCAGATCTCAAAGGGGTAGTCAGGAAGTCAGAGAAGGGGAAGAAGCTTCACCAACTTAAACCTTGGTCCTGGCCTGAGAGGAGGCCCCAGCACCAGTGTTCTCCTCATCCTGAAGCATGCAGGAGTGAGCCATTTCTAAACCATGACAAGATTGCTTCGTCTCAATTTGTCAAAAAGTCAATTGAGTGCCTGCACTGGGGATCCTCATTTTTCTCTCCAGATAGCCTCTCTAATACAGAATGGAAGCAGATTCTCTGCCTCATTCCTTCTGCTCCCCCTTGGGCTCAGAGCAAGCAAATAGCCAGTTTCAATTTTTCTCTCTTGTGGGGTACTACCCAACCCTCAGATCTCCCGAATGAAACCAGTGGGACACCTTCCACGCCTCGGGCCATTCATAAAGGGAGAGAAGCAAAGAGAAGGACAGAACCCATGGCCAAAAGTGTTGCCTTTAACTTAAAATGCCTCTGATGTCTGTCAGGGGTTTCTACTCCTGTCTATGACATCCGCAACTGAATTGAGAGGCAGGGTAGGAGGATAAAGGCTTCTGTATTTACACTTCCAGAAGTCCATCCTGATAGGCACCCAATCGATGACCTGTGTCTGGGCCTGCCTGGCAACAGTCTTCCACAGCCTCCTCAGGAGGCTTCTCCAGGCTGGGCGGGGCTGTGCTGCCCCCACACGGGCTCAGGCACAATTGCGGACCCAGCTAACATCTGATGGGAATGCACAGAAGGCTGGGAGAACAGGGAAACTTCAAAAAGAAGCAAGACAAGTGTCTTAGTCTGCTTGGGCTGCCATAACAGAACACCACAGACTGGGTGGCTTAAACAACAGCATTTATTCCTCACAGTTCAGGAAACTGGGAAGTTCAAGATCAAGGTGTCTGATGAGAGCCTACCACCTGGTTTTCAGATGGCCATCTTCTCCTTGTATTGTCACATGTCAGAGGCACACAAACATTTAGTCTGTAGTTATGAACCTTTCTGAGAGTTTACATACCCCGGACCCTCTAAATGGGTCCTCATGGTGACGTCTTTCCTCTGAACCTGGCATGATGCTAAATCTTGCCCCTCACATGGACAATGGGCTTCTCCTTGATAAATGTCCATCCTGCATACAGTCTAGGACCCAATATAAAGAAAATGACAAAACTTTCCCAACAGATGGAAGAAATTGAATAAATGGAGAGACCTGTAGTGTCCTCAGGTAGAAATACTGATTTATTTAAGGATGATGATCTTATTATCTCAGAGGGTAAACACATTTATGATAAAAAAAAATCCCAATAAATGTTTGGAACTTTACAAATGGATTGTGAATTATTGAAAAAATAAGTAGCAAAAGTTACTTGCAAAAGATGAATTATGAAGCGAACTACCAAGTTTTGAAATCCATTAAAATTTTTTTTTTTAATGTTTACTTATTTTTGAGACAGAGAGAGACAAAGCATGAACGGAGGAGGGGCAGAGAGAGAGGGAGACACAGAATCTGAAGCAGGCTCCAGGCTCTGAGCTGTCAGCACAGAGCCTGACGCGGGGCTCGAACTCACGGACCATGAGATCATGACCTGAGCCAAAGCCGGACGCTTAACCGACTGAGCCACCCAGGTGCCCCTTGAAATCCATTTTAAAGAAGGCTAATGATGCTGCTGCTGCTCTAACCCTTGTTGAGCACCTAGGATGTGTTCAGCATTATGCCAACCACTTTCTGTACATTGTGTATCTCATCTTCACAATAATGCTATGAGATAGGCACGATTATCATCCATATTTTACAAAGGTGACAGAATTCAAGGGGTTAAATACTAACTCGTTGAAGACCCGACAGCTAATCCACTGTGAAACCAGGTTGGCCCGATTACTTGGAGCCTCTTTTCACCCGTGTCCCATGGGCTCGAAACCCATTTGCTGCTGGTGAGAGAAGAGGGGGATTGCATGTAGAACAGACTAGAAAGCCTGGGATGATCTTCTTAGTTAAAAGTGATGACATAAGACACAAGGAAAACATCTATGAAGGTAATCCTCTAAAAATTTACGTCGATGTTGTTACAAACGCTCGTGTACATACACGCAGCACACGTACAAATCAAAGTTGAAAACCAAACTTGAAAAAAATTACAGCAGATAGAACATAGGTCGGATGGGATTAAGATGAGAATTATAGTCTGCTGCCAGGAAAGGAAAATAGGTATAAGCAAATGGAGTGGAGGGGGAGGAAATGGCTAGAAACACTTACGGTCAATTTCCAGCTTGGAATCACATGCCATTTTCCTTACTTGGCCTGAAAGGAACAGGAGGCTGGGAGCCTCCAAGAGGTGATATTTCGCATGAGCAAGTCCCACGTCCTCAGCACGTGCTCCAATGTCCCCTGGGACTTCATTTATGAAACACAAACTCAAAGATAAAATCATGAAAAATGTCGAGACTGGGAGCTCAGAGCATTAAATCCCAAGCACAGGGTCCTTCTGAGCAGGGAGCCCTGGGGGAGCTGCCCCGGTCGTCGCAAGCCTGGGAAGAGCTGAGTTGTTGAGACAGAGACCTTCTGACTCTCAAAATATCTGCAGAAATCTTTTGCAAAACACCTTCTCAGATTCCCGGTCTAGAAGACTCACAGGTTGTTGAACTTTGAGGGGACCTGTGCACTTGATGGGCTCGGCAATTTCACAACTCGGAGAGATAGAAGTTAAGTCCTAGAGGGTCCTGCTCCCCTGTGCACGTGCTCCCCTGTGCACGTGCTCCCCTCTCCCCTGCTCCTCTGTGCAATGGGCCCATTTTTTGTCTACTGGACGATTCACCCCCACTTCTGACTACACCTGCACTTTGGGTTCCTCCTCGCCATTCCCCTCTTTTTTACACCTTACTGTAAAATGAGCTACAGGAAACCATTGACCGGCTGAAGTGTTGTCCTGGACAGATAGGTCGTTGGCAGGCACAGCTGTGAAAGGGCCGCTCCCAGCCTGGGGGGCTGTCAGGTCCAGGAATGGGGTCTGACTTGACCTGCTGGCCTGCAGAAGGTGTGCGTGGAGCGGGAGGAGGAGCAGAGGGGAGGGGGTATCGAAGCTGCCTTGGGGCAGAACTTCCCTGCGGGGCACGGGGGCGGGTTGATACCACACCCCCACGGGGGTAGAGCAGACCCCTCCTGAGTTGGGTAGGACCCTCATTTCCTCTCGTTAAGCGACTGCCACCATCAGGAGGCTGCTGCTGACTGTATCCGCGAAGAACGGGGCAGAGGTGGTCCCAGGACTCGGGGGGCAGGAAACTGGTGCAGTTGGGCTGGTCTTCACTGTATCCTTCTGTCACCTCCGCACTTCGCGGGGTAACTGATGGCCTGGGCTTCCTTGACCTTTGAGGTTCTCTGGGGGACCCTTGTCCACTCATTTCCTAGGTGGGTTTCCTCCTTTGCTTGTGTCCAAATGCCAGCAGTCCATTCTGGCTACCACTCTACGGTCTGGAAATTATTCAGCATTATTTCCTGCCTTATAGTAATGTTCCTAGTTTTCAGAACTGACACAGGGTTTTCTCTTTGAGGAAAAAAACAGGCCCCTTTGGCAATTTTAGTGGGGCTTGGCAGAGAAGCAGGCAGGTCAGGTGGATCCAACAGTTACCTTAAAATATATCATTTCCGATGATTAACTTGTTTAAAACAATGATGCCATTTTTGTATTTGGATAATCTTAAAATCTGGTCCCGCAGTGTGATTACTGGCCCACGCATATCGACACATTGAAGTCTCTTGATGTATAATTGCTAACTTGCCTTTCCAAAGGTTTGATCCAATTTACAGTGCTATCAATGATAAATGAAGGTACAAAATGGCAAGACGAGCTCATCATTACCATTCTTCCTCCCTAATTTGATAGCTAAAACAGTACCTGCTGCTTATTTTAATTTGTGTGTCTTTTATTCTTTTGAGAAAGAAGGGGTCACATTAGCTGCAGGAGTGTTAGCAAGTTCTCCTGTTTGCTAGTTTCACCTTGTTCTCATTATTTTTAAAATAAAATAGTTTCAATTCCCTTGGGTGGTAGAAACCCACTGTCTGCTGGGACAGGTCTGGAGATCTGAGGGTCTTATTTTTCTTCCAGGCACTTCTTGTGTCAATTTCCTGAATGGACAGAATTATCAGTTTCCCCCGCCCCCCATTTCTTACCTTCCATGATCACACCGTCCCTTCTTCATTTCCCTCAAAGGCTCCTCATACCGGGGACAGCAGAGGAGGGGTGGAGTTTGCAAGTAAACAAAACCTCTTAGCATGGCAAAACCCTGACAATTGAATGAATAGTGGACATCTCTATTTGTAAAAGGACACAGTTGTTCCTGTTTCTGGAAGCTCACCGATGCCTTTCCTTCCAGATCCCAGCTTCCTGCGTCTTCCAGGCAACCTCTTCCAGACCACACCTCATCAACCCCCCTTCTCTCCTTCCAGCCCTGTGCTCTCAGTCCTGTGTTTCTTTGTTGCCTCTAGCCCCCTCTCGATTCCACTTGGCATTGGCCTACAACTGTCTTTCACAACCCAAAGTGGCCCATCAGTGTTTTGCTAAAAAAAAAATGCAGTTTTCTCCTTGAATAATTATGTCAATAAGTTTCAACCATTATTTTTTCCTTTCCATTTCTCTGGCCATATTTCCTCCTTTACGTGTTTTCTGGTCAGGTTCTTTGCTCATTTATCTACTGCCTTAATGTTTCTCTTATTGGTAAATGCCCTCTTTTTGTTCATTTAAAGATTTCTGAATTAAGAGAAAAATCGTAATTAACAGATGCTCTCTCCACAATAAACAAAAGATACTATTTCTTAGTTTCTGGGGAAAATTGCTTTTTCCCAGAAGGATCAATAAATCTTTCAAAAGGTTATTACATATATGGCTTCGGGCTACAAAGCAGAAACTCAAATCTCATTTTATTTATATCAGAATAAATTTTGCATAACTGTGTTTATTTATCTCTGGTTTATCTTGGTAATCAATATCTCATCTTCACCCATAAAAAATACCATAGATAGTCAACTTCTGAATTCTAGATAAAACAAACATCTGCTTAAAATATTAGACAGGTGTTCATTAGTTTTGACTCTTATTCTGAGTAATCTGAGAATCATCTGGTTCTAGAAACATATTCGACCAAACTCAAATCCTTACCTGTGTCTTTGAGGAAGTTACTTTATCTTGCTGGTTAATACATTTCAGATGAAAATGGGTAGATTTTCAGTAGATGCATTCAAAGTTGTATACTTTGCATTTCCTTAAAAAACCTGAGCAGCCACGTAGCTAATACAAATTAATAATAAATATCCAGACATCTGCCAGCATTTCTCACGTCTCCTCCTTATTCATGCAGTAGCGACTGTTGGAAGAAAGGGGGAAATCCTCTCTGTAGAAAAACATGACTCAAGAATGACATACAAAGACAGGTTATAAAGAGTAAACGGGGAGTCAAAACAAATAAAAATAAAATAAATACAAATATTTAAATGTATTTTATAAATATAAAATAAATCAATTCAAAATAAAGGGGTTTGTCAGGTCAAGAGCGTGGTGAAAGTGAAGACCAACGACCGGTGTTGGATTTCTGTCAAAGGGTTAAATGTGCTTCCATGGAGGGATAAGTAGGCTGCAGAAAAATAAGAAGGTTTCATGTGCACCAGATCATGGGAGGATTCTTAACACCATCTCCAAATGGTGGTTAACGAATTCCAGTGTATTCTGGAGAGGTCACCTCCCACCCATCGGGAAGCATCTAGGCAGAGGGCTCACCAGCTGGCTTTGCACTTTATTAGCTGCTATCCAGCAGAGCATCTGCCAAAATACAGCAAACTTCTTCCACATCAAGCTTTTCAGCTCTTTGCTTCTACTGATTCATATGGTAACAATTCATAGAAACTGAACGAATCTGCAAAATGTCTCCAGTAACTTTGAAGTGCAGGGAAGAGAACAATAGGTCTTAAGAACAAGCTGGTATTTTTAGGTTTTCTTTAATTTTGGAGACCAGGGACATTAAAAGGGAAGAAGAGATCAGTAAGACAGAAGTGAAAACTTGTTTACGTGGATGGTGTCAGAAGACGGGATTTGGCTTTCTAGATCCTGGGTCTTTTTTTTTTTTTTTTTTTTTTTTTTTTTTTTAACAGTGGATCTTTAATGAGGGACAGAATGGTTCCCCTGAAGACCAAGGAAAAAAAGCATTTTTCTTTCTCGCATTCACTTTTACAGAGCCTGATTATCTGATCAGGAATGTGCTTTTACCAAGGTGAGTGTGAAGAAAAAAATACTTTGGTAACCCTTGCTTTCTGAGGCCACACTAGCCTGTGGGAAGGTGAAGAGCGGCGTGGTTGACATTTTTATTGGCACTAGATATACTCCTTGGTTCTGAGCCTAAAACAAAGTATGTTGAGATGCCAGTGCCCACTGCATCACCCTCCACAGCGCTCTCCTTTGCCAGGTAGACAGGTACCTTTTTTTCTCTTGGGGGGCATGGGATGAAAGGGGTGTATGGGGGTGGGGTGAGGTGGGGGTGTATGTGTATTAGGCACGGGTGTGTGATAGGGGCAGGCAGAGCAGAACTGGCTCCTCCCCTGCAGTCTTTATTACTCAACACGGTTCGCAGGGCATACTCTGTGTGGATATGGTGAGGATGAGCAGAGTCTTGAGAAGCAGAACAGCCTTGTGTGGAAAAGCCCTGTTTCAGGAGTCACACGAAATGGGTTAAAAAATCTGTCACGTCCTAACAGCATGATGTGGCAAATCACCAACATCTCTCCACCTCCAATTCTGCATCTGAAAATGAGGTTAGTAGGACCGCTTTAAAAAAATGCTGACTTCACACCAAAAATAGAAGGAGTTCAAATTCTTCTTTAATACATATAAATTTCTTCATAGTTTGGCCTCAGACTAACCACTCCCGGCTCTCACAAATGTTTTTTTTTTTTTTTTTTAACATTTATTTATTTTTGAGAGAGGGAGAGAGAGAACATGCGAATGGGTGAGGGGCAGAGAGAGAGGGAGTCAGAGGATCCAAAGCAGGCTCTGCGCTGACAGCAGAGAGCCCGATGCAGGGCTCGAACTCAGGAACTGTGAGATCATGACCTGAGCTGAAGCTGGACGCTTAACCGCCTGAGCCACCCAGGCGCCCCTCTCACAATTTCCTAATATGCCTTATCTCTCCAATCCCACCAAGAATCTCACCTTTTCATAGTAAGACAGGTCTCTTCATAACTGGAATCTTGCTGAACGAGACCTCTTTATCTGGCACACCTGTCCCTTTTCTGCCTGCTGGACTCCTTCCCATCCTTAGGATGCCTCTCAAAAAATCTCTTGCCCTTCTTAGACTTCTCTGCTTCATGGGAAGAGGTCGGATCCTTTCCTATGAGTGCACAGTAAACTTTGAGTTTCCAGCTCTCTAGCAGATAACACTCTGTTTCATACCACTCGTGATTGAACTTATAAGCATCTTGAGGGCAAAATATCGGTTTAATTTGTCTTTGTATATCATTTATAGCCCAGTAATGGCACATAAAGTCTTATCAATTAACGTTGAGTAAGTATAGTTCTTCCTTATATGTTTCGGTTTTGGTTTGTTTTTTAAAACCTGAATTTGACAAATAATCTTATATAAGAGTTATTGCAATAGCTCAAACTGATAAATGAGTGAACTGTGTGCATCTTCTTATTATTTTGCTAACATTCAGTTCTGCACTGTGATGCTGGTGGATTCTAACTTAGCTCGTAAGAGAAGAATTATACATGGCCAGTAAACATATTTAAAAAATGTTCAACTGAACTAATAAAGAAGTTAAAATACAAAAACAAGACCCGAAAAATTAATTAAATAAGCAGAAAGGATTATAAAAGATATGTAATTCTGGTTAGGGTGCTATGAAAAATGAACTTTAATCAACTGCAGATGGGAGTATTGGTCTAATATTTTCAGAAAACAATTTGGTACTATGTATTGGGAGTCTTTAAAATCCTATCTTTTCTTAGTCAATTTCTAAGAATATTTCACATGGAAAAATGCAGAAATGCAGGAAAAGCTTTAGCACGTACTCAGCATGACATAATTCATAATAACAAAGATTGGAAGCAATCAAAACATTCAACAACACGGGAAGAGTTAAACAAATTATAGTACATTCATGAAAGAAATATTGTGTAGCCACTGAAATTTACGGGTACCAAGAGTCTTCAATACTATTGAGAAATATTGAAGATTAAAATGTGTCATCGATTTCAGCACAAAGATGATAGTAGGTAAACAGTCCCTAATGTCAATAGCACTTTTTTGGGGGCATCTTTTATTTTCCTCTTTGCTACTGTTTTCCTATCTACTATCAGTTTTCTGTAATTAACATATGTCTTATTAAAAATTTATACATTTTTTGGGGCGCCTGGGTGGCACAGTCGGTTAAGCGTCCGACTTCAGCCAGGTCACGATCTCGCGGTCCGTGAGTTTGAGCCCCGCGTCGGGCTCTGGAGCCTGGAGCCTGTTTCCGATTCTGTGTCTCCCTCTCTCTCTGCCCCTCCCCCGTTCATGCTCTGTCTCTCTCTGTCCCAAAAATAAATAAACGTTGAAAAAAAATAAAAAAAAAATTTATACATTTTTTAAAGTTTATTTATTTTGAGAGAGAGAGAAAGAGAGAGAGAGAGTGAGTGCACAAGCAGGGGAGAGACAGAGAGAGGGAGAGAGAATCCCAAGCAGGTTCTGCATGGTCAGCATGGAGCCAGGGTGGGGCTCAAACTCAGGAACCGTGAGATCGTGATCTGAGACGACCGAAATCAAGAGTCGGATGCCTAAATGACTGAGTCACCCAGACGCCCCTCAAAAATATGTTTTGATGAAGATTTAAAAGATTCTCTTAAGTGGCCTGCTTTTTTTTTCCTCCAAATTTTAATTTAAATTTCAGTTAAATATGTTTGTTAACACTTAATTTTTTTGCATGTTTGCCATTTGAAAAGTTTGTGGTGTAGTTGGTCTGTAATTAAGTTGCCGACTTAAAACTGCTGTTAGCTTTTTAAATCAAAATGTAGATGTTTTTGTCCTGGAATATCTTCATTCCATCTGCAGCTGGAGTTGGAATACCCTTGATCTTCTAGCTACCATTCATTTCCTTCACGGTTCCCAAAAGAAGAATATGGCATTCAGTGAATGCCGTTAATCCTGTCGGAAGATGAAACTCATTTCACCAAAATTAAATTATGTTTTTTTCCACTAACATGATGATACAAGTTGAAGACACATCACTCTGAAATTGGAAAACCTCACCACGTAAGGCTCCGCAGCAGCTCACTCAGCTCAACTCGAGGTTACTACGCTACTTTGTTCACCCATTGGGAAGTGCAGGGTTTTTTTTTTAATGTTGGGAGATGGCCATTCTAACTACTGTTGAGTGGCTCTGTTTTGAAAAGGTATAACAAAAAAGTAAAGACGAATATCTATGAAGAAAAACCATAATAAATGCCAGTTGGTTAACATACGGTGTAATATTAGCTTCAGGTGTAGAATTTAGTGATTCATCAGTTACATAGCACACCCAGTGCTCATCACAACAAGCAGAGTGACCTGCTTTTATTGGAGATATAATGTTCTCAATCCACAAACTCAACTGAACAAAAATGTAATTATACTTAAAAACAACAACAACAACACATATCTGTCTTGATCCGTCGTTATACCCAACAGCAAAGTTCTCAACCTAGGTTAGTCCAGGTAAAGTGAATCAAAATCTGTACCTATCTGATTGTGTCTATTTCTTTTAGTAACATATGAAACCAGATCCCTGGTGAAAAACTGCTTTGCTTTCAGAAGAGAGATCAGAAGAGAGACTGGTGTGTGTGTGTGTGTGTGTGTGTGTGTGTGTGTGTGTGTGTTGGGCAGAGTTGAACAGAAAGCAGATAGCAAATTACCTTTTTGGAGAGTGGACAAGCACACATTAAAAATGTGCTCATTTGAGATTGTCACTTTGATCTTGAGGAGAAGTGCGTCGGCTTGATTGTGTATTTGCTGTGGCATCGTGGAGCTTCTTGAGTGCAGGCAGAGAGCAGGTGGTTAGTGGGGCTTGCGGGTGGGTAACAGGGCTGCCATAGAGTTTCAGCTTTCCAAGGCCAATTAAATGAGAAAGGGAGGAATGAGGGGGTTAAGTTTAGAATCGTGGGCTGTGGAATTTATGCTGAGCAAGAAGGGACACAAGCACAACGGGAAGAGTGGTAGTAGGAAATGGTCAGGTGGACGCTTCGGTAGGTCGGGATTTCTGGAGTAGCACTAGGGGTAGGTGAGCTGGAAGGAAGAGGTGTAGTTCTCAGGGAGAGCGCGTTTTAAAGATTCCAGAATAGCTGCTGAGTTGGAGGAAGTGTGGAAGCAGAGAGCCCAAGGATTTGAAGGATCAGGGTGCTGAATCAGTTGTCTACATGGATGCTGACGTTGTTAAGAATGAGGACAGGAGTAGTGGTGGGGAAGTAAAGAAAGCTTAGTTGATAAAGTCATCCCTTCCTGAAATAGGGGGAGTGGGGTGGGTTCCTCAGAGGACAATGACAAAGAAAAGCAAGGGGTCACGTGTGATGGTGCGAATTTCAGGTGATGTGTTGAAACGGCTGGAGGGTCTGGACACCAGCATCATAAGGGTGTCAAATGTTTAGCCAGTGCCTGTACTTTTTGACTTTCCTTTGGATGTTGTAACATACTGTGGGAAGGGCTACAACTGCAGAGTTAAAAAAAGAAACAAAGACTCTCTTTACTTTCTGAAGAACATTCAATGTTAATTATGCTACAATATGCTTAAAGTAGCCCCACTGGCAATGGCAGACATTCGGAGAACAAAGAAATCAAGATACTCTAGGGCTGGTAATGAAGATAAGTGAAAAATATACTAATAAGTCAAGTGTATCTTTGACAGCTGGGGAAGGAGTTTCACTCCCGGCAGATCAAACAGAGGTTTTGCCTGGAGCCCATAAAGAAGAAAGTCCCAAGCTACAAAGAGAAACAGAGTTGTAATTGGACTCACTTAGCAAAAATAAAATTTAGATAAATAAAAGTTCTCTGTGACATTATTGTGGGTCATTTCTTATAACACAGCTGAGCAGTATCCCTAAGGCCATTCGGTTTGATTTTTCTCCATGTCTCGTAATGAACACGAATTCAGTTTGATTTTGGATTATGTAAATTGGAATTTACGGCACACATTAAGAGATACAAGTGCGAGATAAAGCTACATTTTGTAATGTATTCTGAACAGATTTTTGCCACTAATTATCTAGAAATGGAAGAAATTATAGTAATGTAGGATTTGTTAAATCTAAGAATAAATCTATAATGTATAACCCAGGAGTATACGTATAATACATAATCTCTCTTTTTTCACCTATAAAAATACTAATGTGTTTTCTATTACAAATTTAGGTTTTATCTGCCTATAAAGCCAAAACAAGCCCCACCTCCTCCATAAAACTTCCTGGACCTTCCCCCAATCTCACGGCCTTTTTCTCTTCTGAAATACTACCGCATTTTCATGTAACGAGACATTATTTATCATCTGTGTATCAAGTACTGTACCAAGCAGGAGGCACAGGGAAAGAGTAGGAGGAAACTAGGGAGAGAAAAGGGAGAAAAACAGTGACAACGATAAAAATGACCGGTTCTTATTCGCCAGGCATCGTTATAAGTGTTTTACCTGTCCTCACTCCTCCCTAGCTATGGAAGTCCTTAGTGGCATCTTCTTCCAATAGAAGGCTATTTCATTTACACTGAAAATCTGTTCATGAATCATGTCAGTGAGACCTTCTAGAGAACTTGCCGCAGCTCCTGCTTAACACCTGCTGCTTCACCTTGTACCTGTATGTTATGGAGACGGCTTCTTTCCTTAAACCTCATGGACCTACTTGTGCCAGCTTCAAACTTCTCTTCTGCGGCTTCCTTACCTCTCCCAGCCTTCACAGAATTGGGGAGAGTTAAGGCCTCGCTCTGGATTAGGCTTTGGCTTAAGGGAATGTCGTGGCTGGTTTGATCTTCTGTCCAGGCCTCTCAAGCTTTCTGTGAATCGCCAGTAAGGCTGTTTCACTTTCTCATCATTGATGTGTTCCCCGGAGTAGCGCTTTTAATTGCCCTGAAGAACTTGTCTTTCGCAATCACAACTTGGCTCCTTGGCACGAGAGGCCTAGCTTTCGGCCTAGCTTCACTTTTGACACGCTTTCTGCTTTCTTCGCTCGGCTTGCTCATTTCCAGTTTTTCATTTAAAGTGAAACATATGCGACTCTTCCTTTCGCTTTAACACTTAGAGGCCACTGTAGGCCACTGACTAATTGGCCTAATTTCAATATTACCATGTCTTTGGGAACAGGGAGGCCCGAGGAGAGGCAGAGGGACGGGGAATGGCTGGCGGATATAGCAGTCTGAACACACACAACGTTGATCAGTCAAGTTTACCATCTTACACGGGTGCGGTTTGGGGCACCCAAAACAATCGCGATAGTAACATCAAAGATCACTGATCACAGATCATCACAAATCCGGTAATAATGAAAAAGGTTGAAATATTGTGACAAGCAACAAAACATAGCACACAGACAAGAAGCGAGCATATGTGTTAGAAAATGGCGCGGATAGACTTGCTCAGTGCACGGTTGCGACAAACCTTCAATTTGCAAGAAAACAACAACAACACCAAGAATATCTGCTCTGTTTTTTTTAAAGGTACGATACAGCAAAACACAATAAAATGAGGTATACATGTGTGTAATTTATTCTCTATATTGCAACAGATATAATGGAAAGCATATTTTCACCCCACCCTCTGGATCTTTCCCGAAGTTAGTTATCTTGGGAGTTGTACGAAATATGAGGTTTTCTTCAGACACAATAAAATATCTTTAGAAGGCTACAAGTAGGAAAATTCAGACATTAATGGCAGACGTACCATCCAGTATGAACCAGAGTTTATCTTCCATGAACATATTTATAGAGTCCACTCAAGATAGTCACAAAGCCCACTGTGTTTCTGTTTCATATAAATATGAAAAATTCTCTGTAGATTCACAGGTTTGACAAACTGAAAGTTTCCATCTGCTAATAGAGCTGTTAGTAGTTCACAAAAATACTAGACATGCAAGGTAAAAATTTATGGCCTCCAAACATTTGCTGTAAGATCTAAAATAAAACTGTATATCACATTTTATTAGACAACTTTTTTTTAATCTCCCTTCTTTACTCTGAACAAGTGAAAATAAAAATTACTCATTAACTCAACACTAAATGTATCAAATTATTATTTCCTTAAATCATCCATGACACTAAAAATTCTTTCCTTGCCAGTATTTTATAGGAAATAAAGCAAAAGCAAACAATTTCAGCAAATGGAAATCACCAATATCTATCAAGGTTGGCGTTGGGAGCCTGTCCAAGAATCAGGTGGTGTTTTTCACTGGGAAAAGTGAAATAACATCTAAGCTACGAATTTCTTCATTATTTGGAAGGAGTCCATATTTGAATTAATTTATCACAATACATGACTTTCTTCAACTGAAACTCAAAGGAATTGAAATGAATTTTGTGTTCTCAATGTAGTGAAAATAATTCCAAGTAGGAATTTTCTAAAGTGAGATAATTTCCTTAAATATTTGAGAATTTTGATGTCCTGATTTAGGACTTCAAGGCTGATTTTTAAATAATTCTTCCACATGTCAATATAATCTTTTTACCGGAAGATCCTTTTCTTCAGAAGAAATTTCGGAATTAAATGTCTCCTCTCAACTTTTTTCTATACTGCTGTCACATATTCCTTAACCCCAACAGACCTGGTCAGGTATAAGCAGGGTAAACATTAGGCAGAGGAAGAAACTGTCAAACAAAGCATTTGAGGTGGAATTTATTCAGTATTTCTGTAGAGTTTTGTTCTAGAACATTCTTCTGGACAGAAGGTGAGAATATATATGTAGACAATTTAAAGAAGCGCCTCTGCCGAGAGGGTCTAAGTGTGAAACACTTCTCTTCTCTAAACATGACTTCCAGGTATGCTCTTCTGAGTCATCTGTTGGGATCCCTTGACTGTACCTCTGGCAGATTCTAGATCATTCTGATCACTTTCAGTCATTATAACCTACTCTAGTTCAATATTTCGAGCTTAAATTGAATTTGAGTTTCATCTTGATGGTCTTTTCCTCCTTTCCCAATGTGGTAAATTATTAGGACCATTTAAGAATCTTCTAGTCCTTTAAATGAGAAAATGGCAGGCAAGCACTCCCCACAGCCTTTCAAGTTATGGTGGCCATATGACTTGTGTTTGGCGAACAAAATTCAAGCAAATATGACACATACCACATCTTGGCAGAGGTGTATCATTTTCTGCACGCCCTTCCTTCCTATGCTGGCAGAGGAAGCCCATGTCCAGGTGAAGCATCCCTCAGCTCAGCCCTCTGCCACTGTGTTTTGGAAATATAGCATGAGTGAGAAGTAACCTGTTATGTCAGGCCTTTGAGACATGGGGCTTTTCCAAAAGAGTGAGGGAAACTGAGCCTCTTCTGGCTCCGACATCCCAGGACAGGCTTGAACCATGAACCTGTCTGCTTAGAATTGAAAGAGCTAGTGGGGAAGCTTGGTCTATCTGTGCAAATGGTTTCTCTCAGGCCTAGCTCCTTCTAACTTGGAGGGAGGCAGGAGGGAAACATGGAGAAGGTAAGGAACATCGCATGTCACTGGTTGTATACATGTGGTGGGGAGTGTTGCTCGCCTGACCCAGGTTATGTCTACTCTTGCTTATCCTCTGCTGATATGGTGGTCTCTATAGACAGAGCACCTAATGTGAGTATCTCTCTGCTCTCTCTGTTACTGAGGATCCCTTTAGACAGAGATATTCAATTGTCCTGCCCAGCAGGGCATTTTTCTCCTGGCCTGGTGGTCATCCTGGCCACTCCAGGCTTCCTACAGCTTGTCCCCTATTCCAGGCTCTTTCACGGGGCCAAAGGATGTGACAAACTGGAGTGAGGGTGTCCCTTCCTGTCCTTTTCTTTCCAGGCACATTATGCTGTAGCCCTTTTTTGCCTACTAATATGGGCTTCACCATCAAGCCTGTGTTTTAAGAATAGCCATCCGAGTAGCAAGCACAAGTTTCCATGTTTTTTACATTCCTACCCCAGAGGACACTCCAGGCTTTCCCAAGGCTTCCTTCACCCCACTCAGCCAGTACCCAGCTGAACGAGACTCAAGCTTCCTTTCTTGCTGGCACTTTTCATAGATGCACATAGGTCTCTTGGACTCTCCTCCTTCACTTGATTTTGGAGGGAATGGGGAATAAATCCCACATGAACATCACAGTGTCCATAAAGCTCATGATGTCCACTTCCCTCCCCTCTCCTAGGAGACCTCAGAGGAGACTTAAGGGGTGGTGCTGGGCATAGGTAGTTGTCATAGGACCTGCAGTGGGAATTTCTGGCTTCTATTGCTATGGGCTGTCTTTAATGTGACCTTCATCTTTGTCTGGTTCTATGGTTTAATAGCCACAGGTAAGTCCCACTAAGCACTATGTCACATGTATATTTAGAACTAAGTTGATTGTCTGGATGTGCTAGGAGACAGAAAACAGACCATTGATTTAATTATTCATGGCTTCTTTCATTTAAATTTTCCCAAGATTAACTATGTCTCTGGCACTTTTCCAGGCACTGGGATATAGAGATATAAGGCACTCCAGCTTAATAATTTACTGGAGGAGTAATGGTCAAACAGGGTATAACTATTACAACATGGATCATACAGAACACTCCAGGGGAGTGAGGGGAGAGGGCCCTAACCTAAGCTTGAGGTTGGGGAAGGACAAAGGATGATCAGGAACAGCACAGGTAAAGAGGGTGTGGAGAATTGTGTTACAGCAGCTCAAGAAACTGTTACAGCCCGGTAGGGATCTGTCAGGCAGAACTTGGAAGGCAAGTAAGAATGGTTGATTCTACCTGGGAGCTGAGCAGGGTTGAGTCTTGAGGGCCCCTGCGTGTCGCTTAAGGAATTTGAACTTTGTGTGGAGGGCAAAGAGAATTCCTTAAAGAATTTAAGGAAGGGAACAACACAATCACTTTTTTATGCTTTAGGAGGTGGTCAAGTGGCAGTGAGGGGTTAAATTCTGAGGGGTCTAGGCTGCAGGCCGGTAAGTCAGTTGCAATGATCCTGGAAACAAAGGACGGTGTTTCTGAAGTAAATGGCATTTTCGTGTCTGTGAGGCCTGTGACCTTGCAATCAAATGGCAGACCAATATAGGAGACACAGTGAGAGTTTGACGTGAGAATAAGGCTATTCGTGTACGTCTTTTCTGTACAACTTGGAAATGATGCCTGCGTAAAACCACATATTTATTTGTCTGATATCTTCTCTGTCTGGTTCTTAGACAGAAATCTCAAAGATACCAGACTGAGGAGTTTCACATCAGATACGTGGAAACCCGATTGCAAAGCTTTGGTTTTAGACTTACAAAAACAAGGGAGGTCACTCCTGGGAAACACATGGTGTAGGAGCAGTTTGAGAGTTTGGGCCTCACCACAGAGCTCTGAGGTTAGCTATTAATCCTGTTCCACCCCTCCCCCAGCCGGAAGGGATGGCTGCTTTCCAGAATGGCAGGCTTCCGAAGCCAACTGAACATCTTTCCAGTATTTGCCTCAGTTCTGGAGCCCGTCCCCCAAGGCCACTAGGTGACACTCTGGAACGTGGTCATTGCAGTCAGCTCTTTTCACAGGCTGAAAAATGAACTCAGCCTTACATTTTTCACCCCCTCCAAAGTGGTAGAGAAGCCTCTTGTTTTTCAGCCATTTCCCCCAATTCAATTATTTCCCACTTGGGGGGATAGCTAGGTTAAAAAAAAAAAAGACTCCAGAATGGTTTGCTATTTAAAGGATGACATTTGGCGGTAAATTCTTACAGAACAGCTACCTCCAAATTAATTGGTTCTATAAGAAAGGATGTTCGTTTATGAAGTTTCCTCAACCAGAGGGACACCGGCAGTAATAATATGCATCCCATTTCTGTCAAAAAGAGAACAAACAAAACAAAACAAAAATGTCAAATCATCTTTGCTATTAACATGGTCTAGAAGCTCTGGGCTTTTGGTTTGCTGCTTTGGGGTTTGTTTTTCCCCTGATCCTGTAAGATATAGTCTTCTGAGACCAGGGGATTTAGTTTGTTTTTGTTTTTGTTTTTGTTTTTTCCCCGCTACTGTATCAACACAGTATGCCCTTGAGTTTTTCCTCATATTTTCTCATTTTTCTAACTTCTCCTGCTTTATTGAGTAGTTCTGTATTTACCCATTCCTTTATTTCTTCATTTATGCATATGCTAAAGATTTGTGGTTGCATTGTTATTCTTATGGAAAAGATATTACGGAGTTGGAAACCGTCGTCCCTGTGCATTCTTTCCTGAGGGACACATAACTGATGACATCTTTTAAGGTTTGCTTTCCAGATCATCTTGCCTTTTGGGATAATTGATGAAACAAAAACACATTTGTCTCTCTTTTTTAATTTGCCTCTTTATGTACACATTTTCCTCTTTAATGACATCAGCAGCTTGAACTTTTTATTTTCATCATTGAACTTAGATTATGCTTTTACTTTAAATGCACATCCTTCCCTTGATTTAACATCGGGTCGACTTCTTGGGCTACGTTAGCGTCCAATTTCTCCTTCTGAAAAGAGTATGTCTCATTGTGAACTAGCACAGTTTTCCGATCTATAGAACAATAGGACTAGAAACCTATCTTCCCCACCTTGTCTTATTCTGGGTATTAAAAAAAACAAAAACAAAAAAAAACCACATATGAATCCCTGCCCTGGACACAGCTCCATCTGAGCTGTGAACAACGAACAACGAGTTTTGGTTACTTGCAGATGGATGGTCAACTCTACTTAGACCCAGAGGAATCCACACGGGCTGTGTGCACACAGGGCTACCAACAGCCATCGGAAGTTGGCAAGAACCCCTCAGCTGGTACACCTAATGGCATCTTTCTTCATGCCAGGAATAATTATAGTACTTTCTGGCCCACCTGCTTCCCAGAGGGAATCTAGCGGCATATTTGTTCACTTCCTGTTGGGTGTCCTGGATTCTCGGAGTTTCTCTTTTTCTTTGAGGCTCTAGTTCCCATGACAGCCCCGTGCTTTGCATACTGGCTTTGCTGCGTTACTCAAAAGATGTGAAAACTTTGCGACAAAATTTTCAAAGCAGATCTCTGGAAATACTCAAAATGTAAGGAATTCAGGAAATTCTTCTAGTGGTGGTGTGGAAGATGGTTTTTGGAAGAACAGGTCTCTGGAAAGACTCAGAGCATTAGCATGTTACCGTGTGATATCACATCCTATTTTTTTTATAACCTATTTTTATTTATAGAAACTCTATAGAAAAATATATGATTCCACATGGTTTATGATGAAAATAGTTTCTACTGCTTTTTGATGGTTTTTGGTATTGGATATTGTTACCGACTTCCAACTTTAACAAAGCACAAGATTCAGGTCTCACATTATAATTAGGTCATAATTTTTAGTTACATCAATATGCAATGAGGTGTTGCAGATACGGAGTTAGTCCTGTTATCGGGGCAAAAAAATTTGCTTTGCACGTGCACGGGAAGTGACGTCCACCTCATGGCTGTCCCATGGCCAATGGTGATTGTACAATGCGTACTCTTCTAAGATGCATCTAAATTTCAAAGTTGTTAAAATGGAAAGAAAAAGTGCTTCAAAACTGACAGATGCCTTTGTATTGGGGAACTTCTCAGTGAAGTGAGTGGACATTTTGATGGGAGACTCGCCCTACTGGACCCCCCGGTGCTTTCCTTTCAGTGGCATAGCGGTTCTCCCAGAGAGATACCTTACAAATTCTCACCTGTGGCTTTTGTTCTGGGAGCCACACGGGAATAGAGGCACATCTCAGACTCACTATGTCAAAAATGCAACTCCTGCTGTTCCCCCAATCTGTTCCATCTTCAGTCCTCTCATTTAAGTTAATGATAGACACATAGCTTCTTATTGTACAAGTGCTGGTTTCGTCCTTGATCCTTCTCCCTCTTCCACACTCATCTGACTGATTGGGAAGTAGTGTTGTTTCTGCCTTCGGTACAGATCTAGAGATTCATCACTTCTCAACACTTTCACTCTACCTCCTGGTCCAAGCCAGCACCATCTCTCCACCATTATCACAGTAGCTCTGACCTTTGTCTGTTTTTTCTCTTACTCCTAGTGTCTCTTGCCCTCAACCTCACCACCTACAGCCTACTCTCAACCCAGATGTCAGCATGATGCTTTTAAAGCAGAAGTAAGAACATGTTCGTCCCTGCTTGAAATCTTGCAGCAACTTCTGTCTCAAGTCCAAGCGAACACTGAATTCTACCAATGGCTTACAAGGACCCACCCCATCGGGGCCTTTCTGACTTTATCTCCCATCACTCTACCCTCACTCCCAGATCTCCAGCCATACTGTTCTCTCTGTTGTTCCTCAAACACACGAGACATAACCTACCTCAAGGTGTTTGTCCCAGCTGACACCCTGCCTGCATGCTAGTCCTTCAGAAATCTAATGGCCACCTCTGCCACACCCTTTAAGTCTTTGCCCAAATGTGTTCTCCTCAATTAGTCTGACCACATTATTTAAAAGTATGCCGGATCCTCTCTATACCTGGTTTCTCTTACTTTGCTTGGTTTTATTTTTCCTATAGCACTTGGCATTTCCAACATACGACAACATGCTTTATTTCTTTATTGTCAGTTTTCCTCCACTTTCTAGGTGTGATTGTCTGTTTTATTCACTGATGTGTAACAGCAGCCAATTAATAAATATATATTGTTGAATTAATAAATTCACAGGATATATTCCCTCTAAAGGATTCAAGGTGAGATCTGATGAATACCTACAGTGTGGCCAAAGATTTACCCACCTCATCTTAATTAACCTTATCTATAATCCCAGGGGGCAGCTGGGTGGCTCAGTTGGTTCAGCATCTGACTTTGGCTCAGGTCGTGATCTCACAGTTTGTGAGTTTGAGCCTGCGTGGGGCTTGCCACTGTTTGCACAGAACCCGCTTTGGATCATCTGTCCCCCTTTCTCTGCCCTTCCCCTGCTTGCACTCTCTCAAAAATAAACATTAAAAAAATCTGATCTCTAACCCCACGAAATAATATTGTCTCTACTTGACAAACATGCAAAGAGACTTAAAGACATTTAAGGCAATTTTTCCTTTTTTTTTTTTTTTTAAATTTTTTTTTTCAACGTTTATTTATTTTTGGGACAGAGAGAGACAGAGCATGAACGGGGGAGGGGCAGAGAGAGAGGGAGACACAGAATCAGAAACAGGCTCCAGGCTCTGAGCCATCAGCCCAGAGCCTGACGCAGGGCTCGAACTCACGGACCGCGAGATCGTGACCTGGCTGAAGTCGGACGCTTAACCGACTGCGCCACCCAGGCGCCCCTAAGGCAATTTTTCTAAGGATTCTTACTTAATCAGGGATACTGGAGTTTTTCTCATTGTATTATGCTGGCTCCAACTCTCAAACCGTCTGAAGCCAAGCTGCCTCCTCTTTTTTTTTTTTTAATTTTTTTTACATTTATTTATTTTTGAGAGACAGAGCATGAGCAGGGGAGGGGCAGAGAGAGAAGGAGACGCAGAATACAAAGCAGGCTCCAGGCTCTGAGCAAGCTGTCAGCACAGAGCCCGACGTGGGACTCGAACCCATGAACTGTGGGATCATAACCTGAGCCTGAAGTCATAACCTGAAGTCAGACGCTCAACCGACTGAGCCTCCCAGGTGCCCCTAAGCTCCCTCCTCTTAATTACCACTTATCTATATCGCAATGTCCAAGGTGGTAGTCACCAGGCATACATGGTTATTTAGCATTTGAAATATGGCTAGTCCAAATCAGGATGTGCTGTATGCATAACACACACATAGATTTCAAAGACAATAGGAAAACTAAAATAACAATAATTTTTAAATATTTATTACATGTTGAAATAATAATATTTTGGATATATTGGGTTGAGTAAGGCATATTATTAAAATTAATTTCACCTCTTTTGTTTTACATTTTTTAATGTGACTCCTAGAAAGTTTTAAATTTCATTTAAAGCTTATATTTAGATTGGATAGTGTTGATCGAGACCATTTGTCCCTGGCTCTGTAATCACAAGAATTCACATTTTCATCTTCCTTCAGTTAAAGGCAATGAAGACATATGAAAGACATATAAAGACAATGAAATCACCATAAGAAAGGAAGATAAGATGTATATATATCACAAATCTGTCAACCCCAAGTCAAGACAGGGCAGGATAGAAGCGTTGAAATGTTCTAAAAGGTCACCCTGCTCCAGAACATCTCCCCAGACAATCTTCCTGGATTTCCTGCCCTTAGACTCATCCCTCTGGAATATTTCCAAAAGTTGTCATTAAAATGAAAATGTCTCTGCAATGAGTCATGGCAAAACAGAATAGATCAGTTTGTCAAATGATCTCTGGAAGGGCTATTGGGTGTATGGTTTTGATCAGGGAAGTTAATGAGAAAGATTGCAACAGCAGGCACCGCTGGGGAATCTAAATGGAGACTTGGAAATTTTCAGTGATCAAACAACATAGACCACTTGTTGGTACCATTTGACAAGAAGATGCAAGTTCTATGACATGAAACCACATCTGTGGCTATCTCTATGTTGAGAATTAGTAACTATTATCCCTGTGTTGATTTACATAACCCAGAAATCCTTATCACTTTGCACTGGTGCTGGGTAAATTGTGCCTAAACATTTTTGATGCCTGACATTGTTCAAATTAGATATTTTGAAGATTATCCAAATATTTTAATTTTCATCAGGGGGATTTGAAATGGTGATTTAATATAGCGTTTAACGTGTGTTGCTTTTCAGGTGATTCCGATCTATTGTCATTCTCTAAGCAAGCATCGTTGTCTCAAATATCTGAAAATGGGAGACAGAGGGAAGAAATGAAGGCATTTATAGCAGTAAGATACTGTAACCAAAAGTTGGTTGAATTGTCATTTTTCCAATAGCAGGTAAGAAATGAAAGATAGTTCTTTATTGATTTAATATTTTTAAAAAGGAAAACAAGAGAAAGACATGTAATATCCAAGAGCCAAGCCATTTATCATACAGTAAGGAGAATCTAGAAGTTTCATAAGGAATTAGGAGTTAAAGAATCACAAAGTAATTGTGATTAATATTCAATATTACTTGATCAATATTGTAATTGATCAGTATTCAAGCCTCCAGAGCCATCTGTAAGGGGAGAACAGGCATGCTAATGGTGGCTGTCACAGAGAAGTTTCCTGCTGACACAGGTATGGGACACCTACGAAGGACACAGCCCTGAAAACCCACATGTTTAAGCCATGTGTTAAAGCGCATGTGAAATCCACACTAAAAATCAATCATTAAAAAAAGCTTAGACAAAGTTTGATATCTGTATAAGAAAAATCTGTTACTAATGTGATTTTTGGTTATCCATTATGTTTGCAGCTCATTTAAATATCAATGAGAAATTTTTAGATTAATTTTATATTTTCAAACAGTTTTAGATTTACAGAATTACTGCAAAAATTATTCAGAGAGGGGCACCTGGGTGACTCAGTTGGTTAAGCATCCAACTTCTGCTCAGGTCACGATCTCACGATTCCGGAGTTTGAGCCCCACTTTGTGCGCGCGCGCACTCTCTCTCTCTCTCTCTCTCTCCTCTCTCTGCCCATTGCTCACTCGTTCGTGTTTTCTCTCTCTCTCTCTCTCTCTCTCTCTTAAAAATAAATAAATAAATAAATACCCTTTAAAAAAAAAATATATATATATATACAGAGAGTTCCCATATATCCCAGACCCAGTTTCCTTTATTATTAACATCTTACATTCGTGTGGTATATCTGCCACAGTTAATGAATCAATATTAATACACTGTTATTAATTATATTCCTGAACAGAGTTCAGGAAAAAAAAAAAAACAACTGAGTTGTTTTTTTCTAATGTCATTTCTGTTGCCGGATCCCATCCAGGATGTCACATTATAAGTCTCCTGGGACACCTTGCAGCTGAGGCTGTGCAATGGAACAGTAGGTTTGGGTTGCTACAGCTTGGACCTTGGCGGGTCACATTGAGGCCCCGGGGTTCCCCATTGGAGGACCGTGTGGCTGCCCTGGGGCCTCAGGCCTCCAAGAAGGCGATGGATTTGTTGCCTGAGCATGCTCAGTTTGCATCCTCGGACCAGCCTTGGGAACTTGGGCACCACCTGAGCTAGAGTGGGTTCCTCTGCACCTGGCCAGGCCTGAGGGGTGAGGCGCCCTGTGGGCGGCGACGGATGATCCTTTGGCAAGGACTGGGGTTTGCTTGCTAGGTGGCCTAGGCCAAAGTCCTTGTGGAAGAGTGTGAGGCCAGGGACCTCCAACACTCAAGGCACCCAGATGCAAGTCATCCCAGGTCTCGCCTGCAGCCCCATAGAACCTCAAGGTCCTGGGAGATCAGGCTTCCTCCCGGAAGAGTGGCTGCAGCTGCGGCAGCTTGGGCCTGATCCTCTGGTCCTCTGAGCTATCCATTCTCTCCCTGCCCTTCCAAATTTACTCCCCCCCCAACACACACAAGCCGCAGAGCGCAACCTGGCAACCTGCCGGCTCCAGCTGTGCGGGGTTTGCCTTCCTGGGAAACCCTGCGCTCCACCCACCCAGACCAGGCTGGCCTCTTCCAGAAGGCAGTCATCTTCCCCGGGGGGGAAAGAGAGAGAAATGCTTGCCGGGTTTCCAGCAGAAAGCCGCTGTACCTCCTGTCACTGCTTCTCTGCAGGTAAGGGGTGCTGATCCCGAGCCCCACCAGCTTGTGGGCCCTTGCAAAGTTGTCTCTTTGACTTTGGTTTTCTGCAGTCTGAATATGATATATCTAAGTGTGCTTTTTGGGGTGTGTGTGTGTGTGTGTGTGTGATTACTCTGAGCGTCCTGAATCTGTGGTTTACTGCTTGTCATAAATTTTGAGTGGTTCTCAACTCTTATTTCTTTAAATACGTTTTTGTTCTCTTTTTGTCAGTTGAAGCACAGTTGACCGTACAATATTATATTAGCTTCAGGGGTACCACATACTGATTGAGTTATATATATATATATATATATTATGAAATGCTTACCATGGTAAGTGTATCCTCTGTCACCATACAAAATTATTACAGTATTATTAACTATATTCCTGATGCTCTGCTTTTCATCTGTGCGACTTATTTATTTTATAATTGGAATTTTGTGCCTTTTAACTCTCTTCACCTATTTCACTCATGACCCTTTCCCCTCCCCTTTGGCAACCACCAGTTTATGCTGTGTTTTTTTTTTTCTGTTTTGTTTGTTTTATAGCCCATATATAACTGAAATCCCGTGGTATTTGTCTTTTTCTGCCTGACTTCCTTGATTTACCGTAACACCCTCTAAGTCCATCCATGTTGGTGTAATGGCATGATCTCATTCTTTTTTATGGCCAAGTAATATTCCTGTGTGTGTGTACCACTTCTTTTTTATCCATTCATCTATTGACAGACACTTGGGTTGCTTCTGTATCTTGGCTGTTGTGAATAATGCTGCAATAAACATAGGAATAATGCAGGTATCTTCTCCAATTAGTGTTGTTGTTTTCTTTCGGTAAATACCCAGAAGTGGATCTACTGGCTCATAGGATGTTTCTATTTTTAACTTTTTGAGG
This sequence comes from Leopardus geoffroyi, assembly GCF_018350155.1. Taxonomy (NCBI): domain Eukaryota; kingdom Metazoa; phylum Chordata; class Mammalia; order Carnivora; family Felidae; genus Leopardus; species Leopardus geoffroyi. The sequence goes on along the minus strand of NC_059326.1, from coordinate 10,862,793 downwards.
AACCTCCATACTGTCGTCCATAGTGGCTGCACCAATTTACATTTCTACCAACAGTGCATGAGGGTTCCCTTCTTTCCACATGCTTGCTAACACCATATTCCTTGTGTGTGTGTGTGTGTGTGTGTGTGTGCACATGTGTGCATGCGCGTGTGTGTTTTATACAAGCTATTCTGACAGATGTGAGGTGATATCTCATTGTGGCTGTGATTTGCATTTCCCTGTGGATTAATGATGTTAAGCATCATTTCATATGTTTGTTGGTCATCTCTGTGTCTTCTTTGAAAAATTGTCTATTTAGGTCCCCTGACCATTTTTAAAAATCAGATTTTTTTTTTTTTGGTATGGAGTTGTATTAGTTCTCCATTTGTTTTGGATATTAAATCTTTATTGAATATATCATTTGAAAATATCTTTCCCATTCAATAGATTGCCTTGTATTTTGTTGATAGTTTCCTTCACTGCAAACTCTTTTTTACCTTGGTGTACTCCCAATAGTTCCTTTTTTGCTTTCATTTTTCTTGCCTAAGGAGATGATCCAGAAAAATATTGCTAAGGCTGATGTCCAAGAGTTTACTACCATATTTTCTTTGAGAAGTTTCATGGTTTCAGGTCTTATCTTTAGGTTTTTAGTCCATTTCGAGTTTATTTTTGTATATGGCGTAAGAAAGTGGTCCCATTTCATTCTTTTGCATGTAACTATCCAGTTTTCCTAACACCATTTATTGAAGAGACCGTCTTTTCCCTATTCATTTTTTAAGATGTTTATTTAGAGAGAGAAAAAGAGAGTGCAAGCGTGTGAACGGAGGAGGAGCAGAAAGAGAGGTAGAGAGAGAATTCCAAATAGTCTCCCCACTGTCAGCACAGAACCCAACTCAGGGTTTGATCCCACCAACCCATGAGAGCATGACCTGAGCTGATAATCAAGAGTCGGGTGCTCAGCTGACTGAGCCACCCAGGCGCCCCTCCCCGTTGTATATTCTTGCCTCCTTCATTGTAGATTAATTGACCACATAAGTGTGAATTTATTTCTGGGCTCTCCATTTAGTTCCATTGATCTGTGTGTCTGTTTTTGTGCCAGTACCATACTGTTACAGCTGTGTAGTATATCTTGCAATCTAGGACGGTGACAACCTCCAGCTTTGTTCTTCTTTTTCAAGATTTCTTTGGCTATTAGACGTCTACCGTGGTGCCATACAAATTTTAGGATTATTTGTTTTAGTTCTGTGAAAAAATGGTCTTGGTATTCTGATAGGGATTGTTCCCTTTCTTCCTTAGTCTCCATCTGGGATTCCCATCGTATACACTTTTTGTTATTGTTCTTCTTACTATTAGTTTCTTTTAGATTTTCATTATAGGAAATTTATATTGACCCATATACAAACTCATCGATTCTTTCCTCAGGTGTGTGCAGTTTACTATGGAGCTCATCCAAGGCAATCTTCCTTTCCATTAGTGTTTTTGATTGCTAGGACTTATTCTCACTTCTTTCTTACAGTTTCTTTCTGCTTACATCATCCATCTCCTTTTGCATATTATCTAATTTTGCCATCCCAGACCTTAACATATTAGTTAGACTTACTTGAAATTATTTTATAATTCTAACATCTGTGACATTTCTGAGTTTGATTCTGATACTTGCTTTGTCTCTTCCAAATGTTTTTTCACACCTTTTGGCCTGGCTTGTAATTTTTTGTTGCAATCTACATATTATGTATCAGGTAATAGGAAATGAGGTAAATAGCCTTTAGCGTGAGGTTTATGTTAAACTGGCTAGGAGCTGGGCTGTGTTTAATGTTTGCTGTAGTTGTGGGTTCCAGAAGTTTCAAGTTCTTTTAATGTCCTTATTTTTCTGTCTCCATTCTTGACTTTGGGATTCTGTAAATACTTCCCTGAAAGAGTGTGTGTTCTGCAACTTTTTCACTCTAATTCACTCTTATTATACTAGAGCCCTGTTCATGTGGTGGAACAGGGATGTGAGAGAAGGAGCATTCTAGAATCTTCCAGTTAAATCTCAGTATTTTTATTGGGCCTGTGTCTATAGCCTATGACCACAAGAGTTTCTTATAGTTTCCTTCCCCAGGCCCCTTAGGTAAGACAAAGAGGCTAGAAGAGGATAAGATTCAGAGGACCATCTCCCACACATGTAGGACAAGTCTCTGGTAAAGTCTTTCCCTCTGGAGAGAAGGCCGAAGGCTGGCCCTCTTTCATAAGCATTATTCCTCATCTTTCATGCCAGAGCTGGGAAGGAATCTTTAAAATTTTTTTTAAACCTTATTTATTTATTTTGAGATAGAGAGAGCATGATCAGGGGAGGGACAGAGAGAGAGAGAGAGAGAGAGAGAGAGAGAGAATCCCAAATGGCTCCACACTGTCAGCACAGAGCCTGACAGGGAGCTCAAACCCACAAACCCTGAGATCATGCTCTGAGCTGAGATCAAGTCAGATGCTCAACTAACGGAGCCACCCAGGTGCCCCTGAGAGGGAATCTTTTATCAGCTCTTTAACTCATGGACAACTTGGTAGGACTGATGGAGATAAAGCCCAAAGTGTGCTCCCTCCCAGGACCACAGTATCAAGGAAATTCTCATGTTACTGCACCCTCAGTCTCCAGCAATTCATCAAAATGTCCGCTTAAGTGTTCCCACTAGTATGACTCTAGTAGCTTCTGCTCCACATAAGCAGTTCTTGGCTTTGACTGCTGGATTCACCTGACTTTCTAGATTTTAGCGTGGCAGATTGCCCTGTGGCCTCAGTTCCCTGGTAGATCTAAGAAAAGACACTGGTTTTTCCTTGTCTGGCCTTTTCTTGTTGTAAGGACAGGAGTGATAACTTGCAAACTTTTTACATGTCAGAGCTGAATACAACTGGACATTTTAAGACCTATGATTTTTGGTGAGTGTTAAAATGGAACAAATTCATTTTCACAGTTTAAGAATATGGAGAGATGTGGTTTTAGCGAGAAGTAGAAGCACTTTCTGGGCTATGACTCAGAGCCTATGGTCATTGCATCCAAGAATCTTGACTGGAACAGAGAGAATATGGTACCTATATTAAGATCTAGGACAAGGAGATGGGAAGAAAGGGAGATGAAGTGAGATGGAGGGATAAGATGCTCCCAAATACTTGGATGCTTGATATTATAAGGACTGATCATTCAGATAGGCTAAATACTATTCCACCATTATATTTAGTTGTCATGAGAACCTGGTATATACCAGGCATATGCTGAGCTCTGGGGATTAGCAGTGCTTATTTTCATGGAGACTGTATCTTCTTCCTAAATTTGTTTTTATGTTTATTCATTTTTGAGAGACAGAGAGAGAGAGAGAGAGAGAGAGAGAGAGGCAGGCAGAGAGAAAGGGAGACACAGAATGTGAAGCAGGCTCCAGACTCTGAGCTCTCAGCACACAGCCTGATGCAGGGCTTGAACTCACAGACCGCGAGATCATGCCTTGGGCTGGAGTCGGTCACTTAACCGGTTGACTGAGCCACCCAGGCACCCCTCATGGAGCCCATATCTTAATGGAGGTTCCCAGAAATTGTTTGTTGCCATTCAACAACCATTGAATATGCTCTCACATAGCACCATAATTAGTTCAGGTAGTAGGAGGAAGTCTTTTGATCTCAGGGAAGGGCAGACCCTTGGTCAGATTCAGGGGCTATGTTATAATTAGCCTAACACAATCATTGTAATCCCACTTCTCTTTGCTAGAAGCTCAGTATCCCAGTGTACTCTGTAGCTAAGCAATACAAGGAAATGTTTTCCAGAAGTATTCCAGGAGGATTTTCTTCCTAAATGAAAAAAGAGGGCCTTAGGACATAGAAACCTTTTCTATGTCCAGCCCTTCTTTCCTTTGTGGGGATTTTGGTGTGAGGATGTGATACTTGGAGCTACAGAAGTCATTTTGTGACTCTCGGGATAAGCAGGACAGAGTCAAAATCAGTGGATAGCAGAGGAGAAGGCTGGAAAGAGCTCTGAGCCACAAAATGAACCTTGAATCACATTCCTCCAATTAATGTCCTGTGGTCAGGACAATGACCAATTTTTTGGCCATTTTTTTCCTAATCCTTTGAGGTTGAATAATTTGGGTCTTCACCCCGTTCGGTGAGACAAGTCCATCGATCTTGTGCTTTGACGTTACCATACTGTCTACATGCCATCAAAGCATCTACACGCTCTCGATTCGTGTGATTATTTTATCGTGGACTTGTAACAGCAGGCGCTTGTCCACAAATCAGATTCGGAGTAGCACTTGTTAGCTAGCACTCATTTAAGGATGGCTTGTTATAGAAACCATGTGCCAGACATTTGGGCAATTAGGTTTTCTTGCTACCGAATGCTTTTCTAACAGATCCATGGGAGACAAGTAATTAAACACACGAATAAGTGAGACAAATACATACACACGTATTTTGGTAGATCTCTAGAAATAATCTCACATAAGCTGGCAGTCCAAGTATAGCGGCCTGTCTGATAACATGCCACAAGATGCCTGCTAGTTCTTTTCTTTTGTGCCACTCGGCTAGATTTCTACCAGCCACTGCAACGTTGTTGTCGTATGCTGTTGCTACCTCTTCTGGGTGTCACTGCTGCTTTGGGGTCTGCTGGATCCCACTGCGTCTTCCCGACCCCTCTGGAGCCCACCAGGCCCAGTAGTTTCTCGCAGGTGCTGAGGTCCCTGAGCCTGAGAAGTGGAGACAAAGGCCTCTTTTTCTTTACTGCTTTCTGCTTTACTAAGGCGCCTCCAAACCAGTGCTGTGTGTACGATCTCGTACCTTACAAGGTGCTATGGACTGAATCTTTGTGTCCTCCTGTTCACTGGTTGAAGCCTCATCCCAATATGATGGCATCTGAAAGTGAGGTGATTAGGTCGTGAGGGTAAAGCCCTCATGCATGGGATTAGTGCCCTTATAAGACCCCAGAGAGCTGTTGCGCCCTCTTCCCCTCAGCCCCGGTGAGGATGTGAAATGTATAGAGAATAGCAGTCTGCAATGCAGAGGAGGGAGTGCTCACTAGAACCTGACCATCCTGGCACTCTGGTCTAGGACTTCCGGTCCCTGGAACTGTGAGAAAAAAAAATTGTGTTCTGTATAACACCAGTCTCTGGTATACTGTTATAGTAACTCAAACTGATTAAGATAAAGGGGCTTTAGGGAAACTTTTTTTTTTATATATATTTTTATACATAACCTTCTCACTACTCTCTGCCTCCATCACATGATTCAGAGAAGAGCCCAGACCAGTGGCGGGGCAGATCTTACCCTCTGAATCCCCTTTTGTCCCCAACACTGAAGGCTCATCTGACTGGGCTTGGCCTCTTTTCTCAGGAGAATCCTCAGTCATTCTGACAGAAGCATTTTCAGAAGCCACCTTCCCCTGTCCTGTGAGAGAAGCTCAGACATGCCTGAATCTTGGGAGTGAACATGACCTGGCCTCAAGCACATGTGCATGCACACACGCGTGCACGTGCGCACACACACACACACCACACTTTCTAATCGCCAATGAAACAAAGCAATATGCCCCTCTTCAGACAACTTTGTCTTTTTCTTCCTCTGACTATGCCTGTGCACTCATTTAAACCAGCTATCATACGAATAGTATCTTTGGGAAAGAAGTGATAGAGGGGGATTTATCTTGCAAGTTGAATTCTTTTAGCAAAAGTCCCGGGGAGGGGGTCTCCAGGAATTGTATTCATTACCAATCCTTGACAACTGAGAAGTCTTACTGGATTTCTGGAATGCTAGTCTATCTGACAAAATGCACTTCTTCCAAGAGGATAAAGAAATACAAAGGTTGGGGTAGGGAAAATTGCTAAAACTGTAAGTGTGCATCTAGTTAACTAGACTGTAGAAATACTTGATCAGGAAAAGTGGTAATCAGGAAGGAGGAACACAAAAGAATTGTGTGCGAAGAGTTGCTTTCTCTGGAGTGAACGATACCAGTTTGTAACTCAAACACTGAGGGAGGGATCATCCTACAAAGAAATTTTCTGCATGTGCTTCTCAGCACAGTCCACAGCATGAGATCTGAACATTTTATGCCTTCTCTGAACAAGTATTACTTAACTTCTGTACTAGGCTTCCCAAGTTCATGTCCACCCAGGATCTCCAATTGTCATCTTATGTAGATACAGAGATTTTTGCAGATGCAATCAAGTTTTATATGACTTAGGCCATGTCTCTAGAAGACCAACAAATACAGATGAAATGGAGGAAAAATCATCCAGTTTCTTTTTTGGAGTTTTATAAATCAGCAAAGATAGAAGCCATTGCTATAAAAGGGAAAGATCTTCCCACTAGTTGACTGACATTTTCACTTTGCATCAGGACCCAGATGATATGGCTCAAAATATGCACTGGGTCTCTCATGACATCCAACCCTATTCTCATTAGACTCGTTGGTCTCATTAGACCAAACCTTCATGTTTTCCTGGTAGTTGGTTGGCTAAAGATAGTGTTTCTGAAACTTCTCTGAATGATAAAAATTACCTGGGCTGTCAGTGAATTTGAATTTTCAGGAAATCTGGATGTTTAGCATTTCGTCAGCATCAATAGCAAAATGTGAATCAGTGGATTTCAATTCCCCAGACTCAAATAACCAGAGGCTATATAGAGAACACAAAATAATTTGATGCATTTTGATTCTACTTATCAAGTTCCTCTTGCATCCAACAACATCTACTGAGCAGGTGCATATGTCAAGCCTGTGTAGACTAGGAAGCACAGAGATGTGGAATCTTGAATCTTGATTCTGCCATATGTACTTGAATCTGGACTCTGCCATATGCTGTTTGTAAGGTTTAGGGCAAGTTGTTTAATCTCATTGAATGCCTGCTTCTTTATATGTGCGGTTGCGATGATGTGGAACATTATATAAATGCAAGATACTATAATGAAGAAATAGGATGTACATACAGAGAGTTGTAAGAGAAAGCCTTATGGCACTGAAGGAAAACCTGGAAATATCAGAGATGTGAAACTAGGAAATTGATGTATTTTTTTCTCTGAATGAGGAATATACTTTGAGTAAGTCGTTCCCTAAATGTCCTTTGTTCTGAATTAGAAATGTCTGAGGAAGATTTTTTCATGAGGAGCATTGTCAGTGAGACAAATGGAAGGCAGGTCCTCTGACCCAGATGCAATGGTAATTGTACACTCCTTAGGAGAAAATTGACTTTTATCAATCTTAAAACAGAAATAGTATGACGTTTTTAAAAAAATGTGGAAACAATGAATTTTAAAAATAGGCCCTACTTGCAGAAATAACATAGAGGAAATGAGCAAAAAGACACGGGAAGAGATATACCAGATCAATCAGTTGAAATCAAATGTGTAGCCCTCTTCCAGACTGAAAAATTAAAAAAAAAGCAAAAGGATCAGAATTTTCCATTTTTGTCATCAAATGAGGAACAATGTGGGAAAACTCTGAATAATGTCATTTAAATCATAACCATGATACAGTAAAAATACTGTTTTAAAAATAATAATTGTACATCGATTTCTTTCTTTTCCTGAGGGTAACATTAGCTGGTGTATAGCGTCTCATGTTACTGGATATTGATGGGACTTGGTTCTCAGTCTGGTTCATGTGGTCCTTGGTTTCCCCAACACAAGAAATCAAGTGACTGCACCCCTGCCCTCCCCCCATAATAGATGTTTACCATCATTTTTCATCTATCTGGCGTTTGAACTCTTATGTTTGAAAATTTCCTACCTTGTAAGTCTATATGGAAAACAAATATACTCTAACCCTGTGGAAGTTGAAAATTCCAGCTATGGGTTTTCTTTTCTCTTGGAGCATGAGCATGTGAAGAGTACTGATTCACCAATCAGAAACATCAGCTATAGAGCTTAAATCAAGAGGTAGGCAGATGAAGAGGTGGGGGGCTACAGAGAGTCCTACTGGGGAATAGGTAACAGCAGCAGTCACAACAAAATTGGGTTTCAACAATCGCTGGAGGCAATGATAACTATGGCATCTTATGTCCGTTGCTGATAGTGACAGTAGTGGTGGGAACAGTGTCCTCACTGAGCAATGTTTTCTTGGGAGAAGATGGGAGGAATAGGGAATGTGATGTTGTTTGCTCTTAATCTTTCCCATTTCTGCTCATTTTCCAAGCCTGCTTTTCTGGCTGGTTCAAAACTGTTCAGTATCTTCTTTGCAATTTCTCTTCTCTCTTCTCTTTTTTTTATTTTCATTTTTTATTTTTTTTCTCTTCTCTCTTCTCACTTTCTTTTCTTCTAGAATCAGCTGGAGACAGAAACTTGACAAGAAAAGCAAGGGTTGCAGGCAAATAGACTTTAAAGATAATCAGGCAATCTAAGATCATCTGACCTGGTTGGGGCTGAAGGCAGTGAAAATCCAGTCAATATTTGGAGATGGGAATTTGATGATTACACACTCAATGACCAAGAAACTAATTAAAATATCAACAGTATTGGAATTAAAATAGTAAAACTTAATAAAGAAAAGTCCAGAAATAGCCCCCCCCCACCCAAACAAAAACATCACCAGTATTTATATGGAATAAAGTGCCAATTGAGGGTGATGGGCAAGTATTAGGGAAGGTATCACTTATTAATCAAGTCCAGGCTGCTTTGGGCTGATCACTACAGAAGTTGTGGCTTGACTTCCTGGATTGGTTGCTGCAAACTGTGGGTCAGGGTTCTATTTCACCTCCCAAGAGGTTAGGAAAGAGAAGGGTAGACGTTTTCTCAATGCTCATCTACCTTTAATTTAAAACCAGAGCCTTCCTATCACTGTGCTAAAAACAAAACAAAAACAGCAACAACCAAAAACCCTCTCAAGTCTTATAGCCATTGGGCTGAAATCAATAAATAAAATCTATAGACTTGGATCCAGATACAGTATTACAAAGCTGTTAAGTTTTCAGCCTTACCAGGTCACTTACGTAAGAGTCAAAGCGTTGATTCAGAGTGAGGACAAGCCCTGGAACAAAAAGTAATGGAGGGGTCATGAGACTTGCATTGACTCAACATCTGCTGATCCTTCTTTATCAGCCAAGAATCCATCCTTTCCCCCATCCATTAAAGCTGTATCTACCTTTTTGAAGAGTAATGATACCCTGAAATGCAAAGTCACTGTGTATCATGCTCTTACCTCCATACCAATAAACTAGAGGTATATGTCAGCATAGCATAGAGAGTCTATTACAAAATCTAACCCAGGAGAAGACATTTTTTTCCAGGGTTTTGTTTAAATTCCAGTTAGTTAACATATAGCAAAATATTAGTTTCAGGTTTAGAATATAGTGATTCATCACTTATGTACAACACCCAGTGCTCATCACAAAGTGCCCTCCAGGAGGAGAAGACTTATATACCTATACACAGGCTAAAGTGTGAGGAATATGTTGTAAATGTATTTAGAGATAGACTTAAGAGAACAGAATGTTATTTTAGATTTGATTTAATGTGGTAGCTCAAACATGTTAGTTTGTTATAGTGGCCCTTCAGGGATCTGGAGCTCTGGAACCAATGAGATGAGGTGGTTTATAAACTGAAAAAAAGGATTTGTACACTTCAAACACCACCCGATCTGGTGCCCAGAGACCTGGCTTAAACCACTGTGATAGTCCCAGCATTTCACTGGATTCCCACACATACCTATGTCATTTCAAAAGCCCTGAGTATCTTGAGCAAAGAGAAGACCAAATATTATTGAGAACCCCATAATGACATTACAGACAGGTACAATGACTCTCCTCACAGAATCCCAAAAAGGAACCTGTACTTTTGCTTCAATTCACTCTTTTAGCCTCATTGAGAATTCTCTTTAACGAGTTAACTGAAGAGAAAAGAAATTTAGTCTTAATTGTAGAAGAACCTGCATGATATATGAACTCCAGAAACTGGCTTCCGTAGAATTACAGACTCAGTTGGGGTGACACCTAAGCAAAATAAAAAGTGAAAATTCTCCCAGTGTATAATCTTTAAAGTATTTTGCCTGGAAGGAGAGAGTAGTTAACAATCTACAATCAATCATTGATTATTCCTCTTAGGAATAATGGTCCTCTTAGGAGTTAGGAACATGGAAGACGATTGAAGTCCTAATGATAAGGATGCTTGGAGAAGAATTATGGAGTTTTTGAAAAGGGTCAAAGTGTAAGAATTTGGAGGATGCTCATAATCAAAGAGGCAAAATGTCTGGCTTTGTGAATGTCAATTAACTATATTCTCTACTCTTTCCAGTACTTTCTCAATGGGTTCCTGAACAAAGAGGACATTATTACAGAGATAAGGGCTTTACTTGGGTTCAACAGCCATTCTCTTTGGTTTTAAGGATATTTCCACGAGGACACAATAGTTCCATTGAAATGGAAATTGAGGCTGTCATCTGATCATTTCAGGTTTTTCTTGCTGATTAACAAATGGACAACAAAAAAGAGATGAGGATTTTGGTGTTGGTTGAGGTGACTGATTATGATTTCCAAGAGGAAATAGGTTGATACTCTTAATGATATAGAGAGGAGTTTGAATGGAACCTCAGGTGATCTACTATGTTACCTCCTACTTGACCAAGTCAAGTAGGAAAAATTAATGAATTTTTGATAACCCAATCGAGTTACCCATGGCTCTGATTCCTTCCATAATGAGGTCATCATACATAATAAAGAATCCCAAGTAGTTGACATGTTGGTTAAGCACAATGGAAGAAATAGAATTGGTAAAATAGAGGAGTCATTAAAAAAAATATGACCTGTGACTAGTGCAGAAATGAGGATTATAGCATCTACATAATTTTTTTTCTTGTTGAAACACATATGTTTTCATGTATTTGAATCACATACCTTATTTCTATTCCTGTTCTACTATTTTATAAAAGGATGTGCTGATGATTTTAACTCTGTGGTTTAACCCATAGGTTATAACATATTGAGATAGTAGCATGACAAAGTTAGTAGGAAAATGGACATCACTCAGAGTTCCAGGTTTTGGAGCTAAATTTATTAACTATACTTTAGGTTGTCCTATTTTGGAGATGAGGATAAGCTCATTTTTAGTGGTAGGGAATATAGTTACATGATTAAAACAGAAGCATTTCTTGCTTCCTTATTTTCCTTCAAAATAAATCTCTCTATTACGTTGAGCATCCAAAGAGACTACTACATGGATATGTAGCATCCACCTTTTTTGATATCCAGCATCTCTACTCCCTTCCCACATTTGGGAAATGTCCAGAATTCTCCAGTGCCCAGAAGAAAAGCCTGCTTCCCACTATAGAAGCTAAAGTGTCGGGTCCTTGATGTCCCCGACTCTTGCTGCTAGGGAGAGGACATATGATCCAGACACTACTAATCAGAAGCAACTTTCTAGACTGAAAATTGGGAGCTTGGGTTCCAATAAAGAGGAGCTATATGGAGTCCTTTCTGGGGCATGTGTGGGCAGCAGGGCAGTGTGAGAAGTATAGTGGCCCCATCCAGGGTATAAGATGAAATGTAGCAAGGAGGGGACAAACTTTGGCAGCCAGTGTTTGGTGACTGTGACAGGAGAGTCTTCACCAGATGCACTTTGTAGGAGGCTTTTAGCCGTTGTCTGGGTGTAGTTTAAAATTCCTTTCTTATACCCATTTTACATGTTGTGTTTTTCACAACTTTTTTCCCAGTGACTCTAATTCCTGTTCTGCCAAAATGTAGTTTTTACCCTGCCTGACACAGCTATCTTGTTAGCACACCGTGTTTCTCACTTCTCCATTCCCATCTTTTTTCACCTCATCGTAAACTAACCCCCAACAGTCATGACCCAAACTCATATTTACCACACTGCCCTAATGACTAACGCAGACATCAGTGCTGGCACAGTGCTGGGTGGATTCAGGATACATGCTCAGCTGGCACATGCAGTGGTGATGACAGTAATGAGAAAGCCTCATTGCTGATTGCTTAGGTGGAAACCTTCTAATTAATAGATATACAATCTGATGCAACACATCCATATTTCTTTGAAGCAAGTTAACATTTTGGTAAGGTAGTATATGTCTTCATAAGAATAAATCATCAGCATGACTTGGGAACATCAAAGACGTTTCAGGGTGCACGAAATTAATTTCATTTTGTGAAAGAAGTAGTTGGTGGAAAAGCGGATGAGTTGTGTGCTCTGGGGCAGCTACAGAATCGTGATCAACTAAATGATGATGGAGGAGTTGTGTTTACTGATGAAGGTTTGGCTTCGTTTTATCTGCAGTATCTGTATTCCTGTTCTAGCTGATCTTTTCAAAGGAAAATAGATTTTATCATGGTGCCTGACTCAACTCTGTGAGAGAGGGGTAGAGGACAGAGTGTCCGCTATTCCGTGAGGTGCTACCATGGAATGAAAGAGTTAAGGCTCCAATGGCCTGCGTTCTGTTTCCATCTAGCTTAGGACAAATCACTCAATCTCTCTAGGGCTTGTTTTCCTATATGTACTAGATTCTTTTTAAAAGAAGCAATTTAACTTCCATATCTCAGATCCCTTCACGTTCTAGCCTCTTGGATTGCTGATTCTATAAAATAGGGGCAATTGCCTTCACAGGGGTGTCATGAGGACGAAATTAGTTGACTTATGTCAAACACATCAGTTCAGACCCAGCACATGGATGGCTCTCAACAAGAAGTAGGTCTTGATGTTATCATTACTGTATGGTTTCCAAAATTAATTTAACTCAAGGCATTTTTGTGCCTTCAGTGCATTGTTTCATTGACATATTCTTTTTTTTTTTAATTTTTTAAATGTTTTTATTTATTTTTGAGACAGAGAGAGACAGAGCATGAGCAGGGACAGGGGAGGGGCAGACACAAAATCTGAAGTAGGCTCCAGGCTCTGAGCTGTCAGCACAGAGCCCGGCACGGGGCTTGAACTCACAGACTGTGAGATCATGACCTGGGCTGAAGTCGGACGCTCAACCGACTGCGCCACCCGGGTGCCCCATCATTTACACGATATTCTTAAGTAAAAAGGCCAAGAGCTATTGCTGCCATAGCAATTTGGAGCCCAGGTGATACTGACTTGAATTCAAGGTCTGCTTCTGGGTTTGGGCTAGCACCAGACTCATATTGAGGACGCAGCTGCTTCTAAGTGTATGTTCCACTTCATGCAACAAGGCTAAAATAACATGGAGGAAAATCCACAAAGCCACTAGATTTTTATGTTATATATTACTTTCCCTTTCTTCTCCTTTGATACTTCTATACCTTTACTTACAGTGAAGAGTGCATTTAATTTGATCCCGTTCTGTTGCTCACGAACACATTTAATAACCTTTAAGAGACTCACTTCCGTGTGTGTGTGTGTGTGTGTGTGTGTGTGTGTGTGTGTGTGTGTATCACTCACCTAGAGTTACATAGTGGTAATTGGAACACTCATCTGGCATCTAGATCTACTATGTCTTTTTTCCTTCAATAATTCCTTGCATTTTAAAAAGGTAACACTTGGGTAAAAAAAAAAAAAAAAAAAACAGAAACAAAAACAGACTGTTCTGAACAAGTGCATACAGTAAATATATTAATATATTCATATTATTTAAAAAAGTCATATAAGGGGCACCTGGGTGGCTCAGTCAGTTAAACATCTGATTGTTGATTTCAGCCCAGGCCATGATCTCATGGTTCATGAGTTCAAGCCTCACATCAAGCTCTGTGCTGATGGGGCAGAGCCTGCTTGGGATTCTCTGTCTCTCTCTCTCTCAAAACTAAATAAATAAACATCTTTTAAAAAGTCTAATAAATAGATAATCAGAAGTTAAAGAGTGAAATTATCTCCCCCCCCACCCCCACCCCATCATTCCCACTACCTTCTTTATAAATAATTAGTCGTAACAGTCTGGTGTGCATCACTTTAGATCACTTTCAATGTTGACATACTAGATGTACACACACACACACAGATATATAGGCTCCATTTTTGTGTTGGTTTGTGTATAGGGGATCGTATGGTGTGTGTGTGTATACATATTATAACTCACATTTTGTTTATGTATTTTGGAAATCTTTCTGAATAGCTATACAGATCCACCTCATTCTTTTAAGCTAATAAATAATATTCCATAACTTGGCCATTTAATAATTCATGTAACAGTTTTATTGGCAGATATTTGTATTGTTTCCAGTGTTTAAATTCTTCTGAAAATGTTTCCAGAAGTTATATTTGTACCTCCTTGGGAACATAAATATTTCTCTTAGATACCAGGAAATGAACATTTTCTGAAGAGTGTGCATTTTACAAAAGACGATGACTTTTGGGACTGTGTGTTAACTTTAGGAATAAATATTAAAAACATCTCTGAGAGTGAAAGTGGAATGTGGTGGAATGAACGGGCCAGAATCCCTCATGGCGTCATCAGAGAACAACTCTAACGGCCGAATCATCCCTCAAATCTCTTCCAGCTGTAGGGTCTGAAGGCAGACTCCCTCTCTGGCTCCCTCAGGGAACTCTTTGTGTCACCAGTTCCCCACCATAAATAGTTGTAGAATGATTGACTAGACCATATACTCTTTAAATTCAGGGAGGCTGGATTGATAGCTATGTGTCTGTGGTTCTTAGCAAATTCTGCTTCTGGAGTGCCCTATTTATTTAACCAGGGAGAAAGTTAGAGGACACTTAGGGTGCATTTGGCCACAATTTTCATTCCATCGTCTGAAGGTGAGATGGGTCGGTCACATGTGATTGCAAACCCAAGATTCCTAGTCAACTTGGACATCGGTCTCTGGACACAAAGGAGTTAATTGCAACTTGCTGGTTAGAAAGAACATGGGGTTAGGGAGTAGAGCTGGGTCAGACTATTAGCTTCCCCACTAATAGCTAAGAAAGCAGATAACTTTGCTCAAGATCATTTATGAAATAGGAATACCAGTAGCTACTTAACAGGTTCGGACTAGGCAAGAACATAAAACCTATAAAATGCTTGTCATTCATACAGAAGGTTCTCTTGGGGAATATGCAAGAAGGCAAATGTGAAAATGCATCAGCTTTCTAGATTATTATGTAGGATGAGATTATGCACCTATGAGATATAGCTGATATCAGGCAGTCACTTCATCTTTCTAAATCTGTTTTCTTATAAAAAGATTCACCAATCTTAAAATTTCCATTGCAGATCAGCGAATGCCCTTTGGCTTTCTTGGGAACCCCTTCTCTATTCATTTTATCCCAACCTGGCTATTTTCAATAGTATTTAGGATTACTTTTATGATACTTGCCTAATGTGCTTGGGATCATATTATTTCCCTTTTAGGTGCATTTTGCATATTAAAAAACATGAAATTTTAATGGTGTTTAATTTCATTCTTTCTGATTGAAATATCTCTTACTGCAGTGTGGTTATATAGTCTCCGTCACTGCTCAGAAATCATTTTACTTGATGTATTGATAAAAATAAAT
This sequence comes from Leopardus geoffroyi, assembly GCF_018350155.1. Classification (NCBI taxonomy): domain Eukaryota; kingdom Metazoa; phylum Chordata; class Mammalia; order Carnivora; family Felidae; genus Leopardus; species Leopardus geoffroyi. Next base: position 10,847,415 of record NC_059326.1, on the reverse strand, counting down.
GGTTAATGGACTCCTGGAAACTTGTAGTGAAGCAAGGACCTTTGGAGAATGGAAAGAAGTGTTCATCTTCCCTGGGGCTGGGAAAAAGGTTTCTCTGGGGGAGATGCTCCCATTCTCCAGATCAGAGTCTGAAGCAAGACTCAGTTCAGAGCCTCCAGGGAGGTAAAGGCTTTTCACTGGAGTTGTATTTCCGTATCAAATTTAAATGTAACAGTGACGCTTTACAGGTTGGTGAGTTCAGTACAAATCTGAGATACTCACAGTTATTGTCAATTCAGAGACCTTCGACCCAGTCTGCCCTCTTAGCTCTCATCTAGTCATGCAGCTTAGTGAAGCTCAGGTTTGTGGACAGCAAGGAATTGGTGCAAAGGGGAAGGTCTCCCATTCAGACGGAGAGAGCTTGGAGGCTAAGCAGGTCTCTAAAACCCTAAGCAATTTCCCTCTTTGCTCTGAGCCACTTCATCACCACATCTGCAGATCATTTCATTTGTATGCTAATTCTCTCATCAAGGCTCTCTGTCCTGTCTGTGTTGAAGAGGGGGGCACAGAAGCCCTCTTTCTGGAGCATGTGCTTTGAGAGTGGAGATGATGAGAAGACACATTCCCTTTCTATTCTGATCTGAAATAAGCAGCTGAAAGTTGGGGTGGGATATGTCCACTTCTTTTAGGTGTCAAGGAAAGCTGATGCCCAAGAGAAGAGATATAAAAGAACAATGTTTCCAGGCTTATGATATATTTAGAAAATAATGGGAGTAGTTTTTACTGTTAGTTTTAATCATTTCAGCTCCTCACCATGTGCTGGCTGGAAGACGTGTGCCCTATCAGACATTTGGCGTATGGGACCATCAAAGATGATGACTCATTGGCTTTGTTCTTCTGAACATGTGGGCACATCCACAACGGTCAGCCCACCTGTTGGTTCATAATCCTCAGTACCATGTGTTCCAGAGACTCATTCTTCTCATCAGTTACTCTGCTCTGCACTTGGAGGGATTGTAGACCAGGTTGATAGTGAGACACATGGTGAGATATGAGGAATGATTTTTCCAGGACTGATGTCAATGTATGTATTTTAGAGCCTCTGTTTAATGCCCTGTCTGGCATCAGAGCATGAGGAGTTCAGTCGAAGGTCTTGTCTGATCAGTATGGGGAAGCCAAGTGCTGCAGCCTATTTTGACGCTCCGCACAACCCAGATTGAGGAGACATGATAATGTCTAAGGGCCATGATCTGTTAACAGAGTTTATTAGTTCTTACGTGAGGGCATTTTCCTTGTGCATTAATTAGCACAAGAACATAGGCCAGCAGTTCTCACTTTACTTCCAGACTTCACTTCTGGTTAGCCAAATACCGATTATTCTTTCTGTTACCTGTTTGGTGATTAGGTTTGTCACGGAGACAGTAAAATGAACCAGGAATGGTAACAAACGGAGCTGAGTCTCGGTTCGCTGTTTGCTGGGCTGTGGACACCCATTGCATCAATGCACTTCGGGGTGCAGCCCCGGTGCTGAGTAGACAGTTAATGGAAGCAAGAAGAAAAGGGAAAGGAGCTTCCCCTGCAGCCTGAGAACTCTGCTCTGCAGGACTCTCACTTTAAGTCCTTTTCATTTAAAGTATTCTGAGATACGTTGTTAGCCATGATAAATAAAGTGCTTAACCGAATATCCTTCAGATAATCTACAAGAAAGTCTTTCTCTCAAATTAGGAAAACCAACAATATGTTCAGTTATTAATCAGGGTGTTTGACTGCTAGGACAATGGTTCTACAGCGGATCAGACCGCCCACTTTTTAAAATTGAGGTGACATTTACATAACATAAAATTAACCACTTTAAAGTGAATAATTCAGTGACATGTAGTACATTTGCAACATTGTGCAACTACCACCTCTATCAAGTTTCAAAATATTTTTATCACCCTATTCTAAAACCTCATACCTGCAAGGCAATCATTACCCATTTCCCCTCCTCTCCTCCCTAGAAACCACCTATGTGCTTCCTGTCTCCATAGACTTACATATTTTAAGTATTTCATAAAAGTGGAATTCTACGATATGTGACCTTTTCTTTCTGTCTTCTTTAACCTGGTGTATTTTTTTTTCAGTGTTAATTCACATTGTAGCATCCATCATTAGTTTACTTCTTTTTATGGCTGAATAAGATCCCATCATATGTATATACTACAGTTTGCTTATTATCCATCTGTTAGTAGATATTTGGGTTGTTTCCACCTTTGACTATTGTGAATAGTGCTACTGTTAACATTTGTGTATTTGCCCAAGTACCTGTTTTCAATTCTCTTAAGTACTTACCTAGGCGAGAAATTGCCATGACATATGATGATGCTATATTCAGCATTTTGAGGAACCCTCAGTTTTCCATAGTGGTTGCACGATTTTATATTCTCACCAGCAATGTGTGAGGGTTCCAGTTTTTCAACATCTTCCCAACACTTATTATTTTCTGTTTTTTTTTTAAAGTATAATCACCCTGAATAAGGATTCTGGGAAGAGGGTAGAGTAGAAAGCACTAGGAATACAACAATTGTACCGGTATCATCTGATTTATGTAACTATTTTGCAATTCTAGAGTCTATTGAAGGCTTAAAACTTCTAGCGGATGGCTTAGATACTAAATTCATGTCTAAAAACCCATTGCCACATTCAAGGTCATGAAGACTTACCATATGATTCCTTCTAAGATTTTTATGGTTTTCGTTGTTTTATTTAGGTGTTGACCTATTTTGAGTTAATTTATGTATATAGTATGAGGTAGAGGTCCCAATTCTTCTTTTTTTAAATTTTTAAATGTTTATTTATTTTTGAGAGAGACAGGGAGACAGAGTATGAGTGGGGGAAGGGCAATCCAAAGCAGGCTCCAGGCTCTGAGCTGTCAGCACAGAGTCCAACACTGGGCTCAAACCCATGAGACATGAGATCATGACCCAATCCAAAGTCAGATGCTTAACCAACTGAGCTACCCAGGCACCCTGAGGCCCAAATTCTTTATTTTGCACGTAGATACCCAATTGTCCGAGGACCATTTGTTGATTAAATTATTTGAAAAAACACTTTTTAATCCTTATTTATTTTTGAGGGAGAGAGAGAGAGAGCGCGCTATAGTGTGAGTGGGGGAGGGGCAGAGACAGAAGGAGACACAGAATCTGAAGCAGGCTCCTGGCTCCCAGCTGTCATCACAGAGCCTGATGTGGGGCTCGAACTCACAAAACATGAGATCATGACCCGAGCCAAAGTTGGACGCTTAACCAACTGAGCTACCCAGGTGCCCCTGATTAAATTATATTTTAAAAATATTTTACATCATTTTCATAAACCTGAACTTAAATTCATAGATATTATTATCTACCAACACATCTAAGTCAATATAATAACTTAATTCTGATATAATAGAAAGGGAAGACAGGTAATTTTTTTTAAGGTTTGAGGGTTTTTATTTTTTATTATTTTTTAAAATGTGTCTTTATTTTTGAGAAAGAGAGAGCATGAGCAGGGGAGGGGCAGAGAGAGGGAGACACAGGACCAAAGCAGACTCCAGGCTCTGAGCTGTCAGCACAGAGCCAGACATGGGGCTCAAACTCATGAACTGCGAGATCATGACCTGAGCTGAAGTCAGAAGCTTAACCAACTAAGCCACCCAAGCTCCCCAAGACAGGTAATTTCTTTTTTATTATTATTATGGAATCTGCATTTATTTATTTATTTATTTTTATTTATGTATTTTTTAAATTTATATCCAAGTTAGCATATAGTGGAAAAAGGATTTCAGAAATAGAATCCACTGATTCATCCCTTACATTAAACACCCAGTTCTCATCCCAACAAGTGTTTTTCTTAATGCTCTTTGCCCGTGTAGCACATCCCCGTACCCACAACCCCTCTAGGAACCCTTAGTTTGTCCTCTGTGTTTAAGAGTCTGTTATGTTTTGTCCCCCTCCCTGTTTTTATGTTACTTTTGCTTCCCTTCCTTTATGTTCATCTCTTTTGTATCTTAAGTTCCTCATATGAGTAAAGTCGTATGGTATTTGTCTTTCTCTGACTTATTTCATTTATCATAATACTCTCTAATTTCATCCACATTGTTCCACATGGCAAGATTTCATTCTTTTTGATCGCTGAGTAATCCTCATCATTATATATCCTCATTATATATATGCACCACATCTTTATCCATTCATCTGTTGATGGACATTTGGGCTCTTTCCATAATTTGGCTATTGTTGATAGTGCTGCTATAAACGTTTGGGTGCATGTACCCCTTTGAATCAGCACTCCTGTATCCTTTGGATAAATACCTAATAGTGCAAATGCTGGGTCATAGGGTAGTTCTATTTGCATCCCCACCAATAGTGCAAAAGGGTTCCTCTTTCTCTACATGCTCTCCAACATGTGTTGTTTCCTGAGTTGTTAATTTTAGCCATTCTGACAGGTGTGAGGTAGTATCTCATTGTGGTTTTGATTTGTATTTCCCTGATGATGAGTGATGTTGAGCATCTTTTCATGTGTCTGTTAGCCATCTGGATATTTTCTTTGAAAAAGCATTCATATCTTTTGCCCATTTCTTCACTGGATTATTTGCTTTTTGAGTGTTGAGTCTGCAAATATCTTCTCCCATTCAATCAGTTACCTTTTAGTTTTGTTGATTGTTTCCTTAGCTGTGCAGAATCTTTTCATCTTGATGAGCTCCCAATAATTCATTTTTGCTTTTGTTTCCCTTGCCTCTGGAGAAGTGTTGAGTAAGAAGTTGCTGCAGCCATGGCCAAAGAGGTTTTTGCCTGCTTTCTCTCTAGGATTTTGATGGCTTCCTATCTTATGTTTAGGTCTTTCATCAATTTTGAGTTTATTTTTGTATATGGTGCAAGAAAGTTGTCCAGGTTCATTCTTCTGCATGTCACTGTCCAGGTTTCCCAACACCATTTGCTGAAGAGACTGTCTTTTTTCCATTGGATATTCTTTCCTGCATTGTCAAAATTGGTTGGTCATACATTTGTGGGCCCATTTCTGGATTCTTTATTAGGTTCCATTGATCTAAGTGTCTGTTTTTGTGCCAGTACCATACTGCCTTGATGATTACAGCTTTGTAATACACCTTAAAATCCAGAATTATGACGCCTCTACCTATGGTTTTCTTTTCCAGGGTTGCTTTGGCTATTTGGGGTCTTTTCTGGCTCCATACAAATTTTAGGATTGTTGTAGTTCTGTGAAGAATGATGGTATAATTTTGATAGGGATCGCATCAACTATGTGGATTGCTTTGGGTAGTATCAACATTTTAACAATATTTGTTCTTCCAGGAGCATGGAATATTTTTCCTTTTTTGTGTGTCTCCTTCAATTTCTTTCATATGCTTTCTATAGTTTTCAGTATATAGATTTTTCACTTCTTTGTTAGGTTTATTCCTAGGTATTTTATGGTTTTTGGTGCAATTGTAAATGGGATTGATTCCTTGATTTCTATTGCTGTTGCTTCATTGTTGGTGTATAGAAGTGCAACCAATTTTTGTGCATTGATTTTATATCCTGCGACTTTGCTGAATCCATGGATCAGTTCTAGCAGTTTTTTGGTAGAATCTTTCGGGTTTTCCACTTGGAGTATCACATCATCTGCGAAGAGTGAAAGTTTGAGTTTTCCTTGCCAATATGGATGCCTTTTATTTCTTTGTGTCGTTTGATTGCTGAAGCTAGGACTTCCAATGCTATGTTGAATAACAGTGGCGAGAGTGGACACCCCTGTCGCGTTCCTGACCTTAGGGGGAAAGCTCTGTTTTTTCCCATTGCGGATATTATCTGTGGGTCTTTCATATTTGGCCTTTATGATCCTGAGGTATGTGCCTTCTATCCCTACTTTTTTGAGGGTTTTTATCAAGAAGGATACTATGTTTTGTCAAATGGCTCTGCATGTATTGAGAGGACCATGTGGTTCTTCTTCTTCTATTAATGTGGTGTGTCACGTCGATTGATTTGCAGATAGCGAACCAGCCCTGCATCCCAGAAAGAAATCCCACTTGACCATGGTGAATAATTCTTTTAATGTATTGCTGGATCTGGTTGGCTAGTATCTTGTTGAGACTTTCGCATCCATGTTCATCAGGGAACTTGTCCTGTAGTTCTCCTTTTTAGTGGGGTCTTTGTCTGGTTTTGGAATCAAGGTCATGCTGGCCTCATAAAATGAGTGTGGAAGTTCTCCTTCCATTTCTATTTTTTGGAACAGCTTTAAAAGAATAGGTGTTAACTCTTCTTTAAATGTTTGGTAGAATTCCTCTGGAAAGCCATCTGGCCCTGGACTCTTGTTTTTTGGGAGATTTTTGATCGCTAATTCAATTTCTTTACTGGTTATGTGTCTGTTCAAATTTTCTACTTCTTCCTGTTTCAGTTTTGGTAGTCTAGATGTGTCTAGGAATTTGTCCATATCTTCCAGATTGCCCAATTTATTGGCATATAATTGCTCATAATATTCTCTTATTATTGTTTGTATTTTTGTAGTGTTGCTTGTAATCTCTCCTCTTTGATTCTTGATTTTATTTATTTGGGTCCTTTTTCTTTTTGATCAAACTGGCTAGGGGTTTGTTGATTTTGTTAATTCTTTCAAAGAACCAGCTCCTGGTTTCATTTATTTGTTACACTGTTTATTGTTTGTTTGTTTGTGTTTTGTTTTTTGATAGCATTGATTTCTGCTCTAATCTTTATTATTTCCCAATTTGCAGGTTTCCTGGTTGCTGGTTTTGGGTTTTATTTCCTGTTCTTTTTCTAGCTCTTTAAGGTATAAGGTTACACTGTGTATCTGAGACCTTTCTTCCTTCTTTAGGAAGGCGGGGACTGCTATATACTTCTCTCTTATGACCACTTTTGCTGCATTCCAGAGGTTTTGGGCTGTCATTTTATCATTTTCATTGGCTTCCATGTATTTCCATGTACTCAGAGAGGAGATTCTCTGAGACTACACAAATAGCCTGTTTCTCCTGAAACATTTACCATCTTGAATGTTCTTCTGAAACATTCAACATCTGTTAGTGGGTCTTACCTACAGTAATTATTTCTGTGGTGTTCTAATGATGATTTTCTCATTTCATCATTCCTTCTACATTTAGTAATTGGAATGCCTCTAAGGAATAGTTGTCTTTTCTCCCCCCTTTATTCAATTATTTATGTCTGCTTATTTGGATTCATGGATATTTATTTTATTCTTTGGGCTTTTATCCAGTACCATCATTATTTATTTTATTCCTCAAAATTTTCCAGCTTTGGCCATTGAGGAGGCTCTTTCATGTTGGCCTCTATATTCTTTTGACATGCCCCACCATCCTACATAAATCTTCTTCTCTTAGTAATTTCTTACTGTCTGGCACCACAAAATTCTCCAAGCTCCTCATGTATTTTCCCTGCGCCAGCCCTGGAGTTAACCACTTACCCAAGGCACCCCAGTTCTTTTTATTGAAGAATTATATTTAGGAATCAAGACCTGGGCCCAAGATGTGCTCAGTGCTCCTGGGGTATCACTGCTTCTTGACTGTCTCGGCAGATAAAGCAGTGGAATAAATGCATGAATACTAACCAATGTTAGGATTAGATACAGTCTATCTGTCTACCTTTCCTTCCATCCATCCATCCATCCATCCATCCATCCACCCATCCATCCATCTCCTTATCAATAATCTATTAAACTGTGTGTTGATACTGATACCTCTACAGGCTTTGTAACTTTTTTCTGATAGTGAGAAACAGAATTCTTGTTACCGACAATGCATTTACTTAATTGTGTAACCCAAATACATATGGTTGCACAACTTCTAACCCATACCTCACAGGGAACATTTTAAATATGCTGCTCTTAAGATTTATTAAATTTTACAAAATAGTTATGGATAATAACACTAAATGGAATATATAATTTTCCCATTGTATAGATAACCAAGAGTTGTATAGATAACTCAAAAAAGTTTAGGTAAATTCTCCAAGGTTAGACATGCAAATCTTAACTCCAAAATTCATGGACTTTCCTATAAACTAAATAGAGGTAGAACTAAAACTCACCTTTCTTTCAAATAAAATTTTATGTAAAGTCCCAATATAGAAAACTAATAAAATTGGAATTGCCCTTATTGAGGGAGGGGTAGATGCCTTCCTGTGATGGTGCTGAGCCTTCTGGGGAATCTTAAGTTTTTATAGAACACTGCAACATATTACCACTTTTGATAAAACTCATTTTCTTAGAATAATTCTAATTCCAGGCATCAATGACCTGTGGTTACAAAGTGAAGTAAAATTAGCCAAATGATAAAATTTTAATGGTGTTACTTTCTATGCCCTCTCTTATTACTCAGGTTAAATCTTACAGTGTTCCTGCTAATGATGTCATGTCTAGTTGCTCCCAAAGCTACCTACTCTAGACATGGGTTCCAACTCTTTTTCTCTGATCTATTTTCCTATCAGCAGCTACAAGCTCTGTTGGTACCCGGGGTCTCACAAAGCCTTAATGAACTATAGCCCATTAGCTTCTACCCTTCTTTGCTCACCCATTAACTGGAATTTCACCAAGTAGAATGAAAAGTTTCTATCCCTTATCTCTTCCACCAAAAGGGCTCACACCTAGTTGAGGTTGCTGGTTTGGGATAGATACCAGGCCTTCCACTCAAATAACACCTACCAGTCCCCCTCTAGTTACAAAAGCAAAACTGCTAGGCAGATACAAACAAATATGTATAGGCGGTAGGAAGTGATGGGGAGAGAAAAGTGGCTTAGACCACCAGCTTTCAAGTTATTATACAAAACCTCAGGGCTACTTAAAGTCGTTTCTGGAAGGGAGAGCTTTAAGGAAATTGACAAGACCTTCAATTTTCTTCATGTTGTTCCCTAAAATTCTGCCTGGAACAACCCTGTGGTGAGGGGAAGCTCTTTTCTATATTCCTTTCACAATTGACCTTCTCTAGATTTACAAAAGAAACACGTAACTTTCATCTGCCCAAATCTTAACATGATACATTGCCCTGATGTGTAAAAAATTGTAAGAATGCCAAATGATATGATAATTGAAAATATTGATTTTTGTCTTGGGAAAATAAATGATCTAATGACTAAGTAATGAATCACTTTGCAAGTCATAGGTTTCTAATCCTTCATTTTCAGCAAAATTTAAGGGAAACCTAATGAAGTTATCAACGGATAGATTATAAAAGTAATTTTTAAAACATAATTTTATGGCGATTTTCAGTCATACACAAAGGTTGTGAGACCTTTATAACGAATTCTCACACACATATCATACAGTTTCAAAATTTATCAACATTCAAAAAAAATTATCAACATTCCGCCACTCTTAAAAAAGTAGTATTTGATGCTTTGTCACTGTATGAATTTTGGCATATTTTTTGAGGGAATTCAAAGAATTGTTATGGCTACTGAAAAACAAAACCACCTTCTACTCCTATGTATGTGTGCAAGTAAGTAAGTAACAGGGTTTCTTGGAGCTTACATCTATAGAACATGAAAAATAGAAATATAATTGATATTAAACTCAGTATCATTCCAGGATTATAATAGTGTATGGATGCACAAATTAATTAAAAACAGAGGGCCCAACTATCTAAAGATTAATTTACAATAAAAGTTTACATTTGAGTTAATAATTGTCAAAATAAATAATATATTTGATTTTTTAAAATTTTATAAAAAGTTTTATGGAAGTATAATTGGCACACAATAAATGACACAAACATATAATTTGATAAGTTTTGACATGAATACACACATGAAAACATGACCTGATTAAGATAACGAACATATCCATTACCCCTAAAAGTTTCCTTATAAACTTTTCAAATCCTCCCATCCTTTTTCCCCATCTTCAGCCCACCAATAACCTACTTCATAAACTAAGGGTTCCTTTACATCTTTTAGAACTTTATGTAAATGCAATAATAAAGTATGTACTCTTTTTTTTGGTCCGGCTTCTTTGTTTAGATTCATCCATGTTGTAATGTAGATCAAGCATTAATTTATTCATATGGCAGAGCAGTATTCCACTGTGTGGATATATCACAGTTTGTCTATTCACCTGTTGAAAGACACTTGAACTTTTTCCAGTGCCTATTACATATGAAGCCATAAACATTCAAGTACAAGTTGTTGAATGGACAGATATTTTATTACTCTTGAGTAAAAGCCTAGGACTGGAATGCCTATGTCATATAGTAGATATGCATTTACATTTCAAAGAAATTGGCAACCTGTTTTTTATCTGATGTTGATGAGAGCTCCAGTCTCTTGAACACCTTAGTTGGTGTGTCTAATCTTTTTAGCTTTGGCCATTCTAATAGATGTGTAATGTTATCTCATTGCAGCTTTAATTTGCATTTACCTAATGGATGATGGTGTTGAGCATCTTTTCATGTGTTCACTTGCCATTTGTATATCTTGGGTGAAATGGTTGGATCATTTTCCCACTTTTTCTGGGTTTTCTTACTGTTAATTTTTGAGAGTTCTTTGTTCTGGGTATCAGTACTTATGCACATTATCAAATCTGTGCTCTTCAACAATTTATCTAGTTATGGTTGCACATCTTTTCATTTGTAATGTATCTTTTGAGGAACACAAGTTTTTAACTTGCAGAATGTCCAATTAAATTTAATGGATTGTGCTTTTATTGTTCTAGGAAATCTTTGCCTAACCTCAAGTTGCAAAGATTTTCTCCTATGCATTTTCCAGAAATTTTCAGTTTTAGATTTCACATTTAGGTCTATGACCCATTTTGTGTCAATTTCTCTATATGGTGCAAGATACAGATCCAAGGTTTTTTTGTTTTTTTAATTTGGATATACAATTTTCCCGGCATCATTTTTTTGTCATTTTATTGTATTTATTTATTTTTAAATATAATTTATTGTCAAGTTAGTTAACATACAGTGTATACAGTGTGCTCTTGGTTTTGGGGGTAGATTTCCGTGATTCATCCTTTATATACAACACCCAATGCTCATCCTAACAAGTGTCCTCCTCAATGCCCATCACCCATTTTCCCCTCTCCCACCCTCATCAATCCTCAGTTTGTTCTCTGTATTTACGATTCTCCTATGGGTTTGCCTCCCTCTCTGTTTGAAACTGTTTTTCTCCTTCCCTTCCCCCGTTATGTTGTTTTAATGAACCATTTATTTTTAATTGTTACAGTAACCTCATAAACATGTATATATCCTTTTGATCATAAGAAATTTAACTTTTAAAAATATTGTATTTAGGGGCGCCTGGGATGCCCAGTCACTTAAGCATCCAACTCTTGATTTCAGTTCAGGTCAGGATCTCATGGTTCATGAGACTGAGCCTCATGTTGGGCTCTGTGCTGATAGCATGGAGCCTGCTTGGGATTCTCTCTCTCCCTCTCTCTCTCAAAAATAAGTAAATAAACTTAAAAAATAATGTATTTATACTGTTTTTCATTGCAGAGAAGTTTTATTAGGGTAACTAATAAAAAATTTTTCAGTTACAAAATAAATTACATTAAGATAAAAGTATGTGAGGAAAATGGAAGGAAATACTAGTTCAAGAGTAAAAAGAACAATACAACGTTTCTGTAAAGATTGTATATGTATTTTTTAATGGAAAATGATATCAAATGGCTATATAGTGTTTTCTTCCATAGGATACATGTAAGAGAGGACTTTTCAGTGATGTAATAGTTTAATTTTAAAACATAAACATTTAAAAGATGTCAGAAATTATATTCTTTGCAACTTGTGAAAATTCCAGATATCAATTTAAAATTTTGTGAAAGTATACGTAGTTTTATAAAATTCTTGTAAACTTTTTGAAGACCACTGGATGATACTCATTGTCGGGCTATTAACTCAGTCATCTAAAATTCTGTTTTCATATAAGGAGAGAAGACAGATTATGTGTTGAGGAAAATAGTGATCTCTTAGTTTGTAAATAACATGAGTCTTCTGGATAGTATATATGGTATATGGATAGTATCCGTGTTTGACTCCTGAGAGATCTGTTGCTCTCACGAAGGTGCATTTATTAGACCAATTGCAGTAAGAAAGAAGACTAACCTGATAACCCTATCAGAAGGGAGAAGTGAGGGGAAGATTAGATTGGGGGTCTGAGCTACGTGGTTTAGGGTGAGTCACTCATAGTGGGACAATGACTGGGATTGGGCAGAGTTGAAGACCTAATAAATAGTTAGAGATTGGTGTAAATGGCAATGGGAGGGGCCTTAAATTTTATTTGACAAGTGAAATTTGCCAAGGACAAATTGGTTTTCAGGGGTTTGTTGAATCGAAGAATCATGTTAATTATTATTTTATAGCTTTATCTTCCTGGGAAAGAATTTCCTGGAACAAAGAGCTAAAAGGATGTAACCAGCACAGGTTAACCTAACACAAGTCTTGCAGTTCTCAGTTCTGTTGGTTAAGCTATGTAGGTACAAGAAGTTTCATTTCTCAGCAGAATATCTATCTATCTATCTATCTATCTATCTATCTATCTATCTATCTATCTGTAAGTCAGACATAGGCACCTGGACGATTTTTAGAAAACACAACAGTATGCTTGTATAAGAGCAGTAGGTTTTGAATTTACTAAGAATTAAAAAGATGGAGATGTTACGTGCTAAAAGAACATTGTGTTTGGTGTAATATGGATTACAAAAATATACAACAGAGAATACTTTCAAAAAAGCATGCACTTTAAATGCTGACATACTTAGTCTCGATTCTCATTGCTCTTGGCTTTCGATAAAAAAGTAAGGGCAAGGACTGAGTTGAAGCACTGAAAGATGGGTTGGATTTGGAGGCCAAGGGGGGGCAGAGGGCATGGGAGGGGCACACTTTTAGGAGGTTGAGGTATAGGGTTGGGCCTGGCTGAAGTCTCCCCATCTGGGTTGTCAGAGCAGCTTCTTGACAGAGAATGAATGGTTCCAGCTGTTATGCTCACCACTTCATGGTTAGGGAGGGAAAACCAGGAGTCATTTTGGCTTGGCAAAGCTAGACAGGTCATGTGTCGGTTCTCAATTTACTACATATGGTGCCTTAAGCTTAAATTGCATCTCTCCATTTACAGGTGATTTTAACTTAAAATTCTGCTTCCCATAGAATTTTTCCACCTGTGTGAAGTCCCCTACTTTGCTTGTGGGGAGATCTCATTTAAAAGCTTGAATAGCTTTCCTCAAATAGTAGAATAGTCATTAATGGGCAGCTTCTCCTTAGGACTCTAAATTGGGAATGGATAGCTAAGAGGAAAGGAAAACTGTTTCAGGGATTCTGTACCTCCCATTCTTCTTCCTCCAGGAGTGTGGTCCTTTGGCCAGCAGCACGGGCATCACCTGGGAACTTGTTAGAAAGGCAAATTCTCAAGCCCTATCCCAGACCCAGTGAACCAAAAGCTGGGAGTGAGACCTAAGAAATCTGTGTTTTAACAAACCTTTAAGGTGATTCTAAAGCGTGAAAAGTTTGAGAACCTCTGCACCAGGCTATTCTTCCAGTGAATCAAGAAATTTCCCTGCCTCTCTGTCCCCTTTCAGTCAATTTGGATTCTAAGGATTGAAAACAAGGACTTCTTTGTAAACTAGAGCGATGAGCCTGGGGAGTTAACCTTTGTTTAATAGTTAAACTTTAACTATTTAACTAACTGGTTAAACTTTTTGCATTTGGCTGAACCTTGAAAAACTCTGGAAGCTCTTTCAAGTGGTTTCCCTCATTCCTGATTGTTTCTTGTATTCACTTAAAATAGCACTCAGTGATTCCTGGATGCAAATTAACCTCAGGTACCCTTATTTACATAGTACTCTTCTAAGGACCCATACATCATATACTTTTTTCTTTTAACTCGAGGTTTCCTGACGCTGACAATACTCCTTTCAAGGCTCTTCCATGAATTCCATCTAGGCTGTTTTATGAATTCATCAAGAAGAGAATATTAGGGCTGATAGGCCCCAATTTGAGAGACCGCCCAAAACAAACCACCAGAGTCCAGAGTCAAAGCCAAGCGGCAAGGGTCGTTTATTGCAGGTTCGAACCCGGTCCTCCGCGCACTCGTTGCCGGTGACGCTAAGAGGCCCCGAGCAAGGATCTTACAGCTTCTTTTATAGACAGGCACAAACAAGTTAGGGATTTTTTTAGAGGTTACAGAGCTGTTGTTGGTTGACATTTAAATTTGAACGCTCAGCAGAACTTGATTGGTTCCCGCCTATTTATGTCAGACTACAACCGGGCACGCCCTGGCTGGTTTTGGGAATGGGGGAGGGGGGGAGGTCTTTTCTTTGCAGTTGTGAGTACACCTGGTAATTTTTCTCTTAGTCTCTCAGGGCCACACGTAATTGTGCTATCTTTTTTCATTGATTCCTTCAGAGAATATTCTTGATTATCTATTACCATATGCATAGTATTGAGGAAGATGCAAAAGACCGATAAGCAAATCTCTGTATTTGCAGGACTTACAACCTTGACTCCAGACTGAAAATAGTAAGTAATAAGCTTTGTGTGGTGCATACTGTGAACAACAATGTTCCAAGTGTTAACTTATCCGTCAATCCTCTTGAGGTGGGTACTATTTTCATCTGTACTTTAGGGATGGAGAATGTGGGAGGTTAAGTAATGAGAAAGTTGAGACATCTGAAGAATCAGGATTTGAGCCCAAATAGTTTGGTTCCCAGCACTTGCTTTTAGTATACCATCTTAGCTGTTGGAGGTTTGACAACATAAACACTGGTGAATCCATAGAGAGATAAAGATAAATTGTGGGAGTAAATACTTGTTGTTAGGTAGGATTGCTAAATTTAACAAATAAAAATATAGGATGTTCAGTTAAACTTGTGTTATTTTTCATTGCCTATGTATATGTATATTGAGACAAAGAAAAATATTACCCAGGACAACTAATACTGGAAAGTTATTGTTCATTTGAAATAAATTACACATATCTGAATTCTATACTTCTTTCTTTAATTATAGCACCCTGATTTAACTCTCCTTAACAGTTTCTTGTTTTACAGAATTTGATTATAAAACTCCTTGCCGTTAACAGGCCACGTTCCATTTACATTGTAACATTAACTGTTACACTGTGTATATAAAAATTATTTGGTCTTTTGGCCCATTCAACATTCTTTACTGAGAAAACACACTCAACATTAGCATTATGATCTGATATTCTTAACATATACTGGCATAAAGTTACCAATTATGACAATTACTCATCAAACTTGATTTGTTGAAGTACATAATACTGTATTTCATGACATACTTGCTTTTCTATTCTTGATTATGTTTCACCTCTCACTGGCTTTTTATTTCTTTTTTATTTATATTCAAGTCAGTTAACATACAATGTGGTCTTGACTTCAGGAGTAGAATCCAGTGATTCATCTCTCACATAAGACACCCATTACTCATCCCGAAAAGTACCCTCCTTCATGCCTGTCACCCATTTAACCCATTTCCCACAATCCCCCACCAGCAACCTTCAGTTTGTTCTATTTAAGAGTCTTTTATGGTTTGCATCCCTCTCTGTTTTTATCTTATTTTTCTTTCCCTTCCCGTATGTTCATCTGTTGAGTTTCTCAAATTCCACATATGAGTGAAATCACATGATACCTGTCTTTCTCTGACTTGTTTCTCTTAGCATAATACTTTCCATTTCCATCCACAATGTTGCAAATGGCAAGATTTCATTCTTTTTCATTGCTGAGTGGTATTCCATTGTATATGTACCACATCTTCTTTATCCATTTATCAGTCAGTGGACATTTGAATTCTTTCCATCATTTGCCTCTTATTGATAGTCCTGCTATAAACATTGGGGTGCATGTGCCCCTTTGAATCAGCATTCCTGTATCCTTTGAATAAATGCCTAGTAGTGAAAATGCTGGGTCATATGGTAGTTCTATTTTTAATTTTTTGAGGAACCTCCATACTGTTTTCCAAAGTGGCTACACCAGTTTTCATTCCCACCAAAGAGCAAAAGTGTTCCTCTTTCTCTGCATCCTCACCAACATCTGTTGTTCCCTGAATTGTTCATTTTAGCCATTCTGACAGGTGTGAGGTGGTATCTCATTATGGTTTTGATTTGTATTTCCCTGATGATGAGTGATGGTGAGCATCTTTCCATGTGTCAGTTGGCCATCTGGATGTCTTCTTTGGAAAAGTGTTTGTTCATGTCTTCTGCCCATTTCTTCACTAAATTATCTGTTTTTGGGGTGTTGAGTTTGGTAAGTTCTTTATAGATTTTTCATACTAACCCTATATCTAATATGTCATATGTAAATATCTTCTCTGATTCCATCAGTTGCCTTTTAGTTTTGTTGATTGTTCCCTTTGCTGTGCAGAAGCTTTTTATCTTGATGAGGTCTCATGAGTTCATTTTTACTTTTATTTCCCTTGCCTCTAGAGACATGTCAAATATGAAGTTTCTGCGACCTATGTCAAACAGGTTGCTGCCTGTTTTCTCTTCTAGGATTTTGATGGTTTCCTGCATCACATTGAGATCTTTCATCCATTTTGAATTTATTTTAGTGTATAGTGGAAGAAAGTGGTCCAGTTTCATTCTTCTGCATATTGCTGTACTGTTCTCCCAGTGCTATGTGCTAAAGAGACTGTCTTTTTTTTCCATTGGATATTCTTTCCTGCTTTGTTGAAGATTAGTTGGTCATATATTTGTGGGTCCATTTCTGGGTTCTGTATTCCATTGATCTACATGTTTGTTTTTGTGCCAATACCATACTGTCTTGATGATTATAGCTTTGTAATACAGATTGAAGTCCAGGATTGTGATACCTCCAACTTTGGCTTTCTTTTTCAACATGACTTTGGCTATTCAGGGTCTTTTGTGATCCCATACAAAGTTTAGGATTGTTTTTACTAGCTCTATGAAGAATGCTGGTGTTATTTTGGTAGGGGTTGCACCGAATGTGTAGATTGATTTGGGTAGTATTAACATTTTAACAATATTTATTCTTTCAATCCATGAGCACAGAATGTTTTTCCATTTCTTTGTGTCTTCTTCAGTTTCTTTCATAAGCTTTCTATAGTTTTCAGCATACAGATCTTTTACCTCTTTGCTATGTTTATTCCTAGGTATTTTATGGTTTTGGGTGCACTTGTAAATAGGATTGATTCCTTGATATCTCTTTCTGTTGCTTCATTATTGATGTATAGAAATGCAACCAATTACTGTACATTGATTTTATATCCTCCAACTTTGCTGAATTCATGGTTCAGCTCTAGCAGTTTTTTGGTAGAGTCTTTTAGGCTTTCCATGTGGAGTATCATGTTGTCTGTGAAGAATTAAAGTTTGACTTCTTCTTTGCCAATTTAGATATGTTTTATTTCTTTTTGTTGTCTGATTGCAGAAGCTAGGACTTCTAACAGTATGTTAAACAATAGTGGTGAGAATGGACATCCCTATCATGTTCCTGACCTTAGGGGGAAAGCTCTCAGCTTTTCCCCATTGAGGATAATATTATCTGTGGGTCTTCCTTATTTGGCTTTTATGTTCTTTCTATCCCTACATTCTTGAGGGTTTTTATCAATAAAGGATGGTGGATTTTGTCAAATGCCTTTTCTGCATCTATTGAGAGGATCATGTGGTTCTTATCCTTTCTTTTATTAATGTGATGTATCATGCTGATTGATTTGTCTATATTGAAGCACCCCTGCAGTCCAGGAATAAATCCCACTTGATTGTGGCTAATAATTCATTTAATGTATCATTGAATCTGGTTGGCTAGTTTGTTGAGAATTTTTGCATTCAGTTTCATTGGGGATATTGACCTATAATTCTCTTTTATAGCCCGGTCTTTGTCTGGTTTTCGAATCAAGGTAATGTGGCTTCAGAGAATGAGTTTGCAAGCTTTCCTTCCATTTGTACTGTTTGGAATAGTTTGAGAAGAATAGGTATCAAGTCTTCTTTAAATGCTTGGTAGAATTCCCCTGGGAAGTCATCTGGCCTAGGACTCTTGTTTGTTGGGAGGTTTTTCATAACTGATTCAATTTCTTTGCTGGTTATGGGCCTGTTCAAATTTTCTATTTCTTCCTGTTTCAATTATGTTAGTGTTTGAGTTTCTAGGAATTGGTCCATTTCTTCCAGATTTCCTGGTTTGTTGGCATATAATTTTTCATAGTATTCTCTTATAATTGTTTGTATTTCTGTGGTGTTGGTTGTGATGTCTCATCTTTCATTTGTGATTTTATCTATTTGGGTCCTCTGTCTTTTGTTTTTGAGAAGTCTGGCTAGGGGGTTAAAAACTTTGTTTAATCTTTCAAAAAACCAGCTCTCAGTTTCATTGATCTGTTCTATTCTTTTATTTTTATTTTTCTTGTATTCAATATTGTTTGTTTCTGCTCTAGTTATTACTTCCTTTCTTCTGCTGAATTTGTGCTTTATTTGCTGCTCCTTTTATATCTCTTTTAGGTATAAGGTTAGGTTTTATATTTAGGACCTTTCCTGCTGTTTGAGATAGGCCTGAATTGCAATGTATTTTCCTCTTAGGACTGCCTTTGCTGCATCTCAAAGGGTTTGGACTGTTGTGTTTTCATTTTTATTTGCTTCCATATATTTTTTAATTGCTTCATTTTCCTGGTTAACCCATTTATTCGTTAATAAGATATTCTTTAGCCTCCATTATTTGAGGGCTTTCCAAATGTTTTCTTGTGGTTGATTTCAAGTTTCATAATGTGATCTGAAAACATGCATGGTATGATCTCAATATTTTTGTACATGTTGAGGGATGTTTTGTGTGTATCCACTGCTTTAGGATGAAATGTTCTGAACTTACCTGTTAAGTCCACCTGGTCCAGTGTGTCATTCAGAGCCATTGTTTCCGTGTTGATTTTCTGCCTAGATGATCTGTCCATTCCTGTAAGCAGAGAATTAAAGTCTCCTACAATTACAGTATTATTATCAGTAAGTTTGCTTATGCTTGTGATTGAGTTATATATTTGGGTGTTTCCACTTTGGAGGCATAAATGTTTATAATTATTAGTTCTTGATGGATAGACTCCTTAATTATGATATAATACCCTTTGTCTCTTGTTACAGTCTTTAGTTTAAAATCTAGTTTGTCTAATATAAGTATGGCTACTTAGGCTTTCTTTTGACATCCATTAGCATGATAGACAGTTCTCCATCCCCTTCACTTTCAATCTACAGGTGTCCTCAGGTCTAAAATGAGTCTCTTATAGGCAGCATATAGATGGATCATGTTTTTTTTTTTAATATATATTCTGATACCTTATGTCTTTTGATTGGGGCATTTAGTCCATTTACATTCAAAGTGATTATTGAAAGATATGAATTTAGTGCCATTCTGTAGATTTCATGTTTGTGGTGATGTTCTTTGGTCCTTTGTGGTTTTTGCTATAGCTCTATTTGGCTTTGGGTCTGAGACCAGTGCCATATGCCAAGGAACTAGGGAAGAGTCATACCTAGCTGTGTGTTGAGGAAAAGACATATAGACCTTAGTCTTGACTATGAACCTATATGTAGCCATGAATCAGCATTAGCCCCTTTTGGACCTAGTCAAGACCAAATTCAGTCAGACTGTAGATTCTAAAAGAGCCTGTAACTTGGCTCCAGCCCAACCAAGCCACACTCCATAGTCTTGCTGGAACAGGGACCCTGAAGGACACACTCCCATCTATATCTCTAGAGATCCTGAGAGGGCCCTATATGCAGCTCCAACTCCCTCACAGCCACAGTCTTCTAGCAGTCCTGAGGATCCAGGGTCTCAGCGGAAACATTCTCATCTGCAACCCCAGAGATTTTTGAAAGGGCCCTGAATTGGACTCCAGTGCCTCTCAACCACAGGGGCCCAGCAGGAGGTACTCCTGGCTGCACCCATGAATATCCTGAAGTGTCCTGTACTTGGCTTCAACCATACTACAGCTGTAATCTACCAACCGACCTGCCAGCCCTGGGACCTAGTAGGAAACATTCCTGTGTTCTTGGAGATCCTGAAAGTGCCTTGTATTTGGTTCCAGCCCCTCTCAAACACAGTCCACGGTTCCCTGATGGCCCAGGTCATGAGTGGGAGACACCCTATCTGCATAATTGGAGGTCCTGAAAGGGACTATAGTTGGTTCCAGGCTTTCCCAGCTACAGTCCATAAGAAGATTTTCTGGGACAGGAACCACACAGGAGACACTCACACCTGTGCCTCAGGAGATCTTAAAAGGGCTCTTTACTTAGCTCTAGACCCTCCAGTAATGGTCAGGGACCAGTCTATCCCACCTGGGGACAAGGTGCAAGGCAGGCCCAGATATGTGTCCACAGACAGGTTTGTGGACCTCAATCTTGAAGATTGACTGGGAACCTGAAACTGATTTGGAGCTTGATTCTGGTCTCTCTCAGCCATGGTCCAGGATCAGTCCTGCCCACCCAAGGATCCATCTGGCTGCTAGGCAACTTGGTTACTAGGCAACTGCCCTTCCAGTGATCTGGCAGGAGCCACACCTGCCATGTACCTGATAATAGGCTGCCTGAAGATTCAACTGTGGATCCTGAGATGGACCCTTGTCCCAGTACCACCCCATTAAGCAAGCTGCTGGAGTCAGTCTGTCTACCCAGAGACCAGACAGGGTCCATGACCACCTAAGCCCCTAGTAACAAAGCTGCTAACTACGGACTCTACTGCAGACCCAGTAACAGCCTCATAACCAGATCCAACCCAACATAACTGCAATGCCAGAGGTAATCCCATAACCCTGGGAACAAACAGGAAAAAAATCTTTATCTACTGAAACCAGTCTGTAAAGATTGGAAGAGGAGTTTTCTCTCAAATGCACAGACACCAGCATAAGGTTGTATGAATCATGAAGAATCAGGCAAATATGACACCACCAAAGGAAATTAAGAAAGCATGTGTAACCAACTTCAAAGAAATGGAGATTTACTATTTGCCTGACAAAGAATTCAAAATAACCATCTTAAAGAAACTAAATGAAATACAAGAGAATAGAGGTAGACAACTAAACAAAATAAAAAAATCAATTCATGATCAAAATGAATTTAATAAAGAAATAGAAACCATAAAAATGAATCAAACAGAAATCCTAGAGCTGGTGAGTACAATGATAGAACTGAAAAATTCAGTAGCGAGCTTCAATAACAGACTTGATCATGAAGAGAAAGAATCAGTTAACTCAAAACAACATTTGAAATTTTCCAGTTAGAGGACAAAAAGAAAAGAGAATGAAAAAAAATGAAGAAAGCTTGTGTGAATTATGAGTTATCAAGTGAATTAACTTTCCCATAATGAGATATCAGAAGGATAATAGAGAAAGGAAAAGAAAGATTATTTAAAGATATAATAGCTGAAAACTTCCCATATCTTGGTAGAGATAAGGACATCCAGGATATTAATATCTAGGAAACTCAAAGGACTTTAGATCAACCCAAAGAAGATTACTCTGAGGCATTTTATAATAAAAAAAAATTAAAAGTCAAAGACAAGGAGAGATTTTTAAAAGCAGCAAGAGAAAAATTAGTCACCATATACAAAGGAAGTCCCCCACCCCCAAGGCTAACAGATCACTCTGCTGAAAACTTGCAGGACAGTAGGGAATGGGATGAGATATTCATCCTGCTAAAGGACAAAAAACTGCCACCAAAATTTCTATGCCCAGCAAAACTGTTCTTCAGAAAAAAAGGGACAAATAAAGATATTCCCAGATAAACAAAAGCTAAAGGAATTCATCACCACAATACCTGCCTTACCAAAAAAAAAAAAAAAAAAAAAAAATTGCTAAGGGTTGTTCTTCAAGTTGAAATAAAGGAACACTAGGAAGCAACATGAAAATATGCAAAAGTATAAATCTCATTGGTAAATAAAAATATATAGCCAAATTCAGAATACCCTAATACCATAATGGTGGTATGTCAGTCACTTTTATCTCTAGTATAAAAGTTAAACAAATAAAATAAAATAACTATAGCTAAAATAATTTGTAAAGGATGCACAATAAAATGATGTAAAGTATGACATAATAGCATAAAATGTGTAGAGAGAAGTAAAAATGTCAAGTTTTTATATGTGATTGAAGGTAAGCTGTTATCAGCTTAAAAGAGACTTATATCTTACAAGATGTTTTATGGAAACACATGGTAACCACAAAGAAAAAACCTATGATAGTTACACAAAAGATGAGGAGAAAGCAATTAAAGCACATTGCTTTAAAAATAGACCTCAAAGGAAAATAGAGGAGAGAAAGAAGCAAAAGAACTAAAAATAAAATAAAATGAAACAAAAAAGCAGAAAACAATGAACTGAATGGCAGTACTGAGTCCTTACCAATCAATAATTGTTTTAAATGCAAGTGGACTAAGTTTTCTAATCAAAGTCACAAAATGATTGAATGGATAGTAAAACAAGATCTGGTGATGTACTGAACACAGGACTCAATTTAGCCTTAAGGACACACATGGATTGAAAGTATAGGGATGAAAAAGATATTCCATGCTAATGGTAACCAAAAGAGAGCAGAAGTAGCCATACTTACATTAAAGTAGACTTTTAGTCATTATCTGTCACAAGAGACAGACACTATACAGTGATAAAGGGGTCGATTCATTAAGAAGCTATAATGATTGTAAATATGCACCCAATATTAAAACACATATTTAAAACAAATATAAATAGAACTGAAAGGAGAAATAGGCAGCAATATAATAATGGGGTACTTCAGTATTCCACTTTCAACATTGGATAGATCAACCAGAGAGAAAATTAATAAGGAAACAATGGAGCTGGATAACACTATAGACCAAATGAACCTAATAGACGTATACAGAACATTCCATTTAACAGTATCAGAATATGCATTCTTCTCAAGCACACATTGATCATTCTCTAGGATGTGTCATATGTAGGGACACAATGCAAGCCTAAGCAAATTTAAGAAGATTGAAATCATATCTAGTATCTCTTCTGGCCACAATGATATGAAACCAGCTATTACTAGCAGGAGGAAAATGGAAAAAATGACAAATCTGTGGAAATTAAACATACTCCTGGACATACCAATGGGTGAAACACAAAAGAAATAAAAAAATATTTTGAGACAAAAATGAAAATAACAGACAAAAAATTAATAGGATATGACAAAAGTAGTTCTAAGAGAGAAGTTTTAGTGATAAACACCTACATTAGGAAAAAAAGATCTCAAATAAATAACATAACTTTACATCCCATGGAACTGGAAAAAGACTAAGCCCAAGTTAGCAAGAGAAGGGAAATAATAAAAATTACAGAAGAAATAGAGACTAGAAAGACAATAGAAAAAACAAACAGTTGGTTTTCGAAAAGATAAATTAATAGCTAGACTAACCAAAAACAAAAGAAAAAGAACTCAAAATTGTAAATGAAAGATGAGATATTATAACAGACTTCACAGAAATACATAGTATCATCAGAGATTATTATGGGCCTATATATGCCAATAAGTTGAATAACCTAGAAGAAATGGATAAATTCCTATAAATATACACCTTAGCAAGACTAATTCATGAAGTAGAAATTCCAAACAGACTGCTTATGAGTAAACCTCCTACCAAAGAAAAGCCCAGAACCACATGGTTTCACTGGTGAATTCTAATAAACATTTAAAGAAGAATTAAGGCCAATCCTTCTCAAACCCTTCCCAGATATTTAAGAGAAGGGACTACTCTCAAGCATATTTTGTGAGGCAGATTACCCTGATACCAAAGTTAGATAAGGACACTAAAAAAAAAAAAAAAAAAAAACTACAGCCAAATGTTTCAGATAAATATAGATATAAAACTTCCCAACAACATACAAACACACTTCAGCAGCAACACATTAAAAGGATCATTCACCAAGATCAAGTGAAATTTATCCCTTGGAGACAAGGATATTTCAACATATTCAAATCAATAAACGTGATACACTACATTAATTGAGTGTGTGTGTGTGTGTGTGTGTGTGTGTGTGTGTGTGTGTGTGTGTATTCATATTACTCTATGTTCTTTTCCTGTCAACCTCTTTGATGCAGGTAAACACAGCAATCCTGGAATCTGTGTGTTAAATATGAGCACAAAAGTAGATAAAAGGATCCCAGGTCCCTAAATCAATGCTTGGAGAAGAATAGCATTTCATTTTGGAAATTCTCATAAGTGAATTTCTTCCATACTAGGCCAAAAGATATTTTAAGACTTATTTGTGATAGTAGCTAATGTAAACTAATATGAATTCTAAAAAACAAAAAATAAAGGAAATGTCATTTTTATCTTTCAGAAGAAGACCACACACAAAACATTTACCAAAAAAACCCCTACCAAGTTAGAAATAACTTGTTAATCTGATAGAAATAACTGTGTTAATCTGATAGAAATAAGTCAACATATTCTGTTTCTTAGTCTTCTGTCACTTCTCTTTGCTGTGGTTCTGACTAAGGCATTGTCTGCAATTTGATAGAGATAGAACTTCCTGTTCAGCTTCGTGTAAATGTGGAGATATTTCTTATCCTAATCTTGGTAATACCACTTGAAAAGCAAGTATATTTCTTCCTAAAACATTTAAAAAATACTGTGAGGAGATACTTCAACATATTCCTCTGTCACATGGTCACATCACTAGGGGATATTTGTCTTCAATATATGTTAGCCTTTGCCTTTTTTTTAAATGAAGGCAAATGTGGCTTTCAAAGGTTTTCTTTTAAGAACTTTTAATCCTTCAATAAAGCTTTTCTTTTTTTTTTTTTTTTTGAGAACCAAGAGACTACACAGGTAGAGCCCAAAGAATGGGGAAAATGAAAATCAAGATATTTACTTTTAAAGCCACGCAAGGCCTAACAGGCACTATATCCTTGAGAAGCTCTGAGTACGAAGAGTATTGATTTATGAAAATATCGTTTTATCTTATTTCAGTGTCTCTGACTAGAGTATTTTAACCTTCTAAGATAGCATTTATCTCAGTCAATATTTCCCTTGACTATGGTGGTTTCCTAGGAGATAAGCAGCATCCATAGAATCATATTACTTATGTATTTCTTGGACAAATATGAGAGCATTTAGTCTTTCAAATTATATTGTAAATGTAAGGTGATTCTGGGAAACTAATTATCATAATAATCAGCAACACAGATTATAATAAGCTGAAAGGGAAAAAATGCTTTCTGAAATATGACTGGCTTGTCTGTCATGAGATAAAATGATTGTTAGGAACATAGAGATGTGGTTTTGCCAAAAAGTATGATATATGATCCAGATAATTTGCTATTTTTGACACTCACACACTGGCTCACAGAATTACATAAAACATAAAAGTTAAACTCATCAGTTTATCTGTCCCATCTTCTATTGTCAGAGCTTAATGCAAACCTGGGTTATTGCAACAACCTCTAATTGACTCCCTTCCACATTTTTCTGATCTAATTCATTCTTTACCAAAGTGAAAATTCTCTTCTCAATGTAAAGTCATTCAATGTACACAGAGTCAATTTCGGCAACCTCAACACGATTTTTAAGACCTAACATCATGAGGTCTTGCTCACCACTTTCACACTTATCAGTTGTTAGGTAGAGAATCTCAAATTCTTGGGGTAAAACATAAAAATACTTTGGCTGACTGCTGGCTTGCTTATTTACTTATTTGAAATCTCTTTACATGATAATTGTTCTTTTTTGTAGAAGTAATTTTAATGAATGAATAATACAAATATAGCTACAAAACTTAAAGGCTTGTAATGGTGTGTAAGAAAAATGACCCTATCACCCAATTACCTACCTGGAGGAAATAATTGTGATTTGTGTATCCTTCAAAAGATATTTCAATCATACAAGAATTTTTTTTTTTTTTTTTGCCAAGAGATATACTGTTCTTCAGCATGTGCTGGTAGTGTGCAGCCTCATTGGGATTCTCTCTCTATCCTTCTCTCTGCACCTCCTTTGCTCCCTCACTCTCTCCCTCCCTCCCTCTCTCTCTCTCTCTCTCTCAAAATAAATAAACACTTAAAAAATTAACAATGTGGCAATGGGTATCTTCCTTCACATATTCTGTCTCTAAACTGCAATTATATCTTTAGGATACTTCTGAGAAGTGAAATTGCTGAATGAAAGAGAAGGTACATTTAAAATTTTTGACAGATAGATACGCATTTATTTGATTTTTTTTTTTCTGCTCACAATTCAGTGCTGTTCTTCAATAAGTCACTTTATACCTTTATCACTTTTGTAAAATTCTAAATCATAATGCCTTTGAACATTGCCTCTTTCCCTATTCTCTTTATCCTCTATTTTTGGGAATTTGATTCATGTTACATTTTTCTACCATGTCCCATTTACTTCTTAGGTTCTATTCTCATCTCACCATGCTTGGGTTTGGATATGTTCCAGTGAACTAAGCCTCTCTTCTGCTCTGTCAAATCTGCTTTCAAATTAGTTTGTTGACTGTTTCAAGTCTAGAATTTACCATCGATTTTTATTAAATATTTCTATTCTCTGAAGAAATTTTCCATCTTGTTATCAATTTTCTTGAACATATTCACAGTTATTTTCAAGTCCACATTATAGTGCTTCAGTATCCTGATTACCTTTGGGTCTATTCTGTTGTCCATATTTTTTTTTTTCCTTTAGATTTTGCTCCTTTATTTCTGCCTTCCAGCATGCATGGTAATTTATTGAATGTAAAGAATGTTGATTGAATCTAAAGCATCATCAAAGTAATTTGAGGTTTTGCATGCTGTTATATTCTTCAGAGTTTACTTTTGTTTCTGACAGGCATTTAGTTACGGCAGACTACCCTGCTGAGTTGATGTAAAGCTACAGTTAAGTGTCCAGAGGAGTTTTCCTTTTCACATTTGCCCTTTCTCTAGGAAATAGCCCTTCTGCAGTCTCAGAAGTCTGAAGTACATTACCAGGGCTCCTCCTTCTTGGTGGGTTCCAATATCTAATTTTTCGATTTCCCAGTGCTGCCAGACTGCCAATGCCCTGTTCAGCTTTCCACTGTCTTTTTCTGGTTTTTCAACCTCTGGACCCCATGAATTTATAGGAAATATGCTTCAGGAGATCAAACTCACCTTAACATTCTTCATTCTCTTTGGAATCTTGGCCCCCTCAAACTTGGCAGCTGTGGTCGCCCTAAATACAGATTTTAAAATCAGCACCATATGATTGCTGAAAGTTCTGTTCTGTCCCCCAGCTGCCAAACTGTTGCCTTCTGCTGAGCTCAGTCTCTCAGTTTCATGCAAGTTGTGATTTGCAAGAGCGTTGTGAGAAAAATGGTTGAGTATGAGGCTCTTCTGTAGGCGTTTCCGTTTTCTCTGGGGGCTCCGTTCTTTCTGGGATCTTAGCCTCCTGAAAAAAAATAGATTTTAGAATATATATACAATGTAGGCTATATATAGTAGCATAATAGAATATATATACAATGACTAATATATATTAATCATATAACATATTATATAACGATTTGTATACATATATAAATAGAATTTGTATACAATGCAGAATATATATAGTGTATAAAAGAATATATATACTGATGACTAATATACATTAATCACAAATATATAACATATCAATATATAGTAATTTACATGTATATATATATATTTATGTGTTTAAAAATTCAAAAGGCTAAGATCTTTTCTAGCTCTTCTGAGAAGGTGGTCTAATACAAAGTCATCCTTCATGAGTGTAATGTTAATGAAAATCAAAATTTAACTCCTAACATGTGTCTTCAATTAGGAATTATATTAACCTTTTGTGGATATTTTAGAATTCCAGGAACATATTTAAAAAAAATTTTTTTAACATTTATTTATTTTTGAGACAGAGAGAGACAGAGCATGAATGGGGAGGGTCAGAGAGAGGGAGACACAGAATCCAAAACAGGCTCCAGGCTCTGAGCTGTCAGCACAGAGCCCGACGCGGGGCTCGAACCCACGGACCGCGCGATCGTGACCTGAGCTGAAGTCGGCCGCCCAACCGACTGAGCCACCCAGGCGCCCCTCCAGGAACATATTTTAAGTGTTGCTTACCTCTGATTGCAGTATCGTGTCAAATTTCATGACCGTATTTTAAGAGGACTGGTAAAAAGAAAGGAGAGAAAAAATTCAAAGACATTGTATAGTTGGGAAATCAGTCCAAATAGGAAATATTTTCAAAGCATGTGAAGACACTTAGAGATCATGCGGATAATTTTAAAGATTATAAAGAATAAAACTGTTAACATTATGCTCCAAGTAAAAGACATATGTAATAGAGTTTTAACAGAATTTTTTAAATATATGTGGGAAAATAGATGTGTGGGATCACTTTGAAAGAAGAAAGCTGTTGGTATCAGCATATTAACAAAAAAAAAAGATATATTTTTCTTTCCATAAACTGAACTTAAAGTCTAGAAGTCTATATATATATTCCTACCTCTGTTTCGGTTAATATCAGACAACTTATTTCAGTGAATAAAATTTTATTTCTATAAAACTAAAGGGGATTTTTATCTATTTTTCAAGATTTCAGAATTTTCTTGACCAGATGAAAATATGTATTGCAGCATTCATTTGAGAAATATTTGAGTGTTCAGTGTGTGCCAGGCACCGACTGTTAAGGTGCTTGGGATATGGTACTAAGCGTAACTAGGAAGTAAAACAGGGTGTTGCAGATTGAAACAGAGATCAGTGCACTGGAAATGTGTGCTCTCAGGATCAAGCCTGTGGGGAAGTGAGACAACAGGAATGGGCCCACGGATAATTCAGACTGTGAAGTAGATACAGCAAAGCCTCAGCCTACCCTGTGGAGAGCTCTGAAGCTCCAGTTACCCTTCAGAGTGTCCCACGTTGGGCAAGGGGACTCAGACTGTTGTATGGACACTCTGACCGATTACTGAATGCAAGGTGCATCACTCTGGTCCAGGCAGCTCTCATCAGCAAATGCAATTTCTGGAGAGGCTCTCAGCAGGCCACACTCCCAGCAGCTGGGAGAAAAACGTTTCAGTCCTGGTGGAGGGACCTGGGCTGTGCTGCTCCTACATACGGTTTGTTAGATGGTGATCCATACTATGAGAAAGGAAAAGGTGAAGTGGGGTAAAAAGGACCAGGAGTGCTGGGGAGGGTGTGGGCTGCCATTGGTCAGGATGAGACTTCTGTGAAATGGAGGGGGGCGGGATTTGAGCAGATAGTGAAGGTGAGAAGAGTTGGCCAGGAGGATGTCCAGGGCAGGGAGGGCAGCTGGTGCAAGGCTCTTAATTGTACCCATGCTGGTGTAGGCGAAGCACGGTAAGGAGGTAAGTGTGGTGGAGCAGGGTGAGTGAGGAGCAGAAGGTTGGAGGGTGAGGTCAGGGAGGAGATGATGGACTGTTTCTGTGGGTGTTTGTAAGCCTTTGAAGACTCTGGTATTTACTCTGAGCGCAGTGGGAAGCTGCTGTGGGGTTGAGCAGAGAACTGAGATGCTCTGATCTATGTTTTCAAAAGGTTAACTCTGGCTCCTGTACTGAGAATAGACTCTACGGAATCAGAGGTAGAAGCAACCTAGAAATTATATTTGGATATCAATGGTATAAAAAAACTAACTTGTGAAGTGGTACATTGGGGAAGGCTACTCTCTCGACTTGAGGCCTAATAACAATGAACACAGAGAAAGCCCTTAATATAAGCAAAGCGCACTCTTTTACACGATGGTCTTTGATGTGTGCACTCTTATTATAGCAGTTTTGCAGATAAGGAAATGACAGCACAGGAGGTAATAAAACTTTTCTAAAATCACACAGCTAGTAGGTTAAGGAGCCAGAAATAGTGTTGAGATGGAACCTCTTTTTTCATAAGGAACAGAGGGTTCCCTTGTGGTTTAACATGGACATTCTTGAATTGTGTTAGGTTCTTGAATTGTGTTAACTCTGTGCAACAACTAACTCATGCTCATTTAGGTCCGCAGCCCATCAGAGTTTATGTTTTGTACTATTTTTATTATATTTATTAAGTATTTTATTCTTTTGATGCTATTATAAAGGGATTTGCCTTCTTAATTTCATTTTTTGATTATCCTTTGTGACTGTATAGATATGAAATGGATTTTTTAATGTATATGTTGATGTTTGTATCATTTAATGTTGCTGAACTTGCTTACTTAATTTTTAGCAAATTCTTTATGAATTTCCATCTATAACATGTTGTCATTTATAAATAAATATAGATTTATATCTTCCTTTCAAGTATGGATGCCTTTTATTTCATTTTCTTCACTAACTGCATTGGCTAGAATTTTTGGAACAATACTGAAGACGGTGGCAACATGGGACATCCTTGTCTTGTTCTTGATCTTAAAGGAAAACTGTTCAGTCTCACCATTAAGCATGATGTTAGCAGTGGGGATTTTTATAGATGCCTTTCATCAAGTTTAAAAAGATCCCTTCTATTCCTTCTAGTTGAGTGTTTTTATCATGAAAGAATGTTGAATTTTGACAAATGCATTTCTGCATCTATTGAGTTGATTATGTGGTTTGTGTCCTTTATTTTATTGATGTGAGCTATTACAATAATTGATTTTCGTATGCTAACCAAACCTCGCATTCTTGGGATAAATCCCACTTGATCATGGTGTGCAATCCTTTTATATATTACTGAATTCAGCTTTCTAGTACTTAAAGGATTTTTCTTCATCTATATTCATAACATATATTGGCCTGTAGTTTTCATATGAATGTCTTGCTGTAGTTATAGTATCAGGATAACACTGGCTCATAGAATAAGTTGGGAAGTGATCCCTCCTTTTTTTCCCCTACTTTATCGACATATAATTGACATATAACATTGTGTAAGTGTATGTTATATAAGTAGTGATTTTACATATGTATATATTGCAAAGTAACTACCATAATGTTAGCTAACGCACCCATCACCTCACATAGTTATACATTTTGTGTGTGTGTGTGGTAAGAACTTTTAAAATTTACTTTCTTAGCAACTTTCAAATATACAATACAGTATTGTTAACTAGTCACCTACATTCCCAGAAATTTTTCATCTTAAAACTGGGTATTTGTACCCTTTGAACTATCTTCACTGAATTCCCCCACCCTCCATTCCCTTCCTCACCACAAATCACTCATCTGTTTCTATAAGTTTGATTTTTGATATTCTATATATAAGTGAGATCACACAGCATTTGTCTTTCTCTGTCCAACTTAAGTCACTTAACATAATGCTGTCAAAGTTCATTGGAAGGAAAGCAAATGGAAGGCTTTCCTTCTTTCTCATATGCCACATCTTCTTTATCCATCCACCGACACTCAGATTGTTTCCGTTTCTTCATGCTTATGACCAATGCTGCAATGAACATAGGAGTGCAGATATATCTTCAAGATAGTAATTTCATTTCTTTTGGATTCATACCCAGAAGTGAGATTGTTGGAACAGATGGTATTTCTATTTTTAATTTTTTAAGGAACCTCTGTACTGTTTTCCATAGTAGCTACACCAATCTACATTCCTACCTATGGTGCACTAAAGTTACCTTTTCTTCACTTCCTCACCAATGCTTGTTATCTCTTGTCTTTTTGATGATAATCATTCTAATAGGTGTGAGGTGATATCCCATTGTAGTTTTGATATGCATTTTCCTGATTATTAGTGATGTTGAGCACCTTTCTATGTACTGGTTGGCCATTTGTATGTATTCTTTGGGAAAATGTCTTCTTTGGACTTTTGGCCACTTTTAAACTGGATTGCTTGGTATTGAATTGTATGAGTTCCTTATGTATTTTGGATATTAACCCTTATATATGCACATGTTCTTTCATGCCATAGGTTGCCTTTTCATTTTGTTGATAGTTTCCTTTTCTCTACAGAAGCTTTTAAGTTTTCTGGTAGTCCCACTTTATCATTATATAATGATCTTCTCTGTCTCCTGTTACCATTGGCTTAGAATCTATTTTGTCTGATTCAAGTATAGATAACCCTTTTCTCTTTTGGTTTGCACTTGCATGGAATATCATCTTCCATCTCTTTACTTTGAGCCTATGTATGTCCTTAAACCTGAAGTGAGTCTCTCCTAGGAAGCCTACAGGTAGGCCTCAATTCCTCCTCCTCCTCCTCCTGAGAAAGAGAGCGCAAGTTGAGGGAAGAGAGAGAGGGCAGAGGGAGAGAGAGAGAGTCTTAAGCAGACTCCATGCTCAGTGTGCAGCCCCATGGGGGCTTGATTCCACCACCGTTGGACCATGACCTGAGCTGAAATCAAGAG
Organism: Leopardus geoffroyi; assembly: GCF_018350155.1. Lineage (NCBI taxonomy): Eukaryota > Metazoa > Chordata > Mammalia > Carnivora > Felidae > Leopardus > Leopardus geoffroyi. The sequence goes on along the minus strand of NC_059326.1, from coordinate 10,815,226 downwards.
TTGGACACTCAACTGACTGAGCTATCCAAGTGCCTCGCCTCTTCTCTTCTCTTCTCTTCTCTTCTCTTCTCTTCTCTTCTCTTCTCTTCCCTTCCCTTCCCTTCCCTTCCCTTCCCTTCCCTTCCCTTCCCTTCCCTTTCCTTCTCTTCTCATCCATCTAACTCCATTGTATTTATTGATTGGAAAATTCAATCTATTTACATTTAGAGTAAATATTAATAGGTAAGAACTTACTAATACTGCGTTAATGTTTTCTGGCTATGTTATGGTTCCCTATTCCTTTCTTCTTTTGCTGTCTTTGTGAGTTGATGATTTTACATAGTGGTGTGCTTTGATTCCATGCTCTTTATCTTTTATGAATCTACTGTAGGTTTTGCTCTGTGGTTAGCATGAGACTTACATAAAACTGTATATATGTATACACACGTGTATACATACTACACACATATATGTGCGTGTGTATGTGTGTGTGTGTGTATATATATATATACACTTATATATGTATATATGTCTCTCTATATATGTGTGTTTTACTTGTAACAATTTAACTTCAATCACTTTTATGTTTTAATTTACGTTTAAAAAATTTTTTAATGTTTATTTTTGAGAGACAGAGTGTGAGCAGGGGAGGGGCAGAGAGACAGGGAGACACAGAATCTGAAGCAGGCTCCAAGCTCTGAACTGTCAGCACAGAGTCTGACAAGGAGCTCGAACCCATGAACTGTGAGATCATGACCTGAACTGAAGTAGGATGCTTAACTGACTGAGCCACCCAGGCACCCCTATGTATTTTTATTTTATGTATTTATTAACAAATTATTGTAGCTGTAGGAATTTTTAATACTTCTGTCCCTTAACATTTATGTTAGGGTTAAGTGGTAACACATCACCATATTGCAGTATTAGAATATTCTGAATCCTATATATTTGCCTTACCAGTCCGCTGTATATTTTTGTATGTTTCCATGTTACTAATTATCATTCTTTCACTTCAACTGGAAGAGCTCCTCTTTGCATTTCTCATAAGGCAGGTCTAGTGGTGCTGAACTCCCTTAGCTTTTCTCTGTTAGGGAAAGTTTTCATATCACCTTATTTCTGAAGGACAACTTTGCTGCGTAAAATATTCTTGGTTGGCACTTTCTTTCAGTCCTTGGAGTATATCATCTATTCTCTCCTACCCTGGAAAGTCTCTGCTGAGTAGTCTGATGATAGCCATATAGGGGCTCACTTTTATGAGAGAAATTTTCTTTCTCTTGCTTCTTTCTTCCTTCCTTCCTTCCTTCCTTCCTTCCTTCCTTCCTTCCTTCCTTTCCTTCTTTCTTGTTTTTTATTTTATTTTTATTTTTGAGAGAGAGAGAGAGACAGACTGTGAGCAGGGGAGGCAGAGAGAGAGGGAGACACAGAACCTGAAGCAGGCTCCAGGCTCTGAGCTGCCAGCACAGAGCCACATGCAGGGCTCCAACTCACAAGCTGTGAGATCATGACCTGAGCTGAAGACCAGCTGAGCCACCCAGGCACCCCTCTCTTACTGCTTTTAAAATTATTTTACTTTCATGTTGGATTTATTCGTGTTTTGGAGAAGATCATTTGGGGTTGAAATTTTAGCTTATTAGCTTCATGAACTTGGGTGAACATATCTCTCCACAGGTTTGGGAATTTTTCAGCCCCTATTTCTTTAATAACCTTTCTACCCCTTTCTCTCTCTCTTCTCCTTCTGAGACTCCAATGACCTATTCCTTTTCATTCTTTTGTTTTGTTTTGCTCCTCTGATTGGATAATTTCAGGCCACCTATCCTCTAGCTGTTTCTTTCCTCTGCTTCACTCAGTCTGCTGTTGAAACTCACTATTGAATTCTTCAGTTCTATCCCTGTATTCTTCATCGCCAAAATGTCTGTTTGGTTCTTTTCTATGTTTCTTAATCTTTGTTGAAGTTCCTATTTTGTTCTTACATTGTTTTCCTTGTATTATTAAGATGCTCATCTGTCTTCTTTTATAGCTCTCTGAGCATTTTTACAATGATTATTATATCTGTCAGGCAATTCCAGGATCTTCACTTCTCTGGGGCAAGTCACTGGAGGTTTGCTGTATTCCTTTGGTGGGATCATGTTTCCCTGATTCTTCGTGATCCCTGTAGCCTTGCACAGACATCTGCACATTTGAAGACGCAGGCATCTCTTTCTGACTTTATGGACTGACTTCAGTAAGTGAAGACTTTCACCTGTGGGTGGGGGCAGACTCAGGAGTGTTGTGACCTCAGGTCTGGTGGTCCAGGGCATCGAGTGCTGGGGTCTGTGGTGGCACCAGGTCCGGAGGGGGTGAGTGTGATGTCTATTCAGCTCAGGCTGCTGGGTTGCACAGAATTGACAACTATGTGGTCCTTAGTGGGGACTTTAGAGGGTCCTCCGTTGTTGCAAGGATTGTTGGGATCCTCAGCAGTGCCTCCAGGTCAGTGGGTAGGGAACAGGGCAGGCAGCAGTCAGTGGTGTAGGGCACCCACATGGCTACAGGGGCTGGCTGCCCCCGTGTAGTGGCAAGGGCCAAATGCATATATACACAGAGTGGTAGGGGCCAGGACAAGCAACAATGGCCAGGTCAACTCGGACTCACTAGCAGCTGCAGGGCCCTAGCTGTCAGCATGATTTCCCTTGGCTGCAGAGTCTCTCTCTAGGTGTGCACACTGCAGTGGAGTCCAGTGACAGTGGTCAGGCCAGGGACATGCGGGTGCATAGCTAGAGGCTATCTGCAGGTATTTGTGGTGATGTGGGTCAGTAACAGAAAACAGGGCCTAGTCTGAGCCCCCGAGGAACTGCACGTGCCTTGGCTGTTGGCCTGCTCTCTTGAGGCTGCACAGTCTCCCCTTGGGCCTACAGACTGCGGTGGAGGTTGGCGATAGGCATCAGGCCAGCGGCATGCAAGTGCACAGCTTCAGGGTTAGGCCTAACGCACATAGAGGATGGTGGGGGTCAGCCAGGGGTCTAGGCTGTATCTTGCACTCAGAGCCACAGAGGCCTAGGCTGGCTGCTGGTGCAGTTTCCAGGCTTTAGTAGGGTCAAGAGTGGGAGGGAACAGGGAGGGACTCAGGTGCTAACATCAGGGAACATAAATATCTGTGGGATCAAAGCTGGTGACATCTGCAGGGGGGTTTCGGCAGCTATGCTGGTTTTTGGTTTCTTCAGTGGCGAAATCTGCTGGGTTTGTTGCAGAGCAGGTGAACCATGATTACTCCCACTCCTGGATGCTCTTGGCAGCCCCTGCTTTTCTCCCTTGTTCCTAACCATCTCTAGACCTCTCTGCTTTGCCGGTCGGGGTGGGACAAAACTGAAGTAGGACCTTGGTGTGGTGCCCAACGGCTGGGTAAGCTGGTCAGTCGTCCTGCTCTTCCTTTGCTGCTGAGGGGAACTTTTTCTAGCTGGGAAGTTTCCTCTTGATGCTGAACAGTGCTGGCTTAGGGCATGGGACGATGCAGGCAAAATGAAGCTGCCTTTCTTCTCTTCTAGTGCAGTTATTCTTAGATTTTTTTGTCCCACTGTTTTGTTGAAATGTCATAAGTGGACTCCAGAGCTCTCCCAGTTGTGTTTTTGTTCATGGATAGCTATCTAATTGTTGATCTTTGCAAGGGATGTCAGCCGAGATCATCTTTGTCATTATTTTTTTAATATGCCTATTATCAGAATCTATTTCAGATATATGCTGACTTTATTCCGGTGTAATATAGGAATGCTACTCTTACACGAACTTCCTCTTTCTCCTTTTGTGTTATTTTTATACATACTACATCTGTATGTTATAAGCCCAGCTACACATTGTTGTAATCATAAATGTAAACTTTATATAGTTGATGTCTCTTAAAGAAGCTGAAAGAAGCAAGGAGAATAAGTGTATGTTTATAGAGTCTGTTATATTAACTGTCTTATTAACCGTTTCTGGTTCTCTTCATTTGTTCCTGTGGATTCAAGTTGCCATGTGATGTCATTTTCTAATTTCTTTTTTTTCTTTTTTTCCAACGTTTATTTTTGGGACAGAGAGAGACAGAGCATGAACGGGGGAGGGGCAGAGAGAGAGGGAGACACAGAATCGGAAACGGGCTGCAGGCTCTGGGCCATCAGCCCAGAGCCTGACGCGGGGCTCGAACTCACGGACCGCGAGATCGTGACCTGGCTGAAGTCAGACGCTTAACCGACTGCGCCACCCAGGCGCCCCCATTTTCTAATTTCGATACATCTTTGTTTCCAGACTATCCTTTTGTGCAATTACTGTCAAAAATATTACATTTATATATGTATAGTCCTAACAATACAAATATGTACATATTACTCTATATGATATTTTTAAAATCAGTTAAAAGAAGAAAGGGGAAGAAATGTGCATTTAAACCGGCTTACATACTTACACTTACTGGTGCTCATCACTTTTTTGTGTCTAGATTCAAATTACTCTCTGGGATGACATTCAGCCTGATAACCTTCCTTTAATATACCTTTCAAAGAGGATATGACAGCAACACATTCTCTGTGTTTGTTTAGGTAGGATTGCCTTTATTTTACTTTAATTTTTGAGAATTCTCTTTCTGGAAATAATATTTTTGGTTGCCAAGGATTTTTTTTTTTCCATCCCAGCACTTTGAATAGTATGTCATTGCACTGCCTTCTGGCCACTATTATATCTGATGAGAAATCAGCTATTAATCTGTTGGGGTTCACTGGCGCATGATATGCTGTTTTTCTCTTCCTGTTTTTACAATTTTCTCTTCTTTGTCTTTCCTTTGTGAGCTTCTCAGATGTGTAGATTAATATATATACAGTACATATTATATATATTTCTATGTAACATACAATTATATTATTATATGTATTATATGTATTATATATTATATTATTATAACACACTGATATATAATAAGTATATTTGAATTAATTTGGGGTTTTTTAGCTATTAGATCTTCAAATTTTTTCTAGTTCTTTTCTATTTCTTCTCCCGGTACTCTCATTCCATATATGTTGGCTTCCATAATTGCACTGCACATTTATTCTAAGCTACTCATTTTTCTTCATTCTTTATTCTTTCTGTTCTCTGGCTTGCATAATATATCAGTCTATCTCCAAGCTTGCTGATTCTTTCTTCTGTAAGTTCCAATCTTCTGCTGAGTCTCTTTAGTAAAAGTTTTCAGTATTGTACACTTCAGTTCTTGAATTTCCATTTTGAAATGAATTTCTATCTCTTTTTGATAGTCTGTATTTGATGAAGCATTTTACTTTTACTTTTCTTTCCATTTTGTAAAATATTTTTCCAGTTTTAGGAAGACATAGAGCACTGTATGAGTTGAAGGCATACAGCAAAATGACTTGACATACATGTGTTGCGAAATGATTACCACAATAAGCTTAGTTAACATCCATCATCTCACATAGATATAAAAACAGAAAAAGGGAGAAACATGTTTTTCTTCCCCTTGTGATGAGGACTCTGGAATTTACTGTCCTAACTTTCAAATACACTATCCAGCGGCATAAGTTATAGTCATCACGTATACTACATCCCAGTACTTATTTATCTTATGACTGGAATTTGTCCCTTCCTTTAATTTTCTCTCCCTCTATGCCCCCACCTCTGCTAACACAGATGTGATCTCTTCCTATGAATTTCTTTTTGTTTGTTTGTTTTAGATTCTACATATGAGATCATACATGTTTGCCTTTCTCTGTCCAGTTTAATACACTCAAGGATCATCCATGTTGTTGCAAATGGCAGGATTTCCTTTTCTTGAAAAAAATAGCTGAATAATATTCCATTGTTTATATACCACAACTTCTTTAACCATTCATTCACCTGTTCATGTCTTGGCTATTGTAAATAATACCACAGTGAACATGGGGGTGCATGTATCTCTTCAACATAGTGTTTTTGTTTGCTTCAGATACATTCCAGAAGTAGAATTGCTGAATCATATGGTAGTTCTATTTTTAATATTTTGAGGGAAATCCGTACTGTTTTCCACAGTGGCTGCAGCAATTTTCAGTTCCCCTGATGGTGCACACAGGTTTCCTATTTTCCATATCCCCTGCCAGCAGGTGTTATCTGTTGACTTTTTGGTGATGGCCATTCTAACAGGTGTGAAGCTATAGCTTATTGTGATTTTGATTTACATTCCTCTTATGATGAAACATATTGAGCATCCTGTAATGTACCTGTGGCCATTTTTCTTCTTGGAAGAAAATGTCTATTCAGCTCCTTTGCCCATTTTATCTTTTTTTCCCTCTTTTTCTCTTTTCTTTTTTCCTATTGAGTTGTATGAGTTCTTTGTATATTTTGGACATTAACCTCTTACCAGATATATGGCTTGCAAATATTTTTCCCATTCCATAGGTTGTCTTTTAATTTTGCCAATTATGTATATTGATGTACAGTAGCTTTTTAGTTTGAGGTAGCCCTGCTTATTTATTTTTTATTTTGTTGCTTGTGCTTTTGATTTCATATCCAAAAACCATTGGCAAGATGCATGTCAAGGAGCTTTTCTCCTATGTTTTCTTCTACTAGATTTATGTTTTCTGGTCTTGCATTAAAAGCTTTCATACAGTTTGAGTTAATTTTTGTGAGTGGTGGAAGACAAGAGTGTGGTTTCATTCTTTTACATGTGAATATTTTCTCAGCACCATTTATTGAAGAAACTGTCTTTTTTCCATTGAGTATCCTTGACTCTTGTCAAATATTAGTTGACTGTACGTGCGTGGGTTTATTTCTGGGATCTCAATTCTGTTTCATTGGTTTATTTATCTGGTTTTATGCCAGTACTATGCTATTTTGGTTACTACAGTTTTATAATATAGTTTGAAGTCAGGAGGTTTGGTGCCTTTTGCTTTGCTCATCTTTCTTGGGATTTTTTAGCTATTCATGGTCTTTTATGGTTTTGTATAAATCTTAGGATTGTTTTTATAATTCTCTCCATTCATTCTTAAAAAAATGCCATTGGAATCTTAACAGGAGTGCATTGAATCTATACATGGTTTGGGGTTGCATGAGCATTTTAACAATATTCTTTCAATCTGTAAACATAGGATATCATTGATCTCTTTGTGTTTTCTATTTCTTTCAAGAATGTCTTGTAATTTTTGGTATAGAGATTTTTCACTTCCTTAGTTAGGTTTATTCTTAAGTATTTAAAAAAATTTAATGTTTTTTTTTTTTTTATTTTTGAGAGAGACAGAGACAGAGCACGAGTGGGGGAGGGGCAGAGAGAGAGGGAGACACAGAATCCGAAGCAGACTCCAGCCTCTGAGCTGTCAGCACATAGCCCAGTGTGGGGCTTGAACTCACGAATGATAAGATCATGACCTAAGCTGAAGTCTGACGCTTAACCAACTGAGCCACCCAGGTGCCCTGTACTCTTTAACTATTTTATACTTTAGCTTTGCTGCTATTGTAAGTGAGATTGTTTTTATCTATTCCTTTTTCAGATGATTTGTTGTTAGTTTGTAGAAATGCCACTGATTTTTGCATGTTAATTTTGTGTCCTGCAGCTTTGCTGAATTTATGGAGTGGATATAATAGTTTTTTGGTGGACTGGTAAAAATTTTCCCTACTGTACAATCTTGTCAGCTTCAAATAGAGACTATTTTACTTCTTCCTTTGTGATTTGGATGCCTTTTATTTCTTTTTCATGTCTGATTGCTCTGGAGAGAGGTTCCAGCACTATGTTGAATAAGAGTGGTGAGAGTGAGCACTCTTGTCTTGTTCCTGATCTTAAAGATAAAGCTTTCAACCTTTCACCATTGAGTGTGATGTTAGTTGTGGGCTTATCTTACGTGTCCTTCACTCTGTTGATGTACATTCTTTCAATACTGAATTTTTAAAGGGTTTTATCATAAATGGTTGTTGAATTTTGGCAAATGCTTTTTATGTGTCTATTGAGATACAATTTTTTGCATTCTATTAAAGTAATATATTGCATTTATTGATTGCCATATGTTGAAATAACCTTGCATTCCAGAGATAAATCTCACTTGATCATAGTGAATGATGTTTTTAATGTGCTGCTGGATTTGATTTGCTAATATTTATTTGCATATTTTTGCATTTATAATCTTCATGAATATTGGCCTGTATAGTTTTGTTTTCTTACAATGTCCTTTTCTGACTTTAGTATTTGGGTAAGGCTGTAGAATGAGTTTTAGAGTATTCCATCCTTTCCAACTTTTTTTGGAAGAACTTGAGAAGGATTGATATTGTCTTCTTTAAGTGTTTGGTAACATTTATCAGTGAAGCCATCTAGTCTTAGGCTTTTCTTCATTAGAAGGTTTTAAATTCCTGATCTAGTCCCTTTACTAACAATTGGTCTGTTCATATTTTCTATTTCTTCCTGATTAAGTCCTGGTAGGTTATGTGTTTCTAAAAATTGTTCCACATCTTCTAGGTTGTCCAGTTTGTTGGTGTATAGTTGTTCAAAATAGCCTATTATAATCCTTTGTATTTCTGTGTTGTTGTTTGTAATGTCCTTTTTTTCCTTTATAATTTTGTTGGTTTGAATCTTCTCATTTTTCCCCCCTCTTGGTTGGTCTAGCCAAAAGTTTGTCAGTTTTGTTTATCGTTTCAAAGAACCAACTCAGTTTTGTTAACCTTTCCTATTGTTTTTCTGCTCTTCATCTCATTTATTCATTCATTTTCTGTTATAATATTTATTTCCTTACTTCTGCTAACTTTGGCGTCAGTTTTTTCTTCTTTTTCTAGTTCCTTGAGGTATATATAGTCTTAGGTTGCTTATTTGAGATCTTTCTTGTTTATTAATGTGGGCATTTATTTCTATCAACTTCCCTCTTAAAACTGCTTTTGCTACATTGCCTTAAGTTTTGGTTTGTTGTCTTTTTGCTGTTGTTTGTCCCCAAAATACTTTTTTATTTCCCCTTTGATTTCTTCTTTGATCCACTGGTTGATCAGTAGACTGCTTAATTTCCATGTATTCATGAATTTCCCAGCTTTATTCCTTTTATTCATTTCTACTTTCACACCATTGTGATCAGAGAAGAGTCTTGAAATCCTTTCAATCTTGAATTTGCTAAGACTTGTTTTGTGTCATAATGTATGGTCTATCCTAGAAAGTATCCCATGTGCACTTGAGAAGAATGTATATTCTGTTGTTGAATAAAATATTCTATATATGTCTATCAGGCCCTTTTGGTCTATAGTGTTGTTTAAATCCACTATTTACCGTTGATTCTGGATGATCTATTCATTGTTCAAAATAGGGTACTAAAGTCCTTGATTGTTGTCATATTGTTCTTTATTTCTTCTTTTATCTCTATTAGCTTTTACTTTATATATTTTGGTGTTTTCATGTGGGGTGGATTTTTACAATTGTTGTGTCTTCTTGATGGATTGACCCTTTTATCATTATATGATGACCTTCTTTGTCCTTTTTTTTTTTTTTTTTTTTGCCATTTTTAAAGTCCAATCAGTGATACAAGTATAGCTACTTGGGTTTCTTGCCCAAGCAAAGCTATAGGATGGGCTTTGCACTTGCCTGGGTTCTTAATTCAGGCTTACAAGATGGTTGGGACTAAGTATTATACTTGTAGTAGGAGGAACTATGAGTTAGTTTTCATGCCCTGATGATGCAGCAGAATGGGGCCCAGGGCCTGCACAGCTGATTTTGGGAAATCAAATCAGGCAAGACTATGCACTGAATTCCCTCTGGCCAGATAGGGCCACCAATTTTCCCCTCCATATGGGGAGAGCCAGAAGCTCTGCTCTCTCTGTTAAAGTGCCACTGTCTACAGGTTATTGGATGGGCTACACAGCTTCCTGTGTGCTTTGGTTTGGTGTTGTGGTCAGGCACGCTGAAGGCTGTATGCACTCTGAGCAGGGCTACAGATTAGTTTCCCAGCCTTGGCAAAGCAGAACCCCAAGACCAGCAAGGCTTTTTGTGGTCTTGACTCAAGACAACCAGCTCCCCAGGTTCCCTGGCTGAACAGTGCCACTGGCTTTGCTCCGCAGTAATCAACTGTGCTTGCCAGATTCTCTGCTTGAGTATAGCTGGACTATACAGCTTCCAGGCTTTTCTAGTCAGGCAGGACCAGGAGTTGCACTCAGTAGTGTGCAAGGCTACTGCTCCCTTGTCTGAGCAGCGTGGGAGAACAGACTCTAAGCCTAGAAAGGTTCTTTGTTTATGGTCTTGACATAAGCCTACTCGTATCTCAAGTTTCCTCTTCAAATGGTGCCACTGCCACTGGCTTTGCTCTGAAGACAATAAGCATTACTTGCCACATTCTCTTTTCAAACATTGCAAGGCTACACAGCTTCTAGGTGTTCCGGCCGGCCTTTCTGGTCAGGCCAGCCTGGGAGCTACATTCAGCAATGTGCTATGCTCTCAGATCTCCTGCCTGGGCAGGGGCAGGCCAGCCTTCAGGGCTGGTAAGGCTTTTCATTTGACAGCTTGTTTCAGATAGACCTGTGCCTTGCTGAGTTGCCTGGTCAGACTGTGTGACTATCTTGGCTCTGCAGGTGAGCAAATCCACCAAGTGGGACTACTAGCTGAGGGCTATAGGTAGGAATTTGGTCTGCCAAGATCCAAGTGCTGGTTGTTGCAAACCTCTCATCCTTCTCTGTCACAATCAGATGCTTGGTGGTCAAACCCCACAGATTCCCCTGCAATCCCCATGGGGCAACACTGGAGTGGGAGCTCCCAAAAAGTGAGCCACAACCCTTGGGGGAGCTGGCTCCCAGGTTCTCTTTTCTCACTGGAGGAGCTATAGGCTCAGGGGAGACTTCTTGGTTCTATGCCAGCCTGGGGGGGAGAGGCAGTGCTGGCACCATGTGGCTGATCCCTTATGCTTCCAATGTGGACTCTCTTGTCTCTAGGGTTCTCTCAGTGATGTCTTGTCTGTGAATAATTGTCAGTTGTGTTTATGAGGAGGGAAAGGTCAGAAATGACCTTCCTCACAGTTTTGGTGACCCTTACCTTTCCTTTCATCTTTAAGCATGGTTTATTTTAGTTCTTTTAACATATTTATAATAGTTACTTTGAAGTCTATTAAATTTGACATCCATGCCTTCTGACAGAGAGCTGTTGCCTGTGCTTTTTATCCTGTGCATTGGTTATACTTCTTTCTTTGCATATTTCATCTTTTCTGTTGAAAATTAGCATTTGAAATAATATAATTATCCCTATGTTGTATGCCTGAAACTAATATAACATTGTGTGCCAACTGTACCCAAATAAGTGGCAGTAGTAATGTAGCAATGCTAGATACTTCTGTGCCTACTAAAGGTTTATAGTTTGCTTGTTAATTTGTTTGATGACTGGGCTGCGCTATTTTCTTGATTTCCTTAATAGTTATGAAGCCTCTGATGTCATTCCTCAGAAGGCACAGCTGTAGGCACGTGCCCTGTCACCCTAGGTTGGCAATGCTTTTAGCAGGGCCTTTTTATTGCATTTTTCTTTGAGGCTTTTCCAGAGGCTGCCTGAATCTACTAGTATCACGACAGATGTCAGGCTCCACTGACTGCCAGATGATTGCCCTCTTGTTTCTAATAATGCCCTACAACATAAGGTGTTCCAACATCTCATCCAATTGAATTTGAGCCTCTTTGCAGAGTTTTTGAGTCTAGCCTTTGAGGTTTATTCTGACCCCAGGAGAGATTTTCTTAACTACCTCTTTCTGTGGTTCTGTCTGGTAAACAAGCAAGCCTCTAGGGTTTAACTCCTCATTCTTGGGGACCTACAAGCTTCCTTTTAAGTGCTTGTCATCAAAATCTCCACTGTTTCTGAAAACACCCTTAGGCTTGCACTTCCTTACACTTCTTCCAAATAAAGAAGTTTCTTATGGAGAGCTTTGGAGTTTCCTATTCTTACGATTTGTCTCTCCCCCAGGCAGAATCTCTGAGCCACTGCTCCAGAGTTGGGCTCAAAGGCAGCATCCTGTTTCCCTTGGAACGGCACCCCTGCTTTATGAGAATCACGCTAAATAGGGGCCACAGGCTCTGGTCTCCTGAGCTTTCCCTGCCAGCACAGAACCTCCACTCTCTGAGGAGGATGGGGCCGGACATCTGGGGTCCCAGTATTTTCAACCTAACACACCTGGGGTGGAGCATCCGTCCTACATGTGGGGGCTGGGTGGATGAACAGGGCTCCGGATCACTTGGAGTTTGGCCCCAGCAACATGAAACTGGGGAATGATGAGAAGTGCTAGGGGTCTGCTTCTCCTGGAGATATAGCTGCCTCCTAACTGGTGGTTGGTGGGGAGGGAGTCCTTTCTTCTTGGCCACACCTACTCAGAGTTTCCATCACACTGAACTGTGGGGGAAGAGGGAAGGAGCAGGCACAACACAAATGCCACAGACTTCTCACCTTCTTGCCAAGATGTAATAGATTTTCTTGAATGAATCTTTCCTTATTTACTGCATGACCTTAGGACAATTTTCAGAGACTATAAATCATTATTTTTACGCAGATTTTACCAGTTATGGGTGTTTTGCTAGGGAACTGGGTCCTCAGAACTCATCATGTGGCCACTCTAGAAATTGCCTCATTTGGAATATGCAGAGTGGATTAGATCCCCAGACAAACTATTTTAAAGTCACTACTTTAATTAAGTAAACTTTACCCCCAACGTGGGGCCTGAATTGACAACCCTGAGATCAAGAGTTGCATGCTCCATTGACTAAGCCAGTCAGGTGCCCCAAGTCACTACTTTGTTTCTTTGTTTGTTTTAAGTAGGCTGCACTCCCCTTGCAGATCCCGGAGTCATGACCCTGAGATCAAGACCTGAGCTGAGATCAAAAGCCAGATACTTAATGCACTGAGCCACCTAGGTGCCCACAAGCCACTGCTTTTTAAAGACAACTTTCTCCTGCCCATTTTCCTGTTACTTGTACAAAATGCATTTTCTAAATTCTCTGGATTCTAGGAGGCTCAGCTTCTCCTCATCCTCCTAGCATGAACTGAAATCCTTTTATTTAAGGAGTTTGCATAGAAATAATTAGCTCCTTAGTTGCAATCAACACTTCTTAATCAACACTTACTTCCCTCTAGCTAGGCTTCCTGTGGAGCACAGAGGAAGAGGAAACACAGCCCCTGGGGTGATTTTGGTTTTATCTGAGTCTAAAGTAAAATAAAACACCATACAGTACATGTCAGAGAAGAGAACGAAATAGCTCCTGAGGGTATATTAGGCAAGTTTCATAGGATAAATTCTGTATGCAAAGCAAACGATTTTGCAAAACAGTCAGTTCAGGGTTGGGTGAAAGAAATAGTTTTAAAAATCTTATGTAATCTAAGTAATATCCTACTTTCCCCTCTTTTATTCAGTTGATTTAAACTTGAACAAATTCACTAATTTATTGTGAATTAAATAATTCCATAAAAGTTTTATGAAATCAAGTATGAATGCAGTTTACTATTTGGATAATTATTTGTGCAAGTATTTCTAAAAAATACCCCAATTGAATGGTGGCTATATTACCTAATCTTTAATATGGGAATAATGATGATGATGATAATATAATAAGGAGGAGGAGAGGGAAGAGAAAAAGAAGAGGAAGAAGAAGGAGGAAGAGGAGGAGGAGGAGAAAATAGCTTTTCTGTTCGGTACATGGGGCAGTTTTGATGGCAAGATAAAATAGTACATGTGCTCTGCAAAATGTTTAAAGATTTTGTAAATGTAAATTTGAGGTATTGTTTGAGTGTATTTGAGGTACTGTATTATTTTCAAAGGAACTTACACAAAAAAAACTATGAGACAAAGGAAGACAAAGTGGGATTTTTGCTAGACTATTCTTTGATCATCCGTAGTAGATTTCCTTTCCACCAAACTTCTGTTCTGCTCCCCTTTCTGAGAGCAGATACATTCACCTTCAACTCTAATTAGAATATTGAAGATAACTGCCTCCATTTTCAGAGCGGATTTTCTTTTCACCTGTTTTATTATGGGATGTAAGACTTCTTTTGTACAGTCCGTTCCAGGGCTAAAATAATTTTGAAAACCACATTCCAGAGCGCTTAAGACTATGATTTTAATTGCCCCTATTTAAATTGTGCACACATTTTCCTGAAATGGTAGCATGTAAGAAAACAGTAAAGCGATATAGAAAAACATGTTTCCAATGGGAAGATGATATAATACTGATAACACCTTCCATTATTGAACATTTACATTATTCTATTGAACACTTAAAATAGCCCTGCAACAAAAGTATTGTTATCTTCATTTTTGAGTAGAAAGGCTTAGTGGTAGCACTTCTTAGGAAAGAAGGACAAAAGAATGGGAAAAAGACAGGACAACTTTGGGAGCTGATGACAACATCCTGTTATACCATATCCTTAATTATTGTATCATGTATGTTTCTTTTTTAACAAGTTGAAAAATCTCAACTTCTTAGGGACATAACTGTGAAATGGATTATTTTTTTTTCCCCTTTCACTGCCTTTATGCTGTGGCATGTCTCCTTTCCCCACAGCCCCCCTAACACTACGACTATTGGTCCCTTTGAAGGTAATAAACTAACGGTTTCCACAGCTTCTTCACTGTCCGTGCCAGGGAGTGATATGGTGTTTACTGGTCTGTAGCAAGGTGAGGAAAGGACCAAAACTTTGTATCAATTTACAAGACTTTCTTTTTTTTTATTTTTCTTTTTTTTTTAATTTTATTATTTATTTATTTATTTATTTTTATTTCTTAAATATGAAATTTATTGTCAAATTGGTTTCCATACAACACCCAGTGCTCATCCCAACAGGTGCCCTCCTCAATACCCATCATCCACCCTCCCCTCTCACCCACCCCCCATCAACCCCCAGTTTGTTCTCAGTTTTTAAGGGTCTCTTATGTTTTGGCTCCCTCCTTCTCTAACCTGTTTTTTTTTTTTTTTCCTTCCGCTCCCTCGTGGCCTTCTGTTAAGTTTTTCAGGATCCACATAAGAGTGAAAACATATGGTATCTGTCTTTCTCTGTGTGACTTATTTCACTTAGCATAACATTCTCCAGTTCCATCCACGTTGCTACAAAAGGCCATATTTCATTCTTTCTCATTGCCACGTAGTAGTCCATTGTGTATATAAACCACAGTTTCTTTACCCATTCATCAGTTGATGGACATTTAGGCTCTTTCCATAATTTGGCTATTGTTGAGAGTGCTGCTATAAACGTTGGGGTACAAGTGCCCCTATGCATCAGTACTCCTGTATCCCTTGGGTAAATTCCTAGCAGTGCTATTGCTGGGTCATAGGGTAGATATATTTTTAACTTTTTGCGGAACCTCCACACTGTTTTCCAGAGTGGCTGCACCAATTTGCATTCCCACCAACAGTGCAAGAGGGTTCCCGTTTCTCCAGCATGTATAGTCTCCTGATTTGTTCATTTTGGCCACTCTGACTGGTGTGAGGTGATATCTAAGTATGGTTTTGATTTGTATTTCCCTGATGAGGAGCGACGTTGAGCATCTTTTCATGTGCCTGTTGGCCATCCGGATGTCTTCTTTAGAGAAGTGTCTATTCATGTTTTCTTCCCATTTCTTCACTGGATTGTTTTACAGGTGTGGAGTTTGGAGAGCTCTTTATAGATTTTGGATACTAGCCCTTTGTCCGATATGTCATTTGCAAGTATCTTTTCCCAATCCATCGGTTGCCTTTTAGTTTTGTTGGTTGTTTCCTTTGCAGTGCAGAAGCTTTTTATCTTGATGAGGTCCCAATAATTCATTTTTACTTTTAATTCCCTTGCCTTTGGAGATGTGTCAAGGAAGAATTTGCTGCAGCTGAGGTCAAAGAGGTTTTTGCCTGCTTTCTCCTCTAGGGTTTTGATGGTTTCCTGTCTCATATTCAGGTCCTTCATCCATTTTGAGTTTATTTTTGTGAATGGTGTGAGAAAGTGGTCTAGTTTCAACCTTCTGCATGTTGCTGTACAGTTCTCTCAGCATCACTTGTTAAAGAGACTGTCTTTTTTCCATTGGATATTCTTTCCTGCTTTGTCAAAGATTAGTTGGACATACTTTTGTGGGTCTAATTCTGGGATTTCTATTCCATTCCATTGGTCTATGTGTCTGTTTTTGTGCCAATACCATGCTGTCTTGATGATTACAGCTTTGTAGTAGAGGCTAAAGTCTGGGATTGTGATGCCTCCTGCTTTGGTCTTCTTCAAAATTACTTTGGCTATTCGGGGTCTTTTGAGCTTCCTTATAAATTTTAGGATTGCTTGTTCTAGCCTTGAGAAGAATACTGGTGCAATTTTAATTGGGATTGCATTGAATGTGTAGATAGCTTTGGGTAGAACTGACATTTTAACAATATTTATTCTTCCAATCCATGAGCATGGAATGTTTTTCCATTTCTTTATATCTTCTTCAATTTCCTTCATAAATTTTCTATAGTTTTCAGCATACAGATCTTCTACATCTTTGGTTAGGTTTATTCGTAGGTATTTTATGCTTCTTGGTGCAATTGTGAATGGGATCAGTTTCTTTATTTGTCTTTCTGTTGCTTCATTCTTAGTGTATAAGAATGAAACTGATTTCTGTACTTGGATTTTGTATCCTGCGACTTTGCTGAATTCATGTATCAGTTCTAGCAGACTTTTGGTGGAGTCTATCAGGTTTTCCATGTATCATATCATGTCATCTGCAAAAAGTGAAAGCTTGACTTCATCTTTGCCAATTTGGATGCCTTTGACTTCCTTTTGTTGTCTGATTGCTGATGCTAGCTAGCACTTCCAACACTATGGTAAACAACAGCAGTGAGAGTGGACATTCCTGTTGTGTTCCTGATCCCAGGGGGAAAGCTCTGTTTCTCCCCATTGAGGATGATATTAGCTGTGGGCTTTTCATAAATGGCTTTGATGATGTTTAAGTATGTTCCTTCTATCCCAACTTTCTTGAGGGTTTTTCTTAGGAAAGGATGCTGAATTTTGTCAAATGCTTTTTCTGCATCGACTGACAGGATCACATGGTTCTTATCTTTTCTTTTATTAATGTGATGTATCACATTGATTGATTTGCAAATGTTGGAACCAGCCCTGAAGCCCAGGAATTAATTCCACTTGATCATGGTGAATAATTCTTTTTATATGCTGTTGAATTCGATTTGCTAGTATCTTATTGAGAATTTTTGCATCCATATTCATCAGGGATATTGGCCTGTAGTTCTCTTTCTTTGCTGGGTCTCTGTCTGGTTTAGGAATCAAAGGAATGCTGGCTTCACAGAATGAGTCTGGAAGTTTTCCTTCCCTTTCTATTTTTTGGAACAGCTTGAGAAGGATAGGTATTATCTCTGCTTTAAATGTCTGGTAGAATTCCCCTGGGAAGCCATCTGGTCCTGGACTCTTATTTGTTGGGAGATTTTTGATAACCGATTCAATTTCTTCGCTGGTTATGGGTCTGTTCAAGCTTTCTATTTCTTCCTGTTTGAGTTTTGGAAGTGTGTGGGTGTTTAGGAATTTTTCCATTTCTTCCAGGTTGTCCAGTTTGTTGGCATATAATTTTTCATAGTATTCCCTGATAATTGCTTGTATTTCGGAGGGATTCGTTGTAATAATTCCATTTTCATTCCTGATTTTATCTATTTATAAAATCTATCTATTTTATCTATTTTATCTATCATCTCCCTTTTCTTTTTGAGAAGCCTGGCTAGAGGTTTATCAATTTTGTTTATTTTTTCAAAAACCAACTCTTGGTTTCATTGATCTGCTCTATAGTTTTTTTTAGATTCTATATTGTTTATTTCTTCTCTGATCTTTATTATTTCTCCTCTTCTGCTGGGTTTGGGGTGTCTTTGCTGTTCTGCTTCTACTTCCTTTAGGTGTGCTGTTAGATTTTGTATTTGGGATTTTTCTTGTTTCTTGCGATAGGCCTGGATTGCAATGTATTTTCCTCTCAGGACTGCCTTCACTGCATCCCAAAGCGTTTGGATTGTTGTATTTTCATTTTCATTTGTTTCCGTATATTTTTAAATTTCTTCTCTAATTGCCTGGTTGACCCATTCATTCTTTAGTAGTGTGTTCTTTGACCTCCATGCTTTTGGAGGTTTTCCAGACTTTTTCCGGTGGTTGATTTCAAGCTTCATAGCACTGTGGTCTGAAAGTGTGCATAGTATGATCTCAATTCTTTTATACTTATGAAGGGCTGTTTTGTGACCCAGTATGTGATTTATCTTGGAGAATGTTCCATGTGCACTCGAGAAGAAAGTATATTCTATTGCTTTGGGATGCAGATAAATATATCTGTCAAGTCCATCTGATCCAATGTATCATTCAGGGCCCTTTTTTCTTTATTGATCCTGTGTCTAGATGATCTATCCATTACTGTAAGTGGAGTATTAAAGTCCCCTGCAATTACCACATTCTTATCAATAAGGTTGCTTATGTTTGTGATTAATCGTTTCATATATTTGGGGGCTCCTGTATCTGGCACATAGACATTTATAATTGTTAGTTCTTCTTGACGGATAGACCCTGTAATTATTATATAATGCCCTTCTTCACCTCTTGTTACAACCTTTAATTTAAGGTCTACTTTGTCTGATATAAGTATGGCTACTCCAGCTTTCTTTTGACTTCCAGTAACATGATAAATAGTTCTCCATCCCCTCACTTTCAATCTGAAAGTGTCCTCACGTCTAAAATGAGTCTCTTGTAGACAGAAAATAGATGGGTCTTGTTTTTTTATCCATTCTGATACCCTATGTCTTTTGGTTGGCACATTTAGTCCATTTACATTCAGTGTTATTATAGAAAGTTATGGGTTTAGAATCATTGTGATGTCTGTAGGTTCCATGCTTGTAGTGATGTCTCTGGTATTTTGCCTCACAGGATCCCCCTTATGATCTATTGTAGGGCTGGTTTAGTGGTAATGAATTCCTTCAGTTTTTGTTTGTTTGGGAAGACCTTTATCTCTCCTTCTATTCTAAATGACAGACTTGATGGATAAAAGATTCTCGGCTGCATATTTTTTCTGTTCATCACATTGAAGATTTCCTGCCATTCCTTTCTGGCCTGCCAAGTTTCAGTAGATAGATCTGTCACTAGTCTTATCGGTCTCCCTTTATATATTAGAGCATGTTTATCCCTAGCTGCTTTCAGAATTTTCTTTATCCTTTTATTTTGCCAGTTTCACTATATGTTGTGCAGAAGATCGATTCAAGTTACCTGAAGGGAGTTCTCTGTGCCTCTTGGATTTCAATGCCTTTTTCCTTCCCTAGATCAGGGAAGTTCTCAGCTATAATTTCTTCAGGTACACCTTCAGCCCCTTTCTCTCTCTCTTCCTCCTCTGGAATCCCTATTATATGGATATTATTGTGTTTCATTGCATCACTTAGTTCTCTAATTCTCCCCTCATACTCCTGAATTTTTTTATCTCTCTTTTTCTCAGCTTACTCTTTTTCCATAATTTTATCTTCTAATTCACCTATTCTCTCCTCTGCCTCTTCAATCTGGGCTGTTGTTGCCTCCATTTTATTTTGCACCTCATTTATAGCATGTTTTAGCTCCTCATGACTATTTCTTAGTCCCTTGATCTCTGTAGCAATAAATTCTCTGCTGTCCTGTATACTTTTTTCAAGCCCAGCCATTAATTTTATGACTATTATTCTAAATTCATGTTCTGTTATATTGCTTAAATCATTTTTGATCAATTCGTTAGCTGTCGCTACTTCCTGGAGTTTCTTTTGAGGAGAATTCTTTTGTTTCGTCATTTTGCATAGTCCCTGGGGTGGCGCCGATTGGGGGGGGCACTTCCCCTGTGCTGTCTGAAGTAACTTGTGTTGTTGGGCCGGGCCACAGTCAGAGCTGATGTCTGTCCCCAGCCCACCACTGGGGCAACAGTCAGATGCTGTGTACCTTATCTTCCCCTCTCCCAGGGGCAGGACTCACTGTGGAGTGGTGTGGCCCCTGTCTGGGCTACTTGCACCCTGCCAGGCTTCTGGTGCCGTTTTGATGGGATCTGGCGTATTAGCCGGGTGGATCCGCAAGGTGCACAGGGGCAGGAGGGGCAGGCTCAGCTCGCTTTGCCATAGGTGGTCCCCTGAGGGAGGGGCCCTGTGGCACCGGGAGGGAGGCCACCCGTCGGAGGGATGGATCCACAGAAGCACAGTGCTGGGTGTTTGCGCGGTGCCAGCAGTTTCGGTGAACTGGTTCCCTTTGGGGTTTCGCTTGGGGGATGGGCGAGGGAGATGGCGCTGGCCAGCGCCTTTGTTCCGCTCTGAGGTGAGCTCTGTCTTCGGGGCTCAACACCTCTCCTGCCCCGGTGTCCTCTAGCCCTCCTGCTCCCCTCCAGAGCAGAGCTGTTGACTTTTAACATTCCAGAACTCACAGAGTCTGGCCCCTCCACTTTTGCCAGCCAGAATCGGGGGCTCTGCCTTGTCGAGTGGGCTGGCTGCCCCTCCACCGCCCCGGCTGCTTCCCGCCAGTCCGTGTAGCGCGCACCGCCTCTTTGCCCTTCCTACCCTCTTCCGTGGGCCTCTTGTCTATGCTTGGCTCCAGAGAGACTGTTCTGCTAGTCTTCCAGCGGTTTTCTGGGTTATTTAGGCAGATGTGGGTGGAATCTAAGCGATCAGCAGGACGTGGTGAGCCCAGACTCCTACGCCGCCATCTTCTCCCAGAGCTACTAGACTTTCTTTGAATATGATAATTATTCATTGCTTTCTGTTTGTTTCAAGATGCCCTTTGTTTCATGATGTAACAGTTACAGTAGATGGCAGGTTTTGCTTTGTTTTGTTTTTTAATGTTTATTATTTTTGAGAGAGAGAGACAGAGAGACAGAGAGACAGAGAGACAGAGAGACAGAGAGCAAGCAGGGAAGGGGCAGAGAGAGAGGGAGACACAGAATCCGAAGCAGGCTCCAGGCTCTGAGCTGTCAGCACGGAGCCCGATGCAGGGCTGGAACTCACAGACCATGAGATCATGACCTGAGCTGTAGTCGGCCGCCCAACCGACTGAGCCACCCAGGTGCACCTGTTTTGTTTTTTTAAATGTCCTTACTTGGAAAAATATAAACATGGCAGGGCTATTACAATCTCTTCCTTGTTTTTATCATACTGCAAATTAATTTTTATATAGATAATAAAATTCACATGGTTAAACAATAAAAAACTACAGGAAAAAGTGAATGGTCTCCCTGGCACCCCACCTACCTCTGTCACTAGCATATTAGTATTTTTGTAGTTTTTTTATGCATGTATATATATATTTTTTTACCCCTCTCCCAACATCTTTATGCAAAAGATGATATTTTACTGTTCTGCCCTTGTTCTTTTCATTTACACATATTATCCTACAATTATTTTTTGGTATCAGCACAAAGAAGCTTTTTTTTTTTTTTTTTGGCATGTAGACGTATTTTTCATTTTTTTTAAAATAGATGTTTATTCTTGAGAAGGACAGAGAGACAGAGACAGAATGTGAGTGGGGGAGGGGCAGAGAGAAGGGGAGACACAGAATCTGAAGCAGGCTCCAGGCTCTGAGCTGTCAGCACAGAGACAGAAGCGGGGCTCGAACCCATGAACTGCGAGATCATGAGCTGAGCTGAAGTCAGACGCTTAACCAAAAGAGCCACAGATGCCCCCCCTTTTTCTTTTTAATTTTTTAGTATTTGTTTATTTTGAGAAGGACAGAGAGAGAAATACAGACCGTGAGTGGGGGAGGGGCAGAGAGAGAGAGAGAGAGAGAGAGAGAGGGAGACACAGACTCTGAAGCAGCATTCTTTCTTAATAGTAGCATACAATTCAAAGTAGGAATAAACTATTATGTATTTAACCAGTCTTCTGTTAATGGATATAAGACCATTTCCAATCTTCTGCTACTATAAACAATGCCACAGTGAATAACTGGACATATTTATCATTTCACACCCATGCAAGTATATCTACAGGGCAGTTTCCCTGAAGCTGAATTTGTAGGTCTGAGGATGAATACAAGGTAGTTTTAATGATGCTGTCACTTTGCCCTCCACAGGGCAATGAATTGGGAGGGTTATACCAATTTCCACTTTCACCAGCAATGTACGAACGTACCTATTTTCCCACAGCCTCACAAACAGCCCCACAATCCAGAGTCTTATGGATTATAACCAACCTACTAGGAAAAAAAAAAGTGGTTTACCTGTACAGTTTTAAGTTGCATTGATATTATTATGAATGAGAGTATACATATTCTCATATGCTGAAGAGTCGTTTGTAGTTCCTTTTCTGTTACCATGCTTTGTATACTTGCCCATTTTTCTGTTGGGTTGCTGGTCTCACTCTTCTCGATTTTCTGATTATGAATATCATACCTTCATTATTTGATATGTGTGTATTTGTAATTATGTGTCTTCATTAGCATTACAGAGTTCTCTTCTTTGTCATGTTTAATTCTTTCTTTTAAACGTGAATTTTACCTTGTTTGCTCCTGAGGTTGTAAACCTGGTTTTTTGATTGACCTTGCACTTACATTTGTCCAGTTCTCCTTTATTCATCTGTTTTATTTCCAACCTTGCAGACCCGTATCTTGTGTACAATTGTGCTTCTTTTTATTTGTTGCTATTAGAGTATGATTTTATCTTAGTTGCCAGTGTATTTAATATTATATTTTCTTTTTTTTAGAGTTTAGAGTCTTTTACTCTGTAAGGTCTGTTTGCTTTATTTTGTGTCTCAATGTAGAATGTTGAAAGGCAATTTTTCCAACACACAGTGTGCCCTTTATCTATATATGTATTTATATATATATTGAATTATATATATATTATATATATTGAAATATAACCATAATACATATTTCAAGTTTCCTTTTATTTCACGGTTTATTTTTCTTGATATATACCCTTAAATATTTGTTTAGTTCTTCCTTAGTCACTCTAATTATGAGTAAATTGGATCACCTTTGTCTGTCTTCTTTCCCTATTATGGTGTCTGTATGTATAATCTTTCTTATGTATTTCTATATTACATTGTTGACTTTTCACATATTCTCTGTGTCACTAGTGCCTTTTTGAATATCACTTCTCTCTTCTAGTAATTCTAATTCCATTTTTATTTCTGTGACACTTTTCATTTTTTTCCTATTTATTTCTTGAGTTCTGGTACTTTTATGCCCTGTTGTCTTAGTCTCCTTTCTTTTAATTTCTATATTTCTTCATTGTGGTTTTTCTTCACTGACACACTACTTCTGTATGTTCTTTTAAATTAATAGCGAAATATTTGAGTGAGATTTTTATTTGCTGAGTGTCCACATTTTTTAATGAATATATTTTTTTAAGTTTATTTATTTTGAGAGAGAGAGTGTGAGGGCAGGGAGGAACAGAGAGAGAAGGAGAGAGAGAATCCTAAGCTGTCAGTGCAGAGCCTCAATGTAGGGCTTGATCCCATGAACCACAAGATCATGACCTGAGCCAAAACCGAGAATCGGACGCTTAACTGACTGAGCCACTTAGGAGCCCCTTTTAGTGTGTATTTTTGTTTGTCTTATATTCTCTTTTTCCCCATATTTTTTATTTTATATATACTTTGATTCAATGCTTTTCCAGTGACTTTTTCTTGTAACTCACCCAAATATATTTTTCTCAGACACAAGGCTTCCAGGCTTCACATCCTAAATACTTTCTCCTTCTCTACCACACAAATTGCTTTATGCTAAAACGGTTCCTCCATGTTATTTTTTGGTCTTTCATTCTTTCCTTCTCTGAGCCAAACCGTGTCCAGAGAGACTTGTTCAAGCATTCCTGCTAACCCCAGTTCTTACTCCCACTAATAAAAACAATCTATACTGGTTTGCACATTATAGTGAGACTTCTTATCTTAAGGAAGTATATTTTTCTTGGAACTGAGACATCTAGCCACCTTTATGGTTTTCTCTGAACTTCTAGTGGTTTTGCCTAGTCTGAGCTCATTTTGGCATCCCTCCATATATTTTGAGGTATGGATAATAAGTGTATCCTAGTTTTCCTCAAAACAAAGTTTGTGTTTCCCTCACTTTCTCCTTGTGGGTCTTCATGTGACTTCCAGGAGGAGAAAAGATACTGATCCAGCCATGTTTATCCTAGAAGTCTCTCCCCCTATATTTGTTTTAATTATGTAGCTCTGAAGCCCAAACCAGGGAACCATTGATCTGAACAGCAGTCTCTGAACTTAGTTCACCCTGATTTTCAAAACTGAATCAATTCTTAAGATTCTCAGGTCCCAATGATGCAACTCAGCATCATTGAGATCCTTGGCAACTGCTCCTTTATTTAATCAATCAATTTAGATAAACACAAATACTGTATCCAAAGTACCACAACAATAATGTGCCCTTTACTTGTTAGAGGATGACACAAGTACATGAACCATAGTTAAATGAAGAATCTGAACCTGATGAGTTCTAGCTAAGTAGGAAAGTGAATAGAAGAACTTTGTCAAATATTAAGTGTTCAATGAAAAAAGAAAAAACAGACCACATGTATGTAATTTGATCTACAAGAAAAACTCCCAGATATGTTTAAATTAAATGCATAGTTTCTATTCAATTAGCTGTATCTTTCCCACATGACTTGCGTTAATAGAACATGTTTTCAACTATTCTTCTAAACTAGAGCAGAGGATTAAAGGTTAGGGTGGCCAGTGACACAGGCAGCAAAGAATTGCAGAGTAGAGCAACAAGCAGGACAGAGTTTATTCACTGTCCAAAGGAGAGGGGCCAGACATTAAGAGAGATTTTGGGGGGCGTGGGGGTGGCTCATTTGATTAGGTGTCGTATTTCAGCTCAGGTTGTGATCTCACTGTTTGTGAGTTTGAGCCCCATGTCTGGCTCTGTGCTGACAGCTCAGAGCCTGGAGCCTGCTTCGGATTCTGTGTCCCCCTCTCTCTCTGCCCCTCTTCCACTCATGCTCTCTCTCTTTCTATCTCTCTCTCAAAAATAAACAAACATTATAAAAAATTTTAAAAAAAGAGAGATTTTGGCCCTGAGCTTCTGTTGGGCTGGCCCATTTAAGGTTTGTTTTGTTCTGAGTTTTTTTTGTTGTTGTTGTTGTTGTTGTTTTTGTTTTTAGTAAGGATGTGAGAGGGTTTTAGCTGTACTTCTCATTGGAGGTGTGGGGAGGGGCTGACTCTTGGCCAGATAGAACAGAAGGTGGCAGGTTTCTTGAGGGGCTCTGTCAAAGCTCATTTGGGACATGGGTTGTAGTCAGGCTAGAGAAGAGTATGTTTTGAGTTGTGGACTATTTTCTGAGAATGAGGGACACCATGACTTAGAAAATCAAAGAGTTAGGGCCAAGTACAGACACCTGTGAGTTTTGTCTGTAAGCTTGGCTGGTGAGGGGGCTTTGAATACAACCCTTTCATTCCCTCCTCTTTCTCTCTTTTTTTAAATTTAGATTTCAGTAGTTAGCCTACAGCACAATATTGGTTTCTCTCTCCTCTCTTTATTTGAAATTATCATTGATTGGGGAATATGGGAGAAGGTCATTCTTATGTAACTGCTTCCTGCTGAGGTGGGGTGAAGAGCCCTCCTTGTCTCAGCTTCCTGAGAGACAAGAGTGAGGGAGATATTAGTGGTGGATTGTTCTGAAAGCAAGGGCTTAAGTGTGAGCTTGTTGAGACCTTAGAGAGCTACCAAGGGTTGATATTCAGTCCTGGATGAAGGAGATTAGATATTTTAAAATATATGGCCCCAAAATAGGGACTAGTCCAATAACTAAGAAAGTTCCCAGGAAAGGAGTGAGCCAAACCAGATATCTAGTTTCTAGGAGAACCAGTCAGCCCCCAAGTTTTTATATTGTTCTTGATTGTCTTTAGCTGAGTTGATAATTTTATCAAGACTAGAACCTGACCTGACTCATTTACATAGAAGCAACATTCTTCCTGTAGTAAGGCCCCTCCCCATCCTCCCCACCAGCCCCTGATTAGCCGTCAATAGGTCTAAAGCCTGAGGATTTTTGAAGAACCACTCCTGCCAGGGAATGAATCAGTCTGTCTCTGCACAGCTTGGAGTGTGGAAGCCAAGCGGCTTACTTGCTGAGTCAAGGAAAGAGAGAGTTCCCATGTATGGATAGAATGAGCTATTCCTCCTGTGCCCATCTCAGCTCCCATAAAGATTGCAAGGAGGAAGAGGATAGACACCAGCTCAGCTCTTCAAGGACAGGATAGAAGGGACTGGGTTTTCACTTGAGTGTCTGTTACAGTCTGTGTCAGGGTCTGAGGACTGGTGAGTTGGGAAAGTGTAGGCCAGGAATTAGCTATATGGGGGTGTAGTATCCCTTCCAGAGAAATGCCCAGGTGCTGCAGAGAAAACAGGTGCGAGGCTCAGGCTCCATGCAGGGCTATATGGTGAGTTGTCCAACTCTTTTATTTTGGGGAGCATATATGGGATAAATCTCCCCTACCATGGTCACTGTCAGTGGAGTGATGTAGACCAGCTATATGGGTGTTGAATATGATTTGGTAGGAAAATTAATATGCTCCTAGGTGTGGTCCCATCTCTAGTCAGTGCCATCAGGGATTTTATAGGATTGACAGTTTTGTGTATTTTTGGGTTGG
Organism: Leopardus geoffroyi; assembly: GCF_018350155.1. Taxonomy (NCBI): domain Eukaryota; kingdom Metazoa; phylum Chordata; class Mammalia; order Carnivora; family Felidae; genus Leopardus; species Leopardus geoffroyi. The sequence goes on along the minus strand of NC_059326.1, from coordinate 10,788,772 downwards.
AAGAAGAAGTTGGAGTTGTTGTAGGGGCAAGAATTATCCAGGCCTGGGCAGTCTGTTGTATCACTAGTGGAAGAGAGTATCCAGGTAGCTTTGGTGTTGGGTCTTGTGGGTATGGTTATGTTGTTGGGTTTGTGAAGGTAAAAATCAGTGCCCCACCTATCTGTTTGAGGGAGTCCTTGCTTGTTGTGTGGAGGGGTTAGTGGAAAGATTAGGGAATCGTTAAAGACATTTTGGAAGACCATCTGTAGGTCAGACTGTAAAGCATTAACACAGATAGGTGATGTTTGTGTTGGCTTTATCCCTGATAGAATTGGTCTGGATATAAGAAGGAATTTATCGAATTGAGTGATAATTTGGGCATTAATATTGAAGTCAAGGTGTTCATCCTTTGAAATGTGTTGGACGTGGAAGGTAGTATTGAGCAGGTACCAGTCAGTTAAGTTGCTGGTGATGGGAATCAGTCCCTTGGTTGAGGAGGTGGGGGCACATATCAAACGGTTTTTGTCTGTTGTATTTTTGTTGTTAAGAGTTTAGATGGCTGCCTTGGTGGACTGGAAGTAAGGATGGTGAAGTGCTTGAGAAGAGTGGAGAGTGGAGTTGAGGGTGAGTGCCCCCAGAGTATTTGGGACCCTCATAGTAGCCATAGAGAGTATGGGGGGAGCCCCAGAAAAAGTGATCTGCAGAGAAAGTGATTCCATCCTGGTGGGAGTAGACAATTTCTCATTCATTGATCAAGGATTATAATCAATATCCCAAGAATGAGGACTTCCCAGAGCAGAGGGTGAATCAGGGTTATTAGGACTTATTGAAGGTATTGACAGATTTCATCAAAGGAGTATTCCATGAAATCTCCCTGTAGGAGCTTGTTCCAGACCAGAGTATGAATAAAGGATTATACCTTTCCAGAGGTGAAGTCCTTACAGGGATCAGGTGGATAATGTTGGAGGTCAGCTAGGATGGAGTCAAAGAGGTTTCTTGCCTGTGAGGGCATGGAGGGGCTTTTACCTTTTTGAAGAGCAGTTTGAGGTCACTGGTAGGCTGAGAGGTGTATTGTAGGGGCTCAGCAGGTGGGCAGTCTTCTTTTGGTGGTGGGGTTGTTAGCTTGAGTCTTGAGAGGTAAATCCAGGAAGGAATCTGAGGAGTTTGACTGCAATGGGGATAACCCATTATTTGAAAGATTATTTGAAAGGGTTATCTTCCATTGTGGTTGAAGTGGTTTTATTTGACCTGGGAGTTCCTTTAAAAGGACCAGTTGCTTGGTTCTAATGTTTGCTTGGTTTGAAGGTTGGTGAGGGATTTGGGAGGTGTTGATCTGCATATTCCCTGAGTATTTTTCAAGTGATTTCTACTGTGGGGAGATAGTCTTCCAAGGGAGGGGGCTCTGTTTTTAAGTCGGGGTGTAGCAGGGTGTAGCTCATGCCATACATGAGCTTGAAAGGGCTCAGAAAGAGGGGCACTTTAGGAGTAGCTCATATCTTTAGAAGTGCATAAGGAAGGAGGAGTGGCGAGCCCATTTTAAGCTCTATGGATAACTTAGTGAGTTGTTGTTTAAGAGTTGAATGAACTTTGTCTAGTTTTTCCAGAGTGTTGAGGGTGATAAGCTGAGTGGAGTTTGTAAACGATTCCTAGGGACTAAGATACCTATCACTTTGTAAGGAGGTGGGGAACCCAAAATGGGAATGATCTCCTGAAGAAGGACCCGAGTTACTTCTGAGGCTTTTTCTGTAATGGTGGGGAAGGCTTCAAGCCAGCTTGAGAAAGAGTGAGTTTTAGTAGGTATTTGTATTCCTTGTGCTTGGACATGTAAGTGAAGCCTAACTGCCAATCTTGTCTGAGTAAGTGTCAACAAAATTGGTGGGTCAGGATGGAGGGCAGTGGTCTAAGGCATCTTTTTAGGTCTACTGACTGTCATATGAGGCAATTCCTGGTGATATTGGTAAGCCTGGTTTGTAAGTCTTTGCACCAGAGGAGACATCTTAAGAGTGTGTAAAGGGGCCTTGGTCCTATATGTAAAGAGTTATGAATGTTATTGAGGATTACCTCCTTTTGTTCTATAGGAAGCACGAGTCTTCCCTGAAATATCATCCAGGGTCCTTTCATGCTGGCCCCCTTTTTTATGGATGTTGTGCTTTCGTTGTCTGAGTATCTGGGGGTAATTGCAGGATGGGGAAAGTGTACTTTGAGTCAGTGTAAATTTTGAGGCTTTTATCTTTGCCTAAGGTACGAGCTCTGGTGAGAGTGATGAGCTCTCCTTTTTGCGCCAACGTCCCTAGTAGTAGGGGGTGAACTGTCTATGACTTGTGTGGTTGTGGTAATTGCATATCTTGCCTTTCTATTTCTATTTGATATTAAACTTCCATCTATAAACCATAAATATTCTGGGTCTGAAGGGGGAAGTTCTGTCAGATCTGTTTGGATTGCTTGGGAGTATTCTAAGATCTCTGGGCATGAATGTTCTCCTGGCTGTGTTGTGGGGAGGAAAGTGGCAGGATTTAAGGTAGTAGATTTTTGAATGGTGATGTCAGAGTCCACCAGAAGTGTTTGGTATTGTGTGATTCAGCACCTTGTGAGAAAGTGATAGGCATTGTTGTTTAGGATGTCTACAACCCGGTGAGGGGAAAAGATGTCTGTGTGTTGTCCATATGTGAGTTTGTTAACTTCCTGAGTTAATAGGGCCATGGCTTCTAAGTCTCAGAGGCATGGAGGCCATCCATTGGCTGTGTCGTCTAATTGTTTTGAGAAAAAAGCTACTGCTTTCAAGTCTTGTCCATATATATTTTTAAGTTTATTTATTTATTTTGAGAGAGATACAGTGCAAGTGGGGGAGGGGTAGAGAGGGGGAGAGGGAGAGAGAGAGAGAGGGAGAGAGAGAGAGAGAGAGAGAGAGAGAGAATCCCAAGCAGACTCCATACTGTCAGTGCAGAGCCTGATGTGGGGCTTGAACCCACGAAGCCACAAGATCATGAGCTGAGCCTAAACCAAAAGTAGGATGCTTAACTGACTGAGCCACCCAGGCCACCCTGGCCCATATATATTTTTTTAATGTTTATTTACTTTTGAGAGAGAGTGAGAGTGTGTGTGGGGGAGAGGCAGAGAGAGAGGGAGGCAGAGGATCCAAAGCAGGCCCTGCACTGACAGCAGAGAATCAAACGTGGGGCTCAAACTCACGAACTTTGAGATGGTGACCTGAGCTGAAGTTGAACATTAAACCAACTGAGCCACCCAGGTGTCCCAAGTCTGGTTCATATTTCTGTCCCAATAGTCCTAGAGCTATTCCTCCCCTCTCTGTTGTGTACAGGAGAAAATTCTTTTGAAGGTTAATAAAGGCCAGGGCTGGGGCTTGAAGGAAGACCTGTTTTGAAGTGTGAAAGGCTGTGAGGAAAGGGAATGTGATTCTAGAAGTTCATGTTCAGGACCAAACTATAGAGAGAGGTTTGGCTATAAGACCATAGTTGGGAATCCAAATCCTAAAGCATACTGTGAGACCTAAGAAGGCACGAAGTTGGGTTTTGTTTTTTTGTTTTTGTTTTTGTTTTTGTTTGAATGATGGGGGCTATAAATTAGAAGTGAGTTGTTTTCATTGGGAGATAATGGCCTTGTGTCCTGTTCTAAGCAAAAATCCTAGGTATGTGACAGATAGTTGATTAAGTTGGGCTTTGGAGAAGGAAACTTTAACCTTTGTTGTTCAGGAAAGTAAGGGGAGTGATGTTGTCAGAAATAGAAGTGGTCAAAGAAGAGTTGCAGAGAAGAAGGTCATTGACATATTGGATAAGAGTACTCTTTGGGAGGGAGAGGTTAGAGAAATCTGATGCCAGAGTTTGTCCAAAGAAGTGGGGGCTATCCCTAAAACCCTGGGGGAGAATTGTCCACCATGGTAACTATTTGGAGTGTCAGGTGTCAGGGTCAGTCCAGGTTAAGGCAGAAAGGTCCAGGGATTCTGGGGAGATGGGAATATTGAAAACTGCATCTCTAAGATCTAAGACAGTGAAGTACATAATGGAAGATGTAATGGTGGAGAGAAGGGTATATGGATTGGGGATGACAGGGTGGATGCAGTCAACTGCCTCATTGATAATTCTGAGATCCTGAACTATTTATTCTGTAAGAATCATCTGGCTTTTTGACTGTAAGGATTGAAGTACTGTAAGGAGAGTTAGTAGGTTTTAATATATTTGAGGAAAGAAATTTGGAAATGAGGGTTGTAAGCCTTACAAGTCCTCAGATTTGAGAGGATATTGGGGTTTTGAGAGGAAAAAAGTAGAATCTTTGAGGTTATGGTAATGGAAGTAAGGTGAGTAGCCTTAACTGGTTTAGAGGTTCCCTATACAGATGAGGGAACCAAAGTCATAACTGGAGAGAGTAAAGTGAGAGCACGGTATTTAGTAAGGAGTCCCAAGAATTGGGATTGTGGGTGTATGGGGTGCCATTGAAGGTGAGTCGCTATTTTCATCATGATGTCTTGTCCTAGGAGGGGGACAGGACAGCATGGCAGAACAAAAAAGGAATGGCTAAAGAATTTATCTCCCAGAGCACAAGACAAGAATGAGGTAGCTGAAGGATGAGAAAGAAAGCCATTGACCCAATGACAGAGATGGGGGAGGGAAAAGAGTGTCCCTAAAAATCTGGGGAGAGCAGTGGGGAGTTGCTCCCATGTCTTTAAGAAATGATATGTTCTTACCTTCAACGAAGAGAGTCACCCTGGTCTCAGCTGTGAGGAAGACATGTTCAGGAGCCTTTGCTGATCCTGAGATGTGTCAGCCCATGTTCTAAAGAAGTCCCAAGAGATCTACCACCAGAGTTATGGCTTATATCCCCTATTTGGGCCCCCAAAGACAGGTTTTTGGAGGTGGGGTCTCCCCCACCTACTTTGAGGATGGGGTAGTTACTTTTTCAGTGGCCAACCTTGCTTATAGGTGGGGCAAGGGGTTTTGGGTGGCAGTTTTTTATTGGGACATTGTTTAGACCAGTGGCCAGGCTTACCACAGGTGTAACAAGCTCCAGGAGGGGGCTTGTGGAATGTTTGGGTCATGCCAGCAGGTTAAGACTTCTCCACAATAGCTCCCATTAGCCAGGAGCTGATAAGCCTGAGATTGTTTTTTTATTTCTTTGTCTCCTTTCCTCTTTGATTTCCTCCTCTCTGTTACTAAAGGCCTTGAAGGCCAGGTCAGTAGTTCGGATTGAGGGGTTTGAGGGCTTTATCTACTTTTTGAAGTTTCTTTCTAATATCTGGGGCTTACTGGGAGATGAAATGTATAGCCAGGATCAATTTTATTTTGTGAGAGTTAGGATCAAGGTGGTGAATTTTTGAAGAAACCTGAGTGAGGAAAAGGGCAGGGTTTTGATCTGATCTCTGAGTGATTTCCCTTAACCTTTCATAATTGATCTGTTTAGAAGCTGCCTGTTTCATGCCTTCTATAAGGCAGATGACCACGTGGTCATGTTTGACCTTGTCTCCAGGGGAGGGTTGGTAATTTCAGTTGGGCTCAACTAAGGGAACCACTGCAATGCCAGGAGCATATTGTGTAGGCTTTCTGTGGCTCAAATCATCAGCATGTTCAGTAGCCTTGGACCAAATTCGGTTTTTGTCCTTTGGGGTGGTATAGGTGGGGAAAATAACATACAGGTCCTTCCATGATAAATCACAGGAAAGGGTGAGGTATTCAAATTCTTTAGTGAATCTGGAGAGATCTGTTGAGAAAGAGCCAAGCTTAGATTCTGTAGGAGAAATATCTGGCATGGAGAAGGGAACATGGACCCGATTACTGCTGTCTGTTCCAGACACCTCCTGAAGAGGTGGTGGGAGCATCAGCAAGTTGATAAGAGTGGCCAGAATGAGTGTGGGCTGGAGAAGCATTGGGACATGGAGGCAAGTGTTGAAGGGGGAAAGGTGTGCCAATGAGTCTGCGGCGGAGCATTGAGGTGCCAAGAGAGGATTGACTGTGGGTGAGTGGAAAGGCAGACATGGAGATTGGTTGGGAGTGTTGAAGTCTGAATTGTGAGAATTGGAGAGAGGGAGAGGGGTCTTTTGGTGAGATAGAAGGAGAATATGGCAAACAGCACAAAGGTCAGGACGATGCGTAAGTTCAAAAAAAGCTTTCACATAAGGAACCCTGGGCCATTTACCCAGGTGATGACAATACAAACTCACTGTTTTGAGTTTGTGGCCAGACCTCCTGACCATCTAATTTATATTGGGGCCAGGCTGTATTACAGTAGAAAATAAGATCTTTGGGCTGAATATCTTGTTCCAGTTGGAAGTTTTTGAGATTTTTAAAGAGGCATCCCAGAGGGCAGTCCTTGGGAGGAGTGGACAAGGTATTGTCCATCTGGAAATCTAGGAAAAGAATAAGGGAAATTTTGAGGACTGGGAACAAAGGGAAAAACCATGAAGGGAGACATCTTGACCCAGTGTCCTGAAAAGAATATGAAACCTTGATCATTGCCGAGCCTGAGAGAAAGGGGCATCCCCCAGTCTTAGGGGTCAGTATGAGGGAAGGAATTGAGCATCCCAAACTTTGGAAAGACCCAGAAGAGGCATCCCTCTAATGGTCAATATGTTGATTATTGACTGAGCCCCATACTGTGGCTTGAACCTTGGGATGGGGAATCAGCCAACACCTGGTGATTGTATCCAGTGCTCAAGATCTCAAAAAGCCCTCCCAAAAATGAAAATTTGACTTACTCGAGATTAGTTGACAAGGAGATCTGGTTGAGATGGAGTCAAGTCAACGGGCAATGGCCAGTCCCCATACAGGCCACCAAAAATGCTTGGGTGGCCAGTGATACAGAGGGCATAGAATTGCACAAAGAGTAGAGCAACAAGCAAGACAGAGTTTATTCAGTGTCCGAGGGAGAAGAGGGGTCAGACATCAAGAGAGATGTTGGCCCTGAGCTTCTTTTGGGCTGTGCCTTTTACGTTTTTTTTTTTTTGGGGGGGGGGGGTTGTTTGTTTGGTGGGTTTGGATTGGTCTGGTTTGGTAAGGATATGAAAGTGTTGTAGCTGTGCCATGGTGGGTGTGGGGAGGGGGCTGACTCTTGGCCAGGTAGAGCAGGAGGTGACAGGTTTCTAAGGGGCTCTGTCCAGGACTTGTCCAGGATGAGGGTTGTGGTCAGGCTAGAGAAGAATATGTTTTGTAGTTGTGGACTATTGTCTGAGAATGAGGGGCACCATGACCTAGAAAAACAAAGAATTAGGGCCAAGCACAGGTACCTGTGAGTTTTATCTGTAAGCTTGGCTGAGGAGGGGGCTTTGAATAGAACCCTTTCACTTTCACTACTCGTCTTTTCCTTATATGTTCTTATTCAAGTGTCTGAGAGAGAGGCTTGCTTTATTATCTTCTGGCAATGATGAGAGATGATGGCTAATTCAGATGGATACAAAGAATTAAATTGTTGCTGGTTATTAGCCACTGGATACTTTATTTCAGTTTTAATCCTAGATTTCTGCTTATTTTGTATGAAATTATACATGATATGAGTTGGATAGATTTAATATGTGAAAGGGCAAAAAGAGCTTCCATAACAATGGGAATGACTTTACCCCTTGCCCTTTGCTTTTGCACATCTACAGAAGGAGAATAGACAGAATGATCCTAGGGTCCTCCTCTCCTCAGGTGCTGTGCTCTGCAATAATGCTCCAAAAGCAATGTAAGGGACTTGAGGTACACAGATAATTCAAGCCAAAGACTTAGCCTCCCTCCCATCCTGTAAAGACCCCACATGAGCAACCTCTGGGCATAACCATCTGATTGTACTCTGGCAGTGTCTGTCCTTACCTTGAGCAGAGACAAACCTCTGTCTGTTATGGTCTCCCAAGTGATCTGCTGGATGTTTTGATCTAGTTTCCCTTAAATGGTATATTTATATGCCTAGTCAAAACAACAACAATCACAGCTGAACCACGCCAAGAAGTCTGGGAAGTTGTGCTGTTTATATTGGAAAAAAAGTCTTCAGTGAAACCCCCTCAGCCCTACTTTGAAATCTAAAGCACAATTAACTAACTCTAAAGGGAAACCTTTATAATGGGAAGTCCCATGTTGTAGAGGCCTATCAGCATAAAACATGCCCCTCAGCCTCACACAACAACCCCAAAACCACAAGGAAGTTATGCCTGCCATGCCTTTAAGGGCTCTTGAAGCTGTTGGCTCTGAAATGTAAAGTCCTGCTATACATATGTCAGTATAAATCAGAGGGTATTTTGACACAAGACAAATTACATTTGAAAGGTTTCAGTTGAGTAGCCAGGGTCCAGGTTTCACTAATTAAAAAGTCTGTTTCTCATTCCATATTTCATGTGAGTCACTCGTAAGAGAACCTTCCAATCAGCAGTCATTCTTGGTGGCCTCTAAATCAGTCTGCACATTGCCAATCCTGTGGGTATTTTATTTATTTTATTTCTTTTAATTTAAATTTTAGTTAATATACAGTGAAATATTGGTTTCAGGAGTAGAATTCAGTGATTCATGCCTTATATATAACACCCAGGGTTCATCATGACAAGTGCCCTCCTTAATGCCCATCACCCATCAAGCTTGTCTCCCACCCATCTCCCTCAATCAACCCTCAGTTTGTCTATCATCAAGACTCTCATGGTTTGCTTCCCCCTCTTCTCTCCCCCCACTTCCCATATGTTCATCTGTGGTCATTTTAAAACACTTGTGTATCTAATGGTTAGGGATGTTGTCTTTGGAGTCAGGTGGTCTAAGACCACATTCCCCTCAGATACTTAATAGCTGGAGGATGGTGGCCAGTTGCTTAACTTCTTTGGGTCTCTATTTCTTCATGCTGTGAGGATCAGATGAGATAGATTGCCTAAAGCAGAGAATACATGGTCTGACACAAAGTCATCTGCCTTTACAAGGAAGTTATACCACACATTCAAGGACGAGATCCTTCCAGTTGCATACAATTCTTCCTAATACATTTTATAAAGCTAGTAAAAAGTTTTTATAAATTCCACACTAGGAATATGGAAGACAAATCTCACTCATAAATGGTGATTAAAAAAAAACTTGAAATGTATTGGTAAATCAAATCAAATCTAGCCATATATACGTATGTGTGTGTGTGTGTGTGTGTGTGTATACACACATATATAAAAATACATTATTTTAGGTTTATTTTAGGAATTGCAATGTTGATTTGTAAGTAGAAAATCTCATGTAATTCAGTTTATTAATATATTCATACACAAGAACCATATAGTCATCCCCATAGAGGCATAAAAACGTTCAGTAAAATTCAGCCCAAATCTTAGCAAACTAGCAATAGAAAAGAACTTGTTACATCTGTAGAATATCCCCCAAAATAATCACTAGCATTATTGTTACTGCTGACATTTTAGAAACAATTTCATTTATAATTATGAAAATTCAAGGATATTTATTTTCTTTTCAATATTGAATTATGGTCCCAACCAATGAATTCAAGATGAGAAGAAATTGAGGTAATAAGGGTTGGAAAGAAGAAATGGAAATGTCATTATTTGTAGAAGTTATGATTGTCTACATAGAAAATCCATAATGATTTTCAAATAAATTATTAGATTTAAAAGGAGGTTTTAGCAAGGTTTCTAGATATATGTCAATATGCCAAAAATTACATTTCTATACAGTAGAGACAGAAAATAGCATTTTAAAAGTATATAATGGGGCGCCTGGGTGGCGCAGTCGGTTAAGCGTCCGACTTCAGCCAGGTCACGATCCCGCGGTCCGGGAGTTCGAGCCCCGCGTCAGGCTCTGGGCTGATGGCTCAGAGCCTGGAGCCTGTTTCCGATTCTGTGTCTCCCTCTCTCTCTGCCCCTCCCCCGTTCATTCTCTGTCTCTCTCTGTCCCCAAAATAAAATAAAACGTTGAAAAAAGAAAAAAAAATTTTTTTTTAAAAATAAAAAAAAAGTATATAATTTATTACAGTCCATAATAGTCATTCTAAAATAAACCTTATAAAAATGTGTAAGACCACTTATAGAACTTTATTAACAGATAATAAAAAGATCTAAATAAATTAATAAATATATTGTGTTCATGCATAGGAATATTTCATACCACAATGATAACACTTTTCATTCAAATAGACCTATAGATTCAAAAACGGTTCCAATAAAAATCCCACCAATTTTTTTTTTGAGAATTTGGATAAGTTGATTCTTAATTATGTGTGAAAAAGCAAAGTCTAAGAAGAGCCAAGACTCTCTCAAATAATAAGTTGAAGGAACTTATTATTATATTGAGACTTACAAAATCTCAAAAGCATAAATGATAGTAAAAAATAGAATGATAAATATAAAAATAAAGGTAATAGCTACCCCAGGATATTAGAGAGTGAAATGTGACTCAGAAGAGACACGTAAAGGCTTCAATGATATTGATGCTATCCTACCTTTGAATATGAGTTGCTGTTGTTTAAATTATATCAACTATGTTAAAATGTGAAAAGATATGCCTAATAGAATGCTTAAAATATTGCATGTCTTAATAAAAATTTTAAACAGATTAAATGTGCATAGGTACATATATACATATTTTCTGACCTTTGTCATATTTGCTTTCTCAGACATTTCTTACATTTAAAATATTTTTAAGAACTCCTCACCTTCCTCTTTTATTTGTCACTGTTCCTCTTAAACAAGCTGTGGTGGCCAGAACTGAATACTCGTTTTCAGAATGGATTTTATTGTAGATGTCCTTACATAAGTGAACAAAGAATTCTACTCTTATTTCCCAGTACTAAAAGTTGTGATTTTTGCCCTAATATTATTAGAGTTTCTGTGGAGCACAGATTTCTAAATGGTTGGTCTGGTAGGTGGGAGAAAGAATGGGAAAGGAGCTCACAAAAGAACACGTGCCACTTGAAGGGTATGTGGAAGGAAGAACATGCAGTTGCCAAGCAACCAGCCTGTATCTTTCACCTTGAAATGCTGGCTGCAAGTGGCACATGGGCCTCAGGTTTTTCTCTTTGTGACAGTGATGTAGCCCTCTCTACCTCCTTTAACCTCTAGCCTCCTTTTTCTTCTGCACTTTTTTCTTTTGGTACAGGATTCTGCATTGAGCTTCTTAATTTTGCCTTCTCTGTTGACCTCTTTGCATCTAGCTGCCCATGTTGACATGAGTTTGACTCACAAAAGTCATCCTTATTTTTATGGAATTACCTGGATTAAAAGTATAAAAACCTTCTGAAAAGATCCTTTAGAATATTTTTAATCTGTGTGTGTGTGTGTGTGTGTGTGTGTGTGTGTGTGTGTGTTTGTGTGTGTGTTCTCCATACCTTTCCTAGAAAGATTTGAGATAGCTACAGTGTCATGTGTTTCTTTCTCAGTTGGTAAAAACAGAAATGAAATTAATTCCCTCTTCCATGCTGTATTCCAGAATAAAAGTGAGATTTTCAGCAAGAAAGGCGTATAATGTAAAACCATTATACACTACTCCAGCATCATGATAAAGGTGGTTGAGTTTGGGGATGGAGGGGTATAGAATTATGTATAAGTGTATGCCTTCAAAAATGCCAAGGAATTAAAAAAAAACTATTGTGCCAGAAAATCCTATTATTAAGTTTATGTTTCTCAAGTATGATCTTGAACGGCCTATGTCAACATTGCCTGGGGTATTAGATTAAAGTGCAGATTCCCTATTCACTCCCAAACTCTTTGGATAAGATCCTGGGATTTGCATTTCCAATAAGTTTTCCAGACAATTTTGGGACACACCTCTTTAAGGGATTCTAATAGCCCCTAATCATGAAGTGTCAGTATGGTTACTAGCTTCAAGGTCTCTCTAAACAGGGGCTTTACCATGCCATTAACAGAGATAAGCCTTCAGAGCATTTAATGAAATATTTTACCAAGAGTGAACTATTACAATTATAGAACTACACATTCTCCACTTCCAAATAATTCGCCCTGTTGATTCCAAAATCTTTTACTTCTGAGACCATGAGCCCGATTGTGTTCTTCATTCTGTATTTAAGCCAGATCTCTGATGGCAGCTGACCCACACCGGTACTGAAGCCACGCTTCACATCCTCGCCAACACTTGTGATTCCTTGTCTTTTTGATACTAGTCATTCTGACAGGTGTAAGGTCATATCTCACTGTAGTTTTGATTTGCATTTCCTGAGGATTAGTGATGTTAAGCATCTTTTCATGTGTCTGTTGGCCATCTGTGTGTCTTCTTTGGAAAAATGTGTATTCTTGTCGGCTGTCGTTTTTTTAATTGGATTATTAATTTTGGGTGTGTTGGTTATATTTTGGTGTTGGTTTGGGTTTTGTTTGGTTATATAAGTTATTTATATATTTTAGATATTAACCCTTTATCAGATATATTACTTGCAAATATCTTCTCTCATTCAGTAGGTTGTCTTATTGTTTTGCTGGTGGTTTCCCGCCACCTGTTTGATTCTGATGTGTTTTCACATGGTGGCAGCTTCTTAGTTCTTACCTCTTTGGCCTTCCTGATTTGGAGCTCATCCCTAGTCTTCTTGGCAGTCAAGATCTAAAGTCCCTATTATTATTCTAAACTAATCTGGCCCTGTGGTATCAGCCATTATCAGGAGAGAATTCCTTGTTTCCACCTCATGCCTATAGAAACCAATTCCAATATGGCCATGGTGAGCTCTGCCCTGTTTCTCTTTCAACAAAAGAGGCTGGAAGCCCAACTTGGCATGTACCATGCCTTCTCACTGCTACAAGGCATTCCTTCCCAGGGCTCAAATATGATTTAGTACAGATGACCCCATCTAGTCTCTTGTGGCACCAGTTGAATTGGGCATAATATAACGCAGGGCAGTTGTATCTGAACTCTGATGTGCATGGTTACTTTGTCTCCTGCTGCCTGCTGTGAGAAGGGCCTCTCAGTCTACAAAAGATCATATATTCTTATGGTAGAGTGGAAACCTGTGTAGCCTTGTATCCTATCCACACTGAACTCCAGTCCCCCTAAAAAGGTACATGTGTCTACTAATGAACATGTACAATTCAAATCCATCCTGGCAATGAGGGAGTCAAAAATATATAGCCACAGACTCAACAGATTAATTAAAAAAATATTTACTGAGTGCCTACTAGGTACTAAGGCATTATTCAAATCATTGGTAATATACCATTGAAAGAAAGAGTCTTAGCACATGTGCAGTTTATATTTTAGAGGAGGGAGACAAATAAATAAATATAAAATCCATCAGGGATGATAATGCCAAGAAGAAAAATAAAGTAGGTAAGTAGGTGTCTTAATTTGGTTGACTCCCAAGACTATGGTTTAAGTGTAAATAGTTTATCTTGGGTAGATCCCAAGGTACCACACTGAGGCAACGGGGAAGAACGAAGCAGTAAAGGAAGAAAAACCCATCTTAGAGTGCATGGCTGCTGCAGTCAACTGAGACTCGGCCCCCTTAGGGATCTTCTGAGGAGATGTATTGAATGTGCCTTGCAGTTGTCCACCCACATCACAGAAGATGGCAGTATTTATCCATAGCTCCTATTCCCCATAGGTTTAGGACTGTCTCATTTGGTTTCAGGTTTGAGCATGTGCCAGTGTGGCTGAGTGGGCTCCTACAGGCAGAGATAGGAGAGAAGTCTTGGGGCAGAAAGCAAGAGCTATGCAGCAGAGCTGGGAAGAGGCTGATTGGCTACACTTGCATGAAGCTAGTGGCCACAGTAATGGCTTGAGAGAAAGGTAGGCTAGAGAACATAAAATGAGGCAAGGGTGAGGATGAGGTGGATAACTTTATATAAGGTGCACAGTGAAGGCATTAGATTACCTGCTATGAGCTGCATGCCCACCATCATTTCCGGTGTTTGCCACCATTAGGAAAAGAAAAAAAGGACCAGGAGAGTAGTCATGGCAGCTTGACTCACATTTTAAGAAGGCTTTAGAATGTGGTTCTCAAACTAGGTTTCTGTGAATCACCTTTATGGGCTGCTGAGGTGGTAGGGGGAGAAATAAGTGAGCTAGAAGGGGAGAGGGGGCCAGGGTGTGGGAGTCTGGGTCTCACCAACTACTTCAACCAGAAGAGCTCTGCTTTCACCCACTTTACATATGGAGTTTTACTATAAAACTTCTAAAGCTAAAATGGATTTGGAAATCACAAGATCACATCAGGAAATTCCACTGGGAGAACCAGGGGTTCCCAAACCAGGAATGAGTTGCTCATCTCACCCCTGACCCTTGAGTTGGGCTGATCTGCAAGGAACCCTGAAAGGCAGCTGCAGATATATCAGCCTACGTTCAGGGTAACTCTGCTCCCTCCCCAACCCCATTTGATCTCAACCTGCTTTCACTGGGTCTCATTCTCTGGGTCACTCGTTCATTCATATAACAAATACGTCTTGAAAATCCATTATGTGCCAGTATTGTGCTAGAAACCTGAGATATGAGTAAGATAGCTCTTTCATTCAAGGAGCCCAAGTCTAAGAAGGAATAAAGGCAGATAGAAAATTACTATACAATGCTAAGCAAACAGAGTACTACAACATGGAGAAAAGCCTTCCCCCCCTCCCCACAATTTTATTTATTTATTTATTTATTTATTTATTTATTTATTTATTTATTTTTGTTTTTAAATATAATTTATTGTCAAATTGGTGAACATACAGTGTGTAAAGTGTGCTCTTGGTTTTGGGGTAGATTCCTATGGTTCATCGCTTACATACAACATCTAACCTATGTGATCAAGAGATGGGGTCTCAGAGGAAGTCAAATATGAAATGAGTCCTCTGCAGTAGAGTTTGCAGAAGTGAGTCAAGGTGTAAACTTTTGTCTCGAACAAAGTCCCACATTTGGGTCTTGGCTTTCCTCTTTGAAATTTGCCTTGGACTGAACTTCTGGAACCTGTTTGACATAATTCCAGAATATAAGGTTTTACCTTGATTAAATCAGTCTTCTGGAAGAAATATGTTCCCCATCTTTTCCTGATGTGGGAATGAAGATTAGCCTGGGAGAAATAAACAAGTGTCACCTTGGAATGATGGCAGAGTAGAGTAAATAGTATTCATTGAGCAAATATATCCTGAGCACCTAAAATGTAACAACCTCTGTAGCCAGCGCTGGATACAGAAGTGAAATATTGTCGTAGACTGTTTGGGCTGCTATAACAAAACACCAGAGACTGGGTAGCTTATAAACAACAGAAATTTATTTCTAACAGTTTTGGAAGCCAGAAGCCTGAGATCAGGGCACCAGGATGGTCACATTCTGTTGCAGGCCTTCTTCCTTGTTGACAGCCAATGCCTTCTAGCTGGGTCTTCACTTGGTGGAAGGGGGGCTGGGGAGCTTTTTGGTGTCTCTTTTGTAAGAACACTAATCTGATTCATGAGGGCAGAGTCCAAAGGCCCCACCTCCTAATAACATCACATTGGGCATTAATATTTCAGCGTAAGAATATTGGGATGACACAAACATTCAGACCATAGCAAATAGTTATTCCATGTCCTCAAATAGTCCATAGTCTAAAAAAGAGAGATGTAAGAAAGGAGACTGTTGCAGTGTAGTAGGTAAGTGCTATGATGGAGGTAAGCAATTTGCTAAAAAAAATCCTGGGGAGATCCTGAAGTGCAAAGCGGAGTTAGCATGATCAGGTGGACATGGGGAGTCTGATTCATGCTATAGGGCCCACAGTTCACTTTGGGTATAAAGTGTGAGAGTTGGAGTGGAGTGATAGACTAAACTAGATATATAAGTAAGGATCATATTATAATTATCTTCATTGTTCCATTGTTCCATGTTATAGACTAGACCATTTTAAAGACCCTGGGGAGCCATTGATGGTTTTTAGAAGGATCCTTCTGGTTAGAGTTTGGAGTACACATTGGAGAGGGCTGGGTATAAGGAGTCTCTTTCCAATGTTATAACAGTAATCCAGAAGGGAATCAATGATGGTTTACACTAGCAAAATCACTGGTGTAAAAAAAACTAATGACTTGTTATTTCTTGTGGTTCTGTGGTTGACTGGTTGTTCTGTAGGATGCAGTGTTGACTGTAGCCTGGCAATGGCTGGAAGGTCCAGATGACCTCACTCCTATGGGTGGCAATTGGTTCAGGCCACAGGCTGGGGGTTTTCAACCAGTTGGAGTTTTCAACCAGAGGTCTAAGTTTTCCTCCACATGATTGTCTCCATATGACTTCTTGGGCTTCCTCAGCCTGGTGGTTGAGTTTCAGAAAGGAGTGTACCAAGAGTTCAAGCCTTAATGTGCAAGCGCTTATCAAATCTCACACTTCCTACTGTCCTGGTAGCCCAAACTAGTTATATAGCTAAGCCCATAGAGGACTACATAGGCTGTGAATACCAGGAGGCATGGTTCACTGGAGGCCACAAACTAATGTTCTACCATGGGATGGAGAGAAGACGATGGATTGAAATTGCCACTTATAGTACCTACCCAAGCCATGGCTGGTCTACCACTCCAGTCTTGTCCCCAGAATTTGTTCTGGTGGGGTAGTGGGCTTATACTGCCTCAAAGATATTTATACCACTACTAAAACATCATTCAAGTGAAACTTTCTACCTCTTTTTTTTTCTTCAATGTATTTGGCTTAAATTTATTATTGAATAATTTTGTAAGAAGTAAATGTGACTATTGAGAAACTAGTAACATTTTTTTATTCTCTTGATGGAAAACTGATATTATTTCATTTTATGGCCTGAGATTCCCATGGCACAAATAGTATGTAATCAAAAATACAAAAGTGAAGTTAGACTGGGAAAAGGAAAACAGGAAAGAATATGGCTATGGAATGAGCTGCACTATTTCCAAACATGTTTGCATGTGGCCCTTTACCCTAATGAAAATGACTCTTATGGTCATGCTAATTGGTTTCCATGTTTCCTTGCACATTTGATTCTCTTGGAGTGATTGAATGCTTGAGAAGACATTAATTTCTGTATGTTGCAAGAATACTTTAAACATAAACTCCCTGTGTGCTCAAAGATGATGCCCAACGTTATTCTTTTCTATGCCCAGTTCCTGGTCCAGGCCCCAGTTTCCTCCTTTGTAAAAAGAGGATAGTAATAGTAACCTCATAGTTTTACTGTGAGGATGAAATGGTGCCTGAAACAGTGTAAAAGCACCTAAAACAGTGCCTGGTACTCATCAGTGCTCAATAAATGTGAGCTATGATGCTTATATGCTTTAGGAATATTTTACAGATAGCAATTGGGAAGGATTTTGGCCACACACACTAATGCTCACACACAGAGCTCCCAGAGGCTCAATAGATAATCTATCTCTCCCTCAGGAAAGTTCCTCACCCTTCAAAGCCACCAAAGAGCAAAGCAGACCTTGTTCACGTGCATCCGTGCCAGTTCACAGGACCCTGAAGTAGCGAAGCCCATCCATCTAAGGGTGAATAACACTCCACCCCAACAATTTCCGTTGATGCACTTCCCAGGGTCTGACCTTGTAACAAGTACAAGAAGAAATCTGCATTTCTGGATGTACAACAGGGTTCTGAGATGCCACATGGCAGAAATGAACACTCTCTGATGTACAGCTCATGAGCAGCGGTGGACAGGGCCAGCCCTGTCACCAGCGAAAGGTTTAAATCAAATGGGTATCATGTGACATATATGACACCCAATTTTCCAGTGAGAAGTTCTCATTCTAACTTGCCTAAGATTGTTATTTTCTCCCCTTTGGATTGAAAACTAAAGAATTTTATTTCAATACCTAAATGTATCACTTTTTTCATCATACAACATAAAATTCAAAGGATTCAGCAGCTAATGGCAAAGTATACATTTCTTGGGATGTGTGAAAGAAGGGAAAATCTATAAGGAACTCAAGATATATCATGTTTCTGATCTTCTCCTCCAAGATATCCTATTGTCTCTCTTTGGTAATATAAAAATGATAATCAGATGGGGCACCTGGGTGGTTCAGTCCGCTAAGCCTCTGACTCTTGATTTCAGCTCAGGTCATGATCTCACAGTTCGTGAGATCGAGTCCTGCATTGGGCTCTGAGCTGACAGCATGGAGCCTGCTTGGAATTCTCTCTTTCTCCCTCTCTCGGCCCCTAGCCCACTTCCGCTTGAGCATGCACTCTTTCCCAAAATAAATAAACATTTAAAAATAATAAGAATCGGAGTACCCATCTCGTAAGATTGCAAGGCAGTTACCAGGCCATCCAACATTTAACACACATGATTGTTTTCACTGAACACTCATAACTGACTCTCAGCTTTTAAATATGCATATTACATGAACAGTGGTCAAAAGTCTACTTTCCTCAGCTTCCTTGTTAATCTTTTTCCTTGCTCATGCAGAGTTTACTTCCCCCAGTTGCATCGTGAACGTGCCCTTGACTGATCTACAGAGTTCTCCTGAGCGTGTCCTCCCCCTGAGGGAACTATTACCTTATGTTTCTCTTCACCATCTGTTTGTTTTCTGCAAAGCTTTCTTGAAACTCAGCCTCTTGGAACAAGAGAATAACAAAAATGAAATTTATGGCCATCGATCACTTTTAGATAAAGCTGAATGTCTTCCAGCCACTCTGAATTGATTTTCTCCCCCCCCACCCCCTTGAGAAAGCAACAGAAAGGAGTTAGAAACCATGCAGGGGACTGAATCAATATAAAAGTGAGGAGAATTTCATGGAGGGAATCATGTGTAGAAAGGCAAGAAACTGGCGGCATTAGTTGACAGAGGCAAGTTGCTTACTCAGCTTTATTAATACCTCACTCGGCAGGCCGTAAAATCTCAGATTTTTCCACCTTAATCTGTGTCCTGGCTCCTTTGTGTAAAGAATTCACTGTCATTTGTTGCATCCTCTCCATGATTCAGACACACTTAAGGCCCTTCACAGTGATATTAGCAAGTGCCTGTTGTATGTTATGGCATCATAGTGTTAACAGTAATGAGCTCTGAAGTCAGGTAGGAAGGTAATAATTATAATGATAGTGATGAATTAATGTTATTTTTTTGTTGGGAACAATTTTTTAATCTTGTATTTTTTTAATATGAAATTTATTGTCAAATTCGTTTCCATACAATGCCCAGTGCTCATCCCAACAGGTGCCCTCCTCAATACCCGTCACCCACCCACCCACCCCTCCCTCCCACCCCCATAAACCCTCAGTTTGTTCTTAGTTTTTTGGAGAGGGAGGGAGCCAAAACATAGGAATTAACATTATTTGAATATCACTACTTATTTCCGCTGAGAGCTAAAGGCTTGTCCGTGTGAACCCCTTGTCCTTCTTTGGCCCCTCAAAGGCAACTGACTACTGCCTTCCCTAGTGAATCTTTTAAATTTTGCTTAAATTTTGGTAAAACACATATAACCCAAACTTGGCTATTGTAACTGTTTTTAAGCATACAATTCAATGGCATTTAATTACATTTACAGTGTGGTGCTATCATCATCACTAACTATTTACAAAACTTTTTCATTAGCCCAAATAGAAACTCTGTACCCATTAAGCAACAACTACCCCCATCTCCCCACACCCTGGTACCTCAAATCTACTTCTTGTCTTTATAAATGTTCCTATTAGAGATATTCCACATAAATGGAATTATACGCTATTTATCCTTTTGTGCCTGGTTCCTTTCACTTGGCATCATGTTTTCAAGGTTCATCTTTATTATAGAGTGTATCAGAAATGTATTCCTTTTATGGCTTGATAATACTCCACTGTATGTACAGTTGATCCTCATTATTCACAAATTTTCTTTTTGTGAATTTGCCTACTCATTCAAACTTATTTGTAACCCCAGAATCAATGCTTGTGGCCATAGGTGGACATGTTCAGGGTGGCAAAAATTTGAATCACCTGATGCTGATGTTCCCAGCTGAGGATGAATAATGCTATAATTAACACTGATACACGAGTATCTATTTAAATTCCTATTTTCCATCCTTTGGGGTATATACTTAGGAGTTGAGTTTCTGGGTCATATGGTAATTCCACATTTAAGTGTTTGAGAACACACCAAACTGTTTCCTACAGTGGCTGCACCATCGTAGATTTCTACTAGCAATGTATAAAACTAGCAGTTTTTCGATATCCTTGCCAATATTTGTTGTTGTTGTTCTTTAATTGTAGACATTTTAGTACATGTGCAGTGGGTATCACATTATGGATTTGATTTTCATTTCCTTAGTGATTAATGATATTGAGTGTCTTTTAATGTGCTTGTTGGTCCTTTGTGTATCTTCTCTGGAGAAATGTTCGTTCAGAGTTTTTGCCTACTTTTTGATTGGGTTGTTTATCTTTTGGTGTTTGGGTTATAGAAGTGCCTTATATATCCTGGGTACTCTAACCTTATCAGACATAAAGTTGGCAAATATTTTCTTTCACTCTGTATGTTGCCTTTTTACTGTCTTGATAATAAGGTTTTATCTTTAATCCGTCCCCTTCCCACTGTTGCCTTAGGTCACACTCTCACTATTTTTAGTCAGGATTACTTCAACACATTCTGGACTCCAACTTATGTCTTCACCTTTGCTCTAGTATTTGTACCCTTCTGTAATCCATTCTCCATTCGGTTGTTAAATATTTTAAGAGATAAACCTGATTAAAATTTTCAGTGTTTTCCCGTAGCAATCAAAAGAAAATCCAGACTCCTTAGGATAACATTATTCATCATCTCAGCCACATCTTATAGACCATTCTTCAACTGGTAGCTGATGCTTCAGTCACCAATCAAAACTTATACTGTATTCCAGGCAACACAACACATACTCTCATAGCTCTGTTCATTTGTGCACATGACATTCTGACTGGAAGACTTGTATCTCTCCAATCTTCACGTATTACAATTCTACTTACTGGGACTTGAATGCAAGATGCTATGATGAGCATAGATGTGTTGGAAAATAGATCACTGGGGAGGAAATTAAGTTATATGTGAATATAACTTAATAGTAGATAGTGAAAAAGCATGAGGTCAGTTTAATCTACTTAATATGCAAGATCTAAAGGAAGCTCAATAATGTGACTCTTAACGTAATTTGGATTTAGAAAATTAATGAATACAGCATCAATGTAAACTAACTGGCGTTAGACCTATTAAGGAAAGACTGCCCAGCTGCCAGGCAAAGTAACTTGGGACACCAAGCTACTGTCTGAATTATCATGATGCAGTAATACACGTAGGAGGATGAATCAGCCTCCTGAAGGCTTGGAAGCCAGCCATGCTGCTGAATGGACCAGTGGAGAATGCCCAGAGGGGAGTGATGGACGGGATTCTAGGTGGAGTCAAAATGTAATAATGGTAAGTTAAGTCTGATCTGGGGAATCTCAGGGGTATAGCAGCTCCTTGTTTTCCCAGGGGCCTATTTGTTGGTGAGTGTAAATAGACCCCTGCTGGCAGATTCTTTGCACTTCTCGTCGTCTTATCACTGCAAGGAATGGTTCTTAGGGTTCTTGCAGGGATAAAGAGTATTATGAGGTGAGAAGTTGGGACAGCTGACTGCTTTAACTCAGGAATAGATCAGCTTTTTCTCTGTGAAGGACCAGATAGTAAATATTTTTGGCCTTTTGAGCCAAGAGGCCAAATCAAAAATATCGTATCGGTACTCCTAGAACAGGAGGGAAAACACATTGCCCCCATTTTTAAAAAACTGGTGACATTCAAAGTAGAATAATAAAAAATTGAGTACGAGTCTAATACAGGCCTACTGTGGGGAGTAAATTCTTCCCGTTTTGGAATATTAATTCACCCAGTTGGGGTACAAAGTTAGTGTTCCCTCTCATCAGATTGATTGGAAAATTTCATCTGTGAAAACTGTTCACAGCTTGTGGGCCATACAAAAACCACTGTAGTTTTGCCAGACCCTGCAGTTTAACCAAATACTTCCTGTTTGTTAGAGCTGCCAAGGGGGTGTGCAGAAGGCAAGCATGAAGGGTAGAGGAGGGTTGTCAACCAAACATTTTGTTCTTGCACACTTCCAGTTTTCACAGCCTCCGCTTTGCCCACCTTGACCTTGTGTCCTCTTTCGGGGACACCTTCTCCGACTACCCTATTTAAAATCACAATCCCCTCTCCCACCAATCACTCCTGATTCCTCTTACCTTATTCTGTTTTTGTTTTGTTTTGTTTTTTACATAGCCTGTATCACCTTTTCACATGCTATATGATTTCTTCATTCATCATTGTTAATGTTCACTTTAATGTTAAAAATGTAAGCTTAGCATGAGCACCAATCTTTTCTGTTTTGTTTTCTAACCTATCCCACATACCTGGAGTAGTGCTTGGCATATAGTAGGTACTCAGTCAATGCATGTTGGATGAATCTACATGAAATGTATCATTTCATCTTCACAAAAGCTTCTGATAAATTTTAATATCTGTATTTTACATGTGAGAAAACTTTCAGGTGCAGGGAGGCTAAATAATATGCTGAAGATTATACAGCTAATTCTATTACCACTGTCACCTTCCTACTCCAGGTAAATTAATTATTTCATACTAATCATGTACCAGAAACTCCTCAAACGTCTTATTTAATCTCACCTATGAGATGAGTGGCAGAGTTAAAATTCAAACCCAGGTTATCTGATTCCTAAGCTCATGTTTTAATCATGTAGTTATTGCCTGAACTGTAATCAGAAGTAAATTCACAGCCTTGCAAGTTTTTATTATAATCATGATGAAAACAAATTAGCAAGAAGATCATGAAAAAAAAAATCAATAATAAAATGAATGTAGAAATAACTGTGAAAACAGTAGACTTGATTAATCCAAGATTTCTTAGGAAAAAAAGATGAATCTCTCATGAATCTAATTATGTAAAAGGAAGATAAATCACATTAACAAAAGCACACAGGAATTATAACTCAAATGTAGAGGTAGAAATTACAAGGTTGTTATGGATTAAATTGTGTATCCCATCCCCCCCACCAAATTCATATGTTGAAGTTTTTACCCCCAGTTAACCTCAGAATGTGACATTATTTGGAGATAGAGTCTTTACAGAGGTAATCAAAGTGAAGTCATTAGGATGAACTCTAGTCCAATATGATTAGTGCCCTAAAAAGGGGGATTCGGGGGCACAAAGATATGCAAAGAGGGAAGGTTACATGAAGACTTAAGGAAGAGAAGACAACCTACAAGCCAAAGAGGGAGCCCTCTAACAGATCCCTCCTTCACAGCCCTCAGAAGGAACCCTCCTGACACCTTGATTTCAGATTTCTAGCCTCCAGATCTGTGAGACAGCAAATTTCTGTTCAAGTTACTAAATTTGTAGTACTTTGTGACAGCAGCCCTAGCAAACTCATGCTCCTCCTAAATTTGAATTTATTTAGATTTTCAATCAGGATATGGAAATAGGCTAATTATTGTGTTAGAGCTGCTCTGTAGGATTCAAATTTAAAACTCATCATAGGTTTTCTTTTTACATTCCCCACTTTGAATTTGGAAAGCATTTGAATGCAACCAATAACAACATCTTCTTCCATGAAACTTCTGGTATTCATCTATTAGGGAACTTTTTGAGAATCCCTAATTACTTAGGTTAGTATTTAAAATGGATTTTGGCAATGACAGAAAAATGTGATTCTAGGCCAAAGAAAATTTGACAGAAACAGCAAAACCACTATAAGGCAGGCAGGCTGCTTTTAAACTTGTCTCGTTGGTGGGTAGAACCCTTTGGCTTAGCTGAGCCTCTTGGAGCTGCTATCTTTTTCATCATTTGGTTTTGCTGTTTTTATTGCTGGAGTCTAACTGCAATAATTAATGCCTGTCTGTCTGGTTATGTCAGAAAGAACTCCTTGTTCTTCAGAACAAGATACAGATATGCCATGAAAAATATGTGAATTAATATAATGCCTCTATTTCAACATTCTACCCACGTTACACATTGATCCTGATTACCCTTGGTTTTGGCGTTCTCTAAGGGAGTGGGGCCACTTACCTGTGACCAGCACATTGGTGACCAAGCCAGAGGCCACACATAACTACGAGTGGTATATGTACCAGAAAAAAATTGATGATGTTTACCTTGAAGTGGAGCAAATAGTCTTCCCGTGAGCAGGATCACAACCCTCCACCCCCCCCCCCCCCCCGCCTGACACCGGGTCAGGTCAGGATCAAAGCTCAGACATTATAGGCCTTGAAGTAGTTGAATTACATGAGTGGATTCAGAAGCAAGCATACATGAGTCGGAAAGAAGTGCTAGGCAGGGCCAGATATTTTAGGTTGTCTGTCTCCTTCTCAAGGTTGCTCTGACCCCTCAGATTCCATGAGCAAAACTGAAATGGAAGAATCCTGCTGCTCCGTGCAAGTGGAAGCAACATGTATAGTGAAATAAACCACAGTTTGGGGTCAGGGAGACCTGGGTCCAGATCCTGGTTCATGTGCTTCTAGTTGTGTGATCTTAAGAAGATTGATTAACCAATATGACCTTAATATCCTGCATCCATGTCATGTGAATAATAATATATCATAGCTATCTCAGAGGGCTTTTGTTAAATATGATTATGTTTCTAATTCTGTGTGCCTGATACATAACAACAGTTTAACAAGAATTAAAAATGCAAACATGACTGGGAAGTACCACCCAAAGAACAGCCATAGCTAGTCTTCCTTGGGAGACCACATGAGACACAAGAGATGAGAAGATCTCCACGTGAAATTATAGCAGAGAGTTACATGAAAGGAAGCCGCAGACTACTAGTCTGGCCTCCTAGCCTAGCTTTGGCCCTGGATCATAACTGGGACCACGTTGAGTCTCCACAGGGAATCCTGGATTGGAGGATTTCCTCTTCTTCGGAATCACTTTGCCACCTCACCTAAGGGCCCCAGTGTAGGAATACCATCAGAGGATGAGTTTCTGGATGCCTGAGAATCTCAACTGTTTTGCAGGAGCACAGACCAATATGGGTTCTCCTCACACTCTAAGATTTCAGTCCACCCATGCCTCTCCTTTTGTCGGGATGCCCCTAAGAGTCAATGAAGTAGGTAAGATCACCACCCTGCTATTGGTATCACATACACAATTTGGAATTACCCTGAGTTCATGCCCTCAGCGTATGGAAATAAAATTGTTTCCTGCTGTACCGATGTGGAAAATGAGAGAGTCTAACAGTTTTAATATTTTAAAGGAAAAGATTTCTTTTTAAAAAAAAATTTTTTTTAACATTTATTTATTTTTGAGGCAGAGAGAGACAGAGCATGAACGGGGGAGGGGCAGAGAGAGAGGGAGACACAGAATCGGAAGCAGGCTCCAGGCTCTGAGCCATCAGCCCAGAGCCTGACGCGGGGCTCGAACTCACGGACCGCGAGGTCGTGACCTGAGCCGAAGTCGGACGCTCAACCGACTGAGCCACCCAGGCGCCCCAGGAAAAGATTTCTTTAGTAGAATAAGTGCCTTTGAAAAGGCGACTGTTCTTTACGAATATATCATGAATATTTGGGGAACAAAAATTGACATCTGGTCTCTCCAACAAAAAGGGAAAAAGGCATTCTAAAAGCTTATGGTGATTTGGGGAAATTTCGAACACCTTTCCCCCACAGACCCTAATGAAATTGAAATTCCATACCTTTTACAATATGGCTCAGTGAGGTTATCTGGCTTGGCAGAAACACAGAGTAGGAACAAGAATCCAAATCCATGTGGCTTATAAATGGAGAGGCAAAAATTCTGGGCACATTCATGTGATCACCAGCCCAGTTCCCAGTAAGGCCTTAAAATAGACTAAGCATTTGTGACTACCTCCTCATACAGGCACATATTCCAGTGGCCTCTTGCAGGATTTGGGCATGCAATTTTATCTCTGATTTAACACGTATGTCATTGCCGTAGGGAAAAGTGATCCAGCTTAAGCTTGACACGCCATAGCTTGGACAATAGTAAACTATACGCACCTTGAGAAAGACACTGGTTGGAAATCCATGATCATATAACAGCTGCCAGTAGCAACTAAGGCTGCTATTACAAATACTAGAGACTGAGTGTCTTAAACAACAGATATTTATTTCTCACAGTTCTGGAGGCTGGGAAGTCCAAGGTCAAGGAGCCAGGAGATTTGATTCTGGGTGGGAGCCTTCTTTCTGACTTCCAAACAGCTTCCCTTTTGCTATATCCTCACATGGCAAAGAGAGGAAGCTGGGCTCCACCTCTTTTTATAAGGGCACCAATCCTGTCATAGGGCTCCACCCTCATGATCTAATCTATTACTTTCTAAGAAGCCCTTCCTTCTCATACTGTCACATTTCGGGTTAGGGCTTCAACCTATGACTTTTGGAGAGACTTAAACAGTCCATAATGCCCACCAATTCCAGAAAGTCTTGAGTGGCCAAATGAATTATTTTAGGAATCTTTCTTAAGTTTTCCTTTCCTTGGGCTAAGAAATCCTGAATGCAATCATGAGAACAATCACTTGTTGCAAATTATACTTTCCAAACTCTGATGAATAGATTGATGAATGGCATCTTGGAGGAAGGTCCTTGCCCAAGAACAAATGGACTTGTTCAACATTTTGATCAAAGATTTAGATTTACATTTAGATCAGAGAGTAGGCTTCTCAAAATGGTGTATAACACAAGGCTTAACGATGGGGAATTCAGTGGGTGGCAGAATTGGATTCCCAGAAGTCTCCATGGGCTGAAGCAGTGAATCACATCTTACAAGATGAAATTTAACAGAGCTGGCAATGTAAGGCTGTGCACCTGCATTTGAGAAATATCAACTACACAAGTAGAGATTGGGCAAGATGTGGTTGTAATAGCAACTTGGGTTGCTATTGCCTTTTATAAGGCATGCATTCTAGTTAAAGCAGTTTCATATGAATGGGAAATGTGATGTCTCTGCTGAAAAAGGCAATGTGGTAACAAATGTGTCATCTGGAATGAGGTGGGTAATAACCTGCTCAGACCCACACCTGTGCCCCTTGTTCAGGTTGACTTTGCACTTAAAGAAAGAAATGGACAGGGTCACGTGGGTGGCTCAGTAGGTTAAGCACCTGACCTCAGCTCAGGTCGTGGTCTAACAGTTTGTGAGTTAGAGCCCCATGTGGGACTCTGTGCTGACAGCTCAGAGCCTGGAGCCTGCTTTGGATTCTGTGTCTCCCTCTCTTTCTGCTCCTCCTCCGTTCACACTCTGCCTCTCTCTGTCTCTCTCTCTCTCTCTCTCAAAAATACATGAACATTAAAAAATTTAAAAAAAGAAAGAAAGAAATAGACATACTGGACCATGTTCAGAGGAAAGTATCCGGGAGGGTACAGAAGGACAAAGCTTTGGCACACAAAGAGAGCTTGACAAACCTGGAGATGTGCAGCCTATGAAGAAGATGGCTTGGGGCCACAACCTCCTCCTTCAAGTGTCATGAGGGGAAAACAATAAATCCATTTTATTTGGTATGTTATGTTAGGGAAACACTAAGACAACTGATGAAAGCTTACAGAAGCGTGGATTTTGGTGTAATATTATTTAAAACTTGTCAATAGTCAGATATGCTTACACTTCTTATAATTTTCATGGCTACAGCCTGGACATCCTGATGGTGATTTACTTGAGAAATCTTTAAGCTTGGTATTCCATTGCATGCATTACATTTAGGTTCAGCTATGAATAACAAGAAATCTCAAAGTAAAAACTTAAACCACATAAGGTTTTATATCTCCCTCACATAAAATACAAAATAAAACATGGCCTCGGGGCCATGATGGCCTCTTGTACTAAAGTAATGATGTCTGCATTCCAAGGGGAAGGAAGGAGGTAAAAGGTGGAAGAGAGAAAGAGTTCACCTCACTGCTTTCCAGGAGACTTTCCAGAAGTTCCACAGAATCTTTCTGCTTGTACCTCACTGGCTAGAACTTAGCCTAAGTTGGAGTCTGGGAAATGTAGACTTTATTTGAGTGACAATGTGCCAGGCCTAAAAGAGAGCCCTTACTGAAGGGGGAGATGAGGTGTTACAAGGCAATTTCTGCCACAATCTTTTTATGGCCACAGCCTCCACCTTTCTTCTTGTTTTATTATTTCTTTTGTAACTACTCTTCCACTGTCACAGAGGTTACAATTCCTTGATCCCTCCACATTCCTTTAGTCCATCAGCCCTCATGTCTTCCCTTCTTTATCTTACCAGCTCAGGTTTTCAGAGCACCATCTGTCCTATTTACTTCCTCATGAGCATTCTCAATTCCCTTCATCACTATCCTTTGATACACTCAGTGGCCAAGATCTAACCCTGGATTTAAAATCTACCTTTCACCATTTCACATTCAAATAACCCAGCATTCCCAGAAGTTATGGCAAAACCGTGAACATTGGTGCTGTGACAGTCCTTGGATTCCCATGTCAGGCAGGCCCCTGGCTTTCATCATCTATCCTTCTGTTGCATCACAGTTATTGCTTTAGCTCATGCCCCTCCATGGCTAATCTAAAACATTATCATCTCTCTCAAGTATTGGCCTCCTCATTCTCAGAAAATTATCTAATTTCTGGTGCTTCCAAACATGAAAAGAAAGTTAGGCCTTGGGAGTTGTCATACCTAATATTTATTGAGAGTTTATTAGGCTCAAATACTAGGTTAAATGCTGTAAGTCTATTATCCCATGTAAACCTTACAATTCAGTCGTTACTATTGTTGCTCTCAAATATGACCCTCTATTCTTAGGATAAACATTGCTTGGTCATGACATGTTATTCTTATAACACATTGTTGAATTTGTTTTTCCAACATTTTGTTTAGAATTTTTGCACCTGTGCTCATGAGGAATATTACCAAATCAATATGGAATCAATGGAAAAATTATAAAATAATCATATTTGTTTTGACAGTTATTTAAAGCTGATATAGCCCCTTTTTTCCCAGTAAAATTATTTCTAGGTCACTTGAAAATTTTCACTTACTGGGTTTATTGAAAAACTTTATTTACTGAGTTTATTTTATAGCTTTCTGCAAAAAGTATTTTTGCCTCCACCAGCACTATGGCAGAATCCCCAAAGCTAGAAGTGATCTCTTCCTTCCCCTGCTTGCTGGGGGACTCCTACTTTAAGAACTCCACACACCACATCCTTCCAGGAAGTGTTCTCCTTCCAAGAGTCAATGAGCTCAAGGGTAATAGGTCCCTGAGGCCTATCAAACAAGCTTTTCATTTCAGTCCTTTTCCTAATCAGGAAATCCTATGCCTCAAGACACAACTATCTAGCAATACAGATATTTCTAGCATCTATTTCAATTCTAACTCTTAAATTTGAACTTCATTGAGAACAAAGCCAGCCATCTATTTTTGAGTGAGGCACATGACTCAGAATCATCCACTAATTCAAACCAATTGAAAGTGTTTTTCCATAGGTTTGATAATATCCTGATATCTAAAAGGTCACTAAAGCATAAATACATGTATTCTTTCTTAGAAATTAAATATGAATTAAAAATAAATAAATAAATACAGTTTGTGATTCAGGGTACTAGAGTTCACTGTTAATTTAATAACTAAAAGAGAATAAATGAATGTAGCTTTTTAAAATGTCCATCGTGTCAGATCTCAGCATATTTAGTTGTTGGGCATATTTGCAGATTTTTGGCTGTGGAATTTAGCCCTAAGAGAATAGCAGATTGGCTGACTTATGGTAAAATTCATAGGTAAATACCCAGATGACATGTTCGGAATTCATAGGGTCTACATAAGACTAGCCCTTTGGAGGTCACCAGCCAGTGAGTTGAAATTGTACAAATTCAAATGTAAAATTCTTCTAAATATAAATAACAACATAAATGTGCAATGAGGAATGCAAGCCTTAATAACAATTCATGTGAAATAAAAGGGTTTTTTTTGTTTTTACTTTTTATTTAAAATAACATGAATATCCCATAGAAAGAAAGATAAAAAACAAAAAAATGGATGCCATGTAAGCAGAGTGTTCTTACCAAGGAAATGATACTCCTGACTTCCACGCTGATCGGACTAAGCAGGTAAAAAGGGACTCAAAGAAGCTAGAATAAATCCAAAGAATCACCAAGAAGAGGCAAGCTTTCAGAGTCTTTTTTTAGGAGCAGCAATGGATAAAGAATGCTGTTCTATTTAGTATTTCACGTTATTGTTCTGGGCAATGCAAATATATTTGTCTGCGATAGCACTCACTGACTGAGAATGCAGTTGAGCAGCTGTACCTTTATTTTTTTTATATATATTTTCTTTTAATAGTATGCTTATTTTTCTGCCTGTGTTCTGGAGCAGAATGAGAAAGAAGGAAAGTGAAAGGTTTTAGACTAGAGAGGCATCAGGGCACCAGAACATACAGGGTTTCCTGGGTGAGAATAGGACTTAGGAATTGCTTCTCATGTGATGGTGTGTTCATAAGTATCGGAGAATGGAAACCTCTCTGGCTAACTGAAGGAGAAAAGGATGTAATACAATGAGTTTGGTACTTATGACATCTTTGGAAGGGCTAGAGAAATGGGTTCTCAGTGGACCTCTGGGAATGACTTTCAGAAAACTCCCCCCCAAGAATATGCCATGGAAGCTACTCTTCTGCCAGGATCAGGAAGGTAGAGACAGGGGCCCATACAGCATCTGCTCTCGAGCATACAGTTGGCACTTTGGTCAGGGATCAGGAAGCTGCTGCCTCTGCAACTGCCTGTTTACATCCAAGGTGGTTTCTGGACAGTGAGATGCTGCTGCAGAAAACAAAACAAGACAAAAAACACCCTCACCATTCACAATGGTGCTTGACAATAGCAGCAGTTAAGGCGGTGGTTAGATAGCCCCCGTATCATTTCTGTGTTCATCATAATTGGCAGAATCTAATGTTGTCTAGAACATAACTGCAAGGCAGTTTTAAGCTCTGTGTACTGGACAGGTTTAGAATCAATGCCAAGTGTTGATCCCCAATATCAGGCACCGATGGATAGATGTCTAAGGGAGCAGAGGAGAGAAGACGTGATTTGACTTAACCTTTTACAAAGATGGTGGTGGCTTCTCTGAGACAGGACCACAGGAGAGAGCTCAATGGGAAGTGGAGGTGGGAGGGACAAGCCCAGTTGGAGGCTATTGTAAACAATAGGTGAGATGCAGCGGGGATGGGCTTGGACCTGGGAGGCAGTGGTGCAGGTGAGGAGAGTGGGAAGATTATTGGTTTTTTTTTGAAGGCAACCTCAAACACCTCTGCTGATGGAGTAGATACAGGGTACAAGAAAGAGAGGAGGCAGGAAATCATTAAATTGTTGGCCCACACAATTAGAAACCATTTGTTGAGGTGGGAATACTATGGGAGATTTGGAGTTAGTTGAGGGCAGTAGAAGCTATGTGTAGAGATATCACACAGATTGGTGAAAGCGATGTCATATGTCATCACATACATTTTTTTTTTATTTTTTATTTATTTTTTATTTTTTTAATATGAAATTTATTGTCAAATTGTTTTCCATACAACACCCAGTGCTCATCCCAACAGGTGCCTTCCTCAATGCCCATCACCCACATAGATGATATTTAAAGTCATGAGACCAGGTGATTTTAAACTATGTAGAATGTATTTGAAGGAATGTCTTTGGGCTGATCCCTGGGACCCTCAAGTGTTTAGATGGCAAGAGAGTGAATAGAATATAGCAAAGAGGAGTGAGACAGGTTGGCCAGTAAAATAAAAAAGGAGAATTGAGACAAAGGAGTGCTCTAGAAGTCAAGAAGAAAGTTATCACTTGTATCAGATATTGCTGGTGTGAGAGGAGTGAGAGTTGATCCATGGATTTGACAACATTGAGGCCATGGATTTGTGGAATGGCAAGAGCAAAATCCTGACTGGAATAGGTTGGAGAGACAAGTATAGACATCTTTTTTTTGAGAGAGAAAGGGAGGGAGGGAGGGAGAAATGTGAATGGCAGGGGGAGAGGGGCAGAGGAGAGGGAGAATCTTAAGCAGGCTCCATGCTCAGCACAGCGTTTGATGTGGGGCTCAATTCCATGACCCTGGGATCACAACCTGAGCTGAAATCAAGAGTCAGATGCTCAAGCATCAAGAGTAGGACTCTCAGCTGACTGAGCCACCCAGGTGCTCCACAAGTTTGTGTATCTTCCAAGAAAATTTATTGTAAAGGGGAGCAGAGAAATGACTTATGGGCTCAAGATAGTTATTTGGGTTAAGGGATTTTTTTTCCAAGTTGGTCAGTAGCAGACCAAGTGTGTTTGCTCTTGGGAATGGTTCAGTAGTGAGGGAAAATTTGATGACCAAGATAATACTTGATTATAGATTTTGAATCCTTTTTTTTTCTTCTTAACATTATGAGCATTTTTTTTTCATGTTATTTTTTGTAGGTGGCTTTGATGGTTATATTCCATGGGATGAATACAATGATCTTAGAAGCCTTCTCCTTATGTTATATGTTTAGACTTTTTACTCTTATTTGCTACTGTAAATAATGCTGAACATCTCGCTATATTTGTCTCCCTATCTTTGTCGATTTTTTCCCCATTTCTCATTTCCAGCTGAGAGGTTTAAATATTTTAAAGTCTCCTGCACTGACACATTTGCTTTCCAAAAATCACGTTCCAAGTTTTCAGTTTGGGATTTAAACATTTTTCTCTCAAAGGAAATATCAGACAACTACTCTAGACCTCACTTTCTAACTCAGTGTCATGCTGATGTATTGGCAAAATATTGGAGGTTCGGAAAAATGCCCGAAGTGGCCCCACATCACTTCGGCAGTAGCTTAGAAACAGTTGCCAAAGTTTCACTGTGGAGCAGTGTACTTTTTGCTTTATATGTATTTTATAAAGTTCCCCAGTGTAAGAGCTGAGTTACACTGAAAGGAAAATATCATTGGGAGATTTATCTAGATCTTTTAGTCGTTAGCGATGAAATTGATTGATGTGTGTAACTTCCTGCATGGAACCTTTCTGACAGTCAAGCTTATTGCTTCAAAGTGGGGGGAAAGGCAGGAGCCTTTTTCTAGTTATTTCAAAATGAAAAGGGGTATGAATGAGGTAGTAAGTATGTAGTTATCTGGAATGGGGGGTGCAAAGGAACTAATTAAATGAAATTACAAATATTAGCAATGAATTGTTAGAATCTTTTAGTTTTCTGCCACTGAAAAACAATTTCTTAATTTGTGGGAAAGAATTAGAGAGGGAAAGATTTACTTTACAGCTGTCCCCCTCTTGCCTATCACCAGAACACATCCAATCATACATAGTTTCATACTTTTATGTAGTCAGATCTCCTTTCGTATTGTAAACACTCAAAATCTCAAAAGAAAGACATTGGTGTTTTACTGATTTTGACATGATGAAAACGGACAGCATCTATAGTTCCCTCTAATTTTCAATACATTATTATTTGTATGAGATGGATGATCTTAAAGATTGAGGGGTTTGGGTTTTTGTTTTGGTTATGAAAGTTAATCACAGCATTTTACAATCATTTTAGATACGGTATAAAGCCCTAAAGAAAATCACTCAACAGCAATGTAAAACTCTTTAAAAACAAAGTTCCTCCTTTCAGTATAGGTTCTCGGTCTCTTGCCTACATTTCCAGAATGTAAAATAGGCTCTGAAAATTGAAAATCTTTTGTGTAATTAATTTGACTGCAAACCCTTATCTGACCTGAACTCACTTGGCTGCAACACTTGACCTTACTTGACATGAGGCTACAGTAAGTCTTCATTCATGATGCTTTATGTAAATATTCATATACTGCTATACAGAAATGTTAGCGTATTTAATTACTGATGCTGCCTTAGAGCCATGTGGCAGAATTCTGAATACTGAAGCGCCTATGACTCCAAGGGCATCAGAAGAGGGATTGCGAATCTACATTACTTTCAATTTTCAGTTATAATACTGCACTCGCATTTCCTTTTTCTGAAAATAATTGTTGAAACATACAGATTTCCTAGATAATAGAGTTATAAAATAGATTCAACCTTTAAGTTGGAATTAACTAGCGCCACATTCCTATATTTTTGGTTCTGTTGAAATTCACTGCACCCGGTCAAAATAGTAAAATGGTTTCAATGGTTAAGAAATGAGTCTGGTTAGATTATCACATGCATGTCCATTTCTTTTTTATTCTGAGGTTTCTCATAGCACATATATATTTAATATTTTTGTTATATGATAGTATACATGTGAGTATATATTTGATGATATATAATTGATACCTTCATCCTCTATTGATAAGAAGTATACTTTTGTGACCAAATTGTTCCTGATTGGGTCTGTGGACGCAGGTAAAGGTAGAATAGACACAGCCTTCAAGAAGTTCCCAGATAGTAATTTCTCCCTTAGCAGATTTTTGGAAAACTTAGTTTAAGCACACAATAAAGGTAGAAAGATGACCCAAAAACTTTTATTTTGTTTTGTGGTATTCAGGGGTTTGTACAAACTTACTTCCAAAAAGAAATTTACCCCCCAAAATTGATTTGTCTCAAAGAGATATAAACATGTAAATAGTTTATGTGTTAATAATTGACTAAGATGAAGAGATGGCTGGAGGACTTCCAAGAAACCAGATGAATGAGAAACCAAAAACAGGCCCAGGTAACCATAGAGTATCTTCCTTCTGTGACTTGAACTTTTGCCTTCAGTCAGATCTTCTGATTTCATCTGATGCAGGCTGGGTGTAGAGTAATTATTGTCCTGTTCCACTTTGTTATTTTGTGTTTATAGGTTTATAGATTACGGATTTTTCTAGTTAGTTAACAGAGATAGAGAAATACCCCAATTTTTGCAAAGAAAATGTGGCATCTCATACAGAAGGGAGACTGCCAAGGATCTAGATGCCTCAGGAATAAGGTTTGGAGCCATCCACTAGGCAAAGAACTCCCAACAGACAGGTTGGGGCCTGGCCACGGTAGAAAGAGCTGGTAAAGTGATAAAACTACTTGTTAGCAACCAGTTGCTGAAATGAGGATGATGACATAGGCCATATTCCCTTCTTGTATCATATAATGATAATGTCTTTATTTTTACCTCTTCCATTTTGCTGATATATATAGGATGTGTTATGGTGGTGAACTTTACAAACTTAGTTCACAGGCTTCAGAGTACCAGTATGGAGTTGTGAGAAAAC
Source organism: Leopardus geoffroyi (assembly GCF_018350155.1). Classification (NCBI taxonomy): domain Eukaryota; kingdom Metazoa; phylum Chordata; class Mammalia; order Carnivora; family Felidae; genus Leopardus; species Leopardus geoffroyi. Next base: position 10,753,835 of record NC_059326.1, on the reverse strand, counting down.
TGGGTGAGAAATGGATTTGGCCCAGAATTCCTAAATTTGGAGCTGGATGCAGTGAGAGACTCTTGGATCATTTCCTTTTGGAAACAGGATGAGCGAATTTTGATTTGTTCACTTTCATGGTGTTAAGGAGGACTGACTGTTGACGTTTGAAAGTTTAAGCATGTAAGAAGAATGTATACAGATCTTAGAGGGGCAAGTGGATGCTTGTCATTCCTGGTTCCCATCGTCTTTGTTTTGTTGTCTAGTGCACACATCCAAACTCAGAAGCCCAGGCTCTCTTGCCACTAGGATGTGAACATTGGAACTGTGTCTAACAATCAGGTGCCTTGTGCAGGGATTCTTTTGGAAGTGAGCCAGGTGAGAAACAGGCTCTGTCCAGAACCCCCATTCTTCTGAGGCATGTGGTAGTGGGAACTGCTGGCTTTGGGCACAATAGCTTGAGGATGCCATGTGGAGTTCCTGCTGTAGGACTATGTCCACCCAACGCCGGCCAGCTTCTAAAGATTCAGCAAATGATTGCCATTAATATTTGTATAAGTAGTAGTATCAGTAGCATATAACAGAGTTCTTTAACTCTGGATATGTTTGAGCATGGACTAGATGACCACCAGGTTGCAGAGTACCTAGGCTAGGTGACTTCGGTGCATATCATGCCTTTCTTTTTGTTATCCTTGCTCTTGTTGCATAGGGAGAGCTGCCGTTTCTTTATTCCAGGTGACTCTAGAGGGCTCTGTAAAGGGGTCCTACCTTCCTATGCCCAGGTCAGCATACACACATGACTCAGACTGGTCAATAGAATACTCTATCTCCATGGACATAGTGATTTCCCCCGTAGGGGTGGCTGGATGTCTGATCCAATAGGGCTAATTCTGGGATTGATTAAGGTGCTTGGATGGGGGATCTCTCTTGTTTTCTGAGATTATTACCTCCAAAGACTATTGAGCTGCCATGACTTTTTTTTTTTTTTTTTTTTTTTTTTTTTACATAGTCAAGAAGCCTGGCCTCCACTTGGGTGAAGACAAGCAGAGGCAAATAGAGTTGAGAAATGAAGAGAGAGAGACGGGGGGGTGGGAGGGGGTGGTGGGAAGTGTGTGTGGTGGGGGGAGGCAGCGAGGGAGGGAGGCCATGTCTCAACGGCATCTTTTGAACACGTCCATCAAGCTGTTCCTTAAGTCACAGAACGGATTTCCTAGTGATGTGAGCCAACGGTGCCATTTTGGATTTAAGCCATTTCGGATTGAGTTTCTGACCCTTGTAACTGGGAAAGTTCTACGTGCAAGAGCAAATATTTGAATCTGAGATACTGAAATTTTCTGTAGAGGAAAAGAGGAAAAATATTTCTCTTTTCTTGAGCACCAAATCATATTCAAACCCATATCATACCCTATGTACATATTTTATTTTTCAAACAAAAATTATGAAAGTAGATTTTTAAATCTATGACTGGACAAGGGAAAGTAAGAAGAGAATACTTGTAGGGTCAAAAATAGAGGGGTGAGGATTAACATGTTGCACATTCCAACAGAAATAACTTTTGTGATGATTGATTCCCCTAAGGGGCCCACTCTTGTCACCAGGCATTTCTATTCTTGACACCAGAAAAACAATTAGGTGGGTCCCCCAGTCCAAATACCCACCTATACAACACTACGTGTGAGGTTCTTTAACTTTATGAATACAAAAAAACTGAATGAGAAAAACCAAACCCATAGGATGGAAAAAGAAATTCTATATAGAGAGCAATTCCAAAAACTTATTTTAAAGCAAAAAAAGACCTATTTGTTTCAAGGAATAATTTTGATTTTAACCATATTTGGTTTCTTTTTCTACCAGTTCATTCCTGAGTTTCTTATTTTTTTTTCACGTATTGCTTAAGTACTATTAAAAGATAATCTAATTTTATTTAATCTTCATAGCATCCTCTTAGGGAAAGGGAGTCTTTAAGAAACTAAGAAATTAGTTCAAGTTTCACGATTTGTAAGTATGGAGCCAGAACAAAACTGTATGACCTAAATCTATTTTCTTTCTCTTTTTAATTATTATAGTTGTGTTAAGAATATTTAACATGAGATCTACCACCTTAACAGATTTTTAAGTTTATGATGCCATTAAATGTAGGCACAGTGTTATGTGGAAGTTCCCTGGAATTTATTCATCTTACATAACTAACGTTTTATACACATTGATTAGCAATCCCCCTCCCTGCCTTTCCCCAGCCCTTAGCATTCACCATTTTACTCTCTGTTCCTATGAGTTTGACTATATTAGATACATCATATAGGTGGAATCATGCCATGTTCCTTCTGTGAGTATCTTATTTCACTTAGCATAATGACGTCAAATTTCATTCATGTTGTCACATATTGAAGGATTTCCTTCCTTTTAAGGGCTGAATAATATTTCATTCAGCCCTTATGTGTGTGTGTATATGTGTGTGTATGTCACATTTTTTAATTGATTCATCCATTGATGGACATTTAAGTTGTTTCCACATCTTGGCCATTTACTTTTGGCCAAGAATACTTGGCCAGAATACTTTTTTGGCCATTTATAGATCTTTGGACAAGTGTTAGTCAAGTCCTTAGCCCTTTTTTTAATTGGGTCATTGGTTATTTTGCTATTGGGTTATAGGAGTTCATGATATAGTGTAGAGATTAATCCTTCATCAGATACATAGTTGGCAAATGTTTTCTTCCTTTCTATGGAATATAGATTGCCTTTTCATGCTATTGTTTCATTTGCTGTAGTCCCACTTGTCTATTTGTATTTTTGTTACCTGTGCTTTTGGTGTCATATCCATGAAATCATTGCCAAGACTGAAGCTTTTACCCAGTTTTCTTCTAGGAGTTTTATGGGTTCAGGTCTTATGTTTAAGTATTTACTCCATTTTCAGTTGGTTTTTGTATATGATATAAGATAAGGGTCTGGTTTTATTCTTCTGCATGTGGATATCCAGTTTTCCCAGTACAATTTGTTGAAGTAACTATCCTTTCCTCATTGTGTAGTCTTGGCACCCTTGTTGAAGATCAGTTGACCGGATACACGTAGATTTATTTCTGGCTTTGTATTCTGTTCCACTGGTCTGTCTTTATGCCATACTGTTTGAATTGCTGTAGCCTTGTAACATAGTTTGAAATCAGGAGGTGCGATGCTTCCAGCTTTGTTCTTTTTCTCAAGACTGTTTGGTTGTTCCATATGAAAGCTTTTCCTCTAATATCATGAATGAAGGAATGATACCACACACTTTTATTTAACACAGAACTAGAAATCCTAGCCAGAGCAATTAGGTAAGAAAACTTGTCCCTGTTTACAGATGACATAATCTCATATGTAAAAAACTCTAAAGACTCCACAAAACAACTTAAAGTAAACAAACTCAGTAAAATTGCAGGATAAAAAATCAACCTACAGAAATTAGTTATGTTTCTGTATGCTAACAACAACCTGCCTGAAAAGGAAATTAGGAAAACACTCTCATTTACAGTGGCATCAAAAAGAATAAAATTCTTAGGAATATACTTAACTAAGGAGGTAAAGGTTTATACACTGAAAAGTATAAAACACTGATGAAGGAAATTAAAGAAAATACAAACAGATGGGAAGATATCCCCACGTTCATGGATTGAAAGACAATATTGTTAAAATGTCCATACTACCCAAAACAATCTAGATTTATCATGATCCTCATTAAAATCCCAATGACATTTTGTTTTACAGAAATTGAAACATCAATTCCAAAATTCATATGGAACCACAAAGGACTCCAAATAGCCACACTGATCTCTAAAATTATTTGCTACTGATTTGATAACCACATAATGAAGAAAAATCTCTCTAATAGGAAGATGTAGGAAAAAATTAGATGTGGACGTGCAGTGATTTACCTCAGCTGGCACACAATTGTCAATTCTACACATCTTTTCCCAACTCTGTGTTTAGTGACGTCAATGGTTATTTGAAATCAAACAGGAGTATTTGCACCAGAGAAACTGGCAGATTCTACAAATCAGGACTTTTATTTGGCAAGCCAGTCGTTAAAGCTTTAATAGCACAACACTGCCTGAAGGTTAATGAACATGGTGGCTCATTTTTATTTTTCACAACTTAGTATATACATAAAAATATATAACATATATAATATTAATATTATGATTGTTAATATTTGTTTTAAAAGAATTCACTTCCGCTCAGTCTAAAATTTGGAGTTATGAAATTGAAGATCATTAATAGACTCTAAAGCAACTAGGATAATTTAAGAAACTGAAATTAAGGAAGTATTCCTTTTCAAGATAAATTTTGACAAGAAAAACACATTTCAAAGGAGGTATTTTGAGCCATAGGGTTTGGTCTTTCAACTGGTATATGGGTCTCAGGAATTACGATGGTAAGTGTGTTTATGAGATATCATGTTATTTTTAATCCTCTTGAGGGACTGGGGGTGTGGGAAAGAAATCCCATGATTTCATGACCTGGGCTGAAATCAAGAGTCAGACACTTAACCTACTGAGCCACACAGGCACCCTGAGAGATTTATATTTTATAAGAGATGAGGAAAAAGGGAAATCACTCCTATGTGATTTCCTATGGAAGCCCTAAGTACCAACATGCTAGTCTTCTGTTGACCTGGGCTGACTTTTCACTGGGGAAATATGGTCACTTTATCCATAGCCCCCCAGAACAGTACACAAAGCTATACAGTAGAAACAAATTGCTGAGACAATGCTTCACTATAGTTGACATAATAGTGATATCTAGGTGGTTTTTCAAGGAGGAAAGATGTCAGGTAGAAAGATTTTGGGTGGCCAGTGAACGATTGGGATGACAGAGCCATCTCATCATGGACAGCAGCTTAATATGAGATCCCTCTTGAAACCTATGCTTTTTAAAAGAAGCTGAAACACCCCGGTTGGTTCAGAAAGCAGTGAAAAATCCATTAAGTTAGAGATCAAGTTTTGTTTGTTATATAAATGTAAAATCTTTCTCTTCCCTCGCATTGCAACAAAATATGACAGTGGAAGTATAAAATGGATTGAACGTTAGAATCCAACAAATATGGAAGCCTACATTGAGTAACAACTTGATGTGAGATTTTGAGATACTAATAATTTATTGGAAGAAAAAGTATGTATACATGTGGGCAAATAGGTATTGTGGGGAAGCAAATGATGAAGTTCAAAAAAGTGAAAGACGTATATATATATTTTTAAGTTTATCTGTTTTGAGATAAGGAGAGAGAGTGCACATGCTCGAGCACGGAAGGGACAGAGAGAGGGGGAGAGAGAATCCCAAGCAGCCTTTGTGCTCGGTTCCATGAACCATGAGATCATGACCTGGGCTGAAATCAAGAGTCAGACACTTAACCTACTGAGCCACCCAGGCACCCCGAGAGATGTGTATTTTATAAAAGATGAGGAAAAAGGGAAATCACTCCTAAATTGTAATAGATGATTTCAATGGCCAAATGAGATATAATCTAGTTCTTGATACTCTGGAATGGATACAAACTAAGGACAGAGGGAGTATTCATCATTAGCAAAGAAGTAAGTACTTTCTACCTGGAAAAAAAAAAAACCTAGAGATGTAAGTGAAATACTGACACATATTATCTCTGTATCAATTTTTTTCTCTGGGAGTGAGTTAGGCAAATTAAATCTAGTCATTCTGGGTTTAAGGAACATGTGACCTCCATAAGCTCCCAAAGTGAGCGCTGAGCTGCTATGAACTGAGGCCAGTGGAAAAGTCACTGGCCTAAGAATAAAGAGACCCAGGTCCTCATCCTGCCTGAACCACTTACTTCATTTGTTTTTCTTATCTGTAAAAACAACCAGTTACAGCATTAAAGCCTACAGATCCCTTCAAGTCATTAAATTCTGTGATAATTCCTGGAGCCACAGGGCCATCTGAGATGCACACTAGCCCCAAGCACACTAGCCACTTTGTCCTTTTGGTCATTGTTCATATTAATATCTGTGTTCTTCAGAAGTCAGTTCATACTATGCACTCTTGAGTGCCAAGTCATTTTTGCTACCAATTCCCAAAATTGAGGGCAGATGTTTTAGTTCCTTAAGATTGACATTCAGGTAGTTCTCAATTTTGCCTGCTTATTAAAATTTCCTGAGGACACTTAAAAAATACTGATATCCTACTTGGGGATTCTGATTTAGTGGGTCTTGGGTATATCCTAGGTATTGAGACCTTCAAAACTTTCCCTGGTGATTCCACTGTGCACATTGTGTTGAGAAGTATTACATTATTAAGGGCATTTTCAGATCCTTATTAGTAGCACTAATTTTATAAATCAGATCCTGCTGTCTGGTTGGCTGGTCAGAGGGCTCTCTGTTTAGCCTGTCCTTACTCCTAAACCTTCTCTCCCCAAACCAGAACTCTTATGTCAAACCACTAGTAGAAATATAAAAGTAGGAATAAGGCCGTTCCTTCTCTTCCAAGTTTGTCCTGGCCCAGCTGCATCTGAGTCACCAGTAAAACCTATTAAAAAAGCTGAGGATTCAGTATAGATGGGAGAAGCCTGGGAATTTACTCACAAATATGTATTTAATGCTTTTAATAATAGGTGGAGCCTAAAAATATAAGGACACAATTCTGAAGGAAAAGCCAGTATACATATTGGTAATAATATATACAGGAAAAGTTTTTTTTTATTAAGTTTATTTATTCTGAGAGAAAGAGGTGGGAGAGGGAACAAATGGGGAAGGGGCAAAGAGAGAGGGAGAGAAAGAGAATTCCAAGCAGGCTCTGTGCTTGGTCCCAGGAACCTCAAGATCATGACCTGAGCTGAAATCAAGAGTCAGACGCTTAACCAACTGAGCCACCAGGTGTCCCAGGGAAAGACTAAGAAATACCAGGAGGCCAGGGCACCTAGGTGGCTCAATCGGTTAAGCGTCTGACTTCAGCTCAGGTCATGATCTCACAGTTTGTGAGTTTGAGCCCCACATGAGGTTCTGTGCTGACAGCTCAGAGCCTGGAGCCTGCTTTGGATTCTATGTCTCCCTTTCTCTCTGCTCCTCCCCTGCTCACACTCTGTCTCTTGCTCTCAAAAATGAACAAACAATAAAATGTAAAAAAAGAAAGAAACACCAGGAGGCCAATATTTAAAACAAGTCAAAAACCTTTATAAGTCAGTAAAGATAGTTCCTGCAATTTTTAACATGCTGTCATTCAGGAAAGACTACCTAGAAAACAGGGAACATAGAAATCTCATAATAGATTATTGCAAAATGAAAAGCATATGGTACACAACTGAACAAATTTGACAAACTTGTCTAAAGTAAGTGCTTTCTAAATATAATCATTCCGTGTCACACCAAGCCACAGTGATTCCACAGGAAGAAAAAAAGTCTTTGGCCACATGGCCAACTTAGAAGAGCATTCTTTGGAGTGAAATAATTCTTTGTTTACAGTGTGTGTTCTTGCCTTTTAAATGAAAAATGCTAGTTTACCATAATGTATTTTCAATCAGGCAGCCAAGTTAAATTCTTTAGCCTTTGGGAAAAACTAGTATGGCCAGGATTGTAGAAGTTGGGAGAGAATATTGAGTAGGGATCCACCTAGGGTCTTCTTAATGCTGTTTGTGTGCAGTAAAATAGAGAGGTTACCGTTGAAAGTATTAAATCATCTGAGGAGAGATTTAAGAAGTCCAGAGTAAGCAGAATTTCACCCTCTTGGGGTGTGGGAGGGCCATAAAGTGGAAGCTAGCAAAAATAGAACAAATGTAAATCATTTGGGGTATCTATTGTTACAGCAAAAACTTCTCTCCAAATTTGTGGCTTAAAACAACTATTTTATGTCTTACTATTTGATGGATCTCTTGGGCGAAGCTGGGCTGGGACAATCTTCTGCTCCATGTTACATCTACAAGGGTAACTTTATGGTAGTTAACTGGTGGCTGGTCTGGTCTGAAGGATTCACCTGAACTCTTAAAAATGCCTGGTGGCCTTGATGGCCACCTGGAGGGCTGAACTCAGCTGGGCTGTTTCCCTCCTCTTGTGGTCTCATGACCTCTCCACATGGGTGATGTGCTTCTTACAGGTCAGGTCTAGGGCAGGGCTCTGGGAGGCCAGGCAGAAACAGCTGATCCTCTTTGAGGTCAGGCCCAGAATGGTCATCACTCTGCCGTACTCCCATTGGTAAAAGTAGTCACAGACCAGCCCTAATTCTAAGAGTGGGGAAACAAATCTCACTTTTCTACAGGAACAGAGTTAAGAATGTGCAGCCATCATTAATGTGCCACACAACCTGCCCCCTGGCCACAAATACAGTAGATTCCAACCATAAGAGCCCTCAGACTCTTGTTGCGTTATGGCATTGGCTTGGAGTCCAGGATCTCATTTTCTGAGTCAGGTCTAGATGTAGATGAGAGTTTTCAGGTAAAGTTCCTCGAATATATTCCCTTTTGCTTTGAAGACCTGAAAGCTAAAGAGACAACATACCTGCCTCAGTATAAAATAGACATGCAATAGACACTCCCATTCAAAAGCAGAAAAATGGGAGGTCCTTCTTGATTAGGGTCTAGTGCTGTTCCCTGGGAAGGATTTGCCTTCATTCTTGGGTCTATCAGTTATCCATTTATAAGTAACAAATAATCCCAGACCCTAATGTCTTAAGGCAACAATTTATTATTTTCTGTCATTTTTTAAAAATTAGTTAATTATTTTTTAAAATTTACATCCAAGTTAGCATATAGTGCAATAATGATTTCAGGAGTAGATTCCAGTGATTCATCCCCTGTGTATAACACCCAGTACTCATCCCAACAAGTGTCTTCCTAAGTACCCCTTACCCATTTGGCCCATCCTCCCACACACAACCTCTCCAGCAACCCTCAGTTTGTTCTCTGTATTTAAGAGTCTCTTATGTTTTGTACCACACTCTATTTTTATCTTATTTTTGCTTCCCTTCCCTTATGTTCATCTGTTTTGTGTCTTAAATCCACATATGAGTGAAGGAATATATTTGTCTTTCTCTGACTAATTTTGCTTAGCATAATACCCTCTAGTTCATCCACATTGTGGCAAATGACAAGTTTTCATTCTTTTTGATTGCTGAGTAATACTCCATTGTATATACTACATCTTCTTTATCCATTCATCTGTCGGTGGACATTTGGGCTCTTTCTATACTTTGGCTGCTGTTGATAGAGCTGCTATAAATATTGGGGTGCATGTGCTCCTTCGAAACAGCACACCTGTATCCCTTGGATAAATACCTAATAGTGCAATTGTTGGGTTGTAGGGTAGTTCTATTTTTAACTTTTTGAGGAACCTCCATACTGTTTTCCAGAGTGGCTGCACCACTTTGCATTCCCACCAGTAGTGTAAAAGAGAGCCTCTTTCTCTGCATCCTCACCAACATCTGTTGTTTCCTGAGTTGTTCATTTTAGCCATTCTGACTGGTGTGAGGTGGTATATCATTGTGGTTTTAATTTGTGTTTCCCTGATGATGAGTGATGGTGAGCATGTTTTCATGTGTCTTTTAGCCATCTGGATGTCTTCTTTGGAGAAGTGTCTATTCATGTCTTTTGCCCATTTCTTCACTGGATTATTTGTTTTTTGGGTGTTGAGTTTGGGTATAAGTTCTTTATAGAGTTTAGATACTAACCCTTTATCTGATAGGTCATTTGCAAATACATTCTCCTGTTCTGTCACTTGCCTTTCAGTTTTGCTGATTGTTTCATTCACTGTGCAAAAGCTTTTTATCTTGATGAGGTTCCAGGAATTCATTTTTGCTTGCCTCAGGAGATGTGTTGAGTAAGAAGTTGCTGTGGCCAAGGTCAAAGAGGGTTTCGCCTGATTCTCTCCTCTAGGATTTTGATGGCTTCCTGTCTTAGGTTTAGGTCTTACATCCATTTTGAGTTTATTTTTGTGTATGGTGTAAGAAAGAGGTCCAGGTTCATTCTTCTGCATGTTGCTGTCCAGTTTTCCCAACACCATTTGCTCAAGAGACTGTCTTTATTCCATTGGATATTCTTTCCTGCTTTGTCAAAGATTAGTTTGCCATACATTTGTGGGTCCATTTCTGGGTTCTTTATTGGGTTCCATTGATCTAAGTGTCTGTTTTTGTGCCAGTACCAAACTGTCTTGATGATTATAGCTTTGTAATACATCTTGAAGTCTGGGATTGTGATGCCTCCAGCTTTGATGTTCTTTTTCAGGATTGCTTTGGCTATTCGGGTTTTTTTCTGGTGCCATACAAATTTTAGGGTTGTTTGTTCCAGCTCTATGAAGAATGATGGTGTTTTTTTGATAGTGATTGCATTGAATATGTAGATTGCTTTAGGTAGTGTCAACATTTTAACAATATTTGTTCTTCCAATCCATGAGCATGGAATATTTTTCCTTTTTTGTGTGTCTTCTTCAATTTCTTTCATAAGCTTTCTATACTTTTCAGTATATAGATGTTTTCCCCCTCTTTATTAGGTTTATTTCTAGGTATTTTATGGGTTTTGATACAATTGTAAATGTGTTCAATTCCTTGATTTCTCTTTCTATTGCTTCATTATTGGTGTATAGAAATTCAACCGATTTCTGTGCGTTGATTTTATATCCTGTAACTTTGCCGAATCCATGGATCAGTTCTAGCAGTTTTTTGGTGGAATCTTTAGGGTTTTCCATATAGAGTATCATGTCTTCTGCGAAGAGTGAATGTTTGACTTCCTTCTTGCCATTTTGGATGCCTTGTATTTCTTTGAATGTCTGATTGCTGAGGCTAGGACTTCCAGTACTATGTTGAGTAACAGTGGTGAGAGTGGACATTCCTGTCTTCTTCCTGACCTTAGGGGAAAAGCTCTCAGTTTTTCCCCATTGAGCATGATATCAGCATTGGGTCTTTCATATATGGCTTTTATGATCTTGAGGTATGATCCTTCTATCCCTACTTTCTTGAATGATGATATTAGCATTGGGTCTTTCATATAGGGCTTTTATGATCTTGAGGTATGATCCTTCTATCCCTACTTTCTTGAGGGTATGATGCTGTATTTTGTCAAATGCTTTCTCTGCATGTATTGAGAGGATCAAATGGTTCTTGTCCTTTCTTTTATTGATGTGATGTATCACACTGATTGATTTGTGGATATTGAACCAGCCCTGCATCCCAGGTATAAATTCCACTTTGGCGTGGTGAATAATTCTTTTAATGTATCGTTGAATCTGGTTGGCTAGTATCTGACTGAGGATTTTTGCATCCATTCCTCTCCTATATCTGTCAGGTAACTGGACTCAACAGCTCTCACTAGCTGAGATGTGGTTACAGTCAGTCTTGATTAGGGCTGCAGTCATCTGAAGCCTCACTTGGACTGTCTCTACAGCCTTGCCAGAGTTCTACTTACAAGACAGGGCTGTTTATATACCCACTCTCTCTGAGCTCCACACCCTCTCTGTGATTGTTGGGATTGGAACACTGAATTATACTTCCCAAATGGCCTTGTTCACTAGTTCCTATTAGATTCTGCCATTGAGGGCCACTCCAGGAAGACTCAGAGGCAAAAAGAGAGGAAGTTTCATTTCTACATTTTCTAGTTTCTGTCAGCTTCGTTCCAGTTGAAACAGACACTTGGTTCTTAACCTCACCTTCTTTTTCTGTGTTTAAATTGAGCTATAATTGATATCATTAGTTTCAGGTGTACATGTAATGATGCAATACTTGTATCTATTGCCAAATGATTACAACAGTAAGTCCAGTTTAACATCCTTCACCATATATAATCACAGATTTTTTTTCTTGTGATGAGAATTTTTAAGATCCACTCTCCTAGCTACTTTCAAATATGCAATACAGTATTAGCAACTATAGTCGCCATTCAGTACATTGTGTCCCCATGACTTGTTTATTTTGTAACTGGAAATTTGTATCTTTTTTACCCTTTTCACCCATTTTGCCCACTTTCCACCCCAACCTCAGGCAACCACCAATGTGTTCTCTGTATCTTTGAGAACCCTAGATTCTTTGGGCATCAGTTACAGAGCATCCTTCCTCAGGCTGGGTACCAGTTGTGTGAACCTTACCACAACAGGTCTGAACACCAGTCCTAAACAGCCCAATCTTGGACTCCTAGGTTCTGGTAACCCCTGTTCTCCATTTAAGTTTCCTCAACTGACATTGGTATGGACTCCTGTAGTTATTAATATCCAAGGGAGCACGGCATAATTTTTGCTTTTCCAGTCCCATGATATTTATAAAACCAATCCCTTTTATGTGATATCTATTTATCTATTTTTCTGACTGGACCTTAATGGATACAGAGACTAAACCAATAGTTTTCTCTCTCATGTTTCTTGCTTGGTTTTGGGAAAGCTGTTGCAGCCTATGTTCCTGAGCTCATTTTTTTTTTTTTTTTTTTTTTGCCATGTTTAACATGCCTTCCTCTGCCTCAGGAAGGCTCAGCCCTTTTCAGCAACCAATTGCATAGACATTTAAAGAAATCTCTCTTAATCTGAGGAGAAAAGGCTACAAGTTTACCATTATCTTTCCTACAAAAAGAAAAAAAAGCCTTCTTAAAACTAAGTTAAGGTCAAGCAGGCTCTGCCCTGAGATCTATGGCCAAGCCCCAGGGGTCTGTGTGTATTCACTCATATCTAACAGCTCCCTAGGTGCGATTCCAGATTCTCCTTTTATGTTTAATGGCTACAACTGGAGTCAAAGATGACAGCCACATTTGTGCAATTGAACAGCCCGCCTCACCTTGCAATGCTCCATGACCTCTGAAGTTGAAGCACATATTTTATAAGCACCTTCTAGCTTTAGAGGAAAATTCTATCTCACATTGCAAAAGCCTAGTACTTCAGGATTTGACAAAGAGTTATCTAGTGTACTTGTTCTCAGCATCCCAATTCAAAGAGCTGCATTTCATATACTGTTCAGACTCCTGTATTACTAGGTTTGCCTCACTCTCTTGGGCAGATGTTCTGTCAGATCAAATGTTGCCTGTTGTGTCATCTTTGGAAACTCCCAAATGGGTATTATTTCTGCCACTCTTCTTCTTTTCCCATAAGAGAATATTGGAGAGACTGTTCCCAAGCTGAGTTTAGGTATGGAATCTGATATGTAGATGCTATCCCTTAGGTCTAATTTAAACTATCTATCCCAGAAGTCTACCTACCTTTCAATGCTATGTCTGCATTGCTAGCCATGGTCCATGGTCTAAAAGTCTCAGATTATTCTTTGTTCTGTCAGCTGATTGTATATCTATGACCTAAGACCACTGCTATCATAGGGAGGGGGTGTTTCTCTTGGAAGCCTACCTGGGGCTCTGAGATCTGACTTCAGGGATTTATTAGAGGGTATTCTATGGAAAAACACTGAGGAAGGAACAAGAGAAGGAGGATTGAGCAGCAGAATTTGCACTGAAATACAACTGTAGTAGCAGCTTTAGCCATTCCAAAATCAAATCAAGGGAGGCTGGACATTGGGCATCCTCAACAACTGGATATTGGCTACCTCTAGGAACAGACAATAACATTTTATGAAGCAGCTACATTCAACCAGGAGGAGTTCCAAGAGAGTAATATATCTGGATCTGGGTGATGCACCAGAGGAAGGACTATTAGAGTCTAGTCCTTGCACTGCTTGGATCTATTTGCTTCATGTGATAAGTTCAGTGCATTTAGGAATAGCTCCCCCAGGGTTCAGGTAGTCTGTTTTATTGGGGAAATTTTCAAGAGGATGTTTATTGGGATGAAGTATAGCCCCCTTTGCTAAAACTGACCTCAGGACCACAATTGGTGCTAATCATCACCCTTTGCTACTTATTCCAGATTCCTCTTTCCCTTGATTAGGACCTCTGCTGTTGTAGGTAACTTACGCGGTAAGGTGGCCCAGAACCTCATGCAGAGGTGTCTAAGCTCTTGGTCACCTTGTACTTCTAATGCTTATTGTCCTTGTTCATTTACTGTCAAAACTGAACAGAAGAATACAAAGAGCTACTGCAGTGGTCACCTAAGTGTCAAAGATATTTTCTTTGCAACCAGTGTGTAATGAGACCTCTCTCTCCCTCTAATGACCACATTAATTACTCTTGCCTTTATGATTACTCCTCCTCCTTTGCTTGCTGGTCTTTTGGTATAAAAAGCCTAAGTGACTCAGCAGCAGCCCTACTCAATGCTAAGTTGGATGTTTTCTTTTTCCCCTTGTGGAAGCATTCCCCTTCTAGGAACCAGAACTTCTAGATCTGTAAAGCCTAAAGTTGTGGGGATAGGGAGAACAAATTCCCAGATGGGACATTGAATGATGATAATAGGACAGTTTCTACTTCTATATTTTGGTTCCCAGGCCCATGTATTTATCTATTGCAGAAACAGTACCATATATTGTCACAGCATGATTTAGCATGTTCATGCCTCCTGAAAGACAGCACACCGCCCACACAAGGTATTCTTTAAGGCTGGCTCTTCAGCTGTACCTTCAGGAAGTTTCTATCACCCTTTCAGGCTGGCATCCTCCAGACAGTATGGTATGTGAAAGGACGTGTGAATTCTCTGGTCACATGCCCACTGCTAGAACTCATTTGCCAGGAACTGTATCCCCTGTGGTGTCCATGTGATGTCATGTGTGATATTTATGTCAGTGTATAAAATACTCTAAGCCCCTAAATAATGATGTTGGCTGAGGCTGGTGAGCCAGGAAGGCAAATCCAGACTTGGAATATGTGTCACTGTCAGTCACTATGAAGTACTACCTGTATGGGTTTCCTAGGGCCTCTGTAAAAAGTATCACAAACTGGATAGCTTAAAATAATAGAAATGTATTCTCTCACGGTGGCTAGAAGTCCAAAATCATGGTGTCATTAGGGCCATGCTTCCACTCAGACTCTGGGGAGAATGCCATGCTTCTTGCTGCCTTCTGGTGGTTTCCATCAGTCCTCGATGTTCCCTGTCTTACAGCTGCATAACTGCAATCTATACCTCAATCTTCATGTGGTGTTTGTCCTGTGTATCTATGTCTTTGTTTTTTCTCTTCTTATAAGGATACCTGGATTACAGCCCACTCTAACAACCTCACCTTAACTTGGTTACATTTCAAAACCCTATTTCCAAAGAAGGTTGCACAGGTACCAGTCATTAGGACATCAACATATCTTTCAAGGGACTCAACTTAACCCATAACACTACTCCTTCAAAGGTAATAGGGATCCAGGGTAGCCAACTTACCACTAAGTGGCTGGTTAGACTTTTTGATGGATAATGTCTTATTTCAGGCTCATTGTTGGTCCCTGTTGTAGGTGGGTTGGTACCCATTAACCAAGCTGGGTTTTCTTGATCCTTTGTTAGTGGGTTACAGGGATACCCTGCCCCCAGCCCATGCAGTCAGAGGTATCGGCTGAGTCAGAGGTACCAGTATAACAGTGGTGGATGACACACAAGTTTGGGTCACCTGCTCTTCTAGTCTACTTTTGTCCTCTGGCTCTGCTCATGCCTGATCCTGGACATCTCACTGCTATTTTATAGTGGATTGTTCCTGGACCCACTGGACCTTCTGATTTGGTGGGTCTGACAGAACCCAGCTCATGATGGGCAGCTCTTGCTGTATAGTCAGTTGATGATGGGCACCAAGTACTGTGTCTTTTTCAAGGCCCAGAAGCATGTCAAGATCTATGTTTCAATTGGTGTAAATATTCTGCAACAAATATCTTCAGAAATGTCAGGTCAACAGTGTGATTCTCCCACAGGGCTTGCCCTAAGTCCCTCCACAGATATCTTTTGCCTCCACAGATTCGTCTGTTATCCTAGTGTTTGCCTGAATGTATGGCCCAAGTGACAAACTACTCCCGCAGCAGCCTGGATCTGCTGAAGAATTATTTTCTCTTCTGAGCCACACTCAGAGATGGCAGCCATGTGGCCACTTGTTTAATGGTTCAGAGAAGTATCCCCAGGTATATCTAGTGCAGCAGCTGCAGTTAAACCTACAAACTTCCTTGGGTTGGCAGTAGTCCGTGTCACTCTCCAGGATCTGTCAGACTTTTGTTGGGGCCAGTCTTGTGACTTAGAGACATGACGGAAATGAGAAATGAAGGAAACCACCAGCTCTGCATTCTTTAGGTCTTTAAGGGTTGCACTAATTCCGGCCATTTCTCCTGTGACTTACTTTCATGGCTGGAGGAGGGGCATTTCCAGAGGCTTCCACCCAGCCTTCTCAACTACCACAGCTCTTGCCAACACACTAAGGAATAAATGGGTCAACTGCATGTATGTCCCTTCCCATTGTACACTGGGATACTAGAGAAATGATCACTGGGCAAGTGGTCCTGCTGTGGAACTAGATCTGGGCTGACATTCCATGTACCACCTGATCTACATGAGTCTTACTTCTATGAGGAAGCTCTTGATGATATTGGTTCCTGGGTATCAATAGCAACTCAAATCTTGTGTCCAACAGTATTCAAATACCTAGTTCTTCAGTATCTAGTGTCACTGCCCCTTCTACACTACATGATAACCCAAGGAAATGGCTGCAGCCCTTTGGGAAAGGACTGGGGGAGCTATCACTCATAGTGGTGCTGGTTCCTTCCTCTCAGGCCTCACTTGTAGGTCAGTGAGTCCCAGGTCTGAAAAATGGCTTAGGTCTAGAAAGTTGCAAAGTTTTCTTTGGGACAACTGCCCTCAGCCTTCCGATGATCCATCCTTGATTTCTTTTGGTGGTATAGATGGAGCAATATGTTGTTGGCTACCCATCTGCTTTGTTCCTAGGGATGCCATGTTATACCAGCTCCCTGGCTGCTGTTCTGAACTTGCTGCTTATTATGATAATTATGCCCGCCTTACATACCTCTGATGGGGGAGCATCACATCCTTGCCTTTTATTTCAAGATCCTAGCTGTGGTTCAAGTACCCCTTGGGAACCTGTTAGAAATGCAGAATTTCAGACCCCAAACCATTTCTACTGAATCAGAACCTGCATTTTAGCAATTTCTTCAAGGGATTTATATGTACTAGACACTTGAGAAGCCCTACTCAGTCTCACATCTTGATCTTCCAGTCCTCTTTTGACACAATGGTCCCGGCCATTGTAGCTCAGCAGACTGGGCCCAGAGCTTTCCCCTGATGTTGTCATTAACATAACTGGAAAGATCATTAAGAAAAAGAAAGAATTATGTTTATCCAACCTCATCATACAGATTTATGTAAAATCCCTCGCCTTGATTCTAGTCATTAGTGAATGAAAACATTTTTGTACTTCCATAAGTACATTTTATTTTTAAACACTGTGCACTTTATACCAAAATTGCAAAGCCACCATTTTTGCCAATGAGATCAAGAATGTAGATGGAAACATAATTTAAGCATTTATTAATTGACAGATTCTGCTGTGACAATTGCTTCATGTTATAACTTTAGCAAGCACAGGCATAGTGTTTCCGGGATCAATAGCCCCACAAGACATTGGTCCTGGGGAAGAAAGTTAGACCCACTAATGGCAGGGGCTGGTAAAATTTACTCAGCTGCAAAAGCTGGCCTTTGTGTGTTAAGCCTAGAAGTCCTATGTGTAATGCTAGGGAGCATCATAACACTTTGGAAGACATTTTGGCCACATCTCTAAAATGGATGTACCATTTGACCTAGAATTTCCATTTGTATCCATCAGGATTTATTTAGCTGCATGCAACCAAATCCGATTAGTGACTTAACTAAATAGAGCTTATTTTTGTCCTAAGGAAGAGTGTGGAATAAGGCATTAATCTGTTCTTGGCATGTGACTTGCATTCTCATGATTCCAATATATGTGTCTCTATATCAGACACATTCCAGAGTAAGGTTTAAAGGTCAAAGGACAAAAGGAAGATGTCCAGCTGGGCCTGCACCCTACAGTAAGCTTTGACAGAAAGGAAAATCTGCCACATCCACTTATATATCATTGACTTTGTCTCCTTGGTCACTTTTCACTTGCCACCCAAGCGCAAAGGAGTTCAGGAAGCTGAGTGTTGGAAGCAGGGCACTTTGTCACCTAGCACAAAATTTGGGTTTGGTTAGCAAAGAAGAAAGGGAGAATGGGCTTTGGGTTGACATTCAGCTATGGCAGTCACACCACCACTAGGAATCAATCCTTGATATTTATTCTCAACAGTACGCCACAATATGAGCAAAGGAATCATGGCAGCAAAAATATAGCAATAAGCTTAATGACCATCAATTGAGGCTAGTAAAGCTAATTATTAATTTATAATTTGAAAAATTATGAAACAATTAAAAATTAAGGATATCTGTGTGGACAGGCATTCAAAATGCTATTAAGTGAACAAAGCTGAACAATTTAGAACTATAAAGAAATATATGTATTTTATACATATGTATTTTGTACATATTTATTTACAAATGCATGTAATATATATACAGGTGTGTGTGTGTATTTGTCACTGCAGCCCTCACAAAATAATACAGCAATCAAGACTGAAAAACACTGGTGAAACTGAGGTTTTATATATATATATATATACACACACATACACACACACATATATATACACACATACATATATATATATATATATATATATATATATATATACAGATCTATATATATGTGTGTGTGTGTATATATATATATATATGTATATATATATATATATATATGACTCCATAAGAGAAAAAGGAGAGAAAGAGAATGAATTAGATAAAGAGAATGAATTAGATAAAGGTAGTATAAGTTATATAGATGACAAGTCCTGGAATAATATATAGTAGACTATAAATAGAACATCTTGTACAGAAGTCTTTGACATATCTATCCTCATATTTCATTGGTGTAACTTTGGAGTGGCCCCTGTGGCCTGGGGAGTATCATGTGTTGTTTGGTTTAGACCTGGGTGCCTGAATCCTCTGTTCTACCCGTGGTTTTCAGCCTTGATTGCTGTATTAATTTGTGAGGGCTGCAGTGACAAAGTATGGCAAACTAGGTGGCCCTCACAACAATAACTTATTGTCTCACAGTTCTGTAGGCTAGATGTCCAAGGTCAAGGTATCAACAATAAGGTAGGTTCTTTCTGGAGAAATATGTTCCAGGTGTCTCCCCTAGCTTCTGGTGGTTTCTGGTCATCTTTGATGTTCCTTGGCTTCTGCCTAATCCCCCTGATCTCTGATTTCATATTCACATGGCATTATTTCTATATATGTGTCATAGTCCAAATTTCCCCTTTATGTAAGGAAGCCAGTCATATTGGATAAGGGGCCACCATATTCTGGGATGAATATCATCTTAATTAATTACATCTGCAATGACCCTATTTCCAAATAGGGTAACGTTATGAGGTACTAGGAGTTAGGACTCCAACAAATAAACTTTAAGCAGATACAATTCAATTCATAACAGATGCCTACGAAAATCATCTGAGAAACTTTAAAAATGCTAATGCCTCACCTGAGTCCCACTCCAGACCAATTAAGTTAGACACTCTTTTCAAGGATTCCAGGCAATGGGTAGTTTTTAAAAGTCTTCGAAGGTGACTCTAATGTGCAGCGAGGGTTGAGAAATGTTGCCTTAGTGATCTGAGCCCTAGAACGGGGGCAGCTGAGTCAGCTTCTCCTAAAGCACATGGGCTACATGGCCAAGAGGTGGAAACCCAGATATAAAACAGAAAGGGACACTGTGGAGGCCATATTCAGTGTTACCACATTATGGCAAACCCTGGCTTAGATTAGATGGGCATTTGGCTGTGGGGCAGTTCACAATTTAGGCATTGCCAATAGGCAGACAAGCAGCCTATGCACGGTGTGTTTATTCTCAACAGAAACGTCACTAGAAAATGGGGAGAATATCAGGAAAGGAGAGATGACCTGTGGAGAAGAGCCTATATGGAACTAATATGAGTTGTAGAGCAAAGAATCAGAGGCCCAGGTATACGGTCTGGATGAGTGGGGATTAATGACACACTCTGATTGTCAACTTCAAAGACACCCCACTTTCATCTCTGGTACGGCAGAACACCAGATCTGTAGGCAACAAGATTTGTTCTTGGGCATGAGATCGAGGTTTCTGGCACATAGAGTCTCTGACTTAACAATGATTTGACCTACGGTTTTTCAACTTTACAGTGGTGCAGAAGTGATACACATTCAGTAAAAACCATACCTTGCATTTTTAATTCTGGTCTTTTCCCAGGCTACTGATATGCGATATGGCACTCATGATGCTAGGCAGGGACAGCCTTAGCAAACAGTCAGCCCATCATCATGAAGGTCCACAACCAAACACTGACAACCACTCGGTACCCAGACAGCCACTGTGATTTTCACCTTCAGTACAATATTCAATAAATGACGTGAGCTATTCAATACTTCATTATAAAATAGATTTTGTGTTAGATGATTTTGCCTGCTGTAGACTAATGTAAGTGTTCTGAGCATGTTTAAGGTAGGCTAGGTTAAGCCAGGTTAGGAGGATTAAATATGTTTTTGACTTAGGCTATTTTCAATTTATAATGGGCTTATTGGGATGTGACCCCATCACAAGTCAAGGAAGAGCCATACTGAATCACTTGGGATTGACCTTAGAGTTGGCTACATAGGTCAGTTACTAGGCAAGGCCAGGAGAAGATGGGAAATAGGGAATGGGGTCTTTGGCTTCAGGCCTCCTACAGCCTGGCTGTGACATAACATGAGGTGTGTTCTCAGTGACTAAGACTTTAACCTTGGCATCGGACCTTTGTAATGAGTGTGAAGCGCTGGCCTTATGGATGTAGGTAGAATACAAAGCCAGAATGAAGAGTGATGGTGTAAGCCTTAGAGAACAGGTAATACCTATTCTATGGAGGATTCTGGAAATCTTAGAGTTAAGTCCTAATTGAAAAAAAAAAATGCAGAGCTTGCTTTTGTCAGGTCAGTAAATTCGTGTCTGTCCCTAGCACTTAAAAAAAGGAAAAAGTCAACATCACCTCTTGTAAGTCTTTGCCCTGGATCACTTCCCTTTCACTCTCAAACCACAGTTATTGCTTTTATCATCATGGTGGTGTTTCTGCTCTGAGCTCTTTCAATTTTAGTGGATCATTCTAGCTGCTCTCTTAATTATTAGTCTCAGCCTCTACTTAGCTCTGCTTAGCTCTCAGCTCTGCATCTACCTCTGGCTCTGGGATCTACAGGTGTAGTGCTTTGGGGTTTCTCCCTGTAACTCCACCAGATAAGGATAGATTTTTAGATATTAAGTCCAATTGAAAAAGTTTAATTCACTCTGAAGAGATTTGCCACTTTTTTGAAACCACTCTCTTAGGTTGATAAGCTAACCACAAGAAACGGGCACGGGGAAAAAGTTATTCATATTTACTAAGGGCCAGATACTTTATATAATTTCTAAGCTTACAACAATCCTGTGAAGAAGGTACTATTATCTGCATTTTAGTAATTGAAGAAACCGAGGCCTGAAGAAGACAAGTAATGCCCTAGGTCACCTAAATAAACGATAGAGCTGGAATTCAAATTAGAACATACTCCAAAGCCTGCTTTCTTTTCCCTTTTGTTTTGTTCTGTTTTATTTTTGACTGGTGAAGCTGGCAGCCAAAAGGTAGGAATCAGATAAGGTGTCTGCAACTTGTAATGGTCCTTTAAGGTAAGAATATAAATTTCCAAGAAGATAAAGTAAAAAATAAGATAGACCTTGGGGTAACCTAGCATTCAGCCATTATTTCTGCAAATATACTTTCTGTCCCTTTCTCTTTTTCCTCTCTTCTGGAACTCCCATTATGCATACGCGCGTATGGTTTATAATGTCCCACAGGTCTCTGAGGCTCTGTTTATTTTTCTTCATTCTTTTCTTCATTCTATTCCCCTGACTGGATAATTTAAGTTGATTTATCTTCAAGTTCTATGATTATTTTCTTCTATCTCAGTTGGCTATTGAGCCCCTCTAGTGAATTTTTTACTTCAAACTCCAAAACTTCTCTTTGGTTCTGTTTTAAAATTTCTATTTTTTTATTAATATTCACTATTTGGCAAACATCACTTACATTCTTTGAACATGGTTTTCTTTAATCCTTTGAACGTGCTTAAAATAGCTGATTTAACTTTTTTGTTTTTTCTGGTAATTCTAATACTGGCTTCCCCGGGGGCAGCTTTTATTGGCAGCTTTTTGTTGTTGTTGTTGTTCTCTGTACGTGCATTACTTCCCTACATTTCTTTGCATGTCTGATAATTTTTTGTTGAAAACTGGGCATTGTCAGTAATCTAATGTGACAATTTGGGAAATGAGATTTCCTCCCTTACAGGGGCTGCTTTTGTTGTTGTTGCAATTTGTTTATGACCTTTCTGGACTAATTCTTTAAACTAGTCATGTGTGAGCACTGAAGTCTCTGTTCAGGTAGCTTGGTGATCAGCTAAGAATTGGATGGAGAATGCCTTAAATGCTTTAATTCAATACTTCTATCAGCCTTTGCTGAGAAGCTCTTTGTGGGTGTTGGGGCAGCTCTTCAACACTCCAGCAGGCAGCTCACAACTCTTCAGCCCGTTCCCTTACTGCTTTCACAAAGACTTGGGAAAAGGAAGTGGTTTATCTTCCTGAGGCTGCTTTACTGATAAATCAGAGGAAGACTTCCACAAGTTTTCATCCCTGCATATACCAATACCTGCACCTATATGCCCTACTCTCCCTCTTATTACATTCCTAGCTGTGGCTCTTCCCTCTGCACAAGAGCCAATCTCTTCTCACCTACCCAACGACATCACTTCAGAAATTCCCCTTCTCTCTCTTGCCTCTCCTTCTTTACTGGACCATTCTCATCAGTGCACAAAATGCAATTGTTAAAAAGTAAAAACTCTCTCTTGGCCCCACCTTTCCTACCCGACCACTTCATTTTTCCGGCTCCCTTTTCCAGCATAGGAAGTTTTTAAAATCACCCCAACTTGCTGTCCAGTTCTTCTTTTCCCATTCCCTCTTGAACCTGCTTCAGTGAGGTTAAATCTCAGACTTCATCACCTTTGACCACGCAGCCGCATTTGAAGAAGCTGATTACTCTCTTCCTGTTTGAACCACTTCCTGTGCTTCCTCTGGCTTTCCTTTTACCATTATGGCTGCTGAGTCTCAGTCTTCTTTACCTGCTCTTTCCCTCAACTTTTTAATATTGGGGTATGAACAAGTTTAGTCCTTACATCTCCTTCCCCCCTGCCCCCCAACTGCTTTCAGTCTCAGGATGACCCATCTAGCCCCATGGGTTTAAGCATTATTATATGCTGAAGATTCCCAGTTCATATCTCCAGCTCAGACTTCTCCCTGAACTTCAAATTCATATAGCTGACTAATTACTTGATGTCTCCATTTGGGTGTCTAATAAATATCTCAACTTACCATGTCCAAAATGTATCTTTCCTCCTTCTCCCCTACAATAGCTGCTCCTCTGGCAGCCTTTGCCTTCTCAAGAAATGTTAACCCCATCCTGCCAGTCGTTTGGGCTCTCAGAGCTGCCTTCAGACCCTCTCTTCCTTTCCCATTTCATGTCTAATCCATCAGCAAATCTTGTTGGCTCAGCCTTCGGACTATATTGGGAATCTGATTGCTTCTGGTGAACTTCCCTGCTGACACACTGGTCAACCCCTCTGTCCTCTCACCTGGATGATCACAGTGACCTTGTAACTGATCTGCCTGCACCACCTCTTTTCCCGTCCTATGATTTATTCTTAACACAGAGCCCAGAGTGACCCTGATAGATCCCAAGACAGATCATGTCACTGTCCCGCTCAGAACCACCAAGGCCTTCCCATCTTATGCAAATAAAAGGCTGAATTTTTACAGTGGCCTTCCAGGCCCTACAGATTTGATATTCCTTCCTCTTCGACCTCATCGCCCACTGCTCTCCCCCTCCCTCTCTCCTTTTCAGCCATGTTGATCTCTTTGTAGTTCTTCCAACATAACAGGCATACATCTTAGCATCTGCTGCTGCTCCCACCCAGAATGCTCGTCCCTCAGTGATCCATATGTCTTGCCTCCCGCATCTCATGGACACTTTTGCGCAAATGTCATTTCTCAGTGAGGGCTTCTCCCGCCACCCTATTCAGAATTGCAAAACGTCTTCCCAAGCAGCATAAATGTTTCCAATTCTCTAAAACTGCTTTAATTTTCCCCAAAGCACTTCTTAAAATTTGACCTACCATATTTTTCTTATGTAATATCCCAAGCACCTAGAATTGTGGCAGGCATGTAATGAGGTGCTCATAAAAATTTGTTGAATGAATGTCAGTGGATCGGCTGGAAGAAGAATTACTGTGTCTTCTCCCAATTGGAGAAATGGTACAGTGGGGAGCCAGAGGGCAAGGAACTATTTTCAGAAGAAGAAATAGCCTCCTGTATGAATAAAGTTTCTCCACATAGGCATAAAGAACTGTAAGTAAGCATGATCTTATAAAAACAGTAATTGCCACATTATTGAAAAGACAAACTATGAGTGGAATGACAGAGCCAATTTAGGGTCTTAAATCCGTAGCTACTAGAGCAATCAGATACAGAATGCAGAATAGTTATATAAACATTTTAAGGACACAATTATAATAATGACATATCAGGAATTCATAGAGAACCTTAAAAAAAATGAAGGAGAATTTCTGGACATGGAAAATATTATTGTTAATGTTAAAAAAAACAATGGATGAGGGGCCCCTGGGTGGCTCAGTTGGTTGGGCATTCTACTTCAGCTCAGGTCATGATCTCACAGTTCGTGAGTTCCAGCCCCACATCAGGCTCTGTGCTGACAGCTCAGAACCTGGAGCCTGCTTCAGATTCTGTGTCTCCCTCTCTCTCTGCCCCAACCCCGCTAATGCTCTGTCTCTCTCTGTCTCTTGAAAATAAATAAATGTTAACAAAAATTAAAAAAAAACAATGGATGAGTCCAATAGATCATATACAGCTAAAGAGAAGTTATATCTAAAGAACTTACCCAATATTTATCTAAGAGAGATATTAAGAAAGAAAGTATGAAAGAGAGGTTGAGAGACAAGGCGGGTTGAATGAAAAGAACTAACATATGAATGATTGGTGTCTCAGGAAGATAAAAGAGAGAAATTGAGGAGGGGAAATGTTTTAAATGATAATAACAGAAAATTTTTCTACTTCCTGGAGGACCCAGGAAGTACAGTTTATCTCAAACAGGACACTGAAAAGAAGGTTATGCCTAGAAACATGCAGAGGAACTACATACTAACAGTAAAGGAAGATCTTACAAATGGCTACAAAGGAAGTCAGACTATGGTAAATGAGGTCAGGCTTCTCCACAGCAGAAATGAAACTTAAAATCCAATGGAATAATAATTACAAAATGTGGAGAGGAAATGATTCAACCTGGAATTGAGCACTCCACAAAACTGTTATTCAGGGATCAAAGTAAAATGAAATATTTATAAATTTAGAAAACAGGAGTGTCTACTCCCAAGAGACTTCTTTCAAAAGAACTTTTAATTATTGGCTTCAAAAAGAATGAAAATGATTCTGGAAGGACAGTTGGGGATGCAAGACAGAATGGTAGACAATAAATTGGTAAATATATAGGAGAGTCCTGACAAATACTGTCTGTATAAAAGGACCAACTCAGCATTCAGACATCTCCCAGCATTGTTTCACCGCAGAACCTCCACCCTCCACTCGGCGCCCATTCTCCATTCTCCACCATGCCTCTCAGAGCCTCACTGAACCTTTACTTTGCTTAGTATTGCTCTAGATCTCAAGGTGGGGTTCGGTGCAGTTTTCTGCAGTTCTTTATTAGTGCAGTCCCCACCTTCCCTGGCCTTGCACCCAGCTACTTCCAGAGCACTGAATTCCCATCTCTGCGTTTTCTGCCATCCCCTACATTCTGCTTGGGCACCACTTCTCTATGCTGCAATTTGAAAAGTGTCCCAGATGGAAAGTCAGGATGAATGTTGAGCGTTGTGTGTTTCTTTTTCTCAAAGTTTATAACTTGGTGCTGCCTGTTGTCCGTAGCCTGAAAATAGTTACTCCATATATTTTGTACAGGTTTATGGTTGTTTACAGCAGAAAGATAAGTTACTTGTTACTCCTTCATGGTTGGGAATAAATCATTAATCATTAAGTTTTTAGGCTATGGACTTCTTTATGGCTAAAAATGACAAATTATAGCATATAAGGCTATCAGTTTTCTTCAAAGCACTGTTTTTATTGCATTACCTCAAGTTTTATGTAATTCTTTCGATGTAATTCAATTTTAAGTTTTTTTCATCATTCTTTGTGGTTTCTTTTTGATACATGACGTATTTAGAATTGTGTTTTTTTTTTTTTAACTAAAGACATGTACACAAATCTTTATAGTCATTTTAAAACCAAAAACAGGAAACAACCCAAACAGTCATCAACAGAATGGACAAATTATTTATTAGTCCAATGGAATTTTACTTAGCAATAAAAACCACTATGTTCTAAACATATAACAACATAATTGAGACTTGAAAACATTATGCTGAAGAAGATGCCAGACATTAAAGAGAACAAGTGTGTGATGCCATTTAGTATGAAAGTCTGGAAGAGCAACCAAAATAGTGGTTACCTTACAGGGGGGGTCAGGGATTGCAGAGATTGACTGGGAAGGAATAGTCTGGTGGGTATAAAACTCAGTGAAAAACTTAGAAATGAGAGAAATATAACTTCAAAATTTTTCTTTCATGCAACTCAACTTTTAATCCCTTAATTAAAGGCATTTCCAATGTTTCCTTCTCTCCTCTGAGGTCCTGCCATTGCAGAAGGTTCTAATGCAGCTCCAAAGCCCTGGGGGCAAGGGACACCCCGGTCATTGGTCATTGGCTCTCAGATTCTCTTGCTTCTGATGGCAGTGTCCTTCCACTACTTCTGCACTTCCTTGGCTATCTGGTCCATTTTCCTAGGCATGCCATGCAGCATTCCCTCCAGAGTGGAGGCATCTTTCTAGAGAAGTTACTGAGAAGCAGAGTCCAGAGCACCTCTGTTCTGTGGTCACTCAGACGTCTATCTCTCATTTCCTCAGTTTGTGGAGAATCTGTCAGGTTTGGGGTTGGGATCCCCACAGTCACTTCTACTTCTCTAAAATGTTTCTTCCCCTATACGCATGAATCCTCTCCTCCTTTTGGGTATAGGCTTTTGGAAGTACAACCAAGAGAGAGAGGACCTGTGTGTCAGGCAATCCTAATTCTTCAACTGACACCACCACCTGAATGAAACCATAAGCTCAGAGTCAACTCTTTAGAAATTGAGAGGACAAAGGAAAAATAAAGGAAATAACCCCACATGGTAATGTCTTAATATAAATCTCACTCACGTTGTTTTTCTATTTTCTAACTCTTGACTTTATGGAACACTCAGACTCCGCTTAAAATTCCAGTTCACAGGCCACTCAGATATTCTTTTTCTTGAATAGGTACCACAGTGTGCTCATAATCACCTCCTTTTAAAAATGATTCCATGAGTCTTATTCAGTATTCCTCGCTCATCTTAAGTGCTTTCTTGACTCTGAGGGGGTCAGTGATATAACAGGATTCACATTGATGAACGTTAGTGCCATTGACCACTAGAATCTGTTTGAAGTGGAATTCTCAGCCTATATCATCTGCTTGGCACCATCCGTCGGTCTTAATTCTGTTTCTACAACCAGCCTGGTCTGAAGTACATACAAGTTACTTCCTGGCCAGAAAAGGCCCATTCCATGGTCAAGGACTTCTGTTTCATTCTGAGAGTTTTGGCTTAGCTAATGGCTAAGATGGATAAGGGACAGATAAAGTTGTTAGAAGGGTCAAAAGAAAAATATCCTTTGGCAGTAACTGATGCAATGTTCTGGAAAATGTACTGAAATAAAAAGTATGCAATCGTGAGCAGCTTTGGTTCAGAATTACTTCTTTCCTTGACTTACCTGAGGGCTGTAATTGACCTTTCTCCTATCCCATGATTCAAATCCCTGCTCCATTAAAAAATAAAAGAGGAGGGGCGCCTGGGTGGCGCAGTCAGTTAAGCGTCCGACTTCAGCCAGGTCACGATCTCACAGTCCGTGAGTTCGAGCCCCACGTCGGGCTCTGGGCTGATGGCTCAGAGCCTGGAGACTGTTTCCGATTCTGTGTCTCCCTCTCTCTGACCCTCCCCCGTTCATGCTCTGTCTCTCTCTGTCCCAAAAATAAATAAACGTTGAAAAAAAATTTTTTTTGAAAAAAATAAAAGAGGAGAACAAAGAGCACAGTAGCCTTTTAACCCTTTCCATTGTAATAAGTGCCCAGTGTGTTAGAGCCTTGTTCAAATACAAGGACAACGTGGACAGACTGAATTGTCTTACTTAAGAGCAACCAGGTAGAAACAACAAATTTGGAGAGTTTCTTCTGATGTGTTGACTTTTGGAATTCAGGTTGTGTGTTCAGGTTCCTCTTAGACTGGTGAGCCTCAGGGCATTTGGTTTTATTTATCTGTGGACATGCCTATGTAGGTCTTCTGGGGAAAAGCTCCCAGTTCCCCTGTGTTGTGCTCTGTACACTATTTCTCCAGTCCTTATGCTGTGGGTCACTGAAGGAACCCAACTGCCTCATGTTGCTGGGAGTCCCCTAGCCTGTACTCCACATATCAGAGGTAAAGGAAATTGTTATAGATTGAAACTGTCTTCTCTCCCTCTCCTGAGAACTATATTTTTGAGAAGTGGCTATTAACAAAGAGCAAGCAAGTGAGACACTTTGGATCTTTTGACACATTCATGGGTCTCAGAGTACCAAAAAGATAAATTACTCTTTCCCAAGACGCCTATTTCTAAAATACTGATAAACCACTCAAGTTAATATCTTCGCTTGTCCAATCTTTGGTAGCAATTTAGTATCAATATGCTTATTGGATGTCAATAATCAGGTAAGTAATTACCTGCTTCCTTAATAACTAAAAACATGAACTTGCTAATCTAAGCCATTCCTGGAGGCAGTTTCTTACTTTATAAGCTGATTTCTAAGTTAAACTTTAGAATTTACATAGAAAATAATGCTTCTGATCCAGCAATAATTAATTTTGTAATTTATAATTTATATAATCTTATACCTGATTAATTGAATTAGAATAAATGGGCTAGGTGATTTTAGGAATTAGAGAAAGTGCTATATACCACCTTCCATTTTCCTATAGCTTGCCCTAACACTTTTAAGCTAGATTGCAAAGAGCTATGCACCAAGATTCAGCAGGTGACAATTCGGCCAGATGTTTTGCTGCTGCACGGTGAGGATCACTGCTTTGTAACATCGAATGCTTGGATTCTCACCCACCGCTTCTCTATCTCCTCTATTCAGTCATTTGTCATGTTTTATGGCTCGTAGCCAACTTGCAGTAACTTGCTTCCATGAATCGTATACTATTAGCTCCGGTATGGATATGAATATGTAGAGCCAAAAGCAAAAGAATACCTTACATGTATAATAACATGACAGGTCTGCGGGTAAGTGGTGTTGGCTTGTGTTCAGCTGTTGAGTGACAACAGCAGAGCCTCAGGCTCTTTCCACCTGTATATTCATCCCCCTAGGTGTGGGAGCTTCTGACCTCGGGCTTCTTACTTTGGTGATATTTAAATACCTGCGACAGCTCCAGCAAGGCAGAAGAGGGAATATAGGAAAAAAAAAAAAAAAAAAAAAAAAAAACAACCAAAAAACAAAAAACAATGCTGCTGACTGTTTTCACTGTAAACAATGCAAATGCCATCCCAGAAACACCAGCAGACTTCTGTATAGACTTCCTTGGATAGAACTCTGTCATAATAACCTTGGGCTACAGAGGAGACTGGAGAAGTGGAAAATAGAATTGTCACACTGGCCTTAGAGCAATCGTTATCCATCATCCAGTGATGGACACATAATCGCCCTGAACAAAGCGGAGTTACCTTGGAAGGGAAGAATAGAGGATGGATATTGAGAAGGCAACTGCTGCCACAGTGTTCAGCTATTCTATCCCCCTTGAGCAAAGAGGAGGAACATTCTCTAAGTCAGTGTTCAATGTATTTACTCCTGATTTGGCCGCACTGGGCAATGGGAAGTATTTTGGAGGAAAGGAGGATTAGATAATTTGGTATTCTCTATCTCTGTATCTGGATACGAAGCCTGCCAATGGGGGAGGGGGACATGGTGGAAGTTCAGAGTTAGATTAGAAGGAAGACAGCTCAGGCTGCGTATGGTCTTTGCAGTGTATTGGTGAAGCAAAAAGCAAACAAACAAAACTGACAAGGGTATTAATAAATAAATACTCAATAGTCTTATGAGCTATGATGAAAATAAAGCAGACTAACACGTAGAGCCTACCTGGAAGGGAAGTGGGAAACAATGCTGAAACTGAGTATTTCAGATAGGACAGACAGGGAAGCATTCCCTGGGAGGCGATCGACTCAACACAGGAGTTACGAGATGTTACACACCAGTCATGCCAAGTCCGGAGTGTGAGTATTCCAGGCAGAGATGATAAGTGCAAAAGTCTTAAGGTAAGAATGAGTTTGGCTTGTTTGGAGCAGAAGGAACAAAGATGATAGTGGTACTGTGTATGGGAGGGGACGGTGAAGAATAGGAAAGAGCCACATAATATAGGGCCTCATAAGCATGGTAAGGAATTTGAAGTTTAAGTGCAGTGAGAAACAAAATAGTGACATAATCCCATATTTGCAGTATATAAGGGGCATTAAAGCATTCTTGGAGTAATTTAGAAATTTGGTATTGGTGTGGTAATTCAGATCTCCCGACATAACTAGCCAAATGTGAGTTGGTTTCACTGTTGCTCAAAGAAAAACACTACAAAGAAGAAAAAAATTAAACATTCCTCATAGTTGCCACCTGCGAAAAACACAAATGTTGAATTTAAAATGAATGACAGGTTATTTGCGACGTTGATGTGTCTTCATTCAGTGACTTCCTTTAGGTGATCTTTTCAGAAGTAATACTTCAAAAACAAGTGGATGGATGCACTTCTGGTTTCTAGTAGTAAAGAACTCAAACTGTCAGTTGAGTCTCATCACATACATGCACGCTCGCGTGCGTGCATGTGCACACACACACACACACACACACACACACCTAAAGAAACCGAAAATCAAGAAGTTTTCTTAGATCCACTAGAGAATTGAGGTTACAGGGCAAACCATTACTCTCAAAATTGGAGGAACAGAGAGACTGATGTGTAGAATCACAACTTATATACAAGCCCAAGAGCAGAAACCACCACTGGAGCCAATATTAGGGTGGGAAAATTTAACCTTTAACTGATGAATTGCCGGAGGCTCAGAGTGGAAAGGATTGAGAGTTAAAAACTCCAGGGGCCTAGACTTAGGAAGGTCCATACATTTGTGAATTTTACCTCCGGGAGGCCTACCATATTCTCACAGTAAAGATTATAGAAGAATCTCCCCATGCTTCTGGTAGGGTAACTACTTTGAAATACACACAGATAATTTTTTTCTATTTTTTTTAAAAGAAGTTTATTTATTTATTTATTTATTTAGAGAGATGGGGAGGGGCATAGAAAGAGAGGGAGACAGGGAATCCCAAGCAGGCTCCACGCTGCCAGCACAGAGCCCCATGAGGAGCTCAGATTCACGAACCGTGAGATCATGACCTGAGCCAAGATGAAGAGTCGGATGCTTAACCAACTGAGTTACCCAGGTGCCCTGAGAATCCATTTCTTGAAAAGGCCTGTCCTCAAAGGACACTATTTTATCAGAGCATAACCAATCTATGGAAAGGTAAATATCCAATTGTCTGTAGGAGAAGGGAAATATCCAACTCTTATATCCTCTAGTGCTCTTATCTCACCCAAGGGAGTGTGGTTAGTGAGAAGCACTTGTAAAGGCCTCAGCCCAGGGCACAGCCTTACTAAAAAACTGAAACCTAAGTGTAAGAGTATAGAACCAACCCCCACTCACACACACACATACACGTTAATACTATTACATCAGTAGGGCTCCTGTATAACAGAAGATTACAGTGGAAAGGACTGCATGCCTCATTGTATTCAAGAAGAAATCTCTACGGAAACCAAAAGGCAACAGGAAAGATGAAAACAAGGGCACCAGAGGGAAATTCGGCCTATAGTGAGCCTATGTAATGACAGTAAACACAGCTCAACTCCTACTGTGGTAAAGGCTGGTTTACCTCAGTTCTTTCTACCCAGTATGTCATGTTCAGCTTGTCAGTAAAAAAATTTCAAGGCATCCTAAAAGACAAAAACAAAAAACCCAACAACTTGGAAGAGGGATAGCAAGTACCAGAGCTACACTCAGATATACCAGAGATGTTAGAAGTATCAAATCAAGAATTTGAAACAACTATGATAAATATACTAAGGACTTTAATGGAAAAAGTAGACAAAATGCAAGCACAAATGGGTGATGTAAGCAGGGAGATGTAAATCTCTAAGAACCAAACAAAAGCAACTGCTAGAAATCAAAAACACTGTAATGAAAATGAAGAATGCCTTTGATGGTCCCATCAGTAGAATAGACATGGCCAGGGAAAGAGTCAGTAAGCTTGAAGAAATGTCAGCAGAAACTTCCTAACTGAAATGCAAAGAGGACAAAGGAGAGAAAGGGACAAACCAGAATGTTCAAGAACTGTGGGACAATCACAAAAGGTTTAACACACACACACACACACACACACACACACACACACACGCATATAAGAAATACCAGAAGGAAAGAGAAAGGAACAAAGGAAATGTGTGAAGTAATAGTGGCTGATAATTTTCCAAAATTAATGACAGGCATGAAATCACAGACTTGGGAATCTCAGAGAACATTGTACAGGACCATACATAGGCATGCTATATTCAAGCAACAGAAGACCAGACACAAAGAGAAAATCTTGACAAAAGTTATAGGAAAAAACACCTTACCTGTAGAGCAATGATAAGAATGACATTAGACTGATCTTCAGAATGCATGCAAGCAAGAAGAGGATGGAGTGAAATATTGAAAGTGTTGAAAGAAAAAAAATCCATCAACCTAGAATTTTGAATCCTGTGAAATTATCCTTCAAAAGTGAAGGAGAAATAAAGACATTCTCAAACAAAACTTCAGATGCCAGTAAACCTTGCTAGAAATGTTAAAAGAAGTTCTTCAGAAAGAAGTAAAATTGTATATGTCAGAAACTTAGATATACATAAAGAAAGGAATAGCATTAGGGAAGGTATATATGAAGGTAAAATAAAATCTTTTAGTTTTATTGTTCTAAATTGATCTAGGAGAAGAGAGAAAATAGAAGCATATAAAATTTGCAATTAAAATGAGAGAAGGCAGAAAAAGAATGGAATACAAAGACAAACAAAAACAAAACAATGACAATGAGGGTGCCTGGGTGGCTTCATTGGTTAAACAGGTGAGCGTCCAACTCTTGATTTAAGCTCAGGTCACAATTTCATGCTTCGTGAGATCAAGCTCCACCTTGGGCCCCACGCTGACAGTACAGAGACTGCTTGGGATTCTCTATATATCTCTCTCTCTCTGCCCCTCCCCTGCTCGCACTCTCTCTGTCTCTCTGTGTCTCTCTCTTTCAAAAATAAATTAAAAAAAAAAAAAGAAAATGACAATGAATAGAAATCTGTAACAAATACAAAGATATAACTCTGACTCTATGAATAATCACTTTTTTTTCTGAGTCCCCATGCTTTATTGACTGTTGAATGTACTTCTATAAGGCAGCCCCCACCCTGTCCCTGAGCCCCTTCTAAAAGTTTATAGGACATTGTAAGTGCTCCAGTTAAAGAATGCAGGACAGATGGATTTTTACAGATCCATTTTTCTACCATCTAAGGAAATGCTCTTGTGTCTTTCGTTTGCCTCTTCCTCTGCACTTTATACCCCTTTGTCCTGATAACCCCACTCACTGAGAAGCTTGTCATGGTTGCCTCTCCAGAGTGTACATAAAACTTCCCATTTCTTTTTAATTTTGCATAGGGTTAAGTCTACAGAGGGATGAATAGACACTTTAAGCATCAACAGTTGAACTAAATAAAGGGAGTGACATTCCACAGAAGACTTACTATTGTTATGATGTCAGTCCTTCCCAATTTGATTTATAGATCCAGTGCAATCCCAATCAAACTTCCAGCAAGTTATTCTGTGGATATCAACAAACTGATTCTAAAGGTTATATGGAGAAGCAGGAGACCTAGAATAGCCAACCTCAAATATTTACAATGTTGTAAAGCAACGGGAACTCTCATCCATTGCTAGTAAGAATTCACAACAGTATAGTCACTTTGGAAGAGAGTTGGGCAGTTTCTTACAAAACCAAATACACTGTGTCCTCTTAACATATCACTCAGAAATCTTACTCCTTGGAATTTACCCAAAGGAGAGGAAAACTTACGTCCACACAAAACCCCACACACAGATATTTATAGAAGCTCTGTTCATAATTGCCCAAACATGGATGCAATCAAGATGTTCGTAGTGTATAAGTGAATAAAGTGTGGTTCCTCCAGGCAATGGAATATTATTTGGCACTGAAAAGAAATGAGTTATCAAGACGTGAAAAGATATGGAAGAATCTTAAATGTATATTGCTAAGTAAAAGAAGCTAGTTGTAAAGGCTACATCCTCTATGATTCCAGCTGTATGACATTATTGAAAATATAAAACTGTAAAAGGTCAGTGGTTGCCATGGGTTTGGGAGGGAGGTGCAGGGAGAAAGGGATGAACAAGTGGAACCCAAAGGGTTTTTAGGACAGTGAAACTATTATGTGTGACTTTCTAATGGTAGATGTACATCGCTGTGCGTGTGTCCAAACTCCTAGAATGTGCATCACAAAGAGTACATCCCAATGTATGCTGTGAGCCTTAATATGTTAATAGTGGCTCATCAGTTGTGACAGGAATATGT
Source organism: Leopardus geoffroyi (assembly GCF_018350155.1). Taxonomy (NCBI): domain Eukaryota; kingdom Metazoa; phylum Chordata; class Mammalia; order Carnivora; family Felidae; genus Leopardus; species Leopardus geoffroyi. The sequence continues at coordinate 10,719,066 of NC_059326.1, read as the reverse complement.
ACTTTCTACTCAGTTCTTTTGTAAACCTAAAACTTCTCTTAAAATAAAGTCTGTTGATTAAAAAAAACCTACAGGCACTCCTCTATATGCTTTACCAACTTGTTGGCAGAAGGATGAGATTCTAGATTTTCTCCAGGTCTCTCCTTTGCCCCTGGCCTCCTTAGTTTTAAGCCATGAAACTCAATTTAGATTCTTTAAGGTTTTTTTTTTAACATAACCTTTATGGCTTCATCTGTTATTTGTACTTTCTTATCTTAGTTGTACTTACCATAATATACATAATATATGCTTCAGATAATTGTATGGTGGCCATGGGTCTCTTTTAGTCATAACTCTCTGTAATTGGCATCTTTGGTAAGATAAACACTATTGGCTTAAAGCTTTGAATCTGTGACATGCAGATTATAGAAGGTGTAACTCTCAAAATAATGTGGAAACAAAAAATGTAAGCCTCCTCCTTAAAAAAAGGAAACTATAAAATGAGAGACATGAGTATCACTTTAAGAAGAGAATCATATTTTAGTAGGAACAAATAAGGAGCAGTCTCTTTAAATTTGAAAGTACTCTATTTTGGGGGTGCTGTGTTATAAATCCTTCTGTGTACTGATTAGACAGCTGAATTTAGGGTCTAGTAAATCAACAAAGAGCTCTCGTGAGATAATGAATCAGCTGAAGAAACAGTCTTCAAAACATTTGTGCTAGTCTGTCCTAAGTGTCTGCTTTCTTTCCATTCAGGGAAAACAGATAAAGTCTCATGATGTCACATAGCTGTATGACAAGACGTTGTCTGAAAGTGTAAAACTTTGTTTGTGTGGACAGCTTTTTTGGGAGAAAAAGGTTAGGTCTTTGCAAAAGGTGAAAAGCATGTAGGAGATATAGATAGTGCATTAATTGTATTTATTGCTAACCACACGAAACGTATCTGATTTAGAATAAACTTGCTATGTTTTTTAAAGTATTTTCAGTCTTGGGGCGCCTGGGTGGCTCAGTCAGTTAAGCGTCCGACTTCGGCTCAGGTCATGATCTCGCAGTTTGTGAGTTCGAGCCCCACATCAGGCTCTGTGCTGATGGCTCAGAGCCTGGAGCCTGCTTTGGATTCTGTGTCTCCCTCTCTCTCTGCCCCTCCCCTGCTCATGCTCTCTCTCTCAAAGAATAAACACTAAAAAATTTTTAAAAAATAAAGCATTTTCAGTCTATAATTCAGGCCTTCTGTTCCCTATACATTATAAAAAAGTCAGTCTAAATTCTGAGGTTTGGAATAGCTTATCTGTTTTCTTCCTGCTGCTGCTGATGATGATCAAGTAAACTGAAGGTGCTTCTGATGGTTTGAAAATCTAAAGCACAACTCAGAACATTGTTCATTCTTTGACACTACTCCTGGCCACTTAACAAACGCAGCAAGAGAATAAGAGGTTTTGGTAGTGGTAATAATGTGGGCAGGTATGAAAGTATGAAAGAGGAAAATGTCAAATGGAAGATGTGCGGCCCTAAATCCCACCTCTTCCTCCCCGCAAACCGGCCCCTATTCTAAGTCCATATTCTGCCACTAACAATCTCATCAGTTAAATATAAGACTTTGATGTCATCCTCAAACTTTTTCCCCCCTATCTTTCTTTCAGCTTCCTCTTCTCTTTAATTTTCTGGAAATTATAATCAAGATGTTACCAAGGAAAGTATGGAATCAGTGTTCTTTGAACCGAGAGGACTCCAGCTTGAATCTGACCCCAAACACAAAGGGCAATGAATATATAGCATCTAAGCTAGTCTAGGGAGGCCTGACGAAGGCCAGAGAAGAACTGTCCCATGAACAAAAACAAAATTGCCTGGAAGAGACTTGAGCTGCCCACAATAAAAAGCTGGACGGAACTAAATAAAAAGTGGAATAAAATATGGTATAAGATCCCGCAAGGAAAGTAAGACCTACTAGATTGCATTCCTTATTTACCTCGTAGCACATCTGGTACCTACTCTATCAGCGACTTTTCCATCATTCACTCTGGTTTGCCTCAGTCTGCCATATTGGTCACTTAAGATTTGCTTCTCGCCATGACTTCACATTGAGAGACTTAATGAGGCAGCAGCTTATGTGCTGCCTGTGCGAAGCCCATTTCTGCTCGTGCCTCAACGCCCACTGCCTCTGTCCCTGCTACCTTGCCTATGACTGGGAACCTCCCACTTCTAGTCAGTCAACCAGTCACTATCTTCTACTCCTTGTCAAATTAGGAACACAGAGGCTCAATAAACGTTCATTCTTTTGCCGTCAGCCCTTTTCTCTTTGTGTTTAAAATTTCTTTTCCTCTTCATAGTCTAATTTCTTATCACTTTGTGCATAGAAAAACCTCTCTTAGCCATTCCTCCTGTACTTTAAGCTTTTCACCATGCAATCAGTCTAAAATAATTCACCTGTTTGTCTTTCTCCCTCATCGTCCCATTCACCCTCACCCACTCTGAATCTTCCCATGATTCCCTCTTAATTGCCAGAGACATCCAACTATTCTGTAGGGAATCTGATTCCTACAGCCTGACTCATGACCACTTCTGTTCCAGCCTGATTTCCTTCACATGTGGACATGAAACTTCTGTTCCATTGAAACTGACCTAGTAGATGTTAACTATTCAGTGGAAATGACTTATCCCCACTATCCCCAATCTACTCACATGGCCAGACTAAATAAGAATCAAGAACTGTGAAGGTTCGGAGACTTTTCCCTACCTGTAACCTCATGTGTTAGCTTGCTACCATTTCCAAGATGCTGGTAGAAGACACAAGACTCCTAGGTCAGAGACAAAGGACTTGATTAGTCACAGCAGTATAAGTAACAGTTCTAGAACTCCAAGTCCTACAGGCAACACACAGAGGCCAGGTTACATCAGTTGTCAAAGTAGGTTGCATTACAAGAAAGGATCCCGAAGTTTAAGGAACACAAACCTTTTATAATGGGGAAATAATTATGCCAGCTCTTACTCCCGAGGAAGATACTATCACTGTCTTTCAAGGCACTTATCTCTATGAACATCCTTGAAAAGATAGTTCAGAACAAAGTCGGTCGATGCCTCTGCTCCCAAGATCTGCAGAAACACAAGAGACCCATGGATAGATATCTCCCGGTGAAGTACCTAATCCTCGAAAAAGGAGGAATATTGATTTATTAGTGAAGTAAAAAAAAGAAGGTTGTAAGGGGCTCTCAAGTCAGACATCACCAGTCTACTTACAGCACTTAGCCTAGTGCCTAGCCAACAGTAAGTGTTCAATAATTAACTATTATTATTTTGATTGTTGTTAAGTAACAGCAATAACTGATCATCTCATAATTTTCTACCCTTAGTCCCAGAACATAAGGTTCTTGAGGGCAGCATTTGTCTCAGAATACACATGGTTGGTGATTATTATGGGCTGAAATATGTATGTGAAAGTTCTCATCATCAATACTTCAGAATGTGACTGTTTGGACCTAGGCTCTTTGAGGAAATAATTCAGTTAAAATGGGCATCTGGGTGGCTCGTTTGGTTGAGCCTCTGACTTCTGCTCAGGTCATGATCTCACAGTTTGTGAGTCTGAGTCCCACGTTAGGCTCACTGGTGTCAGCCTGTCAGCACACAGCCCACCTCAGATCCCCTGCCCCTCCCCCACTGTGCTCTCCCAAAATAAGTATTTTAAAAAATAATGAAAATAAAATGGGCATTTAGGGTGAGTCTTTATCCAGCATGACAGGTGTCCTTATAAATTAGTACAAAGACACACAAAGGGAAGATCATTTAAAGACGCTGGAAAGAGATGGCCATCCATCTCCAAGCCAAGGAGAGCAGCTTAGACAAAAACAACTCTGCCAGCACCTTGATCTTGGACTTCCAGCCTCCATAACTATGAAAAAATAAATTTCTGTTGTTTAAGCTGCCTCCTCTGTTGTCCTTTGTTATGGCAGCTTTAACAAATTATTACAGTGATGAATAAAATATAAATGAACCTTCTGAGACCTGGTTTTAGCTGATTCTGGGCCTTGACCGAATAGTTGTTCCAGGGAGAACCAGTGTCAAACATTGTTTGGGCAACCAAGGACATGCGCCTTGTAGTCCCACTCTTGGCCAGGACTCCGTGTTTTCAATGTTACTACCCACCCTCCATGCACCCACCACCCCTGACAGCAAAAGCAGGGTCATTTCCCTGAGGATATTACAATAGATTTAGGGGCCCACCTGACTATTTCAGCTTCTCAGGGAGACAAAGTCAGGTAGCTCTAAGAAGTAAATTATCCTTGCAAATAGCTTAGCAATAACAAGTACAAGGTTATTACCTGCAGTTCAAAACCAAATTTGACATTCATTTTTCTCCCCTTTCCCAAGGCTAGGTAATTAAAAACTCTAATCACATGTAAACGAAAGCAAACTACAGTCATCAAGAGGCTTCAAACATATCATTTTTGGCACTTCTAATTCCACATAGTTCAGAATGCCCCCAAATTCCTTTCTTGTCCAAGCTCCCCCCTTCCATCAAGGCAACGCCTCAATCCTTAGAGTACTTTCCCACCTGAATTTTTATAATTATTGCCTGTGCGTTAATATAGTGCGCACTCTCATGCAAATTATTTTGTGGACAGCATCTCTCCTCAGGTTTTCAATTTTAGAGCAGTAGGGTACAGACCCCAGTTTTTACTTTTTGAATTAATGGACTTGGTTTTTTAGAGCAGGTTCAGGCTGATAGGAAAACTTAGCAGAAAGGTCAGAGAACTGCAATGTACCCTTCCCCCATCGCCACTTTCTCTTATTGTTAACACCTTGCATTGGTGTCAGCCTCTTGTTACAACTGATGAGCCAACACAGGGACATTGTTATTAATGAAGACCAATCATTTATATTAAGGTTTACCCTTTGCGCAGTTCTATAGATCTTGATAAATGTATAAGGGCATGTATCCACCTTTGTATTATTATACAGAATAGTTTCATGGCTTAAAAATTCTCTGTGTTCCACCTTGTCACCCCTTCTTCCCTTCCTAATCCCTGGAAACCACATTTTCGCTGTTGCCACGGTTTTGCCTTTTCCAGAAAGTCACGTAGTTGGAATTGTACAGTACGTAGCCTTTTCAGGCTGACTTCTGTCACTTAGCAAGCACTAGGCACTTAAGTTTCCTCTGTGTCTTCTTGTCACTTGATAGCTTGGCCTCATTATATTTTTTAGCACAGGAGTCTGCTCATGGCAAGTCCTCAATAAATACGGTTTGAGTTGTTCGTGGTGCTTCCCATTGAGCAGAACTTCATGGAGAACTTCATTGAGCAGAACTTCATAGCTGATCTTTGAAAGAGGAACAGGATTTCTATATATGAAGGAGGCTGCAGGCTAAGGCATTCCAACTGAAAACATTAGGAAAGACACAGAAGTAATGTCCCTGATTCTGAGTCTCATGCCCTTTTCCTATACTTTCCTCCACCTCTTCTCACTGCCATCCTGTCATTTGTTCACTGAGCACCTGGCTTGAAGTCATTCTCTCTACCTCATGCCTTGTCATTTTCCTGGATATTTTCGCCTTCCGTGTATTTATCCAAGCAATATCCTGTTGGCATTTATAAATTCTCAGCTAACACGTGAGTAAAATACATCTCAGAAGAGTTGCGTAAGGTGTGTGAGATCTCAGTACGTGGCAGAATTGGTACCTAAACCTAGATCTTTCTGTGCCTACACACTAAACATGACAGTGATATTTTATGTCCCTAGGGGTTATATCAACCCAGAGCCAGTGAAACTCACTTGTGGCTCCAGTCTATGCCTTGAGCCAGTAACCAGTGTATGATGCTGTTTCTCCCATAGTCACAATATATAGGTCCTGGATCTAAGCAGTGGAACTGGTCATGGCCACTCTTACTATTATACCTCATAGCACAGTCTGAATTTTTGCTTTCTATTCCTGCAACCAAGTGAGGAATGTTTCTCCAAGGAAAAACAACAGCGCTACCAGTAAATTGGAATTAGGACTGTCACTTGGCTACTTGGGCTCCTCATGCTCTTGAACCAGTAGACAGTTGGGAGGTTGCTTTACTGGCTCTGGTAAATCTCATTTTTCAAGGGGAATCAGGTTGCTGCTGCACAACGGCAGAGGGAAGACTTAGTCTGAAATCCAGGTGGTTTTTGTATCAGAGAGAGGCTGGCTTCCACAGGCAGTCTGGGAAGCACTTGGGGGAGTCTGGAGGATTTGAAGAAGGGAGAATCAGGTCTTCATTCTCCTCTCTGGTGTCTCTGTGGTGGTGGCATCTCCCATAGCAGCTCTGTCGCCTTCAGTTCTTGCCCACCATGGTTCCAGCTTCTGCCAGGGACACTGGCAATGAACTCTCTTGGTCTTTCTAAGCCAAAAAGTGGTAGTGGCTTTCTGCTCTTGCTAGTTTCTGGATGGTCTCCAGTTACGTATGCACCAAAGTCCTTGGTCTTATCTTTTCACTTATACGCTCTTACTGCTCTAAATGTAATCTCTCTAGCAAAGCTCAGTGTCTCTACTGAATGTGATCACTCTCTAACTACTGAAGTTTCCTAGATCTGCATCTTCCACCCTGATGTCCTTTCTCAGAGTGGGTGCTCTATACGCAAAGGCCACTGAGATGCTGTAACAATAAATACAGACTAGGTTATCATAAGGAAACAAATGACCTCAATGGCTTTCACTTTTTTTTTTTTAAACAAAAGCTATTTTTTACCCACACTACGCATTCATCTTGCGTAAGCTGTGGTTCTGTATCGTTTTCTTTCTGGGATCCAGACTTGCTGGGAAGACGTGTGAGTCTTGAACTTTATGTCTGTAAGGTCCATGTGGCCACTCCTGCATCATGAAGCAGGGGAGGGCTCTACGGAGAGAGAAAGGGGAGCATTTGGCACGTGGTAACGGGCATTCACGTGCGGCACGTTCAGACAGGATTCCATCCTCCACTATGTCTGTTCGTCTACCTGTGTTTCTTTTCATAAAATGTCAGCATCGCCCACAGTCACCCGAGACAGACACCTGGGTGTCGTCTCTGGTTTCACTCTTCCCTCAGTTTTTCCTCGTACCCTTTCCCGATAAACCACCATGTTCCGCTGACTCCAATCCTAATGTTTCTCAAATCCATTCCTATTCCCGCTCTTCAAATTCAGATTACCATCATCTCGAAACTGGGGTCCCCGTCCCTCAGTTTTGCCTGCCTTCCGTTGATTCTCTGTACAGTAGCAAACGTCGAATCCAAGAGGGCCTTCCTTACACTTTGACTCACCCTGGTCTTGAAGCAGTAAGTTACAACTTGTCTAAGACATGAGGCCTCAAAGGGGGAAGTAATGTTGTGGGCATACGTATATGAAGAGTTGATAATGCTGTGTTGACATTGCTCTTCTTGGAGCAATGAAGAGAGAAGTTAAGGGATGTTCACGTTCCTGCCACCAGGAGAGCACGAGTCGGAAGTGCTGCCGGAGGCCAGCCAAGGGGGGCCAAATTCTAAAGATTACAGATAATATAGCATCTTCCCCTGGCTGTTACCTTTGTGGAACGGGAACCTGTATGTTAAAGAGTCTAGCCATTTCTTTCCTAACATTTGTTGTAGAAGATTATATTTTTCCACTCAAGTTATAAAAAAAACTGATTTTTCCTGTGATTAATTTCAGCCTATTAATGCTGAGAAAATTCTTTTTGAATTTGAATTCGTTGTTTGAATACCTAGTCTGTCTCTCTCTATATATGGATGTCAGTGTGTGTATCAGAGATCTGTGCAGCCAGTATTATGGCTGATTTTGGCAGCTCTAATCCAAGCTTCATTTCTTCTACATCAGAAAGATGTTTCCAGGGGCTCCTGGGTGGCTCAGTCGGTTAGGCGGCCGACTTCAGCTCAGGTCATGATCTCACACTCCGTGAGTTCCAGCCCCGCATCGGGCTCTGTGCTGACAGCTCAGAGCCTGGAGCCTGCTTTGGATTCTGTGTCTCCCTCTCTCTCTTTCTCTCTCTGCCTGTCCTCCTCTTATGCTGTCTCTCTGTTTCTCAAAAATAAGTAAACATTAAAAAAATTTAAAAAAAAAAAGGAAGATGTTTCTAAAGCTTATGACCATGATCATGTCATTTTCATGCTTTAAATACTTCAACAATTCTTCCTTGCTCTTAGGACAGAGTGGAAACTTAACCTGGTTTATGAAGCTCTGCGTGTTCTCTTGTTACTTCTCCAGCATTATCTAGACCAATGTGTTTCAGTTCCATAAAAATACTTCACTTTGTTTCCCTCGGGATCTTTGTATGCATTGTTCCCTTGCTTCAAATAACTCTTACTGACCCCTGGCTACCCCAGTACTCCTTCCTGCCTGGCTCCCTCTCTGGTTCATCCTCTATATTTCAACGTAGGTTGAAATATAGGTGTCTCTTAGGTGTCTCTTCTCCATGATGTGTTCCCTGAGTCCTTCTCCTGTGTTAAGTCCCTTTCCCTCTGTGTGCCCAGAGCATCCCCTACTTGATTAGCACTTGATCACTCCATGTCTCCATTTACCATCCTGTATCACTCACTGAACAGACAGAACAGTAGGAGCAGGGGATGGGACTATTTTAATACAATTATAAGTGTAGTGAACATTACTAAACACTCGCATGCTACTCATTGTGCTAAATGCCTTGGGTGGCATATCTCATTTAATCTTCATAGACCTCATCAACATGCATTAGCCACAGAATCTGATGCTGGCTGAGTTAAATACCAAAAGCAAATGGGGGATCGGGGTGGGGGAGGGCGTGGAGTAATTCACAGAATCCAAGAAAAAGTTCAACAACAAAGTTGTGGTTGGGAATCAGGGAAGTCCTGGGAATTTAGGACAGTATGTACCAGGTGCTGCCCTGTAGAAGATTCACATCAAACAATTACTACGTGAAAACATCCTAACACTCATACAAGAGGGAGGAATATTTCTGTAAAGAAAATTCTTTTCAGCTCTATTGAGGCTTAATTGACAAAAAAATTGTAATGTTTTTAAAGTGTACCACACAATGATTCGATATACATATACATTGTGAAAGGGCTCCCACCATTGAGTGGATTAACATGTCAATCACCTCATATTTACCTTCTACTCTTATATTTTCTGTTTCTGGTAAAAAAAACACTTAGGTGCTACTCTCTTCGCACATTTTAATGATACAACCCAGTATTATTAACCATAGTCATCATGTTACACATTAGATACTCAGACCTTATCCATCTTATAACTGACAGTTTGTAATGTTTACTGACCTCTTTCTTTTAAAAAAGTTTTTTTTAACGTTTATTTATTTTTGAGACAGAGAGAGACAGAGCATGAACGGGGGAGGGGCAGAGAGAGAGGGAGACACAGAATCGGAAGCAGGCTCCAGACTCTGAGCCATCAGCCTAGAGCCTGACGCGGGGCTCGAGCTCACAGACCGCGAGATCGTGACCTGAGCTGAAGTCGCTTAGGTCGGACGCTTAACCGACTGAGCCACCCAGGCGCCCCTTTACTGACCTCTTTCTATTTCCCCCGCCCCCCCAGACTCTGGCAACCACCTTTCTATGCTCCATTTCTAGGAGCTCTGTGTTTGTTCTTAGATTCTACATATAAGTGGTACGATGCAGTATTTGTCTCTCTCTTTCTGCTTATTTCACTTAGCATAATGCCCTCTAGGACCATCCAGGTTCTTGCAAATGGCATTGTTTCCTTCTTTTTAAAGGCTGAATAATATCCAATTCCGTGTGTGTGTATGTGTGGATGGATGGATGGATAGATAGATAACATTTTCTTTTTCTGTTGAGCCATTGACAGACACTTTCGGGTTTCCATGTCTTGGCTATTGTAAATATTGCTTCAATGAACATGAGAGTGCATATATCTCTTCAAGACAGTGACTTCCTTTTTAAAAGTATATACCCAGAAGTGGGATTGCTTGACCATATGGTAGTTCTATTTTTAATTTCCCGAGTTAGTAACTAAAAAATTTGTCATAGTGGTTGTACCAATTTACATTGTTTACATAAAATAGTGTACCTAGGTTCCCTTTGCTCCATATCCTTTCTGACATTTTTGATAGTAGACATTGTGACAGGTGTGAGGTGATATCTCTTGTGGCTTTGATTTGCATTTCTCTGATGACGAGTGATATTGAGTACATTTTCATGTACCTGTTTGCCTTTTGTATGTCTTTGGAAAACTGTTAATTGAATCATTTGATTTTTTTGCCATTGAGTGTATTTTTTTCCTTCTATAGTTTGGGTATTAACACCTTATTAAATTTGAAAATATTTTCTCCCACTTCATAGTCTGCATTTTTATTTTGTTAGTTGCCTTTGCTTTGCAGAAGTTTTTTTGTTTGATATAGTCCCACTTGTTTATTTTTGCTTCTGTTGCCTTTGCTAGGTATGAAATCAAAGAACTATTGCCAAGACCAATGTCAAAGAACTTACCCTAATGTTGTCTTCAAGGAGTTGTATGGTTTCATGTCTTGTGTTCATGTTTTTAATCCACATTGAGGTGGCTTTTGTGTGTGGTGTAAAATAGGGGTCTTTATTCTCCATGTGGATATCCAGTTTTCCATCACCACTTATTAAAGACCCTATCACTTCCTCATTATACATTGTTGTTTCCTTTGTCCAATATGAATTGACCATTTCTGTTCTGTTCCATGGACGTATGTGTCTGTTTTGATGCCAAGACCGTACTGTCTTTGATTACTAGAGTTTTGTAATGTTTGAAATCAGTGTGATGCCTCCAGGTTTGTTCTCTCATAAGTTTGCTTTGACTATTCAAGGTTATTTGTAGCACCGTACAAATATTAGGATTGTCTTCTCTGTTTCTGTGAAATATTCAGTTGGAATTTTGACAGGGATTGTGTTGAATCTGAAGCTTACGTTGAGGAGAATGGACATCTTAGCAATACTAATTCTCCAAATCCATGAACATCAAATACCTCTGTTTACTTTTGTCGTCTTCAGGTTCTTTTACCAGTGTTCCATAGTTTTCAGTGTCTACATCTTTCACTTCTTTGGTGAAATTGATTCCTAAACATTTTGTTCTTGATGCTGTTGTAAATAGAATTGTTTTCTTCATTTTTCTTTCTAATAGTTCATTGTTAATGTATAGAAAATGTTGGTTTTGTATCCTACAACTTTAGAAATTCACTTATTTTTTCCAACGGGTTTTTTTTTTTTTTTTTTTTTTTTTTTTTTTTTTTTTTTTTTTTTGTGAAATCTTTAGGGTTTGTCCTGTTTCTGATTAAAACGAAAACTTTCAGCTTTTCACTGTTAGGTACGATATTGGCTCTGGGCTTGTCATAGATACGTTTCATAATGTTGAAGTACATTTCTTCTATAAATAACTTGTTGAGAGTTTTGATCATAGAAAGATGTTAAATTTTGTCCAATGCTTTTACTGTATCTATTGAGGTGACCATATAATTTTTATGCTTTATTTTGGTAATGTAGTTTAACACATTGACATATTTATGGATGCTGAGCCATCCTTATATCCCTGGAATAAATCCCACTTGATCATGGTGTATGATTCTTTCCTTAAATTTATTGTTGAGTTCACTTTGCTAATATTTGTTGAAGATTTTGCATCTATGTTTATCAGAGATACTGGCCTATAATTTTGTTTTCTTGTAGTGTCTTAGTCTGGCTTCGGTGTCAGGGTAATGCTGGCCTCATAAAATGAGTCTGTAAGTATTCTATCCTCTTCTAATTTTTAGAAGAGTTTGAGAAGAATTAGTATTAAATATTCCTTAAATGTTTGATATACCAGTAAGCCGTCTGGTACTGGGCTTTTTTGTAGTTATTGGAAAATATTTGATTACTGATTCAATCTCCTTACTAGTAATTAATCTGTTTGGATTTCCTGTTTCCTCATGATTGGTAGGTTATATGTTTCTAGGAATTTATCCATTTCTTCTAGGCTATCTAATTTGTTGATATGAGTTGTTCCTAATAGTTTCTTATGATTCTTAGCATTTCTGTGCTATCAGTTATAATGTCTTACTTCTGTTTCTGATTTTATATATTTGAGTCTTCTGTTTTTTGTTAGTCTAGCTAAAAATTTGTCAGCTTTTTTTTTTATCTTTAGGAAAACCAGCTTTTAGTTTTGTTTATCTTTTCTATTGCCTTTTTAGTCTCCAGTTCATTTATTTCCACTGTGACCATTTTCATTTCTACTAACTTGGTAACAGTTTGTTCCTCTTTTTCTAATCACTTGAGGTATAATATTAGGTTGTTTACTTGAGATATTTCTTTTTTTTTCCCTAACATAAGTGTTTATTGCTATAAACTTTCCTCTTAGAATTGCTTTTGCTGCATTCTATACATTTTATTATTCTCTGTTTCCATTTTCCTTTGCTCAAGATATTTTTTATTTCAAATTTTAATTTCTTTTTGACTCTTCAATTATTCAAAAGCATGTGGTTTCACCTCCACATACTTGTGAATTTTCTAGTTTTCCACCTGTTACTTATTTCCACTTTCATACCATTGTGGGCAGAAAAGGTTATTGAAATGATTGTAGTGTTCTTTAATTTATTAACACTTGTTTTATAATGTAACATATGATCTTTCCCAGAGAATGTTTTATGTACCTTTGAACAGAATGTGTATTCTGTTGCTATTACACAGAATATTCTCCTCCTCCTCCTCCTCCTCCTTCTTCTTCTTCTTCTTCTTCTTCTTCTTCTTCTTCTTCTTCTTGACACATTTTTAAGTTATCTGTTGTTTCCAAATTTGAGTCTTCATGGAGATGAGAGGAGACTGTTATGATTTCCAAACAACTCAAGTAAGTCACTGGAGAAGCTCCAAAGGCCAAGTCATCAGGATGCAAATGACAGGAGTGTGCTCCTGGATGCCTCCATTTATTCAAGGGGAACTGGAGGCACTGGTCAGCACAGGCCTTACATGGCTAGCCTCTCTCTATCCACCCCAGTCTGGTCAACCATAACAGTCAACACAATCAATATATAGAACAGTCCCATCATCCTCCAAAATGGAATATTTTAAAAGTGTGTCATGCATAGAATCTATTCACTAAGTGTTGGTAGGTGAGGGGGCGGAGAAGGAGGATGACATATGCCACTATCTAATTGTACAACACCTGGAATATAGTAGGTGCTTATTAAGTAACTGTTGACTCATTGGAGGCAAGCTTTAAAGCTTCCCCCACGTAGAATATTTCTATATATATCTGTCAAGTCCATATGGTCTAACACGTGGTTTAAGTCCAATGTTTTCTTACTGACTTTCTATCTGGATGATCTATCCAATGATGAAAGTGGGGTATTAAATTTCCCTACTTTTATTGTATTGCTGTCTATTTCTCCCTTCAGGTCTGCCAGTATTTGTTTTATATTTTTAGGTGCCTCACTCTTGGATGTGTAACTATTTACAAATGTCATCTTCATATATATATATGTATATATGAAGATATATCAAGATATATATATATATATATATATATGAAGATATATCAAGATATATGTCAAGATATATATATCAAGAAAAGATGACATTTGTAAATATATACATACACATATATGAGCTTTTTCATTATATAATGACTGTCTTTGGAGAATTTAATATATTTACATTTAGAGTAATTATTTATAGATATGGAGTTACTATTGCTACTTTGTTAAATGTTTTTTGACTGTTATGTAATTCATTTGTCCCTTTCTTCCTCTCTCATTCTCTTCTCAATACAGAACATTGGTGGTTTTCTGTATTGGTATGCATAGATTCCTTTCTTTTTATCTCTTGTGTGTCTACGGTAAGTTTTTACTTTTGATTCCTAGTAGGTTTACATGAAACACCTTCTAGTTATAACCATCTATTTTAAGCTAATGACAACTCTGAATACATACAAAGTTCTTCATGTTTACATTACCTTCCACATTGTATGTTTTGTTTTTTGATGTTACAGTTTACACATTTTAAAAATTTATATTGAGAGAGATGGTGGGGGGAGAGCGTGTGTGAGCAGGGAAGGGGTCGAGAGAGAGAAAAAGCAGGAATCCCAAACAGGCTCTGCACTGTTAGAGCAGAGCCTGATGGAGGCTTGATCTCACAAACTGCAAGATCATGACCTGAGCCAAAATCAAGAGTCAGATGCTTAACCAACTGAGCCACCCAGGGGCCCCACAATTTACATATTTTTATATTGTGTATCTATTAGCAGATTATTGTAGTCATACTTATTTATAATACTTTTGTCTCTTAACCTTTATACTAGAGTTATAAGTGATTTTCCTACCACCATAAAAATGTTAGAATATTTTGATTTTAACTATATATTTATCTTTACCAGTGATTTTAATACTTTCATATGTTCTCATGTTACTAATTAGCGTCTTTTCTTTTAGCTTGAAGAACTCTCTTTGACATTTCTTATAAGACCAATCTAGTGGTGATGAAATCCTTGAGCTTTTGTTTGAGAAATTCTATGTGTCCTTCAATTCTGAAGGACACGTTTTCCAGATAGAGGATCCTGGTTGGCAGTTTTTTCTTTTAGTACTTTGAATATATCATGATACTCCTTTCAGCCTAAAAAGTTTCTTCTGAAAAATCTGATAGTATAAGATTAAGATTCTTTTATACATACCACATTGCTTTTCTCTTGCTTCTTTTAAGATTATCTCTTAATCTTTAACTTTTGACAATTTATAATGTGTGTCTGTATGTATTTTTGGTTCCTCTTGTTTCATACTTTCTGGATCTGGATTTTTTTTTCCATCAGGTTAGAGAATTTTTCACACATTACTTTTTTAAAAAATATTTTGAATAATAATATTTCTCTTCTACTTCTGGGACCCCTATAATATGTATTTTGGTCTCCTTGATGGTCCCATAAGTCCCTTAAGCTATCTTCCTGTTTTCATTCTTTTTTTTTTTCTCTAATTGGATGCATTCTTTCTTTCATTTGATCTGATAGTCTGTGTTCGAACCACTTGAGTGGATTTTTCAGTTCAGTCATTATATTCTTCTGCTCTATGGTTTCTATTTTGTACTTTTTTATGTTTTTATCTCTTTGTTGAAATTCTTGCTTTGTTCATGTGTTGTTCTTCTGACCTCAATCAGCATCTTTATGACTGTTCTCTTGAATAGTCTTTATCAAGTAAGTCACTTACCTCCCTTTCGTTAAGATCAATTTCTGGAGGCTTCCTTTTTTCTTTTGCTTGGAACGTTCTTTGTTTTCCTTTATCTCTGTATTGGTTTTTATACGTTAAATACAACAGCCACCTCTCAGTCTTGACAGAGAGGTCTCGCGTAGGAGATGAATCTTGTCAACCAGCCCAGCCTGGGTTTTGTTGCCTCTCAAGTCTTTGTGATTGTCCAAGCTGCTGTTTTACCAGCTCCCGGTTCCTAGGGTGTACCAAGACCCACCAGTACCCCAAAATGGAGGATCACAGTCAGCACCAAGATGCAGGCTGATTAGAAGCCAGACCTTCAGGCAGCAGCTGGGAAGGTATGCCATTAAGCTCCTTCCCGCAAGGAATAGGAAGGCAAGTGTTTTTGCCCACTTTTTCTGCTCTGAGTCCTGGGAAAATAGCTATGGCAAGTGCTCGCATGTGCACTCATTAATAACTGTTTCTTTGTTTGCTCTAGTCCTAGGGAACTCATGAATGCATGCCCCATTTGGCTATCAGAGAGCTAGGCATTCCAGGGGCCTGTCCCTCAGTGGCATCTGCAAAAGCTGGCATATCAGATGTGTAGACAAGCTCATTCTAGAGAGTGGCTAGTGATCAGGTTATATGATTGGAGTGAGCCAGAGGGAGACGGTGGGGGAAGTACCCATCAGCAATGTTGGGATCCAGGGAGGATCTTAGCCAGCAGACACGTGAGTGCTAATTAGAAAATCAACCTTCGGTGGTATCTTGTAATGGGTGAAAACTCCTCTAGGAAAAGACTGGGGAGATGGGCTTTTCTGCCTCTTTCCTCTGTACTAAGCTCTGGGAGGATAGCTACAGTGAGTGCTCATACACTCATTAAGAACTGCTTCCTTGTTTGCTATAGTCCTGTGGGACTCCTAAACACAAGCCCCATTGGCTTTCGGAGCTAGGTGTCCAGGGGGTCCATCTCTTGGATGAGAGCCTTAAAAGTTGGGGCAATTGATGTGCAGTACAAACCCTTTGTGCCTCAGAGAGAAGCTGAGGTTTAGACTTCTCTTCTGACTGTGTAGCGCTGTGCCATGGATGCAGTTGACGGCAAGGATGTGTCTCAGCCATACCAGGTTCATATGGTATTTTTTCATTTGCCTGATGTGTAAGGACCCCTCAACTGTTTTCTGGATTTCTCTCAGAGGGAACTATTCCATCTTAGGTGCACATTTCAGTAGATTTTGGGGAAGAGGGAAATTCAGAAGCTTCTATGTCAGCTTCTTGGTCCAGAGTCTATAAAGAAAATTGATAAGAAAGAATGAAGGCTAGGCAGAAGCATACTGACTATAACAACCCCATGAGGTATTCTTATTTGGTGACAACACAACAAATTCTTTGAGAGGTTAAGTAAGTTGTTCAGGTTATCGTTAGCAGAGCCAGACCTTAACCAAGTCTATTTGACTACAAAACCATGTTTGTAACCAACGTGTTACAATGATCCCCTACTCATCCTTGGACCCTCAAGTGACTGGTACAATGTTAGCATAAGGTGAGCATTCCACAAACATTCCTTGGGCGACTCAATGAAAAGATAAATAAATACATGGATACAGTTAATGGCATGTGGTCAAAAGTGGCTGAAGTTTAGGATGTGTGGACATCTGTGCGGTCTGTGAAGATGGAGGGGTAGGATGGCCCTACACTTCTCCACCCGTCTTGCTTCCCCTAAGTAGGCCTTTCTTCCCTGTGTTTTGCTGCTACATGCCATAAACCTTGCCACAGCGTCTCTTACTTCTTCTTTGCCAATAAGGCATCTGCACTTCCCGCTGGCTCATTTAATCTCATTTGTGCTGGAAGCCTTCCTAACTAGTTTGTTTTCCCAGATCTTCCACATCTGAGAACCTGAAAGACAGTTACACCTGTAAAACATTAATTATGCTGATAACACTGACTTTCACAGCTTGCTTATTGCTTAGTGTCTAATACATACTAAACAGTGCATCTTCCCAATCAGATTAGCACTAGCTATACAAAGACAGATCAAGGTTACTCCCACTTGCTCCCAAACAGTGCAAAATAAAAGTGCTCCCTTAATAATTATTTCATGATTAATTGTTGAGGTATTGGTTAGCGCACCAATAGTCTGTCTCTGGAAATCGCAAAGCTCAACTCTCTGGTTGGAAATCAATCAAACCATGATAATTTAAAGTTTGTAGACTTAGGATCTGGCCCTGCCATTGACTCACTGACCTGAACCCAGATATTTATCCATATGGTGCTTGAATTCTTCCCTATATGCTGTGTATCCTCTCTGGATGGGAATGCCAGAAGTCATGCAAAGTACTGAGAATCCATTAAAAAACACTTAAAAAGGCAACTAGAAAATCAGAATAAGCCACTGCTTCCTGAATGTCCTGGCTAATTTGTAAAAATCAGAAACACTCCCCACCTGGTCCTTTCTTCCATTTGAATGTAGAACTATAAAATGCCTTTACAATAAATCACTATGATTCACTTTGTCTTGGGCAACATCCAAAATACTGTTTATTTTTCAGTGGTTTCCTAGCTTTCTTTCAAGGGATTATTTTTCTTGTTGTGAATCGGGGTTTAAGATATTTTTTGTGTATGTCAGATGTTTTCTCTGGAGAATTTTTTTTTTATTCTCTCAGCAATACTGTACGGATTTTGACATTCTTCTTCCAAACACGTTACATGATGTTTTTAGTAAGTACTTAGAGCAAGAGGCACCAGAGATTAACAGTAAGACAATATGTGCAGAACAAAAATCAGGTGTCTCAAATTTCCTTTCTTGAGAGCAGAGATTCTGAAACTGACAAAATGAAAGGAGTTTTCAGAAGGTGTTAGGAAGTACAGCAAAATACACACACACACACACACACACACACACACACACATACACACACTTACCCTTATGAACCAGAATAAACATAGCTCTCAAATATCCTTCCACCCTAAAAACATTTTACAGGACACTGAGTGGGTAGATGTTACTGAGCATCTGTATCAAGGCAATAATTAAGGATCATCATCTATTTCCTTTCTCCACCTAGTCAGTGGTTTTAGGTGAGGTGAAATTTTAGCTGCGGTAGGATTAGAATTCCCCAGAGCAGCAGGATGAGTGTCTTAGTCCATTCGTGCTGCCATAACAAAAATACCATAGACCGGGTGGCTTATAAATGATAGAAATTTATCTCTCCCAGTTTTGGAGGCTGGGAAGGCCCTGATCAAGGTGCCAGCAGTTTTGGTGTCTACTGAGGAGCTGGTGAAAACCTACTTCCTGGTTCATGGACACCGTGTTTTCTCGGAAGGGGCAAGGGAGTTCTACGGGGCTTCTTTTTTTAAGGGCACTAATCCCATCCATGAGATCTTCACCATCATGCTGCAATCATGTCTCAAAGGTCCCCACCTCCAAATGCCATCACATGGGATAAATTCGTAAGTGAATTTGGACACAAGCATTCAGTTATAACAATGAGTTATTTCAAGATCTGGAAGATGTTAAAGTGCAGCACTGGCTGAAATCACCGATGTAAAGGATGATATTGAACAGAGTATTAGGCAAAACACGACTTGAGGAAACCTGCCCATAACTGTGAAACATCAGACCCGTCTGCGGTGTCAGGAATATCTTTGTACGTTAATACCCAGAGGTGAAAACCTTCAGGGCGTGGGCTTTCTCTTTTTAAAAGATTCTAGAGATGAAACCTTGAAGTTTTCTAGACCCTGTGGGTTTAGCTGTCAGTTTGTGTGTTTCTGTTCTCTTTTCTTCTGTCTCCTTTAAGTATAAAACCCCTGCTGCTACATGTTATGAAAAGCTGCGTTTTCTACTTTTGATCAGTTTTCATATATTGAAGCCACAGGACAAATGCAGGGAGGGTGACGTGCTTTTCTGTGTAGAAGGTAAGGCAGGAGAAAACAGAGGCATAGTCTCACCAGGCACCTTGAAGGCACCAAAAGGAAATGGAGAGTTGACCTCTCCAAACTGCCCAAATCTCCTTTGTCATTAATTCCACAAGGTAAATAAGATAGGGAGAAAGCACATATCATTGGGTGATTTGAGGGGATCATTTACTGCAGGGGTAGGAGGAACAAAGATGACAGGGTAAACTGAGGGCCTTGAGGTGCAGAACATTAGTGCTTTTTTTTTTTTAATTTTCATTATAAAGATTAGAACCAAAGCAAGTTTCAGAATTTTATGACTTTTACATCAGTATACCAACTGAATGTTTGGGGATTAAGATATGTAACATTTCATGATATATAATTATCAAACTGATACATCTTCATGTAAATATATTGAATCTACGAAGCCAGTTTCTAGAATTTTATAGCAGACTGCCAAAATTCGAAATTGCAGATAATAAATTTAAGAAGCTTAGGACTGCAGCACACATCTTTTCAGAGAGCAATGAATGCATTTCTCAGAATCATTTTTGTATCCATTATCATAATTATCTCCAAAGAATTCTGGCGTTGCTTCTGAAACACAAAACCGAAGGCAAGATCAGACAGGGGGATTCTTTGAGTGGGTTTATAAGGATAGGTTCTTGGATGGAGAGCAGCCCTAAAGATACCATAGTAGGAGAGGAAAGGGCCTCCAAGTGGCCCATGATTCCTGGTAGGGTTCCTTCACGATGGAGGAAGGGAAGCTTCATTACTTACTAACCTTAGATAAGTCAATTATCCCCTGAATCCCAGTGTTCCCAGATATACGATTAAGATAGTAATAGCTATGCTGGATTTTAAGAGGGTCAAATGAGATAATGTAGGTGAAAGTGTCATCTACCCAATACTAGATGTGAAAGAACTCAAGGTTAAATACTCTGGACTGCTGCCCCCAGAAAAGATGTGCATATTAAATAGGGAAGATAATGTATTTGACCCCGTGGGGAATCCTTTCCAGCCCACGTTGAAAATGAAAATCATTCTCCCCACCGAAAGAAAAGGCCCTCCGTTGAGGTGATGTGGACAGAATGCAAAAGCGAGAAAGCAGCAGAGACAATCAAATGGAAGGAAAAGTCATGTGTAGCTTATTTATAGCCACTGGCAGGAGTTTTCCACCTTATATTAAATGAAGCAAACCTCATTAGGGATGATGTTGATGACGAACCAGTTACTTCTTGTCTTTGAGGTCAGTAAAGTGGACTAAGCTGCTGCAGAAGAGAGAAAAACCTCTTTAACCTCTGGCATGTAGAAATGCTGAATATAATTTTTCTAAGTGTTTAATATATACTTCAGCTCAAAACCAAGAAATGAGCAGAAAAGTCCAGGTCAGGAATGTGAGGGAAAGCTGAGGCCAGATTGCTACCAGGAACTAGTTCTGGGTGTGAGACCAGACGTGGGGACCTAGTTTTGCTGCCAGTGTGTGTGCCTGAAGACGGGATCCATGAAAGGCACCTCCAGTGAGAAAGCCAAAGGAAGTTGGCCTGCCCCTCTGGTGGATAGGAGAGAAAGAGCCGTTCGTGAGAAATCTGAACCCTGCTCCTGTACCATGCATACATGTGAAGTCTAAGTTCATGATCCTCCATGGTGGAAAGACACCAAGTAAGAACTTAACATGAAAAGAGAGCCGGCACAGGAGGAACCCCTTGGCTCCCAGCACGGGGGAACACCAACCACTCTGTAAGGAGGTGGCAACCAGGAAACAGGAGGCTCCAAGGAAAAACAATCCAATGAAAAGTGCTCACGGTAAGAAATAATGCTAATAAAAATGTTCAAAGTTACATGATAAAACAAAGAATCGGGAGAGTAGACATTGCTTGGAGATGTGCCTTCCCAAGAACTGAAGATGATAGAACCATACCAAAGAGAATTTAAAATAAGCATGTCTGAAATGTTTTAAGAAAGAATGACATATAAGATATTGACAGTGAAAAAATAGCAAACCTTTGGCAGAACGAAAAAGATAATCTGGAAATTAATATAGCCGTTGCAACTCAAAAGCCCAAAGAACAGAAAAATCGATGTATAGAGTGAAAAATAGTAAATTTGTGCAGTATAAATATAGCAACTAAAAGGCAGCATAGAGGATAAAAAGAAAGTGAATTAAGAACACATGGCGCTAAAAATGAAAAGCTCTAGCATATATTTTGGAAGATTTTTGGGAGGGGAGAATGCAGAGAACGGGATAAAGTTATTTTTGAAGAATAATGGACGAAATTTTTCCTGAACTGAAAAAAAAAAGAGGCCTTTTGTAAAAGCACATTGGTCAGGTCAATAACTATAAAACATGAAAGACAAAGACAGAATCACCAGTGCAATTATAAAGAGAGAAAACAACTTCAAGAAACATCAATTGATGTTTCAAATAGTAATTTGTTAAAAGTAGCACATGGTTATCAGAAAAGTAAAATAATATTTCACAACGCTGGTGAAAAATGACTGTCCAAAATTCTATAAGCAACTAAATATCATTCAACAATAAAGACAAAGGTATTTCGGAAGATAAAAAGATTAAGAGAGTTTACTACTCACAGATGCTTACTAAAAATGCTTGACCTATATGTAGAAGAATATTGAATTAGCAAGGACACGAAGAAAAAAATGTATTGCAAAAAAAGATAAATTTATTGATAATTCAAAGTAAATTTTGACTAATAATACTAATAACTTTTTTAAGTTTTTTTTTTGTTGTTGTTTATTTTGAGAGAGAGAGAGCAAGCCAGGGAGGGGCAGAGAGAGGGAAAGAGAATCCCTAGCAGGCTCTGTGCTAACAGCAAAGAGCCGGACATGGGGCTCGAACTCACGAATCACAATATCATGACCTGAGCCGAAATCAAGAGTCAGATGCTTAACCAACTGAGCCATTCAGGCACCCCAATACTAATAATTATGATTTTGAAGGTTAAAACCAGATACAGGTGAAAAAAAACCTGGAAGATGGGGAGGATTGGAGTTAAAATATTCTACAGTTCAGGATGTGGGTTGAGGTGTTGATCATCGTCAGACATTTGCAAAATATGTGTGTTAAACGTAAAGGGTAATCACTAATATAGTAGAAATAAAATGTATTATTTCCAAGTCAGTGACGAATAAAAAGAGAATAAAGATGAAATACTCTAACAAAAGACAGAATGAAGGGAGGCAAATCAAAATCATGGCATATAGAGTTCACAAAATCATAATGTAGTCCCTACTTAATATATTAGTCAACAAAAGGTAAACCTGGAAAACAAAATGATAAATGAAAACAGGAAATGATAGACTCATATGTAAAGTCTTATAATATTGATACATGTTTTGAAAGGACACAAAACAATACCATACTTGAACACACACATGTACTAGAAGAATGTGCACCAAATTTACTGTGGTGCTTGGTTCTCTGGAGAACGGCTCACGAGAAAGAATGGATGCGGAACCAGCCCTGTTCCCTTACTGTACTAATGACCAAGTGCCACATTTTATTTGAGGCTAGAAACTGGCTCCTTACATGAGAACATATAGTATCCTTGAAAGTCTATTTCATGCAAGCATGAATAGAAAATTGCATATATTTAAAAGAAAGAGAGAGAGACAGACTCCGTGCTTTCAGTGAGTTTTGGCTTAAGTGCTTAGAAAAGGCATGAGCCTTTCTTCAGATAATGGTAAGGATCTCAGTACAAGCCTCAGCCTCCAGAGGACAGAAAGAGCAGGTTGCACCAGGAATGTCAGTAGGGCTGGGAAACCAAGCAGCAGAGGAGTTTAAACCAAACTTCTGGACCAGAACAAGGCTTTTCTTACAGTTACTCTTGCTGTAATGTTTCCCCAGCAATTTAAACAGAGGGGCTTGGTATGAAATACCTGATAAATACTTGGTATAAATACCTATAACCTAATGTACATAATGGTTTCACAGACTCAAGTTTACTTTGTCTAAGTAATGTCAGTACAAGGGTCAGAGTGCTCTAAGATGGTTTGAATTCTGGGTTGCTTCCACTTTTATTTAAAGCTACCAAGGTTAGGGTCACCTGGGTGGCTTAGTCCATTGGGCATTGACTTTGGCTCAGGTCATGATCTCTGGGCTCGTGAGTTCGAGCCCCACATCGGGCTCCGTGCTGACAGCTCAGAGCCTGGAGCCTGCTTCGGATTCTGTGTCTCCCTCTCTCTCTGCCGCAGCACCCCCCCCCCATTTCTGCCTCTCTTTGTCTTTCAAAAATAAATAAAACATAAAGCTACCAAGGTTATCAGGCAATTAAACTCATTTGGACCCACAGCACAATTTAGCCCTTGAGTGTGGAGTTAAGGCCAGTGAGCAAGGCTGGGCTGGCTGCCGCTGCTGCCTCAGAGGGGATCTGGGTCTGCTCATCCATCAAGCCTGACATCAGGCAGCGGGAAGCAGAGAGCAGGAAAAGAAAGCACGTGAACACTTAGCGACTTGGTCTGTGGTCTCTGCTAGCCCAGTGGTCACTTGTTTGGCAGTAAGCTATGAGCTAGTGCAAGAATTTTAGCTGAGATCCTGATGCACTAGGAAGGAAGGCACTGAACCCTATAGGGTACAATTCAGAGGAGCTAGATACTAGGAATTAGACTGCACACGTTACCCAAAGTGTGAGCATCAGAGTGCTGCGTAGGAGAGCCAGGCAAGGGCCAAGGGAGCCAGAAGAGCAGTGGGCCTCGGGAACAGATGGGACTGAGCCAGTCTCCTCAACACTGTCCAGAGGGGCCACCTCCACCCCCGCCCCCTCAGCCACATCAAGAAGACAGGGGCAGTTCAAGTTGATTCTCACAAGAGAGGGGACCATAACCTTGATACAGACAATCATATGAGGAGATTGTTGTGCTCCTCACTCTCCTCCGTGGTTCAACACCAGAGGAGTAAGGGCAGAGAAGGGAGAGAGAGAATGGTGAGAGAGGACACACAGAGTCCCCCATCTTAAGACCCCCAGAGGCCCAAGTCTACCCAGCACTAGGGGGAGGAGAAGAGCTTGAATAGAACTTCAATAGAGAAGAGCTTGAATAGAACTTGAATAGAACTCGAATAGCTTGACTAGAGCTTGAATAGAACATGCAGGACCGGTGATATAATTTCTGGGCCCAATGCAAAATGAAAATACTGGGCCCCTTGTTCAAAAGTATGAGGAATTTCAAGATAGCGACAGGAGAAGGGCCCTGTGTGAGTGCAGGGGTCACATGCCTGTGAAGCTGACCCTGAGAGCATGTGAGAATAAAATTTGAAAAGAGCTAACTTACAATGGAATCCAGAATGAGACTGTTTGAACAAAGAAGTAATGCTGAAAAGTCATCAAATCTGGAAGAGATGCCCTTGAGGCAGTGTATCAGTGGGAGAGGATTTTCAACAGAACACAGTTGGTAAAGATCGCTGGGACAAAAACTCACGTGTGATCCCAAGTTGCAACTGCTCATTAATCCTGTTACTGTCTAAATATATTATGCATCGGAGCTTAGCCTTCTTACAGAAAACATTACAGTTGGTCAGGAAGAAAGAGCCTGATACATACAACTTTTATAGGGAGGAAGATGGCAGACAAAAGCAAGGTTTGACATAATTCTCTCTGAAGAAATCCAAACTGTCTTCATTGAGGCTATGAGGACTTCAGAGATTTGCTCAAGATCACAGAGCTAGTAAGAGGTGAAGGTCAAATCCAAATCTAGGCCATAAACTCCAATCCCTGTTCATTTCACCTCATCGTGCGGCTCCTGGTCTCCACCTTATATCCTGTGTGCTTTGTAGAGTACAACTACGTGCAGGTTAACCAGAGAACAAACTGTACAGTTCTCATGCCATAGTATGACACATTCAGTATCAATCCTTTGGTTGTCTTCAGGAAATCCCATGAAGGTATTACTCTCCCCGTGCACCCCCTCAGCCAATCCCCGCAACGTGCAAGTATTTGTGGATCGATACGTGGGCTAGGTAGAGTCATCTCAACTATTGCAGTCAAGGTTCCAGGAGCCAGACGAGAGAAAGCAGGTAGGCTCTAACTCCTTAGAGAATGCCAGTTTTGCTAGACTTATTTCTGGCTTCGTGTACTGAAAACTAAAAACTTTTTATAAATTCAAGTCCTTAGGTAAATGTAATGAATGCCTGTGTTGGGCTTAATGGAGCTCTAGAGTGAAGTTTTAATATATACAATTAGGTTAGTTGATTTTCTTACTCCGAGTATGCAATGAAGAGTGTTTTTCATTTAGAAGATGAGGAAATCAAAGAGGGGTAACTCCCAGGATTTTGCTTTTCATTCTGCCGAGACAATCTCCTTCTCTACTCCTGGATCACAGTGTGGTGCAAAGCAAGTAAAATCCCCATAGAATCCCATGAAATTGTCTTTGTGAAGAGACTAAATTTAGTAGTTATGTAGAAAGGTAATATAGTTTGATGAGGGTGAAGGCAGTCTTCTGAGTCTCTCTGATTTGGGTGTAGTTTCACTGTAACCCTTACTAGCTGTACGACCTTGAGCAAGCTCTTACTTCAATTCCAAGCTTCAGTTACTTCATCTGTAAAATAGGGAGAACATATATATTCCACAGGGCTGTTGTTAAGATTAAATAAGACAGAATCCCTTTTCTAGCCATATCATGGACTGTTTAAAGAACTCACTATACAAATTATCTAGAAATTCTAGATAAAGTAGGGAAGCATCTGTTAAAATGCAAAGTGAGAAAAAGACTAGAATGGTAAATTGAGTGGAGCCTGGCCATCCAAGAGGGTGCTGTACCCCATTACCAAGAAATTCCCATGTGCCACCTCTGTGGAAGACAGAAGACAGAGGTGAGGCATTGAGAAGTGGGATGTGGGGTCAGAAACTCTAGGCTGGTACCGTTGAATGCTTGGGACTGGATCGAATGTAGACTGGATAAAATTTACCTTCAAGCAAGGAAAGGGAACAAAGGAAGTGGCTTGTGTCTGCCTGGACTCTTCACATGAATCTTTCTCTCACATCGTCCAGGTATCTGTTCAAACATCACCTCTTCTGTTGTTCTTCAGCCTTTACCTCACTTCCTTCTTTACATTTATCACTTCCTGTCATTCTATCTTCCATGAACACAGAGACTTTTTCTTTCCTGAGACTAAACCCCTGCACCAGGAACATAGAGAGTTCATAAAACGATTTGTTGGATGAATCAATGAACATTTAGGTTATGAAGTGAAATCTAATCTTCACATCTAGTTACTAAATAAAGTAGAAATTGCTCTAGGATGAGAATTTGAATACCTAATAATCAAATGTAATGGTAAGAATGCAAGCATTTTTACCTAAGACCAGTAAGTTCAATATCTACCCTAAGATAGAAAATACGACAAGTTTTAACAAAATGAGCTGTAAAATCTCACAAATGGGGACACCTGGGTGCCTCAGTCAGCTGAGCATCTGACTCTTGGCTTCAGCTCCGGTCACGATCTCACGTTCATGGGACTGAGCCCCTCACTGGGCTCTGTGCTGACAGCACGGAGCCTACTTGGGATTTTCTCTCTCCCTCTCTTTCTACCCCCCTCTCACTCACACTCTCTCCCGAAATAAGTTAATAAACTTTAGAAAAAATCAAAAACCAAGTAAAATTAAATCCTCAAACGTGGCAGAGGGATTGACTGAGACAGCTTGAATCTGTCCTCATGTTATTTCTGTGACTAGTCACTGACACTTGGCATTTCAAGTCACTAGTCTTGAAGGGTGCATGTAAGGGAAAAGGTCAGGAACATTCCCATTTGAGCAGTCACAGAGCTCTGGCCCTAAACCCCTCTCCTTTTTAAGAGAACTGATGTTCTGGAGGACAGGCCTCCAGGCTAGTAGAGCCAACTGATTCCGTGCAAGAAACATGTGACAAAAACATCTGCTTTGATCTGGCACGTATTTTATTATTTATTTTCTAATTTTAAAAGGTCTACCTCGCTTCCCCAAGATACTTGAAGAGGAAGTGGTGCATGTTCTCAACTCAGCTCCATAGAGATTTCCTGCTTCACTCATTGCTTTCCATACAGTGAAGGGGGTGGGTGGTTTCTTGGCAGAGTCTGCTCTTACCGGTTACTTACCCCATCCTCGCAATGCCTGTGCCCATACACATCTGCTTTCTGTCATCTGGAAGTTACTGTGTTGGGGTGGTTGTATCTTGAGAAAGATGGATGGCTGTGATTCTGATATTCACTCAAGTTTGAGAGCCACTGGACTAGAAGAACCAGCCTTTGAGCAGAATGAAGGGATTTGTGTTCTTCTGAAGCAGAAACACAGCCACGTGATGTGTTTGAGATGCATCCTCCCTGCTGCACTAGGGCTGGGAACCTCTAATTGACTCCAAACCCAGAGAAAAAGTCAACATGCTTCTAAAGAGGTGGGGCCAACCACTATCAATTGATTAGATTGGGCTAATGGGATGCTATGTATTTGCCACCTAACAAAGACTTACCTTGATCAAACTTTAGACAAGCTCCTCTGAGCCCTTTTTTCAACTAGGCCTCATCCTTGTGCTCTGTTCTTGGCCTACCAAGCCTGGTTTTAACAAGAATCTTGCAAGGTTGGTTTAGGGAGAGTCCCTCCATTTTTGGTATCTGATCAAATTCCTCATCCGCACTCATGATGTCTAAATCCTTGACCTGCCTTTAGCAAGAATTCTGTTAGATCCATTTAGCAGGAATCCCTTTGCTCTTGATGGCTCTCATAGTAATTTTCTACCTACTGCCCCCTCTCATTCTGCTAGTTGGCTATAAATTCCCAGATGTTTTTGCCGCGTTTGGAGTTGAGCTCAGTTTTATGGTAGCCTCTCTCCCTTACGGTAATAATACTGAATAAAATCTGTCTTTACCAGCTTTAACTAGTGTCCAGACCTGTTTCTCTATGATACACCTTAGCCACTGGTAAATAAAAACTCTGTCTTGGGAGACATATACTATCCATTATCTCATATTGTAGGCCAGGCTAGAAAGTGAATTTTAAATGAGATGAGGACAGACACTGAACTTCAGTGAGTCCTATCCCTCACAGCCCTAGCATACGATGAGCCAAGCCCCTTCTGTACCCATTTTTTTTTTTAAAATACCAGTTGCAATCAGAAGGTAATTAAAATTGGTGTAAAGTTTACTGAAAGCTCAGAAATAAATACTTGTGTTACAATTAGGACTAAGTCATCAGTAGCCTGCAAATTTCTAAACCCAATCGCTCATGTTCTGCTTTAGGCAGTATCTGGTTTTTACCACCATTATCCATGCCTGAATTTTGTTTCCCTGATAATTTCCATAATGATTCTCTCTGAGCACAAAATCCTACTTTGAAATAAATTCATGTGACCTACTTATTTCTCAGAGACTCTGATTACTATTACAGCATAGCCTGAATAAAAGGAAAACAACCAGATTTCCTTAAATGATGAAAATTTAATTTGGACAATACAAGAGGAAGAAAGGGGAAAAAAGTCTTTATAAGGATCCCAAAGGAGGCTCATCAGCTCAAAGGCAAATGACATTTGACTTTCTGGAAAAGGAACTGTGCTGCACTGGATGGTAATTCATTTTCTGTACTTCACGTCCTCTCATTCTCCCTCTGTAATCATTACATAAATTTTAAAGAACAAAAGGGAAAGTGACTTCCCCCCTTTCTAAATCAAAGATAAATGCCAGTTTGCTTTGGAATTAATTTCAAAGCATGGAGTACATTTTAGGTACTTTGCATTTACATCAGGCGCTTCATTAGAATTTACTTGTAAACGAGGTGAAATCATAATGCTTTGTTTTCTGAAGGTTGGGGGAGAATGAGTACTGTTCTCTGGTGAGCTGTCTAGAAAGTGTATCTGAGAGATTGGTTTCAAGCTGACATTCCTGTGAACAACCCAGAACTATGGAAGAAATGCCACATTTCAGATATGCCACAGTAGATGTTTCTGGTTAAGGGGGAGTGAGCTAGCCAAGTACAGAGAGGGACCGCTGGGGAGAGTGCTGGTGGTTCAATAGCCAGAAACGATGTGCTGATTGGAAGAGGTGATTGTTCAAGGCCTGCCTGGCCATGTACCCACAGACACAAACACAGGATACCCTCCTCAATCCACACACTTTTCAGAGTGGCTGGCTGACCCTGCCATCTGCCTCCATCATCCAAAGCTACCATGGTAGCCCCTGATGGCCCTTCACCTTGTAACACCATCACCCAGCCCAGTGCCTGGCACTCAATGGATGGGCAGCGCTTGCTTAGTAACTCAATAGTTAATCAGCTTTCAGGCCTGACCTCAAGTTGCTCCCAGCTCCAGACAGCTCCAATCTACTGCCCTGGAAATATTTCTATTCTGGGTCTCATTTCCTCCGCCAGGGAGCAAGGAGTGATAAATCGATTCCAGCTAGCTAATTCTAGCTAACTAATTTGTTACTGTTTTCAGCTACCAAAAGTCCCTCGTTCAGTTCAAGCCCACAGGCATATTTTCAGGTCAGTGGGAGAAACATTTTAGGTTTGGAGGGCCTGTTTAGGGCCCTCAAAAGTCACCCCAGAAGTAGTGCTCCTGGGGAATAAGCTGTAGAAAGTTCTCCTTGGAGGAGAGGAACCAACGACTCGTCATGCAAATGCAGAATGCTGCCCAGAGGGCAAAAATGTTTATAGTATCCAAGTTCTAAAAATAACAGCTATTTGAGCATGCAAACAGTGTCTCAGCAGGCCGGCAGTAAGTATGGAAAGAACTTATTGAGAGGTCCTCTGCTTTGCGATTTCCCTCCTTTACAAACCAGGCATCTTTTAATTCTGTATCTCAATACTTTGTGGGTTCAGAATCTAGAGTAGCTGATAGGGGAGGCAACTTTAAAAATATTAGAAAATGCACTAGCCATAAAATTATCCCAGAGTGTCTCATGTGGTGGGATGTTGGGTAAACTAAGGCAGAATGCTGTCTCATTTCTTTTGTGTTTCTGTGTGTAGCTTAACATCCAGAAGCTGTCTTAGCAAGAGGGATCAAGGGTCTAAGACATGGGGCAAGTTCTGTTTGTGTTGCAACTAAAGGCATGTTGTGATGTCATTAAATGACATGCTAATGGCAAAGCAACACAGCCAGAAATTCAAATTCCTGTTGCCTTGAGGAGCAGAGGTATTTTTTTTAATCCTTTTTAATTGACTGTATTTTTCATCCTCATTACTCATTTATTTTATAACTAGAAGTTAGTACCTCTTAATCCCCTTCACCTATTTTGCCTATTCCCCCCATCCTTACCCCCTTCTTCTCTGGCAACCCCCAGTTTTGTCCTCTGTGTTTGTAAGTCTTTTTTATGGGTTTTTTGTTCATTTGGTTTGTTGTTTTTAGATTTCACATATAAGTGAAATCATAAGTATTTATCTTTGTCTGACTTATTTCACTTAAGCATAATGCCCTCTAGGTACATCTATGTTGTTGTGAATGGCAAGATTTCATTCTTTTAATGACTAAGTAATATTCGATTGTGTGTGTGTGTATATATATATATATATATATATATATATATATATATACATACTACTTCTTTATCTCTTCAGCTATCGATGAACACTTGGACTGCTTCCATATCTTGGTTCTTGTAAAAAATGCTACAATACACATAAGGGTGCATACATCTTTTTTTTTTTTTTTTTTTAATTTTTTTTTTTCAACGTTTATTTATTTTTGGGACAGAGAGAGACAGAGCATGAATGGGGGAGGGGCAGAGAGAGAGGGAGACACAGAATCGGAAACAGGCTCCAGGCTCTGAGCCATCAGCCCAGAGCCCGACGCGGGGCTCGAACTCCCGGACCGCGAGATCGTGACCTGGCTGAAGTCGGACGCTTACCCGACTGCGCCACCCAGGCGCCCCCACATCTTTTTGAATTAATGGAGGGGAAGAGCTTTTTTATGATGGTATAGTTGATAGAAGGAAGCATATTTCACGCCTTTTTAGTTAAGAGGTATTGGTACAAATTCACCCAAGTAAATTAACATTTTCATCTGGGGATAACAAAGTCATTGTAAATTTAACCCAAATTTACTAACAGCAGGCTGCCATCACATTTTCCCTCTAAGAAGCAATGAGAATTACCACCTTTTTCCTTTTTTAATGGCAATGTGTATTTGAACTTGCTTTGCCATTTTAAGTGGCATTGATGAGCTAGCAAATGAAATTCAACAGTGAAAAATGAACTTAACACAGAAAGAAGGAAAGTGATGAGAGGTGTGGTTTATCAAGATATTCTATTTTCCCTTTCCCTAGAAAAACTAAGAAAAGCATGGCACAGGGAATGACCTTGCTAGAGATCATTGTAGATGTAAATTTCTCATAAGACAATAGAGGTGTTACTTTTTGTGTAATGTCTTATGTTTCTATCAGGAAATAACAATTATTAGCAAATATAAATGTCCTATGTATATTGCGAATTTAAGATTATTAGTTTGGGAAAGACTATATGAGTTTTCAGGAAAATGAATTAAACATTCAGCTCAAGGAAAAGACAAAAACAAAAGGAGGTTAGGCAAGATGGCAGAGCAGCACCGAAGTTCTCAGCTGGTCTCATCCCTGAAATGCAGCTAGATCAGCACCGAACTATTTTTGCACACCCAGCCAGGAAATCGATCTGAGGATTAACACAACAATCTGCATAACTTGAGCCACAGAACTCGGCAGGTACATGGTGCAGAGAGATGAACCGGGAGAGAGAAAAGCCATGGAGGGTAGGGAGCTGTTTTTGCAGAGAGAGGACAGAGAAAGGGAGAAAGGGTATGGTGCACTGGGAGAGTGCAGGAAAAACACTCCCTGAAAGGAGCTGGAGAGAAAGAAAAAGAGTGAAAACACTCACAGGGAACTGAACAAGAAATCTGTTTCCCAAATCCGTTGATGGGAAGAAAGGAGAGGGTTTCAATACCACCAGGATTCTATAAACAGTAGAGCACAGAGTCAGAAATGCTGGAGCTCAGTGCCTGGCGGTGCTCTGGTGAGGAAAAAGGGTGAATCCCCAGGAGCAGGCAGCGGAGTATGAGGGGTCCGTGTGCCACATGGGGAGAAGCAATTCCCTGCTTGGAGAGCATTTGGTAGAGGTCATATGGCCTCCCCACAGGCAAAGGGGCAAGCAGACCCCCGAGAGCAGCCACATTTGCTGGTATTGGGACAAAGATGCCAGAGTGCAGTGAAACCTGGCACCAGCTGTGTGTTGTGATTTGCTGTAATTTCTGAACCTCTGCCACTGCATGATCACATGAACATTTTCTGGGGCAAGCCGGCACCCAGCCACTTCTCAGTGAGACCCTTCCCCAGGGAGTTGGCATGGGTCCAAGCCACAGGGTTCTCTGAAGTGAGGGGTTTTGAAACACAGCCCCATCTGAGATAAAACTCCAGAGGGAGGTGCCACCTGGCTGGTTGACAGCTTGGACATGGACAGGGTAGAGGCCGGGACTGGACAGAAGCCTGAGACAAAGGAGGGGTGCTTGATTGTGGGTCAGTGAGAGCACAGAGTTCCTGTGCCAGAGATTAGGAAGCTGGGTGAAGCCTTTTCCACCTTTCCTGCAGTATGCATACATGAACCCACCCCAGTAAGCAGTGCCACCTAGTGCCACCTAGTGGAGAATGGAGGCATTACACCAAGCCCCACCCAACTGCGCCTGCAACCACATCCCCTAGAAGACCAGTACAAGTCTCTCTGCCTACTTAGTGTATGGACTATTGAATGCTTCATAGTTTGAATTCTAGGGGAAACTGGATGTAACTTCATTCAGGTTTCATTCTGTGTGCTGGTTTACTTATTCTTTTTTTTTTTTGCTTCTGTCTTTGTTTAAATTGTTTTTTCTTTTTTCCCCGTCCTTTCTTTTCTTTGTATTGCATACAGAAAGAGAAATTTTTATTTTTATTTTTTTTAATTTTTTACTGTTTTTTTAAATTTTTTTGTAAATTTTTATTCTATTTCACTTTATTTTATTCTATACATATTTCTTAATTTTTTAATTTTTTAGTTCTTTTTTTCTTCTCTCTTTTCTTACCCTTTTTTCTCTATTCTATAAATCTTCTTTCAACAAGCAGACCAAACACACCTAGGATCCAGCTACCTTTGCTTGATTTTTTTGTGTTTTTATTTTTTTAACTTTAATTTTTAGTTTATTAATTTTTTCATCCTCCAAAATGACAAAATGAAGGAATTCACCCCAAAAGAAAGAACAGGAAGAAATGAGAGCCAGGGTCTTAACACAGATATAAGCAAGATGTCTGAACTAGAATTTAGAATCACAATAATAAGAATAGTAGCTGGGGTTGAAAAAAAGCATAGAATCCATTTCTGTGGAGATAAAAGAAGTAAAATCTAGTCAGGATGAAATTAAAAATGCTATAACTGAGATGCAATCTCAAATGGATGCTGTGGCAGCAAGGATGGACAAAGCAGCGTAGTAAATCGATGATATAGAAGACAAAATTATGGAGAAAAATGAAGCAGAAAAAGAGAGGGAAACTAAGGCAAAAGAGCATGACAGAAGACTTAGAGAACTCATTGACTTATTAAAAAGGAATAACATCCAAATCATAGGAGTCTTAGAAGATGAAGAGAGAGAAAAAGGTTTATGTGAGAAAATTCTAGTGGAAAACTTTCCTAATCTGGGGAAGGACACAGATATCAAAATCCCCAAATCCAAGAAGCACAGAGAACAACTTTGTTGTTAATAGATGCAATAAAAACCAAACATAACCATGGCATATTATAGTCAAATTCACAAAATACACAGACAGGGAGAGAATTATGAAAGCAGCAAGTGCAGAAAGGTTTTAACTTATGAGAGAATACGGATCAGGTATGGAGCAGACCTATCCACAGACACTTGGCAGGCCAGAAAGGAGTGGTAGGATATATTCAATGCCCTGAATCAGAAAAATGTACAGCCAAGAATTCTTTATCCAGCAATGCTGTCATTCAAAATAGGAGAGAGAGTTCCCAGACAAACAAAAACTGAAGGAGTTTTGACCACTAAACCAGCCCTGCAAGAAATTTTAAGGAGGACTCTTTAAGTGGAGAAAAGCTGACACAAAACAAAAAAAGACCAAAAGCAACAAAGATGAGAAAGGACCAGAGAACATCCCCAGAAATTCCAACTCTACAGGTAACACAATGGCACAAAATTCATATCTTTCAGTACTCACTCTAAATGTCAATGGACTAAATTCTCCAATCAAAAGACATAGGGTATCAGAATGGATAAGAAAACAAACCCATCTCTATGCTGCTTACAAGAGACCCATTTTAGATCTAAAGACACCTACAGATTGAAAGTAAGGGGATGGAGAACCATCTATCATGCTAATGATTGCCAAAAGAAAGCTGGTGTAGCCCTACTTTATCAGACAAGCTAGATTTTAAAACAAAGACTGTAACAAGAAATGAAGAAGGGAATTATATCATGATTAAGGGGTCTATCCACCAAGAAGATCTAACAGTTGTAAATATTTATGCCCCCAATGTGAAGCATATATAATAAATTAATTAATAATTAATATATAAATTGATCACAAACATAAAGAAACTGATTGATAATAATACCATAAAAGTATGGGACTTCAACACCCCATGTACAGCAACGTACAGATCATCTAAGCAGAAAATCAGCAAAGAAACAATGACTTTGAATAACACATTAGACCAAATGGATTTAACAGATATATTCAGAACGTTTTATCCTAAAGCAGCAGAATACACATTCTTCTCAAGTGCACATGGAACATTCTCCAGTATAGATCACATACTGGGACACAAATCAGCCCTTAACAAGTACAAAAAGATCAAGATCAGACCTTTCATATTTTCAGACCACAAGGCTGTGAAACTCGAAATCAACCACAAGAAAAAATTTGGAAAGACCATGCATACTTCGAGATTAAAGAACATCCCACTAAAGAATGAATGCGTTAACCAGTAATTAAAGAGAAAATTAAAAAGTACATGGAAGCCAATGAAAATGAAAACACAACAGCCCAAAACCTCTGGGATGCAGCAAAGGTGGTCGTAAGAGGGAAGTATATAGCAATCTAGGCCTTCCTAAAGAAGGAAGAAAGGTGTCAAATACACAACCTAATCTTACACCTTAAAGAGCTGGAAAAAGAACAGCAAAGAAAGCCCCAAAACAGCAGAAGATGGGAAATAATAAAGATTAGAGTGGGTATTAAATGTACCAAATGAGAACAAACAAACAACAACAACAACAAAAACCAGTAGAACAGATCAATGAAACCAGGAGCTGGTTCTTTGAAAGAATTAACAAAATTGACAAACCCTTAACCAGATCAAAAAGAAAAAGGAAAAGACCCAAATAAATAGAATCAAGAATAAAAGAGGAGAGATCACAACCAACACTGCAGAAATACAAGCAATAATAAGAGAATATTATGAGCAATTAAATGCCAATAAATTGGGCAATCTGGAAGAAATGGACAAATTCCTAGAAACATACAAATTACCAAAACTGAAACGGGAAGAAATAGAAAATTTGAAGAGACCCCATTACCATAAAGAAATTGAATCGGTAATCAAAAATCTCCCAACAAATAAGAGTTTGGGGCCGGATGGCTTTCCAGGGGAATTCTACCAAACATTTAAAGAAGAGTTAACACCTGTTATTTTGAAACTGATATAAAAAATAAAAATGGAAGGAAAACTTCCAAACTCATTCTATGAGGCCATCATTACCTTGATTCCAAAGCCAAAGACCCCACTAAAAAGGATAACTACAAAGTTCCCTGATGAATATGGACGCAAAAATTCTCAACAAGATACTAGCAAACAAGCTCCAACAATACATTAAAGAATTATTCACCACAATCAAGTGGGATTTATTCTTGGGATGCAGGGCTGGTTTACTATCCATAAATCAATCAGTGTGATACATCACATTAATAAAAGAAAGGATAAGAACTACATGATTAATGGATACAGAGAAAGCATTTGACAAAACATAGGATTCTTTCTTGATAAAAACCCTCAAGAAAGTAGGGATAGAATGATCACACCTCAAGATCATAAAAGTCATATATGAAAGACCCACCACTAATATCATCCTCAATGGGGAAAAACTGAGAGCTTTCCCTAAGGTCAGGAACACAAGAATATCCACTTTCACCACTATTTTCCACATTGTGTTGGAAGTGCTAGCCTCAGAAATTAGACAACACAAAAATAAAAGGCATCCAAATCGACAAGGAGGAAGTCAAACTTTCACTCTTTGCAGATGACATGATAGTCTATGTGGAAAACCCAAAAGATTACACACACACACACACACACACACACACACACACACACACAAACTGCTAGAATTGATCCATGAATTAATTAAAGTTACATAAAATCAATGTAAAGAAATTGGTTGCATTTCTATACCCCAGTAATGAAGCAATAGAAAGAGAAATCAAGGAATTGTTCCCATTTATAATTGCACCAAAAACCACAAAGTACCTAGGAATAAACCTAACCAATGAGGTGAAAAATCTATACACTAAAAACTATAGAAAGCTTATGAAAGAAATTGAAGAAGACACAAAAAAATGGAAAAACATTCCATGCTCATGGTTTAGAAGAATAAATATTCTTAAAATGTCGATACTACCCAAAGCAATCTACATAGTCAATGCAATTCCTATCAAAATAATACCAGCATTCCTCACAAAGCTAGAACAAACAGTTCTAAAATTTTTGTGGCACCAGAAAAGACCCTGAATAGCCAAAACAATCCTGAAAAAGAAAACCAAAGCTGGAGGGATCACAATTCCAGACTTCAATCTGTGTTACAAAGCTGTAATCATGAAGACAGGATGGTACTGGCACAAAAACAGACACACAGATCAATGGAACAGAATAGAGAACCTAGAAATGGATCCACAAACGTATGGCCAACTAATCTTTGACAAAGCAGGAAAGAATATCCAGTGGAAAAAAAGACAATGTGTTCAGCAGATGCTGTTGGGAAACCTGGACAGTGACATGCAGAAGGGTGAACTTGGACCACTTTCTTATACCATACACAAAAGTAAACTCAAAATGGTTGAAAGACCTAAACATAAGACAGGAGGCCATCAAAATCCTAGAGGAGAAAACAGGCAACAACCTCTTTGACCTTGGCCACAGCAAGTCTTAACTGACATGCGTCCAGAGGTAAGGGAAACAAAAGCTATTGGAACCTCATCAAGATAAAAATCTGCATGGCAAATGAAACGATCAACAAAACTAAAAGGCAATCGACAGAATGGGAGAATATATTTGCAAATGACCTACCAGATAAAAGGTTAGTATCCAAAATCTATAAAGAATTTAGCAAACTCAACACCCAAAAAAACAAATAATCCAGTGAAGAAATGGGCAAAAGACATGAATAGACACTTCTCCAAAAAAGACATCCAGATGGCTAACAGACACATGAAAACATGCTCACCATCACTCATCATCAGGGAAATACAAATTAAAACCACAGTGAGATACCACCTCACACGTGTCAGAATGGTTAAAATAAACAACTCAGGCAACAGCAGATGTTGGCAAGGATGTGGAGAAAAAAGAACCCTTTTGCACTGCTGTTTGGAATGCAAACTGTTGCAACCACTCTGGAAAACAGTATGGAGTTTCCTCAGAAAATTAAAAATAGAACTACCCTACGACCCAGCAATTGCACTACTAGGTATTTATCCAAAGGATACCAGAGTGCTGTTTTGAAGGGGCACATGCACCCCAATGTTTATAGCAAGACTATCAACAATAGCCAAAATATGGAAGGAACTGAAATGTCCATCAACTGATGAATGGATAAAGATGTTGTTCATATATACAATGAAATACTACTCAGAGATGAAAAAGAATGAAATCTTGTCATGTGCAACAACGTGGCTGGAACTGGAGCGTATTACACTAAGTGAAATCAGAGAAAGACAAATATCATATGACTTCACTCATAGGTGGAATTTAAGATACAAAAGATCAACATAAATGAAGGGAAGCAAAAATAATATAAAAACAGGGAGGGAGACAAACCCTAAGAGACTCTTAAATACAGAAAACAAACTGAGAGTTGCTGGAGGGTGTTTGGGTGGGGGATAGGCTAAATAGGCAAGGGGCATTAAGTAAGACACTTGTTGGGATGAGCACTGGGTGTTGTATGTAGGTGATAAAACACTAAATTCTATTCCTGAAATCATTATTACACAACATGTTAACTAACTTGGATGTAAATTCAAACCAAACCGAACAAAACAAAACCAGGGAAATAAATTAAAATTTAAAGCTGAAAAACTAGAAAACTGAAAATAATAAAATATATGGAATCTAAAGCTGATTATTTTTTAATACTTTTAAATTAAATTTCTAGCAACCTTAATAAAAAAAATAGCAGAACACAGTTACAAAGCAAACAGAGTTAGAGATGAGTTTGAGAACATAACGAACGAAGAGATGATGAAGCATTAATAAGCAGACATTCCGTGGCTAAATTATCTATGCCCTGGGCAAGACTATAGGTTCACGCTAAAGAAAAAGTAATAACACAAGCTGATCTGTTATACCAGTGGACTGGTAGCCTGACATAAGCCTTCCTAGTCTCTCTCCAAGGAGCAGAATCCCTGAACGTGGCAAAAAACAAACAAACAAACAAACAAAACATGTTATGTTTCCATATTCCTCTGCAAGAACAGAAGCTACATAAAAGTTATTCACAAGCTCTGATGTTTTACATTTTATAAAACACTTTTGAGTGAACCATTTTGTATTTTTTTAATGAGGTAGGTATTATCATCATCCCATTTTACAGTCCTGGAAATGCAGGATTCAAGAGAGGCTATAAACTCCCCCAGGACACTTGCCTGGTCAGGAGGTCCAAGTCCATGTTCTTTGTTCTTTCACATATACCACATTCTTCCTGGTCTTGCTTCATTGTTACATGGAGAATACTTTAAAAATCTCAATCACAAGGACATTTTCATTAAAGAATGATAATAGCCAAAACTCAGGCACATTATTTGTACCTGGAAGAGGAGAAAAGTTATTTCTACAGAGAGACGATTTAACATGGGTTTGCAGCAGCAGGCGGTTTAAAACGGGTAGTTCCTCAAAAAGAATTCCAACCAAGCTGAGTGATAAGAGATGGTGAGGAAACAGACCCAGAATCTTTAAGGAAATTCTTAAAGAGCCATAGCAAAGATCTAGCGCTGAGTGTCAGCATTTCAAGTTCTTAGGGGATGGTGCGAGGCTTAAGAAACTAATAGGCATTTATTGCGGTTATCACAAGACCCCTAAATTTCTAATTTTTGTAATCATCCCTTGGTCTTGAAAGGTGAAACAGTGACTTCTTGATGGTATTGAGCCTTAGGAGCCAAGGAGAGCCTTATTGCCCGTGCCCTTAGGAAAACACTTAGCCAAGGGGAAGAGTAGTGTTACATTTCCACTGCAGCTGTGAGCAAAACATAGGAGAATGTATCACTGACAAGCTAGTGAAACAAGAAAGCTTTCAAAGACTGGACCAAAAAGAGTCCAAATGCTGTCACGGCTGAGGACTAGAGAAGCTTCGATCACCAGTGGTCACGGCCAGCCAGTCCACTGAAGCCACAGGGGAAGGTGATGTCTTTTTTTTTTTTTTTTTTTTTTTTTTGGTGGGGAAGGAGTTGTTGCAGAAGCCAATATAAGTGGCACTACAGGATTGGAATATTTCTGGAGTGTGTATTCCGTGTGTAAATTCATTTGACGTGACATGAAACAAAGCAAAGGAGCATAAGTCTTCACCAAGTGCCTGTTAAACAAGCCTGTGTGTGTGTGTGTGTGTGTGTGTGTGCGCGCGCGCACGTGTGTGTGTGTATGTGGCAGGGAACTTATGTTTGAAGTGAGCTTTTCCTTTGATAGAATTGTCAGGATGTTATAAAAGAGAGGATAATTGTGCTAGCTGTCAAAAACCTTTCTCAACAGAGCTCCAAGTGCTGAGCAATTGGCAAAGTTCAGTCGATTCAAGCCACTCAGAAAGGGAATAGCTCTAAACTCACAGGCGAGGGTGAAACCTTGATTTCCGTTCAACGAAGATAGAAGAATAATGAACATGATGTAAGCTGTAGCCAGGATTGAGCGGTGAGCAGAATGCTGACAGGACAGGAATGGGGTGAATATCGCTATTCCTGAAAGGGGGTGTAACCAGAATATCTTCCACTTCTAATTTGGTACCTCATAGCGGTAGGTATGCTAGCTACCTATTCAGGCACTTCTCTCAGTGGCCTAATGTGTCTTGTAAGTTACTTCGACTGTCAATAGCAAAACCTTGTTCCTTTGGGGAGTGGCATGCAGGACTTACAAGCATGCTTTCTCCTTAATTGAGCTTCCCAGCTTTCCCTGGATTCTGTTGAGCCACTTCCGTCGGCACCTTTCACCTGTATGTTGGATACATTTCCACTTGGGTAAAAGAGTTAAATCATTCTCCAGGCTAGTTTCTACTATGGAGGACACACTGTAAGAAGTTTCTACTATAGAGGACATACCCTCCCATTGGGTGTTTAATTCTGCTCGTGGATTCAGTTTCTTTACATTTTTTTTTTAATTTCAGGCAGATTTTTTTTTAAACCATAAGAAATTAATGCCAACAGCAAATATATAGGCTAATAACCAGAGTGGGTTAGTTAATATTTTCTGTAACACCTGAACTTTAAAGGTCGATTCAAGTAGAAAAGCTTGACAGGCCCATAACCAAGAAGGGGTTTGAACAAGTTATCAAAGAAAGCACAACCAAGGGTCCTGGACTGTGAGGTTTTCCTTTCAAAATACAGATGATTCCCTTTAAATTATAACTTGGTATAGAAAAAAAAATACCAAATGATTTCATAAAAAGTAAGATAATCTCTATTTTAGTAGAAAGAAAGGTATAGGCCAATCTCATTTAAGAAAATGCATACAGAAAATTCTAAATAAACCACTGGAAAATAAAATTAGAGGGGCGCCGGGGTGGCTGAGTAGGTTAAGCGACCGACTTTGGCTCAGGCCATGATCTCACTGTTTGTGGGTTCGAGCCCCACGTCAGGCTCTGTGCTCACAGGTCAGAGCCTAGAGCCTGCTTCAGATTCTGTGTCTCCCCCCTCTCTCTGCCCCTCCCCTGCTCAGGCTTTGTCTCTCTCTCAAAAATAAATAAACATTAAAAAAAAAGAAAAGAAATTAGAGAGTATACTAACATAATAATCTGCCACAATTAAGAAGATCTTATCTAGAAAGAAAAGAATGGATTAATATTAGGCAAGCTAATGAAATAAAACATCACTTTGATAGATCAAACAAAAATGAATCATCTCAGTAGATACTGAAAAGGCATTTAATAGAATTATTATCATTACTGGCTTCACTTCTTCTAAATTTAATTTTGGAAGTGTGTTAGCCATCTATTGCTACATAACAAGTTACCCCAAAACTAGCAGTTTAAAACAATAAGCACTTATTATCTCACAAAGTTTTTGCAGGTCAGGAATTCAGGAGCGACTTAGTTGGAGGATTCTGGCCCTGGGTCTTTCATGAGGCTGCATTCCAGGCATCAGCCAGGGCTGCCGTCATCTGAAGGCTAGACTGGAGCCAGAGTATCTGCTTCTATGGTGGCTTACTCACATGCCTCGCAGGTTAGTGCTGCCTGTTCACAGGAGGCCTCGGCTTCTCACCACTATAGGTATCCTCACAGCACGGCAGCTGGCTTCCCTCAGAGTGAGTCCTCAGGGAAGAAGCCCCAGTAACCAGGCAGAAGTCCCATGCCTTTTACGAACCCCAAAGTCACAAAACACCATTTCCATCATATCCCTGTTCGTTATGTGTGTCAGTCTTCTTCACAATGGGAGGAGACTACACAGAGGTGTGAATACCAGTAGGCAAGAATCATTTGGGAAATCTTGGAGGCTGACTGTCCAAGATAGTTTTATGCAAGAAAATATAAATAATATCTACTTTAAAACCATAGGCAACATCAGAGTTGAAATGCTAGAAGAAATTCCAGTGAAACTCAGAATAAAACCAAGACGCATGCTAGAGTCTTATTATCCAACATGTTCCAGAGGTTTTAGGTGATGCAAGAGGCAGAACAGAAATAAGAGATACATTTATTGAAAGAGAAACTTTTCAGTTATTCTCAAACCATATGGTTGGGGACACCTGGATGGCTCAGTGGATTAAGCATCTGACTTCAGCTGAGGTCACAATCTCCCAGTTTATGGGTTCAAGCCCCACATTGGGCTCTGTGCTGACAGCTCAGAGCCTGAAGCCTGCTTCCGATTCAGTGTCTCCTTCTCTCTCTGCTGCCCTTCCCCTGCTCTCACTCTCTCTTTCTCTCAAAAATAAACATTAAAACAATATATAGTTGCATAAAGAGGAAATTCATTTATGCCAACAATAACTAATTAGAAAAGGCCTTTTACTATGGCACCAAAAATCACCAAGCGGCCAGAAATCTAAACAATAAGAAAACTAAACCTTACTGAGAGGTATAAGCAACTAAAAACTGCAGGAGTGCACCCTGTTTTCTGATTGGCAGGTGTAATAATGAAAACGTTCATTGTTCTTAAAATAATTTATAAGTCTCTTGTGGGAGGCATCTTAATAAGTTTTTAAACACTGTTGATCATTTTAAGTAATACTAGGTTAGGAAATAGGTAAAATAGCCAAGTATATTCTGAAAAGGAAGAGGGGGGTTAGGAAGTCATCTTGTCACATACTAAAATACACCTTAGAAATACAATTACCAGGCTTGATACTAATGCAAAAATAAGGATATAAATCAATGTCACAAAATAAGTAGTCCAGGAATAGTCCAACACATATGAATTTAAAATAATAATTAAATTTCCAGTGCAACTTAATAGATATAAGAATTCAAAATCCTATCACAAATTGGAGAGGAAACAAAAGCGTGTTAAAAATATGGTACAGTAGTCCTCCCTTATCTGTGGTTTTGCTTTCTGTAGTTTCAGTTACCCATCTGTGGTCACTTGCAGTCTAGAAGCATCATCCTATTCCTGACATGTCCTCAGAAGGTCGGTAGCAGCCTAACACTAAGTCACAGTGCTTCTGTCATGCATCTCACTTCCTGTCATCACATAGGCATTTTACCTTCCCATATCATCCCAAGAACAAGGGTGAGACAGTGCAGTTCGATACTTTGAGAGAGAGAGACCATATTCACATAACTGTTGTGACAGTATAATTGTTCCATTTTATTATTAGTTATTATTGTTCATCTCTTACTGTGCCTAATATATAAATTAAATTTTATCGTAGGTATGTGTGTGTATATATATATATATATATATATATATATATATATATATATATATGAAGAAACATAATATATGTAGGGTTTGGTCCTATCCATGGTTTCAGGCATCTATGGGCTGGGGTGGGGAGTTCTTGAAATGCATCCCCTGTGGATAAGGGGGGACTGCTGTCTTGGCTTACTTGGTTAGAGATGTGAATAAGCTGAGCTAAAATAGAGAACATAGAGTCTTAGGAAGTAGCTCCATTCTGGGAGTTTGATAAGACCAAATTTCAAAAGATAACAAGATCCCCACTTTCAAGTCTTCCCATATTCTGACCTGCTCTTTCAAATAAATAGAAAGTGAATATGCCTGGTGTCAGGTTTTCTCCACAATTTTCAAAGGCTGGCCTTATGAAGTAACTGATTTTGATCACGTTTTCAGGAAAACTCACTTTGCCTTTGGGCTGGGGCCTGATCCCAAGAAAGGAGACAAGTTATTTTAATCTCACAGTTTCACTTGTAAAAGTTCAGAAATCTGGTTCAGGCTTTCAAACTTTGTGAAGGTTTGAATTTACTCACTCACCAAGTTAAATATTTTTCTTGTTTTGTCTCTGCCTCATCCTACCAAGGTGGTTGAACAAAAGAGAAGGGTGGGGTCGGGGGATAGACTAAATCTCAGGCTTATTTTGATTTTTTTCCCAGTATTTTGAAACATCTACTGCCAAAAGACTCAGAATGTATGCGTGTGTGTGTGTGTGTGTGTGTATTTCTATATGGCATCTAACCATAAGAAAATGGGATGTGTTAGTAGCCTTGAAAGTAACACTCATGAGGAAAGAGTTCCTGCCTAGGGCTTTCCTTTATAGAAACCCCTCACCCTATGGCAAAAGATTATAGTAGATTTG
Source organism: Leopardus geoffroyi (assembly GCF_018350155.1). Classification (NCBI taxonomy): domain Eukaryota; kingdom Metazoa; phylum Chordata; class Mammalia; order Carnivora; family Felidae; genus Leopardus; species Leopardus geoffroyi. The sequence continues at coordinate 10,674,960 of NC_059326.1, read as the reverse complement.
AAAATAAACACCTTTTAAATGTGAACTCCAAACAGAAACATACAGTACAAGTTGATGGATTCATCTGAGTTGAATGGATTATTCTAGTTTGTGGCTTGGTAATGTTGAGTGAAATTCACTGATTCCAAATGCCTGAGCAGTTTATCTGACTCCCATTTTCACCCCACACCCAGGTCTTGGCTCCCCTTTCATTCTGTGTCTTTCTGTCTTCATTTTACATCAGACTCAAGTAGGGATTTTCTCAAAAACGCAGAAGCCTGGGCCCCCGTTATGCAGCTAACAGGCTCCCCCAAGGGATTCTCACACGAACCAAGTTTGAAAATCACTGTTCTAAGGCATTGTCGACTGCGACTCTACCTGGAATTTTTTTTCTCCAGTTCAATATACCACCAATCCCCCTAAATTTTAGAATAGTTCAATAATTATAGATTTGTAAAAAAAAATGTTCTTTTACAAGTGTTATTGGAATTTACCTCTCCTGGATAACTTGGTAAGTGAATTATTCTCCCCGGCATCCATCGTACTGTAAAGCCCAATAGAGTCTTCAGGGTGGCTCAGTTGATTGAGCATCTGACTCTTGATTTCAGTTCAGGTCATGATCTCATAGTTCATGAGATCGAGCCCTGCATCGGGCCCTATGCTGACATCACGTAGCTTGCTTGGGATTCTCTCTCCTTCTCTCTCTGCCTCTCTCCTGCTCTCTCTCTCAGAAATAAACAAACATTTACAAAAGCTTGATACCAAATGGCTGATACTTATATACAATTTATTATGTACCCTACACTGTCTAGGTATTGTACATACCTCCTTCAATCCTCACAGTATCCTCTGCTTTAAGTAATATTATCATCCCCATTTTCAAATGAGAAACTCAGGCCATGGGGAAGTCAAGTAATTTACCCAGCAGTCATGCAGCAGAGCCATATCTAATCAAGATAGAATTGATGTATTATCAGTCTTCCGGGCTTCCGGGCTTGTTTTTCTTTTCCCATAAGTAGGCAAATAAGTCAAGATTAAAATCACACAGAGAGAGCAAGAATCTAATTGTGAATCACTTGGGCCTTTGGCAAACATTAAAAGTCCCTCAAAATCCCTGACAATTCTGCCCTATAACCAAAGATGACCTTGGTGTTGAAGGCTTACCCAGTAGGTAATTTTATGTGTCATTGTGTATCAAATTATTCTAATCACTTATTGCAATCCCTTTCTCCTATGTGTAGAGAAAATCAAAAAACAAAACTAAACAAAAACAAACAAAAAAACTCCCAAAGACCAGAAGCCACATACACATAAAAGCCTGCATTGACCACTCTGCCCCCTAAGCATTTGTTCAGGACCAACTACAGGTGTTGTGATAGGTATTTCCAGGAACACGAACGTGTGGGAACCATCTCTGATAGCGACACTGTGAAATCCTAATTGATCTGAACAATGATTTAAAGTCTGCAGCAGCCATGTCTCAGGGTCTTGCACAAGACCATGGGGAAGGCACTCATCTCTGATTCCGGGCAACTCTCTGAGCTGCTTGGGTTTATAGACCATAAGACAGGATAGAACACCCTCCCAGGGAGGACTCAGTGAGCCTCATGAGAAAGATAGTGCCGGAACTGAAGTTGGACAAAATGAAAAGTCATCAAAGTTTTTCTAGGCAGAACCTAAAACTATTTCCATTAACTTTTAATTAAACGTATTCCTAGAGATAAACAATCCTCCCTCTGTACTCTTCATTAGAAATGAGACAGAAATTCTACTGGTAGTTAGTGATGAATGCTTATACTTAACAATTTTCATGCAGTTGTACTTATTAAATTATCTTTACTCCGGCAACTGTGTCTGCTGGAGACCCGGCTGCTTTAGGTAATTCATCAGCGACACCCAAGTTACAGATTTGACAGCCAAAGAGAAGAAGCTAGCATCCTGAGACTTAGCTTTGTTAAACCTAAAACAGAAGTCTGTAGCTAATATCTCCATGAAATTTTTCTTCATTTATTTGTTAGATATTCTGTGAGACTTGGGTACACTTGGTACATTTTCAAATTTTCCTTTGCCTCATACTATTTGCATTTTTAAAACAATTTCATGTAAATATAAGTAAAGCCTATTTTTCCTATAAATGAGAAGCTGCTATGTTTCCTAATCCCTCTTTAATTAAGGACTAAAACTATAGCTTGAATGATAAGATCAGAAAATGAGAAATAACCTTTTAGCAACTCCGTGTATACAGAATAATGAGTGAATGGTTTATGCTTTTTTGTGAGTGACCCCAGAAACCCACTTAAATCAACATGGAAAAGGCTTCCCTGAATCTCTGATTAATGTTGCACTTATCTGTGGAGACAAAGATACTAGTGATTAATAAAACAGACAGCAAAGTCGTATTTTTTTAAAGTTCTGGCATCTTAGCATTTTCAAATGCTGAAATTAATCTGAGGATTGATGATGAAGAAGGTTTGTAAGGCAGTTTTAGCTTACACATTTTGTGGGATAGAATTAAAGAGAGGAACTAATCTCCAAAATGGGAGAAAGGAGTCAGAGAGAGAGAGAGAGATCATAAATTCATTGACGCCCGTGTACTTGGTTTGCAGAATGGTCCAACATCTGGGATTTCCTTGCCATTGGCCTCGATTTATTGGTTTATTTGAGTTTCGCAGTTGGAGTATAAATTATGTCACACTCACTTAAACAATACTAGTTATACATTTTGTCTTCATTCATCAAATCTTCGATAACACGCAAACCCACCACAGCTGTCACCAGCCCGGCCACCGCCAAGAGTCTGTTTTCATCAGGACACCTAACATCATACCTTGTCATCATCTCATACACTCTGTGACTGTAGAACCACAAAGATAAAATAATAATGAATTTTAATCTTCACTTTTCCTATAAAATGTATATAATACATGAGTCCTGTAGGAAATAGGTTGTCTTGTTAAGGCTTATGAGAAAGCCTGAAAGTTATCAAAAATGGGAAGTGAATTTCTTTAAAGGGGTTTCTATTACAAAGTTGGATGGAGACTTCTGTCAGACTGAAAGTGGCTTAAACTAGCGCTGGATCTATTAAATGGTGTATTTTTATGTGGGGAGGGCTTTAAAATAGAGTTAGGTTGAAAATGTAAACAAAATCTCAAGATCTCAAAACTCTTTGACTACACTGTGATCCCACAATCCGGTCTGGTCACACGTTGCTCGTGTCTAACTGGGGCCACTGTTTCCTTCCTGCCTCTGGTTTCTCATTTATATGGCCGTTCTATAGCCTGCTGTTAGGCAAATATTTCTAAAATGCCATTTATTGGGGCACCTGGCTGGCTCAGTTTGAAGAGCCTGTGACTCTTGATCTTGGGGTCTTAAGTTCAAGCCCATGTTGGGCATAGAGTTTACTTAAAATAAAATACCACCTATTAAATTTCCTTCACATGGCTCAATAATATACATTGTCCCCAGCCTGGTCTTTCAAAGTTCTCTGGTATCTTCTCTTGCCCCACAAGCAACAGCATCTCAGAACTGCCCCCTTGGGGAAGAACCATCTACTCAGGTCAACTCATTTGCTTTGTAGTGCATATGGTACTCTTGCCATTCTGAATTCCTGCATCTGTGCTCGTGTGTGTGTGTGTGTGTGTGTGTGTGTGTGTGTGTGTGTGTGTGTATGCTCTTTCCTCAACCCAGAAGGTCACACCTCTCCCCCATACCCCTGTTTGGGCCTAGCCCTCCCTCGGCTACAGCTCATCCTCTCTGGATGTTTGCATCTCAGCTGATCTTTTCTTTCTTTGAATTCCCATGACCTTTACAGCCCATGCCTGAGCGCCCAGTCCTCTTAATGCTTCCTGTGACTGAATGATTTTTTTTTACCTCCTGAGCAGCAGGAACAGTCTCTGGCATGTCTCTTGTGTTTCTCACGACACAGGTGTGATGCTGAGAAGAGAGAAAATGTACAACACCTTTTGACTAATGCCCATATAAATTACATCATATCCGTTACTCAGTAATTAATAATTTCTAATTAATTCTATATGTACTGCCTCCATAAAAATCTGCAGATTATAGACAGCTTGAACTTGTAAGAATGGCCTAGGTACCATCATGTGATGTCCCCAAATCCTCCAGCCTTGCAGAATCATCTTCCCTTCAGCATGTATACTTAGATAGCTTGGCACTTGTCCCACAAATGATGGGAAACAGAGCATTGCCACCAGTGTTTCCAGGGATTCTCAAGGAGATTATGTTTCTCTAAGTCAGACCTTATTTCTTACCTCTGTAGAATTTTCCATTTCATTTGTGGTCCCCCCTCCCCTCTCTCTTGGTTTATTTATTTATTTTGAGAAAGAGAGAAAGCACAAGCAGGAGAGGGACAGAGAGAGAGAAAGAGAGAATCCCAAGCAGGCTCCACCCTGCCAGCGCAGAGCCAGACATGGGGCTCAGTCCCACCAACTCTGAGATCGTGACCTGAGCTGAAATCAAGGGCTTAAACGACTGAGCCACCCAGGTGCCCTGTGTTTCTCTCTTATGATTGATATTTGCTTCTCGCCTTATATTATAAATATGCATGGTTTGTCACTCTTGATTCCCACAAAGATTACTTATACCAGTTTCCTGTAGAAATATTTTATTCAAAAGTTTGTAGAGGGAAGAACAGGAGAATAATATTGCAAAGCATAGGACAAAATTTGCAGTTAAATCTTAGTCTCCGATCCCTCTCAGCACTGCTGATATTCTCTCCCTTCCCACCTCAGGGGATTTCTTGCTGGCTGCTACTCATCCTCAGTCCTTGATCTGCCCCCCAGCTTGACTTCCATTTCTTCCTTCCCAGACTGCTTCTGGAACTTCAAAAATCCCACACCCACCTCTCCACTTTTTTCCCTAACCTATTCAGACCACTTTCTTCTTCCTCAGTGGAGAAAGTCATCAAGATGTTTAACACTGTTCTCTCATGAACATGAATCCTGCCATTAGCATGAAAATCGTTTAGTCTTAATAATCCTTCAAACTTTTAAAGGAGAAAATTAGTATATATGTTAAATCATTTTTCTGATTCTTTCTTCAGTATTTTCTATTATTTCAGGTGCCCAGAGCTAGTGGGCAATTACTTATTTGCGGTGAGATTAGATTGTTGAGCCCAAATTTCTTTTATGTAATGTTCAGCATTTTCCCTTAAGCTTCAGTCTTCCTGCAAATCAACCCAGGGATTTTCTCCAACTTTCAGATGCACCAAGTAATGAAAACTTAACTTTAAAGTATTTGTTGTGATGTGTTATCTGGGAAATACTCTTGATAATGGGGTTTGTTTTCTCTTGGCCCATCCAGGTCATTAAAGAGATGGGTAGCTCTTGATCTTACAATGCTTCATCTTGTAGATGTTTCTTTGACTCATTAGAAAGCCCATAAAAACTTTCTTGGTGATTAGGTAGAGGGGGGAAAAAAAGAAACGATATTCTTCAGTATTAATCAAGATATATGGCAGAACACATAGAACTTGAGGTGCCGGGTGACAATTTCAGCCACCATACATGTAAGAAAGAGTTAAGAAGCCAAATCAGTGGTAGGGGGGCTTGAGGACATTACCAAGAATTAATTAATATCAACTAGGCATTAAGTGGAGGATTCCAGAGCTGGAAGCCAGAATCAAGCTGGAGCAGGCAACTGAGGTATAGAGGTTGAAATACGAAGCAAGACCTCACTAACATTTGTAGGGCCCAGAATCAGGGTACAAATGTAGGCCCTCACATGTGTCTAAGTACTTAAAGGTTGTAATAAATCCTTGAACAAACTATTAAAAGAAAGATGTTTTATTCTCCTACCTTGACAAATGTGCCTTCCTAACAACTTGGAAGGCTAGATTTGAATTCAAAATTCTCAAACTCCTCAGAGTTCTACACTACCATATGGTGGCACAGAGAGAGAGCTGGTCCAGCTCTTGCTTCCCAATAGTTCCCTCTCTCTCCTTACCCCCAGCTCAATTCAGAAGGATGAAGAGACTTGTACACATGCCTGGGGTCAACCCAGCCTCTCGTATCCTCACATCATCCACCCACCTTGTAGTCACCCATTCCTCAGCTGTCTGGACCTATGGTTTTACATCCAGGTAATGTCTGCCTCAGAGAGACAGGCCCAGCTATGAAGCACACACATTTTTTTAAAGTGGGCTTTGGGCTGTTTGGACGGGAGATCCTGAGGTGCTGTGTACCTGAAGCATGTTGCAGAAGGAGCCTGTGTTTCCTTGACTCTGAGTACTCCTTGCCTTATGGGATGAAGTACAGCCTGAAGAAGTCAAGAACAGGAGTACCAGGCCCAAGACTGGGTCCCTCTTAACCAAATTTAATGGCAACGTTGACAAAAGGAATTGCCCATCAACCAGGAGAACTAGGAAAGCCTAGTTGAGTCAAAGGAACTAAGCATCATGGTGTAAGGCAGAGGTCCCAGGTAAATCAACTGGAAGATTCTTACATCTCTAGTGTTAACCTAAAATTGGTTCCACTCACCTGTACTCCAGTTACTTTTTAATATGGATGAGTATCACAGCTTTTAGAATCCATCACTCATTTCTTATGCCGTAAACCTCTTTCTTGTAAGGTCCTCACCAAGTTCCCCACTGGAATAGTGTCTTTCACTATATTTCCTCAAAAGGGTCTTGAGGACGTATGATGGCAAGAAGTGACCTGCAGGGAGTGAAGGAATGGTCCAAAAGAAGATATATGCTGGTCAAGTTGACAACCATAAGAGATCTATAAGACATGTAAGCATTCTCTGGAGAGTTTCTGAAATTATTGGGGAGAACTGATAAAAACACTGGTTTTCCTATAGTTATACAAAATGGAGCCTCAATAAATGTTAGTTTGGCATTAAAGGGAAGGATCCCTTCAAACATCTGGGAACAAAAATACTAAGTGTTGGCAAATGGGTAGAATAACAGGAACCTTTGCTACTGGTGGGAGTATAAATTGGTCTGGCCATTTTGGAAAAGTTGTGTATTATTTAATAAAGTTGTACGCACAGATTCTCTCTAACCTAGCCAGTCCGCTTGTGGTATATATCCTGCAGTAATGCACATATGTATGCACCAAGAACATGTATAAGAATATTGTAGTATGAGCCCTGAGCAGGAAACAACCCTAATATCGTTCAACGTTAGGTTGGATAAGTAAAGTATGCATAATCATCAACAAAATTGTATGTGGGACTGAAAATGAATGAATTACTGCAACATACAACATGGATATATCTCACAAACATGCCATTGAGTGAAAGAAATCAGACAGCAAAAAAACGCATATTGTAAGATTCAGTGTATATATAGTTCGAAAACAAAACTGAATTATATCAGCAGAGTCAGGATAGTGATTACCTTTGGGAACAAGGGGAAGGATGGCAAGTGGGAGGGACCTAAGGATGATTGGCTGTTCTCTCTTTCTTGGTGAGCACACAGATGTTTCATTAAGACACGGGTTCATATTTTGTACCTTTTTCTATGTGTATTATACTACAATAAAGAGTTTTAAAAAATTGGGGAATACAATCTGATACCAGATAGCATTATTTTGTGCGTGTTCTCAGTTTTGATCATGAGCATAGGCCTTTTTTTCCTCACTTCTGTCGTAGTAGAAAGGAGTTTGCTCCAAGGAGCAAGAAATGATTCTTATTTTTCCCCCAAATGAGGGTCATATGTTAGAAATGGAAACTTGGAAAATAAACACAGCAATCCATGGGGGCTTTTAAAAGTTGAAATCAAACATAATCAAGAAAAGTTGGTAAAACCCCATCGCAAAGAAAGCTATCTGCTTACCCCTAGCTCTTTTGTTTTCAGGGTGTTGTCTTTCCTGGTAAATTTGATTTTACAGCTAAAGTTTTCAAAACATGAAACTGGATCTCTGGGAAACAGAACAAACAACAAAAATGGGAGGCCTGGGCTGCTTCCTCCTATACCTGCCTCCCACTAACATGGAATTTTGCCAAGGAAAAACGAATAACTTCAACTTGGATTTGAAACTCATTAAAGTCCCTTCTGAACAATCAGGATGGATTTCCTCTCCTCCCCCTATAGAAAGGCAACAGCAAACAGCCTTGTCTGACAGAAACTTCCAAGAGTAGAAAATCAAAGGCCATTGGCCCATGGAGACTGGAAGAAATTTTGAAGGCAGAAAAATTGAAACTGGCAATTCTGTTGTCATGGCCAAATGAAACCTCCAGAGAGAATCGGGGGGAAAGGAGGGGGATAGAATTTTAATGGTCCCAGGAGAGCCAAAATGTGTCGAATCGTGTTCCCCATCCACAACTGGGTGGATGTAAAAGTCCTTTCCCTAAACATAGGCATAGAAATAAAAACGGAAAGAGAAGACAGCTTTAACATACTCTGGGCTTTGGAGTCGGTGTGTGATTAGTGACTGTGTGAATTTGGTGACAAACAGGCCAGCAAATAAATGGGAAGCAGTTGAGTATTCTGCAGGAAACTGTATTTAAGTTGTCATGGGGTTTTAAACCTCTCTCTACTGTTTAGTTGTGTGACCTTGGTTACTTCATCTTTCTACACCTTAATTTCTTCATACGTAAAATAAACATGATATTAGTACCCACCTGGTAGGGTAATTATTAGGATTAAGTATGTAGGCTTTGTAAGGCACTCAGCACAGATGCTTGCGCATAGCCAATATTTGGTATATATTACCTGTTTGCTAGACCATGCAATATGTAGCAGACATCATTAGATTTAAAGGCAGAAATTGGCCACGCACAAGTGTAGATGGATAGCCCTGAAGTCACTTTGTAGTCAATCTGCTCCTAATACAAGCCAAGTATTCACCAAACAAAAGGAATATTCTCCTTGAATAAAACACTCGGCAAGCTACAGCGCTGCGATTTCCAGAGGCAGGTCTTGCAACATGCAGCGTTCAGGCCAATAAATCTTCTTGAGATGACTTACCATTTCTCAGGAAAGAGAGGAAAAACTAACGAGAGTGGGTGGAAGGAAGTGTCAAGAGTGAGTGGGGGAGTTAGCAAAAGTGTAGTGACCAGAAAAGCTGCAATAAATTATTGCAAAGTAACACAGCGGCCCCAGTTGTGCTATTTGTGAGGCCTCAATGCCACTGAGGAGGACAGAAGCCGCAGGCTTTACAGGAAAGGGATAGTTTCGCAAGAGCAGGAAAGCTTTCCTTTCTTTAGGGGTGCGTTGGTAAAGATATTGGGTGGGAGTAGCATTACAAGGATTTAAAGGGGGGCAAAAGAACTGTTTGCAGTAAAAACGAAAATGCTGCACTGCCATATGCAGTTAATGAGTATTAATAAGTCATACTTTAACTATTAATTAGCAATAATATTTGAGAACAGAAAGTAAGAGATGTATGGTGGCCAATCCTAAATTGAAGGTGAAATGTGATGGTTTTTTGTTTGATTTTTGGTTGTTGTTGTTGTTGTTGTTGTTTTTGCCAGGTTTGCATCTAGGGTGGGTGTCTGGGATGATTATAATGACACAGATACCAAGTTCTGGAGTCAGAAGGCAAATCGCTGATCTGAACTAGAACCCACTTCCATTCTGCCAAAGAAGCATCCCCTAGAGTAGCTGTTCGCAAAGTGTGGTCCCTGGACCAGCAGCCTCAGCATCCCCTGGGAACTTGATAGAAAGGCAGATTCTCAGGCCCCACTTTCATAATGACTGGTTTTACATCTATTTTTAAAATCATATGGAGGGGTGCCTGGGTGGCTCAGTCAATTAAGTGACTGACAGACAATTAAGCAACTGACTCTTGGTTTGTAGCTCAGATCATGATCTCAGGGTCGTGAGATCAAGTCCCACAACAGGCTCCATGCTTGAGTGTGGAGATTGTTTAAGATTCTCTCTCTCTCTCTCTCTCTCTGCCCCTCTCCCCCGCTGGCACCCTCTCAAAATTAAAAAGAAATCATATGGTTAACTAAGAAAAGTAGTTACAAAATGAAAATTCAAGATGGCTAGCTTTTATATTTAATTATGTAGTTACCTTTACTCGATTCCTTTATTTCTTTGTAAGGCTCCAAGTTATATCTGGTTCTTTTCATTTTTACTGAAAGATTTCCTTCGTCATTTCTTGTCGGGCCTGTCCAAGAGCAGTGAATTCGCTCCACTTTCGTTTATCCAAGAATGTCTTCGTTTTCTCCTTCTTTTTTAAAAGACGGTTCTGACAGAGGATTCTTCGTTTTGTTGTTTTTTGTTGTGATTGCTGTTGTTTGTTTTTTGGGTTTTTTTCTTCGGCCCTTCAACAATGTCGTGTTATTCTCTTCTGGCCTCCGTGGTTTCTGACACGTTTGTAGGACTACAGACTCTGCCTATGAGAAGTCTGTCCTATGGTTTGGGAATAGTGTCTTTCTTCTTTGTCTTTCAACAATTTGATTATAGTGTGTCTAAGTGTGGTGGTCTTTGCATTCATCCTTCTGTAATTTGTCCAGGTTCTTGAATACGTAGATTCATGTATTTTTATCACATTTGTGAAGACTTTAATCCATGTTTCTTCAAATGTTCTCTCTGCCCCTTTCCCGCCTTTTCTCTCTCCCAAGCTTCTATTTTGTCTATGTTGGTATAATTGATGGTGTCTCAAAGGTCTGTTGGGTTTTGTTCATTTTTCTGCATTCTTTTTCTTTTTCTGCTCCTCACCCTGGGACTTTCTTTTAAGCTTTCAGCAACATACTCATTTGTGGGCGAAGAAATTCAGGTAAATTTGTCAGTTCCTTGTACTGTTTTATGGAAACCATCCTTTCAGGCCACAGAAAATATAATTTGTACAGTATCTTATTTCTCTACCATATGTTCAGTGTAATTAGATTTTCCAGATGCCTAAAAGTCTTGTTGTGAAAACTTAAAAGAAGTAAGTTTGGTTTTTGTTTATTAATTTGTTTCGCTTTTTAGACTTCACATGTAGTATTTATTTAAATATAATACTTATTTAATATTATTTAATATTTATTTAATTTATATTAATTTATATTTAATATAATTTAATATATAAATTATGATATATATCATTTAATATAAATTAATTATAATTTAATTTATAATTAACATTATTTAATATTTTTTAAATATAATAGTTGTCTTTGACTGACTTATTTCACTTAATACCCTCTAGATCCATCTACACCGTTACAGATGGCAAGCTCTCATTGTTTTTTATGGCCAAATAGTATTCCCCTGTGTATACATACTACCTCTTCTTGACCTTCATCTATCTCGATGGACACTTAGGTGGCTTCCATGTCTTAGATATTGTAAATAATGCCGCGAGAAACATTGGGGTGCATATATCTTTCCAAATTAGTCTTTTTGTTTTCTTTGGGTAAATTCCAGTAGTGGAATTACTGGATAATATAGTGTTTTTAAGTCTTTTGAGGCAACGCCATACTGTTTCCACAATGGCTGCATCAATTTATGTTCCCACCAACAGTGCACAAGGGTTCCTTTTCTCCACGTGCTTGCCAACACTTGTTATTTCTTGTCTTTTTTATTTTAGCCATTCTGCTAGGTGTAAAGTGATATCTCGTTGTGGTTTTTATTTGCATTTCCCTGATGATTAGTGATGTTGAGCATCTTTCATGTATCTGTTGGCCATCTGTAAGTCTTCTTTGGGAAGATGTTTATTTAGGTACTCTGCTCATTTCTTCATTGGATTGTTTGGGGATTTTTTTGTTTGTTTGTAATGTTGAGCTCTGTAAGGTCTTATATTTTGGGCATTAACCCCTTATCAAATACAACATTTGCAAATATATTCTTCTATTCTGTAGATTGTTTGTTCATTTTGTTGATATTTTCCATCACTGTGCAAAAGTTTTTATTTTGATACAGTCCCAATATTTTTTTCTGTTTCCCTTGCCTGAGGAGACATCTAGAAAAATATTTCTACAGTCGATAATAAAAAAAAATACTGCCTATGTTTTCTTCTAGAATTCTTACAGTTTCAGGTCTCACATTTAGGTCTTTAATCCATTTTGAGTTTATTTTTGTATATAATCTGAGAAAGTTTTCCAGTTCCATTTTCTGAATGTAGTTGTCCAGTTTTCCTAACACCGTTTATTGAAGAAACTGTATTTTCCATATTTTATATCCTTGCCTCTTTTGTCATAGATTAACTGCCCATATATGCATGGGTTTATTTCTGAGCGCTCTATTTTTTTTCCCATTGATCTATGTGTTTATTTTGTACCAGTACCACACTGTAGTGTATCTTGGAATCTGGAATTGTAATACTTCCAGTTTTTTTCTTCTTTCTCAAGGTTGCTGTGAGTGTTCAGGGTCTTTTGTGGTTTCATACAAATTTTAATATTGTTGTTTATATTTCTGTGACAAATGTTTTTGGTATTTTGATATGGTTTACATTGAATCTATAGATTACTTTGGGTAGTATGGACATTTTAACAATATTAATTCTTCCAATCCCTGAGCAAGGAATACCTTTCCATTTGTTTGTGTCTTCTTCAATTTCTTGCATCAGTGTTTTATAGTTTTCAGAATGCAGATCTTTGGGGGCACCTGGGTGATTCAGTCAGTTAAGCTTCCAACTCTTGATTTCAGCTCAGGTCATGATGTCATGGTTCATGGAAGTGGGCCCCTCCCTCATCAGGCTCCATGTTGATAACATGTTATCAACATGGAGTCTGCTTGGGATTCTCCCTCTCTCTCTCTGTCTCTCTGCCCCCCCCCCAAATAAAAATAAATCAAATTAAAAAAAATAATGCAGATCTTTCACCTCTTTGGTTAAGTTTATTCCTAGGTATTTTATTCTTTTTGGTATAATTGTAATGGTATTTTAATTTCTCCTTCTGTTACTTTGTTGTTAGTATATAGAAACATAACTGATTTCTGTGTATTAATTTTGCATCCTGAAGCTCTGCTGAATTAACTTATTATTTCTGCTGGTCTTTTGATGGAGTCTTAAGGATTTTTTGTGTATAGTATCATGTCATCTGCAAATAGTGACAGTTTAACTTCTTCCTTACCAGTCTGGATGGTTTTTATTTTTTTTTTCTTGTCTGGGTGCTGTGGCTAGAACTTCCAGTACTATATTGAATAAAAGTGGCAAGAATTGACATACTTGTCTTGTTCCTGATCTTAGAGGAGAAGCTCTCTGTTTTTTACAAATATGACGTTAGCTGTTAATTTTTCATATATGGATCTTCATTAGGTTGAAGTGTGTTCCCTCTAAACTCACTTTGTTGAGAGATTTTATTATAAACATTAATTGAATATTGTTGAATGACTTTTCTGCACCTATTGGGATGATCATATGAGTTTTATTATTTGTTTCGTTAATGTGATGTGTCATATTATTTGCAAATATTGAACCATCCTTGCTTCCCCAGAATAAATCCTGCTTGATGATGATGAATGATCCTTTTAATGTTTTGCTGAATGTGGGTTCCTAATATTTTGTTGAGGATTTTTGCATCTATGTTCATAAGGGATATTTGTCTGTAGTTTTCTTTTCTTGTAATATCTTTGTCTGGTTTTGGTTTCAAGGTAATGCTGGTCTCACAGAATGTATTTACAAGCTTTTCTTCTTCTTCTATTTTTTATAATAGATACTAAATCTTCTCTGAGAAGAATAGGTATTCTTTCTTAAATGTTTGGTAGAATTCACCGTGAATAGATCTGGTTCTGGACTTTTGTGTGTTGGAAGTTTTTTGATTACCATTTCAATTTTGTCACTAGTGATTGACCTATTCAGATTTTCTATTTCTTCTGGATTCAGTTTTGGACGATTATATGTTTGTAGGAATTTATCCATTTCCTCTTGGCTTTCCAATTTGTTGGTATATAATATTTCATACTATTCTTTTATAGTCTTTTGTATTTCTGTAATTTCAATTATTCTTTTTTGGTTCTGATTTTGTTTATTTGGGTTCTCTTTTTTCTTAATGAATCTGGCTAAGGATTTATTAATTTTCCTTATTTTTTCAAAGAACAAGCTCTTAGTTTCATTGATCTTTTCCATTGTTTTTACTCTCTATTTCATTCATTTCATTTACTTCTTTATTATTCCTTCCTTGCACTCATGTTGGGCTTTGTTTTTTCTTCTTTTTATGGTTCATTTAGGTGTAAGTTTAGATTGTTAATTTGAGTTTTCTTGTTTCTTGAGGTAGGCCAGTATTGCTCTGAATTTCCCTTTTAGAACTGCTTTTGCTGCGTCCCAAATATTTTAGAGTTATTTTCATTTTCATTTGTTTCAATGTATTTTTTAAATTTCTTCTTTGAGAACTTTGCTGACTCATTGGTTATTTAGTAACATGTTATTCAAACTTCACATACTTGTGGGTTTTTATCTTATGATTCATTTCTAGTTTCACACTGTTGTAATTGGAAAAGATACTTGATAATTCCGTTTTCTTAAATGTATTGAGATTTGTTTGTGTTCTAACATGTGCTCTACCCATGGGAATGTTTTATGTGCCCTTGAAAAGGGTTTGTATTCTGTCCTTTTTGTATGACATGTTCTGTATACATCTGTTATCTCCATCTGTGAAATGTATCATTCAAAAACACTCCTCATTGATTTTCTGCCTAGATAATCTATCTATTGTTGCAAGTGGGATGTATTATATTATGGTCATTTTCTTTCTTTATATTTGTTAATATTTGTTTTTGTATTTAATTGCTCTGATGTTGGATGCATAGATATTTATAATCCTCTTGTTGTTGATCCCATTATAATTATGTAATACCCTTCTTTGTCTTTTGTTACAGTCTTTGTTTTAAAGTCTTTTTTTTCTGATGTAAGTATTGCTATGCTGGAGGATTTTTTTCACTTCCATTTTCATGGAATATCTTTTTCCATCCTTTCATTTTCAGTCTGTATGTATCTTTAGGTCTGAAGTGAGGCTTTTGTAGGCAGCATACTGATGGGTCTTTTTTTTTTTTTTTTTTAATCTATTCTGTCATCCTATGTCTTTAGATTGGGGCATTTACACAATTTATATTTAAAGTAATTTTTGGTAGGTATTATTTATGTATAGGCATTATTTATAGATAGGTATTATTTATCACCATCTTATTAATTGTTTCTGATTGTTTTTGTAGTTCAATTCTGTTCCTTTATTCTTCTCTTGCTCTTTCACTGTGATTGGTGAGTTTCTATATTATTGTTTGGCTTTTTCTTTATTTTGTCTTATTTTTTATTTTGGTGTGTGTGTGTGTGTGTGTGTGTGTGTGTGTGTGTCTGTTATAGGTCTTACATTTGGGGTTATCATGAGGATCATATATAACATCCTGACTATAGCAGTCTATATTAAGTTGATGGTCATTTTAGTTTGAAGACATTCTCTGTTTTACCTTCCCTTCCACATTTTATGTATCGTTGTTGTAGTTTACTTCTTTTCATTCATAATTTTGTATGTCTAATTATGACTTTTTCCTTTCCACTTAAAGACGTCCATTCAACATTTCTTGTAAGACTGGCTTAGTAGTGATAAACTCCTTTAACTTTTGTTTGTTTGGTAAACTTTTTATCTCTCCTTTAGTCCTGAATGATAACCTTGCCTGGTAAAGTAATCATGGTTTATAGATTTTTTTTTTCCCCTTCAACACTTTGAATATATCATGCCACTCCCTTCTGGCCTCCAAATTTCTGCTGAACAATTAGTTGGTAGCTGGTGGGATTTTCCTTGTATGTAAATTCTTGCTTCTGCCTTGCTACTTTTAAAATTCTCTCTTCACCTCTAATCTTTGACATTTTAATTACTGTGTGTTGTGATGTGAACCTCACTGGGTTTATCTTGTTTGGAACTCGCTCTATATTCTGAATCTGGATGTCTACTTCCTTCCCTAGGTTAAGGAAACTTTGTGCTATTATTTCTTCAAATAAATTTCTGCCTCTTTCTCTTTTATCCTTCTGGGACCCCTATAAGGCAAATGTTTGTTTGCTTGATGTCCAAGTGGTCCTTTAACCTATCCTAATTTTTTAAATTCCTTTTTCTTCTTGCTTTTCAGCTTGAGTGTTTCCATTACCCTGTCTTCCAGATCACTGATCCGTCCTTCTGCATCCATTAATCTGTGGATTCCCTCTAATGTATTTTTTGTTTCAGTTATTGCATTCTTCTACTCTGACTGGTTCTTGTTTATATTTTCTATCTCTTTGTTGAAGTTCTCAGTATGTTCTTTCACCCTTCTCTTCATTCTGGTGAGCATCTTAACAATAATTGCTTAAACTCTTTATCGGGCCTATTGCTTATCTCCATTCACTTACGTTTTACTTTCTTTTTCCTGAAATTTTGTTTTGTTCTGTTCTTTCATTTGGAGCATATTCCTCTTTTCCCCATTTTTACTTGACTTTCTGTGTTCATTTCGATAAATTAGGTGGAACAATTATTTTTCCTAAACTTGAAGGAGTGGTCTTGTGTATGGTCATCCCTTGTGTGGGCTGTGTGTGTCTGGTGACTTTCTCTGGCTGGCTGAACCTGTGGCTGGCATGGGTTGTGGGGCACTCTGTGCTGGAGCTATTTTGGTGGGATAGCTGGAGCTGAAGTGTGCATTGGCCAGGGCAGTCCTGTGGCTCTCCATTCAGAGGGTGTCTTGACAGGACAGCCAAAGTGGGTGCACATGGGCAGAGCAGGTTTTAGGGCTCTACGTGGAGACAGTACCCTGGTAGGACTGCTGCTTCTGAAGCTGAAGAAGGTGTAAGCTGGGTTATCTGGGACTCTTTGCCCAGAGGGTGTCCTTGCAGGGTAGCTGGAGCCAAGGTAGAGCACAGATTGGGGAGTCCTAGGATGCTCTGAGCCGGGGACACCCTGGCAGGACAGCTGTAGCTGAAGGGGGCATTAGCTTGGGCAATCCCAGGGCTTTTTCCACGGAGGCTGCTCTGGAAGGACAGCTAAAGTTGAAGTGGATGCAAGTTAGAATGTTCTGAGGCTTTCCACACAGGGGAAAAGGACAGGACAGCTGAAGCTGAAGTGGGTGCAAGTTGAATGTCCCACCATGCTCAGCACAGGAGGTCCCCTGGTGGGGGTCTGGAGCCAAGGAAGGCATGGGCCTGAATTTCCCATGGTGCTCTGTACAGGGGACACCATGGTGGGGTGGCTGCAGCAGAAGCAGGCATCAGCTGGGAGGTCCTGGAGCACTCTTCACCAGGGGTGCTGTAGCAAGCCATCTGGAGCCAAAGTAGTACAGGCCTGGAGTGTTCCAGGGTGCTTTGGGATTGTGTCAATTTGGTATGGCAGCTGGAGTTGTAGTGAGTGCTGACCATGGGTTTCTCAGTGTGCACCACCCTGGGACCGCCTCGGTAGGATGGCTGGGGCTGGTGTAATCTAGAGACCTGGGACTCACTGAGGCAGTAAGCCAGTTAGCGTGATAAGATTCTGTTGAAGTCCAAGCCATCAAGGTGGAGGAGGAACAAAAATCATGGCGTTCACCAGCCCTTCTGACCAGGAGAGAGTTCTAGCAGCTCCTCCACTGTTTACATCTAGTTTCTCTATATTCTAGTTGCTCTTTTTAACTGAGGCTTTTTATCTTTCCCCACTGGGGTCCAGGGCAGACAAATCTGCTTGTGGCTCCTCAGTACTGTCCCTTCCACTGTAGTTCACGGCATCTGGGGTGAGGGTTTCCTTTATCTGTGTCCATTTTTCTTGCCTTCCTCTTTGTTTTATTTTGTTGTTGTTGTTGTTGTTGTTTGGTTTTTTGTTTTGTTTTGTTTTTTGTTTTTTGGGTTTTGGGTTTTTTTGGCTGTGCAGAAGCCGTTCGGTCAGCCCTCAGTTCTTCAGGAGGAATTTCTCTGTAAATTGCTGTATCTGTGGAGGAGGTGAGTTCAGGATCTCTCTGAGTTGCCATCTTGGGCCAGAACTCTCCTAGGCTGGGAGACCTAAAAAGCACTTATCTTCAAGTTTGGTGATGCATTTTTTCTGCCTGCTCAAAGCTGCTATTGAAACCCGCTAGTGAGTTTTTCGTATCAGTAATTGTACTTTTCAGTTCAAGAATTTTTGTTTGGTTCCTGTTTATAATTTCTGTCTCCTTATTGATATGTTCTATTTACTTGTACGTATCTCCCCTGGATTCCACTAGCTCTTTGTGGCTTCCTTTAGCTCTCTGAGTACATTTTAAACAGTTGCCTTAAAGTCTATGTCTATCAAGTATACTGTCTCTGCTACCGTAAGGACCTACCTCTTATTGAGCTAATCCTATCTATGACTCTGGATTGGCCTATCTCTCCAGATTTTAAGGTGTCAGTTTTCCCTGTGACCTCAGTTCTTTGATATTTAGTTTGCTGACTGTTTTTGGTTGTTTGTAAGCCTAGAAATGATGACTTCCAAGCAATCTGCATATGGAAGCTGAAAATGGAAGTTTCTTCCCATTTGTATTGTTTTCCTTTTTGTTCTCTCCATTTTTTATTTCTCTGTTTTGTTTTTTTTTCCCCTGTCTTCCATTTGGTAACTTGAAAATACTTTAAAATTACATTTTTATATCTTAGAGTGATTTTGAGAAAATCTTTCTGTATCAGTGTTTTTTATAGTTCTTCCTCTAATTATTCAATTATATATGATGAGGGGTTTTTTCGGGGGGGGGGAGGGGAGGGTGATAGTGAGGTTCATGGAGTCCAGAGCCGACAAGCAAGAAAGAATTCTTGAAGACGTCATTGGTGCAAAAAGGTGATTTTATTGAAGCTTGGGGACAGGACCCATGGGCAGGAAGAGCTGCCCAGGGGCCATGAGGAGAAACTGGTTATATACTACTGAGTTGGGGGAGGTAAAGTCCAAGGGAAGTTTCCAGTGAGATTTTCATATGCTAAAGAAGACTCAGAATACTGGAGGTCTAGCTATTGTCAAGCTAAGGTTGTTTTTCCCTCTAGCAAAACATTAACATTAAGACAGTAGAGTTCCTATAGAAACATTTTACTCTGCCAGCCTCAAGTATTTGTCAATGGACTGCAGGTTATAAGGAAATTTAGTTCTATCTGCCACTTCCTTCAGCCTTTGTTTCCCATATCACTATGGAGGGGTGATGGAGACTTAGGTCCTGCAGGACTATGATCTCTATCAGTTTTCCATTTCTTTACCCCTTTCCTTTGTTCTTGGGCAGCAAAGAGTGCCCGAGAAATATCACACATATCCCACCTGCTTGGAAGGGGGATGTTTGTAGACTGTCAGCTTGCCTTATGCTCCCTCATCAATATAAACATAACAAGTGTAATGCACAATATATATGTTATATATTCATACATACACACACACATGTTCAACCAAGCTTGTAGTACCTATATTTTTTAGTTTTCTAGTTTCTGTGCTTTATCCTTTGGCATCTTAGGGTCTTGCAGATCCTGGAGAACTGCCCCCTCCAGGGCTGCTAATTCCTAGAAAAAGTAAACGATTTACCTGTAAATGTGCCTTTCATATGCAAGCCAATTAATCCAGTGCCAACCGCCCCCACCCATCACCTCCTGTATCTAGCTCTTATACCTCTATCCTCCAAACTACTGTCCGGCTGTCCTAACCAACCTAAGATACCAGACAGCTCAAGACAGCCCCTGTACCCTAGAGCTCCCTGAAATTATTCAAAGTAGCCGATACCATGCCTTGTTATACTGCTTTGCTTTGTTTTTCCCACAGAAACTACAGTAAAGACTCTTGCCCACATTTTCCCTGCCTCCTGACCAACCATGGTGCTTCCCCATGTGACCCTGCATGATGTGCCAAGCACCCTGTTTCTAGGAATCTGTAAGTATAAAAACTTACTCTTTCACGACAGTCATGTTTGTGTCTACGTGTCTTGCCATGTCTGATTAAAACAAATGCTGGGTAGTATTAAAACAGCGGTCTGCTAGTATTGACATTTACCAGTTAGAATCCCTCTCTCTTTTTACATGTCTTAACCACTCCCATTTATATAATGTGTCTCAACTATTTCCTCTACATACATTTGAAACTACCCAGACATTACTGTAATTTTGGATTTAACCATCAGATATCATTTTGAAAACTCAGTAGGAAAATTACCCATATATTTAGTCTTTCTACTATTTTTTTCATCCTTCCTGATATGGCAAGAGTGCTTCTGATGAGGGATCAAGGGGAAGGCTGAGGGTAAAACACAAGCTAACAACCCCCCCCCCTGCCCCCCCCCAGTGTGAGATATGTGTGATATTCCTCAGGGACTCCTGGATGCCCAAGGACAAAGAAAGGAAAGACAACAAATGATTAACTGATAGACATCACAGTCATGCAGAGCATGAGTCTCCATCAGTTTACAAATGTTTTGGTAAATTACAAGAAAAAGGCAATCTTATTAATAGCCTAATCTACAGGAACCTGTAGCCTCAGTTTCCTGGAGCCCCACCATCACCCCTCCATAGTGATATGGGGAACAAAGGCAAGTAGGAAATGGCAGGTAAAACTAAATTATAACCCACAGCTCATTGGCAACTACTTGAGGCAAATAAAGAATATAACATTTCTCCAGGAATCTCCTAATGTTAATGTTAATGCCTTACTAGAGGAAAAACCACCTTAGCTTGATAATAGCAAGGCCTCAGGTATCTTAGGAGTCCTCTTTAGCATATCAAAGCCCCTCTGGAGGCCTCCCTTTTGTCTTTACCTCCTTCCATTCCATTGTATGTAACCAGTTACTGTTTACAACCCCACTGTAGCTCTTCCTGACCTTGGATCCTGTTCTGTGCTTTAATAAAATCACCATTTTTGCCCCAAAAACATCTTTAAGAATTCTTTCTTGGCCAATGGCCCTGGACCCTAAGAACACCCATCACCTCAAAACTTAATCTCTTCTATTATCATTTCCTTTCTGGAAGAAGAGAACTTCTTCTTACAGCACCTGGGAAGTGTGTCACTGCCTTCTGTTCCCCATGATGTTTAGTGAGAACTTGGAGCCATTCAAATAGTTTTTCCATAGAGGTGGAAGTCATTTTTTTCCCAAGATTGACTGTGATGTGTTTTGGTCTGGTCTGATTCTTTGGGTATATCCTATTGGGGATTTGCTTAGCTTAGTGCATCTGTAGTTTTATATCTTTTGCCAATTCGGGAAGTTTTCATCCAGTGTTTCTTTGAGTGCTTTTTGAATTTCACCGTCTTCCCCGCTCCTTCTGAGACTCCTATGGCAAAAAGTATTTGATCTTGCACTATAATCCCACAGGTCTGAAGCTCTGTTCATCTTTTTTTTTTAAAGTGTATTTTATTTGTGTCACTAACATTGGGTAATTTCTGATATTTCTAATACTGTTCTACTTTTATATTCACTGATTCTTTCATTCTGTTTATTCGGCCTTGGAGCCCATCCACTATGTGTTTTACTTTACTTATATTTTCTTAGTTTTAAATTTGTATTTGGTTATATTTAGTATCTTCTATTTCTTTGGTAAGACTTTCTATATTTTTCCATTTTTTTTCAAGAATGCTCACAATTGCTCATTGAAGCATTATTGTAATAACAGCTTTAGAAATCTTTGGAAGATAATTCTGACATTCCTGTCATCTTGTTTGCATGTATTGGTTGAGTGTTTTTGGTTTTGGTTTTCCTAATTCAAGTTTAAATTTCCTGATTCTTTGTATGACAAGCTCGTGATGTTTTCATTGAAATCAGGATATTTTAATATTGTATTATGATATTTTGGATATTTTAGGATTAAATATCTATTAATAGAAGGATTAAAACCTTCTATTTTAGCCAGCTCCCTCTATACTACATTAGCAAGAGAAGAGGGGAAAGGTGATCCTGCTGCATTACTCCCTGCTGGAGTAGAAGTGTAGGTTTCCCACTGGTTTTCTATTGACAAACAAGGGGACGAGAGTCTTCTAGTTACTGGAGTCAAGGGGTGGGAGCTTCTACTCTCTGAACAGTATCTTCAGATAACACTCTGGCTGAGAAGGTTAAGAGTGTCTCATTTCTGCTCCCCCCATGGCCTCTAATTATATCACAGGGGAATATGAGTTTTGGGGATCACTCTCATTCTCTACTAGGCCTCCTCCAACATTATCCCTGTGTGTGGGAGAAGAGGAACTTCATTACTTCTCTGAGAAAATAGAATTCCAGTCTCCCCAGTGACACCATGGGGCTGAGTGGGCCTTCAGAATATCCTGGGGATGAAAATCCCATCTTTATACTTAGCTTTCTTTCATAACACACCATGGTGAGTGTCTTGGGGGTACCTTATTACAGCATGGCAAGGATGGAAGTCTGAGTTTTTCACTCTGCCTTTGTGGGCAAGGATGAGTGGGTCTCTGCCATATTTTCTGTGGTAGTTGGCTAGAGTAGAGAAATTAATATCTAATAGTTTTTAGTCTTACTAGGCTTTCCCTTTTCCTGTTTTTTGTTTTTGTTTTTGTTTTTTGTTTTTTGTGTTGTTGTTTGGTTTGGTTAGAGAGGGCTTTTCTTTTCTGCACTTACTGGTGTTTCTGGGTTGCCAGCTACATTGGCATTTGTTTTTTAAATAAATGTTTATTTTTCCCATTAAGTTATGAAGGGTTTTTTTTTTATAGGAAAGCCCAACTTTGCTTTTTAAAATTTACTTTGGAATCTTAGGTATTTGTCATTTAAATAGCTATTAATCAACTGAGAAGGAACTTTTGAAGGCAGGGGCTGTGTCTTATTGACTTTTCTCTGTGGAGTCTGGCAAAGCACCTAGAAATCCCACAAATATTTAAGAAGTTGAATACTAATAATTCATTAAAATATATGGTGAATTCATGCAAACAGTAAATATCAACAGAGATAAAGGAGAGAAACATGGCTTCCAGCAGGGGTTTTTAGTGAAATATACCAACAAGGTAGAATTTGAGCTCCACTTTAAAGAATGTGTTAAAATTTTAGAGGCATAGATGGAGAGGAAGATCATTTCATTTAGATGTAGGGTGAAGGTAGGTTCAGACACAGAAAAGCACCAGGCATTTCGGAGCCATTTTGTAGTTAAAAGGCTTATGAAGACAAATATTTAAGGCTTAAAATGCATGTTGCAGCTGACTAGGGAATTGTATTTTATTCTATGTGCAACAGCGATCCATTGTAGGCTTTCAGGAAATGCTTCCTTAATGTGTAAACACCACAGGAGCATTATTCCATATGTGATTGATGGTACTTCATTCTATGACATCAGGCACTTACAATTGAGACCAGCTTTTGCTTCATCATCTTGCTAGTATTTTTAAGTAACAAATGCACTTTTTTAGTCTTGGATCTTATTATGAATAATGTCCTACCACAACAAAATAAACAAAAACCCCTTCATATTACAAAATTTGAATAGCCTATCCTTTATAATAAAAGCATACAAAACCTTAAAGGTGGAACAAAATCTATTCAGTATCATGTCCTACTGGTGATGTGTTATTGAATGTAATGACCTTTTAAACTTTGAAAATTAATTAGTCTCTTTTTCCTACTGAAAGCAGATTTTGAAAGACAGACAGCATATATTGGTGGTTAAAATCTTGGACTCTTCCTCCGACTGCCTGGGTCTAAATGCCATCTCTGTTACAGCCATATAAACTTGAACAAGTTATTTAAACTCTGTAAGCAAGAATTCATTCATCTAATAAAATGAAGTTAGCCATTTTATTTGTTTTCTGTTACTGTGTAAAAATTATTGCAAATAGGGTAGCTTAAAGTCGTACCTTTCTTCGAGTTTTTTATTGTGGTAAAATGCATAAAACTGACCATCTTAACCATTTATAAGTGTACAGTAAAGTGTTATTAAATGCATTCATGGTGTAATACAACCATCAGCAGCATCCATCTCCATAAATCATTTAATCTTGTAAAAACAAATGTTGTATTATTAAACAATAACTTCCCATTCCCGCATCTCCAGACAAACACTGTTCTACTTTCTGCCTCTATAATATTGACTACTTTAAGTACTTCCTATAAGTGGCATCATATAGTATTTTTCTTTTTGTGACTGGCTTCTTTCACTTAGCGTGATGTCCTCAAGATTCACCCATATCACATCATATTGCAGAATTGTCTTCCTTTTTAAGGCTGAATAATATTCCATTGTATGTATATACTGCAGTTGGCTTATCCATTTATCAATTGATAGACTCTTGGGTTGCTTCTACATTTTAGCTATTGTAAATAATGCTGCTGTGAACATGGGTGTACAAATATCTACTTGAGACCCTGCCTTTAATTCTTTGGCAATCCAGAAGTGGGACTGTTGGATCATTTACTTAGTAATTATGTTTTTAATTTGGGGGGCAACTACCATACTGTTTTCCATAGCAACAATACCATCTTACATTCTTATCAGTAGAATAAAAGGGTTCCAATTTCTCTATATCCTAGTCAACACTTACTGTTTTGTTCTTTTGATAGTAGCCATTTTAATGGATCTGAGAAGCATCTAACTGTGGTTTCGATTTGGATTTCCCAAATGATTAGTGATAATGAGCATCTTTTCATGTGTTTATTGGCTACCTGTATATCTTTTTTAGAAAAGTATTTACTCCAGTATATTACCCAATTTTTAATTGGATTGTCTGGTTTTGTTGTTGAGTTTTAGGAGTTCTCTACATATTCTAGATATTAATCCTTGTTACCAGATATAAGGTTTGTAAATATTTTTCCTGTTCTGTGAATTATACTCTGTTACAGTGTCTTTGATGCACAATTTTTTTAAAATTTTATAAAGTCCAATTTTTATGTTTTGTTACCTGTGACTATGGTGTCATATCCAAGAAATATTTGCCACATCCAATGTGGCAAAGTCTTTGTCCAAGAGTTCCTCTTCTTCTAGGAGTTTATTGTTTTGGGTCTTACATTTAGGTCTTTTATCCACTTTGAGTTAAGTTTTCTACACAGTATCAGGTAAGGGTCCAACTTCATTCTTTTGTATAAGGATATCTAGTTTTCCCAGAACCATTTGTTGAAAGGACTGTTCTTTCCCCATTGAACAGTCTTGGCACCCTCATCAAAAATCATTGGACTAGAGGATGAGGGTTTACTTCTGGGCTGTCTATTCTATTCCATTGGTCTATAGTTGTCTCTATGCCACTACCATTTTGGTTTGATTGCTATCATTTGTACTCAGCTTTGAAATCAATAAGTATGCGTCTTCCAGTTTTGTTCATTTTTAAGATTATTTTACTCAAAATCTCCTAAGATTCCATATGGCTTATAGGCTGCATTTTTCCATTTCTGAAAAAAAAATACGAAAAAGTCATTGGGATTTTGATAGGGATTACATTGAATATGTAGATCACTTGAGTAGTATTAACATTTTAACAACTTTAAGTTTTGTAATCCATTAACATGGAGTGTTTCCATGTATTTATGTCTTCTTTAATTTCTTTCAGGAATGTTTGCAAGTTTTCATTGTACAAGTCTTTCACCTCCTTAGTTAATTCCAAAGTATTTTATTCCTTGGGACTGTTTATTCCTTGGGACTGTTTTTGTAATTTCCATCTCAAATTGTTCATTGATAGTGTATAGAAATGCAACTATTTTTGTCTTTTGGCTTTATATCCTGCTACTTCATTAAATTCATTTACTAATGCTAACAGTTTTTTTGTGGAATCTTTAGAGTTTTCTACATATAAGGTCATATCTGTGGACAGATATAAATTTAATTCTTCCTTTCCAATTTGGAAATTAGAAAATTATTCTTGCCTCCTTTCTCTGGGTAGAGATTCCAGTACTATGTGGAATCATATGGTTACAGAAGGCATACTTGTCTTGTTCCTGATCTTAGAGGAAAAGCTTTCAGTCATTCACCATTGATTATATTGCTCACTGTGAGTTTTTCATATATATCTTTTATTATGTTAAGATAGTTTTTTTCTAAGCCTCATTTTTTTTTTGTTTTTATTATGAAAAAGTGTTGAATTTTGTCAAATGCTTTTCCAGCATCAATTAAGATGATCATATTGGGTTTTTTTTTTCCTTTATTCTGTTAATGTGGCGTATTACATCAATTGACTTTTATTGAACCATACTTGCATTCCAGGAATAAACCCAACTTGGTCATGGTGTATAATCATCTTAATATGCTGCTGAATTCAGCTTGTTAGTTAGTTGTATAGCTATTTTTCTGTAAATATCCATAAGGGATATTGGTGTGTAGTTTTGTTTGTTTTTTGTAGTGTCTTCATCTGGCTTTGGTATCAGTGTAATAATACAAGTCTCATTGATTGAATTAAGAAGTGTGCCCTCTTCAATTTTGGGGGAAAAGTTTGAGTAGAATTGATATTAATTCTTCTTTAAATGTTTGGTAGAATTCATCAGTGAAGTCACCAGACGTACAGCTTTCCTTGGGAGATTTTTAATTATTGATTCAATTTGCTTCCTGGTTGTAGATCTATTCACATTTTCTATTTCCTTGTGCAGTCTTAGTAGGTTTTGTGTTTCTAGGAATTTCTCCATTTCTTCTTGGTGATCTGACTTATTGGCATGTAATTATTCCTAGTGAGCTTTTATAATCCAATTTATTTCTACAGTATCGATAGTAATGTCTAAACTTTCATTTCTAATTTTAGTAACTTGAAATTTTTGTCCATTTTTATTAGTCTAAAGGCTATTCAATTTTGTTGATGTACTTAAACCAATTTTAATTTTTTTTCTACTCTTTTTATTTATTTCCATCTGTTCTGATCTTTATTATTTCCTTCCTTCTGCTAGCTTTGGGTTGTTTTTCCCACCTAGTTCCTTAGGTTGTAAAATTAGGTTATTTGAAATGTTCTTGTTTTTTAATGTAGGTGTTTATAAATATGTTTTCCCACTAGTCCCACTTTCACTTGTCCCTTAAGTTTTGGTATGTGTGTTTTCATTTTAACTTATCTAATTGGTTTATTTCTTGTTTTACTTATTTACAATTTTTATTGAGGTATAATTGGCATATAGTATTAGGTTAGGGTGTATGGCATAATGATTTGGTATTAGTATACACTGTGAAATGATCACAGTAAGTCTATTACCATCCGTCACCTTGCAAAGTTATAAATTTTTTTCTGATCAGAAGACTACTTAAGATTTAATCTCTTGGCAACTTTCAAATATGCACTATAGTATTATTGACTATAGTCAATACATTGCATCCCAGGAATTTTTTTTTAAGTTTTTATTTTAATCAGCCAGTGTTTCCCACAAACAGGGTACTCCTTAACCCTCATCACCTATTTCACCAATCCCCCCACCTACTTCCCTTCTGGTAACCATCAGTTTGTTCTCTGTATTAAGAATCCATTTCTTAGTTTGTCTCTCTTTCTTTTCCTTTACTCATTTGTTTTGTTTCTTAAATTACATATACGAGTGAAATCATATGGTATTTGTCTTTCTCTGACTGACTTACCTCACTTAGCATTATACTCTCTGACACCATCCATGTCATTGTAAGTGGCAAGATTCCATTATTTTTATGGCTAAATAAAACTCCATTGTGTATACACACTGTATCTTCTTTATCCACTCATCAGTCAGTGGACACTTGGGGTGCTTCCTTATCTTGGCTATTATAAATAGCTGCTGTAAATTTAGGAGCACACGCATCCCTTTGAATTAGTGTTTCTGTACTTTTTGGGTAAATACCCAGTAGTGCAATTGCTGAATCATAAGGTAGTTCTGTTTTTGTTTTCAGATTTTTTTTATTTATATGAGAGAGAGACAGCATGCCAATGAGCACATGCACACAAGCAAGGCAGAGGGAGAGGAAGAATTTGAAGCAGGCTCCACACTCAGCACAGAGTCTGATGTGGGGCTTTGTGCCATAACCCTGGGCTCATGACCTGAGTTGAAATCAAGAGTTGGTTGCTCAACTGACTGAGCCACCCAGGCACCCCAAGGTGTTCTATTTTCAACTTTTTGAGGAACCTCCATAATGTTTTCAAGAGTGGCCGCAGTAGTTTGCCTTCCCACCAATAGTGCAAGAGGGTTCCTTTTTCTCCACAGCCTCACCAACACCCGTTGTTTCTTGTGTTGTTGATTTTAGCCATTCTGACAGGTGTGAGGTGATACCTCATTGTAATTTAATTTGCATTTCCCTAATGATAAGTGATAATGAGCATCTTTTCATGTATCTGTTGGTCATCTGTGTGTCCTCTTTGGAGACATGTCTGTTCATGTCTTCTGCCCGTTTTTTAACTGGATTATTTAATTTTTGGCTGTTGAGTTGGATCAGTTCTTTTCTTAAAATTTTATTTAAATCAAAGTTAGTTAACATATAATATAATAATAGTTTTGGGAGTAGAATTTAGTGATCCATCACTTACACAGAACACCCAGTGCTCATCCGAAAAAGTGACCTCCTTAGTACCCATCACTCATTTAGCCCATCCCCCTACCCACCTTAGTCTGTTCTCTGTATCTAAGAGTTTCTTATGGTTTGCCTGCTTCACCGTTTTTATTTTATTTTTCCTTCCCTTCCCCTATGTTCATCTGTTTTGTTTCTTCTTTTATTTTTTTAAGCTTATTCGTTTTTGAGAGAGAAAGACAGAGTGTGAGCAGGGGAGGGGCAGAGAGAGAGGCAGACACAGAATCAGAAGCAGTCTCCAGGCTCTGAACTCTGAGCTGTCAGCAGAGCCAAACATAGGTTTCAAACCCAGGAGCTTTGATATCATGACCTGAGCTGAAGTGGAATGCTTGACCGACTGAGCCACCCAGCACCCCCATCTGTTTTGTTTCCTAAATTCCACATATGAGTGAAATCATCTGACTTTCTCTGATTGGCCATCTGGATGCCTTTGGAAAACTGTCTGTTCATGTCCTCTGCCCATTTATATACTGGATAATTTGTTTTTTGGGTGTTGAGTTTGATGATTTCTTTACAGATTTTGGATACTAACCTTTTATCTGACATGTCATTTGCAAATATCTTCTTCCATTTGGTAGGCTGCCTTTTAGCTTTGATTATTGTTTCCTTCACTGTGCTTTTTATCTTTTTTTCTTAATTTAAAAAAAATGTTTATTTTTGAGGGAGAGAGGCAGAGTGTGAGCAGGGGAGGGGCAGAGAGAGAGGGAAACACAGATCCAAACCAGGCTCCAGGCTCTGAGCTATCAGCACAGAGCCTGACGCAGTGCTGAAACTCCTAAGCTGTGAGATCATGACCTGAGCTGAAGTCGGATGCTTAACCAACTGAGCCACCCAGGTGCCCCAGAAGCTTTTTATCTTGGTGAGGTTCCAATAGTTCATTTTTGCTTTTGCTTCCCTTGCCTCCAGAGACATGTCTGGTAAGAAGTTCCTGCAGCTGAGGTCAAAGAGGTTGCTGCCTGTTTTCTCCTCTAGGATTTTGATGGTTTCCTGTCTTACATTTAAGTCTTTCATCCATCTTGAGTTTATTTTTGTGTATGGTGTAAGAGAATGGTCCAGCTTCTTTCTTCTGCATATCTCTGTCCAGTTTTTGTAACACCATTTGCTGAACAGACTGTCTTTTTTTCCACTGGATAATCTTCTCTGATTTGTCAAGGATTAGTTGGCCATACATTTGTGGGACCATTTCTGGGTTCTCTATTCTGTTTCATTGATCTATGTGTCTGTTTTTGTGCCAGTACTATACTGTCTTGATGATTACAGCTTTGTAATCCAGCTTAAATCTGGAATTGTGATGCCTCCAGTTTTGGTATTCTTATTCAGGATTGCTTTGACTATTGGGGGTCTTTCCATACAAATTTTAGAATTGTTTGTTCTCGTTCTGTGAAGAATGCTGGTATTATTTTGAAGGGGATTGCATTGGATGTGTAGATTGCTTTGAGTAATGTGGAAATTTTAACAATATTCTTCCAATCCATGAGCATGGAATGTTTTTCCATTTCTTTCTGTCTTCTACAGTTTCTTTATAAGCTTTCTATTGTTTTCAGCACACAGATCTTTTACATCTTTGGTAAGGTTTATTCTTAGGTATTTTATGGTTTTTGGTGCAAGGATAAATGGGATCAATTCCTTGATTTCTCTTTCTGTTGCTTTATTATTTGTGTATAGAAATGTCACTGTAAATTGATTTTATATCCTGTGACTTTGCTGAATTCATGTATCAGTTCTAGCAGTTTTTTGATGGAGTCTTTCAGGTTTTTCACATAGAGTACGTGTCATCTGCAAAGAGTAAAAGTTTGACTTCCTCTTTGCTGATTTGGATTTCTTTTTGTTGTCTGATTGCTGAGGCTAGGACTTTCCCAGCACCATTTTTGAAGAGACCGTCTTTTGCCATTGGATCTTCTTTCCTGCTTTGTTGAAGATTAATAAACCATTTAATTGTGGGTTTATTTCTGAGTTTTCTATTCTGTTCCATTGGTTTATGTGTCTCTTTTTTTGCCATACCATACTGTTTTGATTACTACAGCTTTGTAATATAACTTGAAGTCTAGGATGGTGATGTTTTCAGCTTTGCTTTTCTTTTTCAAGATTGCTTTGGCTATTCAGAGTCTTTTGTGTTTCCAAACAAATTTTAGGACTGTTTGCTCTAGTTCTGTGAAAAATGCTATTGGTATTTTGATAAGGATTGCATTAAATATGTAGATTTCTTTGGGTAGTATAGAAATTTTAATATTTGTTCTTCCCATCCATGACAATGGAATCTTTCTATTTGTGTCATCTTCAGTTTCTTTCATCGGTATTTTATAGTTTCCAGAGTACAGGTCATTAACCTCTTTGGTTAGGTTTATTTCCAGGTATCTTATTATTTACAATTGTATTGGGGTTTTCTTCATTTCTCTTTCTGCTGTTTCATTATTGATGCATAGAAATGTAACATATTTTTGTAGATTGACTTTGTATCTTGCAACTTTACTGAATTCATCTAACAGATCTAACAGTTTTTTGGGTTGAATCTTTCAGATTTTCTATATATATTATCATGTCATCTGCAAGTAGCAAAACTTTTACTTCTTCCTTACTGATTTGGATGTCTTTTATTTCTTTTTATTTGAGTGTCATGGTTAGGGCTTCCAGTATTATGTTGAATAAAAGTGGTGAGAGTGGGTATCTTTGTATTGTTCCTGCCCTTAGGGGAAAGGCTCTCAGTTTTTCCTTATTAAGGATGATGGTAGCTGTGGGTTTTTCATATATGGTCTTTATTGTATTGAGGCATATCCCCTGTAAATCTACGTTTTGAAGGCTTTTGTCATGAATGGATGTTTTAACTTGTCAAATGCTTTTCTGTGTCTCTTGAAATGATCATATGGTTCTTCTCCTTTCTCTTATTTATGTGATGTATCATGTTGATTGATTTGTGGATATTGAGCCACAGCCATACTTGCAGCTCAGGAATAAATCCCACTTGGTCATGGTGAATGATTTTTTAAATATATTGTTAGCTTCGTTTTGCTAGTATCTTGTTAAGGATTTTTGCATCTGAGTTCATCAGAGATATTGGTCTGTAGTTCTCTTTTTTTTTTTTTTTTTTTTGGTCTGGTATCTTTATCTGGTTTTGGTATCAGGGTAGTGCTGGCCTCATAGAATGAATTATAAGTTTTCCTTCCTTTTCTATTTTTTTGGATAGTTTGAGAAGAAGAGGTTTTAACTCTTCTTTAAATGTTTGGTATAATTCATCTATGTGGTCATCTGTTCCTAAACTTGTGTTTGTTAGGAGTTTTTTGATTACTGATTCTGTTTCTTTGCTGGTAATTTTTCTGTTCAAACTTTCTATTTCTTCCTGTTTCAGTTTTGGTAGGTTGTATGTTGTATGTTTACAGGAATTTATCCATTTCTTCCAAACTGCCCAATTTGTTGGCATGCAGTTTTTCATAATATTCTTTTATAATTGTTTGTATTCATGTGGTATTTGTTGTTATATCTCCATTCTCATTTGTGATTTTATTTATTTGGGTCCATTTTCCTTTTTTCTTGAGAAGTCTGGCTAGATGCTGTCAATTTTATTGATTTTTTTCGAAGAAGCAGTTCCTGGTTTCATTGATCTATTATTTTTCTTAGTTTCTGTATCATTTACTTCTCTAAACTTTATTATTTCCTTCCTTCTGTTGGTTTTAAGTTTTGTTTGTTGTTCTTTTTCTAGCTTCTTTAGGCATAAGTTAGGTTGTTAGAGATTTTTCTTGCTTCTTGAAGTAGACCTGTATTGCTATGAACTTCCCTCTTAGAACCACTTTTGCTTCATCCCATATGTTTTGGATTGTTGTGATTTCATTTTCATTTGTTTCCATGTAGTTTTTTATTTATCCTTTTGACCCATTCATTGTTTAGTAGCATGGCATTTAACTCCCATTTATTTGTAGTCTTTCCAGATTTTTTCTTGTGTATGACTTCTAGTTTCACTGCACCATGGTCAGAAAAGGTGTGCAATATTTCAGTCTTCTTTAATTTGTTAAGGATTGTTTTGAGGGATAACACGTGATCTCTTCTGTAGAATGTTCCATGTATACTTGAAAAGAATGTGTACTCTGCTGTTTTAGGATGGAATGTTCTGAATATATCTGTTAAATCCACCTAGTCAAGTGTATCATTCAAAGCCACTGTTTCCTTATTGATATTCTGTTTAGATGATCTGTCTTTTGATATAAGTGGGGTGTTAAAATCCCACTTTTTATTGTATGTTATTGTATTTTTTTGTTGTTGTTGTAATTTTATTGTATTGCTATCAGTTAGTTCCCTTATGTTTGTTATTAACTGTTTTATGTGTCTTGGTGCTTTCATGTTGGGTGCATAAATACTTATAATTGTTTTATGTTCTTTTTGGATTGTCCCCTTTATTATTATTTAATGTCCTTCTTTGTCTCTTGTTACAGTCTTTGTCTTAAAGTCTATTTTGTCTGATATAAGTATTGCTACTTTGATTTTCCTTTGACATCCATTTGCGTGATAAATGTTTCTCTGTACCCTCACCTTCAATCTGCAGGTTGTCTAGGTCTAAAAAGTGTCTCTTGTAAGCAGCAAATAGATGAGTCTTGTTTTTGATCCATTCTGTCACCCTATGTCTTTTGGTTGGTGTTTCAGTCCATTTACAATGAAAGTAATTATTGACAGGCATGCATTTATTCACATTTTATTATTAGTTTTGTGATTGTTTCTAAAGATTGTCTCTGATCCTTTCTTGTTTTGCTCTCTTTCATGGTTTCCTGGTTTTCTTTAGTGATATAGTTGGATTTCTTTCTCTTCATTCTTTGCATATATATTAGTGTTTTTTGATTTGTGGTTAACATTAGGTTTGTATAGAACATCTTCTGCATATAGCAGTCTCTATTAAGTTGATGTTCACTTAAATTGCAACCCATTCTTTACCCTTATCCTCCCCACATGTTAGGTATATGGTGTCATATTTTACAGCCTTGTATGTTGGGAGTTCCTTGACTGATTTTTTTACTGAAATATTAATTTTTACTGCTTTTATGTTTCCTACCTTCATACTGTCATTTTTGGTCTTTTCTTGGTATTCAAATTCCCCTATAATATTTCTTGCAAGACTTGTCTAGTGGTCACGAAGTGCTTTAGTTTTTGTTTGTCTGGGAAACTCTTATCTTCTATTCTGAAGGATAACCTCACTGGATAGAGTATTTTTGGCTGCAGATTTTTCCCATTTAGCACTTTGAATATATCCTGCCACTGCTTCTGGGTTGGAAAGTTTCTGCTGAAAATTCACTGATAGCTTTACGGAATTTCTTTTGTATAGAACTGTCTTCTTTTTCTCTTGCTGCTTTTAATATTTT
This sequence comes from Leopardus geoffroyi, assembly GCF_018350155.1. Taxonomy (NCBI): domain Eukaryota; kingdom Metazoa; phylum Chordata; class Mammalia; order Carnivora; family Felidae; genus Leopardus; species Leopardus geoffroyi. The sequence continues at coordinate 10,641,440 of NC_059326.1, read as the reverse complement.
TTCTCTGCCACTATATCTTGCCATTTTAGTTACAATATGTCTTGGTGTGGAACTGCTTCTGTTGATTTTCTTGGGGATTCTCTGTGACTCCTGGATCTGGATATGTTTCCTATCACACATTAAGGAAATTTTCAGCTATTATTTCTTCAAATAAATTATCTGCCCCCTTTTCTCTCTTCTTTTTCTTCTGGGACTGCTATAATATGAATGTTATTACATTTGGAGCCACTGAGTTTCCTAAGTCTATTCTTGTTTTGCATAATTATTTTTTCCATCTTTTGTTCACCCTGACTACGTTCCATTGCTCTGCCTTCTAGGTCATTAATTCATTCCTCTGCTTCTTCCAGCCTACTGTTCATTCCATCAAAGGCGTTTCTCATTTTGTTTATTGAGCCCTTTATCTCTGCTATGTTATTCCTTATCTCTGTGTTAATGATCTTACTGATGTCCCCTATTCTTTTCTCAAGTCCAATGAGTATCCTTATGATCACTTCTTTAAATTCTCCTTCAGGTATGTTACTTATGCCTGTTTTTCTTAGACCACTGGCCATAGCCTTGTCCTGTTCTGTCATTTGGACAAATTCCTCTGTCTTCTCATTTTGTCTAAGTTTCTGTGCATGTTCCTGTATGCTAGGAAAGCCAGCTACATCTTCTGTTCTTGATGGCTATGACTTTATGAAGAAGATGTCCTGTAGTGCCCTCAGTGTAGTGTCCCCCTCTCCCCAGGGCCTGGCGCTTCCAGGAGTGTCCAGTGTGTGCTGCTTGCACTCTGTTATTGTGTCCTGGCCATTTTATCCTTCAGGCCAGCCATCTGCAGAGGCTCTCTTTGCCAGTTGTGGGAATCGTGGGGCCCCTGTCTTGAATGTGGCAAGTTTTAACTAGTTGTGCTATGGTCTGCTTATGAAATGAGACCTGTCACTGCTGCCCCCAGAACCAAGGCTTCTCAAAACTCCCTGGTCAAGAGATTCAGTATTGGCAGGGATTTGGGCTGATTTTCTGGGAGAGAAGGCCTGACTCACTGGAACTGAGGCCAGCATGACTGGGAAGGTGGTGCTTCCAGTGTGCAAGGTTGGGGCTTGATGTAAGAAAGTTAAGTAGTGAGTGTTGGTGCTGTGCAACTTCTTGCAGGAGGCCCTGTGCTTATGCTGAGGGGCAGGGGAGGGAAATGACATCTGCCAGTTCTTTATTCCTGGAGAGGTCTCTCTGTGAACACTGCCTCTCTGGGATGTACTCTGAAATGAGCAACTAACCTCTCCACACTGTGCCCCAGGTACTCTTCAGATTGCTGTTTCTATGCTGTATGTCTGTAGGCTGTTTGCCCTCCCTTTTCTCCAAGAGCAGTCCCAATGTCCTCCGAGCTGTCTTAGAGCTAAGCGTGCTGACCTTTAAAACGCCAGGCTTTAAGTCCCACCGGTTGCAAGAACTGATGAAATATGGGTCCTCTTGCTTTCCAAGCCAGTTTCTGTGGGGATTCCTCTTCCCTGTGTGCTCCCCTACATGGTAGTCTGTTTCTTGCCCTTTTCCTCACCCATGGTTACCTCCCCACCTCAATGGCCACAATCTGTTTCTCTCCCAAACCTTGCCTCCACATTTCCTACCTTCTTCAATGTGGCCTCTTCTCAACCTTTAGTTGTAGAGTTTGTGTTGCCAGTCTTCAGGTCGATTTCTGGGGGTTTTAGGATGATATGATAATTATCTATTTGTATTTGTGGGACAAGGTAAGCCTAGGGTCCTCCTACTCCACTGCTGGCATCTCCTCTCCTCATGAATTATTATTTTATAATGGACAGTTTATACCTCTTGACTCCACCCATTTTACCCACCTTCCCAACCCTTCTCCACTCTGGAAAATACTATCCTGTACAATATATCTGAGTATTATTTTTTTCATTTTGTTTGTTCTTTGTTTTGTTTTTTAGATTCCACATATAAGTGTAATCATATGATATTTGTCTTCGACTTATTTAACTTAGCATACTTTCAAAATCCATGTTATCAAAAATGGCAGCATTTTGGTTTTTTTTAAACTGAGTACTATTCCATTTTGTGTGTGTGTGTGTGTGTGTGTGTGTGTGTGTACATCCCACACCTTCTTTAATCATTTGTCCATCAATGGACACCTGTTTCCAGCTCCCATATCTTGGATATTGTAAATAATCCTGCAGTGAATATAGAAATGCATCTATTTTGTCCAGTTAGTGTTTTTGCTTTTTTTCAGATAAATACCCAGAAGTGGAATTACTATATTATATGGTATTTCTATTTTTAATTTTTTGAGGACCCTCCATACTGTTTTCCATAGTGGCTGCCTGAATTTACATCCCACCTACTGTGCACAAGCATTCCCTATACTCCACAAGACTCGTTATTTCTTTTTTTGTCTTTCTGATAATAGCCATTCTAACAGGTGTGAGGTATTATCTCACTTTAATCTTGGTTTTTATTTCCCTGGTGATTAGTGATTATGAGCACCTTTTCATGTACTTATTGACCATCTTGTGTGTCTTTGTTGGAAAAATGTCTATTCAGATTTCCTACCCATTTTTAAATCAGATTGTTTGTTTTTCTTCTTTTGAGTTGTATTTATTCTTCATATATTTTATATATTAATCCACTATTGGATATGTAATTTGCAGGTATTTTCTTCCATTGCATAGGTTGCCTTTTGGTTTTGTTGATTGTTTCTTTCACTACGACAAAGTTTTCCACTTTAATGTAATCCCATTTGTTTATTTTAGCTTTTGTTGTCATTGCCTGAAGAGACTGTTCACCTTAAATAATGCTAATATCAATTCAGAGAACTTACTGCCTGTGCTTTCTTCTAGATTTTGTAGTTTTAAGTTTTACATTGAAGTCTTTAATTCATTTGAAATTTATTTTTGTATGTCGTATAAGATAGTAGTCCAGTTTCATTATTTTGATTGTAGCTGCCCAGTATTTCCAAGAAAATTAAAGACACTGTCCTTTCCCCATTGTATAATCTTGCCTCTTTTGTTGTAAATTAGTTGACCACATACATATGGATCTATGACTGGGATCTCTGTTCTGTTGATCTATATGTCCATGGTTGTGCTTGTACCATACACTTTTTATTACTATGGCTTCGTAGTATATCTGAAATGTGGGATTGTGATACTTCCAGCTTTTTTCTACTTTCTTAAGGCCACTTGGGCTATTTGGCGTCTCTTGTGGTTCCATACCAATTATAGGATTATTTGTTCTAATTGTGTTAAAAGTACTATTGTTGATTTTTATAGGCATTGCATTGAATCTGTAGATTGCTTTGAGTTGTATTGACATTGTAACAATATTAGTCCAAAAGCATGATAGATATTTCCATTTGTTTGTGTCATCTCCAGTTTCTTTCATCAATGTCTTATGGTTTTCAGAGTATAGGTCTCTCATCTCCTAGATTAAATATATTCCTAGGTATTTTATTCTTTTTGATCTAATAGTAAACGGTATTGTTTTCTTAATGTTTCTGCTACTTCATTATTACTATATAGAAATATAACACATTTCTATGTATTACTTTATTGACTGAAATCATTTATTAGTTCTATTAGTTTTTTGGTGGAGTCTTCAAGGTTTTCTATATATAATATTATGTCATCTGCTAATAGTGACAGTTTTATTTTTTCTTTTGATTTGGATGACTGCTACTTCTTTTTCTTGTCTGATTGATACAGCTAGACTTCTACTATTATGTTTCTTGTCTTATTCTTGATATTAGAAAAAACGTTTTCAGTTTTTCACAATGGAGCATGATATTAGTTGTGGGTTTTGCCATGTATGACCTTTATTATGTTGAGCTTTTCTCCCTTTAAACCCTCTTTGTTGAGAGTTTTTATCATCAACAGATGAACTTGTCAAATGTTTTCTCTGCATTTATTGAGATGATCATATGGTTTTTAACCTTCATTTTGTCAATGTGATGTATGGCATTCATTGATTTATGGATATTGGACCACCCTTGCATCCCTGGGATAAAACCCATTTGATTATAGTGAATCATCTTTTTATTTTCATTGTCGAATTCAGTTTGCTAATATTTTGTTGAGGATTTTTTTGCATTTATGTTCATCAGGGATGTTGGCCTGTAGTTTTATTTTTTCTTTTCCTTTTAAATTTTTTTTCTTTCTGTAGTGTCTTTGCCTGGTTTTGTATCAGGATAATGCTGGACACATAGAATTAATTTGCAAGTTTTCATTTCTCTTCTATTTTTTGGAAGAGTTTGAGAAGAATAGATATTAAGTCTTTGATTCAATTTCATTACTAGTAATTGACTTGTTCAGATTGTCTACTTCTTCTTGACTCAATTTCAGAAGAATTTATGTTTCTAAGAATTTATTTCTCCTAGGTTGTCCAGTTTGTTGGCATATAGTTTTTTGCAGTATCATAATTCTTTGTATTTCTGTGGTGTTGATTGCTACTACTCCTCTTTCATTTCTGATGTTATTTATTTGACTCCTCTCTTTTTTCCATGTAAGTGTGGCTACAAGTTTACCAATTTTGTTTATCTGTTCAAAAAACCAGCTCCTGGTTTTATTGATCTTTCCTGTTGTTTTATTAATCATTTTCATTTACTTCTGCTTGATCTTTATTATTTTCTCTCTCTACTGACTTGACTTAGTTTGTTCTTCTTTTCCTAGTTCCTATAGATGTGACATTAGATTGTTTATTTGAGATTTTTCTGATTTCTTATGGTAGGCCTGTATCACTATGAATTTACATCTTATAACTGCTCTTGCTACATCTTCTAGATTTTGGAAAGTTGTGTTTCTATTTTCATTTGTCTCAAAATATTATTTTTATTTCCTTTTTTATTTCTTTGTTGACCTATTGATTATTTAGTGGCATATTGTTTAGTCTCTGTATGTTTGTGTTTTTTCCAATATTCTTCTTATAATTAATTTCCAGTTTCATATCATTGTGGTCACAAAAGATGCTTGATACAATTTCATTCTACTTGAGTTTATTGTGACTTGTTTTTGACCTAACGTGATCTATCCTAAGTCCATCTGGTCTAATGTGCCCTTTAAGGCCAATGTTTCCGTATTGATTTTCTGACTAGATTATCTATTGATGTAAGTGTGTCATTAGAGTCCCCTACTGTTATTGTATTACCATAAATTTCTTCTTTTCGTTCTATTAATATTTGCTTTCTATAGTTAGGTGCTTCAATGTTGGGTGCATATTTACAAATGTTTTATCCTTTTGTTGGATTGACCCTTTTATCAGTATGTAACACCCATATTTGTCTCTTACTATAGTCTTTGTTTTAAAGTCTATTTCCTCTGATGTAAGTAGAGCCGTCCCAGCTTTCTTTTGGTTTCCATTTGCATGAAACAGCTTTTTCCATCCCTTCGTCTTCAGTTCATATGTATCTTTACATCTGAAGTGAGTCTCTTGTAGGCAGCATATTGATAGGTCTTGTTAAAATCCATTCAATGTCTTTATGTCTTTTGATTAAAGAATTATTTCACTTACATTTAAAGTAATTCTACATAGGTTAGTACTTCTGCTATTTTGTCTATTGTGTTCTGGCTGTTTTGTAGTTCCTTTCTGTTCCTTCTTCTCTTGCTGTCTTCTCTTATGGTTTGATGACACTCGTTCGTATTATGCTTAGATTTCTTTCTCATTATCTTTTTTTTTTTTTTGTCTACTATTGGTTGTTACACTGTAGTTACTATGAGGGTCACATATAAGAGCCTGTATATATATATAATAGTGTATTTTAAGTTGATAGCAACTTAATTTGAGCGCATTCTAAAATACTACATTTTTACTCTTCCCACCATGTTTTATATTTTGTGTCCTATTTTACATCTTTTTATTTTATATGTCCCTTAACTAATTATTGTATAGTTATTTTAATACTTTTGTCTTTTAACTGTCATCCTAGTTTTATAAATGGTTAGTCCACTGCCTTTACTACATATTTACCTTTACCAGTGAGAATTATACTTTCATATGTTTTCTTATTACTAATTAGTGCCCATTTTTTAGAGCATAAAGAAGTCTCTTTAACATTTCCTATAAGGCTGGGTTTAGTGGTGATAAATTCCTTTAGCTTTTGCTTCTTCAGAAAACTCTTTAACTCTCCTTCAATTATGAATGATAACCTTGCTGAGTAGACTATTCTTGGTTGGGAGCTTTTCCTTTAAACACTGTGTATCATGCTACTCCCATATGGCCTGATAAGTTTCTACTGAAAAATCACCTGATAGTCTTATGGAGGTTTCCTTGTATGTAACAAGTTGTTTTTCTCTTACTGCTTTTAAGCTTTTCATATTTAACTTTTAACTTAAATTTTTTTTAAGTTTACTTATTTATTTTGAGAGAGACACAGAGAGACAGAGAGAGAGACCACAAGCAGGGGAGAGGCAGAGAAAAAGGGAGAGAGAAAATCCCAAGCTGACTCCACTCCATCAGTGCAGAACCCAATGAGGGGTCAAACTCATGAACTGTGATGTCATGACCTGAGCTGACATCAAGAGTTGGACACTTAACCAACTGTACCACCCAGGTACCCCTTAACTTTTAAAAAAAAATTTTAACGTTTATTTATTTTTGAGAGACAGAGCATGAGCAGGGGAGGGGCAGAGAGAGAGAGAGAGACAGAATCCAAAGCAGGCACCAGGCTCTGAGCTGTCAGCACAGAGACTGATGTGGGGCTTGAACCCACGAACCATGAGATCATGACCTGAGCCGAAGTCAGACACTCAACCAACTGAGCTACCCAGGCACCCCATAACTTTTTAATTATGTCTCTTTGTGTAGATCACTTGGAGTTTATCTTACTTTGAATTCTCTGGGCTTCTTGGATCTGGATGTCTGTTTCCTTCCCCAACTTAGGGAATGTTTTAGCTATTATTTCTTTAAATAAGTTTTCTGTCCCGTTTTTTCTCTATTCTCTTTCTGGGACCCTAATGACAGATCTTGCAAATGTTAATTCATTGATGTTTTCCCATAGGTGCTTTAAGCTATCTTCATTTTTTAAAAATTCTTTTTTCTTTTTGCTGCTCCACTCGAGTAAGTTCTGTTGCCCTGTGTCTAGCTTGGTGATCATTTCTTTTGCTTCATCTAGTCTGCTGATGAACCCTTTTAGTATATTTTTCAGTTAAGTTATTATATTCTTCATCTCTGTGATTTCTGTTTGGTACTTTCTAATATTTTCTTTGTTGAATTCTCACTGTGTTCATCCATTCTTCTCCAAAGTTCAGGGAGCATCTTTATGACCATTAATTTTATCTCTGTCAGGTAAATTATTTACTCTATTTCATTAAGATTTTTTTTCTGATGTTTTATCTTCATATTTTTGAAACATATTCCTCTGTTTCCTTATTTTTCTTGACTCTCTGTGTTTTCTTCTATGTAGTAAGTAAAATAGTTACCCCTCCTGTTCTTGAAGGAATGGCCATGTACAGGAGATAAAATTTATCATTTAAGCTTGTCCTTACTCTTTGTTGTCTCCAAAATCTTTGTAATTGTCTATGAAGCCTGATTTCTTCTTTATAGATTCTAGTTGTTGCGGGTGTGCCAAGACCTGCCAGTGTTCCAAATGGAGGCATCTTATCCAGCCCCTTGTTTCACATTTATTGGAAGCCAGTCCCTCAGACAGCAGGCCTTAAAGTTTGCAAATAACTATATTTGTATGGGACTGTAATTGTAAATGCTGCACATCTCCAAATAGGTGGTCTGGAGATGTACCTTGGGCAACACTGGTAAAAACTGGGACTTCAGTCAAGTTTATAAGCTCCTTTCTGGGAGGTACTGCTGCGCTGTAGTAAGTCTGAGGTTGAGCACAAACATGTCACCCCTGGCCTGTGTTTTTTGAGGATACCTCCATAGCCTCTAGATGTGTGGTACCCCCTAAAGCCTGTTGAAGCTTCAGGACAAGTAAATAGGCCTTTTTTTGTGGAAAGACTGGGAGTCTGCTGTCTGTGCAGTGCCCCAGGGATGGTAGCCTGGCGAGAGCCTTCTCTCTGGTTCTTACAGTCCCGGGAGACCCAGGAATGCATGCCCCTTGATCACCAGAGCCAAACAATCAAGGAGCATCCCTGTGTGGACTTCATGTACCTGCTGGCTTTAGCAAGACACCCAGAGATCACAGTGCTAGGGCATACCCCCTGGCTTCAGCAAGACACGAGAGAGTGCAGAGCTAAGACATACCTGCCAGCTTTAGTAGGGCAGAGAGAGAGAACAGGGCCAAGACATGCCTGCTGGGTTTAGTGGAGCAGTGGGGGAGTGTCGGACCGGGGTGTACCTGCCAGTGTTAGCAAGGGAGAGAGAAAGAGCACTGGGCCAGGGCATACCCACTGGCTCTCTTGAGGTGGTAGGAGAGCGGACTGTACAGACCTCTCAGTATCAGCAGTGACACAAAAGTGACACCCACCCGTACCTTCATCCCCAAAGAGCGTCCCAGCAGTCCCCTATCTCTCCAGCAGATGCTTTCAGATTAAAACATGAATCCACGTCACGTAGAGTCTAGGCATTTGTCACTGATGCTTTTGTGCTGGCCCCCAGGGTGAGCGAATCTGTACATGAGCCATTTAAGAGCAGTATCTGTGTTCCCCACAGCCTCGTGTATCTCTCAGACATAAGTCCCATTGGTTTTTAAAGCCAGACATTTCAGTGTATCTCTCCAGTGTAGGTCACAGGGTTATGGTGCCTGATGTGAAGCACAAACCCCTTGCTGTTTATGGAGGAGTTCCAGATTTGTGTCAGCTCTCCTAATTGTAGTTGTCATGCCAGAAGTTTTTGGGCAAGAACTTGTCTTTGCCTTTCCTATCCATCTTGATCTGGCCCTGTTAGCATTAGTGTTTAAGCTAGTTTTCAGGTCTGCTCTAGAGGGAATCGTTCCATATGTAGCCGTAGATTCAGTTTTTCTGTGGACGTAGATGAGTTCAGGATCTTCCCATGCCACTATCTTGGGCTGCCATCTCATCTCTAAGTGTGGCACTTTAAAAAATAAAAAGGGGGAAATGTATGGTAGCGGAGGCAGGTCTATATTTCAGATGTGATGCCACAGAGTATATAGTTTTCACTATATCTTGGTCTTTCCAGCTATCTTTTTTAGACCCTTTGTAGTTTTCTTCTGAGTTTGAGATATACAGTAACTTACAAGTGCATACATTACCTAAGGGTCAGAAAATACAAAACAATGCATTAAAAGCCATGAACGTTGTGTGGTGGGCAAATTTATTCTTTGGTATCTTCCCAGTTCCTTCTTAGTGTCTTCATGGGAATGGTATTATTGATATCTCTTATTTTTATGAGCTATTCTTCTCTCTTTGAGAGAAGCTCATTTTTATGAGCTTTTCTTCTCTCTTTGTCTCAATCCAGTTGTAAATTAATTCTGAATAAGTGTCAGCTGAAAAATTTTAAGATATTACCCATACCAATTGACTTATATTTTACTAGAGGACTCTATAAATGTCTTGAAGGAAAAAGATTAAACATTTTAACATAAATAAAAATCTTTCTTGGTCAAAAGAATAAATAAAGTCTTTAGTGATTGAAATATAGACCCTTTGAAAAGCCATGTTTGGGGTTGAGAAGCCTTCCCTAGGCCATTAAACAAGATAATTTCATGTGACACAGCTAATGTCCTATTCCTTTCATCAGCAAATGCATAATATCCAGTTCATTCAAGGTTATTTACTGGACTATGTTCTCTGGAATAGTCATAACACATTTGTATCCATTTTCTGAAGGACACTGAAAAGCAGAAGTGTGTCCAGAGGAAGTTCATCAGCATAGTAATGGGACAGGAAACCATTTCAATCAAGGATTACTGAAACCTTTGATAATATTTAGCCTAGAAAAGCCTCAGTACAAGCATAATAACGCCTAAATATTTAACATATAATCATATAGAAGTGGGAAGAGATTTATGCTCTGCTGTTTCAGAGAAGGCCATTGAGAATAAGAAAGATATTTTAGAAGACAGTTTAGAGCGGCCCATCAATGGAATGATGAAATGGAACTGGATATGCCTCACCAGAAGCATTCAAATAGAAATAAATGAAGGATAATTAGTCAGGAATGATAAATAAGTACCATATGCCTTAGGGAAATGTTTAACTGGATGCCCTCTAAGGTTTCCTCTAACCGTTATGATTCTGTAAGTCCAAGATGTACACATGAATTTTTATCCTGGAAGCAGCTGTATTTTAATGAGAAAAATCAGGTTTTGACATTTATGCAAAATAAATTATTTTACTTCCAAATGTTACATAATACACAGACTGCATTTCTTCTACCCATGCTTTAACATACTGATCACTCTTTATACAGCAGTCAACTGGACCCCTGCATAGTAGTAAGAGATCTTGTAATAAGACTCAAAGTGTGTGTTTTTGTTACATTTTATGCAAATATTGTATCAACATTTTCAAGGAGAAGTAAATGTTGTAATCCTATTGTTTAAATCATCTCTTACCAAGAAAAAATAAGTTCTTTATTCTTCCATGAACTAGCCTATGCAGACAATTGTAACACCAGCTTCACTGCTGGGCAGTAATATAGTGAAAACCAGAGTGATGCCAAAATAATAGGAATTACCCCGCAGAAAATTTTGACAACTTGAATCTTACAATATATTCAGTATCATGGCTAGTAGTGAACTACTGTGTTCCTAGTTATAAGATAAAGTAGGCAAGCTGAGGTTGAGTTACTGATTACTGATTTGACCTTAATGAAGGAAATACTGGCTATCACGATAGATGGTGGCTTCCCAGTAATTCTGTGGATCATTGTACATTTGACTAAGTAACATTTGTCCCTGGTTTTTTATACAGTGTTGTTCCATCTAAAAAAAATTTTTTTTTTTAATCTGTGTAGACCTTGGGTTAAAAGCCTCCAAAAAAATGTAAGGGTTGAAATCAATTAAGTTTATATTGTTTAGATAAAGGTTTTCTAAGTGTTAAGCAAGTTGCTATATTTTAATTGTTGGCCTTGTTCTTATACCGAGAAGCATAAATAAGCTTTTCCCTATCTAGCAAGAAAAAGGTTGTTCTGAAATAAAATGCAACTATGGATAGTGATTTCATCAGAACATTTTGACATCATTATGTCTGCGAGAATGCATGTTTACTAATCTGTCAATTTCATCTCTGGAAGCTGGGACTAAAACCTGCAACCTGGACTATGAACTGAGTTGTTTTTAACTTTTTAGCTGAAAGATAATGCATATTGTTTATGGCACACTGCTAACGGTTCCCCAGAATTTTTTCCCATAGCAATTCAATTAATTTAAACTGGGCCTGTGATCATCTGTGTATAAACTCCATTTCCCAGCTTCCCTTGCTGCTAGATGTAGCAAATGAATAAGTTCTGTAGGGCTGGTTTCTCAATGATAAATTGTTTAAGCAGGTAGTTTTTTCAACCTTGGCAATTAGGATATAAAGAGTAGACAGGGCTTAATGGAAATGACATTTGTGTCTTTTACTTGCTAGATCCCAGAATAGGTGTGTAAGCTCTTTTAAACTAGTGTTGTGATACTATACTATGGTCGGTTCCCCTAGAGAATGTTTTAAGTTGTGGAGTATGAAGGAACGTGGTATATGCTTCATCCATGTTACTTGCTTTCAAAACACACATCACGTGCCCTCTACATCCCAGGGGCTAAGACAGAAACAAGGCGGTGCCCTAATTCTCCCAGACTGATAAATTCAATACCCTTGGAGGTTGTGAAGCAATAAAATGGAAGCCCTGAATAATAACCTGGGTCTCTGAATGACCATGTGGTACAGTCACCCCAATAACAAGGATTTTAAAGGGCATTAGTGGATAATTACAGCTGATTAATTATAATTAACTGGCATTTGCGTATCCATTTCTCTCCGACAATAGAGTAGGTAGGGGCTTCACCCAGCACAAGAGCTGGTTATTATCTCAGAAGGTGTAGAAACTGTTCTCTTGTTCATTCAGCTCTGACTCTCTGCTCATGCTGAAAGATCACGGGCATGTAACCATAGTAGTTTTCTTCAGTATGGCTACATTTGATATAAGGGCTACCTGGGTAAGTGATTTAATATATTTAGGTGCAGCCATTCATTCATTCATTTGCAGAATCCAAAGCAGTGGGGAAAAGTGACTTTTAAAACAATTTGTCCTCTAAATATATTTTCCTAGAACATACAACAGTTTATTCCAGCAGCACAAACAGGGAATGGGGTGGGGGAGAGAAAGTGGCTGGCTCATGAAGGAAGAATATTTTACCACGGACATTGTTTAGAATTGCCAGTGCGTTGTGATAATAAAAACAGACAGACTTTTAATCAGTTTTATTGTTGGTTTTTAGTTATCTAGGATCAATTATCTCTTTACTGCCTATGCCAGGGAGCTACTATCCCAGTAGCCCACCCTTTGTATACCACTGACTTATCTTAATATGACTGGATTCTGCACAACGGTTTTTCAGAATATCTCAAACCCCTCAAAAGATGAAGTTGACTTTTTGTGGCATCGGATAAAACAAACTAATCTAAACTAAAAAATTATTCTCTGCAAATACCTTTAGTCGACATTGCCAATATCATGTCAATGTCCCCTTACTCATTGTCTTAGAATTCCGATTGCCATACCAGAGTAGCATAGATTGGGTTGCTTAAAAAACAGAAATTTATTCTCCCAGCTCCGGAGGCTGGAAGCCCAAGATCAGGGTGCCAGCATTCCTGGTTCTGGACAGAGCTCTCTTCCTGGCTTGCAGACAGCCACCTTCTTGCCATATCCCCACAAGGCAGAGAAAAAGAGAGTTTTCTGTGGGCGGCGGGATGAATGAAATATATAAAAGGAATTAGGAGTACACTTACTATAATGAGCACGGAGTAATGTATAGAATCGTTGAAACTATTGTACATCTGAAACTAACAGGACACTGTACGTCAGTTATACTTCAAGAAAAAAAGAGACAGAGCTATCTGGTGCCTTTATTATAAGGATGCTAATCTCATCATAAGGACTCCACCCTCATAACCATCCAACTCTAATTATTTCCAAAGGCCTCCAAACCATCGCATTGGGGATTAGGCCTTCAACATATGAATTAGGAGGGGTTGGGAGGGGCGACACAATTCAGTCTTCAGTAGCCATTTACCATTTCCATGCATGCCCCCCCAACTTCCAACTTCCCTTTATTCCCCTAGCCCCAGGATAGTAGTTGCTTCCCACGGTTATTTCTATATTACTTTTTGCTCTCAACTCCCCTATATTAAATTATCTTTGTTAAAATAACATATACAGTTTCTGTTTTCCTCAGCGGACTTTAATAGGTAAAGCATTAAAATGGTGAATCAAAAAGTTTAAGTCATTCAACAGACAGACTTTTTCTTAATGTTTAAAAGAAGTTAGGAAAGGCGCTTGGGTGACTCAGACAGTTAAGTGTCCAACTTTGGCTCAGGTCATGATCTCACAGTTTGTGAGGCCAGCGTCCCTCTCTGTGCTGACAGCTCAGAGCCTGGAGCCTGCTTTGGATTTTGCGTCTCCCTCTCTCCCTGCCCCTGCCCCTCTCACACTCTGTCTCTGTCTGTCTGTCTGTCTCTCTCTCTCAAAAATAAACAAACATTAAAAAAAAATTTTTTTAAGAAGTTAGGAAAGATATATCATCTCCCACAAATATATGTTTAAAACTATTGCCATGCAGTAAGTTTTAATGAAAAGAACATTGAATTTAGAAATCAGAAACTCTAAATAGAAGATCCCATTTTTTTGGTCAACTTTAGACTTGTCAACTAGTTCTGAAACCCTCATGAGGATATGATAATCCTCCTTCACAGACTTGAGATGCAGTTTGCATCAGAAAACAGATACTAAATTTGCCTTGTAAACTGCAATTCATTTTGAAATAAAAGTTATTCAGTTATACCTCTAAGAATTAAGAATTCTCAGCTTAAATTTTAAAGGTTATTTTTTTAAAGCTTTAACTTAATTTTATGTAAATAATTTATTTTTGCAGGCTCTTTAGCCACAACAAAACCATATTTACCTATATTCATATTTGCTTTTTTACCTGTGGAGATGACACCTGTTAACTCACCATCAATAAAATTTGTGCCTCTGTGTATTTGCTAATAGTAGGTAGATAGTTGCTTTGAGCCACTGAAGCACATCAAATCAATTCTGATTAAACCCTTGACTTGAGAAATAAAGGATGTTTAAGTGAAGTTATTGACTCTTATTTTTCTTCCTTTCAATGATATTTTTGGTGATTTTTCTGTCATTTCTGAGCATATAATGTTAGATTGTTAAATCCTATAAATGACCACTTAAACTTTCTCCCTTTCTAAAAATAAGGACTTCGTGAATCATACTTATGAGTGCAGAAGAAAACCAGTGGTCTTGGAATTGAAAATCGAAAAACAACCAGGAGGCATTATCACTTGGATGTCTCACCAGCTCAGACCCAGCATATTGTGAAAACAACCTGTTATTCCTCCAACCAGAAACAGCCAAGATAAAGCTATTTTTGTCTCTCAATCATTCACGTGGTAAATTCAGAATCAGCCCTTCTCTGGAAACTCTAGCTGCAGGCAGTTGCCAAACTCAGTTATTTTTCACTTTTTCTTGTCTGCCATATGTACTTCTCTTTCCTTTCTTTCATCTCATTGCCCAGCTCCCACCCTAGCTTGATGCCTGCCTGCTACAGTGAATTCCTTCAACCCCTAACCACATCTGTCCTTTCCACATTCCAACGCAATTCATCCTCTACTGCCAAAGTGGTTTTCCTGTATTCCTGAGGTCCTTAAGAAAAAGCTCTGTCGAATTTTCTTTAATAATTTCCATCCTAAGTAGTTCTCTTCAGAGAGAGAGGGGAGAGAAAGCACTGCCTTTAGATTCAACAGAGTTAGGGTGGCCTCATATCAGCTATACCATCATCTCTCCTACCAGACTCAACACAACGTGGAAACCAAAGACTGTGTGAAATACACCACCTCTCTGCACCCACCAATTATCAGGCAGAGTAAACAGAAACTTACATGTGTGGGAGCTTCACAGTTCCAACAATTGGAAGAGTTACCATTTCTAAGAAACCCGTCCTTTGTACCTGAGACTTTGGGGTTGAGAGATTACAGTAGACTCCAAAGAGCTGGAGTTAAGATAAATGTGTTCCAACACGTGACTTCCGATTCTTAGTTTACAGGTTTCCATACTGTGGGAGTGGGTTTTGTAAAGATCACTATCTGAGGAAGTTCTAGAAGATAACTTTGTTATTAACTTTGTGACTATAATTTATACAAAAAAAAAAAAACCCTCATTTTCTTCAGAAGCCAAATAAAATAGCTATGTGCAGTTTGGAGGGCATGAATGGCAATCACTACCTAATCTGTGGGTCTCACATATTGATAATCAAACAATAAATAATCCACACAAGAATGTTTATTTTTAGTCATTGCAATTGTACTTTCTACTTTGAAAGGGAAGGAAATGCTCATTCCAAATATTTATCAAAATATAGCTTGTTCATGTCTAATCATACTGCATTTTTTTCAAGTTTTTATTTGAATTCTAGTTTGTTATACAGAATAATATTAGTTTCAGGTGTAGAATTTAGTGATTCAACTCTTCCTGCATTTTACTTTATTTTATAATTTTATTTTAAATTTCTTTAATGTCCATTTATTTTTGAGAAAGAGAAACAGTGTGTGATCAGGGAAGGGGCAGAGAGAGGGAAACCCAGAATCTGAAGTAGGTTCCAGGCTCTGAGCTGTCAGCACTGAGTCCAACGCGGGGCTCAAACTCAAAAACCGCGAGATCATGACCTGAGCCAAAGTGGACGCTTACCTGGCTGAGCCACCCTGGCACCCCTACATACTGCATTTTAAAGTAAACCATCAAGGGGCACCCGGGTGGCTCAGTCAGGTAAGCGTCCGACTTCGGCTCAGGCCATGATCTCGCGGTCCGTGAGTCCAAGCCCGGCGTCGGGCACTGTGCTGACTGCTCAGAGCCTGGAGCCTCTTTCAGATTCTGTGTCTCCCTCTCTCTCTGACCCTCCCCCGTTCATGCTCTGTCTCTCTCTGTCTCAAAAATAAATAAACGTTAAAAAAATTTTTTTTTAAAAATAAACAATCGAAACAAAGGGCAAAATGGATAAATATATGGCCAAGGTGAAAACCTATTTCATGTTTGAGTTTTGATTTCTTAGAACCATTTTGGGAGGAAAACCCAGAATCTTATGCTTGTTATACATGTACAATACAACTTTGTGATTCCATAGAGTACAATAAGTGATCCTCAATAGTTTTAAAAAGAAAAAAGAAGAGAAGGAAGGAAAGAAGAAAAGAAAAATATAGGGAGGGAGAGAGGCAGGCAAAGATGTTGTAAAGGAAAAACAGACAGTAGATCTGTCCCCAAAACAGATTCTATTATCCCATGATTCTAAGGACACATCTTTTTACATTTCCATATATCTCCCTTTGATTTCCTTGTTCCTGACTTTTTCCAAGTTCCTTAAGATCTGTTACTCGGTACTTTGGTCTAAGAAGTAGATCTTCCCGAGTTAGAAGGACTTCCAAACTGAATTTAAAATTGCTTTAATTTCTTTTCCAAATGTTTACAGCATGAGTCTTTATAAAATCTTCTTATTAAGAAGAAAATATTTAAGTTGGTCTTTTCTCAATTGTGTCATAAAACTGAGTTCAGGAGCATTTCTCAATTAAGAATATGCCTTCTCTTAGTCTTATTTATATTTAAGCAGGTTCATATGTTGGAGACTTTCTGATTGGGTGTATTTATACTATTATATTTAATTTTTACTCAAAACTTTGGAATCAATTAAAATAATTAAATAAAATGTGACTAATAGTAGAAACTTTGGAATTCCTGAAGGCTTTGGGCAATCGCTTACTTAGTTCTAAAGTTTTTGAAAAATCTCTTAAGAAAGAAAGAAAAGGAATGCTTTTGAATCACCACTTTTTTAATACAAAACTTTTTGGTGCAAGGTTTTATAAATAAAACCTTGGTGATTCTGGTTTTGTCCCCTTTGTATCTAGCTGAAAGAAGTGGAAGCAGCACATCTTTGTGAAACTACACAATTTTTAAATTTTACAACTATTTTGGCAATCTTACCACCCTTTTGTACTCCACCCATGGGCCCACTGAGTAAGCAGGTTGGACCCACTCTCCATGACCATAGCAGATTGACTTTTGGAAGAGCTAGAAATCTGACCCAAGGGTATGTCCATGGGCTGGCCAGCATCTACAACAGGTGCAGCCTGGCTCAAAGAAAAATAAAAATAAAAATAGTGGGATCAGCCACATTCTTCTCTGAGAGAACTGAAGACACAAGGAGGTAAGTTTCTTTAAAAAAAATTTTTTTTGTTAACATTTTTATTTATTTTTGAAAGACAGAGAGAGACAGAGTGTGAGCCAGGGAGTGGCAGAGAGAGAGAGAGGGAGACACAGAATCCTAAGCAGGCTCCAGGCTCTAAGCTGCCAGCACAGAGCCTGACACATGGCTCTACCCCACGAACCATGAGATCATGACCTGAGCTGAAGTCCAACACTTAACCGACTGAGCCACCCAGGCACCGCAAAGAGGTAAATTTCTAATTAGAAAGCTTAAGCATCGAGCTGAGGCACATTGATGACAACTCTGGGATGGATAAACCTACTAACTTCTGATAATGGATTAACATGAAATACTCCTAATCACTCTTACGTTAAACTCCATTAAGAGCCAATGAGAGAAGCCTTTGGTAAACATAAGTAAAGACAGATAATAGGCAAATCAATACATGTCATAATTCATAATTGAATTTTAGAGCACATTATCGATATGCTTTAAACTTTAAATGCTTAGATCTTCCAAATAATTACATTAGATGTGAGATGGCAGTGTCTACCACAAGGTAGATTCTCAATCATTATTTTTTTTTTATCGTTTATTTATTTTTGAGACAGAGAGAGACAGAGCATGAACGGGGGAGGGTCAGAGAGGGAGGGAGACACAGAATCTGAAACAGGCTCCAGGCTCTGAGCAGTCAGCACAGAGCCTGACACGGGGCTTGAACCCACGGACTGCGAGATCATGACCTGAGCCGAAGTCGGACGCTCAACCGACTGAGCCACCCAGACGCCCCCTCAATCAATATTTTTGATTGACCCAACCAATGACTAAATAAGCTATTATCCAACAATCTTTGCCACGAATAAATAATAGTTCCATGTTGTAGAATAATTTCTACATTGTCCAAAACTTTTACAGGCCGTTCATACTTGTTCTCATATCATTTTTTTATGTTTCCATAGAATGTTCTATATCCTTGCAAAACGTCTGTGTACCAGTATCATCAGCATCACCAGGAATATTGTTAGACATGCAGAATCTCAGGCCTGACCCCAGCTTGACTGAGTCAGAATCTGCATTTTGACATCTCCAGTGATTTCTACATAGACTGAAAGGTGATGAGGATAGCTGTAAGATAGGGAGGTTACTCTTACAGAGATTAATCAGTTCAGTGGTTCTCATCTCTAGATACAACAGAATCACCTAAAATCCTTCACTGATGCCCAGGTTCCATTCCATACCAATTAAATTAAACTCAGACCCACCAAGTTAGGTAATGAGAATTGAGTCCCCACATTGTGATACATGGTGACATTGTATGCATATACATAACTTATCATGTATCTATCACTATCTCTATCTCTATCATCCCCATTGGTGTAAATGAAGAAGGGAGAAGTAAATTAAAGAAGGGATGTTACTAACGAGGGAAATGCTGATGAAAAAAACTGGTAGCTTGGGGTTATGATTTAAAGAAGATAAAAGGTAGATTGACTAAAGTAGAAATGATCAATGGCAACATAAAGAGATTACAGTGAAGGAATATTTATAGAAATTGCAAAGAGGTAAAGCAATTGATTTGAGTTGGGAAGTTACTATTTATAAAGCAACAAACAGAAACCAGAGATAAAGACTCATTGTTGAAAAATAAATAAAAGCAAAGTACTAACTGCATTAAAGGTCAGTTGGGAGTTTTCCCGTACTTAGACTAAGTTAAATGGTTTGAGGATGACTTTAATTACTTTAAAAATATTTTTCTTTACCCTGGTTTTATAAGAAGAAAAATTTACATTATGAAACATTGGGAAGGAGAAGAAAGTGGAAAAAGGGAAGCATAAGGTAGACATTATTCCATAATTCAGAGAATTATATTTAACATGTTATTGTATGTCCTCCTAAGAACGCATCTCTGAATGCGTGTATCGTATCTCCTTGGTCTTGGACACCTTTAAGACAAGTTACTGGTTTAACAAGATTTTTCCTGGGAGAACAATAATGTACACATTTAAAAGTGCACAAGATTTGAACTAGGTTGTTTTTTTAAGTATACATGATGCGTTCTTCTAAGCCTTTTAGTCTAAGTATGGTTATAAGTTGCTTTGAGCCATCAATAACTATCACTGGCAGTGTAGTGACACGCTGCTTCTCATACATAATCCATGCCTGTGACCGTTTCTTCTTTATCCCTTATAGAACTGAAAATATAACTTTGAGATATGTTGAAAAATATCAGGACCTTTCTATATTTCCTGTTTGGTTTTGTAAAGGGAGTCCTGGTTTTCCTTTCTTTAGCTGGAATACATAGTTCCTCTTGGTTGTCAGCCAGAGCTTTTGACATGTAGATATTCAGGCCTGAGTAAAAGCTCTTCACCACGCTTGAATTAGTGATGCCACCACTCTTAGCTTTGAAAATTTTAAGACCAAGATCAATGTCTGTAGTCTTTCATGCCACTGCCTGGTGTGTGACCAGCCAAGCGCATGACAGGCAATCTTCTGCATACAAAAAAATTTTTGGTTTTGAAGTATGTACCTAGGATAATTTTAAGGCATTAAAAGCAGTAATTTGCAATTCAAATTTATGTTCAAGATACCACTTCTACTACTCCAATAAAGATCACCCAACTGAGGTGGCAATCAGATGAACATATCTGTTCGTAATTTTTTATTCTGATTTCTGATTATTTTAGGTGCATTTTTTTGATCATCTAAACCCAGAGTACTTTATTATTTTGTTTTATCTCAAATGTCTTCGATGATTAGTGAAACTGAACAAGCTTTAGGCTTATTGGTCATTTGCATTTCTACTTCTGTGAATTGTCCTGGAATGCCCTCTGTTCATTTTTTCTTACTCTGTAAACATTTTGTATTTTTTATATGTGTAAACCTTATATATTAAGGAAAGTAGCATTTGCTTATCACATTCAAGGCATATGTTTTCTTAATATCTTGTTTGACTTTTAAACTTACATATGTGTGTGCATACAAAATGTACAATAAATCCATTTTTTTGCTAGGATTCTTTCACCAATTTTATATTTGGGAAGTTCTTTCTCTAAGATCAGATAAAAAGATTTAATATATTTTGTTTTTAAAATGTATTTGTTTTAAAAATGTATTTTTGTAATAGTTTTATAGTTTATGTGGATTTCTTTGATCTAGCTGTAACATGATGTATAGTATACAAAGATTTATTTTGACTGAAAGGAAATTATTCTTGTAATTCATCCCCCTCTGAGCGATTTGATATTTCACTTATTATTATATTAGGTTATAAAACCTAATTATATATAAAAAGGTATGTTTGTAGATTTTAATTCTGCCCAACAGATCTCTATGTCTTTTCTTATGTCAGTAGGAGATGATTTTTATTATTGTGGCATATCAGTTTTGACAGTATTCAACGGTAATGAACATCACTGCTTAAGAATTCTTTTTCTCATTCAATAAGAACTCAAAGGATTGGTAGCCCATGAATGATTTGGCTGCTTATGATACCATTAGGAGCTCTGAATTGTTCTCTCTTCTTGTTTCAACAAGCTTAACAATGGCTACCTACTACAACTCTAGCCCCTACTCAGTTGCATGAAGAAGGAAAAAAAAAGAATGAGAAAATAATTATGCTTTGGGGTCATCTTTAGCTGCAAGAAAGTCTAGAAAGTTTTATGATTTGTTTTAGTTTTTGTTCACTTGGTTTGCTTTTATAGCCTCTATAAGTAAAAGTAGACATGACAAAAACAATTGAATTAGCAATGAGTAAGCCAACATATAGCATATGTTGCATGTAGCTTTATACTAGGTTTGATATCTTTTAGGATAAATGTCCTTTTACTCTTTCAAAATTTCATAACTTTTCTTTGTTTATCCTTCCTCTTGGACTGTGGAATTAAGATGTCAGATTTTATTAGGTTTGTGATTAGAATTCCTCACTCAAGAATATGGTATGTCTTCTTAAGTATCTTTCAGTAACATTAAGGCCCATTGAGTTCTTGTTAAGTTAGTATTAGAAATTTAGTGTTCGGGGGTTGTTTTGTGAAAGTGACCTCTTTTTCAATGTAGCTCTTAATTAGTTGCTAGTTGAATAGCTATTGTTTTGAGGTTACTTATATGTAGATATACAACTATACCCTTATTAGCTATGATTCTTTTTCCTTGATTTGATACTTCTTTTCTTTTCCAGATTTGCTATGTAGAATGTTTTGCTTAAGATTATTTTTGACATGCATTTGGAACATGGGCATCTTGCTTTTAAGTTTCTTATCATTAAGTGTAAATGTTATCAAGACAGTTATTCATATACTGAACTAGATTTCAAGCTTAAAGAGAAAAATCATGTGATGGTTCATTTTTCATGTCAATTTTATTGGGCTAAGAGGCACCCAGTTTTTGGTTTACTGTTATTCTGGATGTATCTGTATGGGTGTTTCTGGATGAGATTAACATTGAATTGATAGAGCGAAGCAGATGCTTTACCCAGTGTAGGTGGGCCTCATCCAATCTCTTAAAGGGTTGGATAGAACCAACAGACCAACGGGCACCTGGGTGGCTCAGTTGGTTAAGCATCTGGCTCTTGGTCTCAGCTCAGGTCATAATCTCTTGGTTTGTGTGATCGAGCTCCAGGTCAGGCTCTGCACTGACAGCATGGAGCCTGCTTGGGATTCTTTCTCTGTCTCTCTCTCCCTTCCTCCCTCCCCCCGCCTCTCAAAATAAATAAATAAACTTAAAAAAAAAAAAAAAAAGAACCAACAGGCTGAGTAAGAGAGAAGTTGCTCATTCTGTCTTCATACTGGCACACAGGTCCCCTTGCCTTCAGACTCTGGCTGGAACTTACCCTGTTGGCTCTCTTGGTTCTCAGGCCTGGGCTGGAATTATATCATCAACTGTCCTGAGTCTCTAGTTTGCTAATTGCAGGTCTTGACACTGCTCAGCTTCCATAATCATGTGAATCAATTGCTAATGTCTTTCTATACACTAACAATGAACTATTTGAAAGAGAAATTAGGAAAGTAATCCCATTTATGGTTGTTTCCAAACAGTAAAACATTTAGAAATAGATTGAAACAAGGTAGTGAAAGACTTATATACTGAAAACTGAGACCTTCATGAAAGACACAAGTAAATAGAAAGATATCTTGTGGTCTCGGATTGGAAGAATTAATATTGTAAAAATGTTTATACTACCCAAAGGGACCTACAGATTCAATGCAATCACTATCAAAGTTCCAATGACATTTCTCACATAAATAGAAAAAAAAGTATCCTAAAATCTGTATAGAACTGCAAAAGGCCCTGAATAGCCAAAGCAGTCTTGAGAAAGAGAAACAAAGCTGAAGGTATCACACTCCTTATTCAAACTATATTATAAAGCTATGGTAATAAAACAGTATAATACTGACACAAAACAGGCACATAGGCCAATGGAACAGAATAAAAAGCCCACACATAAACCCCAACATATAGAGTCAACTCATTTTTGACAAACGTGCTACAGAATGAAGAAAGGATAGGCTTTTCAGTAAATGGTGTTGGTAACCTGGATATCCGTATGTAAAAGAATGAAACTGGACCCCTGTCTTACACCACTCACAAAAATTAACTCAAAATGGTTTAAAGACTTAAATGCAGACCTGACATAATAAAACTAGAAGAAAACAGAAAAAATAAAAAGATCCTTCACATTAGTCTCAACAATGATTTCCTGGATAAAACACCAAAAGCTCAGTTAACAAAAGGTAAAATAAACAAGTGGTATTATATCAAGCTAAAGAGCTTTTTCACAGAAAAGGAAACAATAAGCTGAAAGAGCAGCCTATAAAATGGGAGAAAATATTCACAAACCACATATCTGATAAATACCTGAAATATACAAATAATGCCTACAACTCAATAGCCAAAAAAAAAAAAAAAAAAAAAAAAAAAGGCAAATAATCCAGTTAAGAATGGGAAGAGGAGGGGCGCCTGGGTGGCTCAGTCGGTTAAGCGTCCGACTTCAGCTCAGGTCATGATCTCGTGGTCCGTG
This sequence comes from Leopardus geoffroyi, assembly GCF_018350155.1. Taxonomy (NCBI): domain Eukaryota; kingdom Metazoa; phylum Chordata; class Mammalia; order Carnivora; family Felidae; genus Leopardus; species Leopardus geoffroyi. Next base: position 10,618,131 of record NC_059326.1, on the reverse strand, counting down.
AGTTCGAGCCCCGCGTCGGGCTCTGTGCTGACAGCTCAGAGCCTGGACCCTGCTTCCGATTCTGTGTCTCCCTCTCTCTCCGCCCCTCCCCCGTTCATGCTCTGTCTCTGTCTCAAAAATAAATAAACGTTAAAAAAAAATAAAAAAAAATGGGAAGAGGAACTGAATAGACATTTTCATACAGATGGCCAACAGGTACATGAAAAGGTGTTCAACATGACTAATCATCAGATAAATGCAAATCAAAATCACAGTGAAATATCCCTTCACACCTGTTAGAATGGCTATTATCAAATAGCAAACGTTGGTGACAACGTGGAGAAAAGGGAACCCTTAATCACTGTTAGTAGAAATGTAAATTGGTGCAGCTGCTCTGGAAAACGATACAGAGTTTCCTCAATAAATTAAAGATCGAACTACTGTATGACCCAGCAATTCCACTTCTAGATATTTACCTTCACCCCTATGTTTATGACAGCATATTTATATTAACCAAGATGTGAAAAACACCTAAGACTGACAGTTGAATGGATGAAGACAATGTGAAATATATATTATATACTGCATAACGTTCATGACTGAACATCCAGTCATGAAGAACAAGAAAATCCTGCCATTTACTACAACACGAATGAACTTTGAGAGCGCTATGCTAAGTGAAATAAGCCAGACACGGAGAGACAAATACTTCACGATTTCACTTAAATGTGGTCCTAAAGAGACTGAATTCATAGAAATAGTAAATTGGTGGGGAGGTGGGTAGAGACAGGAGAAATGGGGAAAAGTAGTCAAGGGTGATAAATGTCCAGTTGTAAGATGAATGAGTTCTGGGGATGTAATGTACAGCGTGGTAAATAAAGTTAACTGTACAGTATTACCTACTTGAAAGTTGCTGAGAATAAGTCTTAAAAGTTCTCACCATGCACAAAAAGAAAAGGTAACTGTATGAGGTGACAGATGTTTTCACTAACCTATTGTGGTCATCATTTTGTGATGTATGTGTATATTGAATTATTACTTTGTATGTCAGAAACTTACAAAATGATATATGTCAATTCTATCTAAACAAAACTGGAAGGGTATACAAAAAATAAAACCAGTGCTACACCTACTTATACATCTTCAACCGAGTTCAAATTTTCCCGCTAATCCTTTCCAGCCACTTTTGTTTTTTCATTTTCATGCTCTTTAAATGGTTCTTTAAACTTGTAATTTCTGCCATAGAACATTCAAGGACAGTGTTCTGTGGTCCTCACGGGTAGGCTTTGGATACAGTCTTCTTCTGTTGGAAACTGGGTGTTGCCCTATTTTTTCCAGAATTTATTGTTTTTGAGGAGCACTCTGAGGCCAACTTGACTTGCTTTTTTTTTGTAAGTAATCTTAACGTGTTTTCCTAATTGCTTTTAGGATCTTTAATCCTTGAAAATTCCACCAAAATGTCTTTTTATCGTTGCTTTTCTCATAACAGGAAGTATAATCTCAATTTTTAGATGAAGATTTTATTTATTTAGATCTGTAAAGCTTGCCTCTATTTATTTGATGATTATTTCTGTCTTGCATTTCATCTTCTAGGATACTTATATCCTGTAGTTTGGATATCTTAAAATAAGCCTTTTTTTATATTTCTTTATTTTGTTTCTGGGAGGATATTTCTCTTTCAAAAGCTTAATTGTTTCAGTATCAAATCTATTATTCATGTTCTAAATCAGTTTTCCATTCGTTAATTGTATTTCCCATATCCTATTAAATTGTGGATTATCCCTTAATTATGGATGATTGTTTCAACTTCATTGATGAAAAATTCTCTCAAATCATGTTGAAAAATATAACTCAAATGTTTTCTATGATTTTTGCCTTCCTTTTGTTAATTATATCTCAAAATGAGGTATACCTTGCAATTCCTTTGAACCACAGCATCTCTTTAGTGACACCATGATTTTTCTCTTCTTTTCCTTAGAGAGGTGAATGCCTTTTTTGGTATTGTGTATCAGCTAGTGATTACTGTATAACAAGAGACTTCAAACATATTGAATTAAAACAGTAATCATATTTAGTTTATCATTCTATGGAACAACAATTTAGGTTGGACCCTACTGGATGGTTTTCTTTCTTCCTTTCTTTCTTTCTTTCTTTCTTTCTTTCTTTCTTTCTTTCTTTCTTTCTTTCTTTCTTTCTTTCTTTTTCTTTCTTTCTTTCTCTCTCTCTCTCTTTCTCTCTTTCTTTCTTTCTTTCTTTCTTTCTTTCTTTCTTTCTTTCTTTCTTTCCTCTGGTTTGTATTCATCTCCCTTATGCATCTACAGGCAACTTCAGGTCAGCTTGGTGGCTCTGATCCTGGAAGTTGACTGACTATTATCTAGGATACCTCAGATATCCTCAAATGACCTCTCATTTTCCAACAATTTCACCTGAGTTTGTCTCATGGCAGTATAAGGGGTCCAAGAGGGAAGAAGAAACAAGAAAACACCTTATCAAATCTCAGCTTGCATCAAGTTTTCTACTCGTTAGTGAAAGCGAATCAGATGGCTAAACTCATATCAGAGTGGAAAAGGACTACAGAGTTACAGGACAAGAGTGTACATATAGGAAGATTATTATTTGAGACTATCAGCATAATCAGTATACTAAATATTGCCTCATATTTATGTAGATGTTGAGCTAAAGTCAGTAAGGGATTAATTGAGACCCATGCAAGTCTCAAGAAGAGACTTGAGGCCTAACCAGTTTCTGTGGGTAAGGAGGTATAGATAGCTATAGTTGAGATATTTTGTCTTCCATCTACCTTGCCTCCCCATGACTCAGTTTCCTGAATGCCTTCTCAGTATGATATCCGTACATGAATTGAACTCTGGTACACTTAGGGCTGCTTAACTTAGCAAAGTAAATGTTAAATTTATGAAGGCTCCATAGTCTGTTCTTACCAATATTTCTAGTGGTAGCCAAATATCAGTGGAGGCCTGCCAGTACCTCCACTCCACCCTACACTTTCTTTCTAGGACGAGAGGATGGTACGTGAGGTCTTTATAACCTATATATTGCTCATTCAAATTGTATATTGGGACAAAAGTTACAGATGTCCATGATGTTATTTTTCATTTCTATCTCTGAGGCACGTTTTTCCACATTTGCATGTTCCACGGTAGTTGTTGCTGTTGTTGAAGTATAGTTTGCATGCAGTGCATAGATCTTTCATGTTCATTTCAGTGAGTGTTAAGAAATATTTATACTCATGGAAGTATCACCCGCAATCAACACACAGAACTTTTCCATCGTTCCACGTAATCAGTCTTTCTCCTGCTAAAAAACCATTGACTTCTATCACAAGAAATTATTCTGCTTCTTCTTAAAGTTATAAAAATGGAACCAGGCTCTGTCCCTCAACATAATTCATTTGAGAATCATTCATGTCATTGCATGTATCATTAGTTTGTTCCTTTTCGTGGCTTGGTAATATTCCAGTATTTGAATATACCACGATTTATTTATTCATTCTTCTGTTGATGACATTTGGTGTGTTTCCAGTTTGGCGCAGGCATGAATAAGGCTCCAAGACATATTTTCACATTAGCCTCCTTGCTTCTGTTGAATTTCTAAGGAATAACTGCCTATAATTCAGCTCTGGGGGGATCTTCCAGTCTTAAAAATGGAATAAAAATATTCAAAATACCTTAGCATTGACCATTGATTTTAAAACACTACTACCATCAATTTCAAAAATAGTACTTAGTGCCCATTAAAAATGAAAAATATGTTTATAGAAAAAGTATTATTTACTCAGTAAGCATTAATAATGACAACCTGAAGAGATCTCTATGGTGTGTGTGTGTGTGTGTGTGTGTGTGTGTGTGTGTTTGTGTGTGTTTTCATTCATTCATTCTCAATCCTGTCAGAGATTGTGTCCCTTCCCAGTTCAACATTTTAGGAACAAAAAACAAAACACTCATTTATTATCTCTAGAGATAATATGAAGCTGTGGCTAGAGAAGCAGATAGCTAATATAGTGGGTAATAGTATCAAATTGGGGACAATATGTATAATAGTAGGGGCAAATTCTGCCAGAGGGGTTTGTAAAGGTGATTGCAGAGCCATATAGGAACTGAAACTTTTTCAGTAGTTCCCCAATTGGACTGCAGGGGTTGGAATAACCTGGTTGGATAAATAACGTGGGAGAGATAAAAGGATGTAAGGAAAATAATGCTTTAAAAAAATTACAATTTACTATACCCCCTGTAATTTCCCCACTGGAAATTACAATTCAGTAGGTTAAGGATGCAGTTAAGAATCAACATGTTTAAGAAGCACATCAGGCCATTTTTTAAATTTTTGTAACGTTTGTTTATTTTTAAGAGAGAGAGAGAAAAAGGGGGGGGGGGCGCACAGAGAGAGGGAGGCACAGAACTTGAAGCAGGCTCCAGGCTCCATGCTGTCAGCACAGAGCCCGACATGGGGCTCAGACTCATGAACTGTGAGATCATGAACTGAGCTGAAGTCGGACACTTAACCAACTGAGCCACCCTGGTGCCCCAAGAAGCACCTCAGGCAATTTTAAGGCATTTGTTTGGATGATAATCTAGTACTCTCTGAATTGGATGAGTTCTAAGGCCCTGAAAACTGAAGGCACTGTATTTGTATTACTAGTTTAAATGCCTCCTGGTGTCCTTGAATTATACCGGAGCCAAATGTTATCTTAGGTATGCTGAAAAGAATTTTGCAATGTTGTGATAATACTTCTTTCAAAAGACAAGAGGAACAACATAGAGGACACAGGTAAGGATAAGGAAGATTAGAGATGATGCCAGGATAGAGGAATTGGGACCAAGAAAGGATGATGACAAAATAATTCCCAGGAGTTTGGCTTCAGCTTTTATAAATTCTCAAAGTTTCCAGATGCAGAAAATGTGAATGACTTTCCTGTCGTTGTTTGAAAAATGGATAGGCATTTGTATTAAATGGATGAAAATAGAGTGAAGTGTAGATTCTGTGCCAGCAGTTTAAGCTGTAAAAATGTAATTCGCCCAAATTGAGATACATTATCAATTCCTAGTTTAATAGCGATTCAGAATTAAAGGCCATTAATCAGCAAGTTTGGCACAAGCAGATGTATACAGCAACAGTAATTGGTTTCAAAAAAATAAAGAATCTAAACATTAGTTATTGTTTTAATTACCCAATATGGGATAGGGCATGTGCTAGGCAGTTTCCTTAACTTGTATCTATTCTTTACAGTAGTCCTGCAAATTAGGTGTAGAGTTTAGAATATCAGTAGAACAATATCCTAGGAGGAAATCTGGAAACAGGATTTTAGTCCAAGCTGTGCCACTAATCGAGTGATCTCCATCTTATATAACTACTTAATTCTGAATTTAAGGTCTGCAGCATGAAGAGGAACTTCAGGCTTTACAACAGTGTATAAGAAGGATCGCTTAGGCTGTGCAGTTGTAACAAACAATCCCATTATCTCAGTGCCTTTCAGAAAACACATTTTTCTCTCCTACAAAATCCACCGTGGATTTGGCTGACTCCCTGGATCAGCTGTTGTACCGCTAGTGATTCAGTCATGCAACCCTCTGGTTCTACCCTTTCAACGTGAGGAAGAGAGACTCAGAAAACCTCTAGGAGCTTTTCACTACCTCTAACCGTAGGGACTTCCCATTTCTACTTACTTGTCATTGGATAGAACAAGTCACATGGACCCCCCCCCCCCCGACAGCAAGGTAGCTAGAGATTAAGTCTTCTGTGTGTTCAAGAGATAAAAACAAGGGGCACCCAGGTGGCTCAGTCAGTTAAGCATCTGACTTCAGCTCAGGTCATGATCTCGCGGTCCATGAGTTCGAGCCCCGCGTCGTGCTCTGTGCTGACAGCTCAGAGCCTGGATCCTGTTTCAGATTCTGTGTCTCCCTCTCTCTTTGCCCCTCTCCCATTCATGCTCTGTCTCTCCCTGTCTCAAAAATAAATAAACATTAAAAATTTTTTTAAAAAAAGAAAAGAAATAAAAACAAGGTTTTCTAGAACTAGCACATTAAAAAATTTAAAAAAAAAGAAATAAAAACAAGGTTTTCTAGAACTAGCACTAGTGAGGCCCACTATAAATTGCCTCTTTTCTTTAAGTGCATCAGCATATACAGCCTTGAGAATACTTGGTTAAGACACTTTGATTTCAACAGTTTATAAATGAGTAGGGGAAAATAGCCTCGATAATAATTACCCAGGTTCTTTTCATCAGTTACCTTTGATCAGTGATTACCATCATCATCATCATCAACAACAGTCAATCTTTAGACATTATGACAATACACTAAAAGCTTAATTGAAGTAATAATAACAATAACACTTAGGGGCACTTTGTCCAGGCATTAAAGCTAAGTGCTTTAAATGGACTAAAGTATTCCAGTCTCACAACTCTATGAGGTATGTGTTTTTGGAATTCTCTTTTCACAGCTGGGAACAAAAATGTAACCAAACATTTACAAATGCTTGGGTTAAAGAATACACAAATATTTTTAATTTTCTGAGGAACCTCCACACCGTTTTCCAGAGCGGCTGCACCAGTTTGCATTCCCACCAACAGTGCAGGAGGGTTCCCATTTCTCCACATCCTCACCAACATCTGTTGTTTCCTCTACAACCCAGTAGTAGCACTACTAGGAATTTACCCAAAGGATACAGGAGTGCTGATTCATAGGGGCACATGTACCCCGATGTTTATAGCAGAACTATCAACAATAGCCAAATTACGGGAAGAGCCCAAATGTCCATCAACTGATGAATGGATAAAGAGGTGGTGTATGATGAAAAGATGTTCAGCGTCGCTCCTTATCAGGGAAATACAAATCAAAACCACACTCAGGTATCACCTCACGCCAGTCAGAGTGGCCAAAATGAACAAATCAGGAGACTCTAGATGCTGGAGAGGATGTGGAGAAACGGGAACCCTCTTGCACTGTTGGTGGGAATGCAAATTGGTGCAGCCGCTCTGGAAAGCAGTGTGGAGGTTCCTCAGAAAATTAAAAATAGACCTACCCTATGACCCAGCAATAGCACTGCTAGGAATTTACCCAAGGGATACAGGAGTACTGATGCATAGGGGCACTTGTACCCCAATGTTCATAGCAGCACTCTCAACAATAGCCAAATTATGGAAAGAGCCTAAATGTCCATCAATTGATGAATGGATAAAGAAATTGTGGTTTATATACACAATGGAATACTACGTGGCAATGAGAAAAAATGAAATATGGCCTTTTGTAGCAACGTGGATGGAACTGGAGAGTGTGATGCTAAGTGAAATAAGCCATACAGAGAAAGACAGGTACCGTATGGTTTCACTCTTATGTGGATCCTGAGAAACTTAACAGGAACCCATGGGGGAGGGGGAGGAAAAAAGAAAAAAGAGGTTAGAGTGGGAGAGAGCCAAAGCATAAGAGACTGTTAAAAACTGAGAACAAACTGAGGGTTGATGGGGGGTGGGAGGGAGGAGAGGGTGGGTGATGGGTATTGAGGAGGGCACCTTTTGGGATGAGCACTGGGTGTTGTATGGAAACCAATTTGACAATAAATTTCATATAATAAAAAATAATAATAAATAAATAAATAAATGCCAGTCCATTGACATCAGTAAAAAAAAAAAAAAAAAAAGAGGTGGTGTATGTATATATACAAGACAATACATACAATAGAATACTACTTGGTGATGAAAAAGAATGAAATCCTGCCGTTTGCAACAACATGGATGGAACTGGAGAGTATTATGCAAAGTGAAATAAGTTAGTCACAGAAAGACAGATGTCGTATGTTTTCACTCATATGTGGAATTTGAGAAACTTAACAGAAGACCATGCGGGAAGGGAAGGAAAAAGAAGTTAAAAACATAGAGGAAGGCAAATCATAAGAGACTCTTAAATACAGAGAACAAACTGAGGGTTGATGGGGGTGGGGCATGGGGCAGCAGGGAAGATGGGTGATGGGCATTGAGAAGGGCACTTGTTTGGATGAACACTGGGTGTTGTATGTAAGTGATGAATCATGGAAATCTACTCCCGAAGCCAAGAGCACACTGTATATAGACTGTATGCTAGCTACTTTGACAATAAATTATTCATAAATAAATAAATAAATATTTAAAAAATAAAAATGCTTAGGTTAAGTAACGTATCCATATTTAAAGCATTAGTGTATGGCAGAACCAGACTATGTCTGACTTCAAAGCTCATGTTCATAAAGAAGTCATGCTTTGTTTTTTAAACAAACACAGAAACTGGGGCTCAGAAATGCATGTATCCTGTCCAGTGTTGCTCACCCTAAGAGCTGTGAAGCTAGAACACCTTCACCCTCTGGGGTTGAAATATTTATCCTACATTTTTTCCATGCCTGATTCATTTAAGATAAAACAGGGTGCTGCTGAAAATAGCCTCTAAAGAAGAAGTTCATCTGTTATATTTACTTAATTCACTTTTGGCTGCCAGCAGCTTGGCCATGACTCTTGGATCTACAGTTTTCCCCAAATTTGGGGGGTTTTGTGAGTTTTTTTTTTCTTTATGCCTACTGTATTGAAGCACACATACAGTCCATTCAAGGGCACATCTCTTTTGACTATAGCACACACACACAATCCTTAGAGTACAAATCTCCTATTTTTAAAAACTGCAGAACCTAATTTTTTGGTCTAGGTGTTTCTGCCTGCGAGGCAACCATATCACCAGTTAGTAAATGTTTGCTGAGATAAATGGAGTTTGAATTATTCAGTTAGAATTCAGTTGAATGCATTAATAAAAACTTCTTTTGTGTTAGATCTGAGAAGATGTTAAAAAGTTATTCTATGTACCTATTTTTCCATATTCAAGAACAACTGGAGTGAAACAAAAGAGAGGACAAGAGACTTAAATTGCTATTTATGAAATTCATGAAATTTATGAAATTACTAGAGGAGTGGGACTCTAGATATATCCCTTTGCTTTCTGTCCTTCAGAAGAACATCTCCTGTTTCCCTCTCTTCACCTTATGAAAATTTTCCTTGGATATCTTCAAAACAGTACCAGAATAAGATTTATAAAGAAATGTAATTACAGCCTAAAACACTAAAGCTATTTTCCCCTTCCTTCTTCCTTCCATCCTTCCCTTTCTTCCTCCCTCCCGTCTTTCCTTTTCTCCTTCTCCTCTCTCCCCATTTTCACCTTTCTAAAATTGACACTTATGTTTTTCAATTAAAAAAATTTTTTTTTATTTTAAAGAGAGAGCATGAGGTGGGGAGAGGGGCAGAGGGAGAGAGACAGAGTCTTAAGCAGACTATACGCACAGCATGGAGCTTGATGCAGGGCTCGATCCCATGACCCTGGGATCATGGTGTGAGCTGAAATCAAGAGTTGGATGCTCAGCCAACTGAGCCACCAGGATGCTCTACACTTATTTTTTTATTTTACTTTTTTTTTTCTTTTAGCAACTACCAAATAAAGTATGAGAGTTGTGCATTCATCTTTGGTGATGGAGGAGAAAATCCAACACAGTAATACAATATGGAAATAAAATGTGAAATTTATTGTTTTATTGTATCTGAAATGTTCCTGAGGTAGAAAAAAGTTTCCAAAGTGATTTTAAAAATAGTTGCAATGTAAGTTCAAGTATGCCATCAGTTTAAGGACTTTTTTTTAAAAAAGGGAAATTTTGGGGCGCCTGGGTGGCGCAGTCGGTTAAGCGCCCGACTTCAGCCAGGTCGCGATCTCGCGGTCCGTGAGTTCGAGCCCCGCGTCAGGCTCTGTGCTGACAGCTCGGAGCCTGGAGCCTGTTTCCGATTCTGTGTCTCCCTCTCTCTCTGCCCCTCCCCCGTTCATGCTCTGTCTCTCTCTGTCCCAAAAATAAATAAACGTTGAAAAAAAAAATTTTTTTTAAAAGGGAAATTTTAAATAGAAATAGGAAAATAAAAAGAAGGAAATATGAGAAGAAAGAAATGAAAACAAAATGATGGTAAACATGGTCGACTTAGGGGTAATTTTAAATAAATATTCTAAAAATAATCATAATATTGATGAACAGGCATTACAAACAAGATGGAATTAAATCAGAGCATCAGTAATGTGAGAAAATACCTAAGCTAAAACAGTCAAGAGTCTTGCATTGTTTAGGGGAAGGGCAGAGGTGTTGAGCATCTCATAGAATCCCAGATGCAGAGGAAATAGGAACACCAATCATCTCTGAGAATGGGCGTCCAGAGGGAGCTAAGAGTGGAGATGATAATAAATGTGTATCAGGAGCACTTAACTCCTCATATTTCCTTCTTTCTCTCCCACAGCTAGGTAACTACCCTTTTCTAGTCTGACAGAAGACTGGAGATTACTCTCTGAAGAGACTGAACCAGAGGTACACTAACCTTGGGGACATTAGACCCATTAAGTGCAGAAGTACTATGTGGCAGTAAGAAGAAAAGCAAAGTTCACATACTAACCAGGAAAGCCCTCAGTTCCCTCACCTCAAGCCCACTCTCGGGCAAGAAATTCAAGATCTACTTTCAAGGCAAACTGACCAAGAAAATAGACCTACCAATAACTGATACTTCAGATACTTGACCCAATGGTCCCCTAAGGAAAACCTTTAGTTCACCACTCGCAACGTCCCTGCCCATAAACAAGAAACAGGAAGCCACTTGGTAAGCAGTTTAACAGTTACTTAAAATGTTAAACATAAACTTTTCATATGATCCAGGAATTTCACTCCTAAATACCTACCTAAGACAAAAGAAAACCTGTGTCAAAGACTCAAATGCAAGTGTTCATACGGCATTAGTATTCATAAGAGCCATGAACTGAAGACAATCCAAATGTCTATCAACTGATGAATGAAAAAACAAAATGCAGTGTATATCCATTCAATGGAATACCATTAAGGAATAAAAAGGAATCAACTACTAGCTAAAACATGAATTAACCTCAAAAACATGCTGGTGAAAAGAAACAATGCAAAAGACTACATATTAGATGATTCCATTATGTGAAATGCCTAGAAAATGCAAATCTTTAAGGACAGAAAGTAGATTAATCGGGAATGAGGATGAGAGCAGAGGTTGACTAAAAATGGGCACAAGAGATCTTTCTGAGGTGATGGTAATGTTCTAAAACTGGATTGCGGTGATTATACAACCCGATAAATTTGCTAAAAATCATTGAGTTGTACACTTAAATTGTACAGATTTTACAGTATGTACATTTTGCCTTGATAAAGATGTTTAGAGAAAGAACATATGCCATTCATTAAATAAGAACAGGGCACTATGAGGTAGAAACAATAAAAAAGAACTCTTAGAAAGTAAACATGATTTTGAAAATAACTCTTTTAATGTAATAGATGTTGGAAATTGAAGTCCAGGGAATCTCCTAGAATACGGAACTGAAAGCCTGAGATATGAAAGGTGAAGAACCTAATCTAGGAATTACAACTTCTGACCAACAGGTGTTCTGGATACAGAACGAAAAACATAGGGAAAATTGTAAAATAAAGAAGCATGAAAGTTTTTCCAGGGCTGAAAAGAGGCATGAGTCCTTCACATTTTAAGTCTACGGAGACCCAAGAAGAAGGAATGAAAAAACAAACCACTCTCCCTAGACAAATTACCGTGACATTTCAAAACATTAAGGAAAGGGTATTAAAATTTCCACAGTGCGAAACACAGAAAATGAGAAACAGATGGGCATCGGTTGTCTCATCAACACCAACTGCCATCAATGAAATAATGGCATATAAGTTCTGGGAGAAAATTATTTGAAACCTGGACTACTAGATCTCCCCAAGTTTCCAACGAGAGGACAAACAAAAGCCTTTTTAGCTATCAAGCGGCTCAGGACATTATCTCCCATACAACCTTTCTGAAAGGAAGGAAGGTAAAGAGTGAGAAAGTCGTGGGATACGAGAAATCATCAACATGACTGAGGAGCTCAATGAACATGTTCCCCAGCATGACAGTTATACAGAATGTCTAAATAAGCAAAGGATTCAAAGTAAAGAGGGAAGCCACTGGACTGAAAGAAGAAAATAATTCTTATTAAGAAATGATGAAAATAAACACAGAAATGTTTCTACTCTCAAGAGGTGAGTAAAATAATTAAAACAGCTAAGAAAGCTATAAAATATGTAAGGAAGACGTGTCAAAATACATTTCAAAGTAAGCTATGGCACGATTTTGAACAACAGAAGTGAAGGAAAGAAATTCCACTTAACTTGGATGCTTTGAATTGTTTCCTTCAAGTGACATCGCAGTCAGGACATTGTACCCACCGATATATATAATATATAATGCTAGCCCTCTATTTTGCATATAGTTATAATTTTGCAAATACTATTATTTTTTCAACCTTAAGAGAGAATTCATTGAAAAAAACTGCAAGTGTTTGACGTAGTTATGAAACAGTATAAACTTCATTAACCTTGACTATACGAAAAGAAAAGAGGAAAGGAGAAAGGAAGTAGATACTACTCTCCTCATCTAACATTGTGGGAAGCTGAGATACTATATTTAAAGTTGGTGGAACAAGAAATGTAAGTTTAAACATGACATGTAAAGTTACAGAGAAAAGCAACAGGACTGAAACACTAAGTATCAAAAATTGCAACAAGGAGATAGAAACTTGGATGAGTAACGGAGGCAGATCCTCGTCTTTCACAATGAGGAGTTGTGTGTTGAATGTAAAATCACGCAATAGTGATTTATTATTTGGAATATAGGAAGATAACCCCCTTAAAATGTTAAAAGTGTTTCTCTTGATTATGCAATCCCAATTAAAATCCCAGAAAGTTATTTAGGGGATATTGAAAAACTTTGTCTAAGGTTTATACGGAGAGGCAAGAGACTCAGGATAGGCAACACAATATTGAAGCAGAACAAAGTTGCAGGACTGACCCTAGACGACATCAAGATTTACTATAAAGTGACAATAATCAAGACAGTATGGTATTTGCGAAAGAGACAAACAGATCAATGAAACACAATAGAGAGCCCAGAAATAAACCCACATTAATATATTCAATTGATCTTTGACAAAAGGAGCAAAGACAATACAATGAAGCAAACATCTTTTAAACAAATGGCTGGACCAACTGACCATCCATTTGCGATAAAAAATAAATCTAGACACATACCTTACATCCTTCACAAAAATTAGCTCAAACTGGATCATAAATCTAAATGCAAAACACAAAAGTAATAGACTCGTAGAAAATAACATAGGAGAAAACCTAGACGATTTTGAGTACAGCAGTGATGTTTTTGACACAACCCCAAAGGTATAATCCATGAAAGTAATAACTGATGAGCTGGGTCCCATTAAAATTTAAAACCTCTGTTCTGTGAAAGACAATGTCAAGAGAACAAGAATATAAGCCACCACCTGGCAGAAAATATTGCAAAAGACACATCGACTACAGCACTGTTTTCCAAAATATACAACGCACTCTTAAAACTCGACAGTAACAAAATAAACAACCCCATTTTAAAATGAACCAAAGACCTTAACAGAGACCTCACCAAAGTAGACATACAGGTGGCCAGTCAGCATAGGAAAAAGGCTTCACATCATATGTCGTCAGAGAAATGCAAATTAAAGCAACAAAGAGATACAAATACACACCTCTTAAATGGCCAAATCCAGAAGACTGACAATGCCAGATCTTGGTGAGGATGTGGAACAACACGAACTCTCACCAGTTGCCAGTGGGAATACCAAATGCGACAGCCACTTTGGAAGACGGTTGGTGGTTTCTCACAGAACTCATGCTCTTGCCATAAAATCCACCAACTGCAGTCCTTGAAATTACCTAAAGGAGTTGAAAACATATCCACATAAAAATCTGCACATTGATGTTGATGGCAACTTTACTCATTATTGTGAAAACTTGGAAGCAAGCATCATATTCTTCAGTAAGTGAACAGACAAACTGTGGTACAGCCAGACGATGAAATATTAGCGCTAAAAGAAAATGAGATCGCAAGCCATGAAAAGGCATGAAGGAATCTGAAATGTATGTTACTAAATGAAAGAAACCAATCTGAAGAGGTCACGGACTTTCTGATTCCAACTACATGAATCAAGACAGTAAAAATAAATTAAATAAATAAAATAAAATAAAATAAAATAAAATAAAATAAAATAAAATAAAATAAAAATCAGCGGCCACTAGGCATGTGGAGTGAGGAGTGGAAAGGGGAAGGAGAAAATAGTGGTGCACAGAGGATTTTTAAGGCAGTGAAAATATACTATATAATATCATAACGATGGACATATGTCATTCTACTTTATCCAAACCCATAGAATGTGCAACACAGAAAGTGAACTGTAATATAACTTATGAGCTTTGGGTGTTTATGGCATGTCAGTGTATTTTCATTAATTGTAATAAATGTATCATTCTGGTGGTAAGGCTATGCATGGGGGTATTGTGGGAAATCTCGGTGCCTTCTCAATTTTGCTGTGAACCTAAAACTTCTCCACTGAAATTAAGTCATAAAAAATAGATTTTTTAAAAAAAAGTGCATGTCTTTGACAACTAAAATTAGGACTAGGGCTAAGGAAGGGCTTCTAATTCTTTAATACATGGATTCATTCAACAGAACCTTATTGAGTACCAACTATGTGCTAAGCCTCATTTATTATTTTAGTTTAACATTGTGAATATATTACCTTAAGAAACATGAAAAATTGGAAAAGCTAAATAACATAAAAAATGAAAACAAGTGGCCAATGTAATTTAGCATTCATAGTATGAAAACCTCTTCTATAACTGGAAATGTGTTGAAGACCCATCTTTATGTTGTTTCATAACATATAACTTTGATTCTAGCTAAATTACTACTTACATTGCTTTGTCTCTGACAGGAAAGATGCAAACTAGAGCATTCATGTTTAACCATACGTTGCACTCTTTGTCACTTTCTTTGTTCACTTAACACGTACACCTAATCAAGTGTTTCCGAAACCCAGAGCCTAGATCAAGAGCGGGAAGTCTTATGGTCTAAGATTTGGATGGGGTATTTGTGGATTATTTACACAATCATTTACTTCTAAAAATAAGTGAAGGAATTTTATAACTATAGAATGAGATTGTTGACAGAGAGGAAAGAGGAAGTAGAAATTATCTAGAAGAGGCAGTTTTTAAAATACCCACAGAACAGCCCCCTGCCGTGTTTGGCTTGCTGCAGTGCAGGTTCTGATAGGTCACAGGGCAAATCCAGCTTTTTGAACGATGGCTACTTGAAGAAAGGATCGATGCAACGTGCTCTCCGTATACATCCAGGAAATGCACAGCCAGGAAGACATTTTCGATGGTATGCATTAAGAAAGACATCTGGGGAATTCTTCCACGAGGAACAAGATGGATTGGATCTTACCTCGGGCTTCCTCGTGTCCCACCTTTCCCAATTTCTTCCACGTTTATATCGCGAAATTCCAAGAAGGGCATGAGATACCATGACAATAAACAGTCTGCACAGCAGAATCCCTCCCCCGCAGCAGTGAATAAAATGAAATGTATCTCTATGAGGTCTGTTTATGCAGTTTTCCTCAGACGTTTCCTTGGCAGAACTGAAGTGTAGCTTGCCTTTTCATGACTTAGGCTCTCCTGTAAAAATTATCTTCAATATACACTCCTTTGTATCTCTACTCCTTTGTATGTATGTATGCGATACATCCTCCTTTGTATCTGTAAACCATGATTCACTAAAAAACCAAACCTCTCCCCCAAATCCCCACCGTGGACTCTCCTCCCCAGTCACCTGAGCACTTCATGTTCATTTTATTCTTCTCTTTGTCTTGTAGCTGAAGAAAAAAAATAGGAAGTTCTGTTTGTAGGACGTTCAAAATGATGTAAAACATCAAAGTCCAAGTAAGAAAACTTCGTCTAGGGCCGGAGATCGATGCATTGCATAGATAGTAATAAAGCAGGAGGAGCTCACTTTATGCAATAGAGTTGTATTATACCGTTTATTTCAATGGTTTTAGAGAAAATACGCTGCTCCATATCAGGTGCAGGGAATCTGCAATTACCTTATGGAAATAAAATTCTAAATTAAGATTAGATGACGAAATGAATATTTGAGCCATTAAGCGAATAGATACAGTTACTAACTGTAGTAGAAAGAGATAGAGTAGAAATAGAAAGAGAAGCAAGTATTTTTTTTTAAATCAATGGGTTGATTTTCTTATGTGTAATTGACACACAATATCCTATGACTTTCAGGTGTATATCCTAGTGATGCAATACTTAGATACATTATGATATGATCCTCATAAGTCTGGTTGCCATCTGTCACTGTACAAACCTATTATGATATTATTCATCTATATTTCCTACGCTGTATGTTACATCCCCATGGCTTCTTTGTTTTATAACTGGAAGTTTGTATCCCTTAATCCTTCTCACCTATTTTATCTGCTGTTGTCTAGTAATCAACATTTTGTTTCCTGTGACCATGAGTTTGTTTCTGTTTTGTTTTAGATTCCACATATAAGTAAAAACATATGGTATTTTTCTTTCTTTGTCTGACCTGTTTCACTTAGCATAATGCCCTTGAGGTCCACCTGTATTTCACAAATGGCTGAGTAATATTCCAGCATGTGTGTGTGGGGGGGGGGTGCGGGGGGTACACATATACCACAACTTCTTTATTCATCCATTCATCCCTCTTTGGATGCCTAGGCTGTTTCCATATCTTAGCTATTGTAAATCATTCTGCAGTGAATGCAGGGGTGCGTCTATTTCTTCAAACTGGTATTTTCATTTTCACTGGAGACATTCCCAAAGGTGGATATTCCCACCCACATGCTGGATCATATGGTAGTTCTATTTTTAATTTTTTGAAGAACCTCCGTCCCGTTTTCCACAGATGCTGCACCAGTTCACATTCCCAATCAGAATATATGAAGGTTCCCTTTTTTTTTACATCCTCACCAACACGTTATTTCCTATCTGTTTTACACATGTAGCCACTATGACAGCTGTGAGGTGAAATCTCATTGTGGTTTTGATTTGTGCTTCTCTGATGATTAGTGATGTTGAGCATCTTTTCATGTGTCTGTTGGCAATCTGTGTGTCTTCTTTGGGGAAAAAAAATGTCTATTGAATCTTCTGTCCATTTCTTTTTAAACAGGTTGTTTCTTTTTTTTTCTTTTTTTTTTTTTTTTTTTGACATTAAGGGATGGAAGCTGTTTATATATTTAGATATTGACCCCTTATCAGATGTATAATTGGTAAATATTTTCCTTCATTCAGTAGGTGGCTTTTTCATTTTGTTAATGTTTTTCTCCGCTGTGCAGAGGTTTTGGGGGTGGATATAATCCCATTTATTTATTTTAGCTTTTCTTATCCTTGCCCAAAGAGATTGGTTCAAAAAAATATTGCTGAGACTGATGTCAGAGATCTTACTGTCTCTGTTTTCTTTCAGGAGTTTTATGGCTTCAGGTCTTACATTCAAGTCTTTAATCCATTTTGAATTTGTTTTTGTATATGATGTAAGATAGTAGCCCAGTTTCATTCTTTTACATGTCCAGTTTTCCCAAAACCATTTATTGAAGAGACTGTCTTTTCCCCATTGTATAGTCTTACCTTTCTTATCATAGATTAACTAGTCATATATGTGTGGGCTTATTTGGGGGCTCTCTATTCTTATGCATTGATATATGTGTCTGTTTTCATGTCAGTACCACACTGTTTTGATTACTGTAGCTTTACAGCATAGTTTGAAATCAGGGAGTGTGAGAATTCCAGCTTTGTTCTTTATCAAGATTGCTTTGACTACTTGGGGCCTTTTGCAGTTCCATAAAAAATTTAGGATTCTTTGTTCTAGTTCTGTGAAAAAAAAAATGCCTTTGATATTTTGCTAGGGATTGCATTAAATCTATAGATGGCTTTGGCTGGTATGGAAAGTTTAACATCAGTCTTTTCAATCCATGAGCATAACATATCTTTCGATTTATTTGTGTTATCTTGTTTCTTTTATCAGTGTCTTATAGTTTTCAGAGTATGAGTCTTTCACCTTGGTTACGTTTCATTCCTGAGTATTTTAATCTCTTTGGTGCAATTGTAAATGGAATGATTTTCTTAGTTCTTGTTTCTGATAAATCATTAGTAATGTACAGAAATGCAACTGATTTCTAGATGTTAATTTTGTATCCTACAACTTTACTGAATTCACTTATTACTTTTGATAGTTTTGGGTGGAGTCTTAAAGGGTTTACAGGTATAGTACCATGTCATTTGCAAATAATGATTTTATTTTTTCCTTTCCAATTTGATTGCCTCTTTTTTTTCTTTTTGTTGTCTGATTGCTGTGGCTAGGACTTCCAGTACTATATAGAATAAAAGTGGTGAAAGTGAATATCCTTGTTTTGTTCCTGATATTAGAGAGAAAGCGTTTAGCTTTTCAACATTGGGTATGATGTTAGCTGTGGACTTGTCATGTATGGCCTTTATTATGTTGAGGTCCCTTGTATCCATACCCACTTTCTGAGAGTGTTTATCATATATGGATGTTGAATTTTTTCAAATAATTTTTCTGCATCTATTGAGATAATATTATTTCATCCTTTGATTTATTAATGTGGTATATCACATTGATTGATTTGTGAATGATGAACCATCCTTGCATCTCTGGAATAAACCCCATTGGATCATGGTGTGTGATCCTATTAAAGTATTTTTGAGATCAGTTTTCTAATATTTTGTTGAGGGTATTTGCATCTATATTCATGAGGGGTCTTGGTCTGTAGTGTGTGTGTATGTGTATGTGTGTGTGTGTGTGTGTGTGTGTGTGTGTGTGGTGTCTGTCCAGTTTTGAAATAAAACTCAAAAAATGCATTTGAAAGTATTCCATCCTCTTCAATTTTTTTGGAATAATGTGAGAAAAATAGGAACTAACTCTTCTTTAAGTATTTGATTATTTGGTAGAACTCACCTATGAAGCTGGCTCATCCTAGATTTTTGTTTGGAGAGTTTTAGTCCTAGATTTTTGTTCTGGAGAATTTTTTAATTAGTAATTCCATTGTATTACTTGTACCTGGTCTGTTTAGATTTTCTATTTCTTCATGATTCAGTCTTCAAAGGTTGTGTGTTTGTAGGAATTTAACCATTTCTTCCAGGTTGTCCAATTTGTTTGCATGTAATTATTCATGATAGTTTTTTATGATCCTTTGTGTTTTTCTGGTGTCAGTTGTAACTTCTCTTTCATTTCTGATTTTATTTATTGGTCTCTCTCTCTCCATGAGTCTAACTAGAGGTTCAATGATTTTGTTTATCTTTTCAATGAACCAGCTTTTAGTTTTATTGATCTTTTCTATTGTTTTTGAGTATTTCAGTTATTTTCACTTTGGTCTTTATTATTTCCTTTATTCTACTCACTTGGGTTTTTGTAGTGTTTATTTATTTATTTATTTAGAGAGAGAGAGAGAGAGAGCAGGGGAGGGGCAGAGAGAGAGGAAGAGAGAGAATCCCAAGCAGACTCTGCACTGTCAGTGCAGAGCCCAACACAGGGCTCAATCTCATGAACAGTGAGATCATGACCTGAGCTGAAATCAAGAGTCAGAGTTGGACACTTAACTGACTCAGCCACCCAGGCGCCCCTCCTTTCTTCTACTGATTTTGGGCTTTGTTCTTCTTTTGCTAGCTCATTTAGGTATACAATTATATTGTTTATTTGAGATTTTTTTTTTTGTTTCTTGAGGTAGGTCTGTATTGCTATCATCTTTCCTCTTAGAACTGATTTTGCAGTGTCCCATGGATTTTGGAAAATTGTGTTTTCATTTTTACTTGTCTCAAGGTATTTTTTGGTTTCCTCTTTGATTTCTTCATTGACACATTGGTCGTTTATTGGTATGTTTAGTAAACACATGTTTGTGTTTTTTCAGTTTTCTTCTCTTGATTTCTAGTTTCATAGTATTGTCAGAGAAGATGTTTGATATAACTTCAGTCTTCTTGAATTTATTAAGACAATCTGTTCTGGAGAATGTTCCATTTGCACTTGAAAAGAATATATATTCTGTAGTTTGGAAATGAAATGTTCTATATATAACTATTAAGTCCTTCTGGTCTAAGTGTCATTTAAGGCCAATGTTTCCATATTGATTTTCTTTCTGGATGATGTATCCATTGATGTTATGTGTTAAGGTGTTAAGTCATTTACTATTATTGTATCATTGTTAATTCCTCCCTTTAGGTCTGTTAATATTTGTTTTATATATTTAGGTACTTCTAAGTTGGGTAAATAAATATTTACAAATGTTATGTCTTCTTGGCTTAATCTGTTTGTCATTTTGTAGTGCCCTTTTTTGTCTTTGTTACAGTCTTTGTTTTGAAATGTCTGATATAAGTATAGCTATCTCAGCTTTCTTTTCATTTCCATTTGCCTGGAATATCTTTTTCCATCCCTTCTCTTTCAGTATGTCTGTCTTAAATCTGAAGTGAGTCTCCTGTAGGCAGCATAGAGATGAGTCTTGTTATATATTTATATACTTATATGTATTTACATATTTAAATACTTGTATATATAAATTAATATATAATATATTTTTAATATATGCTTGTATATTTACATGTATACGTGTGTAGATACATGTATATGTATAGATATATAGATATAGATATATATATATGTAGGTAGATAGATAGTGGTCTATTTGACTTGATAATCACTTATGTTTTATATGCATTCCAAAAGCAGCACATTTTTACCTCCCCTCCAATTTTATATTTTTGACATGATATTTTGCATCTTTTTATTTTGTGTATCCCTTACGTACTTATTGTGTTTACAGCTGATTTGACTACTTTTGCTTTTTAATCTTTATACCAGCTTTTTAAATGGCCATCCACTGCCTTTACTATGTAAATGCTTTTACCGGTAAGATTTTTTTCATATATTTTATTCTTAGTTATGACCTTTTTTCCACTTAAAGAAGACCTTTAACATCTCTTGTAAGTCTGATTTGGTACTAATGTACTCTTTTCATTTTATTTGTGTAGGAAAATCTTTACCTCTCCTTTAACTCTGAATGATAATCTTGCTGATTAGAGTATTCTTAGTTTTAATTTTTTTTTCCCTTTCATCTCTTCAAATGTATCCTGCCACTCTTTTCTGGCCTGTGAATTTTTTTTTTTTTTTTTTTTTTTTTGAAAAATAAGCTGATAGCTTTCTGGGGTTTTCTTTGCATGTGACTCTTTATTTTTCTCTTGCTGCCTTTTAAGGCTTTTGTTTTTTACAGTTTACATACTATAACATTTATGTGTTTAAATTATACAGTTCAGTAGTTTTTAGTATAATTACAGAATTCTTTTTTTCTTTTGAGAGAGAGAGGGCATGCTGCACCGGGGCCATCTTGACAGGACGCCTGGAGCTTGGGCGTGGTGTGGACAGGGGGGCCCAGGGCACACTGCACCAGGGCTACAATGGCAGGGGGAGGGGGTGGTCAGCTGGAGCTGGTATGCACCAGGGACCCAGGGTGTGCTGAGGTAGTTCTAGTAGACTGGCTAGAGGGACTCTGCTCCTATCCCACTATCAAGTTAGAAAGGAACTAAAAAATGGCCACCACTAGTGTCTTTGACCCCAGAACAAGTTCCAGCAATTCCCTGACCTTTTGGTGAACACTCTAGGATTTGTAAATGGATTTCTTTCACTTATAGTCTAATTACTCTTTAAACTGTTCTTTTTTT
Organism: Leopardus geoffroyi; assembly: GCF_018350155.1. NCBI lineage: Eukaryota > Metazoa > Chordata > Mammalia > Carnivora > Felidae > Leopardus > Leopardus geoffroyi. The sequence goes on along the minus strand of NC_059326.1, from coordinate 10,596,459 downwards.
GCCGTGCTCCAGGGCGGGCAAGTCTATGCACAGGTTACCGTGTTGGGGTGACCTCCTTCTCTCCTACTCTTCTGTATGTGTACTGATGTTTATTGTTTGTTGTGCAGAAGCTGTTCAACCAGTCCTCAGCTCTTCAGGAGGAATTACTCTCTATATAGGTGTAGATTCATCGATACAGAGTGTCCAGAGGAGAACTTGCATTCAGAGTCTTCTTACACTGACATCTTGGCCATCTTGGAACCTCTCCAATGGGCTGATTTTTTTTCTCACTGTGTATCCCCTGCATTCATGGTGGTCCAACCCTAGAATACCACATAGCTATAACAATAGAAGGACTTATGTGAGAGTTAGGAGTAATCTTCACTTTCTCATATTGAAAAGGACTGATTTGGGGGATTGGGTATTGTGTTATATTACAATCATCTAATTTAATATGTCAAAGTAGAGGGTTAAAGTCAGCCTAAATCAGGAACCAACTGTCAAATAGTCAAGAATTTCGCAAGCTGGTTGTTAAACTGTCGATAACTTGAAAGCAACCATAGGGGTGGTATTTACACCACAGAGAAGAGTAAGTGCTATAAAGTGGGTCCTTTTTTTTTCTTCCCAGAAAGCCAATGTATCAGCACACGACTGAGCACCAATGTCATGTACAACACATGGAAGGAAATGAGGATGCTTCAAAGGTAGTGTCTTATTCTTCTTGAAGCGTTTCCACTCTATCTAAATAATCTATCCACCTATTGTATGACAGTGGCAGAGTGTTATTATTATTATTATTATTATTATTATTATTATTATTATTATTTCTGTTTTACATATTTGGAAACTGAAATAATGATGCATAGTAATTAATAATGCAAAGTAATTCCTATCAGGATAAAACCAGGCCTAAAGCCCAGGCTTTTGGATTTGCCACAATATTTGTGCTATTCTGGTTTTGAGATACAGCATCACAGGACTGTATTTTTTGCAATTTAGGACTTCCAATTAATATTAAGAGATACTATATTTTCAAAATTAATAAAGGAAACAAATCATGAGAATTAAATATGCCATATATCACTTAATGAGGGATGGTTGGACATGAGAAAGTTTGAAGATACGGTAAATATTTCCTACAGATATATTTATTTGTCAACATTAGGTGAATCTTCTGCTGGTTGCTTTTGGGTATAGAAAAAAGATATCAAAGAAATGGAACACGTACATGTTTCCCTGAGAAAGATTATTTCATTATAATTAGGAATCCTGAACAGACATGAATTGCTTAAGAATGTTTACAAAGCAAAATAACAACAAAGGAAACGCATTTTGCTCAAACTGGAAACCTATGCACTGAGGGGTTGATCAAAGGAGGCCTCCTGGAGGGAAGGAATTTTGAGGTGTGTTTTTCAGGAAATGTCAGCTAAAGCCGAATTGATGAAGGGGACAGGAAAAGATATTGGCAGCTGGTGTGCTAGAATAGCTAAGCAAGGACTTCCTTCCCCAAAGTATTTCCAGCCTTCTGGACATTGCCCTAGATAATGATACCTCTTCTAGGAATGAAGAAAGGAAGCTCAAACCAGACAATATTATTACACCTTTTCCAGTCTGCTAAGACAACAGAGGTTGAAAAATTAATAACAAAATTGATTAAAGCCTAGGATTTTCATTTTCCTTTCCACCACTTTCCTAAGTCATTCCAGTCATTCCTTAGTCACTTCCTTTTGACATTCCAGTAGATAAATCACTGTATCAGGTATAAAAATATCTGAGAAAAATTTCCTATTATTCTCTCTGAAGCTACATGACCATCTTGTGTTAACAAAATTAACAAAAACCTAGCAGGGGCACCTGGGTGGCTCAGTCAGTTAAGCATCTGACTTCGGCTCAGGTCATGATCTCGTGATTCGTGGGTTCGAGGCCCACGTCGGGCTCTGTGCTGACAGCTAGCTCAGTGTCTGGAGCCTGTCTTCAGATTCTGTGTCTCCCTCTCTCTGTCCCTCCCATGCTTGCTCGCTCCCTCTCTCTCTCTCTGTCTCTCTCTCTCTCAAAAATAAATAAAACAAAAAAAATTAAAAAAAAAAAAAAACCTAGCAGACAAACATCTAAACTCATAAACCAAATGGATTAGGGGATGGTGATTTGCATTACAAAAAGAGCCTTTTGTTTTATAAAAAGATTCACCATTGTTTTATTAATTTATTTAAGAGCAGTCTATATTTCAGGCCCTGTAGACACAAGGTGGTGTAACACAGGATCCACCGCCTCCCGGATCTCAGAGTGTACGAGAGGAGACCAGCGTGTTCTGACATAATGATAGTCACATTCAATTGTTATAATAGAAGTTCAAATACCATAGGAATACAGTGATCAGGACAGTTAACTGTTACAGATGTTGGGCACGTTTATAAACAGAAAGTGTTGATTCAAGTGGAAATGAATGGGTTCACCAGACCACAAAAGGATAGCTCTCCTAAAGGATGACACAATAGAAAAGTAAGCAAGTATTTAAAAAAAAAAAAAAAAATCCATGTGTCGCCATGGTTTCCGCTGTGTTCATGGTGTTCCAATCAAGAAGACCACTTCGATATAATAACCAACGGGTTCACGGGATATTAGGAATAATCCTCACTTTGTGTCACAGGAGGAAAAGGTGGTTGTTGTGGTTATGATCAGAGTGGAGAAACTGAAGTTTCTGGACACAGATAGCTTAGGTAGAAGCGACGGGAAATCACTGAGCATTTTTAACAACAAGAATGGTGTGTTCTGCTTTCTGATGTTTTAAAAAGATCATTTCAGAGATGATAAAGAGGGTGGATTGAAAGATAGCATGCTTCAAATCAAAGCTTCCTTAATCACGTTTAAAATGTAATTTTATTTACAAGAGTCCTGTGCGCATAGAGCAAATGCCCAACCCAGCCCCTGTAGCAAGTGGGTCACACCTCAGGTATGTCAGGTGACATCCAATAAAGCACAAAAGTTTTAGTGCCACGAGCTTCTATTTTTCGGTGGCACAAAGCAGTTCTGCTTAGAGCAAGGGTCCCAACTTTAAGCCTGGTAAACTGTGATTGATCTTGTACCATCCACACCATAAATATTTTCAAAGTATCAACACACTGACTCCGAATCGTTCAGACGTATAACTTCCCACTTATTTATCTTCCATTTCCCGACCAAAAATATTAAGGTTTTTGAAACCTTAAGGTAACTTGTCTTTTCCTTTGCTTTGAGATATGGCCCTTGAAGCTGAACTACCGGCAAAGCTGGTGTAGAATTCAGTTCATCCTTGGAGATAAACAAAAGAAAACTTACAAGGAGATTTCTCAAAATGAGGACAGCAACACATAGGGGTAGGCTCTACGTATTTTTCCGAGGAATTTCAAAGTTGAGCTTAGAGTCTGCCTCTGTTGGCTAGCGTCCTGCTGAATGAATGATTTTCAAATCTAGAAAAAAATAAAATAATTAAAGAAAACTGCTTCTGAGGGTACTGTAAAGGACTGAAGGAAGCCGCGATTGTTCAAGTTAATGTTCTGGTATAGCCAGAGATTGTGGCAGGCGGTTGTTTTATCCTTGTGTTTTACATCATCTTAATTTAGAAATCATCTTTTGGCATTTATGACCCCAATTCTCCTGTATCAGTATAGCACATTACTATCCTCTTTTTCATTTTTTACTTTAAAAAAAAGGTGAAAGACTTCTTAAAACTCAGTCTCAAACTTCAACCAAAGAATCCAGGAGAATGATGCCCTACCTGCCATTTATAAATAACCAGGTAGATCGTATTGTAAGTCAGAGAGCCTGAAAATCAATTAACTCTATTCCTTTCATATTTTTATCTGTTGTTAACAGATCTTTTGTACTTTCTTAGCCAAGGACAGGAGGAAGAATGTCTGGCTATGGCAATTTATCTAGTATTGACTCAGACTGTAGACTGCTGAAAATTTTTCAGCCATTGGCTTTTAGAAAAATAGATCTATCTGTAAGGCCGCTTGCATTTGTGAGTTCATTTCAGTCACAGTTTGATTTATCACAGCTCAATTGATGTTAGGCCATGACTAATTCCTTCAAAACCTTAAAGCTACTGCGCTTTTATTGCACAAGAATTTAGGAGACCGTCCAGACGCTAGGTGGGTAATTTGCAAATTGTCAATCAGTGGTGTTGAGGGTGATGGGAAAGTAGCCTGGTCTGCATAATTGTTCAAAGAATCATCTAAAAACACTATTTCAATGCTTCTTATTGGATCAAGACTAGATTCCATACCCTAGGATCCAATCCATTCAACTTACAGACCTCACTAGATCTCTCTGAGCTCCTCTCCTGCTCTTTCCTGGTGTCAACTCTCTCACTAGCTTGTACCCTATGGCTTGCCTATTCCAATATTATTTCGTACCTTTGTCTTTGTGGTTCACATCCACCCTAGAATATTCTCTCCATTAAATTAAATCCTTGAGGCGCCTGGGTGGCTCAGTCGGTTACACGTCCAACTTCGGCTCAGGTCATGATCTCACGATTCATGAGTTCGAGCCCCACATCGGTGCCAACAGCTCAGAGTCTGGAACCTGCTTCAGATTCTGTGTCTCCCTCTCTCTGTACCCCTCTCCCACTTATGTTCTATCTCCTGCTCTTTCAAAAATAAATAAACATTAAAAAATTTTTTAAATGAACTAAATCTTCAAATTTATTCAAGACCTGGAGTTTAAAAGTTCACCTTAGCAAACATATGCCATACTTCAAAGATACCTTGGTACCCACAAAGGCAGAAAATATAATACCCTAAATCCTTTGTTATGTATTTTTAGCTCTTTCATTCATACATCATAGGACTTTATTGCTGTAAAGGACTCTAGAGGTTGTTTACAGAAGGGGATGGTGAGAACCAGAAAGATGGAAGGATTTTTCCAGTTACATAAAATGGTACAGTGATGACTGATACTTCTGAAGAGAGTCTGGAGACTCAGTGATATCATGAGATTAACTCATAGTCATCAAAAGATGGCTGACTTGTGTTCATTACAGCCTCACCGTTAAATCTGAGTCTCAGAAAACAGGCATTCCAGGTAATTCTGTGTGTCATCTCCCAGTCCTTCAGAATAGGTATTCTTCAGAGCATCATATTATGTTCTCACTCCACGAGCAAACAGAATCTGTTGTGTTTTGGAAAGTTTCCACAGTTGTTTTGTGTGGATTAAGGTTCCTCTTCCACTTTCCCATAGCAACCATTTCCTTTCTCAGAGCACATATCTACCATTTTTATCATTGAATTGAACTGTAGTTACCAATTATTATAATAATGATATTATAATTGGATTATAAAATCTTGAGGGCAAGGATGGGGATTGTTTTGTATCATTGTATCGCAACGTGTAGAACAATGTCTTGAACGCAGAAAGGATGGTAAAATATGTTGAATGAACGAATGAACGTTTATGCCTTTTTTTCCAAACTTAAATGCATAGGCTACAAGACAAGTTTTAGTTCTTGTTCGCTTAAAGCAGTCATTTAAAGCTTAATCAAGGCTTTTAAATAAAAATCTACTAGAGGAGCACCTAGGTGGCTCAGTCAGTTAAGCGTCCAACTTTGGCTCAGGTCATGATCTCACAGTTCATGGGTTCAGGCCCCGTGTTGGGCTCTGTGCTGACAGCTCAGAGCCTGGAGCCTACTTTGGATTCTGTGTCTCCCTCTCTCTCTTTGTCCCTCCCCTGCTCATGCTCTGTCTCTGTCTCTGCCTCTCTCTCAAAAATAAATAAATATGTAAAAACATTAAAAACCTACTAGAACATGAGTCACACATTTAAATGCCTATCGATGCAAACAGGGAACACAAATGAACACAGCCAGGCCGGGTGTGAGAAATACAATACTACAGTATGAGCACAATGATTAGAAAATGATATTAATAATGATTAAAAATGTGGCAAAGAACCTAAGTCTCAACTAACCTGGCTGATTCTTACCATGTCATAATGGAAACCCAATGATTTTTACAGAGAGACTAAGGTTGAGATTTGAATGTAAAATATCTCCAGGTTAAAATATTGCCAATCCATTCATTTTTCAAGAAAAACACTGTGTGGACAAAACAGATCTTTCTACGAGCAGCCCATTAGCCATCAGTCCTTAGACTTCCGGTCTAGAATCAAAGAAATGCATCTAGAAGCTCTGGAGGGGTCATGGAACCCAGTACTCCCCATCTTCCTTGTTGGGAACGCCTGGGGTATGTGGACAGCATCGTGCTCCAAATGTGCCACCGTGAGAGTCAGAGGAACAGAGAGCCCTTTACTCCAATCCAGGACCTACAACGGCCAAGAAAAGATAGCGCAGATATACACTGCTGGCAGGCTCTGCACCTTGACAAGCCAGTAATTGGCTTGACATTTTTAAAATAGGAAAGCAACGAGACTTACGCACTCTAAATTGACCATGAAATGCTCTCGAAGCAAAATTACCACCAAGCCTATCTGAAACATCTTCCCAGAAAAGTAGGAAGGGGGAGGACTAGGCTGGGGGAAGCCACTTTCTTAAGCTTACAGATGCTGCTTTGGCTACGTATTTACGCAAATTCTTCCAAGAGTGGTGTGTAATTTGATTGAGATCTTTTGTATATCATACAGAGGAGCACATGCGCAAGGAGGGGCTTTTTCAGAAGCGTGGTATAGTTTAGAACATAGTACACTACCTGTTACACAGTTTACACAGCACGCCATGCCTTCATAAGCCCAAACGGTTTTCAACTACAGAAAGTCAAATCTCCTACTTGTATGGGAACTCATATATTTTTTTAGATAAAGACAAACAAACAAAACCACTCAGGCAGCTAATGCACACACGCACACAGACGTCCTGAGCTAGGTAAATAGCATTGTTTTGTTAAAAACAGAACCGCACCAAACTGCCTTGTGTGTGGATGGGCCTAAAGGGGCATTCAGTCAACTCCAAGTTTGTTGATCAGCCCAGCGTGAAATGGAGAACGCTGGCTGTCAGAAATAGCATCCCATTAAAGGGAACTTGGAAAGAATCTACCGACCGTGGTCATGTTCGGCCGGCTAGCACTGCGTGCTGCCATCCCTCGCTCGACAGCCTTTTTGAGCTCCTGTGGTGTGCCAAGGCACTGCGTGGACGCCAACGCTCATCTCTCACCCTGTCCTGCTTCCATGTTGCTCCAGAGACATCCATTTTCAAGATTAGGTACTCCAGGTACGCGGCTCCTCAAAGTGCAAAATATAATCATTTCGAAAATGTTGATGTTTTCTCTGAGCCCCCTGGGCGTTATTTGACAAACAAAACAGAGGGTCTCAGCCCAAGCCCAGAGAACAGATTCTTTTCATGCAACAGCCGAGCTGGGACTCGAGTCTCAGTGACTGAGTTTCTGCTGACCACGTGCTTTCTGCCATTCTACCAAGCGTCTCTTCCCTAGCCACCGACAGCAGTCATTTGGTTCCCAGCTGGCCCGTTTCCAGTTCTGGGGTTGGCTGGAGATACGAGAGCGTTACACTAAAAAGAATTCTCAAAACTTGAGTCAAATATCCTAGCTCGACTTTACCTTACGCAACTCACTTCACCTTTCCTGGACTTGGTTCCCCTTCTGTAAAACAATTAGATGATATCTGCCCTTCTAAGTGCAGAGGACTGTAATGAGAATCACAGCAATTTACACACGCGAAATCAGAATGTAGAATTTATCCACGTAGAAACAGACCTTCTTAAGTCAGAATTCCCTATCAGTATTTATTTGGTTTTGCTCACTCCAAGATCTTAATGATTAATTGTAAGTTGGAAGACTCAAATCTAGCTATATAGAGCAGGGCATTCTTTAAGATGATAGAAATAACAACAACAACAACAACAAACTCCTGTCATTGAAAATGATCAACTTTGCTCCGGAATTAGAGTATACCATTCACTTTCCATATTTATATACAGAGAACTGGATTCTGGTATCATTCTCTAGTTTACTCCCACTGACGAATGGGTAGTAACCTTATCTAGTAGGGCTAAAAGATCATTCTAGTCTGCTCTAGTCTTCATCTCTGAAGTTACAAACCTAGGCATCATCGCTTACTCCCATAACCCAGTCCCGTCAATTCTGCCTCTCCTTTCTCTTCAATCAGTAGACTCTGCCCCAGCTCAGTCTGAATAGCCTTTCCTTATCTGGATTATTTCCCTGACCTCCACACTGGTCTCCCTGCTCTAGGCTGCTTCTGCTCCAATCTTTCTATCACACAACTATTCTAGTTTTCCTCCTAACGCACGCATTTGACCAGGCCATAGCCCTGCTCAAAACCCTTCAGGGACCTTCCATTGCCTTTAGACGTTAAGACTAAGCTCCCTACCTGGCTTTCAAACCCCTCCAGCTCCCCTGCCTCCTTTCCTGTTTATCATCTTAAACATGCCACCATATCCCCTTTTGCTTTTAGGCCTTCCCATGTGCTATTTTTCTCTCAGCCTGTGATGCTATTTTTTTCCCCAATCCTGGTGACAACATGTAACTGAGCAAGATCTGATTCATCCACTTTATTTTATTTTAACATTTATTTTATTTTATTTTATTTTTTATTTTACTTTATTTTATTTTTTAACATTTATTCATTTCTGAGAGACAGAGAGAGAGACATAGCACAAGCAGAGGAGGGTCAGGGAGAGAGGGAGACACAGAATCCAAAGCAGGCTCCAGGCTCTGAGCTGTCAGCACAGAGCCCAATGCGGGGCTCGAACCCACGAACTGTGAGATCATGACCTGAGCCGAAGTCGGACGCTTAACCAACCAGGCGCCCCACCCCACCCCCGGCAGTTTAAATTTCATCCAGTTTAAATTTCACTTCCTCACAGGACCCTGCTGAACCCCCAGAGTGGGTTAGAGCACCCTTCACTTTCCCTCTAGTAGCAGTGCTTTATACATTATGGTGACATGTCTGTCCTCCCTGCTAGACTCTGAGAACCATCAGATGGGTGGGATCTACTTCATTGTAGCACTGTATCCACCCTGCCTAGCATGGTGGGGAACACATGCCAGGGTCTCAACATCTACTGACAGAGAAGTAAATGACCGAGTGAGTTAATATCTCTTGCCATTATCTACCCCCGCCCCTTCCCTCCCTTAGTCTACCTCTTGCATGCTTTAGTATTTGCTTCTTTTCCGGGGCTTTTATTTATAATCGCGTATAGTTTTTAATTTTGCTGATGTTTGATGGATAGTCTGTAAGTACTGATTTTGTTCGCTGACTTCCCTTCATAACTATACTTCACCAGACCCTCCACTTCTCGAGGAGTGCTGTGAAATATTAGTCCTCACTTCTAAAACGAGAAGGGGTGGGGGGGTATATATCTACTCTTGTTCAAAACCTGTAAGCCATTTTGGTGAATGAAGCACGTTTTAAAGCATACTTCACTAAGTAATACAGTGCACTTCCACAGGGCTATATTAAGAAATTTATAGGCCCCAAACAGTCTTAAATCTTGAATGCACTGCTCCACCTAATTTGAGACAGACTTCTCAAATTCAATACAAAACTTTGTTGCAAAAGTTAGCAAGGATTTTTCTAATTTTGCTTTTGGAAAGATTTTCTAACAAGTGAATTATTTAATTCGCAATTAGCTATGATTTTCAGCTAGTGATCATTCATACTTAGGAATATTTGTGAAATGACAAAAACCGAATCTCCCTGTTGTTTTCAAATTAAATTTGGTAGAGTTTTCATTGTTTTTCCAATGTGTAGTTTTCATATTTCAGAGGCAGTAAAAAATTGTAGGACTTAAAATACTTTAAAGGCCCCTGAAAAGTGGGTAGGCATTAGTTATTATGCTTATAGTGCCCAATGGATCAAATGACCATATGGTTGTAGATATAAATATAGATGAAAGTACACAGAGGAAATAAAAGGTCTGGGATTATATACAATGAACTGGCAACGGTCAATTCTAGGAAGGGAATCGGGATTGGAAGTGGAGGGTTGAGGAACACTAGCTTAATTCATAATGTCTGCATATTTCACAGAGAACATATTCCTATATTTGTGTAAAAATACATTTTGAAAGATGACTTCGTATTTTTTAAATTAATTATAAAGAGAAGGCTGGAGTAAGAGATGTCATAGGCATGAAAGATTTTTAAGTAGGTATGGGTATTTTTAATGATAGAAATATTTTTTTTAATTTTTTGAGTTTATTTATTTTGAGGGAGACAGAGACAGTGTGAGTAGGGGAGAGGCAGAGAGAGACAGAGAGAGAGAGAGAGAGAGAGAGAGAGAGAGAGAGGGAGAGAATCGCAAGCAGGCTCCACACTGTCAGTACAGAGACCAATACGGGACTCGAACCCACGAAACTGCAAGATCATGACCTGAGCCGAAACCGAGAGCTGGATGCTTAACCAATGGAGCCACCCAGGTGGCCCTAATGATGGAAATCTTTTTAAGCTGTTTTTACCAGGATGTAACATATTTAGGTAGATGAAATAGTGTTGCTTTTATACAAAACAAGTAAAAAGCCTCCAAGATAGCTGTCCAAGAACTTCGATATAGTATCTGACCATATCAGGTATTCTTGGAATGGATAATTTGACATATAACTTTTAAAGTAAATCTTCACATGGCTCATACCTGATTTTATAGCTTCTAGACATGCATATTGGAAAAAGAAATTGATTTGAAACTTCTAGTATTAAAATGATGATACTTCAGTGGTAAAAATAAAGGGACCATGTTTCATGAATGTTGTTACTTAGCAGTAGTTTGTTATTTAGTATTTATTCTAAGACTGGAGTTAGTTGCAAAGCATTTCCTAAGGATACTAAACCAAGCATATGTTACCACGGAGGAAGGTGTGGAAATTTTACGTAACACGACCTCATTCTCTCAACATATATTTTATTTTTTTTAATTTATTATGTTTGAGAGAGAGAGAGAGAGAGAGCATGAGCTGGGGAGAGGGGCAGAGGGAGAGACAGAGAGAATCTTAAGCAGACTCCACTGCCAGTGTGGAGCCCACCATGGGGACAGGGGGCTCCATCCCACGACCCGGGGATCATGACCTGAGCTGAAATCAAGAGTCAGACACTTAACTGACGGAGCCACCCAGGTGCCCCTCTCAACATCTATTTTAATGATTACCTTCGCTGACATTTGCAAGCAAATATGGGGCATTTAAATATCAGCAGGAAAAGTGCATTGTGTGTTTTTTTCTTTCAGTATTTTATTTCTGTAATTAAAATTAAGTTGACATATGTCGTATTAGTTTCAGGTGTGCAATGTTTGACGACTCTATACATTTCTAGTGCTCACCATGATAAGCGTGGTTACTCTCTGTTATCAGACAATGTTATTACAATATTATTAAGTTCCCTGTGCTGTGTTTTTCATCCTTATGACTCATTTATTTCGTAACTGGGATTTTGTACTTCTTAATTCCCTTCACGTAGTTTGCCCCTACCCTCTGGCAGCCATCAATTCTCTGTGTTTATGAATCTGTTGGTTTTTGTTTACTCTGTTGTTTCGATTCCATATGTAAGTGAAATCACGTGGTATTTGTCATTTTCCACTGAGACCTCCTTCACTCAGCATGATATTTTCTGGGGCCATCCATGCTGCTGCAAATAGCAAGATTTCATTCTTTTTTGCGGCCGAGTAGTATTCCATTATACATATATACCGCATCTTCTTTACCCATTCATTTCTCAATGAACACTTTCGGTTGCTTCCATATCTTGGCTATTGTAAGTAATGCTGCAGTAAATATAGGGGTTCATTAGTGTCTTCATTTTCTTTGGGGAAATACTTAGCCGTGGAATTACTGGATTGTATGGTAGTTTTGTTTTTATTTTTTTGAGGAACCTCCATACTGTTTTCCACAGTGGCTGTATAAAATATACGTTCCCACCAACAGCGCATGGTAGCTCCCTTTTCTGTAAATCCTCACCAAGACTGGTTATTTCTTGTCTGTTTGATTCTAGCCATTCTGTTTCGTATGAGGAGATATCTCACTGTCGTTTTGATTTGCATTTCCCTGGTGATTAGTGATGTTGAGCATCTTTTCATGTCTGTTGGCCATTTGGATGTCTTCTTTGTGAAAATGTCTGTTCAGGTCCTCTGCCCATTTTAATTGGATTATTTGGCTTTTATGGTGTTGAGCTGTATGAGTTTTTTATATATCTTGGATATGAATCCCTTCTCAGACATATTATTTGCAAATATCTTCTCTCATTCAGGAGGTTGCCTTTTTGTTTTGTTAATGGTTTCCTTCACTGTGGAAAAGCCTTTAGTTTGATATAATCCCAATAGTTAATTTTGCTTTTGTTTTTCTTGCCTGAGGAAACATATTCAGAAATATGTCACTAAGGCCAATGTCTAAGAGATTACCAGCTATGTTTTTTTTAAGAGTTTTTTTGTTACAAGTCTTACCTTTATGTATTTAATCCATTTTTAATTTACTTTTGTGTATGTATAAGGAAGTGGTCCAGTTTCATTCTTTTGCATGTAGCTGTCCAGTTTTCCTAACACTTTTTTATTGAAAAGACTGTCCTTTTTCCATTGTATATTCTTTCCTCTTTTATTGTACATTAATGGACCGTATACACATGGGTTTACTTCTAGGCTGACTGTTCTGTTGGTCTATGTGTCTTTTTTTTTTTTTAATTTTTTTTAATGTTTATTTACTTTTGAGACAGAGAGACAGAGCATGAACGGGGAGGGGCAGAGAGAGAGGGAGACACAGAATCGGAAGCAGGCTCCAGGCTCTGAGCCATCAGCCCAGAGCCCGACGCGGGGCTCGAACTCACGGACTGCGAGATCGTGACCTGAGCTGAAGTCGGACGCTTAACCGACTGAGCCACCCAGGCGCCCCAGTCTATGTGTCTTTTTAACTGCCAATGCCATGCTGTTTTGTTTACTATAGCTTTATAGAATATCTTGAAATCTGGGATTGTAATACCTCCAGCTGTGTTCTTTCTCAAGATTGCTTTGACTATTTGGGTGGGGTCTTTTGTGGTTCCACACAAATTTTAGGATTATTTGTTCTGGTTCTGTGAAAAATGCTTTTGGCATTTTGACAGGGATTGCATTGAATCTGTAGGTTGCTTTGGGCAGTGTAGACATTTTGACAATTTTAATTCTTCCAATTCATGAGAATAGCGTATCTTTCGATTTATGTGTGTTGTCTTCCGTTTCTTTCATCAGTGTCTTTATACTTTGCAGAGTTTGAGTCTTTCACCTTCTTGGTTAAATTTATTTCAGGGTATTTTATTCTTTTTGATGTGATTGTAAATGGGATTGTTTCCTTAATTTCTTTTTCTGCTAAAAAGTGCGTGTTTTAATGCATCCAAGAACATTCTGTTTCACCCATTCAGACAAGATAGTATTATTTTAAATGTCATAGTTTTTATATAGTCTAACCCAGTAAAAAATATTTTTCTAATAATCTGGCAACCACGTAATGGTTTTCCTTTATTAACTAATTAAAAATTTTTGAGGTTTTTTTTTTTAAATAGCCTTCTTTGGTCCTCAAATTTCCTTGGCGCTTGGACATTATTTTCAAATCTAAAATCTGAACTGACCATGATGAACATGAGGACAATTTTGTGTTCCATTTTTTAGTGTGAGGAAAATTATTTATTATCCTTTTATTTCCAAGGAAAAGTCTACAGAAAATGTTAATTGATTCCTTCTGGCAATATTTGAGAACTGGTAAAAGTATCATCCTAAAAACATGGAGGTAGCAAACAATGTTAAAGAAAAAAAAAATGTTGGAAAATCTTAAAGCCTAATTTTCCGAGCAGACATATTATGAAAGAAGAACATGGAGCATTTATTGTAAGGATAAGATACAAGAACAAAGAAATACATAAATCAGTGAGAACAAGATCATCAAAATGTAGGAATATTCAAAAAGTGGCAAGCAGTAAGAAATTAAGCAGTAAGAAAGTAAGCATTATTGGGGAAAAAAAAAAACAGGAGTGACAACAGTAGATGTAAACTGGAGCTGTGAAAAGGAAAATTGAAGAAATTAAGACAATTAACAAATTGCAGTTTTTAGTAGATTGTAGCACTTAGATAAGGAACAGTCTTTTCAAAAAGAAAGCTGTTTTTAAATTCTGATTCTGTTAACTTTGTGACTTGAACCAGATGCTCCGTAAAACCATTCAGCTCAAATGATCAAGTGGAAAATTACCTGCTTTCCAACAGGAAGCCTTGGTCATCCAACTTAGGAACTTGGTTCTATTTTGGCATTGTATCAGTATTTGAGGTAATGTAGAAAAAAGCGGTCAAATTTGAGATAAATTCTGAGCCATCCCAGGTGGGTGTTCTCAGCTGGGTTTAGCCAAAAGCACCTTGACGTTGCTCTGCTTTGGGTTTGGATTTGGCAGAGCTAGGTATTTTGTGACCTCAGATCTGCCTCTCTGAAGCCTAATGTTCATGCCATTCCAATTTCCCTCTTCATTTTAGACTGCCTGAAATGGCCCTCTTTTATTTTGATTAGGTCTTAACTCGTTTTTAAATGTCCTGGAGACAGACGTAAAACTGAACCCAAACATCGAAGTCATATGTACAGGGCCACCCAGACCCCCTGATGGGTCTTATAGGCCTGTGCCCAGCTTGGCAACTGATACATGTTCCAGGCGTTTCTCCTTCAAAGCCCCAGAAAGCAGTAAACTCCCTCTAGATTTTCTAATTTTCAGTGTGGAGAAGATGAATTTTGGAGGAAATAAAAATGTTTTCCAGCTCCTGACGTGAATATATTAATGAAATCCCAACTTCAGCATCTGGCATTTGGAGGCCAAGGAAATTACTCCACGTCTGGGAAGTCCTGGTACATAGCCCAGTACCTGGGGGGGGGGGGGGGGGGGGGGGGGGGTTGAGCAGGCTCAGTAAACACTCCCAGAATGAGATTCAGCAAAACTTGAAGCTTATTACCTTTCCTCTACCCTCCACCAGATCTAAGAGAACATTTAAAAACGGATCTCAACACTGCCTGATGCTGCTGAAATAAGGTGGCTATTCAAGTTATTTTAACTTACAGAAGTTTCAGTATGTCAAAAATATTATTGCTATGATAGCGAGGTTATGAAAAATTAGAGTGGCTAGTTGACTGTTTTTCTTTAAATCCATCCTAAGTCTTGGACTATGTTCAAAGGCTTCCTTTTTTTTCTGGGTTCACCCAAGTGAACTTGACCAGGGGGCACTGAGCCATGTGTGGAGTTTTTTTCTTGTTTTACCTCCCCTATGGCCTTCTCATTTTAATCACCCAAACAGGCCAACGTTCAGTTTCCCTTTTCAGCTGTCTTTGTGGCTGTAAAACAGGGAAAAATAAATAAAACATACCTCTCACCGTGATTCCAATTTTATATTGCTGAGTTCACTCAGACGGACTTTCTGAGCATGGCACCTGTTGGCCCTTTATTAGGAAGGAATAGCCCTCAAGCCTTTCTCCTGCCCAGTGATTTGTTTGGCATCTACCCTGCTCTGGTGTCCACTCATCTTAGATTTTCCAGAAGAGTCTCAGTTTTAAATATTGTGTTCTTCTGTTGTTTTAAGACGCTGAATGTGAAGGGCCACCCCAGAACTCTTCCTGGACCCAAATATCTGCACAGGAGTTACGGCAGTGTGCGGTCAGGCACTACTTAACGGCAGTCTTCACGATGATCTTTTCCCATGGTGGTCTAGGTTTGGTATCCCAGGGAACCAAGCTTTTATCTTGGTAAAAGCTGAATTAGCCCAGCCATTTCTGCAGTGGGTCAAAGGATTGTCTGTTAGCAGATAGAATCCTATAGAGGGGTGCCTGGGTGGCTTAGTTGAGCGTCCGACTTCGGCTCAGGTCACGATCTCACCATTCTTGAGTTTGAGCCCTGCGTCGGACTCTGTGCTGACAGCTCAGAGCCTGGAGCCTGCTTCCGATTCTGTGTCTCCCTCTCTCTGCCTTCTCCCCTGCTCATGCTCTGTCCCCCCCCCCTCTCAAAAATACATAAGCATTATAAATTTAAAAAAAAAAAAAGAAAGAAAGAACCCCATTGTACTCACAGCCAATCACAGATATTCTTGGAGTGGATAGAATGGTTTAAAATATCTCTTCACTGTTCCCAGATGAAGCAGAAGCTTTCTCATATGGGCCTCCAGAAGTCCCTTCTTTCTTGATACCCTTTCTTCCTTCCCTTCCTACCCTCTGTCCACCCTCAATACCTCCTTTGTCACTGACCCTGTGTATGAGCTCTGGGAAATCCATCCCTACTTTCAAAGGTGGAATGGCGCATTCTCACTATCTTCCTAGCAGATCCCTTTCAAAACCAACCTATCTCATGCATAACACAGATGTATTATTCTGCTAGAAAAATCCCTCCTTGGCAGAGGTGTGGATGCGCAGGAATAGAGGTGGTGAAAAGTTCCTTTACCACAGAGGAATAACGAGAATTTAGGGAGGAGAAAACATTTTGCCTAGGAGACCCCACTAATATATATTTTTAAATCATGGTGATTGAAGGTGGCACATTGCCTATCAAGATAATGGTAGCTAATATCACTGAGTGCTTTCCTTAAGATAGACACTGAGCCAAGTGCTTTACTTGGGTTATATTATTTAATCCCCAAAATGACTCTACATAGTAGGTGCTGTTTTTGTTACAATTTTGTTGATGGGGAAACAGATTAGGAAGATTAAATTGCTTCCTTAGAATTAGACAGCCCTGACTTTTGGTTCAGAAGATGCTGTGCACTGTCCACATGATAGTTACTTGAGTGTAAGAGTTAACCCTAGACTGAATTAAAAGGACCTGGAAGTTAAAGAGTTTTATAACCACCCACCACTTGTCTACACACCCTCGCATAGAGATTAGAAGAGTGATCCGCACACATTAAGTACTAACAAATGTTTGTGAAGTGTGTAAAGGCATAGCAGGACTTGCACAGGTGAGTGAAGGCATGTAACCACAATTTTAATTTTTTTTTCAACATTTTTATTTATTTTTGGGACAGAGAGAGACAGAGCATGAACGGGGGAGGGGCAGAGAGAGAGGGAGACACAGAATCGGAAACAGGCTCCAGGCTCTGAGCCATCAGCCCAGAGCCTGACGCAGGGCTCAAACTCACGGACCGCGAGATCGTGACCTGGCTGAAGTCGGACGCTTTAACCGACTGCGCCACCCAGGCGCCCCATGTAACCACAATTTTAGAGCGATGGCCAAGTGTTCACTCTGTAAGGTTACACATATACAAATAAGTGAAGTATAGCAATGACGGGGAACATATTTAAAAAGAGACATGGAAGACCTTAGCCAGCAATAAAAACAAGATAAATATCACCCTGGACCAGAAGTGGAATAGAAATGCAAAATTGTGAGCTGGCTGAACCCAGAAGCCCACCAGGCTCTGGGTCTGGACACGGGCAGTGGCTACCAGGAGGCAAAGATCTGCGGGGTAAAGGGAACTGGAAGTTCTCCATCACATACAGGGCAGGGGCCAGGCTCGCAGCATGAAGGCAGGGCCTGAGGTGGGGCTCTCCTTGATCAGAAAAAAGAGACTAAACAACGAAAGCAAGCTCATGTGGCAAATGTCCTTCCTCCTGGAGCTCTGGTCTTCAGAGAGCTGAGGATCTGAGAAAGCAGCATGTTGGTTCATGGAAATTTGAGACAGCAAGCCAAGTTGCCTGCTGGCTGTGCAAAGGGATCTCCTATCCCCAATATCACAGCAGAACAGGCATCCAAACTACTCTTACTCCTCTTAATTTAGAGGCTCAGAGGGCCAGGATAAGGCACTTGAAAATCCGTTAGCCTGAGAGAGAGAGAGAGACCAAAATACTCTGGAATCTAATATTTAAAAAGCCGACAAAATCGACCATATACACATTCTTACAGAATATTTTATGGACTCAATTTTATAGACTATTTAAAAAAAATTTTTTTTTAACATTTATTTATTTTTGAGAGAGACAGAGACAGAGTGTGAGCGGGGGAGGGCCAGAGAGCGAGGGAGGCACAGGATCTGAAGCAGGCTCCGGGCTCCAAGCTGTCAGCACAGAGCCCGATGCGGGCCTCGAAGTCACGAACCGCGAGATCATGACCTGAGCTGAAGTCGGACGCCCAACCTATGGAGCCACCCAGGTGCCCCGATTTTATAGACTATTTTTGACAAAGCGTTTAAATAAGTATGCTAAATGTGTTCAGGAAGAAATTGAGGCATTCCTTCTTTTAACAAGAAAAGGAAAAAAACTCCATAAAACAAAAACAAGGAAAAATGAAACAGGTACAATAGCAAAGAAAAACAACCAACTCAGACATGAAAAATGTAGTATCAAAGTGAAAATTAAATAGGGTAAATGCCAGAAGGGACAGAGTTGAAGAGAGACTAGTTTATTTGGACAACAGTCGATAGAACACAATCCGTTTTTCAGCTCACATCACAAAGAAAATACCTATTAGGTCTTGACCTTTACTTCCTAGAGGCAGCCTAACATCTATGATACGTGGCTTTTAGTCTACTTCAGACCCTTCCAGTCTTAGTTTAGCAACCATCCCTGATGAGAGCTTTCCAAGAGTAAATGCATCCCGTTTTTGTATATTAAGGATATTCAGTCACTGTGAGTGTATGTAGCCCCCTTTGCTGCAATCCTAACGCAATGAGAAGTGACTTGCCCCTTTCACTCTTCTCAAGGACATTTTGGTGACCAAAGATAGGAGTAGAAGATCCTTGAATGATTCAGTGACCACACCTCCCTGTTCTAACAGATCCCAGAGTGTGGTGGACCCAGTCTGGAAGCCCCATCAGCCCAACATGCAAAGGGACACATTCTTCAGTGAAAGAACGTCTATCTCTGTTGCCGGGAGTTGCAGAGGAAAGAGTTTGGGGATTCAAGGAGGTGTCGGTTACCTTGTCTGAAGAGAGAACCGGGGCTGATATGTTCTGTGCAGTCCAGGGCAAACTTAAACTCCACAAGAAGGGTTGTATATGTGACTCTGAGGAAGTCCCATCCCTGGTTGAGTTTCTAGGTGCGTGGGGGATAAGATGCACCCCCCAAAAAGGTACCTCACCAGGCACTGTATTCTAGAGCCGTAGTCCCTGCTCGAGAAGCTACTACTTTCTGACTGGGAAGGCTTGCAGCTGAGGGTGGCACGCCTCACCTGGGATAGTAACTACCCTCAAAAGGAAACTTCTGCTGGAAGCATGGAAACTAGAAGTACACTGGGGACCTGAGGCCACAGAACACAACGTGTGTGTTGAGTTTTCTTTCGGTTTATTCAGGCTTTTAAAAGTACCGTGGACGGTCTACTTGCCGTCTGGAAGGTTGATGGTCGCCATTATTGAGGATTTGAGTAGAACTAATATTCCCTGGGGCCCTTAATGCGTGGACGTATTTTACACAATGCTACAAAAGTAGCGGTGGCACCTTGAAAGCAGATGAAAGAGGCACTTGATTTGGAGCGTACTCTTAGTGGTGGTTACATCGAGGCGTGTTTCCTGTTCCTTGACTCTGTAGAGTCTCAGACTGAGCATCACCTCTTTCTGGTTCCCCTACAAGGCCACGATAGATTCAAGGTGTGCATGCTGGTCTCTGGAGGCATGTCTCCTGTCCCCGCCCACATCTGGTCTGCCCAGTCATCTCCTCTGGTCAAGCTTTCCTTCTGCCCTTCAGCAATTCTCACCTCCAGAAAACTCTGCCGCCCCGCCTTCCTATCTGGTATAACAATTCCTTTTGATTTTTTCCCGTCTCCATCATTCATTTCCTTTTGTTTCCCTAGAAACACAGAACCGGAAGACACTGTAGGGATCATCTAGTTCAACATCCACATCTTGCAGATGAGAAAACTGAGGCCCAGAGAGAACGAGTTATTATTTTGTTTTAGTGAGCCCTGGGAAAAAAAGATCCTTGAAGAGGAGTCTGGCTCTTCTCAGACAGCTGGCAATATTTCTAGGACTTTACGTCAATAGGGTTTCTCAGAGTGGCAGACTCTTCCTGCAGCCCTTGAGAACGCCCCAGAAGCCCAGCACTACAGGTCATTCTGAAAGTATCTGCTCTCTCTCAGGAATAGGCTGAGTCTGTCTCTGATCTTTTTGGACTCTTTGCATCGTCTGACCCCGTGTGCTTCTTCCTCAGGTTCCTGATAATCCTAACGTCATCCAGAATGTTCTGCCTCCAGCCTGACCCGGTTCTTCATCTCATTGCTTCTGTCAAATATCAATCTCTTTGCCATGGAATTTGCCTACTGACGCAGCAGCTGATTGCATCATTCTGCTCCTCATGAGTGTCTTTTGATGCCCCCTCGTGACCATGAGCAGGGAGCAGGGGCTAGGTTACATTGGGATCAACCCAGCCCCCAGCTCCACAGTGGTTGACACATCCGTTGCACCTGCGTCCCGTGCCTGCCAAGACATAATATGCTGAGGAAGATGTTTGCAGATTTTAGGGCTGATGAGGATGAGACTCTCAGAGAGTTCTTGCTGGACATCTGTGACCCAAGGCTTCTCCTTAGGGGGAATAAAGTGAGACAAACTCAAATGGCCTTAGAACCATAGAATGTTAGTTCTGAACTTGTAAGTAAGAGTTAATCGAGACGGTGGGGCGCCTGGGTGGCTCAGCTGGTTAAGTGTCCGAATCTGGCCCAGGTCACGATCTCGCGGTCTGTGAGTTCGAGCCCCGCGTCGGGCTCTGTGCTGACAGCTCAGAGCCTGGATCCTGCTTTGGATTCAGCGTCTCCCTCTCTCTGCCCCTCCCCCACTCATGCTCTGTCTCCCTCGAAAACAAACATTAACATTTTTAACGAGTCAATCTGGACAAGAGCCCAGTGGGTATCAGATTTAAGAAGGATTCACATCATTTTAGGAGATGATTAAAAACTCAGACTTGGGGGCCCTACCCACAGAGAATATTTACTTGGTCCACAGTAGAGCCCAGGAAAGTGGCTTTTTAATAAACGCAAATGATTTTAATTTGGAGCCCCTCAATATGCACACCTCCTGATGTTGCAAATAAGAAACTGAGGGCCAGGACCTGTTGGTCTCCTACCCAGGTGCAGCAGGCTGAGGCTCCCCAGCCGTGCAGAGAGGAGCTCTCTATCTTTGATCTCGTGCCTCTACATGGCCAAGACTCTTCCCCCGGTGGACTGTTCTCCCAGAAAAACTACCCAGAGGAAGGAGGAAACCTAAGGACGTGAAGGAGAGTGACACAGAAAAAGAATTGGAAAAGCAGTGGGGACGGCTACGAGGGCTTCGCCCTTTCCCCCAAAGAAATTGCCAAGCCAAAGCACCCAGTCAACTCTGGGGAAGCAACCATCAGCCACCTACCAACCCATTAAATGCATGGTCAGTCACTCGCCCAATGAAACACGACACAAGTGTCTACTGAAGCCTTTCTGCCTCCCAGCCTCGCCTTCCTCCTTCTCCATCGCCCTGTTCCCGCTCTTCTTCCTTATTTCACTTCCCTAAGTGTAGCGTGAAATACGACGTTGGAGAGAGAAATTAATTCAAAAGTTGCATTGTGTACACGATGTCCACCTTATCTGACTGTTTCTCCTCAAGAGTTTTAAAAGGTGACATCATGCAAATGCAAATATGTCAGGGTGTCCTCTAGTCCCCGGAGGCCACCAGGAGTGATCCAGCAGCACAGTCCCGCCTTCTGGGCATGCCTCACACTTCCTTTTCTCAAAGTGATGCCAGGGGTGGGTTGTTGCACCTGCAGAGAGTGTCGAGGAGGAGGCGGTAACGGTTTTCTGGCAGAAATGCTTTTGTGAAAACGATTTCATCTTTCAATCTGAGTTCCTCTTTAAAATTAAAACAGCCATTCAGCTCGTTTGCACCTAGTATACAATTTCAAATTACACCCTCTTGCAGCTTTCCCAGTGCTTGCCAAGACCTCACAGATGAGAGGATGTTTTATACCTTCAGTATCAGTTTTGTTCCACGCACACACATTAATCACCAAATGCCAAGAAGCGGCAAATATACGGGCCAACACAGGCAGCATAAATTACATTTTAAGGTGCCCAGATAAGAGCAAAGTCAACATCTCCGTGTACCACCTCAAATCTCTTCTGGCATTAGACAGCGGTATAAATTTGAAGCTATAAATAAAAGACATTTCTGCACTCGTGTTATACTAACATCATAAAAACAATCCACCTTTTCCCCCCTTTGGAATGTGCCTGAATTTGAACCAGAAGTCAAAATGGTTTTGGAGAAACACAGAAATGTGCAAAATAAAAGCACATTTAAGCCAGGATTTATTATTTTTTTTTTTTTAATCGCTAAAGGAAAGCCATCATCACACATTGCAGCTGCTTGAGAGTTCCAGTCACACTGTGACAAAAATTCCTGGGTAAATGATCGTCTCCACTGTGTTGAATAATGTTCCACATGTGGGTTTACTTAACATGTTACAGTTACAGTGGTGATCATTCCTGTAATGAGATATCTGGCTACGAGAAAACAGTGGTTGGAGCTCTAATGATAAAATAGAAAGAGTGGCCCTGCGTGGGTTTGGAAAACCCCACATGTATGTGTATTACAAATGTCAGTTCTCAACATATGCCAGATGAGATCTGGACCTCGCTGCTTTTGAAAGGGAGGTGTCTCTCCTGGGAGATCCCCACCAGATACGAAGTGAATGTTCAACAGATGATGGTAAAGGAAGAAGCATTCATCTCTGTACAAACTGAGCAGACACTTAGGAGACATGGCTAATGACTAGATACCTCTGGATTTTATGGAAACTTTCAGTGGAAATTAAGTACTACTTAGCGTGCCTTACTTAGGTATTGAAAGTGATTTTATTTTGGTTTTGTAGGAGAAACGTTATTTTATTCATAAAAATATCATGCATCATTTCGGGGCACCTGGGTGGCTCAGTTGGTTAAGCGTCCGACTTCGGCTCAGGTCATGATCTCACAGCCTATGAGTTCGAGCCCCACGTCGGGCTCTGTGCTGACAGCCCGGAGCCTGGATCCTGCTTCGGATTCTGTGCCTCCCTCTCTCTCTCTGCCCCATCCCCGCTCGCACTCTGTCTCTCTGGCTCTTAAAAATAAATAAACATTAAAAAAATTTTAAACCAACCCCCAAATCATAAGCTGTGCATGCAGCAATATTCCAACAATTCTGGGCAAAAGGTATACAACCATATGACTAAAAATAAGTATATTGACATCACTAAATATAAAATGCAATAAATTTGCTGAGGAATAAAGTTCTACACCTTTCCTGTCATACTGTAAGTGCAAATAGCAATTTTGCCTTCCAAAGAAGGCTGGCGCCTGAAAAGCCAGCCATAATATAAAATATATGTGAATGAATTTTCATATAGGACTCTGGACAAAGTGAATACATCACACAGAATTCAAAAAGGTGGCAAGACACAATAAATTAATCGAAAATAATTCATAGACACAGAGCCAAAGTACACATAAATAATAATAATAACTGATTGAACGCTTTAAATTCCATAATGAATTTGAAAGAATTCCCAAAGTCACATATATGCATGCAACAAAACCAAATAGTTCCCTGACTCTGAGTAAATAATAGGAAACAAGGGAAAACATGAATCCTACTAGAGATTACCTTGAACTTTTTATTATAATGATTCGATTGGCTTTAAGATCTAGTTTATTTTGAGGCAAATAGATGTCTCGAATGTTAGCAAAATAACACCATATCTACTTCTTATCAGTTATGTGGCTTCAGGTTTGCTATTTTTTGTTTAACAAACACCTCCCCTGCATGCCAGGTCCCACTCTGAGGAGTAGTACGTCACTACTGTCCTGATGTCCACCCGCGAATCTCGGGCGTCTGGCCCGACAGTTGGCCAGGAGCTCATTGGATATGGGAAAAACTTGCTGTGTTGGGGGGGAGGTTGAGGGATGTGTGACCGCAAAAAATCCAATATATTTGGATAACTGTAGTAATGGCTGATAGATTGCCATGTTTTTATTTTAATTTTCTCTTGGGCAAAAAGGCAACAGCTGTCAACGTTTTCCGTTTTGGGGTGAAATACCTGTAAATGTTACTAATCCAGGACCATCAGTTGATTGACTTGGCCAGAGGACTAGGGGGCGTGACTGTTAGTGTTGTTTTGCGCCCCAAAGCAAAACACCCTGGCAGAACTAACAATAAAGAGGCAAGATAAGTAACGTTAAGACAGAAGGGGAGGCCGGTGCTGACGAGGCGCCTGTGGTCCAGGACATAACGGTGGCAGGGAACAAATTGAAACAAATTGAGTAATGAAGGCTACATATATGCCCGAGGATTAATTATATTGAAATTGTATATCCACTTAATCTCTGTCTCATAAAACAAGGAATTGCACATTTTAGAAAATTTTCCATTAAAAATGAATTATAAGGCTTAAAAGGTTTAAAGGTATCTGAACACACTCAGCCGTCCAGAAATTCTTAATTCCCTAAGCACTCTGGATTGTGGAACACTTTAAATAAAATACTGTGTAGATTGAGTTGGATTATATGTCAACAATGTCTCCTTTTTAAAAGTCACTTCTCCTTTTTCACCTCCTCACCTCCTGTCTATACACCGTGAGCGGTTGTTTGACAAACATAGTTTTTCAACTTAGCATAAATTTCCCTTTTTTTTTTTTTTTTTAATCACAAACTCTTTTGTTTCAGTCTCCCTTCTGTCTTTCTCTCTCTCTTTCCTTTGGGAAGCCACATTCACAGTGCAGACAAAATGTCTGCCTATTGAACGTTCTTTATTACAAATTACAAAGTATGTGCGGGACACATTATAGAAGGAAAAGAAGAGATTCCTACACTCCGGCTCCCTGCTGCCCTCTCAACACTAATCCTCAAATTTGAGCTTGAAGACACCCTTCACCAGATGAGGTGGCCTTCTCTGGCCTTCTGGCCTTCTCTTCTTTGCTGGCTGGAGGCAATAATGGTGTTGTGTTATTTTCTCCTAGTTCCAGCCCAGGGCTTGTCCCACTACAAAAAGAAATTCCCCACCCTGCCCCAACTTCCTTTTCTTACTGATCGTAATGTGTCCAGAAAGTTCTGCTTCCTCCTTTGGGGACAGGGAAGTGAAGTGGGTGCTAGGAGGGGAGCTGGATGGATCTTGCTTGTTCACAACATAATGAGGATGCATGAATATTTCAAATACAATAATTGTACTTCCTCAAGGGGAAAGCCCCTAAAATAAACATAAAGCATTAATAAGAATCAGATCCCGTTTGCTTAACCACAATATGGTTAACAATCCAGATGTGAAATATGGAATTTAGAAACACATGTATTCAGAACTAATCTCTTTTCCTTCCTAAACATTCAGATTGGCAAGCTACAGAATTTAAACACCTTCTTCAGTCTCCCCGTGGCTATGATTATGAAATTTCCAACAGTGCTATAAATATGTAAACAGAATGCTGTGAAAAAAATGACTTCTTTTGCATACAAGTGCATTCAAGATGTCTACCATAGAATTTTCTTCAAACCCGAAACAACGCATAGCAGTGTGCAGGCTATTCTTTTTCCTATTTTAGGAGCCGTGACGCGAGCACGCTGACCTGGTCAACCAGAACTCAAGGACTCCACCTCACCTTTCTGAAATTTCCTTCAGTGTTCCCTGGTGGCCCCTGGGAGCTGGTCACCTCCTGGGAAGAATACACTGGCAGTCTGTGCAAAACTTTGTACCAAAGACCTTCTGAACTTTGCACAGAGCACCCTCACTGAAACACACTTACTTGGGTAGCAGCCTCCCTGTAATTGACATATAATTCCAGTCAGAGCCAGCTGTAGCCAAAATTGTGACCAGGCACAAGTTGCTTCTAAAACATTCTGTACGCTTTGCCCTTTGGTGACCTTCAGTACTCCCATTATGACAAAGGAAGTTTCGAAGAGTCAGTGAAGTTGATTTATTTATTACAAATAAAAAAATCAGTGGTCCAGCTCAAAGCATGCTTATGGAGAAGTGCTAAAGAGCAGTTTGGATGTAGAAATAAATTAAAGAACGATTTACATCCAAGCCAAAATCCATACACAGACCTCTGCCTAAATGTAGAGAAACTTTAGGGCTTACGAAAAAACTGAGGTGGGGGAAACAACACTTGTCATGAGAAAGCTACTTCAGTCGTTTTTCAAAAGGCCATGTGGTTGAGTTAAAAACCCATCAAGTCAATGAACTATCACTTTCTGAGTTCAAAAAATGACACTTTTATTTGCTTAGTTTTCCTTACATTTTAGTGCTTTTAAACTGGAAATCTGTCCTTCATTTTTTTCACACTTAAAAAATCCACCTCATTTTCCAAATCTTTGCCTCTCCTCTTCATCCCATCTACCTGCACTTAATTCTTCCCCCTTTCACAACAGCCTTAGGAAAGGGAAGAAGAAGAAAAAGGATTTAGAGCCGTAAGTAAAATTTTGATAACGGTTTCATCAAGCATCTGCAGCCAGAAATGACAACAAATTGAGGGTTTTCAGATACTCTACACAGCATCTGACACTCTGAGAAAGAGGAGTGCTGACTAATCTACCACTCATTGACCTGGATTGCGCACTTAATGGGAACTAGAGGCAGAGGTGACCCAGTTATCAAATGTTCCAGAAGCATTCTGATGTTAAGGTTCTGGTGTTGGGACTCCTGCACTTGTCCTGCCTCTGACCTTCCCATTAGCCCTCTCTAAGCTCCTCACTCTGAGCAAGCCCTTCCCCACTTTTTCACAAATATTTATTGAGCAACTGTTATATGCCGGGTACTGTTCTAGGTCCCTGCCTTCATGGAATGTATATTCTAATAGGGAGAGAAAGAGGGAGAGAATAGCATCTTATTATCCCAACAGTTAAGTGATATCAAAAAAAAAAAAAAAAAAAAAGATGTTATGAAAGACTGAGTGACTTCAAGTATCAGAAGGGCACTCAGAGAAGGCCCGGAAGGCCATTTAATATTACATGTCAGCTACCTTCCCTCTGAGGTGCTACAGCTCGGAAGCTGTGTCTTCATTTCTGTCTGAAGAGATGAAAAACTTTTTAAAAGAATAGTCAAATATGCAATAATATGCAAGTATTTGCACTTGGAATATAAACGCTAAGAGAACATAAGGAAGCTGAGAAATAAGAATATTCTAGACAGAACTATTTGGTGAAG
The DNA here is from genome assembly GCF_018350155.1 of Leopardus geoffroyi. Classification (NCBI taxonomy): domain Eukaryota; kingdom Metazoa; phylum Chordata; class Mammalia; order Carnivora; family Felidae; genus Leopardus; species Leopardus geoffroyi. Next base: position 10,569,429 of record NC_059326.1, on the reverse strand, counting down.
TTTTGTAAATGGCCTCCATTCTAAAAATATAACATCCTTGACCCTGCCCCCTTTTGCCCCATGGACTGAGAAGTTTGCTGCAAACTCACCAGGGGAGACGTGGTGTCTTTGCAGGATCCCCAGGAAATGCTGCCACACCAACTTCTGCCCCTAAGAGACATGGTGCCCTATGAAGGGATGAGATGGGCTGTAGTCCAAGGGCGATGAGTGACAGAAAGGCTGTCAGAGACTTGGTGAGATCTAGTCATAACCTTGCATGGAGACCAAATGGCCTGAGTGTTCCCCTTACTTGAGAGTAATATCGTTCCCCAAGAGGAGAAAGGTTGCTTCCTTCGGTTATTGAACTCTGATGATGGAAATGTGGTTCCAATTTGTTTCAACTATGCTGTGTTTCCAGTCTTATATTATACTTGACGTTAATTTTTTCTAACCTTTTTTTCTTCTTTTTGATCCTGAGCAGCTCAGAAAGTGAAACATAGCTGCAATCATACAAGCTTAATGTGCTGATCCCACTCTCTATGGCATCTCCTTTCTAAAAGTCTAAAATCTGGGCAGAGTGGGGGAAGGGCAGTATAGGGGGTATTTAGTGAGCAGCATTACAAGCCCACCATGCCCTTTCCCTCAGTACAGTGCATTTCACAGACCCTCCCAGACCTTGTCATACATCACGACCCTGATTTAGGACAGAGTTGCTAAAAAGAAAGGGTTTCTGTTTTCATTTCATCATTTGTGTTGATACATCCTTTTGGCTTTTAACAGAAAAAAAAAAAAGAACAGGCAAGATTAAACTTCTATCTGGACCTTTATTCTTAAATAGCTTTTGGATTTTCAAGGTAACTGTTTTGATGCCTAATTTTCATTTTTTTTTTCCTTGAGAACCTTAAACATTTTTTTCCTTAACTGGAATATCTTAAAATAAATGCAAAGTACTTTAAGATGTTGCAGAGAGAAAATCTACATAAAATATTATAATTGTTTATCAGTTTGCAGGATGACCCTACATCAGCAGTTTTCACTTTTTAATGGTGGTGGAAACCATTTTTAACACTGAATCTTACATGAACTACCAACATATACACTTGATCTTAGCCAAAAGGCCGAGAAGCGATTGGAGTACCAACATATAAAGTCAATAAAACTTGATTATTCTCATTAAAATGGGACCACACTTTATAGGTGGCCATATTGGTTACCCTGAATATGATTATTTTTTTGATGTGTCCAGCATTTGATTTTTGCTTGTTCATCTCCAAACACTACCCAGAAAATTTAAAAGGCACCATATTCAACTCATTTTCCATTTCTCTTTTTATGCCCTTTTATGAAAATAGAAACAAATTACTGTAATAAAGTTGTTTTGAAAAGACCCTAGAAATTTTACCTGGATCTGCTCTTAGCCTTCAGTTGTTTTTTTTCTTTGTCTCCTAATGTGTTAAACATTTACTCCTTCTACATTCGAGGCAGTTAATTGTCTAAACCGACCAGATTAAGACAGCATGGCTAAATGAAAAGGACATGGGCTTTGGGGTTCTCCCAATTCAACCAATTATTGTGTTAGCCCACTGTGCCTCAGTTCCTTCATCTGTCAGTTGGGGATAATGCCTAACTTGCAGTGTGGTTGTGCAGTGTGAGGCTCAATGGGATGACTGATATGAAAATGTCTATCCTAGCCCTTGGCCCCAGACACCTTGAAGTGGGAAGTAGAGGGGGCAGGGGTGTGGCTAATAAGTTTTCTGTGGCTTAACCATAGAGTGCAGGGTAAAAGCCTGACATCTAGTGGTGAGAGTGGTAGTTGCACCTCATCTTTTAAGATTGAGTCTCCGAAGTTCCCAACTGGGACCTGCATCAGAATCGCCTGGAGAACCAGACCCTCCTCGCGAAGATCCTGACACTGCAGGTCGAAGCCAAGATCAGGAAAGATCTAGTTTTAAGAGCTCCCCAAAATGATTCTCATACCACCTGCTAGCCATTAGTTTGAAGTCACTAACCTGAAGGTTCAGAGAAGAGAGGCTGGTAGGTGAGAAAGGTCTTTATTTTAAGCTTTTCATAAAAAGAGATCTTATGCCTGCAGGGGTGCAAAGTACTTTACTAAAGAGTGGATTTCCAGGTGTGCAAAGTCAAGCAAACCTAATTCAAACTGAGAATGATCTCGTAGAGAAAGAGCACTAACCATTGCTCCTTCCATATACATACATACATTTAAATTATGTATTTAAATTATATATTACACATATAATTATATATTACACATATATTATATAATTGTATATTATATATGATATAATATACATATTATATGTTATACATATATATTATACACATAATATATAATTTATATATAATCTATAACATACATATACGTATAATATATAATTTACACACACACACACACACACGATTGAGGCAAACCTACCAAAAAGCATTACTCTTAACATCTTGTTACAATTTATTGAGAAACACAGAAAATTAACTGTGGAATTTCTACACATTTGACAAGCATTTATCCAACAAATAGTAATTTACCATCAGCTCTGTTCCAAGAACCATGTTGGCCCTTAAGGATATACGTTGAATAATAGTGATCCAGTATATTTTCCTAGAGATCTCATGGGCTACTGGGGAGATGAACAAGTAATCAGGCTATTAAAATGGCATCTTAAGAGTGTTAAAACATAGAAAGGAAAGAAAGGTATGGAAGTACGTAAAGAGCCATCTGTATTAGTTTTCTGTTGCTGCTGTAACAAATTACCACGACCTTAGTGGTTGAAAACAACACAAATTTATTACCTTACATTCTGGAGTTCAGACAGTCAAAATGAGTCTTATGGGGCTAAACCATGGTGTCTACAGAGCTGTGTTCCTTGGCAAAGAACCTGCCTCCTTGCCTTTTCCAGTTTCTAGGAGCTCCCTGTGTTTCCTGGCTCGTGGCTACATCACTCTGACTTTGGCTTCCATTGTCACATCTTCTTTTCTGATTCTCACTCTCCTGATTCTCTCTTACAAAGACCCTTATGATTACATTGGGCTCGTCTGAGTAATCCAAGATCATCTCCTCACCCCAGCGTCCTTAAGTTAATCACATTTGCAAAGTCCCTTTTGCTATGCAAGGTAACATAGTCACAGGTTTCGGCATTAAGACATGGGCATCTTCGGGGAGTCATTATCCTGCCTACCATATCATTTCACCCAGACTTGGGGAATTACGGTGAGGGGGCCTTCCTAGAAGAGTTGATGTCTGAACTAAAACTTAAATTACAAAATACTGTATTTCTAGGAATAAAAAAAAAAAATGGTGAGATATGTGAAGAAGGGGATCAGTCATAGAGAGAATGAGATTTCCCAAACAGGAGACATGTGAGAAGATCCAGAGGTGAAAAGAAGTACCCTGTGAAACTAAAGATGGTGCTTTAGGGCTGTGTGGTGGGTGGAGACAGAGGGGATTAGAAGGCCCTAAAAATAACCAGAGGCCAGAGTATGGAGAATAGTGGTTTGACTGGAAAGCTGGACTTTTCAGAATTTATCCTATGGGTAAGACAGAGCTAAACTAAAGAATTTTAAGTGGAAATATTTCACTCTGGTGTGAAGTGAAGCTTGGAAAAGGGTATGGTTGGAGGCTGACATACATAGAAATCCAGAGGAGAGATGATATAGCTGCCTCAATTTAGGGTTCATTGGTTAATGACACTGGTTCATGCTACAAGGCTCCTTCACCTACCATCTATGTGACCTTCTGTGAAATGCTTAACCTCTTTATTCCTCATTTTCCTTATCTCTAGAAATGAGAATAACACTAGAGCTCCCTGGAGCTAACCCAGTTGTATTATTCTGAGGAATAAATGCAGTAATATAGTTAAAGTACTTACTGCGGAACCTGGTACCTAACAAAGGTCCAATAAATATTAACAGTTGTTATTTAATGACAATCTCAGTAGCAATGGAGACAACTGAGCAGAATCAAGAGATATTTAAAAGAAATAATGCATAGAACTAGTGGTAGGTTGCTAAAGTGGGTGAGGTAGACCAGGAAGCCAAGGCTAATGCTCTGGTGTCTAGGTGGGCCGTTGATTCAATGGTCCTGCAGATGTCCTGTGCTCCAGGACACAGGGAAAGAAATGAGTTGTGGGTATATATGCATGTAGGGGATGAGAGAGGTGATTAGTTCAGTTTTAGACATGTGGAGTTTGAAGATGATTGTGAGAGTCTTAAGAGGAGAGATCCAATAGACATTTGTTGGATATGTTTAGAAAGATTTGAGCTGGACATCTATATTCGTGAGTCATTAATTGAATCCAGGAGAGTAAATGAGATCACCTGGGGGCACATATAAAGTAAAGAAAGGAAGACCTAGGATAGAAGACGTGTTTATGAAGAGGCCTCTGTACCTTCCTTCTCATGGCATTTGTAACTCTGTGTTGTAATTGCTTGTGTAATGTCTCTGCCACATAACCCCTTTAGACTGTCAACTCCCTGAGGACCCTGGTCACGTCTAACTTGCTCACCATTGTATCTCCAAAGGGTAATCGCTGGCTGGTATGCAACCATACTCAATAATATCTCCAGTTGAATGACTAAATTGTAGGATACTTCAAAAAAGTATAAGTGTAATATAGAGCAGGAAGAGGCCACAAAGGTCTTTGGAAGTCTCAGCATGAAGACAGTTAATATTGTAGCAATTAGCATATGGTAGTTTTAATAATGAGGTATATGAGAAGTTGGTAAGTAAAGGTAGAACACTCACTCTAAAATGAACTGTGAGGGAAGAATTGACAGAATGGTTATTGGATGATGATGATGATGGTGGTGATGGTGATGGTGATATGCAAAAGTGAGCCTTATGGAATGAGAATGCTATTAAAAATGGGATAAGTGGCCATTTATGTCCCTGGGTGATTCAAGTATAATCTTGTCTAGTGACAGATCTTTTTCTGGTCCAGAAGTTCTGGGGTGATATCCTAGGTCAAAGCCTGAAATATTCCTTTTCATATATTTACATATTCCACAAACATTCATTGAGTACCTACTGTATATCAGGACACAAAAATAAGTGAGACCACCTAAGAAGGAGTGATATGCTTGCTATATCACTGGTATAGAAGGAAATATAAGTAAATTAATAAGCTGCAATATTGATTTTATAATCTAGATATAGGACACTCTACCAAAATTGCTTTGTCAACGTCAATAATGACCTCCATGTTGCCAAGCTAAACAGTCAATTCTATGTCCTCATATTATTTGACCTGTCAATAACATCTGAGACAGTTGATCACTCCCTATTCACTTTATTCCCTTGACTCCCTCGTTTGATTTTACTACCTAGTCCTAGTCCTCTTTAATCTCCTTTGATGATTCTTCCTCTCTTCCATGATCTCTAAGCATTGGAGTGCCTCAGAGCTTAGTATTTGGATCTCTTCACTATCTATACTCATCTCCTTGGTCTCATCTAATGTCTTGGCTTTATGCTGAAGAATTTTATATGTTTACTTCAAGCTTGAATTTTTTCCTTTATTTCTAGGTCATGTTATCAAATATCAAACTGACGTCTCCTCTTGGATATCTAGTTGGCATCTCAGACTTACAGTGTCCAAAATCCACTTCCTAACTATCCTTTCAAAACCCGCTCTTCACATAGTCCTCCCCCTTAGTCATGGCAACTTGATCCTTCTAGTTGTTCGGGCCAAAATGCGTAGACTCATCTATGAGTGAGTGAGTCCATGTTGGATTATCCTCCACTCCAACCCTGCTTTTCATCTCAAAGAAAAAGCCAGAATCATGATTACCTCTCAGACCTCAGATCCTCCCCTTGCTCACTATTCTTGAGTCCTACCAGCTTCCTTGATATTTCTCAGACATGCCAGATATTTGTTTTTCTGCGCGGAACAGTTTCTTCTCAGAGAGCTGAATGGCTCATCCCTCTACCTCCTTTCAGATCTTCGCCCAAATTCAAAGCTGGGAAAAGAGGCACAACTGGCTCTTGTGAACTAGTATTGGCAGACTGCAGTGCACCACTGGAAATCTAACTTGCGTTTGGTCGTTCAGTTTGTTACCTCTGTGAGACTTAGGGATCTATCCCTTCAAACGCTTGAAAGATTGTGATAGCACTAAAACACCCACCTTGAGAATACCAAATTATGTCTCGTTGCTCATATAGACCTCTTCTCAACAAAGCACAGAGAAGGTGGCTTGATTGGCCTTTGGTTTAGGATGTGAAAGTTGGACCAGAGGGAAAGGGGAGAGAATGGTTACCCAGTGAACTTCACCTGTGCTCTGCTTTTGAAGATCTGCTCATTCTGGGTACATACCTAGATAACAAGACAGTCCTTTATGCCAGAGCCTCATAAAGTGTTTCATTCAAAAGCCCTGGTGGGCAAGAATCGGTCCCCAGTCAAAGCAGCAAATAGACCCACAAAGCTGAAACCAAAAATGAGAACAAGTTTAGATGGGCAGATTTATCTAACCCTCTATAAAATTTAAAATTCTAGGGCAACTCTTTTCCCTTATTAAGGGTTAGAAAGAGAGCACTTGCTTCTTGGAGAAGGCTCTAAGATGATTTGAGTAGGGATTAAATATATATCCCCAGACCCAAGTAACCTGCCAATATGAACCCAGAAATAGGAATAAAGTTTGAAGGCACTTTTTTAAAGCGCTTAAATTGTGCTAGATATGGTGCACGCTGTTTTACATAAATTAGTTCACTTAACCTCCGCATAAACTCTCAAGTTAGGTATATTCTCCCTATCACGTAAATGGGGAGACTGACACCCAGGGAGTTCAAGTATATACTGGCCCAGGTCGGTGATAAATGATAGGATCAGGTCTCTTCACTCCCAAAGCCCTGCGCCTTCCACTGTACCAGTACTGAAGACAGGTAAAAGGGACGGGAACAATATTTCCTACGCAGGAGGAGGTTGAGGGCAAGGCTGATTTCCCTGTTGAACAGTTCTTTATCCACCCCAACCAGCCTTGTTTCTCTCTGGTCACACCTTCCATGAAAACGACTGTGGATCATGGCCACTAGAGGGCAGACATGCCTGAAAAGTTAATCAGAGCTACAAGGAACATTATCCCATCCCTTTCTCTCTTGGTCTCATTGGGACCAGGACCAGAAGAGGCACTCCTGGGTCTGGATTAGAATTTCCATTTCCATTTCCAGGGTACAAATCCCTTCCAGAGAGTATTCCATTTCTTCCTTGGCACAGCCTCATCAACTAGTGCTTTTCATCATTTTCATTTTACAGAAACACTTAAAAAGGAATGACACAGACACCTATGATTTCACTATAACATTTTTCTAGATTCTAAAGTCTTGCTAGAACTGTGAAAAACACTTATCTCTCAAGACAAATTTGTCTGATGGGAGAAGCAGCCCGAAGCAGAGAGTGTAGGCACTTAGAGGAAATTACCCCTATCTTCTTCAGTCCTAGGTTTCTCACAAACAAGAAATGTTAACTAATTGAAGGGGAAAAAAACTGAAAAACTTATTGTGTAGCGTTCACTACCTTCAAGATTTTGCAAATTGGGCTCATTGACATTATTATCCCATTGTATAAGCAAGGTGTCTGAAATTCAGAGAGACTCACATTCTACCATAAAGTTTTTCAGTGAAAAAAAGGTATGACTTGGCCTGAATGTTTATTTTCAAAACTCTTTTTGCCACACCTCATGATAATCACTAGAACCAGAGGCCCCAGAAAAATCAAGGTCACAAGAGACATAACCTGATAATCAGATTCTAGGAGGTGGGGTAAGTTCAGACTGTCACTGACAGGAAAAGTCATCTATGTTATGTTCACCTTACTCAGTCTGACCCTAGTTAGAGAAAGCTGCTAACCTCCCCCTGTTTTCAGGGTTTTCGAATGTTATAGATAATAATAGCGCATTGGGAGAACACTTTTGAAGGCTTACGTTAAAGGAAGGAAATTAAAGGAAAATTTAAGAAAAACAGATTCTAACTAGATGATTAAGATGACCCACCACGGAATAGCTGGTGACAACTTGTATCAAGCCACATTGATGACATCTGAACTAAGACAAGGGCAAACACTGGTTTGAAATCTCACTGGATGGTGGTGTTTGAGTGGCTCAGTTGGTGGGACTCACTCAGTTGAGTGGCTCAGTCTGACTCGTGATTTCGGATCAGATCACGATCTCATGGTTCATGACATGGATCCCTCTGTCAGGCTCTGCACTGACAATGCAGAGCCTGCCTAGGATTCTCCGTCTCCCTCTCTCTCTCTGCCTCTCCCCTACTCATGTTCATATTCTCTCTATTAAAATACATAAATTTCTTAAGAAATACATTTGAAATCTCACTGGATGAAACAATAAAGGGGTAAAGTGTCACAAAGAGTTTATTCCACTTAATTCTTTAACCAGATTCCAATATTCTTACTCCAGTGGCCTCGAGAAGATTCTTTTAATTGTACTTGCTAGTCATTTCTCTGCCCAACTGGTGTAGTCCATGCTGGTGGACTCTTGGTCGCTGCGTCTTTGGTTGATACTCCTTTTGAACCATTTCATTCTCAAATCTGGCTTCACCCTACGACACTATCTTGTGAACCCCCTTAGCACCATATTCTGCAATCCGAGAACCAAGTCCATACTAACTCCACTTCAAATCCAGGCCCAAGAATCCCAGGCTGTATGAAACTCTGGTCCTACTTCTCAGTACAGGAGTTCTCCAGAAAAGGAACCATTTTTTATAGCATCAACTCAATGTTATTCAGAAAGTATTGCTTTAGTTTCATTCAACAAATATTTGGTAAACACATTCTGTGTGTAAGAGTTGTGCTAGGTAGGTATAGGCAAGGGTCCAAAGAAAAAACAAAAATCTATATACTCATAAATTTTGATAATATATTGCAACTGAGGATTGTTTAGGGAAGATAACCCTAATATAGGATGAAATGGGTTGAATTCATCATAGGTAGAAAATGCTATAGGTGTCTGCATAGGTGTCCTGTCCAGAGCAGGAAGCGATTCAAATCAAAGTGGAATGATCAGAGGATATTTTTAAAGTAGTTGGCATTTAATGAGCATTCAAAAGGATCAAAGAGAAAGGTGTTTTGTTTCAAGAGGTAAAATGGCACCCTCTAGAGCATGGGCAGAGAAAACACTGGAAGTACATCTAGATTTATGGACTGGCCCAGTGTAGCTGAGGAATGGAAAACTAGGGTCCTGCAAAGGGGAAAGTGTCAACCATGAGGCTTCCTGAAATTCAGGAAAGGGGACACACATGAACTGGCCTTCTCAAACAAAGGGTACAATATGTTCTAACACATCTAGTATTGAGCAAGATTTAAAGATAATATTTCTACTGGGTGAGCTTGTGCTGGATGGAGCTCCTTAGTCCTGAGAGATTTGCTTCATTAATGTTTGCCTGGAAAATGTCCTCATGCCTCCCGCCACAGTTATTAAACTTTTTCCCGTCGCTCCAACAAGTTATACAACTTCCACCTCTTCTTCCAGACCTTGACTCATTTCCTAGGAGTAATAATTTCACCTTTTCACTAAATATATCATCCAAGGCTGTGTCTCAGAGCTCACCTCCTACTCTCCCCAAAGCCTCCAGGCCTCCCATCCTCCACCCCATCAGGCATTTTGTTCATTACTTACATTAAACTCTGATCGTTAAAAGTAGCTTATGCCCATTTCCGTGCCCATGGTGCTGCCTGTCTCAGGTGGTGTGGTCTGTATACTGTGGTTTTCCATATAGTAGGGATCACTGTCATTGTGTGGCTGGAAACAGAGCTCAGGCAGAGGGAGAGAGAGAATCTTAAGCAGGTTCCACACTCAGCACAGAGCCTAATGCAGGGCTCGATCTCACAACCGTGAGATCGTGACCTGAGCCGAAATCAAGAGCCGGACACTTCACTGACTGAGCCACCCAGGCGCTCTGAGAGATGCTTTTTATGGTTCAAATCTAACATACTGATAGAAATCTAAACCTCAGTTCATAAACTCTTTTGAGAAGTAGCTCAGGAGTGATCTGAGATGCGGTGCCCAGAGATGGATTCATTCATTGGTCGTTTGCTGTTAATTCCCTGGCCGTTTTCAAGTGACAATATTTTGGGGACTATAAGAATTTGCTACCTCTTTCAGTGAGACATTTAGAAATGGATTTTCCCATGTTGGGAATATATCCAGTGTCCCCAGAGCAAGGATGAGACACGGCCCTTCTAATTGTGTGTTCATTTCCATAGAATGTCTTGTCCATAATAGCCAGGAAATCTTAATGTTTAAAGTTCAAATAATTTTCAAAAAATCTTCATTGACTTAACAATCAGACATTTTTGGACAGCCACAGAACTGACATGTACTGTTATGTCATGTGTGGTGCAGAAAAGGCTTTACTAAATAAACAACTTCAGTCAGTGTCCTCCCCCGCCCCCCACCTCAGCTTTCCCATCTCAATGAACTATCTTTTTCCAGTTTTACATGTATTTTGTTCTCTCATCTAATTGATCTGATTATTAGCTGAAGACTTCAGGATCAATTAAAAGATATGCTGACTTTGGTGCTTCAAGTAATAGAAAAACAAAGAGAGATTGCAAACGTTCTGATAGTATATAGAAGTGGGGTGGGATTCTAAGACTTTTGTTCCAGATGCATAATTGTCACTGTTGTTTAGAAGTCAGAATACCAGGAAGGACATGACCACAACAGGAATAAGGAGAGATGGTGACAACATAATGACTGTATGGAATTTAAGAAGCATATATAAGAACTCTCTGTTTATTCTTTTTTCCTATAATTAACTTTACGGATTAAACTGTCCACACCTCAAATGGGAATTTTATTTTATTTTCACCAAACATTCCTTTGCTCCTTGAATGGTTTAACTTTATTCGTGTGGTCCAACGTAAGGCCAAGCATTAGCCGGTTATCGAGTGTGTGTTTCAACACACGAATGCGCGCGACAATTCCTTATCTCTACAGCCACGTGCTCATAAATGTACCCGGACGCACAAGAAGGAAGGAGTTCATCATTCTCAGTTTGGGTTCACATATTGCTGTGGTCTCAGGATGAGCTTGAGGCCAGACACAGTAGACTTGCCTGTCCTCAAGCCACACGGGCTCACAAAGACCAGATCTGTTGAAACATACCCAGTCCACCCACGCGTGTTGAAATCATTCGGCCGTCGGCACATTCCCTGTTCTGTGTCTTCTTGTGGATCCCTAAACTCCACGCTTTGCACACTGCATTTTTTTCCTTCTCAGTCTATTCCGAAACCAGTTGGTTAACATTTGAAAACAAACACATCTAGGTTAGGCATGCCTCTGAATGTGCTTTTTTTCTTCCCGTATCCCCACCCACGAAAGACAGCAGTTGCCAAGAACTACCACACTCTGGCCTTGAAAAGCATAGTGCCTGGTCCCAAATCAAAGATTTTTTTTTTTTTTTTTTTTTTTTTTTTGGTTGTTGGTGGGCATCCTGGAGCTAATCACATGGAATTGTTTTACAGAACAATATTCTAAGGAGAAAGCTTACAGAGAGCAGAGTGAAGACTCATACCCTCCTGGCTTCTCGCTGCCCACAGGATATATCCTGCCTCTTTAGCTCTTCATCCCGGCATTCAAGGCCGTCCTCACTCAGGCCTCGCTGCCTCTCTAGTCCTTTTCCACAACTGCTCCAACACGAGCCTTCTGCTACCTGCTCTCTTAATTTTGCTGATGACTCGCTCAGTGCTTGAAGTGCAGTTTTCCTCGACGTGCCCAAATGCTGTTTCACTCCCTGTGCCAACTGTTCTCGTCCCCTCTCAAACCTTCCCGTACCACTTGGCTCTAGTTCCTTTCTCTGAAGTCAGATACCTATGTATCCACAGACTTTGTTTCCCAAATGCCATGTACTTAATTATGACTTTGTTTTGTCTTATCGACATTTCATATTATTTGATTTGTCATGACCTTTCTTCTCAACTAGACTCTCAGTCTCTCGAGCGCATGGGCCCTGTCGTTCACGTCTTTGTCTCCCAGGGGCACCGAACAGCACGAGTAAGAACTCAAGACATGTTTGTAGATACCAAGTAGCTCAAGAACCTCCAGAAGCCTTATTCCTCATGAAAACCTGAAAATAAATATATATATTCAGTGATGCCAACTCTCTGAAGAAATAGGGGGGAAAAAATGCCTCTACTCATGGCCTGAGTGTCGTTGGCAGGCTCCAGCCCTTCCTCTCCGTTCTGCCTCCAACCACCCCTGAAAGAGGACCAGGTAGAGACTCTCTAAGCTGCCCCTGCTCTGCCCTCGGCCCTCTTTCCACTCCCCACACCTGGACTTCTTCTCTGGGCCGTGATTCATCTTTCACTGTCCTTTGTTTTTCCTCTAGAGAGAGCCCATCAACCTCTAGCAATGATCAAGTCTAAATGCCCTGTACCCCAAGTCTGCTTCCCCCCCCCCCGTTAGTACATAAGGCATGGGACACGTCCCACTGGCTATTCATCCTTCCCCCACTCCCACTCAGCCCCCTTCCTCTGAAGTCCTCATATTCTGCCCTCTTGCACTCCCCTTTACCTACAAATTCCCCTGTGTCCTCAGACAGCTCTGGGAACCTCCTCCTCCTTTCCACACCTTAACTGTGACAAGCTCTCTCCTGGTGGCACCAATTCTCCTGCAGTGCCAGGAAGCTGCTCATTTTCTCACACCCTTGTTCAGTGAGATAGGATAGATCACAGCTTGGTACTGAGTAAGGGCTCCAGACATTGTAGTTATTAGTATTCCGTCATTACAATTATCATGTTGTTATTCCTCAGATCAAGAAATGAGGTCATGCTTCTCCCTACTCCCTACGCCCTACTCCTCCACCTTCCAGTAAAGACCCTGCCCTGTGAAGTGCATGCTACCTGGGTGTATCACCCATGACTCACTCTTGGAACTATCAGTGCGGCCTGGCCTCTGGCTCATAAATGTGGTCTTCCCTGCTGCCTCCAGGAGCCCCACCTCTTTTCACTTCCCTCCCTCCGCATTGTAAATTTGATGGTATAGCGTCTCCATCCCACTCTAAACTCTAACTCTAAACTCTCTTCTCCATCTTCCTTTTTTTCTGACCTTCCCAAACAAATCTCGTCCCTGGATGGTATCAGATCTGCTTTCTCTGTGCCAGCACGTGGGCAAGTAAGCCCTGGACTCAACTTATTAATGTTCACATAGGAGGTTTTTTCATGTATTTTATAGGATAGAGTATTTTGTAGTTTTCTTTCTACAATATATCGTTCAAAGCAACATTTAATTCCAGAGACCCTGACACCAGTGAAGACAGGGACCTGGCCACAGCCTTCTTAATGCCTGATAACGTGGCTGCACAGTATTAAATTGGGATGAGTTTTATCTTTTTTGTTCTGTTAAAGAGTTTTAACAGGACAGGAATTCACCTGCCCCTTAAAAGTTTGATAATGATGATTGTTGATTGGTTGTCATGTGGAGTTTTCACCTTTGAAAGTAAGAATCATTAAGAAATGGAAGTTATTTAAATGGACACAGATTCAGTAATAGAACCAGGAAGGAATAAGTGACTCTAAGCACTTCTTTGAGTTCTAGATTGTTCTTCAACTACTTACTGTTCATCGAGAGCATCTTCTGGGCCTTTGTTATGGGCTTGCCTGGTTCCTGACCATAAATGGAGACAATTATTTGAGAGATGGCTAAGTGGCTTACTTGGGCACAAAATTCCATTCCTCTTACCTCAAGACCATCTCAAGATAGTCTTGTAACTTACAAACCCTGCCTGAGTTTTCAGCCTGCCGGTGGCCTGCCCTACAGATTTCAGACTTGCCAGCCTTACCCCCAATCACATGAGCCAATTTCTTGAAATAAATCATGCATATATATGATACACACACACACTTAGGAGTACAAGTACCTAAATCCTCAGGTGCTTCCAGACAATAAGCTCATGCAGTTTGGAGGCTGGGGGGGATCTTTTTTTAAAAAGTAGTAAGACTTGGGAAAGGGCTCAAAAAATCTTATAAAATGTTTTAAATCTATATAAATGTATCTATTATAAATCTATAATGTAGAAAATCTATAAATACTTGGTGCATTATGCTTAGTGCCCTAGTTCCTTTTTGGTTCTGATTTTTCTTAAACTTCATTCCAATTAGGTAGGATCTCAATTTGGATTTTTTTAAGTTATAAACAAAACTGGGGGGAAATATGGGCACTGTTAATCTCACTGAGGTGAACTTATATATGGAATGTTTGACTCTTTTTGTAATGAACATATGTTGCCCTTATAATAGAAAAAAAGATTCTGAAATACAGAAATACTTGCTTTTATAGCATACGACTAAAGCAAAGTTGGAAAATTTGAATCCTGCGGATGAAATTAAAGAAATACTGAAAAAAAAATTAAGAAATTAAGAACGGAAAGGCGTAGGAATATAAGCTGATTTCTTTAACACCAACAACAAATGTACTCGCAGGGTGGACGGAGGGACAGAAGTACAGATAATAGGATTAACCGTCACACAATGGAAGGAAACAGATTTAACTTTCTGGGAGAGCCAAGCCTCAAAGGTCTGAACAGCAGTTAATAGAATATGAGACTCTTATTAAAAAGTCAGGCTGTTAACTGGTGCCCAAGGTCCTGGAGTATTAGCACTATGTCAGCTCATAAGCCCTAGTGGGAATACCCCAAATGAAATGGAAGGAAGAAGGTAGAAATGGCTGCACAAGAAGGAAAGATTTAGGAAGAAAATGCTATCCAGAGACACTGAACGATAAAGGGACTGAGAAAAATGACTGCTCTTAACGCTGCTTTTTTTCTTTAAAAAAAGGAATAGGCATCCATAATAAGTTAAATTGAAATGTGTTGAATATTGAAATGTGTTGAATCTGACAACACCACCACAGAAGATGAGAAGGAGATTCAGAAATATATGTAAACTTTGAGAAACTTTTCCAATCAAATGCCATCCAAGGAAAGAAACCCTTCTGGGATAAAAAAATCCTTCTACCGAATTGTGTAAAGGCTTTATGAGTTTTTGAGAAGAAAGGCACCCTGGAAATTTTAGGTTATTTTTATCACTTTTATTGAAAAGGCCACTTCTCTGCTCTAAGGCTGAATTTTTTGATGCAAGTTCAGTGGCTTTGGGGTGAATCTGAATGAAGTTTTCAGAGCAGCGAGAAAAATCATGCAGTGTTAAGATGCCAAGCTTCCTCCGATAAATCTTTTGAAAATAACTGATAAAGATGCTTAGGGTTTCTCTGAATTCCCATGAGGTATAGCATTCAGAGAAGCTGGTAGTTTGGAACAGTACTTTCCTTTGATTACAAACAGTTGAATTCTAAAATGCCACATAGCAATATACGAGCAAAATACATTCGTTTTTAACTCATAGTGGACAAAATACACCCAGTCTTCAATTTGAAACTCAGGAAGTAGATGTGGATGTATCGGTCAGGTTATCTTATTGGCTGTTCTTAGTGATCAATACCAATGCCATGGTCATCAGTTATTAGGGAGAGAAATGATTGCATAAGCCATCTCAGACGTTTGGCAAGGGTGTATCAAATACCAGGAGGAAGAAATGGGATAGAGAAGAAATAAATACAACAAAAGTCTTCCTAAATCAAGAGACAAGAGATCCAGTCTGGCCTATGACCTACATAATAGCACACAGTAATTAATAGCATACCATTCTAATACAGGAAGAAAAAACCGGAGTTTCTGGAGTTTGGGCAGTTTGTGAATTGTTGGGTTTTTAGGATTTTAATGCTGCTTTGTAACACAGTTTGAATTTTAATTTTTTTAAAAATATTTAAGTAATCTCTGTACCCAACATGGGCCTCAGACTCATGACCCGGAGATCAAGGGTTGAATGTTCCACTGACTGAGCCAGCCAGGTACCCCATTCTGGACCTTTTTTCACAATTTGAACTTTAAAACTTCTCCTATGTACTAAAAGTCATTCACTTAATAATAATAATAGTCAGCATATACCATGCTTTTCATAGAATAGACATTATAGCTTACAAATACCCCGCCACAACCTTTTAAGATAGAGGATTGTTTCCATCACCATATTTCAGAAGAAAAAACTGAATCACAGGGAGGCTAACTTGCCCACGGCTATACAACTATTTAGTGACAGACCTAGGATTCAAACCCAGTTAATCCAGCTCTAAAGTCAAGGCCTTCATACTACTCTATGACACACTTCAGTTCATATTTTTATTGATCATTCATTAAGTACATGGCGCTTTGCTTATTTGTGTAGATGATGTGAAGTATGAGACAGGATTTTTTTCATCTTTTAATTAAGTAACATTCAGCATCTTTCTCCTTTCCAAAACCCCGTGTGTGTATACATAGCATTACTTAGCATTTTGCCCCCATCGTTGGTGCTGTCTGTACTGAAAATCCCCAATATAGTGAAAATAGCTTACTGGCAGAGAAGAGCTCATAATATGACACCTAATACTCATCTATCCCCACTGTAATATCTGGGTCAGCTAGAGCAAACAAATGGCTCAGTGAGGACACTCTGGGCTGGAGACTTATGCTGCAAACTGCCTGTTGTGATGTCAATAATGAGAGAGCACACCCAGCCTCCATGCTTAGCCCACCTCCCCATTTCTCCAAGAAACCAACACCAACCCCAGGAAAGTATTAAGGCCAAGATCTGGATCTTTTGCTACAACTAAAAGTCTAAGAATAGCAACATGAATTATACACATATGTTGTTGAGCACTGCCCTATATAGCACAGAAATATTTTTATTAAAAATAGAGACTCTATCAATCCATTATAGCAAGTCAGAGTATAATTATACGGTGAAGCATATGAAATTACCAACATTCAACCTTTTTGACCTACAAAAAAACCTGTTTCCTTATGTACAATGAGTAGAGTACATAGAGTATCATGTATAGGACATAGAGTATTCTTAGCCAGTGAACCAGCTTCCCAGAAGGCGCTTTGCTCAGTCTGAATAAGGTTTAACTCTTTGGTCTCTCTCCCATTATTGTATATTCTTGTGGTTCAACTCTGACAAAACTAAACAGGGTACACAGGTGACAGTGCCTCGGCTGCTGCAAAGCCTCATGGAACAGCTTCAGGGTGATGTAAAGTGCAGGCTGAGTGGCTAGTGGCCTTCCCAGGAGAATGTCAGAGAAGCAAGAGTGAAAATCAGCTGCCACGTAGAGGGCCATGCAAGACCTAAGACATTATGGAGCTCATCGCGTCATTGCGCTGGAAAAATGGAACAGAGACATGTCACAACTTCAGGAAGTATGACAAGAATGAATAACTGTCAGGATCGCCTTTTCGTAGGGATGACCCCCAGCAGCCCATGTTTCTAGAAAGCATCCCCTATATTAAACACATATGCAGAAAATCATAATGATAGGTCTATGCTTTGTGGGGACTGTGATGAACAAGGCACCGTGCTAACTGCTTTGCACGAATGCATTAGGGTTGTCCAGAGCGACGGAACCAGTGGGATATGTGTACAATTGAGATCTACTTTAAGGAATTGCCTTACACAGTGGTGAGGCTGGCAAATTCAAAGTCTCTGTGGCAGGCCAGCAGGCCAGAGACTCTCAGGCGGGAGCTGATGCAGCCATCTTGAAGCAGAATTTCTTTCTTCTCAGGAAATCTTAGTGTTTCTCTTAAGGCTTTTCAACCGATTGGATGCCACCAATCCAGGTTGTAGAGGATAATCTCCTTTACTTGATGTCATTGGATCGCAGATGTTGACCACATCTATGAAATACCTTCACAGCAACCCTTAGATGTAGTATTTAATTGAATAGCTATGTATTCAATTATGGCGTAACCAAGGTGACAGCTTAAACCTATCATCACAACACGTATACCATTTTTGTCCTCATGAAAAATCTGTGAGGATGATACCCTTTTATCCTCATTTTAGAGATAAAGAAACAAGTTCAAGAAGGTCAAGAACTTGCTCAGGATAACACAGTTTGTAAAGGATGGAGTCATGTTTTGAAACTAGGGAATGTAATTTCAGAGCCTCTGGACTTAACCACCAGGTCCTGCTGTCTCACTAAGCAGCGAGGATTTTATGCTAAGGATTCAGGAGTTGAGAAAGCAAGAGCCAGCAAAACGTAAAGCCAACAAGAGGTCAGTATGAGTGAATCACAAGCTTTCCAGCATCATTGGCTCCCTGGCCATCTCACCATGCTGTGTACACATGCATGTGACCTATTAAGTGAGCCACAGTCTACATAGAAGGAAGATTATACTATAGGGCATACAGGGGTACCAGCTTGTGTGAAAAAAAAGGCAGATCAAATCGAATTACACGTAAGACAGAAATCAGGGGGATGAATGAAAAAGTCCTTCTTTCTGCCATTCCACATAAACTCCTTCCAGGGTTTTATTCCAACTGGAACGACAGCATTAGCACTATCTGGGAAAGCGATCCCTCAGAGCTGCGACAATGTGGACCTAGAAGGACGTAGGACTTGGGGACTCCCTGGAAAATCAAGTAGACAGCTAGTTGGGGCGGGATTTTATGGTTGCCCAGAGGACTGTTCCTCACTTCCCAAACACCTCTCTCTCTCACTGTCACCCTCCCTTTCCCATAGACCATAGTGGCACTGGCAGAACCTTTCCATGTCCCCAAACCTCTCAGCTCTGTTTGCAGATATTTTAGCAGACCTTGTTCCCACCTTGGGAGAAAAATAGAGGCCGACAAAGACAATCTTCCTAAACATCTTTTTATACCACCCCCAAACATAGATCTGTACCAATCCTCCCCGGCTTCCTCTATAAGACCGCCCCTTGTCTTATGTTCTCGACTCCAAATATCATTGCCATCCATCCACTCTAGAACACAACCCATCAGTCATCATTTTCTCCTCCCTCTCTTATATTTTCAACCTTTTTGGTTTTTTCTTTCCCCTCTGCCTGCAAGTTGAACAAATGCTGCCACCACCTTAAAAAATACCTTGCATCTAGATCATTGTAATAAGCATAAACAGATGCAAATACTTTACAAATGGGAAAATTTGATCCAAGGAGTTGGGATCAAAAAAAAAAAAAAAAAACAACTATATTCTGATTATAATAAACACATCTTACATATAAGAATATAAAGATACTGTAACATAGGGGCGCCTGGGTGGCTCAGTTGGTTAAGCGTCTGACTTCAGCTCAGGTGATGATCTCACGGTTGTGAGTTCAAGTCCTGCATCAGGCTTTGTGTTGACAGCTCGGAGCCTGCTTCAGATTCTGTGTCTCCCTCTCTCTCTGCCCCTCTCCCCGACTTACACTCTGTCACTCTATCGCTCTCTCTTTCAAAAATAAATAAACATTGGGGCGCCTGGGTGGCGCAGTCGGTTAAGCGTCCGACTTCAGCCAGGTCACGATCTCGCGGTCCGTGAGTTCGAGCCCCGCGTCGGGCTCTGGGCTGATGGCTCAGAGCCTGGAGCCTGTTTCCGATTCTGTGTTTCCCTCTCTCTCTGCCCCTCCCCCGTTCATGCTCTGTCTCTCTCTGTCCCGAAAATAAATAAACGTTGAAAAAAATAAATAAATAAACATTAAAAAAAATCTTGTAGGATATTATTAATAAAAAGATAGAAAAAATAGATTCCTTCCAAACCCTAAGCAAAACATATCAGACAAAGAAAACTTTGAGATGAGAAATATTACGAGAAATAAGAAAAGGAAGTTTTATAGAGAGAAAAAGTTCAATTTACCAAGAAGATATAAAATAGTCTAAATCTGTATATGCTTAAAGAGACTATTCTAAATTTGCATATTCTTCTAAATGTAGACAACAAAAATTAGCAAAAGAGGAAACACGTATCAATAATGTACTGTGGGTTTCGACATACCGCTACCAGTAATTTCCAGAGCAAGCAGGCACACATACACAGTGAGATTTCAGATGGTTTGATTAACATGATCTGACTGAAATATCAATAAACTGTGCTACCAATGAATGTAGAAATGCACTATCACTATGCCTACAGATACGTTCAGCCGAAACAGGCACACACATGTTCCCAAAGACATTTACAAGAATATTTATAGCAGCACTATTCCTAATTGTCAACAAGTGGGAACAACCCAATGATATCAGGATGGATGAAATAAATGAATAAATAAATGGTATTTAAAATATATACATACCTCGCGTCAACCCTGCTTCTCCTCGAGCTACCATAACTTTCCTTCGTTTGCTTCTCTGACAATCGTTAAGTAAAAAATACTTTCGGAAAAAAAAAAATACCGGCTGTTTCCTCACTTCCGTTGCACGGTGCTCAGTCCTTAGCAATATTCCCAGCCCCCATCACTCCACAGAAATTGCTCGGTCTCCATTATGTTGTTTCTTATTCCTGTTCTACTGGGCTGGTTTCCTGGCATCCCCTGAAACTGATGGTCACTCCCTTCAACCTGCAACTTTCGTTTTCCTTCATGTTTTTATGTAACAATTTTTTTTAATGTATTTAATTTTTTTTTTAATTTTTTTTCAACGTTTATTCATTTTTGGGACAGAGAGAGACAGAGCATGAACGGGGGAGGGGCAGAGAGAGAGGGAGACACAGAATCGGAAACAGGCTCCAGGCTCTGAGCGGTCAGCCCAGAGCCTGACGCGGGGCTCGAACTCAGGGACCGCGAGATCGTGACCTGGCTGAAGTCGGACGCTTAACCGACTGCGCCACCCAGGCGCCCCTAATGTATTTAATTTTTAATTTAATTTTAATTCCAGTATAGTTAACCTACAGTGTTACATTAGCCGCAGGTGAAACATACAGTGACTCGACAATTCTATACATCACCCACGGCTCATCACAAGTACGTTCCTCAATTGCTTGATTTCTCTCTTGGTTCTCTGTTGCTAAAGCCTTTTCTTTTTTCTTGGGTTTTCAGTGTCTTCTGCGGCCTCTGGTTCTGTCACTGCAGGTGCACTGAGATATGAGGCCTCATCTCTGCGCATGCTGGCCGATGATAGTGCCCCAGTGTTGGTGCACAGCTGTGCCGGGGCAGTAGGCACAGTTATGTGATTGAGCATGGACTCTGAAGTCAGGTGACAAGCTAAGTCTGCAAATCAAGGCCTCTAAACCCAACCCTTCTCCTGAGCTTTAACCAGAGGGGCCCTAAAAATAAACTTAAGCCGGGTCAGATCTGTGCAGTGAGCCACTGTTGCATTCCCTTTGCGTTCATACGCTGTTGAAAGGCCGTATCCTGTTCTCGTAATACCAGACCCGATTTATGCACTTCTCAGATTTGCTTGGCTACGTCGCCTGCTTGGGGAAACAGATGACCCTCCAGGAAGATCGCTTGGCGCCAATGGCACTCTTGTCAGGGCGGAGAGGTGATGTGAATCTACTGAAGAGAAGCTGCCCGACCTCTGTCCTTGCCCTCCTGATGGAGGCTGCCTTCTCATTGCACCAGGCTCCCCAGCACTTGGCCCTGCCTCAGCAAGCAGCTGCTTTGGATTTCCCATGTTGCTAGAAACAGGACCGAACCCGCCTCATCTCATACCTCTGACCTCACACTACGGGGCTCTCTTTTCCTGCCCTTGTGTTTTGCCGTCACTGCTGAAGTACAGATGCCAGAAGCTTCCTAAGCTCCCCGCCCCCCTTCCCACCGGCTTTCCAGGATGGGTCTTTCAGAAGGCAGTGTGCAGAAAGGCAGGCATAAAATGTTGCTGGCTCGTGCCCTTTCACTAGCTAAATGCCACTGCTCTTGTGGAAAAAATAACCCAGAAATGTTAGAGAGTTACACCCCAGTGGTAGAGAGAGGGGGAGACTTTGTTCAGTGAGCAAGAGGAGATAGAAAGCAGCCAACAGATTCTTCTTCCTCTCTCCTCCCTAAGAGACTGTTCCGGGATCTAGTGGTTCCATTTTCCCCTCTCTGGAGTTGTCTGAGCAACCAGCTAAGTTTCCAGGTAATCTGGACAGCTTGGAATGCACTCCTTTGCCCTTGCTTTCTCTCATCCCCTATCTCACTTACCTGGTTCCTTCACTCTTGCTTCCCTGTATCGCACCCCCTCAGCAAAACTTTGGCACTTAAGTTTTGACTCAGGCTCCATACTCTAGGGAAACCACACTAAAATATTCACAATACAAAGGAAAAGGGAGCATAATCCTCTTGATTCTTTACTAAGTGCCTGTGTTTCTCGCTAAGAGATCTACACTTCTCTCTCTGAATCCTCACAGAATCTCCGCAATAGGTAGTATTTTTCCCCTATTACAGTGAGGAATGGAGGCTCACTGAGGCTTAAGAAACTTACCCAAGGTGGCACAGCTAGGTGTGACAGAGCTAAGGTGCCAACACCCACGTGTCTGGCTTCCGAGACAGTATCCCTCTCCCTGTTCTTTACTGTTCCTAGTATCAGGACTTTGCATTCTGGGGATTCTGTGAAGGTTCCATGTGGTAACTCATGGTTGGACTTTCCAGAAGCTTTGAGAATGATTCAGTGAAGAACATTTTGAATATCCAAGCACAGCACCATAAGAGAGTCCCAAAATGACAGGGTGAACGATCAAATCAATAAAAGCAGATGGTTAAAACACCCTTATTATTAGACATTTAGATATCGCTTATATTCTCATTTCTAAATGGAATCCCATTAATGAGCCAACGAAAGGTCGTGAAAGTAGCTGTTGCAGGAGGGGACACAGACATCCAAAGGGAGAAACAAAGGAAGAGAGTTCCACCCCACCCAAGCCTAGCTCTGTGCTCCATCCATGTGTGAAATCACTTGGTCAAGCTCATCTAGACCATCCAGATCTGTCTGTTCTCCTCATAAAGATCTTTGAGAACGAGGAGTACAAAGATTTAGCTAGAAAATTAATCTTGAAATGAAGCAGAGGGGTCCTGACTGCCAGAGACTGACAAAGGAAGGATTTCCTCATCCTGCACAGACTGTTACTGGCAGAGTTCTCTGTGTGTCCAGAGGTTCGGGCCAGGATTGTGCTTTGGAAATTGGAGAAAGACCGAATTTGGACCCTAGTATAGCACTCAGCCCCTCTCCAGGTTGTGAATTACAAACTGGACCTTCTCACCCTGTGTCCCTGCTGCAGGAAGGAGATGTTTTTTGTGTGATTACAAAATCAGACTGTTTACAGATAATTATTTTCTCTTGGTCTGAGAAAGTGCTGGAAGACTGACCTCTTGTACATGCTTATTAATTCATAAATCCATACTTATAAAAACAGGTGGATTTGTCTAAACATGAGGAAAGCATTAATACCACTTGCCTGATACCGAAACTCTTGCCTTAGAACTTGATAAGCATTCTGAGGACCTCCAGGAACACTGCTGTGCCATAGGAGGTTAGTTTTCTGAGCGTCATTGCCAGGAGAGGCCTTTTCCTTTTCTGTATTGTCCCTGCATGCTGTTCAGTCACATAGCTGCCGTGCCAAAACCCTCACCTAAAGAATCAGCACTTGTCTCTTAAAATATGTAAACCTTTCATCTCCCAACAAAACCTGTTCCAAGAGTTTAAAACACATTGTCTCGAGTTGTAATATCACCTGGGAGTCTTGATGAAATGACAGGACATTCTGATTCAATAGATCATAGTGGTGGTGGGGGGGGCGGGGTGTTGGGGCTGAGATACTGTATTTCCAGCATAGCTTCTGGATATGTCAGTGCTTCCGATCCACGAACAAAACTTAGAATACCAAGAGCTTAGAAGACCACCTTGATTTTCTCTTGAGTGTTTTGAAGATCATTTGGTCTCTAGAAAAATGTGCCCCTTGAAACTGCCTCATTGTTACCAACAAGCTGTTCTGGGCACCACTGCAGGAATGTTCAAACAGATGGGGATAAAGTTAGAAACTGAGAACATCACACAAGAGCCGTTCTCATTGGCCACATTGTTTTAGCTCTCGGCACACGCACAAACTCATTGCTGACCTAAAGGCTTATTCTCAAAATTACACACAAAAATGGATTTTGCCAACACTACTTGACTAATATGCTTGTTCCTGAGACCACCAGCCTCGTTTTATTCAGTCTCAAATTGGTTATTTTTCTTTGGGCAGTTTCAATTATTGTATAGGATAAGAAGATTTAAATGTTAAAACCCATAAACAGAAGTAGCTCAATTGTGTATTTAAATTCTGTATTTGTTTTAACAGAAGTAATACTTGTTATTCTGTCTCTATTTTAGGGTTTTCATTTTCTGCCTGGAGAATTCAGCCGTTTTAATGTCAAAAAAAAAAGTATTGTGGAAATTCGGCTAGTCCAAAACATGTTTAACTGTCTAGAACAGATGAGGGAAAGGGTATTGAATTAGGCAGCTTTTCCCAGATGCTTTAGAAGTGCTTAGTTAATATGTATTGCCTTTTACCCAAAAAGCATAGCTATGTGTTATCTTATATATAAAAATACCTTACTTAGAGAAAAATTAAAACAAACATGTGGTTGTATATAAACTGTACCAGTTCTTAGATTTATCCCTTACATTCATTGTTGAAAACTGCCTGCCTAGATCAAATCTTTACCACCACAATTCTGTCACGTCCCCCTGGTCATTATCCCTGTTTTTAGAGGCTATCTATTCTAAGTAGATACCAATTCAAAAACAATTTGCCAAAAACTCCCTAATTTAAGGAGATTAAGACCTTCGGAACCGTTTATCATATCACTCTCCTATTTCAAGACATTTGCTCAAAACCTGTCGTTCTCAACCCACTACTCAACACCCTTCATCAAATAAGTTAACAATCAAAATCTTAGATTTGAGAGACCAGTATATTCATTCCTCAGCAGAGGGAAGTTAAGGAGCCTACATCAGTTAGTCTTGACTATTTTTCTCTTGTCCATACTGATCTGTGCTACCTAACTATGAATTCAATTTCCTTAAAAAACATAGAACTGGGGTTCCTGGGTGGCTCAGTCGGTTAAGCGTCCGACTTCGGCTCAGGTCATGGTCTCACGGTCCGTGAGTTCGAGCCCCGCGTCGGGCTCTGTGCTGGCAGCTCAGAGCCTGCAGCCCGCTTTGGATTCTGTGTCTCCCTCTCTCTCTGGCACTCCCCCATTCATGCTCTGTCTCTCTCTGTCTCAAAAATAAATAAACATTAAAAAAAATTTTTTTTTAAAACATAGAACTATTCAAATTATTTCTTCTTCGGTGAGTTTTGGTAGTTTGTGTATTCAGAGGAATTTCTATTTCATTGAAGTTGTTAAATGTATGTGCCTAGAGTTCTTTTTTTTTTAATATTATTGTCAAATAGGTTTCCATACAACACCCAGTGCTCATCCCAGCAAGTGCCCTCCTCAATGCCCATCACCTACTTTCCCCTCTCTCCCACCACCCCCCCATCAAACCCTCAGTTTTTTCTCTATATTTAAGAGTCTCTTATGGTAGAGTTCTTTATAATATTCCCTTAGTACACTTTTAACATATGTTGGGTCTGTAATGATACCATCTTTTTCCCTCCTGATATTTATAATTTTCTCTCTCTCTCTCTCTCTCTCTCTCTCTCTCTCTCTCTCTCTCCTTCTCTGGTTAATCTGTACAAAGTTTTACCATTCTTATTGAACATTTGAAAAAGTCAATTTCTGGTATTTATTTCTTTTCTGTTTTCAATTTTATGGATTTATGCTTTTATTATTTACTTTTTTCTGATAACTTTGGTTTAGTTTGTTCTTTGTCTAGTTCCCTAAAGAAGAATTATATCATTAACATGGGGCCTCTTGTCTTTTCTCATATATACATTTAATAACATATGTTCCCCTAAACACTACTGTAGTTTTACCTCACCAATTTTGATATGTTGTATTTTCATTTTCACTCTGATACTTGCTCTCTGGCCCATGGATTGTTTATTATCTAATTTCTTATCTAGGTTATTATCTCATTTCTAAGAATTGGGAGATTTCCAGATATTTTTGTTATTGACTTCTAGATTAATTGCATTTTGATTAGAGGATATATTTTGAAAGATTTTAATACTTTTAAATATGTTAAGGTTGTTTTTATGACCCAGTATATGTTCTGTCTTGATAAGTATTTCCTGTGCACTTGAAAAAAATGTATATTCTGCTATTCTTTGGTGGGATGGTGTTGTTCAGGTCTTCTATGGTCTTGGTAATGTTTTTGTCTACTTGTTCTGTTACTGAAAGACAAAACTGAAAGCCTCCAACTATAATTGTGGGTTTATTTCTCCTTGCAGTTCTTCCAATTGTATTTTAATACCATTTTTTGGGTTTTGTTTTGGTTTTCTGTGTGTGCATACATATAAAAGATTGTATGTCTTCTTAGTGAATTGACCCTCTTATTACATAACGATGCCTCTTGGTAATTTTCCTTGTTCTAAAGTCTACTTTGTTTAACATTAATAGAGACAATCCAGCTTTCTTTTGTTAAGTGTTTGCCCATTACATATTTTTCTTTTCACTTTTAACCTATCTATATCAAGATGTTTTCAGTGGGTTGGTTTCTCAACAACACATATTTGAGTCTTAGTTTTTTGTCCAACTTAATGATTGCTGTCTTTTATTTTGTGTGCTTAGACCATTTATATTTAATGTAATTATTGATAAGTTGGTGTTTTAGTCTGCCATTATTTTGTTTTTTCCCCCTCTATTTTGTATTCCTCTTTTCCCCTTTTGTGAAAATGTTTGAAATATTTAACTTTATATTCCATCTTAATTTATCTACTCTCTTTTTGTCTTTATCCCTTTGTGTGGTGGGTCTAGTCATTGCTACATACATATGTCCCTTTTTATAGTCGATTAAAATTAATATTTTACCTCTTTGGGTTAAATGTAGAAAATGTATCCTCCCCCTTTTATGTTGTATTTGTAGTTGTCATATGTATTACATCTACATACAGTAAAACCTACCCAGGCAATAGTATAATTTTGGCTTTGTATCATCATATGTATTCCAGAGAACACATGTACATATGTATTCCATATGTAGAGGAGAAAATAATCTGTCATATGTACCTAGTCGTTTACCACTTATGTTGCTCTTCCTTCGTGCCTAAAGTTCCAAGTTTCCCTATGGTACAATTTCCTTTTTTCCTGAAGTTCTTCCTTTAACATTTGTTTTAGAGAAGAAATGCTTTTGACTAAAATTCTCTTCGTTTTCTTTCAACTCAGACTGTTGTTATTATTCCTTCATTCTTCAAAGGTATTCTTATTGGATAGAGAATCCTGGGTTGACAGTTCATTTCTTCTACTACTTTTAAAGTGTTGTGTCCCTTTATTCTGTCCTTTATTGTTTCTCATGAAAAATCCACCAAATGTAGTGTGTAATTTTTTTCTCTGGAAGCTTTCAAGATTTTTTTTAGTGTTGGTTTTCAGCAATTTGATTAAGATGTATCTGGGCATGGTTTTCTTTGAGTTTATCCAGTTAAGCGTTCATTAAGTTTCTTGAAACTGTAAACTTATCTCTTTTACCAAATTTTGGAAGTTTTTAGCCATTATTTCTTCAAATATTTATTCTGCATCATCTTCTCCTTTCATAGGTTTCAACTGGCATGAATTTTGTATCTTTTTATACTATTCCACAGGTCCCTGTTAGCTTTTTTTCCAATAAATTTTTCTCTGGTATTCAAATTGGATGTTTTCTATTGCTCTATTCAAGTTTATAGATTCTTTTCTGTGTCACCATTACTTTACTTTTTTTAGTTCTAAAATGTCCATTTTATTTTTTACAGCTTCTCTTTCCCTGCTGAGAACTATTATCTTTCCATTTGTTTCAAGATTGTTCAACCTTATTTCATGAAACATAGTTATTATAGTTGCTTTAAAGTTTGTTAGAGGATTTAGATCACCAGGATTCACATCACTACAGGGCGGGCAGCTGTTGAGTGTTTTTTCCTTATGAGTTATTGAGATTTTCTCTTTTTTGCATATCAAATGTGTTTAAATTGTATCCTAGACATTTTGAATATAATCTTATAAAACTCTGAGTCCTTTTGAAGTCCTTTTACATCTGGGATGTAAGACTTCCAGTTCTAGCCAAATTGAAGTAAGAAACTAGTTTCACCATCTCTTGGAAACAAACCCACCACTAAACGGGCAAAATATATGCAACAGGGGTTTTCAAGACACTGGATATCAGGCCATTGAGGACAGCAATCTGTAAGGGACAGGAAACAAATGAGGGGAGCTCTAAAATTGCCCCTTTTAATTCTGTAAGAGAGTTCTTAGACCATGATGCAGGGGGTGGAAACCAAAGCAGATTGCAGTGGTTTCCCTGAGTTGAGTAGATTAAGCTGAGCATCCACGGAGACCAAATTGGCTAGCATTTGCAGTACAAATAACAGAGATGGGAGAGATCTGCAGGGGACCCCCTTTGAGTATTCTCAAGAGTACTGTTCAGTGCATATGTGTGATGAAAATACTTGATGTTAGCAAATAACCGCCCCAGAAGGATCAGAGGAAACAGTGGAGTTCACACAGGACCAGAAATATGACCTCTTTTCACCAGCCAGAATGGAAAACCTCATATCCCATGAAACATCTAGTAAAATACTCAGAAGCATCTTATTTCAGTAGTGAGCAATAATTAGCCTTAGGTTAAATGCCACTCTTATTCTACCTAGACAAATCTTAAAAGCAAGACACAAAAAGGCCAACCTGTTTCTTAATTGCATCCCAGGAAAAAGGATTAAGAATATTTATAGGAAAACAAAAGTGTCCGGCACCTAACAAGGTAAAATTCACAATACCTGGAATCTGGTTTAAAAGTCACCAGCCATGCAAAGAAGCAGAAAAATATAACCAATAATGAGAGTAAAAATCAATCCAGAATTGATATAGATGTTAGAGTTAGCAGAGACATTAAAAGTTATTATAACCATATCATACATGTTCAGAAATTTACATAGAGACATAAGATATTTTTTAAATCCAAATCAAATTTCTAGAGATGAAAACGACAATGTCTAAGATGAAAACTACATTGGATGGTATTAACAGCAGATTAGATATTATTAGAAATAAAGATTAGTGAACTTGAAGACAGCAATAGTAACTATCCAAACCAAAATCAAGAGTCAGGCACCTAACCACTTAATTGACTGAGCCACCTAGGTGCCCCAAACTCTTCCTTATTTCGAGGATATTATAAAACAGAAGTAATCAAGACAGTGTGGAATTGGCATGAAGATAAATCACTAGAAGATTCTAAATATATATGAGCATATCAACAAGTATAGACTACTGATTTTTGACCAAGGTACAAAGGCAGGTGAGTGGTAAATTGGATATCCTATGCAAGAGAGAGAGAGAGAGAGAGAGAAAACTTCAGTCTATACATCATACCATTTATAAAAATCAACTCAAAATAAATCATAGATTTAAGTGTAAAATCTAAAACTATTAAACTTCTGGAAGAAAACAAGAAAATGAAAAAGATAAGCTACAGACTAAGAAAAAATACTTTGTCCATTTTTAATATTGAGTTCACTATTTCCTTATTGAGTTTCAAGAATATTATAGATAAAAGTCTTGTACAAGATGTGCATTTTGGAAATATTTTCTTTCATTTTGTTGTTTGTCTTCTTATTCCTTAAACAGTCTCTTTTTTTTGTCTCTGAATTTTTATTTAAATTCTGTTTAGCTGGGGCATCTGTGTTGGTTAAGCATCTGACTCTTGGTTTCGGCTCAGGTCATGATCTCATGGTTTGTGGGTTCGAGCCCTGCATTGACAGTGTAGGACCTGCTTGGGATTCTCTCTCTTCCTCTCTCTCTGTCCCTCCCCTGCTTGGTCTCTCTCTCTCTCTCTCTCTCTCTCTCTCTCAAAATAAATAAACATTTTTAAAAAATGAAATAATTTCCATTTGGTTAACATACAGTTTAATATTAGTTAAAGGTGTAGAATTTCACGATTCATAGAATTTCATGATTTGTAGAATTTCATGATTCATCACTTACATACAACACCCAGTGCTTATCACAAGTGCCCTCCTTAATCTCTGTCACCTATTTAACCCATCTCCCCATCCATCTCTCCTTCAGTAACCATCAGTTTAAACAGAGTCTTTTAAAGAGCAGACATCTTTAATTTTGATAAGGTCTATTTTATCAATGTGTTCATTCATGGTTCATGCTTTTGGTGTCATAATGAAGAAATCTTGCCTAACCCAAGGTCACAAATGTCCACTCCTTGGTTTCCTCTAGAAGTTTTATAACTGTAGGTTTTACATCAGAACTATAATATACTTTATTACATTGTGCAAAACATAAAGTCAAAATTTTTTTAAGTTTGAAAATATTTATAAATTAATAAAGAATTTATATCCAGAACGTATAAAAATACTCAAAACTCGGTAATAAGAAAATGTACAACCCAGCGAAGTAAGCAAAAACAACGAATAGATGCTCCACCAAAGAAGATATACAGATAGTAAATGAGCATATGACAAGATGCTCAATATTATCAGTTATTAGGAAAATGCAAACTAAAAGCACAGTGAAATACCACTAGTCACCTAATAGCATGGCTAAAATTGAACAGACTGGTCAAACCAAATATTGGCAAGGATGTGGAGGAAATAGAACTCTCATGGGCTGCCTTTCATAGGTCAGATTTTTAAATGGTACAGTCACTTTGGAAATGAGTTTGGTAGTTACTTGGAAAAGTTAAGCACGTAATTACTATGGGATCCATCCTTCCTCTCTCAGATACTTACCCAAGAGAAATGAAAACACATGTCCACACAAAGCTGCCATTTGGGCTTTTGTTAATAGCCCCAAACTGGAAACAACCCCAAATGTCTATTAGTAGAGATAAACAGACACATTTTGTATATCCATGTGTGTTAGTCTAGATCCACATGTATTAGTGTATATCCAGATGTATTAGTTTCTTAGGGCTGCCATAACAAGTGTCCTGAACAACGGGTATTTATTGTTTCACAGTTCTAGAGGCTAGAAATCCAAAACCAAGGTGTCCTTCTACGTGCTCTGAAAGAGATCAGTTCCAGCCCTCTCTCCTAGCCTCTGGCAGCCTCAGGAATTTCTCGACTTGTAGTTGATGTTCTCCCTGTGTGCCTACCTCATTTTTCCTCTGTGCATTTCTCTGTGTCCAAAGTTTCTTATTTTATAAGGAAACCAGTCACATTGGATGAGGGACCACCCTAATAACCTCATTTTAACTTGATTGTCTCTGTACTGATCCTATTTCCAAAGAAAGTCACATTCTAAAATACTAGAGGTCAGGACTTCAACATATCTTTCATGGGGAGGGGTGGGGGGAGACACATTCTGTGGGTCTCCATAACACTATGCAATGGGTTACTATTCTGCAATTAAAAGGAAGAACATGATTCTGAAAACATTTATGAATGAAAGAAGCCAGATTTTAAAAAATAGTGCATACTATACGATTCCATTTATGTAAAATTCGACAAAATGTAAACAAGCCATAAACACTTTACTTTTGTTAAAGAAGGCAGATCAGTGATTACCTGAAGCAAGGGATATGTAGAAACTTTTGTCGGTGATGAACGTTTGCTATTTTTATTGTGATAATTGTGGTCATGCAGACAAAATGATTCAGAGGCAAAACAATCAAATTCAGTCAGTGGAATGAAACAACAGGGAAAAGTACTCCAAAGATCGGCGCTGTTGGGCGTCATTATCCAGGACAAAGGAACCAGTGGTTCTCCCCTCTAGCTTCACCATCGTGTCACTTATGCTCTTTGTACAGCATACCTCAGAGATATTGTGAGTTTGGTTCCAGACCACCGCAATAAAGTGACTATGACAAGTCCGAAGATCTTTCTGTCTTCCTAGTGCATGTAAAAATGACGTTTACACTGCTATAGTCTATTAAGTATACGGTAGCATTGTGTCTAAAAAGTGTACCTACCTTAATTTTAAAATACTGCTAAAAAATACTAATCATCTGAGCTTCCAAGGAGTTGTAATCTTTTTGTTTATGGATGGCTTTGTCTCAATGCTGATGGCTGCTGCCTGTTTCTCTGGGGCAGTATTCTATGTAAATGGATATGAGTATCAGTTTCGCCAATGACTGGATCCTTGGCCAAGATGTTTTCTTTCTCTGGGTCTTAGTTTCTTTGACTGAAAGACAGAGAATCATGTCTGTTGCAATTCAGCTAGATTTGATAATACATACAGTTGTTCCCTGTTAACACAAAGAAGAGATTTTTTTAAATTTATTTAATAAACTGGCATAGTACTCTTTGTCAGCCATTGTTCTAAGTGGTATTCAAATACGAATTCATTTAATTTTAATACTAATCGTATAATGTAGGTATTATTCTCCTCATCTTTAAAGTTTGAAAAACCTACCCAATGTTACAAAGCCATAACGTGGCAGAGTCGGGACTGGAGCCAGAGAGCAGTCTGGCTACAGTCCGTGTTCTTAACCACTGTGCATTACTGCCTTATATTTGGGGTTAAATGTACACTTTTAACAGGAAAAAAAAATCCATGTCGCTCACTAAAAATGATAGCCGTTGTGTTGAAGCAACGGTTTTCATTATCCAGCATTAAATAATACGTCTTCTTAGTTACTGTTACTATCTACCAAAGTTTCTAACACACAGTAGGCACACAGAAATATCGATTAGCTGACTTGTCACATAGTCAGTTCTCAGTTAGCCAAACTCACAAAACAGAGATCAAACAAGTACCAGCAAATCGTTTCTATTTGGTCTGTGAATATCTAATATGCTAGGGCAAGACAGAGAGGGTTTTTGTCTACGATTCCCCTTCCTAAATGTACTTCCCTGGCACATTTACTAACTTGTCTCTCAGACGTTCTGCAAGCTGTCAGTAGATTTTCTCTAACTTTATCTCATTAAAAATATCATTTTCTATTATTTCTGAAGTCCTTTTACTCCCTCAGCCACTATGAGTCTGTAACTCATCCCTTTGTGAGCTCAGGGATGGCCAGTGGGTTTCATCGGGAGGGTTAACTCTGGGCAGTTGTGTCTCCCTTGGAACAATGTCTGGGGCTGTGCTAAGGCTGTCTCCTGGCATAATCATATGTAGCCGCATTCACAGGGGACTAAGGGAGCCATGGACATAGGGCCACACTTATTCCCGTCCCTGTGTCCCACCTCCTTGCTCAGTACTACGTGTCCAGCCATCAGAGTACAATAATGGTGAGGGACTCAAACACCACTGTTAGAGGATCCTCAAATGGTAAGAAAGACATCTTCACTTTATTAAATTGAAGTCCAGTAAAGATAGAGCCAGCAGCATTGATTTCTGCCGGTCACTCTTCAGAGTCTGCTGGGATTCTACTCCTATTTCCTCAGCTTCAAGTGGCTGGCCTCTCAAATAAGTGATGCAAGAATCCAGGATCATTGGAGATCCCTTTAACCTCAAAGTGGAAACCGGAGATGATGCAAGTCAAATCAAGGGTGGAAACGGAACCCGAGAACCTAGTGCTTTGGCAATGGAACACAAGGATCCTGGTCTTCTGTGAGCATTGCTTTATCTATCTATGAAATGTCACCTGTTTCTCAAGGATGAATCATTGGAAATAAGATAATATATTTACAGGATAAAGATAGGGAATATCTGAAAATCATTAGAATTCATTTCCTAATATTAATGAAGTACATGACAACACTAAAAATAATAATAATTACTATTATTATTATTATCATTATTATTATTTGAAATGCTCTATGAAGGAGGAAGTTACTCCATTTTCTTCCATCAAGTGGCCCGCTCCCTAGGAATCTAACGAGAAGGTCTCTGTATGAAGAGAAGAAAAAATAGAAGATAGCTCAGTGGAAGACTGAAGAAAGAAAGATTGGGCCAGCCCCAGCCATATACAGAAGAGCCTCTCGACCAGAAGGTCGGTGATTACCTCAGAATACGGCACTGTCCTCAGAGCATGTTAACTCTTGGTCCTATTAGTTTCCTACTGTAGAGAGGCACAGGGCATCACGTTCATTCTTTCTACCTCAGCGACCTCTGACAGCCTGGAATACTCCACTGGTGCTTGTTTGGATTTCTTTTCCCACCACCGTGGCACATCTCTTCAGAGCAAAGATTTCAGGCACATCTATCTGGTGGACGAGGCTGAGACACCCATGAACACCTATAACAGAAAAAGAAATTACAAAGCCGTGTAAAAATATTTCTGCCATTTTTAACTTTAGAACATTAGAAATAGACTTTTAAAATTGAAAGTAACCCAGGGGCTTTAAATATCTAGCTGTTAGGTTTTTTTTTTTTTTTTAATAAACTGCCTAATGAAACTGAGCCCTTTATTCCTCAAAAAAAAAAAAAAAAAAAAAAAAGAGTGGATAGAACTGTGTCATTTCACAAGGTGACTTTTTTCAAAGCCTTTTTGACTCTCAACTTTATAAAGGATAACATTCAATGATAACTAAAAGCCTCACATTATTCATTCCTCTTTGAGCTTCTCTTGAATGTGGTCTCTGATCCTGGTGTTTTGGGATAGACTCCCTTTATAACAGCTGCCCAATGATCCATTGAAATGACAAGCGAAGGGCCACATGGTGGGCTGAGTGCATTTAGTGCAACTGTGACCAGAGAGATGACAAAAAGGTTTCTTCTAGTCAGTTGCAGAAATGCCTCTACACCCGTGGATGACAGAGAACTCCAGGTAACCTCCCTGGGGGTTATTTTTAGCCAACAACCATTAATACTCATGAGCTTACTACTGCAGAGATCAAATTCCATAGCACCAGCTTGGAGAAACACAAATGTGGAACGCTTTGCTTTTTTGACACAGGTTTTTTTAAGGGACTCCATTTCTAGTTAACGTGAGCAACAATGAGTCGGATTAAGAAATGAGTGCTACATGATTTCTATCTGTTTGACATAAATGAGTAAAGAAAAAAAATAAATGTCATTCATAAGAGGCCCATGTATTTTCATTTTAACTTTCTATTTTAAAATAATTTTAGATTTACAAAAAGTTGCAAAGGAGAATGGAATAGAATGACATGCCCATTTACCCATCTTTCCCCAAGGGTGACACCTTTTATAGCTGTAGGACAATATCAAAATCGGTAAATTGACATTGGCAGATTACTATCAACTAGATTATGGACATTATTCAATTTCATCAGTTTTTACACAAACTCATTGTGTGTATGTGTGTGTGTGTGTGTGTAACTTACATGG
Source organism: Leopardus geoffroyi (assembly GCF_018350155.1). Taxonomy (NCBI): domain Eukaryota; kingdom Metazoa; phylum Chordata; class Mammalia; order Carnivora; family Felidae; genus Leopardus; species Leopardus geoffroyi. The sequence goes on along the minus strand of NC_059326.1, from coordinate 10,534,403 downwards.
TTTTATGGGCAAGTTCTGCCAAACTTTCAAGAAACAGATTATTCCCAATGTATATTAGAGGAGTACCCCATGAAATGTCAACATTCGGTCCGTTGAAAATCAACTCTGAGTTGTAAATCTGATACCTAAATATGATTCCATTTGTGCTATTGAAAGTTTGCAACAATACTATGCTCTTCAATTTTGTTTTCTTACTGAGTTTATTTTTATTGTTTTGATTTTTTCCCTAAGCATCGACTTCACCTCAGGTCATGATCTCACACCTCATGAGTTTGAGCCCCACGTCGGGCTCTGTGCTGACAGCTCAGAGCCTGGAGCCCGCTTCGGATTCTGTGTCTCCCTCTCTCTCTGCCACTCCCCTGCTCACAGTCTGTCTCTCTTTCTTTCAAAAATAAATAAACCTTAAAAAAAATTTTTTTTCAAGAAATGTAAGTAGCTTTTTCTGTCCATTTAAACAAACATTTTATAGCTGAGGCAAAGATTGTTTTGGGTTTTCTATGTACACAATCTGATGTGAATAATGACAATTTTATTTCCTTCCTAATCCTTGCATTCTTTATTTCTTTTTCTTGATTTATGACTCTATCGAGGACCACCAGAATGATGTAGAAAGGGCTTGGTAGTAGTGAGTTCTTGATTTTCTAATGAGATGATTCTAATGTCTGTTGTAGGTTTTGGGTAGTTAACTGTAGTCATATTAAGGAAGCTCTCTTCTGTTTCTTACCATGTCCTTACCAAGAGCTTTTTTTTTTTTAATCATGAAAGAGTATAGAATTTTACCGAATTCTCTCTGTGCTCCTATTGAAGTATTTGTAGGTTTTTCTTCTAGATTTATATGATCAACTACATTTAGAGATTCTCTAACGGTAACCACTTTTCCATCTCTAGGATAAGCCCAACTTGGTCAGAATGTAGTTTCTGTTCTTTATATTGCTGAGTTTAGTATGCTTTTTATCATACCTAGCATTTTTTATGCAGATAAATGAGTGATGTTGTCTTATAATTTTTTTGTTGTTGTTGTTACACAGTCCTTGTCTGATTTCGGTGTCACCGTTGTGCTGGCCTCAAAGATGGGTTGGGAAATACGCCCTTCTCTATTCTCTAGAAAAGCTTGTGCTGTGTGAAATTTCTGTTCTTACAGATCATGGAATTCTGGAGTTTGGAGGAAAACAAGTTTTAATCAACACGCGTGTACCATTACCACTAATAGTTTTTTTATACGGGCATATTAAATATCATGGTCAAGTCTTTAAAACGTGGTGGTTTTAGAGAACATAAATTGTTCCAGTCTTCCCATTTACTAATTCTTGACTGGGGAAGGTTTTGTTTTTCAGAGCTCCAATAGGCGAATATAGTGGTGTGATCCACTGGAGAAAGTTTTGCTGAGCGTGGCAAATACCATACGACTCTACCAGTAGTTGTTTCACTGAGGTTGAACAAATCACAACACAGTCACCAGATTTACAAGCCTCTCTTGCTAGTACTCGGTGGAACATGGATCCGAATCCCGACAAACTGCCCTCAGAAAACTTAAAATCCTGACTTCCACACTGAAAAAGACGTCAATCTACACAATGCCTGACTCCCTCTATACTGAAAAATAAATAAAATACACACACATACACACACACACACACACACACACACACGTTAAGCCACAAGGAGCACTATCATAACTACTCTCTTGCATATATTCTCAACCCCTCAACTACTGCCTGGACTCACCTTATTCATTTGGCAGAATCACAACCCTAGTTAAGACCAGCTGTTTGCCTATTTCATACCTGTCTTTGTACAGCTAATATGGCTGGAGGAAAACACACAATCACGCTGATTGATCCTACTTCAAATTTCTAATTTTAAGTCAAATGAACTCTTGTTTTATGATGCCCAACTTCCCTATTTCATTCACCCTCCTATTCTTTGAGACAAATGCAGTCAATTCTTTTTTAAAATTGTTTTAAAGTGTATTTATTTTTGAGAGAGAGAGAGACAGAGCATGAGTAGGGGAGGGGCAGAGAGAGAGGGAGACACAGAATCCGAAGCGGGCTCCAGGTTCTGAGCTGTCAGCACAGAGCCCAACGTGGGGCTCGAGCACACAGACTGCGAGATCGTGACCTGAGCCGAAGTTGGACGCTTAACCAACTGAGCCACCCAGGTGCTCCAATACAGTCAATTCTTGTTATTTGCTACAGTGACGTTCTTTGATGTCACCAGCAACAGTGAACTAATGCATACTGAACCAGTGCTCCTAGGAAAAATACAGAGTTAGGTTGCTATGAGCTTCTGGCCACATTTTCATCAACTGATCACATATAATCTTGTTCTTTGTGTGTTTTCATTTAAAGACATCTTATGAATCTATATTATTGATTCATTAACATTTAACTCAGAGACAATAGCATTATAACTCATGCCTGAATTGTCCAATAGTCATATTTTCTCCATAAGGCACACCACAGCCTCCTTGCTCTTAGGAACACTAGACAGCATTTTAGCACTGTGCTCGGAGGTGGGCATTTTAGACAGCAAAAGCACCATTTTGTGCTAAAAGTATGGCTCTACATAGGCAACGAAAAGGTCACTTTCTCATAGCATGAGGGCTAAAACAATAAAGCACAGTGTAACTTGGTAGTCTCAGCTGGGAGCACACATGTTGGGTGACCACAATTTTTCATAGCTCAGAGTGTGCACATATCTGCAAATGAAAACACTAAGACTGCATGTTTGAGGGTGACAAGTTAATTTTAACAAATGGGTGAATTTGTAAATGTTAAATCCACAAATAATGAGAATCAACTCTATTTTACCATCTTCTTCTCTCAAACCTTCATCATCTCCTCTCCCCTCACTCTAACTCATGACCTTGTTTTTCACTTCTCGAAGCAATCGGAACTTCTCTTTCCTACCCCCACTGTCAACCTCCCAGCATCTTCTCCCACATATTCTATCTTCCTGCTCTTTACCAGAGATAAGTTCTCCTTGCTTCTATTTAAAATCGCCTCCCCCCCAACACCCATCTGGGCACTAAGATCCCATACGCTCTCACCTCCTTAATGACACTACACTGGCTATTCTGCCCTCTCTGCCAAGTATCAGTTTTTCTTTCTCAAAGTCATTACCATCAGTGCAAAAATATTGTTCTCTCTTCCTTGTTGATAACTTCTGAAAGTTATTGTGAAAAACGTTTTAAAATACGCAGTTTGGAAAATTCCAGATTCCTTTCTTTAATACTAATGAAATAATCAGAAGTGAGATTAGTAATTGCAGCAGTATTCATAAAAGCAAACAATTAAATATGGGACAGAATGGGTGGATCTGGGAGGTATTATGCTAACCGAAATAAGTCACACAGATAAAAACAAATACCATATGATTTCACTTATATGTAGAATCTAGAAAACAAAATAAACAAACAAACCAAAAAAGCAGACAGACCCATACATACAGAGAACAAACTGGTGGTTTCCTGAAGGGAGGCTGGGGGCAGGGGGTGGGGGATGGGAAAAATGAATGAAGGGGACTGGGAGATACGAGCTTGCAGTTATGGAATGAATAACTCACAGAAATGAAAGGTACAATGTAAGGATGATAGTCGGTGGTATTATAACAGTGTTGTATGGTCACAGATGGTAGTTACACTTGTGGTGAGCGTAGCATAATATAAACTTGTGGAATCACTATGTTGTACACCTGAAATATAACATTGTGTGTCAACTATACTCCAATTAAAGAAAAAAAAAAGAATTGAAAGCAACCTAAATAAACAGTAGGAGGCTGGTTAAATACATACAGTAAAATACGATGTAGACATTATAAGCTACAGATAGCTATTAAGTGATATATTCATTTCTATTAATTAAGTTAAAAACATAAATTACTACACAAATTATATTGTCCTACTTTTATAAAAAGAAAAAATAAACTCATTTTGCCTCTGTGGGTTTGCACCCTGAAAAGTAATTGGAAGGATATTTGCCAACATTTTACTCCTGGTTTCCCTGACGCCCAAGCCCAGGGTCTTAGGCACTCCACTCAAATCTCAGGTGTGCCTATTCCCAACTAAATCGTGGCCCAGAAAGCCGCACTAAAACTGTAGATGTGTTGCTAGCTTATTCCTAGAATGTCAAAACAAAAAACTGGGCTTGCAGTGTCTTCTTTTTCTTATATAGATACACTGTATTTGATTGTAATCCTGGGAATGTAACTAAGGGGCCTCTTAACTTGAACAAAATGGCTGCCAAAGTGGTGAGCGGGCATCATCCTTCCTTACTTGAAGGCAGAGACCATGAAATCCAATACCCCTGTGGAATAAGAACAAACAGATCTTCAGTAGCAAAACCCATGAACAACTATCTCGAGACTGTGTTTAAAAAACAAACAAACAAAAACTGCAATGCCAAAGGGTAAGCAGAGCATTTTCTAGGGCAGGTGGGAGGTGCGTTTGTAGTGGGTTGACTAGTTCAAAGCCAGACTCCTCTCTTGCCAGCTGTTCTGATTCTCACAAATTATCACCACAGTTACTCCTCCATGAGTCCTCATCAGATATTTTGAGAGATCAAGAGTATTTCCCAAAACCCAACCCAATTCCCCAAAACAGGTAAGACCTATCATCAGATTCTAAAACTCACCTCATACACTATTAAACAACAGTGCATTACGTAAGGAAAAGATAAGAATCAGCAGAATTTCAATCGAATACTATTTTAGTTGTCAAAGGACTTAAGTACTCACCTCAAACTCTCACCACTATGCTTTTACCTGTCCTTTTCCCGTTTGCCCTGTACCCTCCCCCATCAGTCAACTTTAAGCACTAGATTCTGCCTTTATAGAAGACACATATCAAAAGGTGTTCGCTTGATGATTATTATTTAAATGATAGTTTTATGTATCCTTCTGCTTTATATCTCAAACAAAGTAAAAATAAATAGGTCTACGATGAAGAAAATGGTTCACTTTTAGGGGTTTTAAAAATTACGTCCTTTTCAGGGTACCTGAGTGGCTCAACTGGTTAAGTGCCTGACTATTGATTTCAGCTCAGGTCATGATCTCACAATTGGTGGGATTGAGTCCTGCATCGGGCTCCTCATTGACAGCACAGAGCCTGCTTAGGATCCTCTCTCTCCCTCTTTCTACGCCCCTCCCCTGCTTGTGCATTCTCTCTCTCTCTCTCTCTCTCTCTCTCTCTCTCAAAATAAATAAGGTTAAAAAAATTATGTCCTTTTCTTCCCCATATCTGTTAGCAGGTCAGGACAGAACTTTGACCCTTTCATGACCCCAGTTTTTGCCTAGGTTGAGTCAGCTTCCCAATCTGTTCCCATCCAGCCCAATGTCAATACTCTACCCCTGCAGAATTCAGCCTCCTTAGGGCAAGAGTGCTGCCCAATGGGCTCCTAAGCTCCGGGAACCTCGTCTTCAGGTCTAGCCAATCAATGTATGGACATAGAGAAATACCTAGAATTCTTTAAGTCAGGATTTTTTGTGAAGAGAGCAAAACAGTGTACTGAATATGACTGAACACAGATTTCAAAATGAAAACCGTACAGGTTTTTATAGGCAGGTAAAAGGGCATTTTTATGCAGGAAACACCTGAGGAACCTCAGAGCTCATGACCTCTGACCCAGAAGTCAGCTGTTGATGCTCCAGGCAGACTGCTTCTTAACTGTCATAGAACATTGGGAAAGTTCTTAACTGTCGCTGACGGCAATATCCAGACATATCTCTTGTCGCACCTGACCGAGCAGGAACCCTGTAGGGACCTTTGAAACCAATGGATATTTAGATACTTCTGCTGGACCGAGTGTCCCCAAAGGAAAGCAGACAGAAAGGAAGAAGGAGAGTCCTGGGACAAGATACCTGTGAATAAAGAAGTTTAGCCAATTGGCTCTGACAGGGCAGGGTGAAGCATATCACCCAGACACCAGGGACGTCCTGTGTATCCCTGAGCCAGCTTTCCTGCCCAGCTACCCACAGCCTCCTCCCCTTCCCCAGGGGAGAAGTGTGCTCCAGAAATGGGGGAGTGGGGGGCGCCCTCTGGTCCAAAGGACCAAACTATGTCGCCTGTGCTCTAATACCATTGGAGTGGTGATCCAGAGGAGAGGGGCAGCTGTTGAGGAAGCAGCCTATGTGGGAGGAGACCAGAGTATGGAGAGGAGGCCAGAGAGATTGCAAAGCCATGTGTGCTTTGTTTTTAGGAATATCAGTCATCATGCCTCCTAGGTGCTTCAGGAAAGAAAGTGAACTTACCTTCCTAGAAGGAGGGCCATTCAGATAACCAATGAAGACACACTTAGAAATCCTGAGGAATGTTTTGAAGAGGGATCGTGAAGCAGGGGGGGAATGGGAATTTTTCCGAGAAGAGAAGTGGGAGTCCAGAGCAGGGAGAGTGGCAGGGGAACCACAAATGGGGAATGTTAATGTCCTCAGGGGCAGATAAAACTGGCTGCAAACTCAAGGCATATGCGGGGTGGGGGGGGGGGGGGGCCGATGACATGGATCTGGAATTCTTCCGCACTCAAGGGATCAATGATAACCCTTCAACCAGAGTGGATTAGGGAACCATTCTGGTCCAGTCTGGGTCCTCTTCCACATGTCCCCATCCATGCTCATAGAACATATCTTCACTGGGTATCCCCTTCTTGGTTTGGTGCCCTTATTTCTGAGACCTGGACTTTTTGCTTCGGAAGTTGCTCCTAGGACAGCCTCCAGTTACATGGTCCTTCCCATTTATTTTATAGCAGGCTTCACTGCCCCACACTATATGCTCTGTAAGGCTTGCTGTGGCCACAGGGGCTGCCCTCCCTAGCCCAAGCCTGCTGTGCCTGTTTCTGTGTTCTCTTTGGCAACTGCATGCTTCTCTCTTTGGGACCCAGCTGCTTTTTCCATGCTATGGTAATCAGTGAGGTGTTTTAAACCCAGCTCCACAGCTGAATATTACCTCAAAAGGATCCCCGTTAGAAAAAAAAGAATTGGGATGGGTTATAATTTTAACATAAAAGGCCAGCTCCTGCTTGAAATTAGAGGTGAAAAGTATTCCCCACTAGTCTAAACCATGACACCGATCCATCGCTTACGCAGGAGGCAATAAACTTCTTTCTCTAGCCTCCCACCCCCATCCTCTTGCCATAGTAGCTGATGGCAAAGTCTATTTTGCTAGTTTTGTGCCTGTAATGTAAGCCTCCATTGAGCAGGTCCTCAGACTTTGCTGCCCACCTCTGGTCATTTTGCTTCTTTGTTTCTTAACTTGCCGCCCGGTACCCTGATACCTAACCTCTAGGTAACCAGGTTACCTAGCTGGTGTAGACTCTTTCTGCCCCTCCCTGTTATCTCCTTCAGGGGGCCAGTAGGATCCAGGTAGCAGGGGTCTGGCTGCCTTCACAGGAAGAAGGGTCTGGAAGGTACAGTCAAGATGTTGAACTCCAGAAGTCAGTTGAATTTAAGGGAAAATTAGATGCCCTACATCCATATTGACATGTCCAGAGTTTGGAAATCGAGGCTTCTGAAGCACTAAGTCCCCTGGGGTGGAAGTTGACACCTTTGGCAAAAGGTCCCGTGATGTTAAGAGAAGCACATAGCTTCGGGTTCTTATTCTGCCAGGTTGGTTGGGTGAATTAGGGCAAGTTACTGAAATCTTTATCCAGACTTCAGGGAGGATGGGGAAAAGCTGGGGAGGGTAGTTAACCGGGAACATTGTGGATCTGGAGATCCAGACTGAGACCAGCAGGAGGTGCTGAGATGGCCCAGGCCGAGGGCATTAGCTCTGTGTTGTTCTGTAAGACCTGCCCCAGCTATGTGGCCTGGGAACCCTCTTGATGCACATGTTTTCCTGTGTCTCCTGACTTCTGTAGCTCATTAAACAGCTTGCTTCTAAGACTCTCAGAACCCCTAAAACTGAGATACCTACTATATCCTTATGTTTTTTCTATTTCCTTTACATCTCCTAGCTTGTTGAGCAGCCTCAAGTAGAGAACTCCCCAGCTGTAAAAAAGGCAGTAAGGTCTGACATGACAGCAGCCTCATTTTGTTCTCTTTCTCTCCGTTTTGAACATTTTTATGTTCAGTTTAAAAATTGATTTTAAATTTACAGATGTACCTTTTGTGAGACGAATGGCACTGTCCTACTTAAAACCTTACATGATGCCTCATTGTCAACAAGTCCAGTCAAACTCCTTGGAATGAAATCCACAATTCTCTACAGTCTTGCCCAACCTTTCCTTTCCAATGTAATCTCCTGTCACTTTCTCCCACCCTAATTGCCCTGGTTCCTTCAGAAAGCCTAGACGATGCGAAATAGTGCCAGGCCTCTGCATTTTCCCTCATGTTGCCATTCCTTCTCTCTCTCCCCTGCCTCTAAAGCATGCCTCTACCATATTCTCTTCAACATTACCTTGCTACCCCCTACTTCTCTCCTCCTTGAAAGCCCCCTGTCTTCCCTGCACCACACCCCCGGCGTCTACTTAATTTGTTCTCATGTGTGCCTACAGTCTTAAATTATTTAACTCATATATACATGCCATCTTCCCCACTGTTAGAAGTTTTAGGGCAACAGAGATGGTTCCTGCCTTTTAGACTCCTGATGTTTCCTGACCGAGAACACACATGTAGCTGTTCAACGTTGAACTAAAATACAGGAAAAGAAAGCATCCCAACCACCCCCTTTGAAGACGTGCCAACCTTAAGTTGTCTTTCCAAACCTGCCACTTCTGTCTCTTGGTCGAGCAATTTTCTATTCTTGCGTGTCCTTACTGCCTTTCGTGTTCCAGTCAGCTGATCGACATTGATAATACTGTTGTGTGTCCAGCTCATAGAGGGAAGCCAGGTTTCCAGGCATAAGCCAAGCAGAGCAGAAATCTTCCCACCATTGCTCTCAGGATGCCTGAACCTGTCACATTGAGGTTAGACTAAAATGTCAGGAAAGGAAAAAACAATGAGTGCCCGGAGGCTATGCCTACAGAGGATGAGGTCAAGAGTTAGAATCTATCTACTTACTTGTATTTTAAACAGGTAGAGCTTAAAATGGAGTTTTTGAGAAAATTGACAAAAGTATAGAACTATTTCAATAAAGTACCCCCCCCCAGATGTCTTTTAAGCTACAAATTATGTCTTAGGAGTCTTGGTTTATCTACCTCCTCAAAAGAAATCCAACTGAGTTCACTCTCCAATAATTTCCCTCAGGAAAAGGAGATGAGAAAGATTTATTACGGTAATTGAAGAACTGAAAGCACAATGACTTTTAAAGTATTAAGGAGGCTAGGAGCGCCTGGGTGGCGCAGTCGGTTAAGCGTCCGACTTCAGCCAGGTCATGATCTCGCGGTCGGTGAGTTCGAGCCCTGCGTCAGGCTCTGGGCTGATGGCTCAGAGCCTGGAGCCTGTTTCCGATTCTGTGTCTCCCTCTCTCTCTGCCCCTCCCCCGTTCATGCTCTGTCTCTCTCTGTCCCAAAAATAAATAAACGTTAAAAAAAAATAATAAAGTATTAAGGAGGCTATTCATAGCATTTTAGATCTTCCTACCAACTATTTCCAGAATATTCTAGATATTTACTAGATATTTCTAGTAGTGTACACCAGAACATAAACACACAGTGTATTCCCTTAAATTGGAAAAAAAAAATAGACTTGAAATGAATGCTGCACTTTCTTGACTGAAGAAAACCTTTAATCCCAAACTACAAAATTCTGCAGAATCATTAACACTGGGATGACCTTTGCTCCTATTCTCTCTTGGCATTCTTCAATCTTTCAAGATAGGACAAAAAGAAAAAAAAACTGTCCTAGATACGATAAGTTCATCCTGCTGAGAAATGCAAATTTTTCCCAACCAAAAACAAGACACGGATTCAACCATTCATCGATATTGGGAGATTGTGAAGATTCTTGGCTTTGGGCTAGTGTTTCCCAGAAAAAAAAAAAAAAACCAAAAGACATCAGTTTTCATTATCCTTAGCATGATTAAAACCATTCTGATTCAAAAACACTTTGAGAGGTAGTCACGCACATGATACTCAAGTCCTAAATCTCCTCTGTTCTGGGCAGACACTGGACAGCATTGCAGATATAGCCCCTGATAGAGGGTTTTTCATCGTGCGGTCAAGTTCCACTGGGTGAAATTTAGATCATCGAGAGGACTTCCAAATCTATTATTTCTATCTGATTTTTCATCTTCTGAGCATGTGATTTCTAAACATGTGGACATTGAAGGGATAGCATGCATTGGATGTTGACCTATAAACTGGACTCACAGCCCTCTCAAATAACTCCATGCCTTTAGACTTCTAACCTGTTTTCCACGCACAAGCCAAAGTGTCTCTAAAATGCAAACACGATCCTGTCGCTTTCCTATGTTAAATCCCTCAAAGGTCCTCCATTGCTCTTAGGATGAAGTCCAAATTCCTTATCTTGGCTTACAGACCCTGTGGGGTCGGACCTGGTTTCTCCCAAGTCCCTCTCTTTCCATCCATACCCCCCACCATCAGCACACATCTCTGCTTCCCAGCGATACTGAAAAGCCCCTAATTCTGTGTGGTCTTTTGGCCTCCATGAATTCTGCATTTTTTCCCGCTTACGTCTGCTCCTGCCCTCCAGACTTCTTTACTTTAGACTTGACTCCTCAACGCACACGTTTGCACAAATACACGTAAGAATGAACGCAATGATATTGTGAAGAGTAAGATTTAACCGTTAACTGTTCCACACTACAAATTCTGTAGTGATTTTACAGAATTAACACGTAACTTACAATTTTCAATGCTGTCACATTTTTGTCTTGATTTACCGCCCCCCCCACCCCACCAAGTCGGTTTCAATGTTTGACATATTATGAAGTAAGTTCTGTTTCAAATTAAAAGCAACTCCAATATGTAGAGTGCTCTGGCCATCTCTCTTGAGGTCTGCAATTGTGCCCTGATGAGATTAGATGTAATCACTCTGGCTGTCTGTGTTTGATTTGGCCTGGTCTTGACTTTGTAAAGGAGTATACAGTAACATTAATAAGACATTTAATTCACATAAGAGGTATTTAATTTTCCCATTTGCTAAATTAACAGTACAATAGATAATCTAGGAGAATGATGAAATACAGTTTACCTGCCCATTTTTTACTAAATTTTACAGTTCCTAGAGAGCCTTAGAAAAAGTATCATAGTACTTTCTGTAGTTCCACAGGAAAATAATGCATTTGGAAACATTCTCTCTCTCTCTACCTCTAAACTTTTACTTTCAACTATTGAAATTCAGGATCATACGTGGTAAGAATTCACAATTTTTGCTGGTTGTTGGTTACTGCCCAAATATCTGGCTAATGGTCTGAAGTCCTCAATTGTTTTAATGCCAAGAAACCCTAAACTTTCTATAACTTTAATCCAGGAAGCTTTTACTAAGCATTTACTATATTTCAAGGCTTTCCTTCTTGAAAGAGCCCTTATTTAAATCGACCTGCATGAGTGATTGTGTCCAGGATGTGAAGGAGTAAATGTCTAAACACTGACATTGACTCTAGGACTCTGAGTGATGAGGCTCTCTCAGGGGTGGGCTTTCCCAAATGAAACCTCCTGATGCTTTGTATGATGCTGGCACCCTTTCCTGCTGCTTGCCCCTCAGAAGCTGCATGGTCGTGCCCAGATAGGTGGGGTCCTGTGTCATACAGTGGTGTTGTAGAATACCACTAGGATAGGTCTGGAAAATGAGGGACTTGTGATAGTAAGTTCTTAAAGAGTTCCCTAAATCAAGGTTTTTATAGCCAAGGTTCGTCTCTCCAGTCATGGTTTACCCATGATTCCCATTTCCAGCAACCCAAGCGTTCCTGTGGTGAGTTCTGCAAGACTTCTTAGGAGTCGTTGCTGGAGCTGTGCACGGGATCAGGGCTGAGGTTGGGGTGGGGCGGTCTTGAGAGGTCACCCACGGCCCTGTACCCTGGAAAATCTTACAGCCAAAGGGCAGGGACTGGGCCTGTGCCTCCTACCCTGCCTTTGTAGCAGCACTCGACGCTGAATCCGAGAATGAAGCAGGAAGTTTTTCAAAACGGACGAGTTTATCCTCACCAAACTGGTCCTTTTTATTGCTTGAGAGCAAAGTCGAAAATGAGATGAGACCAAACTCAACAATTTATACATTTAAGGGACCAGAGCAAATGAGAGCGCGAAGATTTGGTAGAAAATAAGATCCCTCCCAGACATAGTATCAAAAACGTGGGCAATCTGCCCCAAAACAAGTCAGCAGCGCAGGTATGGTGCTGGGGCCCTGCAAAAAGAGTCTGGGGACATTGGGAGAAAAAGAATGGGCAGCACTTGGCTTCTGATGAGGAAAGATGGGTGGAAGACGCGAAAATAAAAAACAGTTGGAGCGTGACTTCTTAGGTGTGCTCATTATCATCCGTGAGGCCAGCCGTCCCTCTGTACTAGAAAGGAGCAGTTGCTTGTAACTCACCTGCCTTCCATATGGGGGGTGGGGATGGGAGTGGAGAGGCTGTCCGTCGGATCCCTCAGACCCCTCCAAGCCCAAGCCTGGTATGCTGTGGTGCAGGGAGAGCTGTGAGCTACCGGAGAGGGTATCCCACTCGAGCCACACCAGCTCTACATGGGAGCCATGTGACAGAGAGGCTGACCTCTGGGAGGAAGGGGAGGGCCGGGAAGGAAGGATGAAGGATGTACCCTACGGGATACTGGGGCATCCTTAACAGCCTTCCCTCGACCTCAGCAGTGCTTCTACGAGTATCGGTTTTATAAATACTCGTTAAGCTGCATGTTATTTAGGCACTTTTCTGCATGTTTTATTTTACAACATTAAAAATGTTAAAGAACAGGGTGCAAGAACACAAAAGCAAGCCTCTTCCTGGCATCTTAGTCACTGTAGGACTTTGGGCAGTAAAAATAAGAATAAAAACTCTTGAATGCTCGTTATATCCTTGTACTAAACCTGCATTATGCAACAGTCCCATAGGTTAGATACTATTGTGCCCATTCTACAGATGAAGCTACCTTAGCAAGGAAGGAGTCTGCCCAAAACTATACCCGCCTTGAGAGGCAGGGCCGGGTTTAGACACAAGGTCCTCTTACCGGTCTACCTAGAGCCCACTGTCCTGCCGGGTCACAGGACTATGTCCACCTTGGTGCTGGCACAGCTACTCGAATGACACCGTGAGGTCATGCTATTCCTGGAGATGAATGCGGAGGAAGGTTATTTTATGAGATCGTAATTTGAAGATGCGGTATTTGACAGCCTGCTTTAAAGAATGTGCTGGCGAGATACGCATAATGTGATTATTTTCGTTGCTTTGAAGAGTGTGTTTTGATTCAACATGTTTCTGCTGGGGTGTACACGGAAAATGGCTGGAAGGGCTTAAATACTTCCAAGGAGTTTTACTTTTGTTAAATGGCATATCACAATACGAGTACATGTTTGACTTTCTCTGTAGCTCCTGGTTTGGTCTCTGGCTGTGCGTGATAGACCAGTCAACCCCTCAGGACCCTATACAGTAGTCCTTCTGCCCCTAAGGAGCAGTAATTTGGACAGTCACTGGGTTCTGGTGACGCTGGAGAGCCACACAGCTGGTGGAACACAGACCCACGCTCCCTGGAAAAATGACTGAGCACACGGGGACCAAGGAGTGTTGAACCATTTCTTCAACTGCTGGCTCCCACTCCACAGACCGGGGCAGTATACCTGGGCGTGCGGTTGAGGTCCAGGACTTTGGGGACATGGGTGACTGTCACTGACTCTGTGTTTGAGCCAAGGCCATGGGTCCTGGTCTCTGTGGGTCCTGGAAATTGTTACTCCACAGTGTCCCATCTGGTTCCCCCAAACCCCTATGCTCATAACCCTGATACTATAATGCCATCACCATGCTTCCCAAAAAAAGAGGGGTGCATAGGTCTGGATATAAATGGCAGAAAGTTGAGGGATACACAAGCCGCTCAATAAAATGCGCGTTACGTGCCTGAAGTATTCAATTAAATATGATTAAAGTTGCAGGATCGTCCCCATAGCCTGATTCTAAGAGACCCCTGTGTATCTGAGCCTTGTTCAAGTTCACAGCTCTAAGATTAGGAAAGGTTCAGGCTGTGTTGGCCTGAAGAGGCTGAGGGTGATATGTCAGGAGAGTGTTCATGCCCAAATGTGCTGCGCTGGCCCCTCATATTGTCCCTGGTGTGGCACGAGAGCAGTGGTGTGCACCTTGCGGAAGGACAGGCTCCCAGTCTACAAGGCCCGGCCTGAGGGGAACAGTGTTCAAAGGGCTGTGTATCTGCTTCCGCGAGCCAACCTGGGACCTGGACGCTCAGACCTCCCATCTGTCACTGGGGGGTGTAGCTCTTCTCTCTGCTGTCTACCCTGTTTGCCCAGACTAATTTATCCTTTAGAGAAGCAGATCTTGTTTGGTAGGCCTACGCCCGGTCTATCAACCTGGACCTATTATTGCCATTTGTCAATATGGCAGAGGGTGGGGGCGGGGAATACAAATATAAACATGAGGATAGTGAGTAGCAAGGACAAAATTGCCTGAACGTTCCGACGAAACTGCAACATTTCAGAAACCGACGGAATCAATGTCTTGGGGCGGCTTTGGGCTGGCCTAGCGTAAGATCTGGGCAGGTGTGATCACTACCAGGGGAGGTGGGATAATATAAATTCATTCTCCTCTGCCCTTAGCAACATTTGTTGGCTTGCAGAGCGGATTCCCAGAGGCTGACTCCCAGGAGTGAGTGATCGGGACAAGCTCTCTGTGGGCTACAGGGCGGCACACGACTGAGAGTTGTGGGTATAGTGTTGTCACGGAGCTCAGGCTAGGAACTGCGGCCTCCGCCACCTCCCGTGCCCTCTCTGGCAAATCACATCTCGGCGCCTCCTTTTCCTCCTCGGAGGAGACGACGACGGCAAGGAGAGGACCTACCTCTCAGAGTTGTTGTGAAGATTAAACGGGTTAACTTGCGCGAGGCTCTTAGGAAGTGGCAGGGAGCAAGCACCCAGTAAACGTAAGCTGGCAGCAATGGCAGGAGGCCCAGGAGCAGCAGAAGGAGGAGGAGGACTGTCAGGGAAAAGCAGCCATCCTTTCCAGAGATCTCAGCCTGGTGCTCAAGGAAGCCAGCTACTTTGGCGAGAGTTTCCCCTCTGACGTCGATCCTCCCATTTGCCCATCGGTGGTTTGTAGCCTTATCGTCTACACTCTTAAACCCTTGAACAGTTGCAGGCACTTGTTGAGAAGAACCCCCGTCGGCTCCCGTGGGCCACATGATATTCTCTTCCTACCTCTCCTTTCTCTTCTTCGTGGAAGCACGTGATTTCCATACTCAAGATTTCCAGGGGGACAGAGAGCAAAGGTCACACCACAAGGGGAAAACCCTGGCCTCTGGGTGCCACGGGATCTCATTTTCCGTTACGTTCCCTTTCATCCAGATCCGTACCTCGCGGGCTTTTTCAGTGCTAACCCGGAGAGAGAGAGAGGGAAGGAGGGGGAGAGAGAAGAACCTCAGCTTTTCGATTGGCTCCTGAACTGTTTTCCTTAGATGCTGGACAGAGGCTACCTTGTTCTGGTTCAACAGTGTAACTAAGCAGTGATGGGTAAAGGAAAATACATTCCTCCCCACATGTTATTTCACATATGCTTTTCAAGCACACTCCTCCTTCAAGATGTTAGTGTAAACCATCAGCAGCAGGAAAGGACTGGGGTGCAGGACAACACTGGCCCACTCAGGCTTCTGGTTTTCAGCGCTGGGACCCTCCCTCACCTCAGGAGTCAGGCCATTGCCTCAGCAGTGAGACTGGGTGTGACCCAAAGCACTTCACAAAGACAAGTGACCTCAGAGAGCTGAGGGGAAAAGATTGTCTTCCTGCCTTTTGAGTTTCAAAAGCCTAGACCTTTATGGGAATAAAAAGGCCTTTGGCTTTAAAAGATTTGGGAGACCGTTGGGTGGGTGACAGCAAGACTCCTCCTTCTCCTCCACAGCCCATTGATGGAAGACTCCTCCCACTGGGGTGGAAGAGAGAGGGACCATGCAAAGGCTGATATTTGCAGGTCTCTGGAAGAGATCCTGCTCTCCAGGTGGAGTCCTGGGAGGTCTGTGCCATAGTTTCCAGGAAAATCCCTAGAAAAAATGGCCAGACTCCTAAAAATAGATGAATAAGGGAGGGGTATCTAGGAAGATGAGGCCTTAGATGGCCTCTAGAAACTTCAGTGCAGTTAGACTAGCTGAAAACCTGAAGCTGGTCCCTTTGTGTTGGAGACATGGTATATCACTCAGAAGATGGGAACATTCCTGCAGCGTCCTGTGTGGTCCAACAACTGTGGGCCTAGTGCAACAACGGACATCACAGTGGGCAATGTGTAGACAAGTGACCCTTTTGTAAAGCCCTGGAATTAGGACCCCGAGCCCAAAGTGTGAGGACCCCTAATTGGGCCACGATTATTTTTCCCACTTCCCCACCAGTTTGACAGCTTCAGAGATATGTTTCTGAGATACCAGGACAGTTAGATAGTGATGCATCCTAAAAGAATACAAAATCGTGTGTACATCATTGAGTCTGTGTTATCACTGCTGATGGCATCTCTTCAGATGAAGTATCTGTAAACCTATAGAATATAAGTACAATCAGTTGAGGGTTGATTATCCTGAGGGCTTATCCCACGTTCGGGGTGGCACTGCCCATACGGTGGTGAGACAGTGAGTAGACACAACCACCGCCAAGCTGAGGAACCTCTTAGGCCCTCTGCTTCCCCGTGGGGTGAGGAGAAAGTCAACTAACGTTCCCAGATTTTCAAGGAGATGTTGAAATTCCGAGAGAGGAGAGTGACCAAAAGGGGCCTGGGTCTAGAGAGGAAGTTACAGAGGGCAATGGTAAGGTTGTCAGCAGGTGTCAAGAGAGCCATAACCTGACGGATCCCAGGATCGGACCTGTGACACCCAGGCCACTGGCATGTCCAACAGAAACTGCAGGGGCAGCCAGCCATGCTCGCTGGGGATAAGATACCCCTTTCCTAATGCCAGAAAGTACATTATTCCCCTTCCCCTCAGTCACTTCATGTCACCTCCAAAAAGAAAGGCAGGGGAGAGTGGAGAGAGAGAAAAGAAACGCTGGGAAACAGAACATTTACCTCACCATGGAAAGCTCTGAACTTGACAGTGGTTGAGAAAGCAGCATTTGAGTATATGTGAAAAAAAATGCCTGGATTCGACCGAATGCCAAAATGGGAAAGAATGAGTTAGCTGTTGTCAAGGCCAAAGTTGAATTCCGCATTTGAAAGAATTGTCACATTTGCTCGCATTCAAGTTCACAGTGGCCCGGTGTAGACTTGCATTACGTGTCCCAGGAGAGTACAAGAAAAGTAGAATTGCAAGAGTATCCTAGAAGAACAAAGTGGGAAAGCAGCAAGAAGTTCTAGTCATGGCCTGGCATGTACTGCGAGAGGGGTTATAGCAGAGAAACATTGCTCTTAAGCCAGAAAGCCACCTATTGGGATTCATTTCACTTTAGAAAATTCACAAAGGTAGCAATGCAGGAAGAGCAGAAGTGTGATGTTAGGGGTAGGAAGCCAGAAGGGTAGCTTGACATTTACCAGTCCAGGAGATAGAAGGGCAAAGTTGAGAAGAAGGGATGGATTTCAAGGAGATTTGGGAGGTAAAAAGTAAGAGAACTTGGTGTTTGATGCTTGGCTGAGGAGAGGGTGAAGGAGGGTGCAGGATCCAGGGTCGCTTGTAGCCAGCTCCTTTGGACAATTAATGTGCCTGAGAGTAGCATTTGCTAGTTTTACCAGGGAAGGCAGGGGCTGAGAGGACAGCAGTTTTGGTGGTGAGGAGAAATAAGGAAGGTACTGAACTTGAAGCACCTGTGAAACATTCACTGGGCTAGGTCTGCTAGTCGGGAAGTGTCCACAGAGATCTAGAAAGGAATAAGTATTTGGGAGGCTCCAACATACAGATGGTAGCTGAAGTCATGCTATGTGTGAGATTGCCCAGAGGCCAGGCATAGAGTGAAAAGAGAAAAAGGGCCCAGAGGCAGAGGATAGGGAGGACGGGTGTTGGTCAGAGTAAGAGGAGCCCCTGGTGAGCTCTGGCCATGAGCAGCCAGAGGGCTGGGAAGTGAGCCGAGAGAGAATAGGTTCAGGGAAATGAATGGAGGAGTGGCCAGTTGGGTCAGATTCCCAGAGGAGTCTGGTAAGCTGGCAGCTTTAGAGTCAAAAGTCTCTGAGTTCCAGCGTTTCTGCATTTCCTCTCTCTTCTATGGTTGCATGATTCTAGATGAGCTCAGGGTTGTTGTAGACTGCCTTACTGAACCGCCAGCCAAGATGGGATTTTGTTTTTGTTTTTCTCCTACTGTTTCCCTGATTTTGATAAGAACAGATAAATAAACCTGACAGTGACTGTAGAATGGCAAGAACTATGTGGGGGGCAACTCCAGCCTTCTGGGCAGACCCCAGCCCTGCTGTTCCTGTGAGACTTTCCCTTTTTCAGCATCTCCTTTGAACTCTAGGTGCTGTAATCTCCCAAGAGTCACTTAAACATTTTACAGGACTATGGCCAACATACAAAATTGTCTAAGTAGCCTGAGAATTATTCCAGGGCTACAGTGTACCCTTTTCTTATAGTGGACCCCAGACAGGATAGATCCACACTTTGGATTGTTTCCAAACCTTCTCCGTGGCCATTCCTCTCCATAGGAGTTGGATAGCACTCAGTGCTAATCTTACTCTGGTTTCTAGACTTGTATAAATCTCTGTCCCCTTTTTATCCTACCGCATGGGTCACTTGAAGTATGCCCAATCACTTTGGGGTTTTTTGCTCACAAATGGAAACAAAATGGAATAATGAAACTCCCCCCCCCCCCCATGCATTTCTCCTCTGAGATAGGTATTTGGAAAGGTCTCCAAGGTTTCCACCCTCTGCTGGTCTCCTCCAGTCCTACTCAGATGTAGACAGGAGACCCCCAAGCTGTGGGTTCAGCTCCATACCATTCCTGATCACTTCAGCTCCCTAAACATGGTATTTGATGTGTGTCCAGTGCATTCTGGGATACCCAATTGGTCCACTAAGTCTTACTTTAATCCCAGCATGGTGACCTGTCTACATCTTATTTTCCTGCTGTGCTATAATTAGCTATACACTAGGATGGGAATTTGTGCCAACCAAATTTGTACTCCCCTTGTCCCATAGCCTCACCTATTCATAGCCACCTCCTTTTTATTCTCAAGGGACTCTCAAGAGGTATTGAGCCCAGCACGCCTCTCCTATATATCATCTAATGGTTTATCCATTCAACAAACATTTTTGTGCCAGATACTGGACTATAATGAATTAAAACTCAGTCTTTGCCCTCATGGGACTTGCAGCCTCCCCAGGTATACAGACAAGAGAATTGATATGACAATGCCATGATAAATGCTAGGTTGTGGTGGAAAAGGTGCATAACCTGGCAGTCAAAGTCAAGAAGTTTTCTCTTGAAGGTATCTATGTTGAATAGTGAAGAATTGTAAGGTCAAAGGGGAAGAGAAAGCAGGGAATGGCATTCCAAGAGGAATAGACACCAGGTTGAGGAAGTCCGCATGATCCAACAGAAGAACCCAGGTTTTAGGCTGTGTGATAACCTGGGGTTAGAGCAGAGATCAGGGGCACATGGTGAAAGCCTGGGCCTGTCAGAAGAATCTTGGACTTTATCCAGTAGGTAATGAGGAATGGTGAAAAAAGATTTATCAGTGGAATAACAGGATGAGGCTATCTTCTAGAAGATCTTTGGAAGGCCCTGACTTCCTTTAATCAATGGGCATGGGCAGGGAAGAGCATGCTGTGGAGAGGACCGTCAAATCATCTCTCTGGAATGTCATGACATGGACATCATTTTTTTCAAAAAAGAAATGTACCTGCACATGTGGAAGAGATTAGATTTTGGATGCTTAGACTTGAACATGAAGTAGCTAGTTTTCATTCTCCTAGTTGGAAATGGCGTGTGTTCTGATTTATTTTTGCTAGTCACTGGTGCTGTCCTTCATCTCGAAATATTTATATGCATCCCTTGATAAGCCTTCTGCAAATCCTCATTACGGAAATCTAATGGTCATTGATTTCTTACTTTGAAATTTTCCAGTTTTTGACGCTGACTCGGGCCTCGGATGGATTGGGACAAATCCATCTTACACTGCCATAGGGGCAGTACCCAGGAAAAGAATACCAGAAATCTCAATCCACCTTGAACCCCAGCTTTGTGCATTTGGTAGAGGGTTGTGAGGATGTTTACGGTGGCTTGAGCGAACCCTTATTTAGTAATGGGACTGCTTTCCTCAGCTGCCCATGCCATATCCTTCATCAGGAAACACTTCTCCCCACAACATGGTAGAGATCAATGCTGAACCTATGATGCACTGGGTCTTGTAGGACATGCTAGGTACAGGGACGAGCATGTAAGGAGCTACTGTCAAAGAAGCAGCCCTTGGCAGAGCATCAGAGGGGGGATGTCCCTGAATGTTAAAACACACATTTGGTTGGTCTCCCAAATAAACCTGTTCTGTGAGGTGGAAGAACCACTTCAACTGGAGGAGGTGATACAGAAAGCCCCAAGCTCAAGCTCAAGTGGTTTGTGAAAAAGAAATACGTCCATATTCCCATCCCCTGGCAGAAGATGTTAAAGACCGTTTCTTTAAAAGTGATACTTCATGGGGCACCTGGGTGGCGCAGTCGGTTGAGCGTCCGACTTCAGCCAGGTCACGATCTCGCGGTCCGTGAGTTCAAGCCCCACGTCGGGCTCTGGGCTGATGGCTCAGAGCCTGGAGCCTGTTTCCGATTCTGTGTCTCCCTCTCTCTCTGCCCCTCCCCCGTTCATGCTCTGTCTCTCTCTGTCCCAAAAATAAATAAACGTTGAAAAAAAAAAATTAAAAAAAAAAAGTGATACTTCAAACGTCTATCGTTTTTAAGAACTGAAGCCTCAACCCTTGAAGGTGGTGTGGAACAAGAAAGTATTCAATAGGATGAAAATAAATGAAGCACAACAAAGCATTTCAGCCTTCAGTGATAACCTTGGGCAAATCCAGACCACTCAGTTCTGACACTCCTCTCCCGCTAAGCCATGTGGAATCAACAGTAAAGAGTTCTCTCGCAAAAGTCTAGGAATGCCATTGGGCAAACCAACTGCAAAAGAAGTTTTTATCTAAATCTGAAAGAGGTGAAACAAATGGAAGAAACCAATGATTCTCTTTTTTTTTTTTTTTTTTTTCAACGTTTATTTTTATTTTTGGGGACAGAGAGAGACAGAGCATGAACGGGGGAGGGGCAGCAAGAGAGGGAGACACAGAATCGGAAACAGGCTCCAGGCTCTGAGCCATCAGCCCAGAGCCCGATGCGGGGCTCCAACTCCCGGACCGCGAGATCGTGACCTGGCTGAAGTCGGACGCTTAACCGACTGCGCCACCCAGGCGCCCCTGATTCTCTTTTGTTTGATGAAAATGAACACCCTTTACGGATATTCATGAAACTATTAGATGTGACAGCACGGTCCTTTGGACGACAGCGAAGGCGTGGAAAGACTTTAGCAGCCTGAGGTTAGCCAACTAGGACAACAATTCCGCTTGTGTGCTCCTGGGGACGATCACTAGAACCTGTGATGGCACTAGCCAGAAGATTTCACATGCCATTAACAAAGAGTTAAGAAGCACGCCTGACAGGGGAGGAAGGCTGAGTGGCACTGACTCGCCACCTGAGGAAATGCCCGCATGCTGGATAGTGGTGGTACCGCTGGGGGACATGGTGAGAAGGAAAGGAGGTGGTTCAGGAGCGGGGGAGAGGTGGAGGAGAATGATGGGAAAGGATGGGATTTGCAAAGACGAGGGAAGGGTGTGGCAGAAGGAGAGCTTCTGAGGGTAGCAGAGTGGAGGCCATGGTGGAAGTGAGGACTATTGAGGTGCATTTGGAGAAGGTGGAGGTGATGGTGAATATATAATTGTTTGAAAAAGAACTTCACGAATTAGATGCTTATTCTTGATAGACACTTCAGGCATAACATCCTAAATAACAGGCATGAATGTCATCTTTGAAGTAACCACTTCTTATTCTTGAGTCTGATTAATAGGTGAGAGTGCTGTTTTGTACTAAAAATTGTTTTTTTAGGAGAAGCGATTTTTTCCCTCCTACTTCACGTATCCTGAGCATGACAGGTCTTTTTAAGCCAAAAAAAAAAAAAAAAAAAAAAAAAACAAAAACCCCAAAAAACAAAAAACAAAAACAAAACCCACTAATATTTTAAACAAAAACAACTTTTAAATAAAACATATATCACCAGCAAACATAAAAAATGGAAAGTAATGGTGTCATAATTGAATGTAGACTATAATCTATATTCAGTTTGAATACGTAACTCTGAATCAATTACTCCACTTACAATGCAAAGAAATATCAACTAGTAGCCTCATTCAAAATCGGTAGCCTGATCAGTGCAATATTTTTTGAAAGTGGTTAAGTAAAGGAAAAATTCCTAATCCTCTCAACCTGTAGGCAGGTTGATTAAGGTTTCCTCGGGAACTGAGGTCAGGTTACAGGGGGCAGATGTTCCCCTGTAGCTAACAGCTTCTAAATAAAGCCTCCCTGGGCAGCAAGAAAAAGGAAGTATTTCTTAGATGCTGCTGACTTAGCCACGGGCAAAATTAGGATGTCAAAAGAGGCAACAGCTGGTCTCTCTCCCTGTTTTCCACCACGTAGGGACCTCCAGCCCCCAGAACACTGCCTACCCTGTAGACTTACTCAAATCTGATACAAGTGCGTGCAAGGAAGGAAGGAATGAAGTGAATGGCGAAGTTGGTGAGCATTACCAAGCTCCCAGAGCCCATGGGCCAGCAGCGGAGACAGAATAGCACAGAAAACAATGGATAATAGAACAGAAAATTAGAATAGAAAATAAAACACCGAAGGAAAGTGTTTGGCAAGAAGGACAGCACGCTGGAAGCACCTCAGGGCTCTTGCCCACATTTCCCCTTTTCTGTGTTTTCCTTTTTTTCCCATCCCACCTGTATCTGCATTTCACTCATTCAACAAGAATTCTTTGGACACCTGTAACACACACACCAGTAGTGAATGAAATATGCCAGGTTCTACCCTCAGAGAGCTTACATTCCAGTCGAGAAACTGGAAATACATGGCTGTCAAAGATAATACATGCTATTAAGGCCATAGCCTAAGATAACATGGCAGTGATGGGAATTGGAGGACCAATTCATATAGGATGGTCAAGGAAAGCGTCTCTGAGGAAGTGACACTGGCCTTCTGCCCACTACCAGAATGGAAATTGGCCTTTCCCCAGGCAGTACTATCACAGAGAATGACTTTCAAACTGAAAATATCCCCAAGAAAGCAGAAAAAAAGACATCTCACTATAGAAGTAGTAAGACAACTCCTAGCAGCTAATTATTTTAAATCCCTGCTCAGAAGAGCTAAAAACATGAGGAAAATTGTACACCTAATCCTGGAAACTGAGTAATCTTTGAGGAATTATGGAGAGTAAGAGGGGAGCCAAAAAAGTGCTGATTATTCACAGAAGGAAAGAAAATGAGGATTTGGGCCCAGATCGTTCAGCTTAATGTGAATTCTCAGCAAAATGCAAGACTGGCTTTGAAAGAACTGGTGCATACGTCCTCAAGGGCCCCCTCTGTTCACTCAGCATGCCCATGGCTTGACGTCGCGCTGCATTTCCCAAATAGACCCTGCTGGATGCTATTCGCCTGGATGTTCGGAGCATGTTATGCCCGCATCGAAACCTGAGTTCATCATACCCACACCCACATGTCCCTCTTTCTCTCCTTTTAACTTAATTTACTCACATTCATTCATTGACCCATTCATTTCACAAACACTTCGTGAGCACTAAAATGGCAGGCAAGTTGCTACATGCTCTTGATGCAAAGAAGAATGCACAGTACGGTGTGGCCCCCACCAACTTCAGAGTTAGGCAGTGGGAACACCAGCCAACCTAGGGACTTCCAGTGAACTGACCACGTGCATGTGGACAAACCGCTTGCCCGTGCTGTACCTCCGTTTCCTCATCTGTAAAAATAGGGGTGATGGCATAGGCTTGGCAGTAGAACACGTGCGGAAGGAGGGAAGGGCAAAGGGAGGAAAGGAAGAAGGGAGGCGGGGGAGAGGGGAGAGTGGGAAGATGGAGGGAGGGAGGGAGGGAGAATTGGCACTTACCTCATTTGTGAGGATTAAATGGAACGCAAGCACTTCACACAGAGTCTGACACATGGCAATATCTATAAATACCAGCCCTCATTTCGAGGATCTCACCATCTAGGGAGAAAATAGGAACACAGTTCAGACAGTATTAATAGTAAACACTGATTGAGTGCTTATAATGTGCCCGGCACTGTTCTAAACACTTGTGGCATCCTCAGCACTGTGAGTTGGGCGTCCTGTTAGTAGTACTTAGTATCCTGACTCCATATTTGAGAACCACAAGCGTGAAACGATAAAGCAACTGGCCCAACGTTGCACAAGGAGTGAGTGGGGAGCAGAGCTGGTATTCAAACTCAGGCACTTTGGCTCCAATCGCTACAATCTGTTGCCTCACACGAGTATGAGCTAATGCAGTAACCGTGACGTGCACATGCTATTTATGGGGGGCTTGCAGCGCAGTAACAGGGCAGTGTGGCTGAGGAGCTGGTCTGGGGCAGAAGGACTCCTGCATTTGGGGATTCCAGGATGCCCGTGAGGAGTCAGCCCTGGGAAGAGGAGGCAGAGAGTACCACATAGAAGACAACAGGAGTGGGGTTCTGTGTCGCTGGGGCAAGAATGGCAGTGCAGGTGGTGCCACATTGCACACCATGCTAGGGGCTTGGACTTTATCCTCTAAGCAATGGGGAGTCACAGAGAAGAAGGGCGATGGGACTCGCGCTGCAGAAAGATTGCTCTGGAGGCTGAACGGATGCAAGGAATATATGATTGTGGAGGAGGGAGGTCAGTGAGAGGCTGCTGCTGGGGTCTCTGAGATAATGGACAAAGGTAGGGGCAGATTCATGACCTATTTAGAAGATACCATTGGAAAAACATGCTTGTTGAATGAAAAGGCTGAAGGAGGAAGAGGGGACGAGGAGGGCTTTAAGACTTTTGACTTGGGAGCTGGACGGACGGTGTATCATCTGTTGGGCAGGAAATGTAGAGAGGAACATCAGCGTAAAGATCTCAGGAGCACGAAGTTTCCTGTGTCCCAAAGTCAGGGAGTTCCCCTTCCCCTTTTATAAAACTTCCTTTTGTAATAATAATAAACTTAAAGTATATGGAAAAGAAGTACAATAAAGACCCATCACAAAAAATTTAAAAAAAAAAAAATTTTAAAGGGCGCCTGGGTGGCGCAGTCGGTTAAGCGTCCGACTTCAGCCAGGTCACGATCTCGCGGTCCGTGAGTTCGAGCCCCGCGTCAGGCTCTGGGCTGACAGCTCAGAGCCTGGAGCCTGTTTCCGATGCTGTGTCTCCCTCTCTCTCTGCCCCTCCCCCGTTCATGCTCTGTCTCTCTCTGTCCCAAAAATAAATGAATAAATGTTGAAAAAAAATTAAAAAAAAAAAAAAGACCCATCACCTAGATACAATAATTCTTCACAAATTGAGTTTGCCACATCTGCTTCATATTTATGTTATATATATTTGTATAGTTCTACACCAATCTGTTTTGATTTTTATTACTGTCAAATCATTTTAAATAAACTACAGACGACATTACGTTTGCCCTTAAACACTTTTGCCTATATCACCAAAAAATATTTAGCTGAATGAAGACAATACCATTGTCACACCTCAAAAAATTAATTACCTAATATCATCATCTCATAATGAATCTACATGAAAATTTCCCTAATAATTTCTGGAATTATTTTATAGATTATTTTTTCAAAACAGGATTAAAGTAATGACCCCATATGGCTTTTGCTATGTCTTTTAAGTCTCTTCAGATCTGTAACCATCCTCCTCACATATTTCATGACATTGACTTGTTAATAAGACAAAAGCCAGGTGTCTGATAGGATGCCTCATACTCTGGACTTGTCTGCTGGTTTCATCACTCTGTCTTTTAATTTGTTCCTCTACTCCCTACATTTCCAGTGAACCGAGTTTAACACTTTGATGAGCATGCCATTGCTGGTGCCATATCCCTTCACGTGCTATTTCACATCCCATTAGTGTCAAGATTTGGTTTCAAAATACCATCCTTAACATGCTACTAAACAAAACTTGACTGATTCCAAGTCTGGGATGGGGAACAAAGAAGGTGAGCCTTGTTCTGGAAGGCACAGAAGCACCCAGATACTAATGGGTCATGTCCGAAAAAATAAATAACCAATCTAATGGGTCCCACTTGTCAGAGGGGCCTTATTTGATACTTTGAGCATCAGAAAGAATGACTGGGATTGATTAAAATCCATTGAATGTATAAATCTGTATAGTACTCAATAATCAATGATAATACTCTAAAAAATAACAAATCCTGGGTCACTTGAAGATTCAGGAGTAGTTCAGACACTGCTGAGGCAGTTTCTCTGGCTGATATCACAATTGGATCCACACGTCTGTGTCTTGAGTCTACACTATGCCAGCCTTCACCTAAATTTGGACTGTGACCTCACCTGTCCCTTACGTGTGCCTGGAACAATTGGCAAAGGTCATGGGCACTGAAACTAGATTCCCCCCCGGCCCCAGGAATTACTTAAGTCTCATCAAAAAAGATAACCTACCGGGGCGCCTGGGTGGCGCAGTCGGTTGAGCGTCCGACTTCAGCCGGGTCGTGATCTCGCGGTCCGTGGGTTCGAGCCCCGCGTCAGGCTCTGGGCTGATGGCTCGGAGCCTGGGGCCTATTTCCGATTCTGTGTCTCCCTCTCTCTCTGCCCCTCCCCCGTTCATGCTCTGTCTCTCTCTGTCCCAAAAGTAGATAAATGTTGAAAAAAAAAAAAAATTTAAAAATAAGAAAAAATTAAAAAAAAAAAGATAACCTACCAAGCATCCCATTCTCATTTTAAAGTAAAACTGACATCGTATCCCCAAACTCACCTAGTGCTGCACAATTCTTGTCACTATTAAAACCAAAAACAACAACAAAGAATTAATAAATGTGCCTTACTAGTAAATATTCTTCTTCTGGCTCTGGCCCCCCACTCTAGGTATTTTTCTGAAGTTGACTTCTGTACAATAACAATAAGTAGCAGTTTTTCTTTAATATTTATGAGAACTGGATTAATTTCCTTCATGTGAACAGCTGCCAAAGACACCAAACAAAATTCTACTTCAGAATTTAAATAAAGTGTACATTTTTTCATTAAAGGTCACCTACTTCAGACAATTTTTTTCTTTTTACACATTAATATAGTAAACTAACATCTAATCTGTGGTACCAAATGAAACAGAAATAGTAAAACATCACAAGGATGAAGGAAACAATCTTTGTAAAAATATATGCAAGAAGATAAGAGTTCAAAAAGGAACATTCAATATCTTTTTTGTTTTTAATGCAGAAAATATGTCAGATAAGGACTTCTCCAACAAGTTCTGTTTGGATCTTAATAGAATCTTAATTCTCCCCTCTGTTTACCAACAATTGGAAGGCCTTATTTTGGGCCCTTCTTGCCTCCTTTTCATCGTACAGACATTTGTTCAAAGGCCTGCCCAGTCATTCCTGTAGATTCCATAGGAATGGTATCTTACATCATATTCTAAAACACAATTTTAGTCATGTTTTAGAAAGCCACCCTCATACCTTCTCCCCTAACTCTTGTGCTCGCTCGCTCTCTTTCTTTCTCTCTCTCTCTTTGTCTTATACTAGAATAGATTTTTAGCTGGGAAACAATTTTTAAAGTTGATCCCATTAGCCATGATGTTGAGGCAGGGGTTTTTCAAACACGCTTCAGAAAAGCACAGTTTGTATTCATCTCCAGGGCTGAGATTAAGAAACCATTCCCTGGTGTATACCTCATTTCAGCATTGGCTTAAAGTTAGAATAGTTTTACTGTGCAGACATCAAGTATTATATTCAAATATTAAGGAAAACTAGAAGTTTTCCTGGCTGCGGATAGAAACAGAGAGCAGGGGCATTGGGCAAGCCACAAAACCAGCCAAACAGGCTTGTACCTCACCTACATCATCTGCCACAGGGAAAGTGATTTCAGCTTGGGTTTCAAAAAGGCCTAGGAGAAGCTTTCTAAAAATTCATCTGTACTTGGCATAAACCTTTTTTTTTTCTGCACAAATATTCAACTCTCATGAAGGGGAAAATATAGAACCTAAAAAATGGGGATGGTCTTCTGTTGTGTGCACTCTCAGAGTTGTAATGGTATCCTGTAACAGCAAAGGAATTGTCATTTCACTTCAGCTACAGTTCTTTCCACACGGAAGAGCTCTTCCTGAGAAATGAAAAACTTCACCCCTGTGTATCCCCAAAAGACACCTTAGAGTCTGGTGTAGAAGTCCATGATGAGTCCCTGCTGGCAGGAAACTACTCTCCACTAATGTTTAGAATTACTGCACAATATTTTAAGCACCAGGCAAATTGACTGTCGGTCTCAATCTTGGTCTCCGTGCCACTTGCCAATGCATTCCCAGTTAAGAATCATTCATCATTTTTTAAATGAACCCTCAATAAAAAGTCAACTTGCTAATAGAGGTGTAACTTGCTAACTCTGTAAGTTGTTAATGCTGCATTTGGCTGAGTCGGCGCTTCCTCGAGAATTAACTGGGCTGCTCTCCCATAGTTAATCTGTACCTGATGTGCCTCCCAGTCTTGGTACTGATCGCTCAACATTAACTTGAATAGCTGGGCTTGTCAATTAGTCAAGGAAAACCAAGGGACAACACCAACATACAGTAAACATTGCGGTGGAAGGAGGGGAGACTTTGTCTTTGTACCACATTTTCAGAGGCAGAGAGGTGAGCCATGATTCTACCGGCTATTTAATCAACAGAGCTGTATTAATTGACAATTAATATAAAAGCTCCGGGGCCTCCATTGTATTTCTTATCAGGAGAATTAAGCTCTTGATTTCTTCTCACCTCCTCACCAACTGTATTGATAGGCACGGCTGTAAACAGAGCCCCTGACTATGAACTAAGCTGTGATTTAGCCACCAGGAGACCCTTAGGACAAGCCTTCTTTCTCAAGGCGTCTCTTTCATCACAAAGAGAACATTCTGAATGAATCGTAGTGGCTTAGACAGTGTGACAAGTAGTTGACAAGTAATTGAAGTTGTCCTTACATACAGCTTCTACAGTTGCTACTGCAAATTATATTTGCAATAATCTTTTAGTAAGGCCCCTAAAAAATGGATTTGCTTCTGAGACAAACTTTCTTGGCAACAAATTGAATTCAGTAAATTGGCTACCCAAAATGAGATTCCCACCCAAATCACAGGCAAAGGTAGTATTATCCCCATTTAATAAACGAGTTCCTCTATCGAGGTAGTAGGTTCATGGCCACAGAAACCTTCTAAAATCTGACACCATTACTTTGGAAACTAGTTTCTTGAGTTCCATCTCTCCTGTGCAAGCAGTTCTCTCCAAACCACTGTGAAGGCATCCTTCCTTGCTGAGGTTCCAGCAGCCATGGGTTCGCTGTAATCTCTCCTGAGGGATTTTTTCTTATCACTAGGTGATGGCTTTGGCTTACCAGAAGTTTGGAGAAAAGTTGCCAGAATACAAGCGACCTTGGAAGAACAGCTCACAGACTCAATTACTTTCTTTGTAGAGACTTGGTCATATTCCCTCTTCAAATCTGTTTTAGGATAAGACTGGGGGTATTAGGATAAGCCGGTATTTCTGCCGGCTTCAACTTTTTCATCTTCATCAGTTACTGTGTCTTCAGTATCCAGCAACCTCCCATGGCAACTCTCCAGTTGCCTGACCCATTGCTTCACAAAGTTCTCTCATGCCAGATGAGAAAGGCCACCAGAGCACAGAGCCCTCACATTCTCCTGTCCATCAAGATCACTGTCGCTGGGAGCCAGCAAAGAGTATTGCCCCAGTCAGGCTTTGCTTTCTTACTGGACAATCTCCATCATCATTACGCTTTTGCCTGTGTTTCTTTCCTCAGTGAACTGAAACTCCTCAAGCCTCTAGAATCTAGCCAGGGAAGCTCAGGGCAGCCTGACCCACAGCTGGAAGGACACCTCAACCCATGTGCCTCAGGGGGCGCTCAGACAAATGTGGAGTGCACCCATCTCAGACCTGCTCATCCTCCAGTCCGTGAGCTGCAGCTGCACTGACTGTCCAGTCCCGATCCCAAAACATGTGTTTTTATTTGACTATAACCACCCCGTTCGTGTTCTCTCGCAGATGGGGTTTCTACCAATTGCATAAGAATGGTAAATAAGAAAATGTCTTAAATTTTATAATAGAATGTCAACCCTATCTCTGCCTCTTCTAGCTTAAAAACACAAATGCATGTTTAGCCATATGGAGTAGCCTACACACCAGATCCTTATATAGGAGGATTATTACTATTTGCTATCACCACCATCAAATGCTCCACTCGGAAAACTGACATTCAATGTAAAGAAGCTGGCATAAGACAACTCTTAATTTGGCTATACATAAGAACCACTTGAGAGAATTTTAATTAAAAATACAAATTCCCTGTACCCCACCCTAGAAGTTTCTGATTTGGTAGGCAGAGAGTTTGGGAACAGCTGGCTTTTAGAACCAGAAGTATATCTCTGTCTACATCTTTAACTATGCCCTCCTATGGTGGGATCATTATTAAAGTGCTATGTTTGTTTTCCGTTAGTTTTTCTCCCATGCTAAGCTCTCCAACTCCAAAAAGGTAAAGTGTTGTACCGGTTTGCCCCACTAAGTTTTTACTGGGGTTGAAAGCAGAAATGGCCTGAAGTCAAACCCTATCTTTTGTGAAAGCCTAAATCCACTGAAGAAATGTCATTAGCTACTCCAGAGGAAGATGATGAAGCAAAGTCATACAGACTAAAAATGATCCTACCGTGGTAGAGAACTATGCTGAACCGCATAGGATATCTCTGGGAGGGAGAGTGACAGCGTCTCAGTAAGGAGAGGCGGTAGGCATATATGTAGGCAGCACCTAACCTAGACCGTGGGATTCCAACATTGACAAAGGTTTGCGTCCTCAGTGAGCAGCGTGGAAGTGTACTAGTCAGCATTCACACAGAGAAGCAGAAACAGGAGGAGATTAAAATATATGGGCTTATTAAAGGGAATTGGCTTAAGCACTCATGGGAGTTTCCTAAGCAGTCCCGGCAAAGTTGTCTCCACATCTAATGCTGGAACCCAGAACCCACAGGCTGGCAATTAGGAAGAAAGGTCGCGAACAGGCCGGAACCCCAGAAGCATGAGCTGGAATGCCAAGAGGCTAGGCTAATGCTCATCAGTTCTTGTTGCCTCTGACCTTGGTAACAAGAGTATCTTGTAGAGGCCAAGATCCTTTGTTGAGGACCTAGCCACACATACACCTGAGTAGGAGTCAGAAAAACTGAAAGAAGATCCAGTCGGGGAAGAGACAACAATGGCTGGCCAAGTTGCTGCTTCATGCCAGTAAAATGAATCAAAAGATCAACAATGGCGTGTACCGCAAAATGGCCGCTGCCTTCCTTACATCCTCCAACTGTCAAGAGAATCTCTCCGGTAGCCCATGCTAACAGGAAACACAGGGGAAAGGGAATTCTGGGAAATGCAGTTCAGCTTAGCCAAGTGGGCACATGGCAAAACCATCACAGAAAGCAACAGAGGCTCTGGCTATGGCAAGGGATCAGTGTGGATAAAAAGACACAATGGCTACCCTGAACATTCTGTTTTGTGTAAGGGGGTAAGAGAACCCTTGCACGATCCTGCAGGGAACCCCAATAATTATGAGCATTAGGTTTTCTGCCTTATAGGAGAGGGCTAAGTTAGAATTATTTTGGTTTAAAGGAGATAAACTAATGTGATGAAAGTGATGAAATGTAATCCAGTGAGGCCTTCAGAAATTTATGTGTTTGGACCATCTTAGATTAGCTCCCTCCAGAAACTGTCTTCATTATGAATTCATTTAATATAATATTTTGTTATCAGTCATTAGAAGAAACACAGTATGAATACCGCTGCTATATTTGTTATTGAATGTATACATCACTAATATCAAGGGCATTATTTAGTTTGCTGTCTCCTATATAAGATCTACGTAGAAAATCAAAATTGCAGTGTCCCAAAGTTGCCATAAACTGACATAGGCAAGCAGTGCGTGGGCCATTTTTGTTCAGAAACCTATTCCAGAGGATTTCTGAGCTGTCTCCTGATATTTAAGTTGAAACAGTGTGGTGTTCTAACATCATTAGGACATCTTGGAGACCCTGATTTCCTTTCCCACAATAATAGCTACTCATAACAATCTTTGTAATGCCTTAAATGTGGCAAAGTTTCTTCCCTAGCCAAGACCTGCATAATTGTCTATCAATGGCTGGGACCCTTGGCCCATTCTGCACCAGAGTCTGTAACTGCGTTCTTGACCTCACCCAGAGAGCTTCCGCATAAACCACTCAAAGCGTTGAAAGTCAACTGACTTTTTTAAAGAATACCATGGGCCCAGGTTCTCTTGAAAATGCTTTCATTTTGTCAAATTCTATAAAAATCCCTATCTCTAATCCCAAAAGAACTAGCAAGTATATATTTTCTGCCTCTGATATCAACTGCTTTATCGCATCACTGTCAACTGATCCTTCCTATCATCTGACAATGTAGTTTCCCCCGTAATTGTCCGGGGATAAAACAGAGGCTCAGCCCATAAAACCTCTGGGTTTTGTAAAGACTCAGCCTAAACTGTGCTTGGTAAAGACCATCTTCTGTCTCAGAGCCTTTGATCTCTTCGGGGTTGAGAACAAAAGAGTTGGAAGTGTAAGAACTTGGGACCTGACAGACCAGAGGCTGGATTTGCACTCTGTCCTTAACTAATACGATAGTGTGACCTTGAGCAAGTCACTAAGTTTGCCGAAGAAGCTTCTTCACCTGTAAAAAGCAAATTTTGTTATCTGTTTCATAGGGAGAGTATCCCAATTACATAAAATACCTACCTACCTCGTGGGCACTCATTTCATCACAGCTGTGTTGATGATGACTGGATTTGACACAGGACCACCTGTGCATGTGCACAAGGTGACAGGTAGATTTCTTTAAGAGCATTACGTAGACACACTGTGTTATATGAAATCAGTTATACATAAATAATGTTTATTACATAGTACATATATATCCTTTCATTGCGGTGATGTCTAAAGTAGTCATCGAATATGATACTTTAAGGAAAGCAATGAATAAATAATCTCCCAAGAAATTCTACCAAGAATATAAAAAAGAGAAACAGAACCTATTTTCTCAGGAAAGAAAGAAAGAGAAAGAAAGAAAGAAAGAAAGAAAGAAAGAAAGAAAGAAAGAAAGAACAAAAAGAAAAACTATGAAACTTTTTAGTGCCTGAAAGTAGAGATACCATGTGAGTGGTTAATATTTTATATAGCCTATTCAGTAGCCTCTTCACTTCTTCAGTATTTGATGAGTACTGATGAAATTTTATTTTTGTATTTGGTCATTGTTGATTGCGATTTTGGGGGTAGGGACGGCAAGGAGGGGGCTGACAGAAAATAGAGATTATACTAAATTTCCTTGCTTAAAGATTCTTCCCACTTTAGTAACTGGCACTCAAATGTAGAAATGGCCACTACCCCCCGAAAAGAATTACTGCCCTGACAGTCAGAAATGGGTGAAGCTTTGGCTGTGCGGATGACTAGGGCCCAGAAACCGCTGGAAGATGACTCCTCATTTGAACCCCAAGTGCGGTGGCCAAAGCTATCGTAGGGCCCTAAATTGTGCTCATCACTGGATTCTGCAGAGCCAGCCTTTCGGAAGCACCCTGGGCTAGCTTCAGGTTCTAGTAGCAAAGCCATAAAACCCTTCCTGCAGGAAGAGAAAGGTGGGGCATGAAGCTTCTACATTGGGAGGAGAGAGAGAAATTTGAATGTTACCCAACTTCTGTGATTGAGTTTATTTCTGTCCAAGCACCATGTCCTCACATGTGGGGTAGGTAGGGCAGAAGGAGAGGGTAAGACTAAAAGATCGCGTTCGCTAAAAACCTTACAGGCTCTGAGGACTCAGGGGTGTCGTCTTATGCAGCTTATGAACAGAGAGAATGAAATAGACAAGGGTGGAAGACCCCCTCCTTTTCTCATTCGGACCAAGAAGGACATAGTAACCTGGGGAATGTCATTTTTTCTGCATGAACCCAGGCTTCAGAGAGAACAGTAGGAAAAAGCACATATGAATTGGCAACCCAGCTAAATCTTGACCGCATTCAATTTTTTTTTTTAATTTTTTTTTTCAACGTTTTATTTATTTTTGGGACAGAGAGAGACAGAGCATGAACGGGGGAGGGGCACAGAGAGAGGGAGACACAGAATCAGAAACAGGCTCCAGGCTCTGAGCCATCAGCCCAGAGCCCGACGCGGGGCTCGAACTCACGGACCGCGAGATCGTGACCTGGCTGAAGTCGGACGCTTAACCGACTGCGCCACCCAGGCGCCCCAATTTTTTTTTTTTAATGTAGGAAGCACAGCTGCAATTTACAATGTTCTAATGACTCTGTGAAGTACGTATTAATCTCCTCTTCAAATGGGGCTTTTCGGCCATTTCATAATACTCGTAATACTCATTTCATTGCGTGTTAGTAGCCGCTATCGCACTGGGCCCTATCAGAACAAAAATGAGGGGAAGAGCGAATGCAGTAAGTCATACAAACGTGAGACACAGCCCCAACGGTATCCCAAATATATCTGGGGAGAACTTGAAGGAGCGAGATTAGCCTATTCATTTGTGTTATGGGTCCTTGGGATTTAAGAAACCCAGATTTCATCATGTTGCCCGAAAACACGATTAAACTGAATATCTTACCGTCAATTCCAACAATGCTTTAGAGCAACGGTCACCAAGTCAGATCTCTTCAAGGACCAGACAGGTGACGTAGGTGAATGAGTCTACTGTGGTGTAGAAATGCAGCGTCTGCTCCATAGAAGTGAGGAATCAGCTTCTCAGATC
Organism: Leopardus geoffroyi; assembly: GCF_018350155.1. NCBI lineage: Eukaryota > Metazoa > Chordata > Mammalia > Carnivora > Felidae > Leopardus > Leopardus geoffroyi. The sequence goes on along the minus strand of NC_059326.1, from coordinate 10,499,388 downwards.
CAACCAGTTTACTCAAATTTTCACTTTTTTCAAGAGACGCTAGAAATCCATATTTTATGCTCAGTCTCCCCATTTTGAAATGCTTGCAACTAATTCATTTTTTCATAACATTGTGTAGTTTAACAAAGCACGTCTGCTTGTCTCTCCCACATCTTGGGCGTCCACAGCCACAGAGGGAGTGTCCTTTTAAGAAACTGAGATTCCTCTCACGGGCTCCGATGTACAAGTCCTGCTCCCTCTGCTGAGCTGCAGTGGGCACAGAGATCTCTTTTTTCCTCTCTGGAATTTCTTTCAAAACATTTTGAAAGGACTTCTTTAGAAGTGCCAGCCTTATTTTTTCCTGTGGAGTCTGAGTGAGAGGAAATAAACAGTACATTGCATAACTGTTTCCCGGTCACTCCCTTGAACCAATTGAATCAAAAGGCAAGATTGCTCTGAAGTCTACCCAATGTGCCTGGTTCTTTGGTCGTCACCTATTTCTCTGACATCCTTTTTCTGCTTTGGAAACTATCATTAAAGGCCCAGAACAACCTAATTTCATGCTAGCTTCTATTCCATGATGCTGCATTTCTGGAGCTCCGAAGACTACTCAACTCAGTTCAGTGGCTCACCTCAATCTTAGCTGCCGCACCAGTCGTCATCATCACAAGAGCTGGAACACGTCTGTCTTGTTCACTGCTACTAACCTAACCTTGGTCAGGCATCCAACACAAACCCCTAGGTAGGCGCTAGTGATCCAAAAATTTATTTTAGAATGACTCAATGTAGGAGTGAACAAATTCTTTGACATTTTGTTATTTTATGTAGTTGACCACACCATCTTTTTTTAATCTCTCTGACGCCTTGACTTCTGGAACACAGTGCATATCTCCTTGCTTCTCACAGTGCTGGCTCCTCCCTCTCTGGCCTATTTGCTCTCAGTTACCCTTTAGAAAGTAGCCATTAGGCAATTGGGGCTCTTAGAACTTTCTGTGTCCCTGCTGAGCCCACTTGCACAGCTGAAGGACCCCCACAAACTAGACTGAACCCAAAGAGCAATGTCAGTAGGGCTCTGGGTAAATAAACTTCCAAGATGCTAGCCTGACTTAAGTTTCGTCTTTCTTTAGAGCGGGGCTTCCTATGATTTTTAATATACTAACATGCTCTGAGAATTTCTAACAGGGTTTTTAAAAATTACTTAACTCTGAAAGTCTCCTTCTGAATATGTTAAAGGTCAAATTTTCTGTGGATCACATCCTAGAAGCCCACTTTAAAGAAAAATAAACCAACTGAATAATCCTAGATTGGGCTGTATTTAGGACAGAAGACTAAGGGACGCCTGGGTAGTTCAGTTGGTTGAGCATCTGACTCTTGATTTCAGCTCAGGTCACGATCTCATGGTTCATGGGATTGAGCCCTGTGTCAGGCTCCATGCTGAACATGAAGCTGCTTGGGATTCTCTCTCTCTCCCTCTCTCTCTGCCCCTCCCCCCATCCACACGCACACTCTCTCTCTCTTGCTCTCTCTCTAACAGTAAAAAACTTTAAAAGACTAGAAGGACCATGAGTGAAGGATCTTACTTCTTGAACTTTAAAGGCCTTTATAAGACCTCAGAAGTGAGTGTGATCCCTTCAAGAAATCTCTGAGTCACTGAGATGTGCTGTGGCTTAGTCACTTGGTTCTAGTAAGCACAACATCTGACGTAATTCACGTCCTTGAGGAATTCTTCCTTTTTGATGCTGTGTGACTGGGTCTACCACAAAACCCCACAGGAAAGAGCTCAGTCGGTCTAGTCTTACGTATATATGATTGCTTTGATGATATGGGAGGGAAGAGGTATAGAGGATGCAAAGCCTGATAGAATGTTCAGAACTTGACAGGTTTGTCAAGTCACGGAGGAAGGATGAGATGTGAACAGTCCCCAGACAATAACCTTTGGAAAAACCAACAATGAGCAGGCAGAGAAAGAAGAGCCAAAAATATAGAGAAGCCAGAGGAGAAAGAAGAAAATCAAGACACTGGATTAGCCATAGCAGTAACAGTGGCTAACATTCAGTGAGCTTCTGTATGTATGCACGGCAATCATCCGGTGACCTTGACATAATGTTACCGACTCCTCACAAGAGCCCCTGAGTGAGCTCACCGAAGTTAAGGAATTGCCCAAAGTCACACAGCTAGTAAGTGGTGGTAGAGTAGAATAAGAAACAGTTTATCCCTAGAGCCCATATGTAGAGATGGGGAAGTTACCCCCCCCCCACCCCTGCCCGCAAGGTGGAGGAAGAAAGAGTTTTAGGAAGAAGAGTATGGTTAACCGGAATAAGTGGATTTCTTGCTGTCGTCATGGTCCAGTGAAGTTTGCGCGGGACGAGCACCGTGCTCTACGTAGTCATTCGGGGGACCTAGGCTCCTAGCATGTGGGCGGTCCATCTTTTAAGACCTCAGAGTCCTCTACCCAATCCATGACTCTTTAGACCAGGAAAGGGCTTCTGAGTGAAATATGGGGGAGGAAGACATAAGTAATGAATAGGCTAGGAGTGATATACATCACATACATCCACGTGTGTTCAGCTATCACATGTTCACACGACCCCGTTCTGACGAGAGGGGCATTATGGGAAATGGGGTAGAGATGTGGTCCCAGCAAGAAAAGCAAGAGCACACCTTTAGCCTCTCTCTGAGCTCCTCTGCTACCATTCTGTTCTTCCTCTGCTTACTAGCTACATGGTAGAATGAAGAGGTTTGGATGCTTAGAGACCCTTGTTTCTTTTCCACTTTTACTTAAAAAATGACCCTGACGTCCAATCCTGGTATAGGTTGCCATCCTCTCCTGCCTCATGTCGCCTGACTGGCCCAGAGTTGGCCTCTACCTACAGTGCTGGACTGCCTACTTCCAAGGAGACCGGTGGCCCTAAGCTGTCCCTGAAATAAGAGAAGTGATTATAGGATCAAAGCAAATACAGAGCAACAGAAAATCCCTTGCACTATGCTGACAGTTCCAGGGAAGGCTATCACATAGTAAATGTCAATGAGTAGGGCAGGCAGGGAACGGTGGGTCCCCTGGAGAATACTTGCCCCTCCTAAACTCCTAGCTGAGTGTCAGTGCTTGGGAATAGGGACCCCTTGTTGCCTGATCTTCACATTTTTCAAGAAAAGTCAGAAATCTGGATTTTTACTTGAAAACTCAGAGTTGAAAATAAAATGGTCAAACAAAATATCTGTGGGCCAGATTCAGCCAACAAGCTAACCATTTTCTGTCTCGGGATTCTGCAGGGCAACTCTAGGGACTCATAACCTCCTCACCCTTATACCGCTCATCGAGATCTGAGGAGCTCAGTCTCTGGCACTCTTGAATCACCAGCATTCTAAGGAAGAAGGGACTGGGGGCAGGGGGGAAATGCATTCAGAAGAAGCAGTTTTGACAAACCTGCCTTTGAAACAAAGGCAGGTGCTAGTACACTGATGATGTCCAAAATGCCAGAAAGAGGATGCCCTTTCTAGGTGCATGCAGTCTAGAACATTCCAAGGTTAAGCGAGAGATTGGGCATAAAGAATCTCTTCCTCGGGGGTACCTCTGCCTCTCATTATACTTTGGATCCTGGCATGCTATTGCCAATCTCTGCCTTATGTCAACATTCTAGCATACCCCGCTTTATTCTGCACAACAGTGCGACTCTTGAGTCACTATGATCTCACCCAAGTACTAAGAGATGGTGATCCGGACATAAATAAGTTACAGAAAGCCAATAACGATTTATTGCCATGTGGTATTTACTGCAGCTATGATATCCAGGTTTGCAATCTCGACTTTTCTTCCTCCAGCTTAAATCCCAGTTGAGAAAAACCTTCTGATTAGGTCTGAGGAGGAATTCGCCAGCATGGCAAAGGGAAAGGCTCGAAATAATTCTAGTACTGAATCAGAATTAGATGCATTGGGGGCGCCTGGGTGGCTCAGTCGGTTAAGCGTCTGCCTTCGGCTCAGGTCATGATCTCGCGGCCCATGGGTTCGAGCCCCGCGTCAGGCTCTGTGCTGACAGCTCAGAGCCTGGAGCCTGTTTCAGATTCTGTGTGTCCCTCTTTCTCTGACCCTCCCCCGTTCGTGCTCTGTCTCTCTCTGTCTCAAAAATAAATAAATGTTAAAAAAGAAAAAAAAGAAAAAAAAAGAATTAGATGCATTGGTACTAATGTGGGAACTTTTAATACATACGCACACAGACATGAGAATAACTATAGAGGTTGTGTATGTGTGTATATTAATATATATGTACGTATACGTGTATACATACACACAGGTTCAGCTTCGTGTGCTGAAGTGGCCGGGGGGCAATGACAGCCCAGTAGAAATGAGCAAATTGAGTGCTCAAATCAAACTTAGTTGCTAAATGTCACTTTTCACTACAAGGAACCAGAGCTCCTCGGTGAAACAGCTGATTCCCTATCTGGTTTAGAAAGAACGCACCCCCTTTGTTATTTCTTTCCAGAATATACAAACCTATTCGAAAGATCTTCCAGAACAAGAGGAAGAGCCAGCTTGAAGGGGCCCCCACAGACCGAATCCAGAAAAATTTTAGCCTTTAAATACGTGATGGACTGTCCATAGCAACTGTGGAGACCCCGCATGGTTCTGTCAGTGCCTGATAGAGAATTTGAGGCCAACATTCAATTTGAAATATGTGACGTAGGTGCCCAAACACTTTGGCAACATAGATAGTTGTATTGTCAGTGAAAGAGGTTTTGGTAAGTACAGGTCACCTGACAGCCTATCCAACAAGCAGATTCCCAGCCGAATATATAGCAGCCATGGCTGGCAGCTGTGCAGGCAGTTAGGGTGTAGAGAGAGAGCCATACGCTCTCGACCTTTTTGATACTATGGTGCAAGATGATGATGACAAAGTATGATCTGTCACCAGTCCACAACAGATGCATCCCTAACCTGTTGTTCAGTGCTCTCTCTGTCCTCATTTGAAACTATGGAAGAGGGGCACCCGGGTGGCTCAATCGGTTGAGCACCCGACTTCGGTTCAGGGTGTGATCTCCCACTTTGGGAGTTTGAGCCCCGCATCAGGCTCAAAGCGTGGAGCCTACTTCCGATTCTGCGTCTCCCTCTCTCTCGGTCCCTCCCCTGCTCGCACTCTGTCTCTCCCTCTCTCTCCAAAATAAACAAACATTTAAAACATTCTTTAAAACAGAAGAAAATATGAAAGAAAAGTGGGTACTTGAGACACCACTGTCCAATGTCTCCTTTCTTTCTCGTCGTGGGGACCGGCATTAACTTCAAATGATCCGTCTACTGAGACACTTGCCGGGAACAAACAAAAGCCGATGACCCTGGAGGCTGCCGAAAAGCAGGCCGAAGGCCTGAAGGCTCCAAGTGTGTGGAGCGTTTTGCCCTCGGATGGAAAGGCCAAAAGAGTGCATTTGACAAAACGCTATTTATTAGTTGCCCTACAGCTTCCGGGAGAGAAAAAACGTAGGTGTGAGCTGCAGCGAGCCTCCCTCTGGAGCCCTTTCTGCACCAGTGGCTTCCACATGCTACCAAAAGCAATGTGTAAATTGTACCAAAGATTAAAAATTAAAATATGCTTTTGCAGTAATGAGAAATATCCTGCATCCGCCCACACGTACTCTTGCGAGACAAGGCCCGTAGGTATGGTCTGACTCAATTTAAATACTAGGTAACGTAAAATGCTATGCGTTGTAAGAAGACTGACCAGTACCATTTTTTTGGCCTTTGTTTATTTCAAACAATTGTGTCCGTTGAAAAGGAAGGCATGCTTGTAATAACTCTGTGATAAATTCTTGCCTCAGACTGTTGAAACGGCTTCCTGGTTACATTCCGGAGAGGAATTTGGTACATCTTAGTGAACTCTTTTGTTTTTCGTTTTTTTCTTTTTCCTTTGAGGGGATGTATGGAGCAGGTGTTCTTTGGTCTCGTTTTTCATTAACCGGCGGACAGCCCTTGAGCAGAGGAGTATGGATGCATTGCTTATTCCACTTCCCAGACCTCATTTGGAAAACATGATCCCCATGTGGTGCCATTAGGAAATAATGGAGTAAATGTGTCACTTAATAACACCTATTCCTTTTTTGGAAATTGCCTTTTCTCTCCGTGAGGGGGCCCAGCATTTTACGAAACTTATTGTGACGTACGAAAACGGATGGAACTTCGAGGCACCGTAGATGGGACTGTGGCTGTCAAGGAACTTTGTCTGCCCTGTGCTGTTCTTGAAGTTGTTTTCTGGCCTCTTTCACTGATAAATGGAGAAAAGGATGGTGCCAGTTGAAGTAACTCAAATGGATTCCATAACCGGGGAGTCCATGTTAATCTCAACAAGTTAATAAATGCAAAGGAGAGAAGAGAAAGCTCTTCCTTGAAATAGAATGCCACCCAACATGCGCAGAAGGAATGGCGAAAATGAAAGAATCCCTACTTGACGTTCAAATCATCACAGCAGCAACCGATGTCACCAGGAGTTGTCAATGGATGGGAGGGTTGGTGGATGGAGGTTTGAGGAATAGGGTAATTTCAGAACATCTCTTCACAAAAGATTGGGGGTCAAATACAAAGGAGGAGATGGCAGCTTAACCTGGAGGAAGCCTGGCAGACACCAGCTTGCTCGGGTGATGGCTACCAACATCTTAGTGGCACCAGAAGATACCGTGTGGCCACTGACACGATACACTGTGAGGAGTCGAGCATCATTTCTGTGCTATTTCTGCCAAGAATATGTGGCTCACGTCTGGTCAGTGGGAAACATAAGACCAACTCCCAAGTGGTGGCCATTCTACAGGCCACCTGTATTCTTGAAGCTTTGTGAAGACTTGAGGGCAAGAGGAGACTGAGGAACCGTTCCAGACTGAAGGGAATTAATGTGACTAAATACAACACACGCTCCTAGGTAGGATGCTGGGAAATGAGACATTTGGTGGGACAGTTTTTAAATTTGAATGGGGTTTATGGATAAGATGGTAATGTGCCAGTGTTGATTTCCTGATTTTCAGAGGTTTGCAGAGTGGCAACGTAGGGGAATATTCTTGTTTGGGAGAAGTGTATCCCAGAATATTTAGTGGTAAGGGGAAATCTGGGCTTAAGGGAGGAGGAAGTTCTTTGTTTTCTTCTTGCAAGTTTTTGGTACATGTGAAACCTTACTAAAAACAAAAGGCTGGAAGAAAAGCAAAATGGTAAGAGTAGTTGCCCTCTGAATACCAAGATTATTCCTGTTTTTTTTTTTTAAGGTTTTGTCAAATTTTTGCTATACTTTCCAGGTATTCTATAGTAAACGTGAATATTTTAGTTGAGGGACATCGTAATAAGGTACATAAAGTCTACCACTTGATTTCTTACTTGTATGTATACACTGGGCAACACAGTGAACATTTCTAGCACCATCGAAGTTGCCCCTAGGTGACTTCCCAGTTTCTACGCCACCACTGAAAGTTTCCACCATTCCAACTTCTTTCAGCGATTTTTACCGGTTCTTGAATTTCACATAAAGGGAAACACACAGTTATGTTCTCTTTTGTGTCTGGTGTCTTTTGCTCAAGATACCTGTGAGAATCATTCATGTTATATCTACCAATAATTTACTCCTTTGAAGTGCTGTGAAGTATTCCACTGTATGCATATATTACAATGTCTCCATTCTCTTCTTGGTGAGAATTGTTTTTAACAGTTTGGAGCTACTATAATAAAACATATATGAACTCTCTCAAACATTTCATTCTGTGGAACTTAGGAAAGCAATTGCTTAGATATAGTGCAGACCAGTTGTCAGCAAACTTTTTCTGTAAAGAACCAGCTAATAAATATTTTAGGTTTTGCAAGCCAAACATTCTGTCATAGCTAGTCAACCCTGCCATAGACAATACCCATCTTCCAAGCCTCCTCAGAAACTCATAGTTGCCCCTGGACACAGTTCTGATTCTCCGTGTGTGGCAGTCCATCTTGATCATGGGGCACAGGCATGAGAACAAAGGCAACATACTACGGATGAGAGGCCAAAAAAATATGTAAAGAAAATAAGTCTCTGATGGCATTTTTGAGCAGCTAAACCAAAGCCAGAAACTACCTACTTCAAAAGTGACTTATATGTGAGAAAAACAAACCCCTATTAAGATTCTGCGAGGTTTTTTTTGTTGTTGTTACTTGTAACTCGATGCATGGCTGACATATTTTCATTCCGCTTCCGTTGTTCAATAAACTAACATAGATTTGTTGAATACTTGTTGTATATGCTATGATTCTGTTATGCTTTTGTTTCATAAAGTATTACAAGGAGTTCACAACATGACTCCTACTTGAAGAATTATACTGTCTTTCAAAGTAAATACAGAACTAGATCAGTAAATATTTAAAAATGAACCCATGATACATAACCATCCCATTTCAAATAAATGAGATGATGATGACCAACTGATATTTGTAAATATAATGATTTTCTCTATTCCAGTGGGAAAATAAATATTCCTTGCCTGGATATTGAAAGGTAGAGGACTGCTTCAGTCTAAGGTTTGAAGTTGATAGCATTCACAAGTGAAAGGCAGCCGCTCTCATGGAGAGATTTAAGGGTTCCTAAATATCTGCGTAAGCAAAGTTCGATTCCTTAGCCTGCATGTTTTAAAAAAAAAGCCCGTTGTTAAAATTATTCTTTGGAGTTAGAGAATTATCCCAGAGTGGTCCTGGGATACACGTTAGCCAGAAGGTGTAACATTAATAATCGTCATTGTAGGTTCGTGTGCCAGGGTGCTGCTAGCTGAAAGTAAGCCTCTGAAGGGTTGAGGTGACAAAAGAGGTAGCATTTGAAAGAGGTTTGCGAAGAGAAGTGTGGAAGGTAGTTTGGTAAGGGCTTCCCTGGGGAGCCAAGTGTACTTGCCTACACTGGCTGCCATAACAAAATACCACAGACTGAGTGGCTTAAATGACAGAGATTTATTTGCTTCCAGTTGCGGAGGTTGGAAGTCCATGATCAAGGTACCAGCAAATTCAGTTTCTAGTGAGACCTCTCTTCCTGGCTTGTAGATGGCCACCCTGTCACTGTGTCCTCACATGGTCTTTCCTTGGTGTCTATGCTTTGGGGGAGACAGAGAGCAGGCTCTCTGGTGTCTCTTCTTATAAGGACACTAATCGTCTTGGATCAGGGCCCCACCTTTATGACCTCATTTAACCTTAACTGCTTCGTTAGAGGCCCCATCTCCAAAAACAGCCATGCTGGGTGTTAGAGCTTCAACCTATGAATATTGGGGCGGGCACAAACATTCAGTCCATGACACCAAGGAGCAGAATGAAGTATCGGATGTTGAAGGGAAGGAGCAAGAAAAAAACATACAGAAGCCACGTGGCATGAAGGCATGGTCAGTGGCTTGGGGCCAAGGGTTCTGGTCCAGGCCTCACCACCAACTTGCTTGCCATGAGCTGTGGTTCAACCATTTTGCGTTATCTTCAGTTAAAATGAAAAGAGCAAACGAGAGATCTCTACAGTCAAACATATAATGAAGTAAACGTGGCAAGAGGCAGTATGGCTCTTAGATTAGGGAAGCAGAGCCATACCACTGGTCCTATGCCTCAGGACACAGTGCTCTGGAGTGACTTCCTTGAAGAAAATCCCCCCTCTGAAGCCTGACGCTTGGGACTAGCCATGCCATCTGCCCTTGGTGCGCAGATTATGACTTTATATTGGTCCCAGCCCTCATTTTCTTTTCCCAGGAGCACTTTCCGGCCCTCTACCTCACATGTTGGGTAAACCAGAAGCCCTATGGAGCTCCGGAACTCCTGCTTAGAGCCAGTCTGGGGCCTCATAGAGGCACCAAGTCCCAGAAGGGCAGTTTAAAGAGCAACAGGTTACTACCACTGGCCACCAAGTGATTCTCTTACAGGATCACATGGGATTGGGCCACCAGAATAGTGCCGAGACACTGAATTTGTGGTGACTCTCCTTCACATAGGACAAAAGACAAAGACTCTTCGCATGCACTGATTGAAAGATAAGCAAGTACCTCTTCTCTACGTATAATTTTAAGTCTCTGTCAATAAATATAACTCACATGGGTCCATGAATTTTGTAATTTCTAATTTGAATTAAACTGCTTATATCGACAGGCAACTTATGAAAAATTTTTCCATACCTCATGCACCCTGGGGTAACCCTAGAAAGAGGCATATCTAGTTTACATTTTGTCTGAAACTATATCTGGCTAAGATATAGTTGGAGGAGTCAAAGTAGATAAGAATTCATAGTGAGGAGGTCTCCAGAAGGGGAAATCCTGGCAGCTAAAATATTAATCTTAGGAAAAGGGAAGAGCAATTCAGAACCTTTCTATATCTTTGTTTCTTGTAGGTAGCACTAAGGACAGTACATGAAATTGAATCTGAAGCCTTAAAGTTAATTAATCCTCAGCACTGATCACCTGTCAGGTGTTTTGTTACTTACTCATTCATTGCTCTATAAATAGCCCCCTAACCTTGATCTGGATGGTTCAACTGTAGAGTAGGCTGCTAAGGCCTGCTTTTCTCTTTCTCATCTTGTAAGACAGATGCAACTGAAAAAGCAGCCAGACAGTTCTTAGTGAGTGCTTTGTAGGCCTTAACTGGACTGGTGCAATCAGTGTTTCTGGTGCCCAAAAGTCTTTGGATACAGTGCCAGTTATCAGTTGATTACCTTGAAGCTCCTATCTATCCTCTGTTACCTGCTCTGCCATATTGGAGCGGAACCATCGGAATATTTCTCCTTTGTAGCGAGCATGAAGTTAAGCTTTGTCAGTCAATTACTGTGGAGGGACATTGCAGAAGGAAGGGGCTTCTCTTCCCGGTGCCAGTGTGTTCATCTCAATAGACAATTGCATGCTTATGATCTTTTCTGCTGTACTCAACGGGCCAGCAACATGGGGCACCTTTCAGTGGGCATCTCCCCCGCCCCCGACCTACCTCAGAAAGCTATGCATCAGAATGCCTCTGGTGGGACACCTTCCTACTACAGGCTTCCCCTAGCTCATTCTCCTTTGTCAGAGTTCACTTTCCCAAAAAAATGCCAGGAAATGCTCATTTTCTAATGCCAATCTTAACCGCACTCATTGTGAACATTTTCATTCTGCAAACGGTTTAAGAAGTGAACATCAGAAATGAGCCTTAGGGCTCATAGGGCTTATGTTTCTAAACATGTTTCTAAATATTTTTATTCCCCAGAGGAAGAAAGACTGGGAGAAATGAAGGTAGGGTGGCACATGTTGCCAAGGCAGAGCTTGGCAAATGGGATATGAATCTGGCTCGTCCGATACCTGAAGATTTGGGCCTATATCTAGATGCCAAGGTCAGTTAGGGACACTTTCTGTGTACAAGACACTGTTTTAAAGATGGCTAGAGTAGCCATTCAATTGTCACCACAACCAGGTGAGAAAAGTCCCATTAGCCTTGTTCTAAATGAGGTTAAAAAACTTGCTTGGGGTCTAGAAGAGGCAGAGCTTAGATTTCAACCAGGACATTCTGTCTCCAGAACTCTTAACTCTTAACCACTCTGCTAACTAAAGTAACGTACTTGGTGGTGAAGCTTAGAGTGTCTTTGGAGGGAATCCCTCAAGACAGCCCTTAAAAATATATATATAAAAAAAACCATAATAGCATAACTACTCTGTTTTTCGTTACACTATTCCCCAAACCTGTTTGAACCCACTTTCTTCACTTGCCATCCAAACAGTAGAGGTTGCTAGAGAGGTCACAAAGCCAGACTGTCTTACAGAATTTAAACTCATGATCATTAGTCTCAAAGGGACACTGAACCATCTGCTGATTCTACTGTTTCCCTCATCATAACCTCATGTTCCCAACATTCTGAGGCGCTCCAACTTTATCCCTGAAAATCTCCCACATTCTTCTCAACAGGCCTCTTCCTCCCTACCTTGCCTCATATTTAACTGGAAAGTAGAAGTCATCAGATAAAAGCCTCATCTTCCCACAATGGAATCCACAAGCCCTCCTGCATTTGCAGACACCTTTTCTTCCTCTTGCAGGGGGAGAAAGGCCTTCTAACAATGGCAGATACTTTCACTGTACTCGGGTCGTTTTCTCTCTCTGCTATGCCAGTTTATTCCTTCCACCTTCCTTCTCTTTCCTGTGCTCCTGTTACAATGATCCCTTTCTACTTAGTTGGTCCCATAGTATATTCATGTGCTCTCGCATTTCCTATCTTTATAAGGAGATTATTTTTTGACAGCCCATTTCCTCTGTCCTCTCATTGCTCTGTTCCTTTTTTTTTTTTTTAAGTTTATTTATTTATTTTGAGAGAGAGTGCACAAGGCAGGGAGGGGCAGAGAGAGAATCCTAAGCAGGCTCCACACGGTCAGCTCAGAGCCCAACACAGGGCTTGAACTCACGAACCATGAGATCATGACCAGAGCCAAAATCAAGAGTCAGACGCTTCACCCACTGAGCCACTCAGGCGTCCCCTTGTTGCTCTGTTCTCATCCACAGCAAACCTTCTGGAACAGGTTGTGCTCATTTTGTCACTTGACGTGCTCACCCACGCTGGTTCGCTTTTGTCCCAGAGTCTCCAAATGAAACTGAACTAGTCAAGTCCCCAGTAACTTCTACATTTTCAAATCCAGTGGCTTATTATCAGAAACTTGCCTTGTTCACTTAATTTGGTAGCTTTAATTTGGCTACTTTTTCAAACACTTTTCCTATCTTAGTTTCCCTTATATTTCCTTGGTTTTCCTTCATATCAGCCAAACTGGCTACATACACCATGGATTGGGAAATATTTTCTAGTTTCCAAATAGTAAAAATTTTAGGCTTTGAAGGCCACATAGGATTCTGCCCCATGTTCTTTTCTGCTTATTTGGGACTTTTTTTTAAACAACACTTAAGAATGTTAAAAATCATTCTTAGTTCATGGGCAACACAAAGACAACAGGCAAGGTTTGGCCTATGGGCTATAGTTCGCCAATCCCTGACTTAAACAACAAAGGTTTAATTCTTGCTTATGTTCCATCTTAATCATGGATCTGCTGAGGGTTCTGCTCATTTTAGTGACTCCAGACTCAGTCTGGTTGAACAACCAACTTCTATCTCAAACAAGACAGCCACTATGCCAGAGTGAGTGAAACAAGGGTTCTGGAATGTTCTACATCAGCAGTGGTGGCTCACAACTCATTGGCTGGAAGTAGATAATTACCATTATCTCTGTCCAAAACTCAGTGTCTCTTGTTTATTTTTGTTCTCTTCTGCTCTCTTAGTATTCTTCCCATCCTTTTCTCCTTTTGCTTTTCACTTTGCAGGCTTTCTTTGGGATTTTGCCTGAAGTCCACAGCATTATCCTGACTATTGACATTTGCAATAATTCTTTTCTTAGCTGAATTTTAGATACTGCAAACCAGCCTGAAGAGAATGACAGCAATTTTTACTTATTTACTTTAAATTGCAGCAATAGTTTAAAGGCCTTGAATTTCTAGAGTAAGGTGAAGTATTGTTTTATTAATTCACCATTTAATACAGACAGAAGGATTTGCTGGCTTTTGAATCAACATGACAAATCGAGGACTCAGTTCCTTTTTTTTTTTTAAATGAGCTAAGCAAATATTTACTTCCGTAATGAAGGGGAAATGTGCGTTACACTCTTCTGATGCCTTGGAATTGCTTTCTGTTTGGCTAAAACAGTGAATCTCAAAAAGGTACTCCTACAGAATAGTTTCCCAATGAGATGGGCTAATGTATTCTAGTGCTCAAATTTTAACAATAGTATTTTCCCGGGGCGCCTGGGTGGCGCAGTCGGTTAAGCGTCCGACTTCAGCCAGGTCACGATCTCGCGGTCCGTGAGTTCGAGCCCCGCGTCAGGCTCTGGGCTGATGGCTCAGAGTCTGGAGCCTGTTTCCGATTCTGTGTCTCCCTCTCTCTCTCTGCCCCTCCCCTGTTCATGCTCTGTCTCTCTCTGTCTCAAAAATAAATAAACGTTAAAAAAAATTAAAAAAAAACAAACAAACAATAGTATTTTCCCAATTACCTGGGGGTGGGGGGGGGGGGGGAGAAATACATGAACTAAACTATTCTTGATCTTAAGATTTCTCTGCCATAGTGTTCATGCATGTGAAGCTGTTGTTGCTTATCTGTTAACAAAGAGCAGCAGATGACCAAATTTAGTGGGTCAATATCAAACAGGTGTTTACAGAAAATTCAGAATCTGGTTATCTTGCTAAATCTTTCACAGGTTTTTCCCCCCAAATACATCATTTCACATATCTGAAATGGTTCCTAGCTTCATGAGGCAATAAACTCAATATTTGTGGATCTCTAAAATGAATTCTTTGATTTTGAGTGGTTCTACTATCTAAATAAAGTTGTCACTTTCTGTTCCAGATCATGACACAGATCAGTTGTCCTCATACTTGCAGAGTTATGAAGTGTTTAAAATTCAGTCTTAGAGGGGCGCCTGGGTGGCGCAGTCGGTTAAGCGTCCGACTTCAGCCAGGTCACGATCTCGCGGTCCGTGAGTTCGAGCCCCGCGTCGGGCTCTGGGCTGATGGCTCAGAGCCTGGAGCCTGTTTCCGATTCTGTGTCTCCCTCTCTGCCCCTCCCCCGTTCATGCTCTGTCTCTCTCTGTCCCAAAAATAAATAAACGTTGAAAAAAAAAAAATTAAAAAAAAAAAAAATTCAGTCTTAGAGAACCCTCCTACTGTCTAGTTTACATTCTTCAGAATTCATTGGCTAACCTGTTCAGCCCAGGGGAGACTCCTAAATGAGCTCTAAAGAAGGTCAAGTTCTATAACAAGATTGTACCTCCCACTGTCTCTTCCATGGACTTCCACATCTGGTTTTGCCACTTAAAACTGCAGAGTCGGGATATTTCTTTCTTTCTGTATATGTTGATTTGGAAAGAAATAGTTCATTCTCAGAAAATTTGGCTTAGTTAAATGCCAATGAACATCTACTAGTGTACTTTCTTTGTTGATGGTCATGCTGGCTATGGATTCTCATATTGCCATTATTCTTACAAGTTTCTCTCCCTCCCTCCCTCCCTCCCTCCCTCTCTCCCTCTCTCCCCCCTTGTGTGTGTGTGTGCATATGTATGTGTGTTGACTGAATGACCTATCATTCAACCTCAGGTCAACAAAATGATTTAAATTACTATCTCTGTGGACCCATTTAAGACGAAAACATATAAGTCAAATGCTATGAAATAATAAAAGAAACATCATTCATCACACTGTTAGTCTGTAGTAATGAGGCTGGATGCTGAGTCTGGGTTAAGAGAAATAGAGCCATCTTATAACATATGCGACATATGGAAGTCGTGTGCCCAAGTGTTTGTGGTATAGATCATCTTGCAGGAGACGTCATGCCTCCACTGAGAGAACACACTTGATATTTATGACCCATCTATCAACTCAAGAGTTTACTTTGGTTTTTATGTTCCCAGTTCTCCCAATCTTGGTGGCCATGAGAAAGGGAAGCATAATTGGTTTCCATGGAGACATTATACTCTTGGCATGTTGTAGTACAGCTGTATACATTAATTCTACTTGTTTTCATGTTTAAATGTATCAATAAATTGTTCAGATTATCTTTTCCCAGGTGGATTTCATGTCCAGACTGATATTACTTTTTCCAAATACCTAGTTGCTGTTTTTTAATGTTGATTTTTGAGGGAGAGAGACAAAGACTGAGTGCAAGTGGGGGAGGAGCAGAGAGAGAGGGAGACACAGAATCAAATCAAGCTCCAGGCTCCGAGCTGTCAGCACCAGGCCCAACATGGGGCTCGAACCCACAAATCGTGAGATCACAACCTGGGCCAAAGTCTGATGCTTAACTGACTGAGCCACCCAGGCACCAGCAACCGCCCCCACCCCCCGCGGTTGCTTTCAATGTTAGAAAAGGAAAGGAGGTAACTTGCCTATACTGAAATAGACAACCAAGAGAATATAGCCCAACACTACATGAAAAATAAGTACCAGTAAATGTGCTGACTGAAAGCCAACTGCTCTTATGCAACTAAAATTGTATGCTACATAACAAGTGAAAAGATGAAAAGTTCATTTGGCTTTCTGGTTATTTTCTACAGCCTGGATATTATGTTCGTCACTAAATGACTGCCGGGTTTTTGCCATGTAACAAGACAATTGTGATAGAGAATGTGAAAATCAAGTGTGTTTCAAGCAGTGACTACCCCCAGGAGTTCTGAAATAAAGAGTAAATCTGAACCTTGACAGTGGTGCTTAGGCTGAGATGTGTCCTAATCAGGATGGGCCAGATGTCCTCTGAGGCACCCCGTCCCCAGGACGCTCCTGTTCCTCTGCCTACCGCGTTAACTTTCATGTTTTTTGCAATGCTTTCCTGGCCTGTGGCTCCTCCTTCTGTAATCTGGGAGTGCTTTAGCCCACAATCATGGCTTCTATGGATAGTAGGTAGGTTTGTGTTTTTGCCCCAAACATCCATGGAGAGCTGCCCACCCATGTTCCTAACTGGTTCAGTGGCCTTCCAGAGACCACTTTAGGTACGTCCAATGCAATATGACCAAATCTAAACTCTTTACCTTCCCCCTCCCTAAATCAGCTTGGCTTCCTTTCTCCTTCACCTCTGGGAATGGCTCCACCACATACCCATTCCCAAGCCAACCTTCTTCCTCGCCTCCTATTCCCACCCCTCTGGCTCAGGCCCTCATCACCTCTTACTTGATCTAGTGCAACGGTACCCTTACTATTACCTGTCTCTCTTCTTATATACCACATAATCACCCCGCAAAATCTTTCTCTAGTAGGCAAATTGTTGTAAACTTTTCCCCTGATAAAAATTCTTCAAGGGCACATGGGTGGCTCGGTTGGTTAAGCATCTGACCTCGGCTAAGGTCATGATCTCACAGTTCCTGAGTTCAAGTCCCGCGTCGGGCTCTGTGCAGACAGCTCAGTCTGGAGCCTGCTTCGGATTCTGTGTCTCCCTCTTTCTCTGTTCCTCCCCTGCTCATGCTCTGTCTCTGTCTCTCAAAAATAACATTTAAGAAAACTTAAAAAAAAATTCTTCAAGATCTTACCATCACCTAGAACAAAATCTAACTTCTATTTACAATCCATCAAATTCTTCATAAAAATGAACCCAAGTTCTCAAATCAGCACCATCTTCTTAATTGCACTGCTTTTGAGTTGTTTGTTCCTTCACATTTGACCAAAATAACACATGTATATAGTTTTAAAAAGTAGCACCGAAGGTCTATAACTAAAAGCAAATGTTCCTTCCCCGATCCTGTCCTCCCCCAGTCCAGATCCCCAGGGCAAGCACTTTTCAGCACTTGTTTCTAATTCTTCTGGTGTTCATCAGTGTATGTTTGGAAAATAGACTTTATGGGGCACCTGGGTAACTCAGTCAGTTAAGCATCTGACTTTGGCTTACGTCATGATCTCACAGTCCCTGAGTTCAAGCCCCGCGTCGGGCTCTGTGCTGACGGCTGAGAGCCTGTAGCCTGCTTCAGATTCTGTGTCTCTGTCTCTCTCTGCCCCTCCCCCGCTCACTCTCTGTCTCTATCAAAAAGAAATAAACATTTAAAAATTGTTTTAAAAAGAAAGAAAATACACTTTTACTATCATTTTTTCCTTAGCAGCTTTAGGGATCCCGTTACCCACATTCCCTACCTCCTAATACATTTATATCACCTATGTATCTCTCTACCTTTTTAAACTTCCAATAATATAGTTAAACTTCTATTTCTTATAGCATCAATTCTATATATTGCCTTTCCGCCCGTCAGATTGTAATATAAGGATAATAGGTTTCCTACCCTTTCCTTCACCCCCTTCTTCCCACTCCACACCCCTTCCTAAATTTTGTCAACTGTGCTTTTACTTTCACAGTTTGTACATGCTGTTCTGTAACAATTTTCTGTTCTTTTTCTGTAGGTGGATTTTTCCAGTTTTAAATATCGGTGACATACTGACATTATCATGCCCGTTAAATAGTGTTCACTGCAGAACTTGTGTGTTTTGATGATGTTTCTTGCCTTTACAGCTTTTACTTTCTGAAACACTAATTGCCTTCCCAGAATTTCCTCCCATTATATTCTTAAGTTCATCCAGCATCTCTCTGGTACTGTGGTCTATGTATTGTCTTTTCCCCCACAAGATCTCCCTCCTGGGCTGTCCATCTTCCTGCTGCCATCTGGACTGATTGTTCTCTGGGCCTGCTGCATTCTGTCACTCTGGGACGTTTACCGTTCAACAGAGTAGGAGCCATTGTTTTCTGGACCCCTTCCTTTGTTTACTCATTTGGCTGGAACATGAATAATTTCCTAAAAGGTAGTGCATAGTGCATGAGAAATAAAATTTCTGCATCTTGGTATATTTAATAATGTATTTACTGGCTCATCACACTTGACTGATAGTGTGGCTTATATACTACCCCAAGTTCTAAATCACTTTCTCTCAGCACATTGAAGACGTTGATCCATCTGATTCAGACATTTAGAATTGCTTGATGCTCTGTCTCTTATTCTCCCTTTCATGTAAGAGTCCTATGGTTTCCTTCATGGATCTTTTAGATTGTCCTTTTATCCTTAGTTCTATTAAATTTCACTTTGTTGTGTGTAAGTGTGGGAGGTTTTTATGTTTTGCTTTGTTGCTGATTTGAGAACTAAGGTTCAGATTTATGAAGAATTTGGTGGATTGTAAATAGAAGTTAGATTTTGTCCTAGGTGATGGTAAGGTCTTGAAGAATTTTTTTTTTAACTTTTTATGTTTGTTTATTTTTGAGAGACAGAGATTGTGCTAGACATAGAGTAGAATCTTTTAATTAGAAGATTGGAGAAAAATATTTCTTGGACAATTTCTGCTCTCCAATTTCTCTATTATCTATGGAAACCCCATTCATTGGATGCTGTACGTAATGATTTCCTTTATATGAAATGCTAGAAAAAGCAAAACTATGATGACAAAAAAGGAGATCACTGACCACCCAGGGCCTCTGACAGGTGGACGGGATTGACCACAGGGGAATATGAGGGAACGGTTTAAGAGATGAAAATGTTTTATAAAATGGTGATTGTAGGTTCACAAATGCATGTATTTGTCAAAGTTCTTCCAGTTTTACACTTACTATTGGAAGGTTTTGTGCCTCAAGGTGACTTGAGGCACATTAAACCTCAAGGAAAATAACTTTTAAGAAAGGAACTGAGTCAAAACAGAGTGAGAAGCATAATGATATCTACAGCATGATATGGGTGTGTAAATTAAAAGTTACTACAGCACATTCATAAATTGACTACCATTCATCCGTAAATAGAAAAGCAGTACTGACCAATGCTACAACATGGATGAGCCTTGTTTTCAATTATGCAAAGTGAAATAAGCCAGACACAAAAAGCCACATATCATATAATTCAATTCATACGAAATGTTCAGAATAGGCAAATTCATAGACACAGAAAGATTTGCCATTTCCAAGGCCTAGAGGAGAGGGAATCAGAGTGACTGATTAATGGATATCGGGTTTCTGGTATATATTCTGGTATATATTCTGGATATAGGGTGATGAAAATGTTCTAGAATTAGGTAGCAACAATGGTTACACAACCACCTGAATGCACTGACTGCTACTGGATTGCATGTAACATAACGTGGTTAAAATGGTACATTTTGTGTTGTCTGTATCTTCCCATAATAAAAAAAAGTACCTGCATATTGTTTTTGTAGCATTGATGGGATAACTTACATTAGACCAAACTTTCCTTTTTTGAAAATTTTATTTAAATCTAAGTTAGTAAATATAGTGTAATAACGGCTTCAGAAGTAGAATTTAGTGATTCATCTTACATACATATAACATCCAGTGCTCATCTCCACAAGTGCTCTCCTTAATCCCCATCACCCATTTAGCCCATCTCCCCACCCAAAACCCCTCCAGCAACCCTCAGTTTGTTCTCTGTATTTAAGTCTCTTATTATTCGCCTCCCTCTCTGTTTTCATCTTATTTTTCCTTCCCTCCCCCTATGTTCATCTGTTTTGTTTCTTAAATTCCACATATGAGTGAAATCATATGATATTTATCTTTCTCTGACTGACTCATTTCATTTAGCATAATACCTTCCAGTTCCATCCACATTGTTACAAATGGCAAGATGCCATTCTTTTTCATCGCCAAATGGTATTCCGTTGCATATATATACCACTTCTTCTTTATCCATTTGTCAGTCAATGGACATTTGAGCTCTTTCCATAATTTGGCTCTTGTTGATAGTGCTGCTATCATTGGCATGCATGTGCCCCTTCGAATCAATATTTTTGTATCCTTTGGATAAATACCTAGTAGTGCAATTGCTGAGTTGTAGGGTAGCTCTATTTTTAATTTTTTGAGGAACCTCCATACTGTTTTCCAGAGTGGCTGCACCAGTTTGCATTCCCACCAGCAGTACAACAGTGTCCCCCTTACTCCTCATTCTCGCCAATACCTGTTGTGTCCTGTGTTGTTAATTTTAGCTATTCTGACAGGTGTGAGGTGGTATCTCATTGTGATTTTGATTTGTATGTTCTTGATGATGAGTGATGTTGAGCATCCTTTCATGTGTCAGTCATCTAGATGTCTTCTTTGGAAAAGTGTCTATTCATGTCTTTTGCCCATTTCTTCACTGGATTATTTGTTTTTTGGGTGTTGAGTTTGATAAGTTCTTTTTTTATTATTCTCAAGTTAGTTAACATGCAATATAGTGTTTGCTTCAGGAGTAGAACCCAGTGATTCATTGTTTATGTATACTACCCAGTGCTCCTCCCAAGTGCCCTCCTTAATGCCCATCACCCATTTAACCCTCTCCCCAACCTCCCACCTCCACCAACCCTCAGTTTGTCCTGTTTTACCAACACCATGTGCTGGATACTATCTTTTTTCCATTGGATATTCTTTCCTGATTTGTCAAAGATTAGTTCGCCATACATTTTTGTGTCCATTTCTGGGTTCTCTATTCTGTTCCATTGATCTATGTGTCTGTTTTTGCACCCAGTACTATACTGTCTCGATGATTTCATCTTTGTATTACAGCTTAAAGTCCAGAATTATGATGCCTCCAGCTTTGGTTTTCTTTTTCAGGGTTGCTTTGGCTACTCGGGGTCTTTTCTGTTTCCATACAAATTTCAGAATTGTTTGTTCTAGGTCTATGAAGAATGCTGGTGTTATTTGGATAGGGGTTGCATTGAATGTGTAAATTGCTTTGGGTAGTATCAACATTTTAACAATATTTGTTCTCCTGATCCATGAGCATGGAATGTTTTTCTGTTTCTTTGTGTCTTCTTTAATTTCTTTCATAAGCTTTCTATAGCTTTCAGTGTACAGATCTTTTGCCTCTTTGGTTAGTTTATTCCTAGGTATTTTATGGTTTTTAGTGCAATTGTAAATGGGATTGATTCCTTGGTATCTCCTTCTGCTGCTTCATTATTGGTGTATAGAAATGCATCTGATTTCTGTACCTGTGACTTTGCTGAATTCATGTATCAGTTCTAGCAGTTTTTTGGTGGAACAGGTAAATTTCTATTCTAATAAATATATTTAAGGGCTGCTGTGAACATCAACCCTAATTAATTATTAAATTAATTCCTAATGTGGGTAAATTTTCTTTTAAATTAGCACTGGGAAATGAACATGTGAAATGATACTGGGGATGAAAGTACAATAAACAAAATGTTGCTGAGGAGGGGGGAAAAAGACCAAACTTTCCACTGAGAAAAACTATAAAAACAGTATAAAATTTAGGGGGTGTGGGGGGAAAGCTTTTGAATCTAGTTGTCAAAAACTGGCCAAGGCAGACAGAACATGAGGGAGGTTATGATACTCAGACTTTCAGATGGACCCCAATGATCCTTGTCTCATGGTATTCATGAGTCTGAGTAATCATCTTCTCCTGGGTATAGGTGTGACTTGTGATTTGCCTCTAACAAGTATATTGCAAAGGCAATGGGCTGTCACTTCTGGATTCCAATACATAGAACTGTAACCTCCTGTCGTAGACTCTGGATCTAAAGTTGTCTCTTGTCTAGCCAGACAGCAGGATGTAGGATGAAAAGCGAGAGATGGCTAATGTCTGGGAGAAGACAAGAGTCCCGAATAAGGGTCCTTGCCCCATATTTATTAAGATCAGAAGGCTTACAAACATGATGGGCATGCACAAAGAGACAAAGAAACTGTGAACATTAACTTGCGGACATGAGGGAAAAGGGGGATATTGAAGATATACAGTGTTTGGGGTCTGGGTCAATATAAAACAAAATCCGGGCACCAGGCAGATGGGTAGATGGTTGTTAACAGCAGACAGGAGGCGCTGTGCCTGTTTATCTTTGCCAGCCTAGGGGATGAGACAGATAGGGGGAGTAACCTCAGGATTGACATGGCACCTTTTCTTTTGTTAACCATCTCCACTTTGGGCTGCTTTGCCTGCAGTGCAGCGGTGATAGTCCCATTCACACATTTACTTAACCTGGCCCTATCCTCTGTGAAAGCTGCTATAATACTAAATTGGGGGTGCTTCTACCCTGAACATCTAATCTTGTTTATTTCATATACCTATGTATTGGGTACCTTTGCGCCATTCCTACATTAGGCCTTTGCCTCTCCCTCTCTATTCTGAGGTCTCTGCACCCCCTCTCTCTTTTGGGATGCCTTTGCACCTCCCTATTTCTGGCACCTTTGCGCCTCCCTATTCTCGGGGTGCCTTTGCACCCCCCTATTCTTGGAGTGCCAATCTGGTTTACCCAAACTCGGATGTGAGCATTTTATGGCTTTGTATTTCTTTATGCCTTGTTAACCATTGGTGTAAACTCGGGGGATTCCTGAGCTTATCCCCCACAACCTCCATCTTGCTAACTGACTCTACTGAGCTCTCAGCTAGTATACTTTGATGAAGAAAGCATGCATGTTGGAATAGCCCGTATGGTAAGGAACTGAGGACAGCCTATGGCCAAAAGCTAGTCAGGAAATGAAGCCCTCAGTCTAACAGCCTGGAACTGAAGGAACTGAAACCTGCTAACAACCACTGAGTGAGCTTGGAAGTAGATTCTTTCCTGGTCTAACCTTAAAATGAAATCTTAGTTCTAGCTGACACCTTAGTGGCAGCCTCATAAGAGAACTGGAAGAAGAAGACTCAGCTAAGCTGTGTCTGGAATCCTGACCCTAATAACTGTGAAATAATAATTTGTGTTGTTTTGAGTCTCTAAGTTTATGATAGTTTGTTAAAATCAATAAATAATATAAAGAGGTAAGAGCACAGAATAAAGGACAATATATTAGATGAGCTGGACCATCTTTGTCCCCTTTCCTCTGAAGGAATTGCTTGCTTTTAGTGGGAAAGATTGAGGCTAAGCAGAATATAGCTGCCTAGAGATTTTTCTACTTGGGATTTTTCTACTGAATGTAGGGTGCCAGACTTGAAGTACTAAGATCCTAAAGTAAAGGAAACCACAGAAAAGTGAGTCCAACATTCTGCATCATTCTATACTGCATTTATCCTCAAAGAGTTTGCTGTATCATAAACTATTCTGGGTCAAGAGGCCAAGAAATCAAGCAGAAAATAGTTACTAAATGGCTACATGATGAAACAGAGTTTACACACTCTACCAGACCTGGGGGAAGTAAAATTGCAGATCAGGATAAGAGAAGGAGGAAGGACCTTTGTAAATATTTCAGATTTTCAGCTGAGATCCCTAAAGCGCCAAGGCCTAGATGAAAGGACAAAGTGGAACAACCAGATCTTAGAAAGCCTGAAGTCCCACTTGAATCATGTCAAACCCTGATTTGATCAAATTTTTTGCCACTAGTTTAACTATTTCCTAAAGGGAAATTAAATAATCTCTGAGAGAGATAAAATCACCCACAGCTGATATATTTCATACAAAGTGTCCAGCATTCAATAAAAAAATACCAGGGGTGCCTGGGTGGCTCATCGGTAAAGCATCTGAGTTGGGCTCAAGTCATGATCTCGCAGTTTGTGAGTTTGAGCCCTGCGTCGGGCTCTGTGCTGACAACTCAGAGCCTGGAACCTGCTTCTGATTCTGTGTCTCCCTCTCTCTCTGCCCCTCCCATGCTCATGCTCTGTCTCTCTCTGTCAATAATAAATAAAAATGTTAAAAATTTTTTTAAATAAAAAAAATACCAGGCATGGCATGAGACAAGAAAAATAACTTATTATCAAAAGATAAAACAAGCAACAGAAATAGATAATCTGGAAGATAGATGAAATGATAGAGAATTTTGCCATAATACTGGAATCTATTTAAAGTCAAATGGAAATTCTAGATGTTAAAATTCCTATTACTGACTTTAAGAACAAAATAAATTTAAGAGAAAATTCACAGCAGAAAAAAGAGTGAATGGGGACATCAAGTCATTTGAAACAATTCAGACAAACCACAAAAAGAAGAAAGAGGATGGAAAATACAAAAATAGGGGCACCTGGGTAGCTCAGTCAGTTAAGCATTGGACTCTTGGTTTCAGCTCAGAGCACGATCTCACAGTTCGTGACATCAAGCCCCACATCAGGCTTCACACTGACAGTTCAGAGCCTGCTTGGGGTATTCTCTCTCCCTCTCTCTCTGCCCCTACCCTGCTTGTTCTCTCTTTTCTCTCTCAAACCTACAAAAATAGGAACTAAGTGGTGGAGCGAATGCTATATGTGTCTCAGAAGGAGAGAAAAGAGAGAACGGAATAGAAATATATCTGAAGGGACGAATAACTGATAATTTTCTAAAACTGATGAAAGATATTAGCCACAGATTCAAGACTCTCTATGAACACAAGACCTCATAAAAATTAGTAAAACCACGACTAGACACACTATAATAACATTGCTGAAAACCAAGGATAAATGTAAATTTTAAAACAGAAAAAAATATGTATTAATTTCCAGGAAGAAAAAAAAAGAAATATTCACTTACCGACAGAAATTATGAAGCCAGAAGACAATGAAATGCATCTTAAGGAGTGATGAAATAAAAATAGCTGGAAATTATATAAGAAAAAAATCAAAGTCTTTCAAAAGGAGAGGTGAAATATAGACCATTTCTAATTTTAAATGTAAAGAAACATTCATTTATGGTAAAAACTCTGAGCAAAGTGGGTATAGTGTAGAATGTACCTCGACATAATAAATGATAAGCTTACACCTAACATTATACCCAATGGTGAAAAGCTAAAAGCTTTTCCTCCACGCTCAGGAATAAGACAAGAATGTCCATTTGTGCCACTTTTAATTCGACATAGTACTGGAAGTCCTAGCAAGACCAATGAGGCAAGAAAAAGAAAAGTCATCCAAACTGGAAAGGAAGAAATAAAACTGTCACTATTTGCAGATGACATGATACTATATATAGAAAACCCTAAAAAAATTATTTTAATAAAAGAATTCAATAAAATAACAAGATACAAAATAAGTACACAAAAATCTGTTGTTTATATACACTAACAATAAACTATCAGAGAAATTAAGAAAAACAATCCTGTTTACAATGGGCTCAAAAAGAATAAAATATCTAGGAATAAACTAAATTAAGGAGGTAAAAGAACTATACTCTGCAAGCTACATTAATGAAAGAAATTGAAGATGACACAAAAAACTGGGAAAATGTTCACAGATTAGAAGAATTAATATTGTTAAAATGTCCATACTCCCCAAAGCAATCTACAGATCAGTGTAATCCTTATCAAAATTCCAATGGCATGTTTCACAGAAATAGAACAAACAATCCTAAAATTTGTATGGAACCACAAAAGACCCTGAAAAGCCAAAGAAATCTTGAGAAAGAAGAACAAAGCTGAAGGCATCATGATCCTTGATTTCAAACAATATTATAAATCTACAGTAGTCAAAACAGAATGATATTGACATAAAAACAGACACATAGATCAATTGAATAGAATAAAGAACCCAGAAATAAACTCACATATATATGGTTAATTAAACCCCAACAAAAAAGCCAAGAATATACAACGGGGAAAGGACAGTCTCTTCAGTAAATGGTGTTTGGAAAACTGGACAAGTACATACAAAAGAATGAAACTGGACCACTGTCTTTCGCCATACTCAAAAATTTATTCAAAATGGATTAAAGACTCAAATGTAAAACCTGAAACCATAAAACTAGAAGAAAACACAGGTGGCAAAGCATCAAAACTTGACCTGGGTCTTGGTGATGATTTTTTCAATCTGACAGTAAAAGCAACAAGAATAAAAATAAATGGAGGGAGAGTGCATCAAACTAAAAAGCTTCATAGCAAGGAAAACCATCAAAATGACAAAGCAACCTACTGATTGGGAGAAGATATTTGCAAACCATATATCTGGTAAAGGATTAGTATCCAAAATACATAAAGAACTCACACAACTCAATAACAACAAATCCATTTAAAAAATGGGCCTAAGACCCAAATCGGCATTTTCCCAAATAAAAAATATAGATAGACAACAGGTACATGAAAAAGTGCTCTAACTTCAGTAAGCATCAGGGAAATGCAAATCAAAACTACAGTGATGTATCACCTCACATCTGCTGGAATGACTGTTATCAAAAAGACAAGAGACGGGCACTTGGGTGGCGCAGTTGGTTGAGCATCTGACTTCTGCTCAGGTCATTGATCTCAAGGTCCGTGAGTTTGAGCCCTGTGTCAGGCTCTGTGATGACAGCTCAGAGCCTGGAGCCTGCTTCGGATTGTGTCTCCCTCTCTCTCTGCCCCTCCCCCACTTACACTCTGTCTGTCTCTCTCTCTCTCTCTCAAAAATAAATAAACATTAACAATTAAAAAAAAAAGACAAGAGATGATAAGTGTCGGTGAGGACATGGAGAAAAGGGTGCACTTGTGCACTGGTGGTGAAGATGTAAATTGGTGTAGCCACTATGTAAAATAGTATGAAGTTTCCTCAACATTTTAAATAGAACCACTATATTATCCAGCAATTCAACCTTTTGGTAATTATTTAAGGGAAATGAAAACAGTAATTTGCAAACATTTCTGCATCCTCACATTCATTGCAGCATTATTTACAACAGCCAAAACATGGAAACAACCTAAGTATTCATTAATGGATGAGCGGATAAAGAAATTGTGGCATATATACAATGGAGCATTCTTCAACCACAACAAAGATGGACCTTGAGGGCATTACGCTAAGTGAAATAAGTCAGAAAAAAAAAAAATCAATACAGTATGGTCTCACTGATATGTAGAAATTAAAAAAAAAAACCTCATAGATACACAGAACAGGCTGGTGGTTGCCAGAGGTGGGGGACGGGGTGGGCGAAATGAGTGAAAGGATACAGAAAGTAAAAACTTCTAGTTATAAAATAAATAAGTCATGGGGATGTAATGTACAGTATGGTGATTATAGTTAATAATACCATATTATATATACCTTTGGTAGTCACTAATAGAGTAAATCTTAAAAGTTGTCATCCTAAGAAAAAATTCGTAATTCTGTATGTTGATGGATGTTAACTAGACATATTGTGGTAATAATTTCACAATATATACATATATTGAATCGTTATATTGTGTACCTGAAACTAATATAATGTCATATGTCAATTATATCTCAAAAAAAGTGAAGGAAGAGAATTTGTCGCCAGATAACCCATGCTAAAAAAAATCAAAATTGTATAGATGGTAAATGGAAAAGTAAAAGGAAATTATCCCAGTGGAATCACAATAATGTAGAAAGGAGTAAAAAACTTTGAAACCTTGAAATTAAAACAGATTTCTAAATAATCCATAGATAAAAGGGTAAATTACAATGGAAGCTTTGAAATAGTTTGAACTAAATAATAATAAATACCATATACGAAGGCTTGTGGGACGCGATTAAAATTGTGCCCTATAGGGAATTTAAAATGCATTTGTATATATTAGAAAGTATATATTATAAAAATAAGAAAGGCTAAAAATTAAGATCTGATCTAAGCATTCACTTTTGAGGAAAAAAACACAATAGCAAAATAAATCCCAAGAAAATAAGAGAAGGAAATCATTAAGAACAGGGAAGGAAATAATTAAATAGGAAATAAAGGTAAACTAAAGAAAAACCATGAAATCAAAGCTGGTTCTTTGAAAAGCCGAGGCAAGACTTATAATGAAAAAAGAGAAAAGACCTAATTGACTATTACTAGGATTGAGAAAGTGGTGTTAACGACAGATTTTATAGACTTTGAAAGGGTAAGACATTGAAAAGATGATAAGCACAATGCTATGTCAATAAATTTAAATTTGGGGGTAAAATGAGGAAATCTCTTGAACAAGTACAGTTTACCAAAACTGACCCAGGAATAGAAATATCCGAATATATCAAAGAAATTGAATCCATAATTTAAAACCGCCTCATAAAGAGAATGCCAGGCCAGATTGCTTCACCAGTGACTTCTTCCAAACATTTAAGGAAGGAATAATGCCAATTTGAAACGAATTGCTGTCTTCAAATAGAAAAGTTGGAAACACACCTCAAGTTGTTTTATAAAACCAGTATAACCTTAACACCAGAACCTGACAAGAACATTCCATAAAAAGAAAGATTATAAATTAGAAAAAGAAAAGAAAATTATAAATTAATCTCTCATGAACATAAATTGAAAAATGCTAAACAAAATACTGATACACTGAATCCAGTGATGGAAAGAAATGATAGTACATCTCAACCATTTGGGTTTATTTTAAAAATTCAAGGCTGTTTAACATTCAAGAAGAATCAACGTAATTTATCACTATACAAAAAGAGAAAAAAGCAGTGATCTCAAAAGATGCAGAAAATTCATTTGATAAAATTCGGTGTCACTTTATACTAATAAAAATAACTCCCAGCAAACTAAGAATAGAAGGGGAATCTCTTAATCTAATAGAGGGCTTGTGCACACACACACATACACACACACACACACACACACACTATAGCAAACATCATATGTATAATTATAAAACTGTGAGGGGCACCTGGGTGGCTCAGTCAGTTAAACATCCGACTTCAGCTCAGGTCATGATCTCACGGTTCGTGAGTTCGAGCTCCACATCAGGCTCTGTGCTGACAGCTCGGAGCCTGGAGCCTGCTTCGGATTTTGTGTCTCCCTCTCTCTGACCCTCCCCCGTTCATGCTCTGTCTCTGTCTCAAAAATAAATAAATGTTAAAAAAAATTTTTTTTAATTATAAAACTGTGAAAGCTTTTTTTGCC
This sequence comes from Leopardus geoffroyi, assembly GCF_018350155.1. Classification (NCBI taxonomy): domain Eukaryota; kingdom Metazoa; phylum Chordata; class Mammalia; order Carnivora; family Felidae; genus Leopardus; species Leopardus geoffroyi. The sequence continues at coordinate 10,470,264 of NC_059326.1, read as the reverse complement.
CCTGAAATCAGGAAAGAGGCAAGCCTACGTACTGTTATTCCTTCTGTTCAATATTGGGTTGGAGGTCTTAGCCCATACAGTAAGGCAACAAAAGGAAAAGTATTTGAAGAAATAATACTCAAGTGAAAATGACATGATTATCTATGTGGCAGATTAAAAAAAAAATCTTTGGTAATAATTTTAGAATTAACATGTGGATTTAACAAGGTGAATAGACACAAGGTTAATGATGAGTCGACAAGGACTCATATGCAGAACACATTACAAACTCCTACAATCCAATAAGAAGAAAATAGATCAATCCATTTTTCAAAAATGGGTGAAAGGTTTAACCAGGCACTTCACCAAAGAGCCAATAAATGTTTTCAACCTCGTTAATATGCATGGAAACGCAAGTTTAAACCACATTGAGATATTCCCACACCCCCATCAGAATTACTGCAATACAGGAGACTGAAAGTTGCAGAGGGATGTGGAGGGGGCGTGGCCGAGAGAACAGAGGATGGCTGAAAGCTAAGAGATACCTACCTGACTATGTAAATGAACTGATAAAAGTGGGAGGAGGATAATGTAAGGAAATAGGTGAGTACTTTTATGTTCTAGGGTAAGTATGGGCTCTTCAAAAATAAAGCAAAGTTGGAGCTACAGGGAAAAAAATATTTGTAGGTCCAACTATAAACAAAATTTCTTCATGGCAAAATAAAGCCAAATGGATCCCGTAAAGTTAAACATTGAGCTAAAAAAAAAAAAAAAAAAAAATGCTTGTAACATATATACAGACCAAATGAATTTATACCCAGAATATACAAAGGATATTATTAATCACAAATTAATAAGAATATTTGCTCCAATAGAAAATGGCAAAGGACATGAAAAGATAATTCACAAACAAGAAATGTAAGTAACCAGTAAATAAGCCATCACTGATTTCATTGATCAGAATATGTACCCCATATAAAAAAGTGTTACAATACTCAAATCATGAGATCTCTGGGTAAATGGGTACACCCATAAAATGCTACTGGGAGTCCAAATTGGTATTCTCTCTGGAGAGCAATTTAGCCATATATATCACAAGTCATCCTAACAGCTATGAATTTACTCTGAGAAAATAATCAGACAGCTGTGCAAAACTATGTGCAATCATTAGAAATAATCAAAATATGGGGTGCCTGGGTGGCTCAGTCGGTTAAGCAAACAACTTTGGCTCAGGTCATGATCTCACAGTTCGTGGGATCGAGCCCCGCGTTGGCCTCTGGGCTGACAGCTCGGAGCCTGGAGCCTGCTTCGGATTCTGTGTCTCCCTCTCTCTCTGCCCCTCCCTCATTCATGCTCTGTCTCTCTCTGTCTCTCAAAAATAAGTAAAAGTTAAAAAAAATTAATAAATAATCAAACTATCCAACAGGATATAGGTTGAATAAATTATAGTATATCCCCACTATGGAATATTACACTGTCATTAAACATACACACATACACACTTGTGAGTATATGTGCATTTGTTGACCTTCAGCATATTCCTGATATCTTGTTGCAATACATAAAAGAATATCGAAATAGGTTAAAGAATCAAATAATAAGCCAGTTTGTACCATATAATCCTAATACTGTGATCAGACAGAAAATAATACCTTGCTTGCATTATGTACGTGAACTGTAGTTTCTCCAGGTACAGATATTACATGTGATTTTTACCTTCTTTATATTTTTTCTTCTTTATATAGTCTTCATTCCTTGAATTTTTAACAATGAACATGCACTTTTATAGTCAGAAGAAAAAAATACAAGATGCTTCTAATTTATAAAAACAAAAGCAAAATATTTCCTAAGTTATGACCTTAGAAGCAATAATGACTATTCCTGGCATAACAGGGAGCTACTCCAGAAGAGGAAGAGAGAGGTTTTCTTACTATTAAGTTTAACAGAATCCCACCAAAATAAATCATACAGCCCATATGATGTCAGGGCACCAACCCACTTTCCCAGGAGTGGACCAGAGGTATTTGCACCTGTCATCCAAGCCATATCTGGGAGAGTACGAAAGGGACTTGGCATTTCTATCTGCCTTGCTATGCTAGGGACAATCTTTTTTATAATAATTTATAATAATTACAATAATTATAATATAATAATAGTGCCCCCAACCCCATCTCATAACTATTGTCTTAGAGCTCCAGGGACAGAGCTTGGGCATCTGTATAATTTCAAAGCCATCCAGCAAATCCTTATGATCATTGAGAGCTGGGGAGTCAAAGCTCTCATTTGAAGAAGCTTGAAAAGAATCTTTTAACTAAACCAAGGAGGGTATTCTTCAAGTTGAAGTTGTATCCTCGGCCGACTGCTTCTGCTCTTTTCATATAACCTCTTCTACGATCCTTCTGAGTCATCAGATTCAGAATGCTAGATGAAACGAACAAAACAAGTATTTGGGGGGAGAAAAGAAACCCTCTCTTTCCTCACTTGAGCCCTTCTCTTAAACACTGAATTTCCAAAGCATTTGGGAAAATGTTTTGGGGGCAAATTGTTTGGTTGTGATTTTCTTTTTTTAGCCTCCATTCTCTTCCCCGGGCTAAGCCATTTGCTTCCTTAGAAGAATAAAAGCTTGTATATAATGAACCATTTCCCTTACTAGTCTCTTCTGAAAGTGGTAAAAGACAAGAGTTACAAGAACAAGCTGTCTTCTTCTTCCCCTGAACCCGTTTCTACAGACTTGAGAAGTTAAACCTAGGCTCCCTACTTGCTTGCTCCCTGGGTCAGAGGTAAGGATGAGTGGAGTGTTTCAACATGGCCTCCCAGCCATGGTGATAGTTCTGCCTCATCCCTGCCAAGAGCACCAGAAGCCATCATTAGGCCCCCTGCACCTTCACTGCTCATCAGTCCCCAGCAAAGAGGCCACAGGGGGGTCATTGCCTCATTTCTCTCTCCACTGGGCTGAAGTACCACCCAGGGAATCATAAAATAAGAGAAGGAAGTGAGAGTATATTGACCATTAACCCCTCATAGATGAAGACTGCTGTATGTGATTGGCAGTAAACCCTGTTCCAGGCTGGGGGAACCTCATAATCATCTTGCATTAAAATAAACCTGATAAAATCAATGGGCAGGTAAATCTTATAATCTGAAATACTGCAATATATATATATTACCTCATTAGCAAGGACTAGTCTACAAGTTAACATAGCATGCTTTAGAATGAATTTAGGGAGCTTTATATGTTTTTTGTATATGTTTGCTTTTTTTTCCCCAATTAATTAGCCCTGACTTCTAAGTGAGGATATAGAATGAAATGATTTGGAAATGATTTGGAAAAGCCTGTGTTTTTACATTTTTGAAGAGGGGGTTACAAACTGATCACTTGCTGAAATTTAAGTATAAATTCCTTGAAGGCTTATTGGGATAAGGGGAAAATATGTTTTTCCCCTCGTGTGTTGTTTGAACTGATTTGTCAGCAAATAACGATATCTCTGATTAGACTACTTAAACTTTCTGTGGTTGATCTGCCTTTCTTCATATCACTGGGGGCATAAAAGGATATTTCTCCATCTCAATTCCAGGCAAGTGAGTCAGTGCAACTTTCTGTGTTAATATGGCGGAATAAAATATCACTGTTGGCTTCTGATGACGGGGAATATTGTTCATCTTTCTTAAATTGATTTTCCCTGAAAAAAAAAATGTGTCAAATTCTGATACAAATAATTTCTAGGTTGTATTTTCTTCAGTTTGTGAATTTCTCTTTGCAATTATATTGGCAGGTATGATTGCGTTAATTACACAACCAATATGGTGGGTTCAGTGCCCCTGTACAGGGAAGTCATTTAAACCCAATGAAAGGTTGGTGCTGGTGCCCGAGGGAGTCCTACTTTGCGGCATCACAGAGAGTCATGCGCCAAATTATCTAGAGTAGCAGCCTTCAAACTATATCAAGTTGTTATGATGTTTAACAGAATCGTTTTCTGGATCTGCACTCGCATATGAACTCTGAACGTGGTACAGCAGATTCAGCTTCTCCTTGCCCATCTTCCCTTCCACTCTATAAGAGGAAGGCCTATCACTGTCCCATCCCTAATTTCACTATCATATGTTGCTCTGGGTAAGCAAATCTCCAAGTGCAAAATGAAGGATCCACCCAAAATCTTGGTGTCAGCAATGGGAAATGACTAAGTAAAAGTCCTTATGCAAGTGAGGTGATTTCTAGTACTTTGCTCTCAACAAAATTGTAAGATCATATAATGGAATTATTGGGTGGTAAATCCCTAAACATTATTTTGGAAGAATCAATTACTATGTAATTTTTGGCATGTAACTTAGAATTTCAAAGACTTATATGATAATGCCATAATAATATTCCCTCCATTTCCAAATACTTATTGATCAATAAAAATTAAAATGGCAATGAGTAATGTTAATCCATGAATATATAAAAGTCATATAAACCTCCACCAATCTCACTAAAAGCTGCATTTCCAATCAAATAGTTTCTTATACTTAATACTTACTTAAAAATCTATGTAACCATTGTTTTGATCACTTGTGTCTTTATAGTGATTATAATGCCAAACCAACTCAGATTGTTTTTAATTTAAAGCCTCAGAGTCAGAGGAAACATTTTTTAAACAATAATTTATACACACACACACACACACACACACACACACACACACACCTTTTTGCCAAGGAATGTGATTAATTATTAATAAATGACCTTCAAGAATTCTGGACAGGAGTTTAAGGAGGAAAAGCAGTGATTTAAAGCTTCTGATTGTTGAAGAAGAACTCATTCCTGTGTTTTTCAAATGACTGATGGTAGATATTCAATTTCCATGGTATTTGGATTCATCTGCTAGATCCAAAGAGGAACGTATCAGTTTTACTTTAATTTTTTTACAATATACTATAATTACATATTTTCCAACTACTTGAACCATCAAAGTATAACTCACAAAATGTTAAAAATATAATTGTACAATTAGAAGTTGAAAATCATACAAATAGGTGAGTCAAAGTTTTAGGTAACCCATTACAGAAGGAACCAGCAAGAGACAAGTCTGTTTTAAACAGGAAATAAGATTTTATGTGGTCAGTGAAAGAAGGAACACTTAAACAGTATAGGTAAATTAGAAATAAAATTGGCTAACGTGCTGTGGGGCAATAAGCTTGCCCTCGAGTTTATCTGCTCTAGCAGACAGACTAGAAAAATCAGCACACCTTATCATTTTTCTACCAGCTAACCTGTAACTTGACAGAATTACAAAATGACTGGGCCCTAATCAAACACAAACCTAAGTCAAACTTTTATTCCCTGAGTCAGATTAGCCTGCTACTGGACTGTTAGAAAATGCTCTTAGCAGGACATTAAAAGCCCACATAATCATCTTTTCATCTTATTTATCAGCTTTGGATAATTCTTCTCAGTAAAACTTATGATGAAGCATTTTAAATGTCAGCTTTAAAAGGTAAGAAAAAACACATAACTTTTCCAAAAAAATGAGAAGCTACATAAATGTTGATGTTATGATTGAAGCAGGAGAATGAAATTCACCATTGGCTGTGGGCTATTTTGGCCCAGATTTGAATGTGTTTGCTAACAAGAACACAAATAATTGTAGCACAAATTATTCAGAAAGTTCCAATTCAGAAAATTTAACATAGAATTCTGAGAGCTAATCCACAATTCACACTCACATGTGATCAACTATCCCAGCATAATCCTTTATAAACCTATTTTTTTTTTTCTTACCTGGAGTCCAAAATGTGAGGAGGTGTGATACTTAGCAAAAGGACTGTGTGATCTTTCTAATTTACATAGGTAGAAAGTGGGAGTATGGGAGGGAATGGAGCTTAAGGGTGTGGGATGAAGTTGGAAGGAATATAAAGTTGGATGAGGCTAAAATTATTACATGGGATCACTAAGCAGAATTCTGAATTCAGTGCTTGAGCTTGAGGGGTTAGGAGGAGCTCTTTGGTTGATGGACCGAACTGTGGACCAAAGTAGCCAAATGCCAGATCTGCCTTGATATGTTGTAGAGGAAGGTACTCAAAGATTTAGGGACATTAACATGTTCATGTGGGCTTATCAGATAAATCCTGCTCGCCCACCTTGGAAGAGACCAGAGAACACTTTTTTTTACCATGATTGTGAGAAATAGATTTGGGAGGGGAGCCCCAGCAACCTTGAAGAGTTCTATGGTTGACCTTCTCTGTAGCTCAGAAATTACGGGGGGAACTGCTACCTCCAAGCTGAGGTCTTTAAATGCAATGTAAATTATGGTATCCCTGGTTGGCAGGGGCTAAGAAGTGGCACTTAACTACCAAAACTAATGTGGGCATGGTTACTGTAATAGGCACTGGGACCAAAACAGTAAACGGATTGTCTAACTGGCCAAGAGCTATGGCATTGGCTAGTTCATCTCAGTGTCTCTAGAAAAGAAATAGATGGAAAACCTACTAAATTCTTACCTGATCTGCGTAAGTGAAATCATTCTGGGCCTGGCAAATAGAAGTCTGATTGGAATCACCAAAATAGTCACTCACTTAATTCCAGTCTTCAAACCCAGACCCTGGATGAAGGGGGAGGGGGGTGACTCCCTTTAAGAAAGCAACCCAACTTTTGAAAGCAACTGCCTAAAATTTGTACTGTCTTTCTCTTAGTCTCCCCCGAAGGGACCTATGGTAACTGTGAACTGGGGAAAGGGAAATTATTAAATTTCTCAGGGATTACTTGACACTGGCTTTGAACTGATGCTAATTCCTAGGGAGCCGAGATGCCATTGTGGTCCACCAATCAAAACAGGGGCTTTTGGAGGTCCTCAAACCCACCCAGTTCCACAACACATAACTGGAGTAGACCTACTTAGGAACTGGCAAAATCAACCTCCTGGCTAACCTGGCTTACAGAGTAAGCATTGTTAAGATAGGAAAGGCCAAACAGAGGTCCCTAGAACGGCTTCTGTTTACGAAAAGAGTAAATCCAAAACAGTACCGCATTTCTGAAGGGACTGCAGGTATCAATGCCATTATACTCCAAAGATGCAGGGGTGGTGATTTCCGCCACATCCATATTCAACTTGCCTGTTTGGCCTGCATAGTAGACATATGGATCTTGAAGAAGGACAGTGGTTTCTCAGGTGGTCACTCCAACTATAACTGCGGTTCCACATGTGAATTTATTGCTTGAGCGAATTAACACATACCCTGGTACCTAGTATGCAACTATTGCTCTGGCAGTTGTCTTATCTCTGTTCCTGTCATTAAAGACCACCAGAAGCAGTTTGCTTTTAGCTGTCAAGGCCAATTCAATTGCACTGTCCTATCCCAGGGATTTACCCCAGGGAAAGGGAGTCACCTTTCCCTTCCACAAGATATCATGCTGGCCCATTACATTGATGACATTATGCTGATTGTGCCTGGCAGTCAGGAAGTAGCAACTGTCCTAGATATATTGGTAAGACACTCGCATGTCAGACAGAAGGTGGAAAATAAATCTTACAAATTTTTGGAGGGCTTCCACCTCCGTGATATTTCTAGGGGGTCCAGTGATGGGGACCATGTCAGGATATCCCTTGAAGGTAAGGAATACATTGTTGGAATCTGGCTCCTCCTATGACCCAAACTAGATGCACTTGATGTGCAACACCAGCCTATTTAGTAATCAAAAATTATTTTTTCTGTGAGACGGTTCCCGAATCTTACATTTCTAAACATGTAGGCGTTAAGAGGCAATTTGCTTGAAGCAATCTTTGCAAGAATATTTGCATAAACAAAGATCCTTGGAAAGAGACAGTGACTCCTTCTAGAGCAGATTTATTTATATTCCTTACATACCTTGCTATTACAGTATAGTAAAGATAGAGATGTCTCCCTCTTCTCCAGAGAGCGATTTGCTTACAATCCAGGGTAACAAGAAAATGTCTGTCTGTGGAGGAGAGGATGAGCAAGTTTTCCAGTAGCCCCTCTGTAAGACCACAAGAAGTTTCCTAACCTCTGTGTTTTACTCCCAGAATGCCTCTTTGTGCAGGAAACACCTGACTTTGGGCGCATGGGCTTGTGAGAGTTGAGGCTTGTGGAACAGAGACAAAATGTTACTCTGGCTACAACTATTGCTAAAAGTAATAAATCTTTTTTTTTCTGACCCAGATGCCTCATGTTTTTCTGCCAGTATCCATGGAACTGTGACAGGCTCAGCTCGCACAGAGAATAAAATCAGAGCTTTCACAGTCCCTGACTTGAGAGTTTAACACTGATTACTAATTACATTGAGCATCTTTTTATGTGCTTATTGGCTATTTATATATATTCTTTGGGAAATGTCTGTTCATACGTCTGTTCACGTCTTTTGTCCATTTACAAATTGTCTTCTTCTTATTGATTTATAGGAGTTTTCACATATTGTAGATAGAGGTCATTTGTCAGATACATGTATTGTGAATATTTTCTCCCCATCTGGCTTGGAAAAATAATGACAAAATATGAAGAGGGCCAGTACTCAATAGGATATACAGAAATCATTTCCTCTAACTACATATCAAAAAGAGTGGCTGAAATCTGAGTGCAGACTACGGAATTTTATCTACCCAAATCAAGAGATAAAAAAGTTGAAAGAGGTTACAGTAAAACTGAATGAGGTTGAAACTCACAAAAGCAGGATACACTAGGGGCAAAACTTATCCAAGAAGAAAGACATTTATTTGCCTGTTTGGGGTTCATCATTGACACAGGAGGCATGACTAACTCGGAATGTTCACCTGACGCTCATATAATTCTTGTGTCCCAATCTTGAACCCGGGAGAGTTAAGTAATCAGCTATCAATCCTTAACCTCTGGTAAAGTTCAGTGAGCCCATGATGGCAATCTGCTTCCCTCGGTTCTATAAATGTCATTGTCCCACCAAGAAGCTATGCTAATAATTGTAAAACTACGAAGTCAATTAAAGCCACAGTATACCTTCTTTTTACATTTTAGAACCATTCTGCAAATCATTTTGTGTTTATTACTGAAGGTCTTTGAAATATTTCAGAAAATCAGGTTTTCTGTTTTCAGAAGTGTGGTGGACTGGTTGATATCAACCCTATTGCTGAAAACAACTAAAAAAGAATGGATCAAATATTTTAAAATAGCCTTAAACAGAAAGCTGAACTGGAAATAAGAAAACATAAGGGGAAAACAAAATTGAGATGGGAACCAAAGAAGTAGATGGAATGGTGAAGTCGTGCTTCATGTTGGAGGTGTTGGCCAAATGGGTCTAAGTTGAAGCTAGCTGTCATGGCGTCCTGGGTGAAGGGCCCAGGAGACAAATGCCAGGGCCCAGACTGGGAGATCAAATAAGAGCCCTCCCCAAATAAAGCAGGAGCCACAGGGCACCTGGGTGGCTCAGTTGGTGAAGCACCTGACTTGGGATCGGGTCATGATCTCACAGTTCGTGGGTTCCAGCCCCACATGGGGCTCTGTGCTCACAGCTTGGAGCCTGGAACCTGCTTCGGATTCTGTGTCTCCCTCTTTCTCTGCCCCTCCCTTGCTCGCACTCTGTCCCTCTGTCCCTCTGTCTCTCTCTTAAAAAAAAAAAAAAAAAAGCTGGGACCACAAAGAGCTATACCCTCCGTGTAAGTGTAAAGCAAAAGTCCCACCACCCTACCCCAGAGACCATAAGGAAGCCTGCCTATCTCATACTTTGGCATAGAGTAGAAGTGGAAGAGATTTAACACGATCTCAGTAAAAAGACAGAAAAATGTTTTTAGTTCCCCAGCAGTCAGTACTTAGATATACCAGGCCTTGGTCCTTCTTAGTGTTTGCCACTTGAGACTCCCTCTTTCAGGGGTGATTGTGTTTGTGTTCCACTATAATTAGCCGTCCTGATCCCCTCCCTTCTTTCCGCCTAGTTATCGTGAGATCACAGGTCCCCAATTTTATACAGAACTGGTACCTCCAAGGAATGGTTCTTTGTTGTTTTCAGTGTTTTCTGACCTGTACCTCCCCCCGCCCCCAACTGTCCATTGTTCTGGACCACACCTTCCTTGCTCTCTGCAGTCTTGTTTGATGTGATGCGGAGTGTAAGCTTGTCAGTTTCTTCACAATGTCTTTGGTCTCTGCTCTCTCACGGTGCAAACGATACAACCTAACACAGGATCGTTTGAGATCTTCCTCTTCAGAGGCCGCAGGGTTTCCTTCCAGGGAAATGTACTAATTGGTCCTGGACGCAGGGCGTGTGTCCTGAATGACACGTGCTGTAAAAGAAGAACTGGATCCGTTTGCTCTTTGCGGAACGCTCCTGTTCAACTCATAATCCACCTTTCGCGCTGAGGCAAATAAATGGAGTTGGATTCCTTTCTTGGAATACGACCGCTCTCGAAAGCAGCAACGCACTCAAGTGTCCACAGGCCTCGAAAACCATTGGTCGACACTTCACTTAAATTTGGCTGCACCTTCACCCATGAGGTTATTTTCCCTTGCCTTTGCTTTCTCAAGAACCCCTGTGGACATCCTCTAAATTGGCAGATGCTGAGTATTTGCAGGGTCAACGCAGCGATCTTCTCGTTTGAAAGTAGGAAAAAGCACTAGCACGATGAAAAGGGCTGGCTTCCAGCTCCATCACCGAGAACTACCTACTTCAGATCGTTGCGCGACGTTTCCCTGAGTTGCTCATTTCCCCAAGTTGTGCTCTGCTTCCCGTGATGGGGTGTGAGAACACCACGGACTGATAATCACATCCGTATGTCAATGGGCCTCTAGTCTGTAGATTTTAAATCTTCTATGTGATGACAGGGAGGAATGCGTACAGCTGTCAGTTTCAGGACGATGCCAGTTACATTCAAGGTGTACATAAATGCATGTGGAATTGATTTAGCAGAGAAAGTCCCGATCACACATTTAGTGTACTCAACACATGTAGCCCAAAGTAGTACTCAGTAGAAGCACATCCAGGCGAATTTGACTTCCAGCCAGGTAAAATAGAGCCGAGGATGGTATGGTAGGCCGAGTAATGGTCGTCTGTGTCCTAATCCTCAGAACCCGTGACTACATTTACCTTGTAAGGCAAAAGGCACGCAGATACGATGAAAGATTTTGAGATGGGGAGATTATCCTGGATTCTTCTGGTTGGTCCAATGTAATCACAAGGGTCCTTATAAGAGGGAGGCAGGAGGGCACAGAGTGAGATTTGAAGATCACTTGCTGCTGTCTCTGAAGCTGACAACAGGACCCAGGACCAAAGAAAGCAGCAAGCCTCCAGAAGCTGCCAGGGAATAGATTTTTCTAGAGACTCCGCCACTACTGACTCCTTAGCTATTAACCTGGTGAGGTCCACTGCAGATCTCTAACCTCCAGAACTATGAGAGAATAAATCTGTGTTGTGTAAAGCCACTAGATTGTGGTAATTTGTTTACAACGACCAAAGGAAACTATTCCAGAAGGCATATGGAAATCCCTGCCCAGGTGGAAAGCTTCCATATCCTGTCTCATGTTCCTCCCTATCAGAAATTGGGCGCATACCAGGTGCCCAAAAGGTCTAAGCATTAATCTTTAAATGTTATGCTTTCAGAGAGTTTCATGATTCTGTTGCCTAATATGAAAAGAAATCTAAACTGTTAATTTATCCTTTGGGTCCTTGGGAAACTCATCAGTTAAACAATGCCCAGGGCACCTCGTCCATACCTAAGGAACGTGCACTTGTGGAAGGGAATAATTTATGCCTTTGTAAAGAATCAGCAGCCCAAGCTGAATCTTGCCCAGAATATCTCCTACTGCCTTTTTTTTTTTTTCAGGATTTCTTATTATTTTGGGATTTCTTACTTAGTGGCAATATTACTAAGTCCCCTTTGCTTAGGAATTTTAAAATGGCCTACATCCTTTATTTCTGCTTAAAAGTTTTTCAATAATAAGAGCTATTTACTCATAGCACACAAAAGTTATGAGCCAGATACATGGCTCTATCAGTAATTTTTTGTTTGGCCATGAAGTTTTATCAAAATTAGGAAGTTTAGGATCAAAATGCCATGATGTGTTTTAAAACACAAGATACGGCTTGAATGTAGGCTCATATGTACAGTGCTAGATATTTTGATGCATTATATTACCTAACTCATTTATTCCTCACAACAATCATAAAAGGTAGGAAATAATATCACACTCACTTTACAGGAGAGAAAAATGAAGTATAGAGTGGTTAACTGTCTAACATCACACGGTAAATTGTAGAGCCAGGATTAAAATCCAGGTATCGTGACTCCAGCACTCTCCTGTTTTAACTACAAAGCCCTGTTCATTGAATTTGAAGAACATAAAACCCCTTTTCCAGGTAACATTGCTCTCGGAATCTGGCCATCAGCTTCATAATGTTGTTTAAGCGTGTACAAACATAAAACTGATGGTACGTTTCTGTGTTAGTCTGTGCCGGCTACCGCAACAAAATGCCACCGTCTGGGTGGCTAAGAGGACAGAATTTGTTTTTTCGTCACAGTTCTGGAAGCTAGGTGTCCATGATCAAGGTGCCAGCAAATTCAGTTTCTGGTGGTGGCCTCCCTTCCTGGCCTGTAAACAGCCACCTTCTCACCGCCTCTCCACGTAGCCTTTCCTCCACGAATGTGGAGAGTGAAAGAGATCTTTTGTGTCTCTTCTCTTGGAAGGATACCTGTCCTATCAGATGAAGGGCTAACCCTAATGACCTCATTTAAGCTTACTTACCTCCCTGGAGGCCCTGTCCCCAAATAAGGTCACATGGAGGGTTAGGGCTTTACATATGAATTTGGTGGGGACACTATTCAGTCCATAACAATTTCTTCTTACAGCTCTTATACAAACATAAAAGCAAAGTAAATACAATGTTCCCAAGCCAGGAAAACTCATTAATTTAGTGTCATGTCTTTTTGTTCCCTAAAAACTAAATCGCTGGTATTAGGTTCAATACTAGACAAATGGAACCTGAGGTCTGGTTCTATTTTGACTCTACCTGTATTCTGACTTCAGTAACCCTATTGCCTAAGATTCTTGCTCACAGAGACACCAATGACTGTCCCAACGTGCTGGCTGGAAATCACAGGCAGGGTTGTAGGCCCCTACGTCCTTCCCTACTCTCCCGGCGCACATGGCACATGTGCTTGGGCAGGACACAAGTGGATGCTTTACCACTGTGAGCCTGTGCTCCAGGAGAGGGAGGCTGCCCTCCCCTGTCACCCCCTATCCTGAGGGGTGGGAGTACCTGGTCGCAACTAACCCACAGCCAATTCTGCCAGGACTGTCACTCAGCTCTGACAGGACCCAGATCTCACACTCAAATTGGGGAATGGAGAAGAGTTTAAAAGGGGACTATTTACAGAGGAGTGGGTAGGCTTTAGGGAAACCAAAAGCAAACTTACAGCCATACCTCAACACTACGAATGGAATCGGGAGGAGCTTTTACCACCCCCATGCCTAAAGGGGCAAGGCCAGGGAACTGTTACTGGGACCACCCACACGGAGGGGCTGCATGGGGAAAGACTCTCCAGCAGGAGCAGACGCCTTGGATAGAGGGGGATCCCCAAGCCATGGTGGCCCAGCAGGAAGGGGAGCAGAAGTCAAATGGCTCACGCTCCCCCATGTCCAGACTCCTGCAGGTGTCTCCAGTTGGCCAACCCAGACTGGAAGCCAGAGGGCCAGTGAACCTCCCGCATCACGCAGAAGGGTGGAGAGCAGATCTGAGAGACAAAGGGAAAACATCCAGTGCACTTGTCCACAACCTGGACAGAGCCTCTGAGGTTATCGTGCTGACGATCCCATCTGTCCATCCACAAACACTTGGCTGGTTCATGATAATGAAATCAATTAGGTGACCAAAGCAATGCCAATAGTATAATATGGCAACACATATCAGTGTGGTCTTTTGGGTGTTTTTTTTTTTTTAATGTTTTTATTTTTGAGAGAGACAGAGAGAGAGAGAGAGAGACCGAGTGCTAGTGAGGGAGGAACAGAGAGCGAGGGAGACACAGAATCCGAAGCAGGCTCCAGGCCCTGAGCTGCCAGCATAGAACCCAATGCGGGGCTTGAACTCGTGAACCATGCGATCATGACCTGAGCTGAAGTCGGACGCTCAACAGACGGAACCACCCAGACGCCCCTTGGTGTGGTCTTTTGAAGGCATGGTTAATATTATGGCATTATTGAAATCTACTTTAAATGGACATCTAATCCAATTATGGCTGGAATTAGAACCTGAAACTATCTGAAAGTCATTTGCAAGCCGGCAGATAAAGAAAGACGTTCAGACTCTGAAAGGGAAAACAGTCATAAGGGAAACAGCTTATTCACTCCATTTTGACGAATAAATCAAGGTTATTGTTACTGCTTCCACTCTGCCTTCAATGCGGGTTACATAAACACATACAAAGTTTATTTTCCTAGTGTGCCGTGACGTCATTTGGCCTTTGCTAGGCACAAAGGCGCCACCTGTGAACCAGCTGTCTCCAGTCTTTCCTGACTCAGTGATAAAGTAGCACGTCATCTGCCCCAAACTGTTGTCTTCACATCAGATCAAAGCTTTAATTTATTAAGTTGTTGTGAAAGTGGCTTTCACTGGTTGCTCTTCTCTGAAAAAGGAAAGTTTGACTTTGATAGCTGGTCTGAGAATATGATGATGGCTGTCACTTTGACATGGGTGACTCCTTGGTGCCAACGCGATCATAGACACAAAGGTGACAGCTGGTCGCCAAAATGCTGAGATTACTTTCTATCATATTATCTAAAAGAACACTCAAAAACTTACCACAGAGAACTCCCAAACTGCCAAAACGATGACCAGGGATCTGTACGCTAGGATGTGGCGTGTTATGGAAGGTTCCTGACTGCCACGGGCATGAAAGATACTCGGAAGCGTGGGAGGACATGGAAACCAATCAAGGTGCTCCTCCGTGTGGTTTGTTCTGTGCGGGGAAGGATGTGTCCCCTCCTCGGTGAAGCCCACAGACGGCAGGAGGGCTTCTTTGCTCCTTCTACCTGGGTCTGTGCTGTAACCACTCTGCCTTGGTCTGCGGCGAAGCCAAAAGTGTGTTTGATGGTACAGGACTCGAGGCTCTCTTTGTCTCTCTTTTTGCTAAGGTGAAATGTGAAGTAGGAGCCCCAGAGACTCAGTCCCTCATTTTATACCCTCCTTAAAAGGATTCACTGAGCCCGAATTGCAGGCCAGGCTGTGTTGTCTGAGCTGGAATACCCCCAACAAATGGTAGCAATGAAATGTGCAAGTTTTATCCAATCCAAGGCAGATAATGTTGCCGGGAGATTAGAGGCAGAATTCTTTCTTGATTAAGACAGATAACTCTGTCTCCTGATGATCCAGGCATCCAGGGTGGGTAAGGACCAAAGGGGAAAGCTGTATGTAAACTACCCAGCATGCCTGAAGAGTCACAGAAAGAGGGAGCACAGGGCCCACGGGCGAAGAGAGACCAAAGCTGTCACAGTGGGCGACAGCCTTGAAGGTGATCGGTGGACAGCAGGCTATCTCCTCTGCCCTGTTTATCTCACCACACCACAGGTTATAAAAACCTGAAAGGAGCCCAACAGTTGACGAAAGACAGGGAGCAGCTGGTCTGTCCAGAGTAGGTAATGACAGCAGAGCGGAAGAGAACAGGATCCTCCCGTGCCCACCTTCCCGCTGTCACATTGACCTTGGCCAATGAATCAGACCCACCATGTACCGGCACAAGGACCTTTTGTTACAAAGAACAATAACAAACAAAATTCTTCTCTGCTTACTCTTCGAAAGTACTTGTATACATTACCTTTTGAAATTCATAATGCCTTTAGGATCTGGAAATCAGAGAGTCTTCAGATCTTACACTGCAGAAATACGTGAAAAAAGAAACCTTTCACATCAACTAAAAAGTTAAAGCGCAGGGTGAGGAGAGCAGCCTCTGGAGCAGAAGAATCAGGATGGTCAATCCTGTGTCAGCCATTCTTGACTCAACCACAGGTTAATGCGATTCAACAAATATTTGTTGAGCATGAGCTCCGGCTGGGCTCTGTAAAGGACACAAAGTTGGAATGGGGGGCTATAGATGTATATAGAATTAGAGAAACAGGAGAAAGAAGGGAGAAAAGAGGGAAGGAGGGATGGAGAGAGAGTTGGGAATTGCTTTAGAGATGGTTGTTAGTATTGTCCTTTCATTACCTCCAAAGTAACACTTTTAATTTAAAAAGTTAAAGTCCCGCAATCCACCCACCCGAGATGACCAATATAATAACTGATCTAACACAGAATCATTGTCTTAATGTCTAATCTGAGCCAATTCATCCTACTTCTCTTGCTTCATTTAATCTCCTCTAAAAACTAAGTGAAAGGGTGAAAACGGCAAGTAACCAAAATAACCAATACTAGAGAATTGTTTGGATAAATTCAAGTGTAATTATGCAGTGAAATACTACGTGGGGATTTTGCTACCGAATATGAACAGTAGGCAAGATGTCTATGATATAGTACGTGAGGAAGGCAGGTTACAAAGGGTTGCCCTTTATGATGCTAGAGCATTCCAGCTTTTTCCAGTTTCTTAAAGAAGTCATAATGCCTCCACCACAGGGCCCTTGCATACACAGTTTCTTCTTCCTAAAATGCTCTCCTTTTGACCCCTTCATCTGGTTTTTCATTTTTATGTCTCAAATCAAAGACCACTCCCTCTCAGCATTTGTTAAAGCTTATGCATGTTGTTTCAGTAGTAATCTGTGCCCTAGATGATAAAGTCTATAAAGATAGAATTTGTCAGCTTTTGCTTGCCATTGCATCTCCAGAATCTGGAACATAATAGAAATGTAATAAATATTTTTTGAATGAGCCAAAGTTAATTTTCACATCCAGAAAAGAAATATATTACCGTAAAACTGTCTTTTTGCAGAGTTTTCCTATGTTTCTGAATCCATGAATGAAAGCCAAGTATATTTCAAGTTGATTAAATTCAGTATGACAAAATTTTCCAGACTGATAGAGCAGATAATTCATTTTAATTAGAAAACCTTGAAGTCTTGAAATTGAGTTCTTTTCATAATGGAGCATAAATGTGGAAGTAGGACCTACTGGGAATATTTGGTAATGGAATGTTTAGTAATACAGGCCCTATATTTAGACAGTAGAATCGTAACATTTTCAAGTTCAAACTCCTTCATTTCATTGCAAAGCTGAAGCCCAGAGGCACCCAGTGAATCACCCAAGGTTGCATAGTGAAGGGTATTCCACCTAACCATAAAGGAGAATAACTCCCAGTTCCAGTTATGAAATCAGAAGAAACTCAGAGATGGGGCGCCTGGGTGGCTCAGTCGGTTGAGCGGCCGACTTCGGCTCAGGTCACGATCTCGCGGTCCGTGAGTTCGAGCCCCGCGTCGGGCTCTGTGCTGACAGCTCAGAGCCTGGAGCCTGCTTCAGATTCTGTGTCTCCCTCTCTCTCTGACCCTCCCCCGTTCATGCTCTGTCTCTCTCTGTCTCAAAAATAAATCAACGTTCAAAAATAAAATAAAGGTTAAAAAAATTAAAAAAAAAAAAAAAGAAGAAGAAACTCAGAGGAACAAAACAGGAAGGTAAAATAACGAAAAGAAATTCTAGATACAGGGGAATGTCTGAAAATGTCCAGTAGACTAGTATACAGGTCTCTAGCTTAATTTCTTCTCCGTATAAAGAATGCCTTTTTGAAAAAGAAAAATCCGTGTGTGTGTATGTGTGTGTGTGTGTGTGTGTGTGTGTGTTCGTGTTTCCTGATGTGGGATGATCTAAGTGGCACCATCGAGAGCCCAGTGCCTTCTGGCATCTAGCAACAATGGCTGGCACAACATAGTTGCTCAAAATATTTTTCAAAGGAGTAATGAGAGAATGAATGAATGAATGAATGAGTGGGCATCTCATCCTTAGACTCCCCCAAGTCCCCCACTTGCTTGCTCATGTCTGAAGATCGTGTATCGGTGAATGGTAGCGCCCTGCAGTAGCCTGAATGATGCCCTCCCTCCAAAAGATATCCATGTCCTAATTCCTGGAACCTGTGAATGTTACCTGATATGGCAAGAATGGGATTTTGCAGATGTGACAAATCGTGGGGAGATTATCTTGAATTATGTAGGTGGGCTCTCAATGCAATCGCATGTACCCTTATGAGAGGGGGGCAGAGACATGGATATTTGACCTACAGGCAGAAGACAAGTCAGTGTGACCACAGAGGCAGAAATTGGAGTGGTGTGGTCACAAACCAAGGAATACAGCAGCCAGCAAAAGCTGGAAGAGGCAGAAAATGGATTGCTCCCCTCTGGAGGAAGCACTGTCCTGCCAGCACCTTGATTTTCACCCAACGATATTGAGTTCAGCTTTCTGGCCTCCAGGACCGTAAGTGTATAAATTTCAGTTGTTTTATGCCACCGAGTTTGTGGTCACTTATTACAGCAACCACAAGTACACATTTTGGTCCTGGGAAGTGAGATGCTGCTGGAATACATAGCTAAAAATGTGGAAATGGCTTTGGACTGGGTAATGGATAGAAGCTGGAAGAATTTTGACACGCAAGATAGAAAAGGCTTACATTATCTTAAAACAGTCTGTTGGTAGAAATGGATGTTAAAGGTGCTGCTGGTGAGGACTCAGGAGAAAGTAAGGAGCGTGGGAGAGAAAGACTATGTCATGTTAGAGAACACATACGTTATTGTAAACATGATGTTGGCAGAAACTTGAGCTTTAAAGGCCCCACTGGTGAGGACTCCGAAGGAAATGAAGAAAATATTTTTGGAAACAGAAGGAAAGAAGATCCTTGATCTGTAATGGCAGAAAGTCTGGCTGAATTATGTCCTGTAGTTCAGTTACATGGAAAGCAGAACTTAGTAAGCAATGAACTTGGATATTGGGCTGAAATTTCCAAGCAAAGTATTGAATATGCAATATGGATATGCAACCTGGTTTCTTCTTGTAACTTGTAATAACATTTGAGAGGAAAGAGAAATTGAGAGGAAAACTGCTAAGCAAAACCAAAACTGGACTTGATGCATTTGGGAGATTTTTATCCAATCCAAACTGTAAAGGATGCCCAAATTAGGAGATTGACTCTGAGGAAAGAAAGCCATGAAGAGAAAACCAAGGGTATAGCCAGAATAGTCTTTGGCTAGTGCCATGGAAGGATGGAAAGGTCAGAGTATTCTCTCGCACAAAGGGTCCCTTGAAGATATTAAGTGTATGATTCGTGGATCCCCTCAACCCTGGAGCAGAAACCAGGGGTAGAGATGAGATCATCAGGAAGGATCTATGGAGGAGCATCTTGTCCAACGGCATGAGTCGCCTTGATATACAGCGGAGACTCAGAATTTTTAGATTACACAAGCAGAAATGATGCCTGTTTGACCCCAAGGGACAGAAGCAGGACACAATGAAAGAAGGCTGCTAGACTCCCCAAATTCCACAGGCAGGGTAATACAGTTTTCTTTGGTTAAGGCACCCCGTTTGTGATAAATTGTTGCAGCAGCCATAGGAAAGTAATACACATTAGGTGCCCAACAAGACGTTTTTGGGTTTTTAAATTAAGTTTAGCATTAATTACATCAAAATGAAATGTCAGATGGGGAGTATTTGTAATATATGTATTTTATGATGTATCCGGCATAAAGACTACTTATGAAAGAAACACCCATGTACCCACCAACCAGTTTAAGAAACAGAAATTGACATTACCTTTGAGTCCCCCGTGCATCTGAGAGCATCATCACCCCCTTACTTTCCCGCGGAGGTAATTACTCTGTTGAATTCAGTGTCAGTCATTCTCTTCTTCTTTATTTTTTTAGATGTGGGTGTAGCTCTGTGTTTGCTTTTTATTTTGCATGGTTTTAAATTGTACAAAGAAAATCCTCCTATGAGTTTTGTTCTGTGACTTTTTTTATTTGCTTAACATCAAGATGCTTCGTGCAGCTGTAGTCCATTCATACTGACTGCTGCATAATGTGATATTATAAAGATACACTGGCACTTGTTAATTCTTTAAGCGACAGGTATGGAGACTGCTTCCAGCTCCAGGCTCTCCTGAACTGTGTGTGCTGCTATGAACGTTGTTGTACATGCTTCTTGGTACACGGGTGTAAGAGGTTTACTAGGGTATATGCCTCAGAGTAGAACTACTGAGTCATGGTGCACGAGTACCTCGCCCTTACCAGACGGATTGCTGTCCAAAGTGCTGGTACAAGAACTTGAAATTCATTCTCACGTAGCCGGCTTCTTCATCTTTTACCCTCCCAACATAGATTGCTTCTATAATTTATCTGATACATAAGCATATTTGCCTTTAATCTCTCTGGTGTAGGGGATACTTATGACTAACTCTTGGGTTCTTGGTCATCTTTGTCTGTGCCGGTCTTCCATGCTCTTCTTTGTAGAGGTGAAAGAGCTCAGGTATCCAATGACTAGACTCTGGAACCAAAACGTCTGGGCTCAACGCCCAGCTGCGCCACTTACTAGCCGTGTGACTTTGAGAGGGTCACTTAATCTCTCTGTGCCTCAGTCACCCCAAGTGTAAGCTGGGGAAGACAGCAGCACTCACTTCAAAGAGATGTTGTCAGGATGAAATAAGTCGACGTGTGAAACACTTAGAAGAGCGCCAAGCAGACTAAGCTCTATGTAGGTGGCTGGCAGGTTGCTGTCGTGCACACCGCCGTTCTCCCAGGGGACAAACATACGCAGAAAGTCAAACACTCTCAGCAGGTAACTGCCTCCCACCGAGCTGAAGTGGTCAGATTCAAGCACTCACGTTTTCATGTCAGCAAATCGAAAACTCTTTCCTTGTGCCTACCCTTCGCTCCGGTGTGACAGCAGATCCTCCTGTCAAATTAGACCCTCCCACGGAGCTCCGGATTCCATCCTGTTTCCCCAGAACTGCCAATGCAGTCATTTTACTAATCTCACTGTCCATGTGACCGTTCTCATCACACGTGGACATTCCCTGGAATCTTCTTCTCTTAAAATGCAAACTCCCTAGTCTCCACGTCCCCCCAACCTTAAGCTACTTCCCCTTGTCTTTAACTCATAAAAAGAATTAACTGTAGGCCAAAAAAAAAAAATTGTTCATAATTGCTCTCTGCAATCTCTGTATCTTCCCCCATGCTGCAGCATTCACTGGGAGTGGTCTCATCAAGGTCACGTCTATGCTGTTGAATCCCACAGACGTCTCCATCCTCTCCTAATGGCCCTCTAGGATGTGACACCTGCTTCTTGAAATGCTCTTTACTTGGCCTCCATTACACGTCATTGGCGTCCCTCCCACCTTATTGACTGTCCTGCTCAGGCTGACCCTGCTCTCTTCTCTTCCTACATTCTCTCCCGAGATGATTCTGTGTAGTCTTGTGTTTTTCAAAACTTTTCACATGCTGATGAGCACCGGAATCTCCAGTCCTGACTCCTCTGTTGAGTTCCAGACTCGCTAACGTCAACTATTTATCGGACGTCATCTGGATGTCTAATAACAATGATGACAGCCAAGCGACAGTCACGCAGGCTTGCTTTCTTTTTTTAGACATGACAAACTTGCTCCCACCTTAGAGCCTTCACATTTTCTGTTCCCTCTGCCTAGAATACCCTATGAATACCCCTTGCATTCCTGACCTCTCCTAGTCATTTGGATCTTTGCTCAAACATCGCCTTCTCATCAGGCCCTCTCTGATCACTCCCATCCAAAGTAGCCCCTCGATCTATCACGGTGTCCTGTTCTTAGTGCCTTTAAACATTTGTCATTATTAGAAATCATCTCCTTTCTTCACTTGTTTACTGCTTTAGGTTGATTCTCCTTGCACCCACCTCTACTCCCACTAGGAAAGTGCCTTTTAGGGGAAAGCATGTGCCGTGAGACAGCATGAGACACAAAGCCTTCACTTTCCACAGATGGGAGGAAGACACATTTTACAGGTGACAAGTTTATATAATGCTTGGGAACATAAAACAATGTGCCAGGCATTCAAAGATCCCGGGGACAGAGTGATGAGTAGGACAGATAAGGGGCATCCTGGAACATCTGGCACGTAGTAGGTGTTTAATAAACAGCTGCTGAATGAATCGATTCATTTTTGTCCGTAGAAATTACAGCTGATGAACGAAAGACAACAGAAACATTCTAAAGATTCTTCTAGCGTTCTTGTATTACCAATTTCTGAGGAAAAGTACACAATTAGTGGATATGGACACACTAAAGGTATTCGGCAACCAGGAAACTGAGAGCGTACTGACATGTATATACCTGTGCATGTTATCACTTTGTGCTATGGTTCTGTGTTCCCAAACATTCCATAAAGGGTGTGTTTGCACCTGAATTTCTTTTTTTTTTTTTTTTTAATTTTTTTTTTCAACGTTTATTTATTTTTGGGACAGAGAGAGACAGAGCATGAACGGGGAAGGGGCAGAGAGAGAGGGAGACACAGAATCGGAAACAGGCTCCAGGCTCCGAGCCATCAGCCCAGAGCCCGACGCGGGGCTCGAACTCACGGACCGCGAGATCGTGACCTGGCTGAAGTCGGACGCTTAACCGACTGCGCCACCCAGGTGCCCCTGCACCTGAATTTCTGATTTAGCTGTAAGATATAAAAATTCTACAGAGACAACTTGCTTTAGTTCTATCAGAAGTGACTTAAAAGCAACAATAGCATTCCAGTTATCCCTTGATGTTGGCATCCCTAGGATGAAAAGAACTATCTGGAAGTGAATTCCTATGAAAACGGCAGAAGAAATGTGAATAGGGCAGTATCTGTCCTGGGAAGTTCAGACTCAAAATGTATCTCTTGAGGTAGGAACTGTATGGGAATCCGTCCCAAAATAACATCTCCATTTGTTATAGAAGATAGAAAATGGTTTCATAGACTTTGTATAAATAGATCTTCAATATCTGATGGCTTTCTCTTACAAGGATAGCTTTTTATTAACTTTGCTCCCTGAGAACTGTGTTTTCTTTTTTTTTTTAAATTTTTTTTCAACGTTTATTTATTTTTGGGACAGAGAGAGACAGAGCATGAACGGGGGAGGGGCAGAGAGAGAGGGAGACACAGAATCGGAAACAGGCTCCAGGCTCCGAGCCATCAGCCCAGAGCCCGACGCGGGGCTCGAACTCACGGACCGCGAGATCGTGACCTGGCTGAAGTCGGACGCTTAACCGACTGCGCCACCCAGGCGCCCCGAGAACTGTGTTTTCTGAGCCACCAACTTTTTCCCCGGGCTTCATTAATTCTTTCTCCCCTTAGCCCTCCCAGTTTAGGTCGGACTAATGGATACACTGGAGAAATGAGTAACTGAGGCAAACATCTTTTATTTGTGGTGAGGCTGACATAGTTCCAAAAAGTAAACACAATCAATGAAACACCAACAAGTACCAGAGGAGGTACTCTGGCATCAGTAGAAGGCACTGAAAGCTTGACGTGGATCTTCATGTACAGACGCCTGTTCAATCCTGTCAAATGAATCTGCCATATTGGGAGTATGACAGTTGGGAGGCCAGAGCAGGAAGAACCAAAGCCTCTTTTCCACTGGGTCAGGCAGCCAGGCTCCCCGGGGGGTACTGATCACAGATAACAGGCAGGTGACTGTGACGATAGCAAGGACAGCCATCCCAGCTCTGACAACGATGCTGATGTCACCACCAGTCTGACAGGATCTATAGACCCTTGGGGTGCTTCTCAAACATCTGCTCGTCCCCAATCCAGTCCTTGGACAGGCCACCACATCCACTTTCACAAAAATGAATCTAATGCATTCGGTCACCACCGAAAACACACCAGTTCTGGTTTTTGCTAATTTGGAAACCAGTAAAAAATACTATTGCATCATTTTGGAAATGAGTCCAAGCTAAGCTACAAGAAAATGTATTGTTAAAAAACACACATGGGTACTTTTAGTGGTATGGCTTTAAAACCCTGTGCTTGGCCATAAAAAGCCTTACAAGCAAAGTTAATGAATAGCAATTTTTTTTTTTTTTAAAAAAGAGGAAAGTATTTTACTAGACCGAAATTAGTTTAAGACATATCAAAATCAAATTTTATGCAAACGCCTTTGGAAAAACTGAATTACATAATTAAAATGTTAACATACAGAGTACTTTTTACAAATTAATAATGAATGGGTTAAATTACTAGATACTAAAGATATGATTTGAAAACTAGAGCTGTTTCAAAATACTATATTCAAATCTCATTTTGTAAGAACCCAGGGAAATTACTAAATCACCATGCTGCCTTTCCACTAGGGTTTCACGGTACACTGGGGGGTCTATTATGAGCCAGGAGAGAGTCGTTAAGTAACATTCAAAGAAAAATAAGAGTAAAACATCAGGTACAAATTAATTTAATTCACTTCCTGAGACTTCCACAGAACTCACAGACTTGAATAAAGCCCGACAACATTGTTTTTAAATATTGAGAACACTATTTTCTGGCGGAATCCAGCACACTTTTGTGTTACAAGTAGGTCATAAAGATAGGGCTTCGGGGAGAAATAGAACAGAGATGAACCTCTAAAGAAAGAAATAGAAAGCTCTAGCAGAAGACTTCTTATTCTCTTTTTATGAGGCACCAACAGAAAAACAGATAAAACATAACAACCCTGATTATAGACTACGGGGGACTTCGTATCTCGACTTTTATGATGTTTGATGAATATTTAATACAGCATTATTCCTACTGAATAACCAGAAAATAATTTTCATCATTAATAATATGGTTAAAAAGTTCACATCATGGTAATACCCATGTCAATGGATGTTGCCTCTTCTATATATATATATATATATATATATATATATATATACTAGAATATATATTATATATATATATATATATATATACACACTGTAGAGTGGGTGTGTATATATATATATACACACACACAGTCATGTCTTGCCAGTCTCATGCCCATCTGACACTTTATAATGAAGAGAGAAAACAGGAAGGAGACTTCTGGTACCATTTATTTTTCTGTGACAGTAATAAAGCTGCTGTATCACAGCTTGAAAAATACACAGTAATCACTGTATATTACAATAACCGCATAATGCAAAAAGCAAGTGATTTTTCCCAGAAAAAAAAAAAATCTGTTTCCCCGACGACTCTGTTTCTTCCCCCCCGCCCCTTCAAAAAATACCATATACATAATTTCCACCTAAAGTCAGAGTCTCCCAATGCCATGTGGCACATGGAAGCAATGTGGTCACAGCTCGCAGGACGATGCCAGCCTCCACTCCGGTCTCGTAACCAAACTGTGCTCATAGGCCAGCACGCTTTACAACTCTTCCTTAAAGCCTTTCTGTGTCTCCTGCCTGGCTTTGTCTTCCTCACCGGGTGCCAACCACGTGAAATATACCTTTACCGGATCGATGTTCCAGTGTTTATGAAAAGATATGGGAATTTGGTGAGAAAGGTACTCCCTAGGATAATCCACGGGCCGGGCCTGCGAGAAGAGGAACAGAGGTTTATGCTCTCTTAGCACCGAAAACAATTTTGCTTCAGAATAGCATTTGAATTCACGAAGTGACTGCTTTTCTTCAATATTTGATATTGGCTATGAGAATCTAAAAGCAAGCAAGAAAATCTTTTCCACCACCCTCCCTCCGACTCCAGGCTCCCTGCTTTTGTATCTCCGATTACTTAAATATTCCAAATGCACCACTTTTTGCTTCTGTGTTCCACAGACCTCTAGGAGATCCCTCAACCATGATAAATATAAAAAGCTTTCCTTGGTAAGTCATTTAAGTCACTATTATAACGTGCAAAAAAAGGCAGAAAAACTGCTATTTCCCAGGCCTCTCGAAAGAAATTCTGGCCACATGTGGTGTGTGTGTGTGTGTGTGTGTGTGTGTGTGTGGTAGGGCAGGGTGAAGAGTTCTCGGGGTTCTCCTGGCCTGTCCACTGACCTGATGTGTAATTAGGCGTAAGTCTCTCAGAGTAGGAAAATGTGGAGCTCATCAGGGAATCAGGGAGAAGGATAAAGTATCTCAATGCTCTCTTCCTATCTAGATGTCTCGTCTGACTGCAGAAATGTGAAGAGACACATTGAATAACTGGAAACGGTTTGCAAGAGAGCCAAAAAAAACTTTCTGCATTGTCATCATTTCAATATCCTCTAGAACTTCACAAAATGATGTTTAAGCAGAATCAGACATAGCCTAGAATGACGGAGATTGAAGTAACCTAGCAGCTATGGAAGGAAACTGAAACCAGATACTATTTCGTTTACTCGAAACAAAGTATCCACCTGCTCTCAAGGCTTGTTTACAGATTTATATCGCCCATCTGTGTTATACGGTCACTCACTGGGTTATCAATACTGAAACAGTCTTGGCTTTATTAAACCCAGATAGGATACACTTTTAAAATGTTTCATTTTTTTATTTTTGAGAGAGCACAGCAAGAGGGGTGGGGTAGAGGCTGCGGAGGTGCTGGGGGGGGGGGTGGTGTGGGCAGAGGATCTGAAGCAGGCTCTGCACTGACAGCAGAGAGTCTCATGCTGGGCTCCAACTCACGGACTGGGAGATCATGACCTGAGCCAAAGTCAGATACTCAACCAAGCCACCCAGAGGTGCCCCTAAGATACATTTTAAAAACAAGTCTTCTCTAGGCTAAAATTTTATTATATTCTGCTTAAAATGCCTGATATGAATACTTAAATAAACTCTCTTAAATGGTTTACAGAATACCCTCATTAAATTTTATCTCATTCATTCAACCCTTGAGACAACCTTGCGAGATGATCAGGGATTTGTCACCAATTTATAGATGAGAAAACAGAGCTCACAGAGATTGTAACTTTCTTAGGGTAACTTGACAAGCCAGGAATGGAATGGCGGGGGGGGGGGGGGGGGGGGGGGTGTGGAGAGCAGGTCCCCGGCTCAGATCCTAGTCCAGCGTCCTCCCAGGGCAGTGCGGCTGGTCCTCATTCCGTTGTGCCACAGGCTGGGCACATCAACAGTGCCTTTACTGCCCTGGCCTCCTTGGGAGGCTTTATCCAGGAATGGCACAAATATTCCACTCACATGAGGGTTCAAACAATAGTATCTGCAAAGAAGCCTTCAAAATAATGTGAAGGGGGAGGGGCGCCTGGGTGGCTCAGTCGGTTGAGCGTCCGACTTCAGCTCAGGTCACGATCTCGCGGTCCGTGAGTTCGAGCCCCGCGTCGGGCTCTGGGCTGATGGCTCGGAGCCTGGAGCCTGTTTCCGATTCTGTGTCTCCCTCTCTATCTGCCCCTCCCCCCGTTCATGCTCTGTCTCTCTCTGTCTCAAAAATAAATAAACGCTAAAAAACAAAAACAAAATAAGGTAGGGGGAGAACTTCCATACCAGCCATTTATTGTGCTTTAAAAATTCTAAGTGCTCATGGGGTTAAAAATCTAAGAAGGAAATTTTAAAGGAAGAGGGAAAACAAAGGCCAAATATACATACTGGAATAAAGTCTAACAGAGGTGAGAAAGTTTTGAATATTAGCTGAGGGGATTCATATATGATGTTTACTTGCAAGGCCTTCTGAGAGTTTACTGGCGTGGAAGAAAACTCAGGAAAAACATACCCTCAGTTCAATTCTCAGATAACTCCACAGTTGTTGATGGTCCCAGAAGAAAGAAAGAAAAACAGTGGAAACAACTCTTGGCTCGTTTTTCACATTTAAAAATGAACTGTTAGAGACACAAATGCATCTCATAGGAAAAAAATTAATCCATAATATCTTTCCCTGCATTCGTGCAGATTTCAGAAGTGATTGCATTTGTATCTTAGGGGCCATGGATACGAGTGAAGGGCTGGCTTACAAAGTTATTAGAATGGGCTAATCATTTCTGGAAAATGCAGTTATGAAAAACAACAAAGCAAAACTAGAAAAGTGAAAAGAGGCATCTGTAACACCAAGAAGTCTAGATGGACTCTGAGAATCACATCTCGTTGCTCAAAATGCCAAAAGGAAGTACCAGTCAGGGCCAGGAGTGTGGGAGGAGGCCTTAAGAACAGACGTGGAGCATGATGGGAAGCTGTGCACAGGGAGAGAGATGGCTTAAACTGCATGAGAAGGACAAACTTGGGGTGAAATCAAAATTTAATCTGTAAATATTAGAGCACACCGAACAGCAATAAATGGAGATTAAAATTGTATTTCTTCAGACAAACACATTTTTATGGCTATATTGACATATGATTTACATATCATACAATTCACGCACAGTAACAGTAGCTTGAAAATTTTTAGTAAACGTCCATATTTAGGCAACCACAAATCCAGTTTTAGAAGGCTACAATCATTCTCCCAAATTCCCTGGCATTCATTTTAAGTCAATCCTCACCCCTACTGGCAGCCGCAAGAAACCACTGATTTGCTTTTTCTTTATAGTACTGCCTTTTCTAGAAATTTCTTATCAGTGGAATCATATACCACGAATGTTTTGTGCCTGGCTTCCTTCACTTAGCACTGCTGCATGTATCATAGTTCATTACTTTTATTGTGAGCAATATTACATTGAGTGGATATACCACACAAACAACACACAGTGATTACCACACAGCTTTTCATGGGTCAGGAGTCTGGGCACAGCTTAGCTGGGACCTCTGCTTCATGGTCTGTCACAAGATTGTAATCAGGATGTCAGCCCAGGCTCTACGATCTCATCGGAAGCCTCGACTAGAAGACCCACTTCCAAGCCCACTCTGGGGTCGCTAGTAACGTTCAGTTCCTTCCGGACTAGTGACCTGAGGGCCTCACTGCCACGCCCAGCCCCCTGCAGCTTGCTTCAACAAAACTTGCAAGCCAAGAAGGAAGTAGGGAGAGTCTACAAGAAAGTTGGAGGTCACAATCCCTTGTAACCGAATTACAGAAGAGACCCCCCCCATCACCTTTTCCATACGCCATGGGCCCACACGCCAGAGAGGGGAATACACGGCGTATGAATGCCAGCAGGAGGGGACCAGTGAGACTGCATGTCATAAATTGCCTACCACATATATGTTTAACTTTTTAAAGACCACCAAAACGTTTCCAAAATGAGTGTATTTTATATTCCCAGTAGAGGTCCAGCTTTTCCACAGCCCCACCAACACCGGGAAGAGTCTGTCGTTCGGCTGAGGGCCATTCTAGGCGATGTGATTTTAGTCTGCATTTCCCTCATGACTAACAAGGTTGAGCATCTTTCCACGTGCTTATTAGCCATTCATGTATCTTCGTTAGTGAACTGTCTGTTCAATCACTGGCCCATCTTAAACTCAGCAGTTGATTCTCTCGTTGACTTGCAAAAGATGATTATATAATTCTGGATTCAAGTCCTTTACCAGATACGTAATTTAGAAACATTTCTCTCAGTTATGATTTTTTTTCTTTCTCTTCATGATATCTTTTAAAGAGCAAAGGTTGGTTTTTTTTTAAGTTTCATAAAGTCCAATTTATGAATTTTTCCTTCTGTGGAGCATGCTTTCGATGCCATATATCCTTGCCTAAATTAGGGTCACAAAGAATTACCCCTACGTTTTTTTCCCAGCAGTTTACAGTTTTAGCTCTTATATTTTGTACTATGGTACATTTTGAGTTAATTTTTGCGTGAGGTATGAGGGAAAGTTCCAAGTTCATTTTTCGTGGGTGGAAATATATAATTGGTCCAGCACGACTGGTTCCACGTCCCCACTGAAGTGCCTTGGCATCTTTGTGAAAAATGAGTTTACCATAAATGAGAGGGTTTATTTCTAGAATCTCTATCCTGTTGATATATTTTATATATATATATATATACATATATATATATTTCATTGATATTTATATATATATATTTCATTGATATTTATATATATTATATATAATTATATATAAAATATTTATACTACTTGTACCTTGTGTTGATTATCATAGCTTTATAGTGAGTTATGAAATCGTTGAAGGGTAAATTCTCCAATTTTGATCTCCTTAAGAATTGTTCTGTATTTCCATACACATTTTAGGATCAGCTTGTCAATTTTTTACAAAAGAAGACTGCTATGATTGATATGGATCACACTGAATTTAGAGATGAATTTGGGAAATGTGGGGCAATAAAATTTCCCTGAATTTCTGTGCTCCTGTAAAAAAGCCCTTATTAACCCCCAAGAAACATCTCACAGTCCATTTGTCTAGTCAATTGCTCTGATCCCAAAGGAAAGTAAAACTTCCCTTATCTCTTTTTTTTAAAAATTTTTTTTACTGTTTATTTTTTATTTTTGAGACAGAGACAGAGCATGAACAGGGGATGGGCAGAGAGAGATAGGAGACACAGAATCCGAAACAGGCTCCAGGCTCCGAGCTGTCAGCACAGAGCCCAACGCGGGGCTCAAACCCACAAACTGTGAGATCATGACCTGAGCGGAAGTCGGACGCTCAACCGACTGAGCCACCCAGGCACCCCAAAACTTCCCTTATCTCTTGAGAAGGCCAAGGGTTATATCCCTGAACTAGGTCTAGAGGGTAAGCCCCGAAGTGCCAGGAAAACCTGTACACTTTCACTCCGGGATACATTTACATTTCAAGGACGAATGAGGTATTTGCACACCAAAATGCTGACGTAAAGGAAGCGTTCCTCTTTAGAAGCAGAGAAAACAATTTTTCTTTGTCACTGGCCCGTGGGGTATCGGGCCACTCCTGTGGGACAACTGAGCTGGCCCTTAGCGCAGTGCCCTGGAGGTAAAACTAGGTCGAAGAGGCAGTGGAGGTGGGGTGGGGGTGGGCACAAGATAGGCTCTTATTTACTGTGACTTGTTTAATCTAAAAATCTCTCTCTGATCCAGAACACTTCATTTAGGCATTCAGAATAAGTTAATTTTAAGTAAGATGAAATAATGAAATTTAAGCATTAAAACATCAGCAGAGTAAATCGCCATCATACTAGGTATTGAGTCTTCCAATCCATAAATATGGTCTCTGTCTCTTCGCTTAACTAGATCTTAATTTTTCTCAGAATTTTGTTGTACAGTATACAATGTAACTTCCTCGACGGTTTATGCCTGAGTATTTTTATTCATTTGGATGTTATTGTGAATGACATTGTTTTCTTCATTTTTGGATTTTTTGTGGCCAAAACGGTACAACTGCTTTTGTACATTGGCCTCGTAGCCTGCAACGTTGCTAAACTCATCTATTGGTTCTAGAAGTTTGGCCCCGCCTCCGCCCTCCACCGCCACCTTTGGTGGACAGGTGGATAGGGAGGATTTTCCACATACAAGATCATATGGTCTATGGATACAGACAGTTTTACTTCCTCCCTTCCAATTTGTATCCTTACATGTCTATTTTGCACCTTATTGCACTGGTTAGAACCTCTGAGTATAGTGCTGAATAAAAGCGGTGAGACAGACATCCCTGCCTTGTTCCCAGTTTTGGTACGTTATAGATTCACTTTATCAGATTGAGGCTTTCTCTTCTATTTTGTTGACAGAGGCTTTCTCTTCTATTTGTTTTTCACTTTTCTATTTTTTTAATATGAAATTTATTATCAAATTGGTTTTCATACAACACCCAGTGCTCATCCCAACAGGTGCCCTCCTCAATGCCCATCACCCACTTTCCCCTCCCTCCCACCCCCCATCAACCCTCAGTTTGTTCTCAGTTTTTAAGAGTCTCTTCTGGTTTGCCTCCCTCCCTCTCCAACTTTTTTTGTCCCTTTCCCCTCCGCCATGGTCTTCTGTTAAGTTTCTCAGCATCCACATAAGAGTGAAAACATACGGTATCTGTCTTTCTCTGTATGACTTATTACACTTAGCATAACACTCTCCACTTCCATCCAGGTTACTGCAAATGGCCAGATTTCATTCTTCTCATTGCCAAGTAGTATTCCATTGTGTATATAAACCACAATTTCTTTATCCATTCGTCAGTTGATGGACATTTAGGCTCTTTCCATAATTTGGCTATTGTTGAGAGTGCTGCTATAAACATTGGGGTACAAGTGCCCCTATGCATCAGCACTCCTGTATCCCTTGGGTCAATTCCTAGCAGTGTTATTATTGGGTCATAGGGTAGATCTATTTTTAATTTTTTGAGGAACCTCCACACTGTTTTCCAGAGTGGCTGCACCAATTTGCATTCCCACCAACAGTGCAAGAGGGTTCCCGTTTCTCCACATCCTCTCCAGCATCTATAGCCTCCTGATTTGTTCATTTTGGCCACTCTGACTGGCGTGAGGTGATATCTGTGTGGTTTTGATTTGTATTTCCCTGATGAGGAGTGACATTGAGCATCTTTTCATGTGCCTGTTGGCCATCTGGATGTCTTCTTTGGAAAAGTGTCTATTCACGTCTTCTGCCCATTTCTTCACTGGATTATTTGTTTTTTGGGTGTGGATTTTGGTGAGTTCTTTATAGATTTTGGATACTAGCCCTTTGTCCAATATGTCATCTGCAAATATCTTTTCCCATTCCGTTGGTTGCCTTTTAGTTTTGTTGCTTGTTTCCTTTGCAGTGGGGAGGCTTTTTATCCTCATGAGGTCCCAATAGTTCATTTTTGCTTTTAATTCCCTTGCCTTTGGAGATGTGTCAAGTAAGAAATTGCCGCGGCTGAGGTCAGAGAGGTTTTTTCCTGCTTTCTCCTCTAGGGTTTTGATGGTTTCCTGTCTCACATTCAGGTCCTTCATCCATTTTGAGTTTATTTTTGTGAATGGTGTGAGAAAGTGGTCTAGTTTTATTCTTCTGCATGTTGCTGTCCAGTTCTCTCAGCACCATTTGTTAAGGAGACTGTCTTTTTTCCATTGGGGATATTCTTTCCTGCTTTGTCAAAGATTAGTTGGCCATACTTTTGTGGGTCCAGTTCTGGAGTCTCTATTCTATTCCATTGGTCTATGTGTCTGTTTTTGTGCCAATACCATGCTGTCTTGATGATGACAGCTTTGTAGTAGAGGCTACAGTCTGGGATTGTGATGCCTCCTGCTTTGGTCTTCCTCTTCAATATTACCTTGGCTATTTGGGGTCTTTTGTGGTTCCATACAAATTTTAGGATTGCTTGTTCTAGCTTCGAGAAGAATGCTGCTGCAATTTTGATTGGGACTGCATTGAATGTGTAGATTGCTTTGGGTATTATTGACATTTTAACAATATTTATTCTTCCAATCCATGAGCATGGAATGTTTTTCCATTTCTTTGTATCTTCTTCAGTTTCCTTCATAAGCTTCCTATAGTTCTCAGCATACAGATCTTGTACATCTTTGGTTAGGTTTATTCCTAGGTATTTCATGATTCTTGGTGCAATTGTGAATGGGATCAGTTTCTTTATTTGTCTTTCTGTTGCTTCATTGTTAGTGTATAAGAATGCAGCTGATTTGTGTACATTAATTTTGTATCCTGCGACTTTGCTGAATTCATGTATCAGTTCTAGACTTTTGGTGGAGTCTGTCGGGTTTTCCATGTATCATATCAGGTCATCTGCAAAAAGTGAAAGCTTGACTTCATCTTTGCCAATTTGGATACCTTTGATTGCCTTTTGTTGTCTGATTGCTGATGCTGGCCCTTCCAACACTATGTTAAACAACAGCGGTGAGAGTGGACACCCCTGTAGTGTTCCTGACCTCAGGGGGAAAGCTCTCAGTTTTTCCCCATGGAGGATGATATTAGCTGTGGGCTTTTCATAAATGGCTTTTATGACGTTTAAGTACATTCCTTCTATCCCGACTTTCTCGAGGGTTTTTCTTAAGAAAGGATGCTGAATTTTGTCAAATGCTTTTTCTGCATCGATTGACAGGATCATATGGTCCTTATCTTTTCTTTTATTAATGTGATGTATCACATTGATCGATTTACGATTCCTGCAGCCCAGGAATGAATCCCACTTGATCATGGTGAATAATTCTTTTTACATGCTGTTGAATTCGATTTGCTAGTATCTTGTTGAGAATTTTTGCATCCATATTCATCAGGGATATTGGCCTGTAGTTCTCTTTCTTTGCTGGGTCTCTGTCTGGTTTGGGAATCAAAGGAATGCTGGCTTCATAGAATGAGTCTGGAAGTTTTCCTTCCCTTTCTATTTTTTGGAACAGCTTGAGAAGGATAGGTATTATCTCTGCTTTAAATGTCTGGTAGAATTCCCCAGGGAAGCCATCTGGTCCCGGACTCTTATTTGTTGGGAGATTTTTGATAACCGATTCAATTTCTTCACTGGGTATGGGTCTGTTCAAATTTTCTATTTCTTCCTGTTTGAGGGTTGGAAGTGTGTGGGTGCTTAGGAATTTGTCCATTTCTTCCAGGTTGTCCGGTTTGTTGACATATAGTTTTTCATAGTATTCCCTAATAATTGCTTGCATTTATGAGGGATTCGTTGTAATAATTCCATTTTCATTCATGATTTTATCTATTTGGGTCATCTCCTTTTTCTTTTTGAGAAGCCTGGCTAGAGGTTTATCAATTTTGTTTATTTTTTCAAAAAACCAACTCTTGGTTTCATTGATCTGCTCTACAGTTTTTTTAGATTCTATATTGTTTATTTCTGCTCTGATCTTTATTATTTATCTTCTTCTGCTGGGTTTGGGATGTCTTTGTTGTTCTACTTCTATTTCCTTTAGGTGTCCTGTTAGATTTTGTATTCGGGATTTTTCTTGTTTTTTGAGATAGGCTTGGATTGCAATGTATTTAATCATGAAGGGGTGTTAGATTTTGTCAAATATTTTTGAGTGTCTAATCAGAGGATCATGTGGCTTTTATTCATTATTCTATTCATATGGTATGTAAAAATAATTGATTTTGGATGGTAAACCAAGCTTGCATTCCTGTGGTAAATCCCACTGGGGCATGGCATAGAATCCCATTTATATATTGCCGGATTCAGTTTGCTAATATTTTGTTAAGGATTTTTCTGTCTATGCTCCAGAGTAATATTGGCTTGCCGTTTCTTTTTGTGATATACCATTTTAATCCCTTTGTTTATTTTTGGAGGGATCTTCTGAGTGCTTGCTCGAAGGATAACAATATGCATCTTTGACATACTAGGTTAATACTGGCCTCATAAAATGAATCAGAAAGTATTCTCACTCCTTTAATTCCATCAATGTATGCAGGTTCAAATACTTTCTCTGTTTCTTTTTAAGCCAGTTTGGCTAATGAGTGTGATTCTAGAAATTTCTCCCCTTTCACTCAAATTGTCCAACTTGTTGGCACAATTTTGGTAGGGCTTGTAATGATGTCCCCTCTTTAATTCCTTTTGGTAGTCTCTGTCTTCTTTTTCTCTTGGGCAACCTAGCTAGAGGTTTACCAAATCAGCTGATCTTTCCAATACAACTAATTTTTTCTGCTGTTTTTCCGTTGATTTTGCTCGAACCTTTAATATCGCTCCCTCCCCAAACCAAGTCCACCCCCTCTGACAGCAAAGCTGCTGTTTTTTTCCAGCTAGGCCCACACTGGTCAAACTGTTCCTGCTCTCTCCAACCAAGGTGGGGTGCACGGGGAGGTGGAGGCTGAGGGGTCTTCAGGCAGAAAGGCCTCAGAAGGCCTCATATTCCGTTGCTCTTACTGAAACCATCGCAATTTTTCAGGAATAAGTGCTTCCCACTGCTTTCGTTTGTTTGATTTCCAGAGTCCTGAAATGAGTATTTTGACAACTTTGCGCAGAGGTTTCACTGGCTGGCCACTGCATGCTGCCATACCCATTGCTGGCATATAATTTTAGAAGAACAGAAAACCATATGCTCTAGACCCTTTGTTTTTAATAAAAGGATATACTACATATTCCTTGAAGCCCCCTTCTAAGCCTATGATTTCACAATAAACTGACTAAAAAGAGAAGGAGAGTGGCCCAGGCTACTTTGTCTCTGAGACTATTTTCCTAAAGCCCACTCTATCTCTAACTCATCAGGAATCTTAGATTTTTATCTCTGTGCCTCATATGTGTTTCTCAGTATGAACCAAGGCACTGTCTGGATCAGTATTCAAGCATTATAAACGTGAACTAATTTCCAAGTCATAGCAAACTCTCTAAAAGAGGCTTAAGAATTAGAAGATATAGTGGTATCTGGTGGGGAGGATAGGCTTTAAGCATATTTTACAATTTTGGAAAGATCTGCCATTTATTATGTGGATTAGAGAAATCAAGAGTCCTAAAGTCTGGGAAATGACAATTTTTTTTTTTATTTTTAATTATCTTCAAAGGATTTTTTGCTTAAGGATTATTTTCCTTCTTTCTTCTCTCTTTATCATTTTCTTTACTAGCATATTCTTCCCTTGGTGCTATAAAAACCCAAGACTGTCCTATTAACGGTGACAAATTATTCCCCTTAAACCAACAGTTTTAATTACCCTTCCTTTTCTAGAAGTGAACCACCATGACACGGGGTGAGAGAAAGAGCAGGAGAAAATAATTTGCTTCTCTAAGTCACCCCATAACACAATACATAGGCTTAAAATGGGTAAGGGCTCTCAAGGCTTTAAAAGACGGAGAAGTACTGACTGGTACCAAGAAAGAGATCTCTCATACATTTCTTATTACGAAAGCTCTATTTCTATTCTCCATTGCGGTCCTCAAGGATGCCAAAATGGATTCTGCCTTTCTTGATAATGCAAACATTTTCTTTGCCTTGTTCAAGTTATTTCCTATAGTGCTATTTCTGTCATGTTCAGTTTTCTATATTGGTATGATAGCGTTTGCTACTGGTTACTAAACATGACAACATCTGTATTATTACACCATCGAACATTCGCTGACCCGATTCCTGAAAAAAACAAAAAACAAAAAACAAAAAAAACTACCAAACATAATGCAGATTCCCTTCTCCCAACCCAAATTGCAGTATGGTGAAGCCACTATAGCACCAACTATCCTTGGCAAACATCGTCGCAGACAACAAAAATATATACCCCCAGTATATATGCTTATTGAGATACTATGCTGAAGTGTAACAGAGTTTAGCCACTCAGCTTAATAGCAATGAAAGGAGAAAGCCCAATAAAAAAGCAGCCGGTGGACAGCGTAAAGCCTGAGGACAGGACAGATTTACATTCACTTGGTGGCATACACACAGCAGAAATATTAGGTCGTTCGTGCGTATTTCTAGATAGCATTTAATAATTTTAGATGCCACCAATGTTTTAACTCAAAACCAGAGGGGGAAAAACAGAGTAGCTTTTCCCTCGTTCTATATTCAAGGACACTGGTCAAACACCATTCTGTTTTCCAGAGCTTTCTGTTTTCCATTTTCCTGCCGTAGATGGAACAGCATCAACCCTCTGGACAAAGAGATCCGGAGCCCATCCACAGTTCTTAAGATTGTCTCCAAAAGAATATAGGAAGGGAATGAAGTAGGATCCTTAAGTGAGAAGAAAATCCCCCTCTCTCCCTCTGAGGTAGAAATAAAAATGTTGTTCTCACCTGATGGAAGAGAGGGCTGTGTGTCACAGGGATTCCCAACCCACTAAAGCACATTCCCAGGACCATATCATCGGGGGCATCATTGCTGTAGCAGCGACACTTACTGGCGAGAAGTCTCCTGATTGCTTCTCTGCTGAAGACCATTCTAGTGGGAAGCCAGAGCAGACAGAGAAAGGGGTTAGAGCAGCTCCTGGAGACCGTTAATCTAAATAAAGAAATATAGTTGAGAGGCCACACTCTTAAAAAGACACAGACCTCAGCAGTGTTTGATATCTAATAGTTGTTCTGGGGGAAACGTTTGGTGCTTTCTACGAAAGGAAATTTTACTTTGAAGAGGTGTTTACCTATCTAATAGGCAACTGTATGTCTTCATAGATTTCTTGAAAACGAACACTATACAATGGTTTTTTCTTAATATGCCCTTGGAAATTAGAGTAGTTCTTTAGTTGGAACACTCTCAGTGAGATCAGTAACAAAATCCACCAACATTCCCAGCAAGTAGATGGGCCCAAGCACCTTACTCGTACAGGTGCTGACAATAATACCAAATCTACCTGGAAAAACCATGCATTGTCCAAGTGATTCCAAGTCTGCAGAAGCGTCCTTAAGGTGATTTTGAGAAAGAGAAAGAACAGAGAGAGAGAGAGAGAGAGAGAGAGAGATTTGCCCCAAACAGTGCTAGGATGCTACTTGACCTGGTACGTTGGGTGCTTTCCAGTGGAACTCATGCCCAGTCCTGCCTTTCTGTGCCCTCCTCAGATGTTGCGTAAGGCTAGAAACTGTAAAACAACATTTTCCAGTTTCCCTTGCCATCTAAGACCCGGCTCCAACCTGACGATGAGGGGCACAATCCTAAGGGGGTGCGGGGGAGCCGGGGGCATCTGCTTCTGGCTCCGGCCAGCCCTGTGACAGACGCAGGTGTTGGTGGGCAGCTACAGGCCCCAGCAGAGCAGGCCCAGGGCAGCAGAGTGGTGATTGTGGTCCCACAGCAACAGCGGGGGGGCCAGGCCCGGGACTGGCTCAGATGTAGTGTTGTGACCCAACAGCAGGACCGGCCACAGTACCCCTCAAGAACAGGCTCCAGAACACGGACTTTGCTTTGTTCCTCCAGCCTTTGGGGCAGTAGCAGCTTTCTGTAGTTATCAAGCTCTAGGTAAGGCCACCTGCTCTGTTTTCTCCCTCCAGCCCTTTCCAGCACGTCTGTAACAAGTTCCTGCAATAAATCCTCCTCTTTTTAAAATATAGATTGGTCCCCAAATATAGGACCACCTGGTCCTACAGTAGTAATGAATCTTCTCATATTATGAATAATCCAATAGCTGATAGGGCTGAAGGGGCTAATATGGTTCACAAATTCATTCCCAGTAGGCAATGACTTCCTTGAAGGCAAAACTGTCTCAAACTTATCCATATATTCCCAGAGCCCAAATACAGGGCGTCGCACACAGTTAAGCATTCGGCAAAATCGGACGCGTCAAACAAGTGGGAACGAAGCTGCCTTTACAAAGACCTTTTTCCCAGGGAGGAGGGAGCTCTGTGGACGAGTCTAGTAGGAAGGAAAACAGGACAAAGACCTTGAATACAATCCCTGATGCGAAACTCAGCTGGGCTCAGTCCAATGTAGCTTAACACCATGTGCTGGCAATGCAACGGCACACAGGATATTCTCTCTGCCCCGGCGAAGAGGCCAGAAGGCACGATGAAACAAGACCAGACAAGAGGAAAAAGCAGCTCTTTAATGAAGAAGATACAAGGAAATCGGACTACACAACTAGAAGAAACAGTTCTGGGGGCGCCTGCGGGGCTCAGTCGGTTAAATGTCCAACTAGGGCTCAGGTCACGATCTCATGGTTTGTGAGTTTGAGCCCCGCGTCAGGCTCTGTGCTGACAGCTCAGAGCCTGGAACCTGCTTCAGATTCTGTGTCTGTCTCTCTCTCTCTCTCTGCCCCTCCCCTGCTCATGCTCTGTCTCTCCCTCTCAAAAATGATTAAACATTTAAAAAGAAGAAGAAACGCAGTTCTGGGGCTCAGTCAGGTAAGCATCAGACTCTTGATTTCAGCTCGGGTCACGATCTCACAAGTTTGTGAGTCGGAGCCCCACATGGGGGCCTCTGTGCTGACAGTGCAGAGCCTGCTTGGGATTCTCTCTGGTTCCCTCCCTTTCTGCCCCTCCCCTGCTCTCTTTCTCTCAAAATAAATAAACTTAAGAAACAAAAAGAAGAAGAAACACAGTTCTTGTGAATTGTACCAAAAGGAAAACTGTACATATAAAAACTCACCAGAAGTCCTCTTTCTCTCAGAGTCCAGTGCCCCCCCCCCAGTGACTGGGGTAGCATCTACACGCTGAGTCAATCTCCCGCTCACCTACGTGACCCCAGGAAAAGGGTCTATGTGAGGGAACATGCGTCAGCTATAAACAAACACTTCCCTTAAAACATCTATCTGATGCTATGTCAAAGGGAATTTCCTAAGTAAATTGCACTTGACTTTGAACAATGCAGTGTTTGGGGGCCAGTCCCATGTCCAGGTTAAACTCTGATGATAACTTTTGACTCCCCCCAAGTTACCCACTAATAGCCTAGTGTTGACCAGAAGCCTTACTGATAACACGAACAATAAACACAGTGTATGTTATATGTATTATACATTGTTTCCTTACAACAAAGTAAGCTATGAAAAAGAAAATGTCATTAAGAAAATCATAATGGGGTGCCTGGGTGGCTCAGTCGGTTGAGCCTCTGACTTCGGCTCAGGTCACGATCTCACGGTTCGTGAGTTCGAGCCCCACGTCGGGCTCTGTGCTGACAGCTCAGAGCCTGGAGCCTGCTTCAGATTCTGTGTCTCCCTCTCTCTCTGTGCCCCTCCCCTGCTCGTGCTCGGTCTCTCTCTGTCTCAAAAATAAATAAAACATTAAGAAAAAAAAACTCATAAGGAAGAGAAAACACATTTATAGCACTGTACTGTATTTATCGGGAAAAAAAATCACATACAAGTGAACATGCCCAATTCAAATCCATGTTGTTTAAAAGCCAACTGTACTTGTATCCCAATCCTAGCTATAATCGTGTTTATCTTAAACCCAATTTAAGTCAAAACACTTTATTTTTTTCTTTTGCCAGCATCTAGTAGAACGAGAAAGAAAAGGAAAGCCCACTCTTTTCTCCTGGCCTACTCTCTGAAAAATCTGTATTAGTATTTTTTTTTTCTATTTTTCCCTACTCACACAGAACAGTCTTACATTCATTAGCCACATAAACTAAGTACACATGAGTCCTTAATTACACTTGTTTATTAGCATGCTGATGGGTTATTTCAAAAAGAAGTTGCCCCCCAAAATGGAAAACTACCAGACATATCATGGTGTATCTGCTCTATCCTCCAACTTTTAAATATTAAAGAGATGTGATTTCTTTTCATATAGAGCATACTAATTTTAAGCATAAGGAAAACTGAAATGGGAGACAAGGGCTTGCAGAAGGCCGTCCGCGCAAATCAAGAGCACATACAGAAGATAAAAGTGCATCAGAAACGTGCCCGCCCCTCCTGCTCTTCTAGCAGACGGACGGGTCAGGGCTATCTCGGGGTAACACTGGCCCTCAGCCCCTTTCCAGTATGGCTGCCAAAGAGAATGGTGACATCCTGATCACAGCTTCCTACCCAAACAGAGGTAAGTATTTCAGAAAAGAAAATGGTTGGTTATTGAATAAACTGTCTCCAGATACCTGAATGTTCAAGGAGTAAGCAACGAAGTGAAAACCAGACACTTGCATTCAAAGAGGGCAAAGGTCTCATTTTGCAAATACACAATGCCTCCACACCAATCACTGGAGTCCACACTCCTGATTCAGCTCTGCTTTGTGGGGCTTAACAGAGACAGTTGAAGGCAAGGGTTTTCACAGACTTACTGACTGTAAACCAGTGAGAAAACAAGAAACGCTTTTCATACTACAACCGCGTATATGTGTTGTGTGTGCACAAAACGAAAAACAAAGTTTCACAAGACAATACCTGCCCTTACTGCGTGTGATAGACTATGATATTTCAATTTTATTCTATTCCATTTTATATTACACTGTTTTTAAATGACGACTATGATCCATTCATTGGTGTTTCAAGCCCTTAACTGATCCTGACTTGCTATTTAAGAAAAATCATGTTGGTTCTTAAGCTCGATCATCAGAAAGTCTACTGAGAAATCATTTAACATTCTGTCTGCAGCTTTTTTCAAAGGTTGATACGAGACAGTCGTGTGATGAATGCTTCTGTATCTTTGTAAAAGTACCATTAGAAACAGAGTATTATACCAGTCATTAGTTATATAAAGATCAAGGCTCAGTGTTCATGCATTTGTTTATTCATTTATCCACTGTACCTTGTAAAAAATGAGTCCCTCTGCTAGGAAGTAAAGATATAATGAGAAATGAGACACAGGTGCTGCCTTCAAATAATTCATCATTTAGGTGGAAAACAGAAAGGTAAATAGGCAATTAAATGATAATGGGTTGCATAATATGCTATGAAAGTGCATTTGAAAGGCATCAAACCCAGATTTGAGAGGCCAGACTAGGCCAAAGGCTTCCAGGAATAAACTATAGCTATATCATGTCCAAAGAAATGAGAAGGATGAGCCGGGTGACAAAGACAGAAAGCTGGGGAGGGGAAACAGTGCTGTGTGGAGACCAGCAGACGCCAGTCTGGGGGAAGGAGAAAGAAAAAGGGCCTCTGAGGACTTGAAATAAGTCCAGGAATTCTTTAAGATGACAGTGCAGGTGAAGGAGCCTAGAACAGTAAAACAGCATCTGCCAAGATCATGAGAGGCCAGGTAAGTCTTGACCAGGAATTTCGACTTTATCCTAAAGGTCACAGGAGGTTATAAAGGAGCGCAAAGACTTTCATTCTCATGGTAATGAAAAAAAAAATCCAAATACAATTAAAATCACAGTAACCTATGGCATTGTTGCAGAGATGGGGGGTCTGAAGCGCAGATGAACTCATTTCTAGAGAGAGGAATCCTTCCCAGACAGGTGGCAAGCTGGGGGGCAGGAGGCGGGGAGAAAAGACCAGCTAGAGACATCAGCCCCAAGTCAGTGGCCTCAGCAGCACCCACGGAGGCTGTTGGCCCGGAAAACTGAAGGCGATTAAAACGAGGCCTAATCCCAGACCAGCCTGACTCCTGTCGGCATCTGAACGACCGTCTCCTAGTCTTAGATGCCAAAGGTAGGGAAGGGCTCGCGCTCTTGGGGAAGAATAAAAGCCAGAGAAGCGCGTGATAGGCCTCTGAGCAGGAGGGCACCACGATCAGATGTGGTTGTAGAAAGGTCTCTGTGGCTACAGGGTGGTCGACAGCAAGGAGTGGAGGAGATGGGGAGCCATGGCAGGAGCACGCACGTGAGAGATGGTGTGACCTAGATCAGAACTGGGGAGGTGGAGACAGAAGGGATATTTAGGAGACAGAACTGACACGACTTGGTGACCGGGTCGGCTGCAAAGTCCTGGGGAACGAGGAAGAGAAAGGACAAAGCAGACTCAGAGGTCTCTGGGGCAGGAACTCACACATGCCACGTCTTCCCTGAGGGAACACCACTGGGAAAACACTAAAGCGGGGGCCAGGGTCAGAGGCAAGGTCAGGATGGCAGTGCTGGGTCTCATGTCCTGGGAATCACGCCAGTGGACAGGGCCTCCAGTGGGTGGAGGTAGGAATCGGGAGGTCTGGGGAGAGTTGCAGGCTGGGGATAGAGCTTCGGGTGTTTTCAGCACAGCCACGGGGGTGGATAAAATCACCAAGGAGAATACAGAGCGAGAAGAGGACACCAGAAAAGATGCCCGGAGAACACAGCCACTGAAGGAACAGGAAGAAGGAACTGAGAAGGAATGATCAGAAAGGCAGGAATACACAACGACAGGACACTGTTGTGGAAAGCAAGAGAAAGGAGCATTTCAAGGAGTAAGCAGTCACCTTTGTCAAAGTCGGCTAAGAGGTCAAACAAGAGGAAGATCGGGAGTCCGCCCCTGGATTTGGCTATGTGGATGCTGCCAGAAACCTCAGCAAGACAGGTGAGGTGGCAAGCCAAGCGTGGCGGTCACATGGAAGTGGAAGCTGGAGAACAGAGATCCTGAGTCCCGGGTTCTTACGATGACTTGAAGGGGAGAAGAGGGAGGGTGCGGTGGCAGGAAGGAGTTTTAAGATGGCAAAACTGGAGGTGGTAGGAAGTCCACAGTAAGAAGGTAGGAGCTGAACACGTAAGAGTTAACAGTGCCGTCTTGGTGGTGACAGTGCCCGCCATGGGCCTGGGAAGGGGAGCGGTGACACCCATGCAGTGTAGATGCCAGTGTGGCACTGCCCTGTGAGCTCCTGTAGGGAAGGAACCGTGGCTTCCGTTTGCATCCCCAGTGCCTACGCCCGCCAGGCTTGTGGAGTGAATGAGCAACCAGCTGGAGCAACGAAAGGCCACACTGGCTAGGTGAGGTCAAGTGCCATTTCAGGCTTCAAGGGCCAGTCTCAGAGATAACAGTGAAATCCAACAGGCAAAGAAGGAAACCAAATAGTGTTCTTGGCCATCACTTCTGTGTTAAAAGTATGTTAGCCCACATGTGCCACAAAATATAGAAACCCATATGCAAATAATAAGACCCCGTTCAAAGGCAGAAAGTTCTGACTCAAGGGATACCATACCCTGATCCTTCACTGGCTTCACCACCTCACCCAGAAAACTAAATGCATTACTATAAAGCTGCAAATAGCTTGAGCCTTTTTTTTTTTTTTTTTTTTTAAATTAAGAAGTCCATAGTCGTTGGCCTTTACCCTTTGGCGTCTTTTCCAAGGCCTACCTGGACCCCCATCTCCTGTTGCTAATGACCTCAGGCGGAAGCATGCCACTGCCCAACACAGATCAGTACTCCTGCCCAGGCCCAGTAGATAGCCTGGTGTGACGTAGCCATATAAATCAAATCAGAATCATCCCCTATAAGAGATCCGGCATTGGCAGATGCTTCATTTAAAAACACTGACGTTGGGGGCACCTGGGTGGCTGTCAGTTGAGCATCCGACTCTTGGTTTCGGCTCAGGTCATGACGTCACAGTTTGTGAATTCGAGCCCCACGTCAGTGCCTTGGGATTTCTCTCTCCCTGTCCCTGTCCCTCCCCGGCTTGCTCTCTCTCATTCTCTCTCTCAAAAAATAAATAAACATGAAAAACGTTAACTTTTCACTGTCATTTAAAAATCTATAAATCCGACACAAAGATCACTTAACTGCTTAAGTGATATTCTATACTACTCTTTTCCTAAATGTGATTTATTAGCAATAGATAATTTAAAAGTCTGGTGACTTGTTTTCTGGAATAAAATCTATATCCAAATTTCTTTCTCATTAAAACAAGCAAAGCTAATTGTCTACCTAGAGGCAATCATTCCTCTAGGGAAATTTCTACCAAGTCCCTCGACATCCATTTATATTTCTCCAAGGGGTAAAATATTCTTTGTGGTGAACCGTTTTCGTATTTAGAAAATTTCATGTTTACTTTCCTATTGCAGTCACAGCTACCATTTACAGAGCACTTATGTATCAGGATTGGTCCTGCTGCCACACGCCCAGCCCTGGATCACAGAAACAGAAGTGAGTGCTGAGAGTATTTGCAGAAAGCTCTGTTCATAGTTACCCTCCTCCTCCCGTGACGTAGCTGTAGCCTCCAGTG
The DNA here is from genome assembly GCF_018350155.1 of Leopardus geoffroyi. Lineage (NCBI taxonomy): Eukaryota > Metazoa > Chordata > Mammalia > Carnivora > Felidae > Leopardus > Leopardus geoffroyi. The sequence goes on along the minus strand of NC_059326.1, from coordinate 10,425,309 downwards.
CCCAGGCCGTAGCCATAACGCTCTCCCAGAAACAGCGGTTCGCTGGAGTCGTAACAGCTAAGCAAGTGCTGGAGCCTGGAGATGCTAAGATTCCAAAGAGAACATAAGCAATAATTACTTAACTCAAATGGGTTTCCACAGTAAAAAGTTGACGATTCTCACATCCCACCGGTCACGTTATATACTACTGTACGGAAATCGCTTAGAGATGAAATTCAAGTGATTTACGGAAGAAATTCACTTAAAGAGAAGAAGAAAAAAATGGACACTGTAGATCCCTGGAAACAGAAGAGAAACTAAAAAACAAGGGGCTTACTCCCCGGTTTTAATAAGTCCCTGCCAGAACATGGCTGCCTCCATTGGGTGGGTAGGGTGGCAGGTTAACGAAGTTGAGGTGGCCAGTGTACTGTTTAGCTCACGTCTACCAGTCCTGTTTCCCAGTGAGCGTGAACTGTCACATCTCTTCAGATGTACTTGGCGTAGGAGCGCTGACAACACTGACTCCATCTTGGCCCTCCATCTCGTCCTCGCCTCTGGCGCACTGAATGCGCCACTTTAGATAATAGCAGAGAGCCTCTGCCCAGGTGGTGCCACTTTAGATAGCTACCCTGTGAGGGCACCCCCAGGCCCCTAGCTCCATAAAACCTGGAGAGTGGCAGAGAATAGCTGCATGTTACCGTCCTGGCTGGTAAGACTGACCATCAGTAAGTTTCCCTGAATAAAACCGTAAACAGCTTGGAGTGGCTTGCTTCCTTTTTCAGCATTAAAGTGCCTTCTCAGTCTGAAGGATACGTTACTGACCCTCCTCCAGCTTCTAACACTTGGCGTAGCGGACAGGAGACTGAAAATGAAACAAGCCAGGGAGGGGTAAAGGGGGTGATGCCAGGAGAAGCCCACAGTCCACTCGGGGAAAGCCTGTGGTCCCTTGGGGGAAATCCCAAGCTTGCTAGCCAGGAGATTCGGCCAGGTCTTGTGAGCGTTTCAGACCAGCGTGTGAGTACAGAAACGCCCTAACCGACACGAGTCTGAAATGGTGGTGAAGCAAAAGGGCCAAGAAGGGGTGGCAGCTTGGGTCTTAGGACTGTGGAGGAGATGGTATTATGCTGAATGGATGCGAGATGAAAACGTGGCCTCGGCCACTGCTGAACCTGCCTGGTGATGAAAGATTATATACGGCAGGCGTGGTCGAGAACTGCAGGCACTTGGCTAATCTGACTGATTGGATAAATGCTAGCATTAAGAAAACCTGGCCTAACAAGGAGGCTGTTCCCTCCCTTCTGTTGCAGCGGACCTCTGTGAAAGAACTAGGGATGAAGTGTGCTATTTACACCCAGCATTTTGGTGGCCCAAATGAAGAATGACTTTCCTCTTGTATGAATGACCGTATCTCAGCCCCAGGAGCATGGTATGGGACTTTAGAGGTTGTTCTTGCCCCGGTGGCCCCATTGCTACAGTAGCTACTATGGTGGCAGACGTAAGTGAAATTCAGAGAATCCCTTAGGAGGGAAATAGATTAAAAAAGAGGGAAAAACGATCCCACTGATGAGAAAATGGCAGAAAGGGGGCCTATCAAGATTTGTAAACAATGGTAGCAATACCGAATATTATCTGGGACCCCGAGAGAAAATATAGACAAACAACCCAAGTTGGTCTTGCTGAGCCTCCAGAAGGCATCGCCTGATGGAAAGCAGTTTACTTGCTTGAAGGCAGGCTAAAAAAGCTGGGTGTGTTGCCCAGTGCCCCTCTGCTAGTGGAAAAAGTTCGGGGTGGACACAGACTATTCCTAGAAACTAAGGCTTAGGCCAGCGTTTGCCTCTAGTGCATGCAACAGTGGACAACTGGAGGCCCCATTATTAACTATTTGTCTTTCACTAACCATCAGACTGTGCTAGCTCTAATATTCACTGGCAAAATGCACATTTATCTATGGAAATGTCTCAAAATTTGCAGGGGGGGGGGGAGAAATAAAGGCAAAAATGGTAGTGAAATAACTAGGCCCCGGGGGTATTAATGCCAGGTGTTAGTGGTGAATTGGATGTAATTTCACATCCAGAAGGGTTTGGCTGGGGCTTGTGGTTACAATAAAATGGAAAATCAATTACAGTTATTTGCGTAAGTTCAATAACAATATGTTCTTATAACAGGACGCCACTGGAAACCTTGATTACCAAGGCTTTGACTGGAATGTCACATTTGAAAGAGACACGTATAGACTCAAATATGGCCAAACAGCCCTAAGGAACTAAGGTTGACTTTACAGAGCCAAGGAAATTCCTTGGGAAAAAATGGCCTGCTACCTTGCTTACAGGTTCCTGAGAGCCCTACCGTGCAAGTCAGGAAGGTCACTTGGGGACCTCAAGAAGAGAGGAATTAATTCAAATTAAAGGTATTGCAGGTGGGTCTGATGGCAAGTATTTGACTTGGCTTCTGGCCTCCAAAGGCTGTAAAAGGCTCAAACTGAAATTCCCTATGAGAAGTTCCAGAAAAGCAGACTTCACCCAAATGGCCCATCACCATTCTTGTTGCACGCATGTAAACATTTAGGCCAAGTTTGTTAAAAGTGGACTTGTTTTACAAACAACTTAGTCCTAATTTTTTTTTTTTTAATTTTTTTTTTCAACGTTTATTTATTTTTGGGACAGAGAGAGACAGAGCATGAATGGGGGAGGGGCAGAGAGAGAGGGAAACACAGAATCGGAAACAGGCTCCAGGCTCTGAGCCATCAGCTCAGAGCCTGACGCAGGGCTCAAACTCCCGGACCGTGAGATCGTGACCTGGCTGAAGTCGGACGCTTAACCGACTGCGCCACCCAGGCGCCCCAACTTAGTCCTAATTTGACTACCTTTGATAGAAATGAGGGTGATTTTAGAAAAAAACATTTCAGTAACACACTTTTATGGGTGTTAGATTCTATTTCTGGTTGAATGTTTATTGTTTACCTATAAAACCAGGGGCTAGATCCTGAATTCTTCTGGCTTCCATGCATATATGGCTCACTTACTACCTGACTTCTTGCACCCTACAAACCTGACCTTGAAATCACATTGGCAGGACCACCTCCTGAAAAGAGACCACTGTTTAACTGAATGGACCTAACTGACCTTGTTATAAAATGTAGAGTGAGATGCTAAGACTATATACAAGACTTCCAAAACAGTGGTTACAAAGGATGGGAGCTCAGCTGAGCTCTAGGGAATATCTGCAGTGGGATGCAATGGCAACTTAATTTGTGAAATCCTGCTCTACACCCTTTTCCAGCAGGAAGCAGCTAGAGGGGTCGTTACCCCTACCCCTCAAGAATGAGGAATGGTTCAGGGCGCCTGGGTGCCCCAGTGGGTTAAGCATCCGACTCTTGACTTTGGCTCAGGCCATGATCTCACGGTTCATGGGATGGAGCCCTGAGTCAGGCTCTGCGCTGACAGCATAGAGCCTGCTTAGGAGTCTCTCTTTCTGTCTCTCTCTGCCCCCTCCCGCCCCCCTTGCATGTGCACTCTCTCTCTCTTAAATACACATTAAAAAAAAAAAAGAATGAGGAATGGTGAAAAACCAGGGGTGGTACTGGTTCAACTCACGTTGCTATTTATACTGCTGCTGTGGCAGGGGGGTACAAGTCCCTTCCTGACATCTGGCTCTAAGGCCATTGTGAAAGAATGGCGGGCAAAGATGGCACGGGCTAAAAAGATGCCAGAGGTGGAATGTGGGAGTGCTAACAACATTGACTTCATCTGTGGGACGCCATCTTGCACAGGTGGCACCACTTTGGATAACTGGCGGCTATCGGGTGCACAGATGGTGCCACTTAAGATAACTACCCATGACCTCCCCTCCACTCCCCTCACTCCATAAGAGCTGGGGGAAGGTCCAGATAAAGGCTGGGAATAGGGGCGGAGATTAGGAGCATATTACCGCCTGGATCTTCTGTCTGTTGGCCCACCCGACTGCCTGTCGGTAAGTTACCCTGAAGAAAACACTGCGAACGGTATAGAACAGCTTTGCCTCATGTTTCGGTATTAATGTACCTTCCTGGTTTGGAGGATACATTATAAACCTCCGCCCCTTTCTAACGCTTAGTACTTTTTACATTTTAATGGCCCCCAAACAGAATTTTTGAGATACAAAGAGGTCCATGTCAGGTGCGTGGCTGGCAGGTGGGCAAATGGATTTTGTTAGACGTTCCAGGAAACCTTTCAATTACGGTGCACAACCACGCATCTGTTTCCCCCGAGTAAGGCCACATAAGTTGTCTTTTTACGTCTACTTATGTATATACCTTTTGGCACCTATATTTCTTTGTCCTGTGTCAACAAGATAGCTTTAAAAGGGCAGTGAGAATATCCAGGAGCTGGTCAGAGAAATGCCTGTAGCTATAGCTGCCATGAGGGTGAAGAAAAAGATTTCATAGGAAAATAAAATCTAGAAGTAACCTTTCAAAGGTGAGACAAAGGCTAATATTAAGAAGGGCTAGTTTTCCCATGTTTTAAGAACTTGTACCGTTTACAAACGCCTTGTAAAGTCCTTCCACTATTTGTTCTAAACTAGAGCTTTCTGGGTCACACACCACCAAATCCTAGGTTCTCTCGTGGTATTAATCAGTGTTCCCCGAAAAAAGATGTTCCGTGATCAGTTTTGGATTAAAATTTTTTAATTAGCTAAGTAAATTCCAATGTTTCTCAAGCCTGATGAGCATCGCGTATCTCCAAGGGGGAGATAGGATATCAAGGACTTCTCTACGTTATTAATCATAAATTCTTACAAAGAAGTATTAACATCTAGAACACTAGTGTTCTAGGATTTCACTTTTCTTCTTTTGGGGGACAGGTGGGGTCTTAAGAAACCCAAGTGGAGATGCACAAAGTGGAAAGAAGGACATCGCTTCAATCCACACTCGTGCATCTTACACAAATACCCCAGCCAATAAACCTAAAGCTGAAAGCGAAGAAAACCAACTTAATGTATGAAAAAATTGCCTTAAAATGTGGTGCTAAGAGTTGACAAGTTTGCTGATCATGTTTATATGTGTCTGCAGGTCAAGGTCTCCGACAATACTGACAGTTTCTGAGTGGCCAGAAAATGTTATCCTTAAAACTATCCTGTTTTGGGCACACAAGGTAAACATTCTGGGCACCCAGTTTGAAATCCATCCTTGGAAATCAGCGAATAACTCTGCGGAGAAAGGTAAGTAAATATGCAGATACCTAGTAAGACGCCATTTGGTTATAGAGAATTTATTCTTATAGCTCTCTAAGGAAACTGTGGCCTTTGGCTGGTAAAAGTTTGTGTTTAAAAAAAACAAAACACCAACAAAAAACAAACAAAACTTCAAAGACCTCTAGGGCAAATTTGTATCTACTTCTTGACCTAAGAAGAAATGTATTTCTCTTTCTCCTGCATATTATAAAAATACCAATTCAGTCCACAACTTGTAATTTCTTTGGTTAAAATAACTGGGATTTAACATCTCATCTGGGTTTCTTATTACCTCAACCCTTTCCCTACTCACAATATCATTTTAAAGCTGAAGAATCATAAACGGAGTCTGACAACCCTCATATACTTTATTTTGCTAAAAACTGTAAATGTGGATAAAACAGACAGATATCTAATTCTATCCAAATGGATTGGCTATTAATCCAGGAAAGGAACTTTATTCACAATCCGTTACCATTTCAGGCAATTCACAGAAATGAAGAAAAATAGTACAGCAACACTTTAGATTACGTGCTATCAAATTTATATGAACACAGTGCTGCATATAGACTTTAACAGCATAATACTGACTTTGCATATACTGGACACACAATACTACCAAAGTTTCAGGTGTACAACTTAGTGATTTGACAAGTTTATACATCACGTTATGCTCACCCCAAGTATAGCTACCATCTGTCCCATTAATTACATTGCTGTTACATTTACTGTATTCCTCATGCTCTGTTTTTCATTCCCATGACTGACTCATTCCATAACTGGAGGTCTGTATCTCCCCTACCCTTCACACATTTTGCCCAGCGCCCCACTCCCCTCCTCTCTGGCAACCATCAGTTCTCTGTATTTATAGTTCTGATTCTACTTTTTATTTTTTTGCGTTATGCTTATTAGTGGAATCATAAGTCAGCCTGAGAAAGACGAATACCTTATTTCACTTAATACCCTCTAGGTCCACCCATGTTGTCCAAATTGCAAGATAGATCTTTTTTATGGCTGAGTAATATTCCACTGTAGATATATACACCACATGTTTATCCATTTACCTATCGATGGACACTTGGGTTGCTTCCATGTCTGGGCTTTTGTAAATAATACTGTAATAAACATAGGGGTGCATATATCTTTTCAAATTAGTGTTTTCCTTTTTCCCGCATAAATACCCAATAATAGAATTATCAGATCATATGGTATTACTACTTTTAACTTTGTGAGGAACCTCCATACTGTTTTCCACAGTGGCTGCACCAGTTTGCATTTGCACCAGCAGGGCAAAACGGTTCCTTTTTCTCTACATCTTTGTCAACACTTGTTTCTTGTTTGATTTTAGCCATTCTGACAGTTGTGCAATGATATCTCATTGTGGTTTTTATTTGAAGTGCCTTCAAAATTATTGATATTGAGCATCTTTTCATGTGTCTGTTGGCCACCTGTAGGTCGTCTTTGGAGAAATATCTATTCAGGTCCTCTGCCCATTTTTTATTTTTTTTAATTTTTTAATGTTTTTATTTATATTTGAGAGAGAGAGAGAGAGAGAGCAAGTAAGGGAGGGACAGAGAGAGCTGGAGACAGAATCCGAAGCAGGCTCCAGGCTCCGAGCTGTCAGCACAGAGCCCAACACAGGGCTAGGACACACAAGCTGTGAGATCATGACCCGAGCTGAAGTCGGATGCTTAACCGACTGAGCCACCCAGGCACTCCTCCTCTGCCCATTTTTTAACTGGATTTTTTTTTTTTTTTTTTTTTTTTTTTGGTGTTGCGTTGTAGGAGTTCTTTATATATTTTGGATATTAACCCGTTATTCGATATCATTTCCAAATATCTTCTCCCATTAAGTAGGTTGTCTTTTTTCACCTCTTTGGTTAAGTTTATTCGTAGGTGTTTTTTTTGGTACAATTGTAAACGCTATGTTCTTAATTTCTGTGACTTTGTTGTTAGTGTATAGAAACACTACCGATTTCTGGGCATAAATTTTGAATCTTGCAACTTTAGTGAATTCATTTATTACCTCTAGTAGTTTTTTGGTGGGATCTTTAAGATTTTCAAGTATAGTATCATGTCATCTACAAATAGTGACAGTTAAACTTCTTCTTTACCAGTATGAATGCCTCTTATTTCTTGTTAGACTACCAAGGCTAGGACTTCTAGTACTATGTTGAATATAGTGGTGAGAGAAGACCTCATTTTTTTTTTGAGTAGACTCCACGCCCAGTGTGGAACCCAATGCAGAGTTTGAACTCATGACCTGAGATCAAGAGTCAAATGCTTAGCTGACTGAGCCACCCAGACACCCCATCTTTTTTCCAATCATAGGGGAAAAGTTCTGTTTTTCATCACTGAGGATGATCTTGGCTATCAGTTTTTCACATATGGACTTTATTATGTTTGATTTAGTGGGAACACACCACTTTTGTTGAGAGTTTTTGTCCTAAATGGATGTTGAATCTTGTCAAGTGCTTTTCACACATCTATTGAGATGATCATATGATTTTTATGCTTCATTTTGTTAGCTGCTATCCGATTTTTTGGAATCCAGATAATATTCCACTCAAACCTATTATGGCTTTTATTTTTTAACATTTTATTTGGAAAAACTTCCAAGATTACAGAAGAATTCCAAGGGTAGTACAGTGGAAAGAACTCTTTTATATATCCTTTACCTAAATTAGCCAGTTGTTAGCTCTACCCCATTTGCTTTATCGTTCTCTCTCAATCTTTGTAGACAGATATTCATCTGTGTATATATACATGTATGCATGTGTGTATACATGTGCATTATGTGTGTACGGTGTGTGTATATATAGACAGATTTTCTCTTTTCTAAAGTATTTGGGAGTAAACCTCATACATTATGTCCCTTTCCCCCTAAAAACATGAAATACATCATTGTGTATTTCCTTAAAATGGGAAAAATTAAGAGTTCAAAAACTTCAACATTCATTCAGTAAATTTCTTAAAAAGTTAAAACATATAGCTACTATATGTCCCAGGCATTCCACTCATAGGTATTTAGCCAAGATAAATAAGTATCTATACAAAGATATGTACACAAAGGTTCACAGCTGCCTTAATTAGAATTCCAAACCTGAAAACAAATGCTTTCATCTAAGCTACCACCCATATTCCAAGGTTATCACTTGACCCGATGTTCATTGTGGCACATTTTCCCTCCAGTACAGGATGAAACCCAGGATCCCTTATTGCATTTATCATATCCCTTTATTCCCCCTTCATCTATAATAGTTATTCAGCTTCTCTTTGTCTTTCATGACACTGGTATTTTTAATAATAAATGCACCTCCCCTGTTTTTAACAGAATGATCCTCATATTGGGTTTGTCTGGTGTTCCCTCATGACAAAGTCTAGCATATATGTTCCCAGTCACAGTATTATGTATGTGTGACACTGTGTCTGGCCCTTCTGTTCTTCACTGGTGATATTCCAGTCAAGTTGTTATCTCACTTCTCCACTGGACAGTTACTTTTTCCATTGCTATTTTTTTAACCCCAGTATAATTAATGTACAGTGTCCTATTAGTTTTAGGCATACGATATAGTGATGCAACAATCCTATACATTACTCGGTGCTTATCATCTGTTTCATCCATTCCCCCTCCCAATCCCACCAGTTTAGTTCTACCCAAACCACCAGTTTATATTCTAGATTTAAGAGTCTGGGGGTTTTGTCTATTTTTCTTTGTTCATTCTGTTTCTTAAATTCCACACAGGAGTGGAAGTGTATGGTATTTGTCATTCTCTGATTTATTTCACTTAGCATTTTACCCTTTAGATCCATGCATGTTATTGCACATGGCAAGATTTCATTCTTTTTTATGGTTAATATTCCTCTGTGTGTGTGTGTGTGTGTGTGTGTACACACTACCTCTTTATCCATTCATTTATCAGTGGACGCAATGATCAGTGGACACAATGGATACTGAGGTTGCTTTCATATTTGGGCTCTTGGAAATACTTTCAAGAAACACAGGAGTGCACATATGTATTTGAAACAATGTTTTCATATTCTTTGGGTAAAAAACCCAGTAGTGGAATTACTCGATCATATAGCAATTCTATTTTTAATTTTTTAAGGAACCTCCACTGTGTTATCCACAAAAGCTGCACCAGTTTGCACTCCCACCAACAGTGTATGATTGTTCCTTTTTTTCTAAATCATCACAAATACTCGTTGCTTCTTGTATGTTGGATTCTAGCCATTCTGACACATATAAGGTAATAACTCACTGTGGTTTTGATTTGCATGTCTCTGATTAGTGACATTGAACACCTTTTCAACGTGTCTGCTGGCCATCTGTCTTCTTTGGAGAAATGTCTGTTCATGTCTTCCGCCCAGTTTTTAACTGGATTATTTGTGGTTTTGGTTTTAAGTTGTAAAACTTCTCTATATATTTTGGATACTACGCCTTTTTAGATACGTCATTTGCACATACCTTCCCCCATTCAGTAGGTTGTCTTTTCATCTTGTTGATTGTTCCTTTGCTAGGCAGAAGCTTTTAATTTTGATATAAAGTCGCCAAGAGTTTATTTTTGCTTTCGTCTCCCTTGCCTCAGGAGACCTATCTAGAAAAATGTTGCAATAGCCAATGTCATAAAAGTTACTACCTATGCTCTCTTCTAGGATTTTTATGGTTTCAGGTCTTACATTTAGGCCTTTAATTTAGAGTTTATTTTTGTGTATGGCGTAAGACAGTGGTTCAGCTTCATTATTTTTGCATTATTTCATTATTAGCATTATTTTAGCTGTCCAGTTTTCCTAGCATCATTTTTTGAAGAGACTTTTTCCCATTGCATATTCTTGCCTTTGTTGTAGATTAACGGACCATATAATTGTGGGTTTCTTTCTGGGCTCTCTCCTCTATTGATCTTTGTATCTGTTTTTGTGCCAGTACCTTACAGGTTTTAATTGTTATGGCTTTGCAGTATATCTTAATCTGGGATTGTGATATCTCTAGTTTCCTCTTAGGATTGCTTTGGCTATTAGGGGTATTTTGTGGTTCCATACAAATTTTAGGATTATTCGTTCTAGTTCTGTGAAAACTGCTGTTGGTATTTTGATAAGGATTGCACTGAATCTATAAATTGCTTTGAGTAGTATGGACCTTTAAATAATATTTGTTCCCCCAATCCCTGAGCATGTAGTATCTTTCTATTTGTTTGTGTCCTCAATTTCTTTCATCAGTGGCTTATGGTTTTCAGAGTTCAGGTCTTTCACCTCTTTGGTTAAGTTCATTCCAAGGTGTTTGTTTTTTTCTTTTTTCTTTTTTTTTTTTTTCTTTTTGGTGCAATTATAAATGGCATTAATTTCTACTTCATCATTAATGTCTAGAAATGCAACTGATTTCTGTACATTGATTTTTGCAACCTGTGACCTCACTGAATTCATTTATCAGTTCTAGTAGTTTTTTCTTGGGAGTCTTAGGGTTTTCTATATAGGGTATTATGTCCTCTACATATAGTGGAAGTTCTATTTCTTCCTCACTGATATGAATGCCTTGTACTTCTTGTCTGATTTCTGTGGTTAGAACTTCCAGTACTGTGTTAAATAAAAGTGGCAAGAGTGGACATCCTTGTCTTATTTCTGATCCTATAGGAAAAGCTGTTTTGCATCATTGGGTGTGATGTTGTGGATTTTTCATATATGGCCTTTATTATGCTGAGGTATGGTCCCTCTAAACCTATGTTGTTGAGGGTTTTTATCGTGAGTGGATGTTGTACTTTGTCAAATGGTTTTTCTGCATCTATTGAAATGATCATATGGTTTTTATCCTTTCCCTTAATGTGATCTATCCTACTGATTTGCAAATACAAACCACTCTTGCATCCTGGGAATAAATCCCACTTGATCGTGGTGAATGATTTTAATGTATTGTTGGATTCAGTCTGCTAATATTTTATTGATGATTTTTGCATCTATGTTCATCAGGATATTGGCTTGTAGTTCTCCTCTTTTCTAGCATGTTTATCTGTTTTTTTATCAGGGTAATGCTGGCCTCATAGAATGAATTTGGAAGCTCTTCTTCCTCTTCTATTTTTTTGGAATAGTTTGAGAAGAATAGGTGTTAACTTTTCTTTAAATGTTTGGTAGAATTCAACATTTGGGTCTGGACTTTTGTGTTTTGGGATTCAATTTCCTTGCCGGTAATCACTTTGTTCAAATTTTCAATTTCTTTCCAATTCAGTTCTGGGAGGTTGTATGTTTCTAGGAATTTATTTCTTCTAGGTTGTTCAGCATGGCATATGGTTTTTCATAATACTCTCTTATAATACTTTGTATTTCTATAGTCTGTTATTTCTCCCTTTCATTTTTGATTTTGAGTCTGATTTGTTGTTTCCATGTGTCTGGCTAAAGGTTTATCAATTTTATTCTTTTCAAAGAACCATCTCCTGGGTTTCATTGATAATCTGCTCTATGTTTTTAGTTTCTATTTTGTTAATTTCTGATCTAATTTTTTTTATTTCCTTCTACCAATTTGGGGTTTAATTCTGCTTTTTCTTGCCCCTTTAGCTATAAGGTTAGATTGTTTGAGATTCTTCTTCTTGAGTTAGGCCAATATAGCTATAAATTTCCCTCTTAGAACAGCTTTTGTATGCATCCCAAAGATTTTGGGCCACCATTTTCTTTTTTTTTTTTAAATGTTTGTTTATTTTTGAGAGAGACAGAGAGAGAGACAGAGCACGAGCGGGCGAGGGACAGAGAAAAAGAGAGAGAGACAGAATCCGAAGCAGGCTCCAGGCTCTGAGCTGTCAGCACAGAGCCTGACAACAGGGCTTGAACTCATGGACTGTGAGATCATGACCTGAGCCAAAGTCGGATGCTTAACCAACCAAGCCACCCAGGTACCCCAACCATTTTCATTTTCAATGGTCTCCATGTATATTTTTACTTTTTTTGTTGTTGTTAACCTGTTTATTGTTTAGTAGCATGTTATTTGACCTCCATGTATTTGTGTTCTTTCCAGATTTTGTTTTCTTGTGCTTGATTTCTAGTTTCATAGTGTTCTGGTTGGAAAAGATGAATATGATTAGAATCTTTGTGAACTTGCTGAGGCTTATTTTCTGGCCTAACATGTGAGCTATCCTGGAGAATGTTCCATCTGCACTTGGAGAATGCATATTCCACTGGTTTAGGATAGTATGTTGTAAATCTATCAGTTAGATCCATCCGGTCCATGTGTCACTCAAAGCCACTGATTACTTACTGACTTGCTGTTGGGATGGTCTACCCACCGATGTAAGTGGGGTGTTTAAATCCTTATTATCATTGTATTGCTATCAATTACTTCCTCTGTTACTAGGTGTTTCACATATTTGAGTGCTCCCAGTTAGATGCATAACTATTGACAACTGTTACATCTTCTTGTTGGATTGTTCCCTTTATGATCATGTAGTATCCTTCTTGGTCTCTTGTTACACTCCTTGTTTCGAAGTCTTTTTTTCTGACATAAATATTGCTACCATGGCTTTCTTTTCACTTCCATTTTCATGATAAATGCTTTTCCCGCCCTTCCCTATGAATCTGCATGCATCTTTAGGTCTGAAATGAGTCTCCTGTAGGCAGCAGATCAATGGGTGTTGTTTTTTTATCCATTCTGTCACCCTGTGTCTTTTGATCGGAGCATTTAGTCCATTTACATTCAAAGTAATTATTGATATATACTTCCTGCCATTTTGTTTTATAGTTGTTTTTGTAGTTCTTCTCTGTTCCTTTCTTTTCTTGTACTCTTCTATCATTTTGCTAGCTTTCTTTAGTGATACACCTGGATTTCTTTTATTTTTTGCATATCCATTACTAATTTATTTGATTAGGCTTATGTATAACATTTTATGCATATAACAGTCTATATTGAGGGTCACTTAAGTTTGAACACGTTCTAGAAGCACTAAATCTTTACTCCCCCCCCTCCCCAATTTCAGGCCTATAGTATAATACTTAATATCCACTTTTGTTGTTGTTGTCAATCTCTTGACTTTTTCTTTTTAATATACACACTTAATTTTACTACTTTTGTGTTTCCTACTTTTCTTACTCCTGCTTATGGTCTTTGCTTCCTACTCAGAATCCCCTTTAACATTTCTTATAGGGCTGGTTTAATGGTGATGAATTCATTTAACTTTTGTCTGGGAAACTCTTTTATCTGTCCTTCTGTTCTGAAAGATAGCCATGCTGGATAGAGTAGTCTTGGCTGAAGGTTTGTTGCTGTTGTTTTCTTGTAACACTTTGCAGGCCAGAAGGGAGTGGCATGATATAGTCACTCTTTTCTCTTGCTCTTAAAATTCTCTTTTTTGCCATTTTAGTTTCTACGTGTCTTGGTGTGGACCTCCTTGGGCTGACTTTGGGGGAGCTCTCTGTACCTCTGGATTTGTTTCCTAGATTACAGAAGTTTTCAGCTATTCTTTCTTCAAATAAATTTTCTGCCCTAATCTTTACTCTCTTCTCCCTCTGGGATCCCTATAATGTGAATATTACACTTGATGGTGTCACTGAGCTACCTTCATTTATTTTATTATTTTTTCTCTCTCCTGTTCAACTTGTTGGTTTCCGTTACTCTGTCCTCCAGGTTGCTGATCCATTCTTCTGCTTCCTCTAGTCTACTATTCCATTTAGTGTATTGTCACTTTGTTATTGAATTCTTCATCTCTGGTTCTTTGTTTTCTTTCTGTGGAGGGTCTTGGTGGGCTCCTCCATTCTTTTCTCTAGTCCGGTGGATATATTTATAGCCATTACTCTAAATTCTCTAGGCATGTTACTTATCTCCATTTTATTTAGCTCTCTTGCTAGGATTTTGTTCTTTGATTTGGAAGATATTCCTGTGTCATTTTGTCTAACTCTCTGTGTCGATCTCTGTGTACTAGGAAATACAGTTATATCTCCTGATCTTTAAAGTAGTTGCCTCATGAAGACTAGGTCCTGTGGCACCCTGTAGTGCAGTGCCCCTATTCAGCAGAACCTTGAACTTCAGGGCTGTCTCTTCTGTGTGTTGTATGCACCGTATTGTTGTGGCTGAGCTGCTTTTGCCTTCCGCCCAGTTGTCTGTTTGTTGTGGGCAGGGTTTGGTCCCTCAGTTGTTAATGGGCTAGTCTGGGGCTGCCTTAGGCATGAGTTGGGTCAGACCAGGGATTTGTCAGAGATGCAGTAGCACTGAGCTACAGGGCACTCTCCCTGTATCGTCCCCTGGGAAGCTGTTGGTGGGTGGGGCCCACAGTCAGACCATTTGTCTGTCCCCAGGCCACTGCTGGGACCACAGTAGAACTGGTGTGTTTTTATCTGACCCTCTCCCAGGGGCAGGAGTCACCTTGGAGTGGTGCCGGCCCCCACTGGGGCTGCTCGCACACTTCCAGGCTTGTGGCACCACTCTGGATGGACTTGCCGTGGGCTGGGTGGAGGGGGTGCGTCTACACTGCTAGCAAGGTCTACTCCAGTTTGCTATGGGAGGAGACCTGGTGCTGTTTTAGAGAACTCCTGCCAAGGCCTGGTTGGAGGGACAGTCTGCAGAAAAGCACAGGGCTGGCAGATGGTTAGCAAACTACACAGAGAGTGTTAGCACTGTGCTGGTTTCTGCACACGTCCATGGGTCTAGGCTGGTGGGGTGGGGGGCGGGGAGGGATATGGTGACTGCCAACTCTTTTTTTTTTCTAATGTTTTATTTATTTTTGAGACAGGGAGAGACAGAGCATGAACAGGGGAGGGTCAGAGAGAGGGAGACACAGAATCTGAAACAGGCTCCAGGCTCTGAGCTGTCAGCACAGAGCCCGACGCGGGGCTCGAACTCACGGACCGCGAGATCATGACCTGAGCCGAAGTCGGCCGCTTAACCGACTGAGCCACCCAGGTGCCCCCAACTCTTTTGTTCTTAGAGAAGTCTCCTAAAGATCCCTCCCCCTCCAGCACACATCCTGAGATTAATAAATCTCTCTCTCCCAGGTGTTTTTCACACTGCTGCTTCTATGCTGTATGTCAGTGGGGCTGCTATGCTGTCTCTTAAGGGTGGGGACTCAGTTTCCTATGAATAGCCCTCCAGCCCTCCCAGGGCTGAGCCTCTGAAATTTAAAGGTCCAGGTGTTAAGCCCCATTGACTGTAAAGACAGGCGATGTCGATCCCTTCTAGTCTTCAAAGCTAAGTGTTATGGGGATTCATCTTCCCAGTGCGGGTAGTTTCATACTGGGGTGCCCAGGGTGGGGTCTGTTCCTCTCCCTTCTCCATGCTTGTAGTGGCCCTCCCATGGACAGCCCCATTGGTCAGCTTGGGTCCTGACTGCATCTCTGCCCTTCCTACCATTTTTGTCGTGGCCTCTTTATGTTTAGCTGTGAAGATTCTGTTCTGTCAGCCGTTGGGTCCTTTTCTGGGTTATTTACATTGACGGGGGTGGTATCTAGGTGTACCCATGCGACAAGGTGAGCTGAGGGTCCTATGTCATCTGCACATCTTACGCTTTTCCATTGCTATTTCCGAGAGTCTCCGGGCAGACGCTTTAACACCAGCAAATATCCTGGTCCTCATTAAAATGTACCCGTAGTTCAGCATCAATTAATGATTGTTACTTTAATCTTTACTATGATGGTTACAAAGTGATGGCTTTTCCCACCCCATCACGACCTCCACATTTACCAGTCACAACTCTTTATTATCCTGCAAGCAACAGCCCACCTGCTAGGGATGGAATTGTGCCCACACCAAATTTGTATGTTGAAGCCAGAGCCCCCAGTGTGGTTATATTTGGAAATGGGGCCTCTAAGGAGGTAAAGTGAAATAAGGTCCTAAGGGTAGGGCTCTGATCCAACAGAATTAACGTCCTTGTAAGAAGAGACGCTGGAGAGCTCTCTCTCCATGGAGCACAAAGAAGAGGTCATGTGAGGACACAGAGACCCAAGAGAAGAGGCCTCAGACACCTACCTTGCCGGTATCTTGATCTTGGACCCTCCCCGCATCCACAACTGTGAGAAATAGATTTCTATTGTTTTAAGCTACCCAGCCTAGGGTATTCTGTTATGGTGCCCACTCTGAGATACCACCTTTCTCCCCCATTTATTTTTACCTATTTACCTATTTTCTCTTTCTTATAAGCATGAACTCATGGATTCCTAATTTTAATGGTTCATAATTTTTTATTGTCCTTAATTATATGATGCTTATCCAAAATTTGGCCAATGGGAAACCACTCTAGCCTGCTTCTTTGTCCTCCTAAAACACACTTTTCTTTTTATACCAGAAAGTAAGGGCAGGGGGTGAAGAATGTTCCCAACGCTCTTGCCTCAGCATTAGAATCCACACTTTCTCTGGGAAGGCCTGGTTCCTTTTAGTGGGGCAGCCGGCACCACAGTGCTCCCTAGTTGGTCAGTGCTACTGGGATATCTGCTTCTAGTCTTCTTTTCTGGAAAGAACTAGGAAGCTCACATATACACATACACATACTTTAGAAATCCTGGGTCTGACAAAACTTATGAGTTGTGAGAAATGTCTCCACTTCCAATCTCCTCTCACAGACCTCCTGACCTGCCTGATTCCATATCCATATTTTCTTTCTCGCACAATTTCCGTCTTGCACCACCCTAGGTTCCAACACCATTTGCTCAGTCCTCCAGTGTACCTAAAATAACTGCAGAATTGCTTTACCACACCACTACAAAAATCAGACTAACTGCAAATTCAGGATTTGTCTGCCATTCCTCACCTCTTCCCACACGTGAGTAAGGTACACTTATAAATATGGTCTTGCACAGTTACTTGCATCAGTTATAGTTTTCCTTCAGTGGGTTTATGTTTTCATTCGAAACACAGTCGGGTCCGTTTGTTTCAGCTTGCTCTCCGTCCTTACTGACTTTCATCCTGTCCTTACTGATTTATTTTCAAATTTGTAAAATATGAGCATGCTTTCCCAGTCAACTAAATTAAAAGATAAATTCAGTAGGGTCATACCCTCCCCTACTCCATCTATCCTCTTCTTCCACCCAGTCCTTTTAGAAACCAACCTCATGGTTCAACCGTCCCTCATTTTGTTTATGGAAAGATAAGGAGCCACAGGCACGTTTACTTCCCCTTTGTTCCTAAATATATTCTTGTGCACTTTGATTTCCAGGCGATAGATACCATTAAATGAGCAAAGCATTCGATACAATTTTTTCAAAGAAACAAAATTCTCCTTCATTAATTTGGTCTTTTTCTCTACCTCATCATTTCCACATATATCTTTCTTATTTCCCTCCATATGCTTTTTTGGGTTGGCTTTTTTATTCTTTTCTAGTTTTTTTTTTTTTTTTTTTGAGTTGGGAATTGAATTTTTTTAATTCCCATTGGCTTGGCAATTCTTTATCCATCCCTTTTAGACTTTGGAAGGACTGTTTTATGTATGTCTTTTCTATAAAAGTATAGAGTTGGGGTTTGTTTTATGAACCAATCTGAAAGTTCTTAGGTAAGTTAAACCCATTCACATTTAGTGACACAACTCATAATATTTGGTCTCTACACTGAAATTACTTTGGGTTTGAATTATACATATACTATTTACTGTGTTTCTTTACTTTTTGCTTTAAAAAATATTCTTGGTGTTGGAAGTTTTCCCCCCATTATCTTGTGTTTAACTTTTTATGCCTATTGTGTTTTTCCTATTTAATAGTATTAAGATCTGTCAGTCTTACACGGTATCCTTTGAATCCCATCTACTAGCTATACCATAAGCCATGATCTTATCCTACTTTCCTTTTTCTTTCCATTTTTTTAAAGTTACATACTTTCTACTTTGTCAAAACATAGTATACTTATATACCATTCCCCTACCTATATACCTATTCCCCAACCCTGTTTTAACTTTACAGTTATATATATGAAATATTCAGCATCAGTCCTCTTGCCCAAATTTCATCTCTCTTGTCTGCATGAAGTTCTTTCTCTAATACATTCCCCACGAAGGATGCATGTGCACACTACTCATTTAGTTGGTGGACATTAAGAAATTTCCTACTGACACCGAAGAGCATCTTAGCTGCATATAAAACTTATGATTCACCATTTTTTGAGTTTCACACGTTCCTCTACTGTTTCTGATGCCAGTCTTACTTTCTTGCTCTTTCGTCATTTTGCCACAAGACTCAGAGGACGTTATCAAAATCTACTGGATTTGTCCAGCTATGGGAAGAGGTTGATGATCCCAGGTCAATTTTCCGTGGCACCTACCAGGTAGGCCCTTTTAATATATACATTAAGGTCCTCTTTTATTTCTGGTAATTTAAGTGTTATTTCTAGGTTTTATTTTCTTCAATCAGGAACTCCAATTATACAGGTGTTGGACCTCAGTACGTGTTCATTTTAACCACTTTTTTTCTCACCCTTTTAACTAACAGACCCCATTTTCATTTCTAGTTTTTATCCATGTCTCTTATTAAATTCTCATTTGAATTTGTTTACTTCTGGATGTTTTGGTCATAACTTCAGGGATGAATTTGCCTTTTTCTTTCTTTCCCGAGTCTAAAATTCTAGTTTTGCTTTTTCCGTTTCTTGTCCTCTTTTTTTTTTTTTTTTTTTTTTAAGTTTTTGGATTTTTGACCTCTCAGTCTTGTAATTATTCAGCTTCATGACTTAGGAGAAGCCAGAAGAGTTCATGCAACTGAGGATGATTTGAGAGTCTCGCAAGGAAAAGGTGACAAGCTCAAACTAAAACACTTTTAAGACCTCACTAGGCAATTAGATATTATTGCTGGTAAAGATGAACAAAAAAAGAAACTCTAAATGAACATGTGGCAAAACATGACTGTACTGAGGACCGATGACACAAGTGAAGTAGAGATTTAACAAATGCTACACACGATGTTACTGAAAGAGTCCATTCTTGGAGGTGATTGTGCTCCATTTGGACACTCACAGTAGTGTCTGGGGTTCACTGATCTGGAATCAGTGTCTGGATCAGTTGGTTTATAGTTTTCATCAAATTTGAAAATCTTTCTTTAAATATTTGTCAGATGCCCCTTCTGGGGACTCCAAATTGCATACATACAAAGCCACCTGAAATTGTCCCACACCGCAGTGATGTTCTATTCACTGGTTTTAAATTATTTATCTTTGTGTTTCCTTTGGACAGTTACTATCACAATATTCACAAGTTCACCGATACGTTCTTCTCCAAGTTCTAATTTGCTGTTAATCTTATCCAGTGGATTTTTCACCTCAGACAAAGTAGTTTTCATCTCTAGAGGTTCAGTTTGGTTATACCTTCCATGTCCCTTTTTGAATAAATGTAAGAGTTACTAAGCTGCAACTAACAGGACTTGTAGTTATAAATAACTAGTTAACACTGTCATTTCTGGGGTAATTTCAATCAACTGATTTTTCTCATCATGGGTATGTTTTCCTGCTGCTTTCCATGTCTGGGAACTTTTGACTGAATGCCAAGCATTGTGATTCCTTGTTGGGTGATGGATATTTTGGTACTTCTCTAAATCTTGAGCTTTGTTCTTGGATGCAGACTAGTTACCTGGAAACAGTTTGGTCTTTTAAGATCTCTTAGGCAGGACTGAAGCAGTACTTAGCTATTTCCCACTATTAAAGCAAGATACTTCTATATCTATCTACTCTACCCAACACCCTAGGAGTCCAGGGTCTCCCAGTCTGGCTGGTAGAAATAGGTACCCTACTCAGCCCTGCGTGAGTGTTGGGCACCATCCCCTCTCATCATCTTGGCTGGTTCTCTCCCCAGCGTCCAGTAGTTTCCTCACATGTATGCACTGATCAATACTCAACTGAATATTTGAGGGGAGGCCCCACAGATCTCCAGTGTTCTTTCTGTGCAGCTCTCCCTCTCCAGTGCCCTGTCCTGCAAGCTAATGGGTCTCGGTCACCCCAGGCTCTCAGCATCATCTCTTCAACTCAAGGAGTTGGCCACGTTCCAACTGGGTTCCCTTCCCTCAGCAGCTATTTACATTCTCTTAAGGCAGTTAGCTGGGGCTGTCATAGAACTTACTTCATACGTCTCATACGTCTCATGGGTTACTGTCCTTTGTTGCCTAATGTCCAGGGTCTTAAAAACCCTCGTTTCATATATTTTGTCCTTTTTGGGGCATTGTTTCAAACGTGAGGGTAAATCTAGTCCCTGTTACTCCATCTCGGCCAGAAGCAGAAGTACCCATCCTAGCTTCTGAATATGAATATATGTAGAATATAAAGCCACCCTAGGCTGATGATGGCTCCTTACCTTATTAACGTGTCATCATCCACAATGACTAACCATGCTATCTTGTCATGGCTGTGATTCAAAAATCTTTCCAAGATGGCAAATGTCTTTCCACAATGACCTAGGAAAGGCAAAGAGAGAACTTACAATGTAATATTTTCTTTAAAATACATATAGAACTCATTTTAAACATGTTTATAGTTTCAAGGTTTTAAAAGTAAAAGCTTAACTGCTGACATACACAGGAATAATTAGAAACTTAAAAAATTAGCTTTCTGTAATTTGCAGAGGCCTCGTGAACCAATGTGGGAGCTTTAGAGATCATGAAGTCTAAGCCATGTACTTCACACATGGGAAATCAGGGGTCCCAGAGACGGGAATAACACAAGGTCACTGAGCTGATTGGAGGCGGGGCCAGTTATCTCCACTCCAGACAAAGTTGTAAGCCTTATGGAAAGTATGAAGCTTGGCACCTTTCCTTAGATGTCCTTATTCTGAAGGAACTTTTAGAACTCCAAGCGTTGCCACTAAAGGGAAACAGTGGTACAAAAGCAGGATATTACACCTTCAATCGTTGACTTTCTAGCATACGGCAAATATTTACATACTGTGGCAGGTTCTGCCCTAAAAGTACAGTGTGGACTAAGTTACAGTTCTTCAGATGCCAACAGACAAACGTCACTGCTTTAATGGAAAATGCTGGGGCCCAAGCTAAGAATAAAATGCTTGGGAAGAGAACTCAAATCAGTAAACAGCCATCTACCCCGGATTGCAACAAAATATTTGGTGACACAAGAGAGAACAAGCTAATGTTAACTAATAGTAAACCACTCAATGTGACCTTTGTTTTCATTTTTCTTAGTCGCTTAATGTATTTTTAACCATTATTTGAAGGCCATCTCAAATTCCTTTTGGAGCAAGGCAAAATAGGAATAGCAATAATAATGTCAGACTAAACACAAAAGAAGAAATCGAATAAGAAATACACGAGTAAGTGAATACTAAAGGCAACCTAAATGGCAATCTAAAAAGCAAGCTTAACCAAAAAAACCTCAGTCTAAAATCATTTTTCCGAAGCAAAGCAACAGACAGACTCAGTAATATATGTAACCTTGTCAGAAGAATTGATAACTACAGGAATGGCTTATCTGATTCTACTTTGTGCATTATCAATCAAGGCATTATGAAAGACATGACCATGAAATAATCCAGATAAATTACTCTTTAGAACAAGAAAACCAACTTACTACTTCTTTTTCTACTCCTAAAAGGGTATGGGGAACCAGAAACTGAAGAAAAGAGTGTGACAGGAACACTAGATAAAAAGAGAGATGAACAAAGAGCGTCTGCAGGTAAAGTGGCCGGCTTTCTACCTGCATTTTTTTGAAATAAACAATGTTTTTAATTTGAAGCCAGAATCTGAAGAGAAAAAACCGGTGCACTGCCAATCATCACTAATTAAAATATTAACAAAATACATGAATATCACAGGGCTTACGCCACACATAACCAGTGCAAAGCGTGGGTGAACACTACGCGACAATTACACACAAAATGTGAGCTAGACCATAAGCTTCATGAGGACAGAAACCATCGGCTTCGTTCCTATTTTCCCAGCTTCTGGGGCTGGCAAATAGCAGGCACAGAACAATCCTGGCGGGTTAAGCTGCTAAAATCCAATGTGGAGAAGCTTTGTGTGGAAAGATGATAAATTAACTGGGGACACTCCATTATGATCACAATGAATTATGAAGGTATATAAAAAAAATCTGTTAAATAATCCTAATTGTCATGTGCTCCGTCCTATTGATATGGCCCAACAACTTCCAACCTTTCTTAGTGCTTATAAGGCAGCTCTTAATCTGAGAGAATTGGTCCATATCCCTGGGCAAAGACGTTGGGAGGGAAGGAAGTGAAACTTACATAAGGCAAAAATCATAGTAATTCTAAGATATTTCATTTTCATCCTAATTTACTCTCTTTCCAGAATGGACATTCTGAATAAGAGTAGTGAGAATTAAGGACTCACCTCTATCTGTATTAGGAATCCCCAGATCTACCGTAGGAATAGAACTTTCTGCGTGATCACTGTAGTATTCAATGAGACTTGCCTGTCCTGCCCAGGTCTGCTTTACAATGGGGACTGAAATGAGAGGAGTGACAGTCACTGGCACAGTTACATAAGGAAGCTTAGAATCTCAGAAGGGCAGCATTACCACCTATAAAGGAAGAGAACCATTATTTGTTGTTCTTCAGGTATTCTAACGTGCTTGCTTTTCCCACCCTGAGAAATATCAGGTTGTTTGTCAAGGGCAGCAGGTGGATAGAATCCTCTTCTTGAGACATTTTTAGTGTACCTTTAGAGCCCAATACTTCTCACTCCTGGTGACTCCACATTTCTCACATCCATGTAATGATACATTTTCTAGTCTGATAATACCGTTGTGTTTAATTTTCCTCTTTTCCCCATAGGCTATTTCATTTACTATTCACAACTGGATTTTTAAAATGCTTCTCAGAGGGGTGAGGAATAAAATTACCTCTACGGGATGGGAATATTCTTTGTTTCTGGCTGAGATGCAAAGCTCTCTCCCTTACAATGAGGGTAGGAGGCTTCTCAAACTACACCCTAAGAGAACCACGCAATCCTATGGAGGGCACGACCCTACCACTGAGAGTCACTGCACTGAATAGCCAACAGGCTTGTGTTGCACTTTTGAAAAGTGCGGAAGAAGTTAATATTGAGAACCACTACTGTATTTTTGACCTCTATCATTAACAGATAAATTTCTAATAAAATTTAAAAAAGAACACAGAAAACTTTCCAGGTTGTCTGTAATTCAGAGCTAACTTTAATCATCTCCTGTCTCCACCCTTGATGGAATTCTGCCTGATTATGTGACCTTAATTCACTTGGCCCAATATAGAAGTAATTATTTTCTTAGACACTTGTTTTTTAGTTACTGGCTGTGCATCTTTAAATTTTGAGAAGAGGTTTCTGTTTTTTAATAGAAAAAAAATCATCATATCTAGATTTTAAACCCTAGTAATTTATTAAGACTCTCCACCGCAAAGAATTTAAACCTTCAGGTCAGTATTGTGAGACTTTTATCAGATCATTTCTCTTTTTCCTTTTTCCCAGCCCAAATAAAAATGTATGCAAAAACTCCCAACCCAATGCCAAATCTAAGTGTCTGGCTATGCGTGTCAACAAACTCAAAGTCAGACAGCCGTTGTATATAAAATACCAAAGCACGCCATTTTATTCATTATTCGCCAGCTTTTAAGAAAGACCTATGAATTCTGGACATTTGTTATAATCTCTAAATTACCTATTGCAACCCACTAAATAACTTTTAGATCTTAAAATGTAATTCTTCTGCAATCAGAAAGGCAGAGATTTGCTCCTGTCAAAATAGACAACGATGCATAAATAATAGATAACATAATAGAGAAGATGCATAATAATAGATGCGGCTGCTTGGGTGGAGGGGGGCGGGTAGAAAAAAATCCCCTTCCGTTCTACTTTCAAGTTCCAGCACAATGAGAACCTTCACCTTGGCACTGCAGTGGCAGTTTGCTTTGCATGTCACAAGCAGAGGACTTACCCCGGAAAAGGGCTCCGGGCAGCTTGCAGCCGCTAAATGTTCACGCTTGGGTGAAATGTCCTCCCTTGCATGACTCTGGAAGAAGCTGTGAGGAGAGGTCAAGAATGTTCCTCAGTCCCCAGCACTCAGTGCTGCAAGCTGTGCAAAGTCTGCGTTCACGGTCCTCAGCCTTTAGCCCTCAGCTCCTGTCTGCTCGAGTAGCTTTATTAAACAGCACAGGTCTTTCTTCTTGGCTGATTTAAATGCTATTCAAATCAAGAGCGAGTCCTTTGCTGCACCTAACTACCTGCTTTCAGGTTTTGTTAGAAACTGCTGAAACAGAAATTTCACTGAAGGTAAGAATTACCTCACTCTCCAACACCTAGCACGGTGGCCGGGATGTAGCAGGTGCTCGATAAATAGTTGAATGAGGACTGAATTTTGTAGAAGTTCCAACAAAAGGCTTGGGGCCATTTGCGGAACTAGTGTTAAAGGAAGGCTTCACTCAAAAAGGCAAGCCATCATTTGGCACGAGACTGTTGCCACCATTTTAACATAGTAAGGTGTTACGGTTCTATTATCCCTAAAGCATTCAACAATTGTTATCGCCTGTCCCCTGATCATTATAACTCCTGAGGCATTTGTCGTATCTGGCAGCTGTAAAGAATTTAAAACTAAGGCTAAGTCTCCTGCAACCGCAGGTAAAGCCTTTATTTTCAACTGGGGCTGATTCCAAATTACCGGAAACTTCTAAAATACTGCTCTATTCTAAAATATTGGGCATTGTTTGAATTCTAGGTTGAATTCGTTCTATTTATAAGATATTCTATTTTGAGGTGCTATATCCCTAAAGATATTGAACTTAGAGAAAATAGTTGAATATAGTCACGTGATCCATTATCTCGTTTTCGATACAGAGAAGCCTGCTTTCTACCACCTAATAAAACACTAGTGAATGCCTCTTTCAAGAAGGTTTGCCACAAGATAACTTAAAATTGGAGCAAAGTAAAACTTTACTATTAAAAAAAACCCCACTGCACAGATGGCATAAACCTTCCACATGGCTTTACAGACTCGAAGCAGGAGGAGATGTGTCTCGCTACGAGGCACAGAACACACATTTTTACCCCCGGTGAATTTACTTGCAAAACTCCGATTCCAAGTGAAAAATGAACGAGACCCTGAAACCCCGTGCGAAAACCACCACACAATCAAACGTGAAGGACTCCTGATCTTAGGAAATCTGCTAGTTTCAACGGACAAATGGACCTTTCTTCTCTGTATGCACGTCCATGACAAGACCCTGACTGCTCCTCTCCCCTCAGGGGAGGGCTAGAGACACACACCCCAAGGGTGTGTTATCAGTCTTGCTTTGAAAGATGAGATATACGCAGAACTGAAAAGCAAGCCTCGCGGCTGCTCTCAAACAACAACATCTAAAACAGCCCGGAACCTCGCTATCTGTTCAACAGCCGGGGGGAGAGCCGGGGGGAGGGCAGCACCTGACTCCCGTCCTCTCTTTAATAATTAATCGAATCACACCATCCGGCGCAGCGTAGCCTTCTGTCTGGCTGCATTTTAATTCAAGCCTCGTGTTTTAAACGAGCAGAGCCTACCGCAGTACCCGGAAGCCTCTCTACTCGCAACGGCCAGCTACCATACGCTCCTTTCGATAAGTTTGTTCAGACTCGCCTCTTCTAGACAAGACGACTGCAGTAAAGATAATAGGGTGGGTGGCTGTTTTGTGTTTTCCGGTCTGAAAGGAAAAAAGTTTATTTTGAGGTGCTCACGAAGCTGTGAAAAGGAACTAAAGGCTGAGCAAACAGCAATTTTACCTCTTTAATCAGAGGAGGCTGCAGGAGGAGAGCATCTCACGACCCGCCACCTGATGAACCAACCAGTGGCTGCCACGAGACACTCAAGACACGCAGAGGAACGGCAGGGCCAAATGGTGCAAAGAAAGTTCTTTGCGTTTTCTGACAGCTCACGTCACCCAGTGGAGACACACATAACCCAAGAGGAAGTGAACAGGCAGAATATTAAAACTCCAGAGACCTTTTCCTTGCTTAAACATAATTTTACAGGCTATGCCTAATTTGCTTTATATAGTACTTTTAAAGTTTCTTTCAAACCCCACTAACTGCGTGCGTCTCAAGAGTGTGTTGCTATTTCGATGGTGTCAATATGTATTTCTTTCTTAAGCCAAAAGATAGAATATATTTTTGCTGTGTCCTAAGAATGCTTTATTTCATTTAAATCAAAATCCAGGCACAAAGCAGTTACATAAACGCTGGTTTCACTGTTAGGCCAAAAAGGTACAAGATGTAAAATAATTTCTTTTTAATTTTGGGACTTGCCTTTATTATCCATTCTCCATTGAGAATATAGAAAATGAGTTCAGTGTATATTTCCCTTGCCTTGACTGGAGCCTTGAAGAGAAAGTTCCATCCCTCATCCTGGATGTGGCCAACGTTATAAGGAGCTGGGGTGGGGGGCGTCGCTAGGGCCTGCTGCATCCAGGGCCAGGGCACCCACAAGTGAGAACCTGCCACCAGATACGTCACTAACAGTATAGCCGACTCTCGGTTTTCCAAAGATAAATATACAGTCTTATCTATGTTTTTCTTCCCCTTGTCGTTTGGCCTTTGTAACTTCACTGTTCCTACCACAAAGTGCACAGGGAAAGAAAAAAGAAAAAAACCCACCCCAGTCTATATATTCTGCTTTACTGTAGACTCTCATCCCTGTCCAAGCAGCTTGGTTTATCTTTTAGATCATCTGTGGATTTCAGTTCCTGGCTATCCCCATTGCTACTGAAAATAAAAAGCCTACTTTCCCACCTTCTGGCCAAGTCAAAAATGACCTTGAGCCTAGCAGAATGTCAAAATGAATATCAAATACTATTTATCAAGTGTTAAGACTGTAATACATCCAAGGAGATTACACTATAGCTGTGCTGTGGCAGAAAGAATTTGGGATTTGGAGCCAGAAAACCCGAGTCCCAGCTCTCCTACTCAATAGTCTACAAGAACGTGGGCCGGTTGCGTCTTGTCCCACACTCTAGATTTCTCTACGGTATCAAAGGAATAACAACATTAATTACCACATCATGTGGAATTGTCAATATGAACGCAGACGATAGAATGTACGTAAAAAACACGTCAGAAAACGCAGAAGAGGTCAGCAGAAGCAGTTACTATGGTGTTCTCAATGTATCTAATACGATTACTGCATAATTCTCTGGACCCACTGGTGGCTAGACTAGCCGCCCAAAAAGAGGAAAGGAGCCCCGTGGCCTAGCAGGCTCACTTCCATCAGGCAATAGGGACATCAAAGTCCCTAGCATCCTGCTGCCTTAGACCACCTTTTCAAACAAACATCCAAGTTTAAAGATGGCTTGCCACGGAAAGCCAACTGTGAAAGCCTCATGCTACCTTTTAAGTCTCAGGCTGCAGTGTCCTCGGATCCAAGTTCATAGCAGCCAATCAACGCATCCAGCTTTAGGAGGTTTGGTTTCAACGCTTCTAACAGGCTTTGAAGACTTGTCATTTTTAAAGACCTTTGACTTAAAATTCAAACATAAAAGCGTTTGACGGAGATCTGAAAAGATGACCTCAAGCTTATGCCAACAAGAAAGCAATAAACTAGATCATTCAAAACTATTAAGTTAGCAAACTTTTTTTTTTTTTCATTTCTGTAGAATATGAAAACTACAACAGGGATGGTCCCTAATTTTACTGCTTTACTGTCCGTTGAAAAATGTCTCAAAAGAGACTATGCCACCGTCCTTAACATCAATATTATGAAGGCAGTCACTACTCCCAAGTGCAGCTTCAAGATCAAATAATATCAATTTGAACATTTCTGCTGGCTTAAAACAAATAAATAAACAAAGCAGTCGCCTCATTCATTTCCTTTGATAATTTTTTGTAAGATATGTCAAAAATTGTCCCCAAAAGCCCTTCCTGATTTTCAAAAAGGAAAAAGGGTATTAAATCTAGGTTAAATTTGTGAATCATGAAAATGTTGACACTATGTTGATTTTTAATAGCCTTTAGGACTCCTTGCATAATGAGTGCATATATTAGGCCGATTTAATAGGACCTGGCACTTTATGTGGCTATTTTAGGTAAACATGAACGTTTATAGTTATGTACTTTTAAGAAACTGTTCATCATAACCAGATTTTAATTAATGTCAATATCTTAAACAATACTTGAATTCCAAATAATGATATTCTTTTATTTGGGAAATGTTCCCCTTTAAAACATAATTTGTAAGAATCATATTATCAAATAAATTATATAAATGAACTTCCCCCATAGCTTCAATCCCATGAAAACGACAGCTGGTTTAGAAATCTCTTCTACATAAATATCACACTCTTCATGAAATCGACAGTCTTTTCATGGAAAAAAATTAAAATATATGCTAAAATTAGAAAATGCAAAAGACTGTCTAATTTTCAATTTCAGAAAAGTGCAGCTTGAAATAAGGCGAAAAAAGAAAAAAATTATGTCTACTTATATTTAGGGTGGGCTTTTGCTTTTACATTATCACCATAACTTAGTAGAATTCTGTAATGACACCAAAAACTTGAATAAAAACAACATTCGTCTGCATGCCAAGATTTCCTTAAGAAGGGACCACTGTGTATAAGCCACCTGCTGTCTTTTCCGTAACATAATCTTCTCGTGAGCACATACGTATCTTACTTTGAAAGTTCCAATGTGTGCATCCAACAGAAATGTAAAAAGAAGGATTAGTCTCCAAGAAAACATCCTTCACTGGCATTCTCTCACCTTGAAGTCCCCTCTAACATTCTTCATACAGTTCAGAGACAGAGCATGGACAAAATAGGACGTTATTCTGCAAAATGGATTGTTATTCACACATTGTGTCCGAGATTACCACAGCTGAGATTTCCCATTTCCAATTTAAAACACTGCTCTGAACAGTATTCAGAAGGGCTAGGAACACTCATGTTTCAATACAAAACTATCCTTTCTAATTGATCTTGGTGACTGAAATGGTATGATGAGGAGTACTAATTAAATAACTGCTTTTCACTTCGATATATGTGTTCATTCTCCCTTTCTTGAGTTTGTATCTGGTCTGGACTTTTTTTTTAAAGGCAGCTTGGATTTTAAAAGTTCAATAAAAATGAATGACACAAAACCTACTTCTATCACCATGAAATTTCTTGCATGTTTTTACTGCGAAAAATATATCCTCTTTCTTCACTGGATGTCCCTAAAAGACAAGAAAACATATATGCACATATGAGTCTATGTTATATGAACATCCACATTCACACCCATGCCAGATATCACATGCTATGGAGGTGAAATGCACCGACGTCAAGGATATCAAACCTGTTTCCAGGGTTCAGTTTTAGGGAAAAACAGGAACTGTAGTTGAGCTGACAAGGCCTCTGACGTCAGCCAGACCTGGGCCCAAATCCCAGACTGCCCTATACACACTGTGTCACCCAGACAACAGTCTTCAGCTCTCAACTCAGTCGGCTCATTTAGAAAATGGTCAGAATAGCTACCAGTCAAGCTGCTTTTATTACTCCATTTATTAAGCACATTATAGCTGCCCAATAAATGTTAGTCACCTTCCCTTTCCTCTTCCCAGCTGGTGAAGATTTTGACAAAGGGAGAGAAGCAGGAGGATGTGTTAGTGTAAAACAGGAGCTGACTCCCTTCTGTGGGCTGGTCTTACTTTGATGTTGGAAGTATTTTTATGGGCCCTGTATTATCCACCCAAGTCTAGGCTACAGCAACATCCTGTCCTCTGCCAAAGGCAGGACTACTTCAAACACTTGTGGGGGGGGGGGGTGGGGAGGGCAATAACAGAGCCCTGAGCTGGCCCAGCCCAAGCTGACCACTCAAATGAAAGGGAGCACACAGGCAGACTGTGGCCAGCCTACACTCAAGGCCAGGGACTGCTTCGTGGGGGTCTTCTGAGCCCTTTATTATCTCTCTTAGGCCTTTAATATTCAGTCATGACTCAAACATCATTTGAGGGTTTAGAGTGACATCTAAGCACAGCTTTGGCATGTCACTCAAGGCACTAGGAGGCTGACCCCACCAAATTACCTAAAAGAGCATTAAAGAACAAGCAAACATCATGTCTAGAAAGACAGGCTTTTCCCCTCAGGGACTGAACAAACATTACAGATTCTTCCCCATTACTGCAGTGTGTGTGTGTGTGTGTGTGTGTGTGTGTGTGTGTGTGTGTACCTATAAGTCATCTTTGAAAATGTAACACACAGACTTCCATATGACTGACTTGGGAAGAACAGACAACAATTGAGGATGATGCATATATTTTCCTTTATGAGGAAGAATTCAACAACCTAGTGAATTTCAGGGGTCTTCAGGCTCATCCTGGGGACTGAACCAAGGGTATGTCCATAACAAGTCAGTTCATTCTGAAAGTTCTGAACAGTCTCAGGTGAGATCAAATCAAGGTCTCCAGCCAAGAGGAGATGGGCTTGAGGAAAAGGCTTAGGTATTAACAGGAAACGTTTGAAATCACCCTTCTAGGAATATCCTAGTAGATATTCCAGTAGACACATGCTGTATCATCAAGAGAAATGACGGGCGCCTGGGTGGCGCAGTCGGTTGGGCATCCGACTTCAGCCAGGTCACGATCTCGCGGTCCGTGAGTTCGAGCCCCGCGTCGGGCTCTGGGCTGATGGCTCAGAGCCTGGAGCCTGTTTCCGATTCTGTGTCTCCCTCTCTCTCTGCCCCTCCCCGTTCATGCTCTGTCTCTCTCTGTCCCAAAAATAAATAAACGTTGGAAAAAAAAAAAAAAAAAAAAAGAGAGAAATGACTCCAGGCGCGCTAACTCTAAAGAGCTGTGGCAGGCAGTTCTGCACAAAGGCTCCGGAATGAGTCTGTGCGGTCACAGTTCCCACTCCCCCTCCCCAAGACGCGCTGTGTGACCTTGAACAAGTACTTCTCAGTACGTTTCTCTTCTCGTGCGTAAAACAGGGTAACAACAGTGCTTACCTTATAGGGCTGTTATTAGTAGAAACATGATATGTAGTTTTTACCTGGCACATAACAAATGTTGGGGTCTTTTCAATATACAGGGAAAGTGCTAGACAACATCACGCACAGCATGCAGATTTTCCTTTGATATGCAAGAAAGTCTTTCTTCTATTACTTACACAAAGTGGTAGGAAAGAATGGAACGTGGTAGCACAGTAGGCATTCACAGCGTCTGTACAAAACTCGGGCACCGAAGTAAGGGGACGCCCATCCCCTTTGTCCCAGATGTAGAGCGCAATCTGTGAGGACAGGAGACAGCAATGGATGACGGAACTCAGCCAACACCACGACTGTTAGCACGAAATCTCTCAAGGGAAAGCAGACCACCTCTTCTACAGAGCATTGAGACTGAACCATATCAACCTGTCAATATTCAACAGATTTCTTTTTTTTTTTTACTTACAAAAATAGTCATCTCAGGTGGGCCAATCTAATCTTTTATTGACAGGAATCCACACTCTGACCACCAAACAATTCCAAAGTCGTCATAAGCAACTGCAGGGAAGTTATTTTAGGGTCTGTCAAATACTGCCGTGAAAGATGAAAGAAAATATAACTGGGAGTCTGTTTTTCTACAGTATGGTAATTATATACCTTGACTAACCAACTTGTTGAAAACATCTAAAACTGTTGGATAAGATATCTTCAAAATGATTTTAAATGGATTGCTAAATTGCCACAAAAGTATGGAACTTGTGAGGATAAACATGCAAAAGGAAGAGCCTGGGGATAAGGACAAGAAGGGTAATTTTCCTCAGTAGGTAGAGGACTCTGGTGATGCGGTTTCTGGTAGGAGTTAAAAAAAATAAAGACTATGATGCAGCTAAGGTGGGAGGTATCTGAGAGCAAACCCCACTATAAAGCTAGGACTCTGGGGGCGCCTGGGTGGCTCAGTCAGTTAAGCGTCCGACTTCAGCTCAGGTCACGATCTCGCGGTCCGTGAGTTCGAGCCCCGCGTCGGGCTCTGGGCTGATGGCTCAGAGCCTGGAGCCTGCTTCCGATTCTGTGTCTCCCTCTCTCTCTGCCCCTCCCCTGTTCATGCTCTGTCTCTCTCTGTCTCAAAAATAAATAAAACGTTAAAAAAAAAAATTTTTTTTTAAATAAAAAAAATAAATAAATAAAGCTAGGACTTTGGAGCTAGATGGAGGGGAAAAACCATTTCCAGATCTCCTTTGAGATCCTGTCATCAAATCCCAAGCTTCCCTAATTTGTGCCACCAGTGTGGGTCAAAACACTTCAAACAGTAATTTACAGCGGTCAGTAGAACCCTCTAGCAGCAGGAAAAGCAAATGCAAATCATTCCCGGGGAACCCACACCCTTAACGTAGGACTCTAAGGATTACCACAGATATGGTTCCAAGCAAGACTGCTCAGAGGAAAATCATAAAAAGCACATAAGACATGAGCTGATGACCCAGAGCCAGGAGACAAACCTTAATCAGACCAAAAAGACTGCAGGTCTTGGAATTATCAAACATAGATTACACAATTACTGTGTTGAATATATTTTCATAAAGAAGTAAAAACTTTCACACGTCAGCAAAAAATGTGTTTAACGATCATATAAAATAAGCAAATTTGAAAAAGAAAAGGACTAAAACTTTTAAAAATAAAAAAACAATTGAAATGAAAAATATAATGGTTAGGATAAGTAGTATATTAAACACAGGTGAATAAAAAAATTAGGGAATTAGGGGCACCTGGGTGGCTCAGTAAGTTAAGCATAGGCCTTTGGCTCGGGTCATGACCTCGCGGCTCGTGGGTTCGAACTTGGCATCGGGCTCTGTGCTGACGGGGCAGAGCCTGCTTGGGATCCTCTGTTTCTCTCCTCTCTGCCCCTACCCTGCTTGTGCTCTCTCTCTCTCTCACAATAAATTTAAAAAAATTAAGGAACTAAAAGATGAAGGTCCCCAAATTATCTGAAATAGCACAGCAGAAACAGAGGGGGGGAAACATAAGACAAAAGTTCAGAGAGCTAGCCCAGATCCAGGAGGCGATAGCAGACAGAATGGGGATAAGAACATACTTGAAAAGACAATGGCTATGAATCTCCAAAATTACATAAGGGTCAAAGAATCCCAAGCAAGATTTTTTTTTTTTTTTAAGTCTACATCTAGACATCTCATAGTGAAACTGCAGAATGCCAAAGACAAAGGAACAATCTTAAAAGCAGGCAAAGACAAAGGCAGATTACCTACAAAGAAGCCACATGAGACTGATGTTTATTTCCCACAGCAATTGCCACAGCAATAACAGAAAAGCCAGAACACAGTGCAGTGACCCCACTGTGATGAGAGAAAAGGACAGACAACCTACGATGGTAAACACAAGGTAACTATGTTTCAAGAACAAAGCTGACATAAGTGTTTCGTTCATTTGTTGTTAAGTAGGCTTCAAACCCAGCGTGGAGCCCAACGCAGGGCTTGAACTCACAACCCTGGGATCAAGACCTGAGCTGAGATCAAGAGTCAGATGCCAACTGAACCGCCCAGGTGCCCCAATGGAAGTGTTTTTAAGGGAAAAAAATGAGAATTTATGACCTATTAGAAATTCTGAAGGACATGCCTCAGCAAGAATAAAAATGATCCCAGCAAATACATAATTAAGCTCATACAAATGTTAACTACGCAAAGATAATATTTGAGGGTTAAAAAGATGCTAGACAACAAAAAGTATCTAAATCGTGAGGGGGATAATCAGAGTTCAATTATTCTAAGTCCCCTGAATTTTTTTTTAGGTGATCAACTAGCCATTATTAAGAATGCATGTTAAAATATTTAAATGAAGGTACAGTAAGGCAAGGTAAGTACCAGTAAGGTACAGATACAGAGACTGAACTTCCAAAATAGCAGAGAAGGACAAAATGGGAAAAGAAACAACAAAAAAAAGACATTTTAATTTTTTTAATGTTTATTTTTGAGAGAGAGAGAGAGAGCACAAGCAAGTGAAGGGCAGGGAGAGGGGGGCACAGAGGATCTGAAGCAGGCTCTGTGCTGACAGCATAGAGCCTGATGCAGGGTTTGAACTCACGAACTGTGAGAACGTGACCTGAAGTCGGAAACAACTGACTGAGCCAGCCAGGTGCCCCAGAAAGTAAGGAAGTTTTTAAAATGAGCCAGATAAAATGAGGGGCAAGGGATAAAACGAAGTGTTGGGAATCAATTCAAATATAATGGTAATCATGTTCAGTGTAAATGTAAATTTGCTACCTGATTTAAAGACAAAGACTGGCAAACTGGAAGAGAGAGAGGAAAAAAAAGATATGTCCTTTTTAAGAAAAAGACCTCTATGCTGAGCATGGAGCCTGCTTAACATTCTCTCTCTCTCCCTCTGCCCCTTTTTCAGCTCACATGTGCACATGCTCTGTCTCTGTCAATCAATCAATAAGGACATAAAGGGGCTGTAAGAAAAAGATAAGAGAGAATTATGAACCACACACCAAAAGAAAGCTGGTAAAGAAATATTCCTAACATTAAATACACATTTAATTCACATTAGGGCAAAGAGCATCACAAGAGATAAAGGTAAATTCGTAAGAAGACATAATGATTGTAAGCCTGTATGCATTGAGTTAACAGACTCTCAGAGTATAAAAGGCAAAAGCTGGCAGTTACAAGAGGAGACACTGGCAAATCCACCATTATAATGGAAGATTTTCTCATTCCTCCCTTAATAAATGACAGATCAAGCAGAGAAAAGTAGAAAGAAGGAAAGGAGGAAGGAAGATTAACCTCTTAGATTAAACCTACTTCTCCTTTAATCTAATAAAGAGAATATTACACCCCCCCCCCCAAATTATAGCATATACACCTTTTACTTCACTTATGAAAAGGAAACATGAACTAGGCCATAAAGCAAACCTAAAAATATTTCTATAGACCACAACAATACCATGTTAGAAGTAGTAACAAGACACAATAACAACACACACTGATATGTTGGGTCACAATGAACAATGTATTTTTTAATTTTTTTTTTCAACGTTTTTATTTATTTTTGGGACAGAGAGAGACAGAGCATGAACGGGGGAGGGGCAGAGAGAGAAGGAGACACAGAATCGGAAACAGGCTCCAGGCTCCGAGCCATCAGCCCAGAGCCCGACGCGGGGCTTGAACTCACGGACCGCGAGATCGTGACCTGGCTGAAGTCGGACGCTCAACCGACTGCGCCACCCAGGCGCCCCGAACAATGTATTTTTTAAAGTGGGTCACAGTCAAAAAAAAAAAAAGTTAAAGGGCCTCTGCCCTTGAGAAACACCTGCAGAGGATTGCCCTAACACACATCCAAAATGCTCATAGAAGTAATGATTATAGTAGCAGAAAAGTCATGGCAATCCAGAAGCCCACCACCAGGAGAATGGATAAGTAAACTGATATAGTCATAGGAGAGACTACTGCAGGAAGTGAAAATAAGTTCAGTAGGGCTGCACGCAGCAACACGGATGAGTTTCAAGTCAGAACAATACTCACGGTGCAATTCTGTTTACATGAAGTCCAGAAGGAAACAAAACTGCATGATATGGGGGCACCCGAGTGGCTCAGTCAGTTAAGCGCCCGACTTCAGCTCAGGTCATGATCTCCCAGTTCTTGAGTTCAAGCCCCACATCGGGCCCTGTGCTGACAGCTCAGAGCCTGGAACCTGCTTGGGATTCTGGGTCTCCCTCTCTCTCTGCCCCTCCCTCTCTCACACTCCATGCCCCTCTCTCTCTCTCTCTCTCTTTCAAAAATAAACAAACACTAAAAAAACTGCATAATATGTTATTCAGAGATACAGTCATATGATGAAAACTATGAAGAAAAGGAAGAGAGAATTCAAGAAAGTGTTTAACTAGTGAGAATGAAGGGGACACAGGAAAGCTGCATTCAGGTAGTCTCAAAGCGACTGATGACGGGCTAGCTCTTAAGCCAGGTGGTGGGCTTTTAGATATTGTGACTGATCTTCATACCTTTCACATGGGTTAGAAATATTTTCTGTGTGTGCTTAATTTTTAATAGATTCCTGAACCTGGGTATCTATACCAAAGTTGACTTTTCATTAAAAATATCTAGGTAGGCCTGCACTTTCAATTAATCGTTCTTTCCTTTCTATGGGAGAAAAGAATGATTTTTTTACATGTATGTTTCTCCTCAAATAGGCTATTTCATCACATTCAAACACCTGAGAAGGTAAGGTGCTGCGAGTGCCCTTATTTGCTCCTGGCAGCTTGCCAGGAGCACATGTCAAGGTTGACCCCACCGTCCCAAGTACAGATTCCTGCAGAGGGAAAGGTGGGGCCGTTTTAGGCAGTGAGATGCGCCTGTGAATGAAACCCACAAAGAAACCTTCTTAACAATGATTCAGGAATGATTCATGATGGGACCCCTGCATCTAGGACGACGGGTCACAGATGTCCACTAGATGCCAGGGGTGCTGGGGTCCATCCAGGCTGGCATGCCGCAGCTGCCTGCTTAGGGCCAACTGCCTCAGTTCTGCCCCAGAGGGCCAAGGACAGGGACACGACCGAGGCATATGTACGACCAAAGCGCCGAATAAGACCAAAGGTACTTTTGCGACATTTGTGCATGTTTTTAGAAATCCGCCTCTGCACTCATCCACCTAGCTTTAAAAAAAAAAAAAAAAAAAATCAAGAATCACAGATGCAACCTTTTCCACTGTTCCTTCTCCACCTACGTGATGAAAGTGAGTTTAAAGAGAAAGACCTAATTTGCTGGAGAAGAATTACCTTGGTGGGGAGAAAATGTATAAATGCATTGGGAAGGGATGCGCTGGTAGGGAATCAAAAACACCTTTTATAGCAAAACACGTGGATTCTCAGTTGCTACAACTTTTAAAAAAGAAAACAAGACGTACCTCATGTTTTAAATCTATTGTGAAGTCGGATTTCAGGGATTCACTCCTTAACCTCTTGGTAAGCCTAGAAAACAGATACAATTTGAGGCCGTTTTCTTTTTTGTAATCAGAAGAAGCATCGAACAAGAATAACACATTCTCGAGACCTTCTAATGTTTGAAAACAGATACAAGTACACACTGTAACATAAAATTAAGAGTTTCACATTCCCTTGAGGCAAAGCACTTGTGGAAATGGAATTATTTGTTGACCAGGAAACGAACACAAGCCTTTTTGCAAATGGAACATTCATTGTTTCAACATCTGGCAAATAACGTAAAATACACTATAATAAACTAAATGCCTTAAAAACAAAGCCACAGGGGCGCCTGGGTGGCGCAGTCGGTTAAGCGTCCGACTTCAGCCAGGTCACGATCTCGTGGTCCGTGAGTTCGAGCCCCGCGTCAGGCTCTGGGCTGATGGCTCAGAGCCTGGAGCCTGTTTCTGATTCTGTGTCTCCCTCTCTCTCTGCCCCTCCCCCGTTCATGCTTTGTCTCTCTCTGTCCCCCAAAAAATAAATAAAACGTTGAAAAAAAAAATTAAAAAAAAAAAAAAAAACAAAGCCACAAAGTTTGGTGACTCCTGATAATCTTGACACCAAATACTGACAGAGAAGAGAACAGAAAAGAAAAAAAAAACAAACAAAAAAAAAAAACTTGCATGACAGAGAAACAAAAGTTGCTACTTTTCAGTCTCCTTCTTTTAATAACCCAAAGGAACTACAGTTTATGGAGTTTTTAGGGGGGAGAGAGAATGTGGTTTCAGGAAAGGAGAAAAAAAAAAACCATTTCCAGTCCCTTTCTTGGTTAAAGGGTTAAAGAAATCTTCAGCAGTTCTTTCGGTGCAGATGAGAGCACCGCCGGTGCCCAGCTTCCCAGTACCGACCCAGCACTGTACCCACCCCCCCCCAGTGCACACCTGCCCACGCCTCTCCTGCTGAACATCTGCCTAGCACACCCACACCCAAACCTTACCTGGCAAACCTTTCTTCCAGATCAAACTCAAGGGCACTTTCTCTGCAGAACTTTGCCAGACTTGCCCACCAGCATAAGTGGAAACTTCCTTTGCTCCCAGAATAGGAAGGAAGCTCCATTACTTTGATCACATGTGCGACATCCTGTTGTGTGTAAGTCCCCTTCTGTGCCACAGCTTCTTTGTATGGCCAGCACCGCCCGCCCACCATGCCTGGCCAAAAGAAGCACTCGGGGAGCTGCCTGAATGAATGAGGGCAAGATATGCTTTGATTCCAAGCTGGTGGGACGGAATTCCGTACGTAACCAAGCCGCTGAAATACATACGGTTCTGTATTTGTGACAGGGCTAGAGACTAGACCATCAGTCTCAATTACAACCCCCCTAACACATATTTTAACTGGAGAGAAATCACAGTGATTTTTAAAGGAAAAGTAGTAATAAGTGTCAAAACTCTGTACTGAGTTTTCAGCCTCATTGAGCCACAAAGATTTCTTTAAAAATTTACTTCTAACTCGAGGAAAGATAAAGAAGGACACAGGTTATAATTTATGTTTAGTATTAAAGCATTTGTCTCAGGGTGGATACTAATGCAGCTCGGCAGCAGATAGCTCCAAAAGCAGCCCGCGGAATCTCGGTCACATTCCTGTGCAATTCCTGCCCACAGACTTGTCAATAGGAGTGGGTGAGGACACGTACAGAGACAGTGTTCTCAGATACACCCCCGATAGACAGTGAGAGAGAAAATTCTGCCCTGGCAAGGGATCTTGTCCAGTCTGATTTCTGCTCAGTTCGAGCCAGTTTTTAACTTTGGAATCTGGACTCCTGCTAAGTGCCTCCAAACTCTGATCAGATCACCTTCATACCTGGGCTCACTGCCACAGGCAAGGGACACAGAATTGTGATAGGAACCAAATGGCATGTGACATCCATTGTTAGATGGCCATGCATGACAAGCCCCTTCTTACTAGACAATAAGTACCTCCGACTTGTTACCCTCAACATGCTCTCTACTTTTTTGACTTTTCAAGTTTCTTTCTCATTCCATTCTTGAAAATCTGTATTTGGGGGAAATCTCAGAGAGGCAAAACTTGAAGACCACTGATGGAATTTCTTTAAGATGAACACTGACTAATCTGAGGGTAAACAGATATATATACATTTTTTTTGTTTTTTTTGCTTGTTTGTTTATTTATTTAGAGAGAAAGAGCACGAGCAGGGGAGGCGCAGAGAGAGAGGGCGAAGAGAGAATCCCCAGCAGGCTCCGCAATGACAAGATTATGACCTGAGCCAAAACCAAGAGCCGGACGCTCAACCTACTAAGCCACCCAGGCACCCTGTATACTGACATTCTGTGGCTACGTCTAGCAGCCCGTGGAGTCTACCATAACCTTAAGTGATGGTTACCTCAACATCACCAACTTCATGTCAATGAGTCGGTCTCGTGAGCCTAAGTCGGTCACCTTGAAAACATGGTCAAGTCCTAAAAGTGTGCAAGGCGTTCACCTAACTTAAAAGGCAAGTCCTAAAATGGGAACTAGGTTTCACTTTTCTATACAAGACAGCACAAGGGTTTTCCAAATGCTAAGTGCAGTGACCAACAATACCAGGAAAAAAAAAAACAATTAAGGGCAGAAATTCCAATTACTTTGATAAAATATTTCCTCATTAAATATTCAGTTCCTGGAAAATAGGACATTTGATATTCAGCTTGCCTATTTTTAGAAGGCGTTAAGTCATGTCCCAATAATACAGCTCTAAAGACACAACCACCTAGACTGGAAATTTGCAACAGACAGAGGGCCTCTTCAACTTCAAGTTCCTAGCTGACTTTTACAGTCCCATTCGTGAGCTAGTCAAAAGAGCAAACTATTGAAGGAAATCTAGGTAAGTTTTACTGGTGGAAAAACAACAGGAAAAAACAGTAACAGTGTTCTGTAAAAACACCTATTTGAAAAGATCGTCTTATTGTAAATGTCTCCAAAACTGCAAGTACTTTTTTATCGATGCTATTGTTAGAAGATCACACAGACGGATTACCAGGAAATGTTAGGCAGTGTTAATCCAAAACTCACTAACGTGGGATTACTAGGGCAAATGTTTTTGGTGGGAAATAGTCTATAAAAGTGTGTGTCGTAAAATGTTTTTAAGTAACCAGTTTTTCTGATGACTGGAGTAGGAGAAATACTTAAGCAACGGTTAACAGTTGCCCTACCTACCGAGTGGGCCATAAAGTCAAGAAAAGGAGACAAAAGGTAGGGGGGGCGACTTCAGTTAAGCGTCTGACTTCAGCTCAGACCATGATCTCATGGTTTGTGGGTTTGAGCTCCGTGTCAGGATCTGTGCTGACAGCTCAGAGCCTAGAGCCTACTTCAGATTGTGCGTCTCCTTCTCCCTCTGCCTCTCTCCTGCTCTCTCTTTCTCTCTCAAAAATAAATAAACCTTAAAAATTAAAATTTAAGGGGCGCCTGGGTGGCACAGTCGGTTAAGCGTCCGACTTCAGCCAGGTCACGATCTCACGGTCCGGGAGTTCGAGCCCCGCATCAGGCTCTGGGCTGATGGCTCAGAGCCTGGAGCCTGTTTCCGATTCTGTGTCTCCCTCTCTCTCTGCCCCTCCCCCGTTCATGCTCTGTCTCTCTCTGTCCCAAAAATAAATAAACGTTGAAAAAAAAAATTTAATAAAAAAAAAAATAATAAAATTAAAAAAAAAGGAGACTCCTGTAGCGGGCACTGTTGATTGCCTACACAATATAGGAGCTTCCTCTTCCTTCTTCCTAAGAGACTTCTCATTTTGATTAAATTATTGAGCCCTATAAATGGGCGCCAGGGTCAGAATTTGTTTGATCCCAACCAAAGCACTGAAATTCCCTGCAACCATTAATGGTCCAGGAGTTGGTACATGCCTAAAGTTGACCCCACCAACTGCGAGCAGACAAGATCCAACTAGAGACTGAAGATAAGCACTTACATTCCATGGTTAGAGAGCTTCTTCACTGCTGAACATAAGATATATACACAGAAAGCCCTTTTTGCCTTGAAAATCAACAAAGGGAACCAGATTTAGGATGAACTGATGATGTATGTGGTTTCAGGATGCTGTGTA
Organism: Leopardus geoffroyi; assembly: GCF_018350155.1. Classification (NCBI taxonomy): domain Eukaryota; kingdom Metazoa; phylum Chordata; class Mammalia; order Carnivora; family Felidae; genus Leopardus; species Leopardus geoffroyi. The sequence continues at coordinate 10,384,311 of NC_059326.1, read as the reverse complement.
CTGAGCATGAGAGAGACAGAACCAGCGTCCTCAATAACAGGGCAGAACCCCTACATCGGCCAACATAGACCTCACCTTCCAGTTACAGTAACGATATCTTCTTAATCCAGCCTGCTAACTAATATAGTTTCTAATAACAGGGAGAAACAGCACATTAGCTTTGGAACTGGAGAAAACAACTGGGAAGATCCAATTTTGCAGCCAGTGGGGCTCGTTGATACTTTATGCCTCTTTTAGTTCTAAGAATAATACCGGGTTCTTAAAGAACGTATAGAATCTCCTATGAGAAAACCATTTCTAAATAGATCTTGGCCACAGGACAGTTGCTATGCTAGATGGGTTACATTATATTTTGTTTGATTACTTGCCTGCATCCCAAGAGAAAGGAAGTATGGTAGAAGACACCACTATGGTAGAGCCCACATTTTTGTTTTGTTTTTGTTGGCAGGGGAAAGGGAGGGGAGGCACACCAAAGACCATGGACGTTAATTAACTACAAACATTGTGCAGCTTGTTGGCAATCGTTCAGCGTTGTAAAAGCAGACGACACGGAATGCAGAAGGCTGACTGGTGCCTTACTCCTCTATCATGCCAGAGTTACGGGGGAAGGGCTGGACATTTCCTGAACTCGAACAAAAGACCAGCCTTTTGGCCCCAATTCCCTTAGCCGCAGTTCCTTACATACCCCACTGCAGTGGGGCCCTCGGTACTCAGAGTAAGCTGCCACTTGCCAATAGATGTTTTCAGCGACTTCGGAAAGAGGACGAGAGAAGCACGTGCCCGTGGGACCACCTCCACAGAACACCAGGTCATCCATAACATAGTCTCCCCTTAATAAGACCAGTATCTTGGCTAGCGCAGAACCTGGAGCACCGGTTCGCAAAGGCCCTGGCAGTGAGTCAGTGGTGAGCATGAGGTAGTTATGAGCGTAAGCCAGGGCCAACAGAACCTGCCAGGGCTTTGGCTGCCTCTACATCTTATAAGCAGTGAAGCCAGACGGCAGAATTCATAGACCCAAGAGGTTTTGAAGAACAGGTTATGCTTTATTGCCTGCATGGCAAGCAAGGAGTTGGGCTAACTGGTCCTTTAAGAGGATTCTAGGAGTCAAAGATGGTGCAAAACACAGACTACTTTCACTCACGTGGTTTAAAAGTAAGTCAAAAGGAAAGCAATACTTGGGGCGCCTGGGTGGCTCAGTCGGCTAGGCGTCCCACTTCGGCTCGGCTCGTGATCTCGCAGGTTGCGGGTTCAGGCCCTGCGTCGGGCTCTGTGCTGACAGCTCAGAGCCTGGAGCCTGCTTCAGATTCCGTGTCTGCCCCTTCCACGCTCATGCTCTCTCTCTCTCAGTAATAAATAAACGTTGAAAGAAATTTAAAAATTTAAGAAAAAAGAAAAAAGGAAAGCAGTACTTAACAGTTATCGATTACATCTAACTCAGGAAAAGGTGACGTGCATTCCGTATCAAGGCACCACCAAGGTCCCTGCTAGATGGGGGAGGGAAAGAAAGTGAAACTATAAACTACCGGATTTGTTTCCCAGATGAGTGGCTTCCTGGATCGGAAGGGAGATATGAGGAGAGGGTTATACGGGCTTCAGAGAGATGGTTACAGCCCGGGCTTGCTGCCCAGGGTCACAGGTCTCTGGGTTTCTCTCCAGCCCTGGGAGAAGAGTGTGGCGTCTGCGCTCGGAACAGTGCACCGCACAGGACAGGGTCAGCTGTACTTGTCCCTCTCTCGGGGGACTTGGCCCTCCAGGAAAGAGAAGACGACAGACTGACGAAGAGCTTCTGAGTCACAAGTCGGAGAAACCACAGCCACCAGAACTTCTGGAGAGAAGGCAGCCCCCGTAGTTCCAGGCTCTGAAGCCACAGGGTGAGGACAGACCCAGAGGAAGGCGACTGCCGGGGCGAAGAGTCCCGAAGGCCCAAGGAACGGCCGAGGGGCTGCGGTGTGCCACTCGTGGCTCCAGAGAGTCCAGACAGAACACAGGGAGCTGAACTGGGCCCAAACACAGGGCTGCAGGACATACTGGGAGAAGAGTGTCCTAGGGGCTCCCACTCGTCACAGCAGCAAACCCAAGCTGAATGAATTTGACAATAAAGATGACCCTGGGCCGCTGAAACGCAGTATTTTCCCCTCACCCCTGCAGAGAGCGGAGAGCAGAGCCAGGCCAACCAGTGCAGGGTGAGAAGGAAATGACAACTCTCTCTTCTCGTTGCCCCTCCCCTCCTGCCCAGGCCCTCCAAGAATGGGGCCGGGAAAACGTATGAGCCCTCCTAGGCATGCCTGGCACAGGCTGGGGGCAGGGCGTCCTTGCCCGAGAGTCTCAGGACGGGTCTATGGGTCACGCGTTTTAGTCGGAGATAACAGAATCCACTCTGGCCAGTTTGGGCACAAAGTGCACTTATTAATGCATATAGTTGGCTGAATTACTGGACAGTCTGAATAGAGAGGCTCTAGGCTGAGATCCCCAGGACAACCTCCAGATTTATACTCCAGAAATGGGTCGTCAAGGAGCTGGGGCCTCTGCCACCGTCAGGAAGTACCATCTCGGCTGCCAGCCCCCAAAGGACTCCTCTTCTGTCATGACCTCTCAAGCCAAATGGACCACCAGGCACCGTCTCCTTCCCCATATGACTGAGTGCATCTGCCTAATGGAGGCCATCTCACTTGGCTGCTCTCTAGCAGCAAGAAAGGCTACACAACATGGAAGTTTTGTTGTTACTGTCCCTTTGCGGATTCTACATTGGGAAGGAGGGTCTTACATCGTTAAAAAACAAAACAAAAGGGGCGCCTGGGTGGCGCAGTCGGTTAAGCGTCCGACTTCAGCCAGGTCACAATCTCGCGGTCTGTGAGTTCGAGCCCCGCGTCAGGCTCTGGGCTGATGGCTCAGAGCCTGGAGCCTGTTTCCGATTCTGTGTCTCCCTCTCTCTCTCTGCCCCTCCCCCGTTCATGCTCTGTCTCTCTCTCTGTCCCAAAAATAAATAAACGTTGAAAAAAAAAAAAAAAAAATTAAAAAAAAAAAAAACAAAAAAAAAACAAAACACTTTCCAATGTCAAGGGAGTAGTCACCAAGTGTTGGCCAGCCACAAATGAGAAGGTAGGACTACCGTGCCTACCCAGCCCACATCCACCACGGGCTCAAAAGGTTTCTGAGACTCTGAACCCTAGAAACAACACGCCCAACGTAAGAAATAACAGAAACCCTCCATCTTTGAAGATACAAAGGCCACAACCGCTTTACCAACTTTCTCTTCCCTAAAGAACAAAAAACACATAATAATTAATCGGAAGCATTCAAATTAAAAGCCTGTCAACAGTCATGGTTCTCCTGAATTACAACTTAATTATCTTTCCTTTTCACCTTGAAAAAAAAGCATTATTGTGATTATACACACAAATATCTGGGCCCGAATAGCTATGGAGCCTCTGATTAAGTGTCCCTCTTGCCTGGCCCATGTTTAAACGTGTGTACCGACGCACATAATCTGTCATCAGCTCCCACCCCCGGGCAATGTTACTGATTCATCTTCTTCCTGACAATCAAAATCACATCTGTAGCTAACCAGATCCATTAATAATAGTAATAACCCCTCTGGGTGTAGAGTTCTCAGAGTACTTATGTGCCCTCCCTTGGTCCCACAATTTATTATTCACCTTATTTTGCAGGTGAGGAAGAGGAAATAAGGAAGGGGTGAGTCATCAGTCTGAGGGCACTAGTAAGTGACAGAGCAGAAGCAAGAACCTCAAGGTTCCTCAGGCTCCTGTTCCAGGTCCTCCCGCCCCACCACACACTGCCTCAGGCTGCAAAACTCACTTGGGATCCATCAGTTACAGGACTCAGTGAAACAGAAGTTGAACCGCACATACACACACACACACACACACACACACACACACACACACACACACACAAAGTCTAGTAAATCCTTACTTGTTTACAAGTGGAATACTAAGAGCCCAGCCAGCAGCGAAGTCTGGATATTTAAAAACGGTAGGATTTTCAGAAAAGGCATAATGGTGAATTATTGTAGATTCTTCATCATGTAATGCTTTTCCTAAAAACCATTCCTGTCAAATAAAGATATAAAATGTCATTTTCTTAAAAAGCCATTTCGTATAGGACCAAAAACAAAGTCACGTCATTAATTTTAGTTAATTAAATCCTCTGGGCGATAGAGAATTAGCACAGATTATTACTTTCTAAAGCATTTTAACAAAAATGCAATACTCTATGATAAGCAAGATGGCATAATCTTTACAAAGAGAGTAGCTTAGTATATTAACAGGATCAACGAAATGGCATCTTTATGCCATAAACATGTAGAAGTGGTATTTTATAGAAAATTCCACATCAAAATACTATTAAGGCAAAGAAAACAGTGTTCCTTTATGCCATACTGAGGTCTGCAAAGGAGAATCTGAAAAATTCCTTCCAGAATCGGTGCCTATTTTATTCATTTATTCATTCAATTAACATTTAACATTTATTCCACATCATGTGAGAACGCAGCTTATGCAATAGTGGGGACACAGAAAATAAGTAAATAAAGCAGGTTCATTTGGTGACTGCGATGTGCTGTGATGAAAACACAGTACCCAGGGACTTCCCGGCAAAGAAAGGGAAACCTCTCATGAGCTAACATCTGAACTGAGAGTAAATAATACCAAAGGGCCAGCTATGCACAAATCCAGGGAAGAGCCATCAAGGCAGTTAATACACAGTCCCAAGGTGAGAAAAGCTTGATACCTTAGATAAAAAAGGAAGTCCAATGTGGCTGGAATACAGTGGGTATGGGGAAACATGGTATGAAAGACACAGGGGACAGCCGAGGGTGCATTTTAGATGCCCGTGGAAAGCAACACAGACTTTACTCAAAGTGCGGTAGAAGACTTACACTTCTGGCCACAACAGAATAGCCTGGATCAGACCTGCTCTCCCACTGAGAGCAAGTATTAAAGCTGGAGAAAACACTTAAACCAAATAATCACGGGCATCGGAAAACAAAGACAGAGAGTAGATGAAGAAAAATATCCGAGAAAGAAGGGAAGCCCATGCATGGGAACCCCATAGTCACTCCCCCCATGGAATTTGCTGGTTCCCATAGCAGCCAATGGCACACAACAGAAGGCAGCAGCTGGGACCGTGCAGCCTGCTGGACTGAGACAGCGGTTGGGGCTGGAGGCTGCCAACAAGGTAGAGATTTAAGTGGATCCGGAGAAAGGAGTCCCAAATTCTGCATATGATTTCCCTTCAACTCCTAGGCTAAAAAAAAAAGGAAAAACAAACAAACAAAAAAAATAAAATAAACAAGCAAAAACCAAGAGAAGAGCCAAATGGAAAGCAGCAGTAGAGGGCCTAATTGCTGACCAAAAGCTCATGTGCAGGATCTGCTGGAAGAAAGGGATCTAGGAGTAAGGGCAATCTGTATAATAGACCTACCTAAACACAGTCTACAACCCGGAAAAATATTGCTCGTATGGAAAGGAATATCATCCACAGCCTCTTCAATTTTTCACATACGGTATCTAGCATTTAGGGAAAAACTACCACATGTGCCAAAAAAACAGCACCAGAACAAAAACAGAGAGAAATGAGATGCACAGATAAATCAAATTCTTCCGTTATCAAAAAATGAGTAGTATTCACATATTTAAGGAAATAGATGAAAAGATAAAGAATTTTACCAAAGAGCTAGAATAAGAAACAAAAGTCAGATGGAAATTCTAAAACTGAACACTGCAACTGAAATTAGGAATTCAGAGGATATTACACATCAGGGAAGGTAGGATTAGTGACCTGGAAGGTAAGTCAGTAAAAAATACCCAGATTGGTGTATAAAAAAGAAAACAAAAGGAGGACAATACAGAAAAGAGCATAAAAGCAATATGGGACAGAGTAAGAAGGTCTAAAACCCATGAAAAATTGGAAGACCAGAATAGGAGGAGAAATAGAATGAAACGGAGTCAACATTTGAAGGAATACAGCCTCAGAATCTTCTAAAACGAACAAGAGTCATCAAGCCGTAGATTCAAGAAGCTCCCTAAACACCAATAAAGATAAGAACAGAGGAGGCCACAGAAGCAGGTGGTCAAAAAAACCAAAGATAGAGAAAACCTTAAAAGTAGCTTGAGGGGAAAAGGGTGGACACATTTCTTTTAAAGGAACTAAGACAAGGCATACGGTTGAATTTGTAAGAGAAACAACAGAATGTGAAGGACAACAGAACAACATCTTTACAGTGACAGAGGAAAATCACTGCCACCCTAAAATGCTGTATCAAGTGAAACTATCTTAGCTGGAGGTGGAGGCTTTTGAACAGGTGCGTGGTATGATCTGAATGAGAGGCGAGATTATCAGGATTATGAGGCTAGATTATTGAGAGGCTAGCTTATTAGGATGGCAAGAGTAGACACCAAGAGGCCAGTGAGGAGACCCTAATAATTGTCGAGGCAAGACAGGATGGTAGCCTGGACCAGAGCAGTTGTATCAAATATGGAGAGAGGATGAAAGAAAATGTATTTCGGAGGTAGACTCAATGGAATACGCCAACATGGGGTTGAGGGAAAAAGAGGAATCAATCACGAGTCCTAGGTTTTTTTTTTTTTTACAGGAGCCACCTGGATGGACCACGATGCCATTTCTGAGGTGAGGGAGACTGAAGGTGGGAGAGGTTTAAAGGGGGCATTAAGAGTTCAGTTTTTCACATGTTGGATCTGAGATTCCGATGAGACAAGCGGAGGTACGAAGCAGGCGGTCTGACACAGGAGCAGGCCACGCATGGCTCACTCCCTTGGTTCCTTCATATGCCGTTCTTTAGTGACCCGATCAGCAAGGTGTTCCCTGAACATCCCATACAGAAGAGTCAGCCCAACCCCATTCTATCCCGCATCGCTCTCATTCTGCTTTCTTCTTCTCCGCAGTTATTACCACCTGACACGCTGTTCGCGCTTTGGCTCCTTGCCTATCTCCCCTGCCACAAGATTATTCCCCTCCTTGTGGACACGGAAGCTGTCCATTTTGCTCACTGCTGTATCCTCACCAGCATACCTAACGCGTAATAAATGCTCACCAGTTTTTGTTAAATGAATGGAGCAAGCCCAAGAAAGCTTCAAAAGGCAACTACCCTATTAAAGAAGCGAAAGTAGGGGCGCCTGGGTGGCGCAGTCGGTTAAGCATCCGACTTCGGCCAGGTCACGATCTCGCGGTCCATGAGTTCGAGCCCCACGTCGGGCTCTGGGCTGATGGCTCAGAGCCTGCAGCCTGTTTCCGATTCTGTGTCTCCCTCTCTCTCTGCCCCTCCCTCGTTCATGCTCTGTCTCTCTCTGTCCCAAAAAAAAATAAATAAACGTTGAAAAAAAAAAAAAAAAGAAGCAAAAGTAATTAAACCAAACACCCTAAGTCCTAAATGCTTTGCATATTTTCTCTATTTCAACCATCACCACCTCACTCTCGGCTCCTTATCAGAAAAACGAGAGCAGGAGGGACACGGTATTGTTTCTTCTGCTTATGGGTGTGTCCCCGGTACCTCCCAGGCTCTTGGTTTCAGTCAATTCAGCAACAGGTCCTAACTGAACACATGTAAGCCACCAACAAAACTGTGTGTGAAGGTTACAGAACTACATCATGAGCTTCTTCCCGATGCTTTATGGAGATTTTAAGTCATCACTGGGCAAGAGGGATAATTATAAGGCAAATGGCTTTGGCTTAAGATAGAAAATTCGTGATCCTTTTTTAAAAATCAATACTATAGCACTTTATCAAACTGCTAAATGTTACCCAATGTGAAAATCATCACATTTAACCTACCCTGTCAATATAGCTTGTTTAAAGAAAAGAAAACACTCCAGGAGATTTTCAGCACCTTTCTCACGAACCCTTCACTGTTATAATCTCCTGTTGCAAATATAATTTTATGCAGAACATGTTTCTATGTTTTAACTCCTAATGGCAGTGTCCAGCTATTATCTAGTATATAAGATTGTTTTCCAATATTTGGAAAGGGAGGAGATACTGTAAACTAATTTAAGGGAGAAATTAATATGGAATCTGTTGGAAAGGGCACTTCCCCTATCCTTCTTAATGATTTTCTTAATAGCTTCATAATAAAGACAATTATAATCAAGATAAACTGTAAAAGAACAACACAGAGAATGTTCTATAAGTATCTGAGAATTACTCTTTACCAGCACCCTGGTTTCACCTCTATTAAAAAAAATGTCAAGACATTTCAGCAAATGCATGCTCACATTAAAAGCATACGGCAGGGAAAAAAAGAAAGAATCCAGCAAGACACAGAAATTTATAGAAATCACCTGGAAAGGCAGTTTAACAAAGATTAATTACTTTAATAAAGATCAAAATTTCTCATTTAAAATATTGTATAACAGCATAAATTTGCATAAGAATGACAAAGATATGGAAGGGGAAAAGACATCAGAATCCAAAAAAAAAAAAAAAAAGTCTGATGCTCTAACACACGACATAATTATTATTTTAATAGAGTTTATTTGTGTCACTAGCAAAGCCGGGTTGGCTTTATAGCTTTGTTTCTAAAATTTCAAATGGTAGGGGGAAAAAGCACACTGGTTTGAGCTAACTTAAACATTATGTAATCTTTATTTCCTAATGCTAGTTTCAAAAGAAATAAAGCATCCTAGATTTCTTTTTTAAAGGCTGAGTTCAGAAGAGAGGAGGAAAGCATCTCATTTTACCTCTGTTCTGTACTTGCTTTTCATGAACTTGCTTTGAACTTTTAAATTTATCCTTCCAATTTTCATTAAAAAGCACAGTGAGTCACCATCTTCTGCACAGAATTAGAGCTATGGATAATGGAAAAATAATCTCCAGGTGAAATGAACACTAGGAGGAGATTAAAACTCCTATATCCAAAAAAACACTTGGGAGTTTTTCTCGAGTCAAAAGGAAACACAGCAGCCTAACAAATGTTTTACGCGCAACATGGCCAAAGTACATGGATGCTGGTTAGCATCATCTGAAAAGACGGGATGAGACGCATTTCGTAATTCTCTTCTCCTTCGAAGGATTTTTCTTTTTAACCCGACAACCTGCTCATTCAATTATGTCTGTATCTTCCCAGAAAGCAAAAGCACAAAAAGGAACCATAATGGACCCTTGAGACTTTTAAAGAACATCGAAACCAGTGGTTCTGTTAAGGTAACAAACTTTCCGGTGTTTGAGAATGGTCACTGGTGCCCAACATCATTCGTCTACATCAACAAACCAAGCAGACACTCAAGAAGCCACTTTTCCTTCCCCACACTCTCATTAAGCCTGATTTAGTTTGGGAGTGGGCACCAGAAGAGGGGTGGGGCAGGCATCCAGTGGTACCCCAAGGGCCCACTTCTGTTTATTCCAAGTTTAAAGATTCCATGTGGTGATCAGGGTATAACCCGGGCTTCTCCAAGAGAACTGCAGACCTGATGACTCTCGCCACGTCTCCAAGACATCCTCCTGAGACGCGACGTGGGCCATCGGGAAGGCGGCCATCACGGGGTTATTCGGCCATTCACAAATACTCACTGACCACCCATTACGTGTCAAATGCTCTGCTCAGTGCTAGCGACTTAGAAATAAACAAGATCCAATTGCTACGTCGTATCTGCCCAGAATAAAACAAAACCTGACAATATGAAAGATACGGATATGGAAAGTCGCACTGAACTACGAACACGAGATGCCCCCGTTACCTCCAGACCTTCGCAACTTTTGTTCCCTCTGCTTAAAACACTCTCTTTCTCTCCTGTTAACTCTTACTCGTCCCACAGGACTCAGATTAAAGTTCACCTCCTGTCGTGACCCTTCCAGATTAGGCTGGATGCCCTGCTATATGCTTCTAACAGCACCCTAGGCTTCCCTGACTATAAGCCATCTCCCTTTTCATTGCTTCTTTAATGGCTTGTTTTCTCCCTGTCATTCTGTACCAGCCATGTCATCAGGATGTGCATCTGTCCTAGCCCCTGCTGTCATGGTGCTTGACACACAGTTGGCAACCAAGAAATACTCCCATCTAAAATAATACGTGGTCATCGTTGACAAAGAGAAATAAGCAATTTACACTTATTTCTTAACTCTGGGCTATAGCTTTTTAACTCTCTGAAATTGCCACCACCTATAAATAGATTGGTTTCATTTAAAAAGGGTTCCTTATAAGTTCTATCCCTCTGAAAGCGACAGAAACCTCAAAGAGAAATGATTCAACACTGCTTCGAGACAGTCAACTGTTATTTCATTCTTTCTCATTTTAAACTAGGTGGTTTTATTGGATTGGCAAACCTCTTAAAATTAAATCTTCTCTTAAGCATTTCTTCCAATAGATAAATACTGGTATTGAAATTGTATTCACCTTGGATGGGTCATATCTTCTGAGTGTTTCTAAGAGTTCCGGAATTTGTATTCTTGTCTCTTCTTCACAGAAGAAAATCCATGATGAATTTCTGCTATACGTTACAGAAAAGCTGACAAAGAGAAATAGGTTATGGTAATCACTTCTATAAAATGAGTTTATAATAAAGTTTAAAACTGACAAGCAGGATGAAAGACATAAAATGGCAAGAAATCTAGATTTTTTTCCCCTGTATTTTCCTTCAATGTATAGTTTCAAAAGCCAGATACTAATAGTTTATCAAACAGCTAGAATTCTGAACTTCTCTCTGTAGCACCACCAGTCCAGAAGGGAGACAATTTTCAAACGTAACTATCAAATATATCAACATTTTATCTTTTAAGAAAGCAATATATTTAAAAATAGAAGCCATTCATGGTTAAAAGAATCAAGAAATCTGGGTAACGTAGTAGTCATAAAAAACAGAGTTCAAATTTTCTTGACTCTGAGGAAAAACACACTCAATAAGAGGAGTGAATGTTCAGGTGGAAACGTCAAACTTCACACATTTCAAATTAAACATACTGTGGTAACAACGGAAGTATGGTCCATGCACCCTCCTGCTTAGACATCTGATGAAGAAGGAGGACTCTTGGGAGTTCCTGAAGAAACATTATCAAAGAGAAGACATAAATAAAAGTACGATATGATCACTCTGATTAAAAAAAGAAAACACTCAATTTCTAAATGCAGGTATCTTTAGAGACCTGACATCTTACTCTCCTAACTACTTTCTTTTTTCTTCTCTTCAGGAGCTACTAGAAATGAAGGATGTTGGCTGGATCCACACAATCTCTTTGTCATCCAGGCATAAAACAGGGCAGAGGGCCTCGAAGAAGGGTCTCCACTGGTACCGGAGCTGACCCGAAATTTGCAGACTCGCAAAGGCGACCGGGAGGGAAGAGCCCAGAAGCAACCAGGCATAACTCAGAGGCACAGAAACAGATTTCACTGTGTAGACATCACAGGTAGCAGATGGAAAATAAAACCCTTCAGCTGAACAAAAGAGTACATATAATATCCCGTTTATCTCATGTAAAAAAAAAAAAAATTAAGTGCACTAAAAAAAAGCTAAAACACCATGGTAAGGAAGAGTATTTCTAAATACTAGAAATATAATCCTTAAGTACTCAGTCAATGATAGTAACAATAGAATTTTAAAACTTACAAACATAGGAGGAACTAAGATTCAGAAATAAGACACAACTATGGTTAAATAAATATGCATAAACACCAAGAGAGATTAATATGATTCAGGCTATGAATGTCAGCTTTGAAGTAAAGCACTATTCGATATATTTCACATTATCACAAGCCCAAAGTCAGCTATATGATACGCTTGAACGCCACCCTCCCAACAAACTTTAGTATATTCCGTGTTTTATTCTATTTCCTGGTAACTGTTGCAGACAAAAGACTTATGTAGAAAAGAATTATTAAGAATAAATGCCTAAATATTGGAACTATTACAACACTAATGTAGATTCCACACCAGCCTTTAAGTTCATATAAAGAATGGTTTTCAATATAAATACTTGGAATTATCAAATAAAGCTTCACTTATTTTATGTAGTATTTACTTTAACTTTCATGTACAAATATGAAATGCAAGAACAGTAATGAAAGGTTAAGTCAGACTAACAATATGGCATGTCAGAGAGAAAAAAACACCCGAAAGGCTGAATTAGCAGTTAATTACTCAGTAAAATGCAGGGCTTTCCTGCTGTTGATTATGAATTATGCAGTAGTTTCCAGTGACTTTTAAGAAATGGCTATATATGTGTTATATATATTTATACCACATGTATATTCATGAGGGATTATATAAGAACAGAAATCATGTGTGAAGAGAACTAATATTATTAATAGTTGCATAAAACTTTCAAATAACTATGGCAGCATGTTAATACGAACCAGCCAGAAAAGAAACATAGCAAATACTTTAAAAGGCTTTAGAAGAAAATAAGTAGCGAATGAGCTATTGTGTAACAACTGAAAGTGTAATAATAAAGACTTCAAAACAATGGAAACGTCTTTATGTTAAATGGAAAAACAGACATGATTCTAAATACGTAAAATAAATTCACATATGAACAGAGACTAGGAAGGAACCAGAAAAGTGAAAACATTTGTGTCAAGATGACCAAAGTATTACATCGATGCTCTTAAAATCCTTTAATGTAGTTAAAACACAGTTTAGTTTTAAAAATTTCTTGAGGAAAAATGAATACACCTCCAAATTCTTCCATACGAGTCCTATCCTTCCCGGTTATGGGAAATACGTAGGTGATGTCACCGGGTATCACAAAAAGGCTGTAAAAGGGCACCTTCCCGGCAAGGATGCAAAGACAGACTTATGAATAACCTCTGTCACAACAATAAAAGTGAAAAGGCAAAGTCTTAGCACAAAGGAGCTAAATTCTACTCTAAAATGAACTCTATGGATTACTAGTGGATTACACTAGCGAATTATAATCATCCCTGTCTCCATTCTTTTTTGTTTACTGAATCGTGTGCCTGGGTTTCAGATCTGTTTCAGTCAGTGAACACAAAAACGGCAATCCAGCTTTCTGTACCCATCCCACCTCCAAATAGAAACATTCCAAAACCTAGTGGGCTATGTCGATACCTGTCTCCAAAGGTGTGTGAATGCCCTTGTCTCAAAAATATGTCTACCATGACATTCAGAAACCTGGTCTCAGCCACATGCAGAAGGATGAAACTAGACCACTTTCTCACACCACTCACAAAAATAAACTCAAAATGGATGAAGGACCTGAATGTGAGACAGGAAACCATCAAAACCCTAGAGGAGAAAGCCGGCAACAACTTCTTTGACCTCAGCCGCAGCAATTTCTTACTTGACACATCTCCAAAGGCAAGGGAATTAAAAGCAAAAATGAACTATTGGGACCTCATGAAGGTAAAAAGCTTCTGCACTGCAAAGGAAACAATCAACAAAACTAAAAGGCCACCAGCGGAATGGGAAAAGATGTTTGCAGATGACATATCGGACAAAGGGCTAGTATCCAAAATCTATAAAGAACTCACCAAACTCCACACCCAAAAAAAAACAAATAATCCAGTGAAGAAATGGGCAGAAGACATGAACAGACACTTTTCCAAAAAAGACATCCAGATGGCCAACAGGCACATGAAAAGATGCTCAATGTCACTCCTCATCAGGGAAATACAAATCAAAACCACACTCAGGTATCACCTCACGCCAGTCAGAGTGGCCAAAATGAACAAATCAGGAGACTATAGATGCTGGAGAGGATGTGGAGAAACGGGAACCCTCTTGCACTGTTGGTGGAAATGCAAACCGGTGCAGCTGCTCTGGAAAACAGTGTGGAGGCTCCTCGAAAAATTAAAAATAGACCTACCCTATGACCCAGAAGTAGCACTGCTAGGAATTTACCCAAGGGATACAGGAGTGCTGATGCACAGGGGCACATGTATCCCAATGTTTATAGCAGCACGTTCAACAATAGCCAAATTATGGAAAGAGCCTAAATGTCCGCCAACTGACGAATGGATAAAGAGATTGTGGTTTATATACACAATGGAATACTACTTGGCAATGAGAAAGAATGAAATCTGGCCATTTGCAGCAACGTGGATGGAACTGGAGGGTATTATGCTAAATGAAATAAGTCATACAGAGAAAGACAGATCCCATGTATTTTCACTCATAGGTGGATCTTGAGAAACTTAACAGAAGACCATGGGGGAAGGGAAGGGGGAAAAAAGTTACAGAGAGGAAGGGAGGCAAACCATAAGAGACTCCTGGATACTGAGAACAAACTGAGGGTTGATGGGGGGTGGGGAAGGGGAAAGTAGGTGATGGGCATTGAGGAGGGCACTTGTTGGAATGAGCACTGGGTGTTGTATGGAAACCAATTTGTCAATAAATTATATTTAAAAAAAAGAAGCCTGGTCTTACCTCTCAATTAGCCCAAGGCCATTTCAATTATAAATAAATCTTCATCCACTAACCCCCCAAAAGGCCCAAGAGCTTTTATTCTTGTTTTTTATACACACACATATGTGTATACGTGTGTATTTATATACAATGTACATGCATATGTGTGTGTATATATATATATATACACATATATCCTGTGTGTGAATACGGATGCACACATGTTCACATGTGTTAGCACTAAGAAAAAATAATTTAAAAGGTCACAATAAAATTCTCCACCAAATGATCTTCTCTCAGTTTTGACTACTTGGAATTGTAATAATTTATGCTCTATTTGTCTGTTACAAATAACACCACCACCAGATTTAGACCTCCTTACAGGTGCCGTATCACCAGCTTACAGCACTTTTATACGCAATGCAAGTTTTTTAATATGTAACTGGGTGGATGACTAAGAGAGTTTTCAAGTGAAATATCAAGGGGAAAGAAAATAAGAAAATGCTGCATCAGCAGAGCCATTTGGAATAAAAGCTACAGAAAAGGTGCCCATGCATGCAGAACTGCCTGCTGTCAACCTAAATGATGCCTATTCACCAAACAATGCTACTATTTCAAACCTAAAAGGTAAGGCAAGATTGTGTCAATAATGAGATAATGAGGGGTGCCTGGCTGGCTCAGTCAGTGGAGCGTGCGACTCTTGATCTCAGGGCTGTAGGTTCAAGCCCCACGTTGGGTATACAGATTACTTAAAAATAACCTCTTTAATTTAAAAAAAAAAAAAATGAGATAATGCCATAAGAGAGGCAGGCATAAACGGGCTACAAACAGGGCCTACTGTGGGCAAATGACAGAAAAGGAAAGAAAATGAAAAAACTGACCACAGTTCACCTAAACTGCTTATATCAACTCTACTCGTGTCATTGAACCCGTCTGCCATTGCTTCCAGCATCTACCGGTCCCCTAACAAATGCTTTGAGGTCAGAAAGCCCACTGGACATGCCGTCAGTGCTTCCTTTGAACGCATTTTGGATCAAGGCATATGTTCGCACTTAAGGCCCCTAACATTTAAGAAGAGCAAACAAACACCTTCAAAACCAACGCTCCCATTCGTTCCCTGGCTCTGACACAAACCCATTGCCTTCGTTTGGCAAAGGGGTTCGATTCCACAGCTGAGCATCCTGACAGTGCTCTGCGAATGGAGACAGCCCTTCATTCTTGATATGGAAGCAAAATCACGAAAATGTATGTCTAGAAACACGAATAGTATGAAAGAACCAACATTTAAACATGGACGAAAACAGCTCAATACTTTATCATAAATAACTTCACTAGGCGAAGTTGGTTTTGAATCACTTTACTCTTCGAGCCTGTGTCTGGAAAGAATTCAACAAATTTAAGTTCATGCCACCAGCCTTTTCCCTTCTCTGCAGACTGTTTCCCAATATTTGTAACTTGCCCCTACCTTAATTCAGAGTATAAACCTAGCAGAACAGGAGTTCATGGTCCAATTCGGTCTCAACATTCAGACCAAGTACTAAATTTGAAAGCAAAAGCCAAGGCTTTTGTTCAGTATTAGGCAATCGTTCTGAAAGACTGAATCCTGTTTTAAGACTGATTCCAGTTGAACCGCACTTCCAAATTCCAACTATTATATAGCCCCTGGGCACTGAACTGAGCTTTTAGACAAACACATGAATTATGATGAAAATTAACATCTGTTTATTGTTAGGAGAAGGAGGTATATCTTATAGGATGCTGATAAAGGTGTATGATACGCTGGTTGGAACACATATCAGACAGATTTACTAGTGTTTAAAAATCCGGTATTCATTTATGAACCAGTAGATTATATGTGATGCTGTAATAACGTGTCTTCCAGGAACCTGAGCCTATATTTAAAAAACATATATATTTTTTTCCAGGTACCTGTCTTAATCGCTATCTTTTCCTCACAAGAGAAAAATATTACCTCGTTATTTATAAAATTTATTTTTATTAACTCTTTACTTTGAAGTACATTACTAAATACATTTTTATAGCTCAAATAAATCTGTGTTAACTAATCATTCATTCACGAAAGGCAGTACAGCTGAGTATTTAAGGACCTGATTTCTAGAGCCAAGGTACTTGCATCAGAGTTCTTGCTCTGGCTCCTCTGAGACGTGCAACCCTGAGCAACTTGCTTGCCCTGTCTGTGACTCTGTTATCTCATCGTTCGTGTGGGGACAGCCAGGGTCCTGGGTACCAAGGAAGTTAATACATGCCACACATTTGGCACGTGCTGTGCACATGACGGTTATTAATATAAGCATCGACTTTACAACATTTGTTGCACAACTACTATGTGCCAAGCACTGTTCTTTTTCTTTAAGTTTATTTATTTATTTTGAGAGAGAGAGAGTGTGCTCAGGGAAAGTTGGCTGTGCTCACTGCTGCGCTGCCCAACTCTTGTCTCCATCCGGTACCCAGACCCCGGCCCCACGCATTGGAGATCTCACCAGTCCCTGCAACCCTACCTCTCTAACTCACGTGTTAGCTCCCAGAGGGGCTCCCTTTTCCTTTTATTCCCTCTTTCCCGGATACCCGGTGAGACCCACGATTACCGGCCGCCCTCAACGGGGGTCCCCCCCGTTGCTGCAGGCAGGAGTCTAGCAAACTCTTCACTGTTTGTTGGAGGCTCAGTTCAAATGCCTCGACAACAAAGCCTTCGCTGACATTTCCAGGCAGGGCCGGGGGGGCCTCCTTGCCGGTGTTCTGGGAGTGTGGTACCGTTGCTGCTTCACAGGGCCACATGCAGTGTCTCCCCTACTAGAATGAGCCTCCGGGAGGTGGGGGGGGGGGGGCACAGGCCTGCCGTCTACACCGACTCACCCACAAGAGGCCACCCTGCTCGGCATCGCCCCCCTCTAGCACCCCGTCCCCAAGCAGCACTTCCCTTCTCTGCACACTTGCAGGTGCTGGCCCTTAACTTGGTCCCCACCGTACAGCTCTAGCCACTGTGTACCAACGTCACTACCAAGTCAGTGAGCTCTAAAACTCACCGACTGTGGGCCCCTGGCTCCAGACTCAGTCCCACGTGGCCACATCTGCCTGGCCACACTCCATCACGGGCTGCCCTCCCCTGAGCTGGGGAGAGCCAGCATCTGGCCTCTGACGTTCTTGCTGGGCCAAGCCCCCAGCTCCCACCGGATGCACACGGGACAGTGTTCTCCAAGACAGGGAAGGGGTTCAGATGCTACGCAGCCAAAAGGAGACAGATGCTCCCAACATGGCCTCCTCCACAGTGCGATGAATTCATGGCTGCTCAGGAACTGCCCCTGAGGCAATGTGAGTCTCACTGTCCTATTTTCTCCTGGGGCGTCTTGCCCAGGTCCCGGCTTAAAGTAAGTTTTCAATGAGGATTCAGTAAATGAACAGATGAATAAATTCTTACTCGACGGCAACGTCATGAAGTCTCCAGTTTAATAATTAATGTGATGTCTTACCACCTATCAGTTAGTACAAGAAATGAACCTTTAGTAGGTAATTAAGCAACCAACTGCTCTCTCCTCAAAAGAGAACTTTAGTGGTAGCCAGTGACACTCCCAAAGCTAGCCTTTCAACAAAGGGCCTCATGCTGTCTCCTGGGCAATAAAAACATTTCTAAAAGCAGAAAACGCAAAACCGTTGTACTCAAACTTCCTCACACTGATCTATGAGAGGTTTTGCTCTGGCTTTCCTGCCTTACCTCACGGAAATGAGGTTTTTCTAAACTAATGAACCAAAGAGACTAACTCTCCTCAAGAAAATAGTGACCTACAGGGGCACCTAGGTGGCTCAGTCGGTTGAGCGTCCGACTTCGGCTCAGGTCATGATCTCACAGTTTGTGGGTTCGAGCCCCGCGTCAGACTCTGTGCTGACAGCGCAGAGCCTGGAGCCTGCTTCAGATTCTGTCTGTCTGTCTCTCTCTCTCTGCCCCTCCTCCACTCACGCTCTGTCTCTCTCTCCTTCGGAAATAAACATTAAAAAAAATTATTAAAAAAAAAAAGAAAATAGTGACTTAAAAACTTTCCACGAACAAGGAAAAGATATCATGTATTCATTCAGGTTGAGATTCATCCAGGTTTTAAATAAAGTTTGTACGGTAAAAGAAGGCAATAAAATTAGAAGGGTCTGTTCTTTTCGAAAGCTATTTAGTTGGGGGTGGGGAGAGCAGAGAGGTTTCTAAGCAGCTGCTTCGGCTCCATTTGTCCCAAAGCAGAAAATATAACCCAGCATCTGCCAAATGTAACGTATACAGCTTCAACATTCCCCCACCCCACCCCCAGAAAAAAACTCATAAGCGTGTCCCACCTCTGAACTTTCTTTTCTGTATTTGCAGGTTGCCTTAAAAAGAGAAAAATAATGTATCTGTACTTCTGCCCATATTTGTCTCAGCGAGAACTCGGGACTCCCCTGTCTCCTGCACTCACCCCTACAGGGGCTGACTTCCCCACTCCCCACTCAAAGTGGTTCCCCAACCAAGCACGACCCTTGTCCTGTGCTATGTGTGGCTGAGCTCACACTTGACAGTCTTTAAAGCAGTGTCTGCATCTTCGTTTTACTAGAACCTACTAAAAACACCACGATGATGCTTTGTATTCTGTCCTTTATTGTTTCCAATCTAATCTTATTTTGAAAATTCCTTCGGAGAACAATACTGGTTTCTGTAACGTTAGGCAAGTGTTAACACCTAAGGCTTCTGAAGCTACTGTAAAAATGATCATGGTCCAGGATCCCCTGGGTTTCCTGGGTCCCAGGTCCCAGAAGGGAAAAGACGACTTTCAGAGGACCGCCTCTCCACCAAAACATAAACACAAGATACTCCCAGAGTGTCTTCATCAGAGGCTAGGATATGTTCCCACTTCAAGTAACAAATGTGTGCGTGTGTGTGTGTGTGTGTGTGCGCACGTGCACACACACACACACAAGTATTTTCACACAAATGTCCATTCAAAAAGGAAGTTTCTTAGGTTCAAAAAACAGACGTCAAATCATAACACACACACAACACAGATGCTATGCACATAGTAGGCATTTAACAGGAAATACTGGTTTCGTTTCCTGATTAAGAGATTTCCTGATTAATTAACTTCCTGATTAACAGACTGTTGCACAGACTCTCCGTACGGGTTTCTGTCAGCCTCCCCTCCACGTGGCTTTTTGACTGTGCACCTCTTTAAAGAGCCAATCTTTGGGTAACTTCACTTTATCCTTCCATCTGTAATGCAGGGAGGAAACGAAAAAATCTAAGGAAAGAAAATAGACTTCTTCAAAGTCTGTACCCTCATATCTACAGATCTGCATTTAGGAACCCCCTATTCAACCACATCCCCCATCTCACTGACTTTATTTCCAATCTCGCTACACATCTCCCTGTGAACACATCTTTACGCATCACCCAAACTGCTCCAAAAATCCCAGCTGCCACCTGGCATCTTAAAAGTAAGCCTTCCTGGGGCGCCAGCCGAGGCTCAGCGGGCAAAGCGTCCCACGTTGGCTCAGGTCATGATCTCGTGGTGCGGGGGGAGGGAGCCTCACATCGGGCTCTGGGCTGACAGTGAGGAGCCTGCTTCAGAGTCTCTCTTTCTCCCTCTCTCTCTGCCCCTCCCCCACTCACGCTTTTTTTTTCCCTCTCTCTCTCTCTCTCTCTCAAAATAAATACACTTTAAAAATAATAATACTGGGGCGCCTGGGTGGCGCAGTCGGTTAAGCGTCCGACTTCAGCCAGGTCACGATCTCGCAGTCCGTGAGTTCGAGCCCCGCGTCAGGCTCTGGGCTGATGGCTCAGAGCCTGCAGCCTGTTTCCGATTCTGTGTCTCCCTCTCTCTCTGCCCCTCCCCCATTCATGCTCTGTCTCTCTCTGTCCCAAAAATAAATAAACGTTGAAAAAAAAATTAAAAAAAAAAAATAATAATAATACTAAAAGTAAGCCTTCCTGACAAGTTGTCTTTGTCTTCCAGTGCCAGCTTCCATGCTCTGAACTGACATCCCTCCGGCTCACTTTCCCCTTCACTCTCACATGAGTTGACACACCTTCCATCTTTGTCCTCTCAGGCTTCACGTGTACAAGGAAAACTATATTAACGTGTGCTTTTTACATACTGCTCTACGGCTTTGATGGCCTCAAACGGGCACCATCGTTCTAAAGGGCCCTGCGTATTGTCTAGAGATGTCCTGTTACATTCGTAAGTACCCAATACAACCACAGATGTCCAATTAATAGTTGTCAGATATTTTTAAATGCTTATCTTGGACTTCTCTTACCTACTTAATGATACAGTCGTTTCTACCACGAAACAGTACCATCTACCTCGTAAGTGCCGCAAAGAGCTAGCGTACCTTTTCGAACCCTTCACTCCACGGCAATCAAGAACGGCACTCTGCTCAGAGACGAGCACTTGGTGAAGTCTGCAGTCTCAGCGATTAGGAGAAACACATAACTATAAACCACAGAGCCATGATAAGCTGCATCGTAAGCGTCAACACTGGAGACGGGAATGATAACCCACGACGACTCGAATTATTTTAGCCGCAACCCCCGGTACAGCACTAAGTTTCAGGCGGAAAGTTAGTTTAGGCTCCTGGTTTTATATTCACATTTAGATGAATGAAAAATGTTTGTGTTTTTAATAAGACCTCATTTTAGCCCCTTGAGGCAAAACAGGGGCAGGTAATGACTTGCCAAAGCAAAGAGAACAGCTAGAAGCAGATGCATAATCACAGAAACCATTAAATTTTTGCACCTTAATTTTTGGCAGATTTTGTAGTCAAGTGCAACCTGACAAGAGTAATGGATAAACAGCAGTTCTAGACATCTGGTCGTGTGGGAGGAATAGATATTTTGGGCTATCAGATAAATATTCAAATGATAAAACTTACTGTTGATCCCTCCCTCGGCAAGCAACTTTTGTGAATGCTCATGGTGGGCAAATCTCTGGGGAACCTGAACACTGCACGGTCCAGATCCCAAGTGACACGAGGGCCCCAGACATGCTGTTCGGTTAGAGGTACGGCGCACGCCTGCCAAACCGTGAGACTGACCCCTCCACGAAGGAGCGAGCAAGCTCCCCATCACAGTGCTGGGGAGGTCCTGACAACCTCTGCCTTAGACTCTCCTTTTCTCCCCTTCCATGGCTGATGAATTAGCTGTCAATTCTTTCTCAAGAATATGTCAATTTCGAAGAACAAGTCCCAGCTCAATTTTAAGCAGGGAACCATACCTGCCTCTTAAAGGGGCTTTGCCCCACCCCCCGTGTTTTGTGCATCTCGACATTCAGTTCTCTGAATTTAACCTATTGCTTGGTGTTCGTGTAGTTCTAGATCAGGCAAGCTCGCCATTGCCCCAAGTATTGTCTGTAGACCCTATGTTAGCTGTCAACAAGTCTTTGGATCTTTAAAATTCAGCTTTTAATCACATACGTGGCATAAAAAAAAAAAAAAAAAAAAAAAAAAAAAAAAAACCTTATAAGGAGAAAAAAATGAACCAGTATCAGGTCCAGTTGCAGACTCTAAAATCTTTCTGGCCATTTCAACTACGAAAAGGCTGGATCTTAGCAGCAAACTAAATCCAAGTGTTAAAAGTTTTGTCAAAACTACCTCAGTATTCGTAGCTGACTTCCATCCTAGGAAAGAGTTTCAGAATAAGAAAAATAGACTATCTTACAATTAAAGGGAAGCTTCTTTATTGCTTTAGTCTAGACTCCATTTATTATCACAGAAATTAAATGCTGGAAAAGAAGGGTTTGCTTAATGATGTTGCTTAATTACGGGTCTTTAAACGTAAAACCAACATTGCCACCTAGTGGCAGTCGAAGGCACCTACTAAACATGTCTAAAACTGCAAATTGTAAACGTAAAGGACAATAAAAATTAAGCATAAGCAAACTGAAAACACAAGCATAAATTAAAGTGCTAGAAGAGGTATATGCTTCCGTGAAATGGAACTGCTTTCTAAGCCTTAAAAGCTGAGAAAAACGTATCCGTGAAAATAACCGTTCCTAACACTGTCGGTGTGTGGCATTTCGCTAGGTGCCACAGGGGGAGACAAGAAGAGGTACAGAGGTCTTGCCTCCCTCCAGATTCTGAAGGCAGGACAGATGCCCCAGAGGAGAAAGGGCACTGCGGGGGAGCCCATGCGGAATACCAAAAGAGCACCCCAGAAAGTAGTGCCCGTGGATGAAAACAGCCATCATGGTAGACCAAGGTTACCAGAGAAGACACGGAGGAGAGGCTGTCAAAGTAACAATAATAATATTCCGCCTTACAAAGGAGGCAGGGGCACCGGGGGGGGGGGGGGGGGGGGTGTGTGGCTCAGTCGGTCGAGCACCTGACTCCTGATTTTGGCTCAGTTCGTGATCTCACAGTCGTGAGGTCAAGCCCCAAGTCGGGCTCCGCACCGAGCGTGGAGCCTGCAACTTAAAAGGGAGGAGGCCCTGTCACAGGCTACGACATGGATGACCCTCTTGACAACATTACCACACCAAGTACAATAAGCCAGTAAAAAAAAAAAAAAAAAGACAAATACTGTAAGATGCCACTTATATGAGGTACATAGAGCAGTCAGATTCACAGAGACAAAGCGGAAGTAGGTGGTTGCCAAGAGGTGAGGGAAAAGGAAATGTACAATTGCTGTTTAGCGGGTATGAAGTTTCCGTTGGAAAGACAAAAGTTCTGGAAGTTGGTTACACAACGTGAATGTACTTTACAGTACTTAAAAACGTTCGCGGGCAAATTTTATGTTATTTTTTTTTTCTTACCACAATGAAGAATAACAATAACAACAGCGTCTGCGACGGCAAAGCACTCTGGGTGTGGATGCCTCCCTCGAGGTAAGTGCGCAGGCAGGACAGGCGCACAAGACGAACCCAGTGAAATGGACATTTTGAGACCCTCTCTTACAAGCTCTGTCTTGGGAACAGGGTAGTATTGATCGCTGTTTGAAAGGCTATTCCTTCAGGTTCCCTGACATCAGACAACGCACCTTCTCTGTGTTTCACGCACTCCTTCTGTCTCCCCAGAAACTGCTCCCACTCTGCCAGGCCCCCAGATCCTGGTTTTTCCCAGGCTCCACTGCTCCCCTGAAAGCAGCAACTTCAGGCTTTCAGCTACTACCTGGGTGCGTTCCCGATTCCAACTCCACCACCTTCGGTTCAAAGGTTTCTCCTGAGTTTAAAGCGAACAAAATCCAGGCTCGGGCAGCTGACACCTCCACCTGAGACTTCATCTATAGCAACCGGAAGTCATCTGCACCCTGCAAACCTGCCAATCCCATCCTCCACCTCAGATGGTAGCCCCGTCCCTCCACACCAGACCTAGCGGGGCACTGGTCCTGACGCCTCCTGAGGCCTTCGCCCAAACTCCCCGGGTGTGGCTTCAAATCACCCCCTACTGCCCCCACTCCCACCAGCTCCACTCCTCACCCCCGGCCCGGCACTTCCCAAACTGCCTGTGACAAAGCACCAGCAGCGGTCTACACCCCCATTTCGGGCCACGTTAGCTTGGATGGGTCCAAGGACCTTAGATTAGGCTCCTTGCCCCGGTCTTGGGTCTGCTCAGCTGCCTTCCTCACAACCACCAGAGTGACGGCTTTAAACGCAGACCCAACGGGTTGAGCCTAATGGCTCTCCCTGCCAGTCATGTTCGCCCAGGGGGTGCTTTCAGTAACAGTGACTGCGGGCTCCTCCTGCGTGTACTGCCATGTCTTGGATCTCTAAGAAACACTTCTCAAATGCTCAGAGGGCATCCTGAGAGGTCCTGAGAAAGGTCTGGGTCCTTAACAGGACACACAGCTCCTCTGTGGTCAGGTCCCTACCTGACTTTCCAGGTTGGCACCCACACTGCCCACCTCCTGCACGACACGCTGCTGCCTTGACCTGGCTGTCGACAGAGAAAGCCTCCCGGCTCCCTCTCCCCCTCCTTAACCACACTAGTACCTCATTTTTCATTTACCTGTTTTTATCATGCTGTGGAAAGAACACTCAACACGGGCTCTGGGCTCTTACAACTTTTAAGCGTAGGACGGAGTACTGCCAGCTGTAGGCACGATGCTGGAATGCGAGTCCTTGATGTGTAAACAAAATCCTGACTTTAGCGGAGATGTCACTTTGTCTCTTCTTCCTTTTAGTGATTAGAGCTCCTTGAGTTTTGAGTGGACCCAAAGGCCACCAACTAGATATTACCCTTTCCAGCCTCAGTGTGCCATGGGATTATGTTCTGGACAATGGTATGCAGGGGAAATGATGTGTACAACTTCAAGGTCACATCCCTAAAAGGAAACTGGTTGTCCTCCACACCCTGGAATGTGAATGCAGTGGGGGTAAATCAGTTCCAACCATGCCAGGGAGGACAAGACACCCCAGCCCCATGGGAAAATAAGAAAACAGAAGGAATCTGGAGCTGAGCTGCCCACCCCCAGCCCACCCACTAACTCAACCATTCGTGAGGGGAAGTGCATCTCCACCTTCCTGAAGTCATGGCCATGTTGTCTGTGTTAAAGCAGTCCAGTGAATTTCCTTCTTCTTTTCCACATGGTCCCTCAAAGACTCGCTCACCCATGAGATCACATTTCCCTCGCCCCAACTCAGACTCCATTTCTTTACTCATTTCCCTACACTCTAGTTTCACTGGGAGAGGTCAAATAGCTATTCTAGTTAATAGGAGAGGGGGTTTGACCATTATCAATTTAAGAATTAACAAAAAATGTTCAAATGGATAACATAATCTACCTAAAGTAAGTTTTAATCTTAATTTGTTCAATTTCCTCTGGATTCGATTCAACTGCCCTATGTTGACCTGCCCTCTAGGTTTAAGGTGCGACGGAGGAAGCAAAAGCCGCATCACCGGGAGTAAAAGGGGGAGACACAGAATCTAAACCACATGACTCTGCCTCTGTAAGAGGGAAGGTATTTCTGAGAGCAAGGACACCTACGGGCACGTAGGGATACACATGCTCTTAATTCATATATGAGTAAGCTACACATAACTCTGTCCTGATGTCATCACTGCTTCTACGATTTGGGGTAACTGCCAAGGCCCGACTGAGCAAAATTCCATTAACGCCTGCCTGGACCCAAGTGAGGGATTATTCAGGCTACCGATTCCCCATCCTCCCCGCCACGGCCTTGGCTTAGCAGCTCCACTCTGCCTTTACCAGAGCGAACGGAAGACCAGTCGAGGTTGCCAGACGTCTGCCTCTCTGATGAAATCAGACAAGGTTTAGTAGAAGAAAATCTCCAAAAGTTGGGTTTCCAGACAAGGAAGAATTTTAAACGCATCAAGCTGCTCCTAGAGCCAGTTACCAAAAAAAAAAAAAAAAAAAATCTGCTTTTGGCACGTAAGTCTTTGTCTCCCTCGAGAAGGTACAATGCTCCAAGTAGGGAAACGAAGGACCCGTCCTCACGAGGATGCTGGGAGGTTGGATGAATTGTATATGTAAAGCATTTAAAGATTAAGCACAACTAAACCTTATTCTCAGCAGCGTCTCTGCCTTGAATCCCATTAAGGCTGCTAATTTTTCCATTGATATTTCCAATCCTTTATTTATCCCAGCACCCATCAACAGAAAGAAAGCACATTTCCCGTCAAAGCGATGCTGAGAGAGCCGAGGGATGGCATTTATCTACAGACAAGCACTTCTGTCTTGAAGGCCATGGTAATGCA
Source organism: Leopardus geoffroyi (assembly GCF_018350155.1). Lineage (NCBI taxonomy): Eukaryota > Metazoa > Chordata > Mammalia > Carnivora > Felidae > Leopardus > Leopardus geoffroyi. The sequence continues at coordinate 10,358,299 of NC_059326.1, read as the reverse complement.
GTGTGGCGAGTAGGCTTGGAGGAATTTTTTTTCTTTTTTTTTTTTTTTTGCTCGGCTAAAGAAGAAAGCACCTCTGTGGGAAGAGAAGGTAGGTCTTCCTTTACTCAACCTGCCAGCATTACTCGTAACAGCTTTAGATTCAGTTCATGCCTATTTTAAATATTATTAAAATGTACCTGCATGGGTCGATCTTTCTCTTCTTAATCCTTCTTGGATATTACATTACAAATCAACTCAAAGGCTCAATTAATGATATCCAATTAAAAAAAGAGATTAAGAGACTCACGGAGGAAACATCACACTAAGGTTAATGAAAATGTTACTTCAACATGAAAATTGCCTTAGAACCTGGTACTAAAATTTTGAACATTAATTATCTCTATTTTAAGCCCTGCTTTTAAAATGTTACTCCTTCCACTTCTTTTTCTCATACTTTATGGCAAAACCACAACAGTCCTACACAATTACCTAAGTCTCTTAAATTTAACAAAATCAGAAAAATTTAGAAGATGATGCTTGGAGCATTCGGAATTAACTAGAGCATTTTAAACACCAGTCAATATTAAATAGGCAAAACAAGTCAGACGAGTTATTTTCATCTGAACGAAACTAATTCTCTATAGATGGAGTACTTTGGAAAACACAAATGTATCAACAAAGAAGGAGCAGACATCCCAGCCATCACTACCTACCTGTGTAAGATTTGCCGCTTGCTTTAAGATGCTTTGTTTTAACTGTTCTGCTCTCTTTGCATGAAAAGAATTACTTTGACTCTGGATGACAAATACAATTCCTTTTAAATCTAGAACCAAAGGAAAAAAAAAAATTTTTTTTTCAGGTATTTATTTTTCAGCAACTGAAATAAACTTAAAAACAAGGCAAGCCTTCAGGCTATAAACTCTTGGGGGGGGGAATCGATTTAAATGTAATCACAGTGGCAAAATCTCTTTTTACACTGATCTCTGAAACATCCTCCCTTAGAAGTGAGCAGGTTAAAAAAAAAAAAAAAAAGAAGTGAGCAGGTAAATGAGTTCGCTGTCCTAGATCAAACCCGTGGTAACAAACCGTGAGTCCGCACCTGCATCTGTCCAAAGAATGACTATGAACGTGAGAAAGTATGAGAATGTCTAGAACACTAGCCTCCCCAGCAGCTGAGAATCTTGCCTACCATGAGCCTTCCAAAAACTTCCACATTATCCTCCATTGTACTGTTGCTGTTATGGGTTGAAGCGTGTCTCCCAAACTGCGTACGCTGGAGTCCTGATGCCCAGGACCTCAGAATGTGACCTTATTTGGACCCAGCTCTTCACAAAGGTAATCGAGGTAAAGTGAGGTCGTTAGTGGAGGTGCTCACCTGATCCTATTTGGTGAAAAGAGGAAATGTGGACACAGACGCACGGAAGGAAGATGATACAAAGCCACAGGGAGAAGACAGCCATCTACAAGCCGAGGAGAAAGTTCCTCAGAACAAAGCAACCCCTGCCCGCCCCTTGATCGGAGACTTCTACGCTTCGAAACTGTGAGGCAGATTTCTGCTGTTTAAGCCACACAACTGGCGGTACCTCGATTCAGCAGCCCTCGCAGACGTACGCACTACCTCAAGAATATTCTGGATGACTCTTCAAGGTGACATTCACCAGTGGCTGCTTCTGTCCCATGAGCTCACAAGAGCTTGCAAATAAATACCTCAACAATCTCTACCCTGCTTCACGAGGCACCTAGGCCGAATGAAGTGTTATCTCCAGGAAAACAGCCACAATTCCACAGCAGCAGGGCGTTAGCAAGAAGCGTGGCATAAAAGTCCGTCTCCAACAACACTGGAAATATTTGCCAGCCGTCTAGAGACTCACCTCAGGGCGGCCGACTTTCTTGCAACGGCTAGCAAAGTAGGAAACCTCGCACGCTAGGCCCACCTGACCGGGGACGACTATCGGAGGTCTTGCCAGTGAAGAGGGTTGCTCGTTCCCCACGGCGGAGAAGCACGTGAGGTTCTGAGCTTACAATAAAGCAACACATAGAAACGGCCATTGTGTGTTGGCAGAAGGCAGACTTCACGTAAACTGCTGCCTCCAGCCAGGTTTACAGCAACGAACGTGGTGACCTGACCCCCGCCATGTGCCTCTCCCTTTAACAGCTTGACTCAGGGACATAATCTGGTTTTAATTTTATTCCATTATATTTTATTGCTCTTCTGTTCAGTTCTTTAGTTCCACTCATTTATTCACTCACTCCGATATTCATACAACAAATAGCTCCACAATGAGCCATCTAGATCCTAAAAATAAGCCAAAATGCTCTTTGGTTAAGACTCAATAAAAAATTTAAAAGGAAATGCTCAACAACCTACTGAATATGACCTAATTCTTTTACTTTAGGAATTTATATACATATGAACATTCCACATACCTACCTCTATTTCAAATCAGCTTCTTGGCTCTATAAATAGGACACACAGATAAGCCTTAAACGGGTGTCTTATATTTCAACTGAAATGTAATTTTCAATCTACTACATCTGAAACATTCATGTAAGTGACATATCAAAAAAGGGGTGATAAAGACTTGCTTTTGTTAAAAATGGAATAAACTTCAGAGAATGATTTTTGCAAAATTTAATAGGGCTGAAGATGCACATTCCCAATGACCCAGAAACTCCACTCCTACTAATCATCCTTGAGAAACTTGCATATGTGTAAAAACAAGGATACAGGACAGGAGAGCTCATAGCAGGACGGTGTAAAAGGAAAAAATTTGAGGCAACTCAAAACCCGCTAACAAGATACACAAATTAGAATACTATACAGCAATAAAAACTGCATCGATCCAGATGGATATTATAGATGAGTCGTATAGACTGAAAAAAAAAAAAAAAACACAAAGGCACAACCATATAAATCAATGGTTTGTGAAAAGATACACACAAATATATAGAAGATGGATATATACTATATAGATGCATATATATCATGTATGATGTAAAAATATAAAAGATTACATGAGAATGCTATAAACACCATATCAAGATAATAGTAAAAAAGCTTCAGCTGTGTTAGGAGTATTTTATTCCTTAAACTAGGCGGTAACCACCTGGATATCATTGTATTAACTCTTTGTAGCTTCCTGTATGTTCACAATAATTCATAACAGAGGTTTTAAAAGAGCAAATCCATCTGCCAAAACGTTAATCCTGCAGTAACCAACTCCTGCCATTTCTTCTACCAGATCAGCAAAACTCCCACGGTTCCCACAAAAGACAACAGTTCCTCCATGTGGAGAAGAGGCTTTGCAAGAAGAAAAAAAGTGAGTTATTCCCCTCTGCTTATGCCCGAGTCGTGTGCTACGAGCTGTATTTGTTTTTTCTGCATCTAAGAAATCATCACCTTCCTTTGGCGCATGCCTTGATCACGCACGCTAGGTGCACTCACCCAGCAAACATCTCGAAGCCTGTACTGAGTGCGAGGCTCTGGCACACAGAGGTGAGCAAACACAGTCCCATCACATCAGGGCCTGAGTCTAGCGCAGAAGGCAGAAGGCAGCCATTCCAATACGGAGCCAAGTGCAAAACTGAGGGAGCACAGAGGGGGGGCACGTGCAAGCAGAGCTCCTGGAAAGGGGCCCTTCCTGAGTTCCCTTTAAAATGCAGCAATTTTCAGGGGCGCCTGGGTGGCGCAGTCGGTTAAGCGTCCGACTTCAGCCAGGTCACGATCTCGTGGTCCGTGAGTTCGAGCCCCGCGTCGGGCTCTGGGCTGATGGCTCAGAGCCTGGAGCCTGTTTCCAATTCTGTGTCTCCCTCTCTCTCTGCCCCTCCTCCGTTCATGCTCTGTCTCTCTCTGTCCCCCAAAAAATAAATAAACTTTGGAAAAAAAAATGCAGCAATTTTCAGAGCACCTGGGTGGCTCAGTCGGTTAATCATCCAACTTCAGCTCAAGTCATGATCTGACGGTTTCACGGGTTCAAGCCCCGTGTCAGGCTCTGTGCACTGACCGTGTGGAAACTGCTTGGGATTCTCCCTCTCCCTCTCTCTCATTCACACTCTCTCTCTCTCTCTCTCCCTCCCTCCCCCCCTCCCACCCCCACTTGCACTCTTTCTCAAAATAAGAAAATGATTTTTAAAAATGTTTTTAAATTTAAAATAAATAAAACGCAGCAATTTTCCACAGACTCGGACACAGAGGGTAGCAGACCAGTGGCAGAGAAGGAAGTGGGGTTATCACAGGGCCCACGGCCCGCCTTATCTCTGCAGCATCAGGAGTAGGTGAATCTGTCAAGCATTTCTGAGAAAAAGATGAAGGGAACAGTCCACGATAAAGTTAGAGAGGGAAGCTGGGTCTAGAGAGGGAGGCTGGCTCAGCCAGATCTCAAGTGCCACACTAAGAGGGTGGAGCTAGAGATTAACAGCTTTCAAACTGGGGAAGGGCCACAGAGCCATCCGGGATCCCAGAGAGTGGGGCCTTCCCAGAAGGGACAGGGACACTGTGTCCTGGGGATGCCCCAAGAAGGAATGGGAGGACCTTCCCGACAGAGGGAACAGTGAAGGTTGGGGACAGCAAGGGGAATTATGGCCCTGAACACAGTAACAGGTATGGCTAGGAAGTCGGATGCATATGGGGCAGTTACTAGTGAGGAGACAAAAAAGTAAGGGTCTACCCAACCCAGTTCCTAAAGCCCTGTTAATAATGAATGACAGAAAATCAATGACATGCCATTCAGCCCCACCTCCATTCCAGGAAAAACAAACAAACAAACAAACAAACAGGCTAGCACAGTTAGGTGCTGAAAATCACTTGTACACTTAATTTACTGATGTTCTTTACAGCAGCTGCAAGAAATGTTTTGCTGACCGAGATCCTAAGCCCCCCAAACTGGGTCACATTCTGGCTGAGTCCAGACCCCAGGGCCCACCTTGGCCGCGGTCTTCTCTGCCTGTGCTGCCCCCGCTCTCCGACTCCTGAGCTCCCACTGCCCAGTCAGTGGAGCTAAATAAGACAATCCTGCTAGTTCCTTATCACTTCCCTTGAACCTCTCTGAAGTCACTGCCATCAGCAAACGCCGTCACAACTCAAGACGGATTGCCCTTGCTCTCCTCCAGGAAGGTACAAGAAATGGGTTGTCCACTCAGTGCCTGACAATAATGAGGGGCATAGTGGTCTAGAAAGGAAGAAAAGGAAGTCAGTCAAGGCTAGGAAAGGACCATTGCGGTTCTGAGACCAAGGGTGAGCTGCAGAGCATTAAGGAAAGGTGACAGAACCAAGGAGGTGGTCAGAGAAGATCCCTGAGGGAGAAACCATCATTCTTCGAAGAAAAAGCAAACAAAGGTTCTCTATTCTTCAGCTGCTGAGCACCTATCACGTGCCAACCGCTCTACTAAGCGCAGTCTTTCCTGGTCAGACGTCATCTAGAAACACGGATTTCATGGTGACAGGAAATAGCGTGGGGTTCTTCGGATACAAGCGAAAGCACTAGAGACCTTAAATACGCACTCACGCGCGCGCGCACACACACACACACACGTGCAGAGCCACTCCAATTGTGTTTTACTTGGTGAGAATGACGTTCGCCCATGAATCTACTGACGAGGCAGTGAGCCCAAACAGAAAGCAGGCCTCCTTGCCCTGGGAGGAGGCCCTGGGAGTCTGCTGCGACTCTGATCCTTCTGGGAGGGCTGCTTTTGTAGGCCCCCCACCCGGGGCCTGCAGACCCATGTTAACCCTGTGGGCAAATAAGCCTCCTGGGTCTTGTTCGGACATGCTGATACCAAGGTACGTATCACTACATTTGACCACTTGTCATAGCAAGGATGTTGACTTACTTATCCAGGCAACTTCCCCTTGGCACTTTCAAGCCCATGTTCCAGACTAGCATCATTAGTTCATTTAATAACCATTTTCTATAAGGAGCCCTATCAGCTCCCATAGAATAAACCAATGCCCAACCCACAAGGGTTGACAGCTGACAGAACATCTCCACGTGGGGAGGAGTGGCTGAGCCATACAGGGTGTCGTAATACAAAGAAGAAAAGGCAATGACCCGATGTCGCTCCTTAAATATGCAGTCTCGGAGCTGAAGTCTCCGACCCATGCCCCCGTGGTCCCCTGCATGCCCGGGCCCCAGTACAGGCCATCCTGCCCCTTCCACCCGGGGAGCCTCTCCTGCCATCTAGACCCTGCAGAGCCCAGCCCCACACAAGGCAGGCCTAGAGAGGAAAGTGTACCCTTCCCCTCCTGTCCAAGGCCCACCTTGTAGGTCTCCATGGCCTACCCTGGGATGACTGACGTCAACAAAGTTCACACCCTTTGGGAAGAGATCCAACATTCAGACATCAGTCCTATGCTCTCACACTGAGGCATATTTCTCACAGCTGAAGAAGAAGAAGGAGGAGGAGGAGGAGGAGGAGGGGGGGGGGGGAGAAGAAGAAGAAGAAGGAGAAACTGATGTCGTGGTTACATTTTTGAAGATGCTTACAATATCCTGAAAGGGAGGACAAAATAGGGTGAACACGGGCCGGGATGGAAGTGCAGGGGTGTCCACAAAGTCACAGGTCGCTGCTTCTGCGCCAGGGTTCTCGGGATGGGTTTGACAGAAGTGATTGGCAAGCTAACCTGTAGGGGAAACAGTGCCTGCACGTCAACAAGTGACTCTGGCTCCAGGCCGAGGTCAGCGGGCCTCTCACATCAGACACCGCGCCCTGCTCACCTCCGCGGCCCCCACAGCCGCCACCACGCATAGCCGTCTGCCCTCACTGGAAACTCACCAAATGGTGGCCAAGGACATCAAATCTAACATACGAGCTGTCGTTTCCAATACAAATCACGAGCCACTATGTCAATCTGAAAAGTGTTCTCCCCGTGTCTTCGGGAGAGACCAGAACATTTGCACAGCAATCTTCACCTCATAAATAAAATCAGAAGGAGAAATTCACTTCACTGAAATATAATTTATAAGAAACGTACCTGGGCACATACTCATAAGTTAAAAAAAAAAAAAATCATTACTTACCTACGTCACTCTTCCTTGAGATACCACCTTTCTCCAAATTCTGTATTTTAGACAAAAGAGAAGAAGGTAAGTCAGGTAAGTCTCGTCGTATACCATAGCTAGCAAAACACCAAATACATATGAACGGCACGCAGCAACATTTGGGGATGACGCGGACGACGAGAGCTTGACAATGCTCCTTAATGAAACAGACGAAAACTTAGGAGGGAGGGAACAGCAACGACGTACTTCTGCATCCTGGTGGGAGCCTCCTACGGGGCTACCCCTTTTCTACGTGATTTTGGGCAAGTCACTGGGGCTCTTGCCTCCTGTGTAAAATGGAGCTAACACTTAACTGGTTCCCACTGGTCTTGGGAGAGTTCACTTAAAACCCCGTAAACTCAAAAGCATGGCAAACCAAACAGAGACCGTATCAATGCCGCCAGTGTGTGTTTCCCATGAAGAGGACCTCCACTAATTATGGTATTTATCATCTCGTGGGCTCAGACGTACTGTCATCCAGAACATCACCGCCATGTTCTCTCCCACCTGAGGAGCAGCACTGGGGGCCTAAGCAAGGCCCCAGGGGGCACTCAGCCTTTGGTTCATGAGACTTCAGGAGCACGGAAGGGGCTTCTTAGAGCAGAGCTCTGGACATAGAAATCTGGACGTGAGCAAAGAAATACCTGTTCCTGATCCCGGGTAGATCAGGGGAGGGGTTCCTGAAAGATTTCTCTGATGGGGCTCCTGGGTGGCTCAGTCGGTTAAGTGTCGGACTCTTGATTTCAGCTCAGGTCATGATCTCATGGCTCATGAAACGGAGCCCCACATCAGGCTCCGCGCTGACAGCGGGGAGCATGCTTGGGATTCTTTCTCCCACTCTCTCTGCCCCTCCCCTGCTCCCCCAACACACACACACACACACACACTCTCTCTCTCTCTCTCTCTCTCTCTCTCTCAAATAAACATTAAAAAAAATATTTCTCTGACAAAGTGCAAAGCGTAAGCAGCTAAATCTGCCATTTTCCTTGTCTTCTCCAGCAGACAGGAAGGAATTTTCTCTCTAATTGCCCTTTTCTGCTTTCGACTGCCATTTGCTATAATTATAACAATTGGACAGCGGCAGACATCCTTCAATTTTCTTCACAGACTGCAACGAGAAACGTAAGCCTTTGCCAACAAAACTGGGAACACTTTAAAAGCCAAGATACAGCCACACAGAGATGTATCCTCTCAAAACGCCGAAGGGACCATGACAAGAGACAGGGAGGAGAGAGAGCAAAACACAGGAGAGTGTCTACCTTTGGCAGCATTTCCTGAAATGATCTTTGTCTCAAGAATAGAAATACCACTGAGTGGAGAAGAACCCCATAGTTATTATGGACTCATTTGTTATTCCTCGGGATCCAGTGACACATCACTTAATCTTGATAAAATACAGACGTTTTGGGGGGAAAAAGCCCTAAAAAGTGCTGGAACACTTAAGCCATTTCTCTACCTGTGCTGAACCAAAGCCGGGTTATCATAAGCCAGCAGGTATAGACTCACTGCATCTTCCACACGCTCTCAATGCCACCGTTGGCCAGGACAACAGCCCGCCCCTGGAGAAGCAGCACCCGCCTGAGAACCAGACATGCTACCCGGCTTTCACCCTTAACCTGCTGCCCACCCCTCGGCCACAATGCCTGCTCCACAGCTTTGGCTGGCAGATGAGGATCACCGAAAATTCGAAAGTTTCGATCTGAAAGTAGCACTGGAGTGGGTAAAGAAAATATGGCGTAGACGCACCACGGAATATTATCCAACTTCAGAAAAGAAGGGAGTTCCGTCACATGCTACAACACCAATGTGCCTTGAGGACATCATGCTACGTGACATAAGCCAGACACAAAAAAGCCAAGTACTGTACGATTCCACTTCCGGCGTAGTCCGATTCACGGAAACGGAAAGTAGAAGGGTGGTTGCCAGGGGCCGGGGGATGAGAACAGAGAGCTGTTTAATGGGGATGGTTTCAGTTTCGTGAGGTGAAAAGAGACCTGAAGGGCGTTTGCACAGACACTATGAATATACTTCACGATACTCAGCTGTACACTTAGAAATGGTTAGGATCGTAAATTTTACGTTAGATGTATTTTGCCACAATTTTTAATGTTTATTTACTTTTGAGAGAGACAGAAAGCAAGGGAGGGACAGAGAAAGGAGGAGAGAGAGAGAATTCCAAGCAGGCCCCACGCTGTCAGTGCTGAGCCCAACTCGGGGCTCGATCACACGAACCGTGAGAACGGGACCTGAACTGAAACCAAGAGTCGGGCGCTTAACCGACTGAGCCACCCATGCCCCTACCATAACTTTTTAAAACAGAGAGCATCAGCGATGATCCAATCCAACGCTCCCCTTTTAGAAAGGAGACAACAGAGCCACAGAACCAGGATGAAAACCCAGGTCGGTCTTCTGAGTTCTTTCCAACGTTCATTTCTTACACCCACGTGATGATGCACACCCTGTCTTCCTCCAGAGATGTTTCCTCAAGAAACATGCACCAGGAAGCCACTCTGGAAAACAGTGTGGAGCTTCCTCAAAAAATTAAAAATAGACCTACCCTATGACCCAGCAATAGCACTGCTAGGAATTGACCCAAGGGATACAGGAGTGCTGATGCATAGGGGCCCTTGTACCCCAATGTTTATAGCAGCACTCTCAACAATAGCCAAATTGTGGAAAGAGCCTAAATGTCCATCAACTGATGAATGGATAAAAAAATCGTGGTTTATATACACAATGGAGTACTACGTGGCAATGAGAAAGAATGAAATATGGCCCTTTGTAGCAACGTAGATGGAACTGGAGAGTGTTACGCTAAGTGAAATAAGTCAGGCAGAGAAAGACAGATACCATATGTTTTCACTCCTATGTGGATCCTGAGAAACTCAACAGAAGACTAGGGGGGAGGGGAAGGGGGGGAAAAAGTTATAGAGAGGGAAGGAGGCAAACCATAAGAGACTCTTAAACACTGAGAACAAACTGAGGGTTGATGGGGGGTGGGGAGAGGGGAAAGTGGGTGATGGGCATTGAGGAGGGCACCTTTTGGGATGAGCATTGGCTGTTGTATGGACACCAATTTGACAATAAACTTCATATATTGAAAAAAAAAAAAAAACACGCACCAGGTGAAAGCACCACGACACTCATGACAAGAGTCACCTTTAACAATAAACCGAAAGATTAAAAAACAAAACAAAACAAAAAAACCCTGAACTCAGTATTTCCCGAACGAATAACTTAACGCTGGAAACCTACTGGACATCCCACCACATCTCTTTGTGAAACCAAAGAAAATCGACCAAAATGACACATCTTTCCATTTGCTATTAAACACCGCAGCTCCAACTGGCTGAAAACAACAGATCGGACACGAGTAACCATTTTGAATGGCTCAATTTGTAAACTGTAAGAAGAAAACCTCCAAGAACGGTCGAATTAAGTGAGCTGAATGGATCCAAAACGGTCTTGAGCAATTTCCCCTCTGAGAAAGAAAATTAGACTCAATGAACGAACTGACAGGACATTTAGAATTCTGTCTCCAGTTTCCCCTCCTGAAAAGCCTCAGCTCTTCCTAGGAAGAAACACATGGTTCGTTTTAGTATCTCTGCTGCCACACATTTCTTACACTATCAGTATCAGTCAAAATGGGTTCACTGTCAAAGTGTTAGAAGTCAACTGAATTGCTATTCAGGTAGGAAAGAGATTTGTTACTAATGCATCTACCCCACAGACAGCTCCTACCCTAGTCGGGAAAAGACAAATCCAAGTTACCCTTTGACACAGGTTTTATTTGCTAAGTCACTATACGTTAGAACACTTGCAATCCACGCCCGTAATGCCTAGTTTATAAATCCTTCATGAAAAGACGATAAAACCTCCTCAAAATCCTTCACATCTATCGAATCTTTTCGGAAGAAAGGGAAGTCAAATGGCATCCTGTACCTGGTCACCACCAACCGCCACCCCCTTGGTCTTTTGAATAAATGAACTGATCAGGATGTGCCCATCAGTGGACTCGGCCGGAAGCCGGTTCTGTGTTTGAATTCTGCCCCCACCACTTACTAGCTCAGGCCTCAGTTTCTCATCTGTAAAACAGGAATGGTAATTACAAGACCTGCAGCACAGGGTTGTGGGAGTTTCATTAGGTAATATACTGCTGAGCATGGCATCTGCCTGAAGAAAATGCTCAATAGTTGTCACCTACTACTCTTTTCATCATCACCTTCATCTGTTTCACGTGAAGTCAACTTATACCATAAAAGAAATCTCACTGATAAAAGCAGTAAGCCCTATGGTTCCTCTTCTTACTTTGATTTGTTTAGGTTCAGCTCAAAAGGCTGCCTAAAATATTTCTTGCTGTCACATCAGGTAGGGTCTGGCACTGTTTTAAGTGGCGGACACATACACACACACACACACACACACACACACACACACACACACACACACACCATTCTCCTCCTCCTCCTCCAAACAGCTTTTTGATACAGGTCTTACTACCCCATCTTACGGATGAGGAAGCTGAGACACAGAGAGGGTCTCCATTGGGTATCAGTGTTGGAGAAGGGATGTGAACCACAGCGCTCAACTCTAACCCTACATCATACAGGACACAACATCACAACCACCACAGGGTATAAGTGGGCTAAACTGTGGGTTGAAGCCGGGACAAGGCCGTGGTTGAGGCGGTACCGTGGCCTGGAGCACAAGCCTGGGTGGGCAGGCTCCCCTGAAAGCTGAGGGAGGTCAGAATCCGGGTCAATGCCAGGGACCAGGAATCCAAAAGAGGAGCCTGGGCCCAGAGGTCAGCTCCCGGGAGGTGCAGCAGGGCACCGGCAGTACCCAGAATTTGGATGACAAGCCACCTGATGCCAACCAGTGAGTCTGAACATTGTGTGGGGCAGGCCCCCCCCCTGAGTGGGGCTGCCTGCATTCTAGAGAGCCCCGTCTGGGGCCCTGACGAAAGCAAGCCGTGCGGTGAGGGGGGATGGAAGGCGGCCGCCTCTGAGCAGCATGGCAGGGCAGGTCCCCGTCAATTCTGCAGATGGTGATAGACTCATGATCCCAAATGAACGTGGCTGTTGTGAAGAGCCTTCACTCCTATCTCCAGGTTCATCTACAGACTTTGGGTGACCTTGGACAAATTAATTCTTCTCTCCCAGTCTCGGGTATGGTCTACAGTAGACATTTTATCACTGCCTCTCCTCAGGGGATTAATGGCTTTTTTGGCTTCACAGCCTAAGCACAGATGGGGTTAATGGCATTTTTCAAGGGCTTTAATACCTTTGGATGAAAAATGACACTACGATGTAAGAGTCACCTTATTTTCTACCTATATTTATATACGTATTTAAGAAGAGGGATACATACATTTCCTCATTTGGAAAGAGGAGTTAAAAACCTATTTGAAAGTATATGCTAGAATTCTAAATTCATTACACAAAATTTTAATTCCCTAGTAATATTCCTTAGGTAGCACTTTAAGTTCATTACAAATGAGCTTGATTATTGCCACACACACACACACACACACACACACACACACGTTCTAATGCACACAGCTGTGTGCAGCATGCAAGAATTCAAGGATTCAGGAAAATTAGATTCTGACTTCACCTTTGAATTGCCACGTGACCTCAGTTAAATCACGTAACTTCTTTGAGGGTAAGTTTTCTCTGCTATACAGCATTCTGCGGTTTATTATGCTTTCCTCTATCATGCTTTGCAGACACTGTGGTTTTTTGTTTTGTTTTGTTTTTTTTTTACAAATTGAAGGTCTGTAGCAACCCTGCGTTGAGCATGTCTATCGGCACCATTTCTCCAAGAGTATTTGCTCACTTTGTGTCTCTGTGTCACATTTTGGTGATCCTCACGATATTTCCATTTTTTTTTCATTATTATTACACTTCTTAGGATGATCTGTGATCAGTCATCTTTGGAGTTCCTATTGTAATGGTTTTGGGATGCCAGGAACACCATGTAAGATGGTGAACTTCAAGGATGAATGTTGTGCGTGTTCTGTTTCCCATCTCTCTCCCTCTTCTCTGGGCTCCCTGTTCCCTGAGACGCAACAATATTGAAATTAGGCCAGTTGAGTCACCCTATAGCGGCCTCCAAGTGCTCAAGTGAAAGGAAGAGCTTCATGCCTCTCACTTTTAAGTCAAAAGCTAGAAATGAAGCTTCATGAGAAACGCATGTTGAAAGCCGAGACAGGCTGAAAGCGAGGTCTCTTGTGCCGACCATTCGCCGTGCTGTGAATGTGAAGGAAAGGTTCTTGAAGGACATTAAAAGTGCTACTCCAGTGAACACACAGATGGTAAGAAAGAGAAACAGCCTCGCTGATGTGGAGAAAGTCTAAGTGATCTGGTTAGAAGATCACACCCGCCACAGCATTCCCTTAAACCAAAGCCTACTCCAGGGCAAGGCCCTAACTCTCTTCAATTCTGTGAGGGCTGAGAGAGGTGAGGAAGCTGCAGAGGAAAAGTGTGAGGCTAACTGAAGTGGGTTCATGAGGTTTGTGGAAAGAAGCCGTCTCCATAACATAAAAGTTCAAGGTGAAGCAGCAAGTGTTGGTGCAGCAAGTTACCCAGAAGGTCTGGCTAAGATAATTCAGGAAGGTGGCTACACTGCACAACAGGTTTTCAGTGTAGACAAAAGAGCCTTCTGTTGGCAGAAGATGCCATCGAGGACTTTCAGAGCTAGAGAGGGGAAGTCAATGCCTGGCTACAAAGCTTCAAAGGACAGGCTGACTCTCTTGTTAGGGGCCAGTGCAGCTGATACTTAAAGTTGAAGTCAATGTGGGGCACCTGGGTGGCGCAGTCGGTTAAGCGTCTGACTTCAGCCGGGTCACGATCTCGCGGTCTGTGAGTTCGAGTCCCGCGTCGGGCTCTGGGCTGATGGCTCAGAGCCTGGAGCCTGTTTCCGATTCTGTGTCTCCCTCTCTCTCTGCCCCTCCCCCGTTCGTGCTCTGTCTCTCTCTGTCTCAAAAATAAATAAACGTTAAAAAAAAAAAAATTAAAAAAAAAAAAGTTGAAGTCAATGCACATCAACCATTGCAAAAATCCTAGGGCCCTTAAGAATTATGCTATCCTTACTCTGTCTGTGCTCTATAAATGGAACAAGAAAGCCTGGAGGACAGCACATCATTTACAGTAAGGTTTATTAAATATTCAAAGACCACTTTTGAGACCTACTGTTCAGAAAAAAAAAAATTACTTTGGAAATATTACTGTTCAATAAGGCACCTGGTCACCCAAGAGCTCTGAGGTGACATACAATAAGATGAATGTTGCTTTCATGCCTGCTGACACAGCATTCATTCATTCATTCGGCAGCCTATGAATCAGGGAGTCACTTTGACTCTCACGTCTTCTTATTTAAGAAACACAGCTCATGGCTAAAATCTTCAAGAAACAACAGGTGTTGGTGAGGATGTGGCGAAAAGGGAACCCTCGTGTACTGTTGGTGGGAATGCAAACTGGTACAGCCACTGTGTAAAACAGTATGGAGGTTCTTCAAAAAATTGCCTTGTGATCCAGCAATCACACTACTGGGTATTTATCCAAAGAATACAAAAACACTAATTCAAAAGGATATGTGCACCCCTAGGTTTCTTGCAATATTGTTTACAAGAGCCAAATTATGGAAGCTGCCCAAGTGTCTAACATTAGATGAATGGATAAAGAAGATACACACACACACACACACACACACACACACACACACACACACAGAGGAATATTATTCAGTCATAAAAATAATGATATCTTGTCATTTGCAACAACATGGATGGAGCTAGAAAGTATAATGCTAAGCAAAATAAGCTAGTCAGAGAAAGACAAATACCGTATGATTACACTCATATGTGGAATTTAAGAGATAAATGAACAAAGGAAAAAAGAGACAAAGCAAGACTCTTAACTATAGAGAATAGAGGGTTGCCATAGGGGGCGGGGGAGGTGGGTAAAACAGGCTAAGGGAATTAAGAGCACACTTATCTTGATGAACTCTAATACATGGAATTGTTGAATTGCCACACTATACACTTGAAACTAATACAACACTGCATATTAACTACACTAGAATTAAAATGTTTTCATTAAAAACAAAAAAAGAAAAAGAAAAAGAAACACATTCATAAGGCTACGGTTCTCACAGTGATTCTCTGATGGATCTGAGAAAAGCAAATTGAAAACCTTCTGGAAAGGAGTCAACATTCTAGAGGACATTCAGGACATTCATGATTCATGGGAAGAGGTCAAAATATCAACATGCACAGGCATTTGGAAGAAGTTGATTCCCACCCTCGGGATGACTTTGGGGGGTTCAGGATGATCAGTGGAGGCAGTCACTGCGGATGTGGTGGAAGCAACGAAAGAACCAGAACTAGAAGCGGGGCCTGAACGTGGACGGCATTGCTACGATCTCATGATAGGACGTGATCGGGTGAGGACTGCTTCTTGAGGCTGAGCAAGGAACGTGGTTTCTCGAGATGGACTCTGCTCCTGCTGAAGATGCTGTGAAGCTTGTTGAAGCGACAAGGGATTTGGAATATTACACAAACTTGGTAGATAAAGCAGCAGCAGGATTTGAGAGGACTACCTCCAGTTTTGAAAGAAGTTCTACTGTAGGTGAAATGCTATCAAACAGCATCACAGGCTACAGAGCAGTCGTTCGTGAAAGGAAGAGTCCATCAAGGAGGCAAAATTCACTGTCGTCTTAAGAAACTGCCACGGCCACCCCAGCCTCCAGGAAGCCCACCCTGATCGGTCAGCAGCTATCAACATTGAGGCAAGACCCTCCACCAGCTAAAAGATCGCAAGTCACTGAAAGCACGGATGATGGTTAGCATTTTGTAGCAATAAAGTACTTTGCAACTGAGGTATGTATATTTTTTAGACATGATGCTATCGCACACTTAACAGACAACAACATAGTTTAAATAGGACTTTTATTATGCACTGAAAACCAAAAAAATGCATTTAACTCTCTTTACTGCGGTGGAACCAAACCCACATCCTCCCTGAGGTGTGCCTGGACGTGGGAATATCTCTTTTGCTTGGCAATAACAGGATCATTGAGAAGATCAAGTTTTAAGTGAAATGTCTGAAAATGTTTTATTAACCATAAAGGATCTTAAAACCAAAGGAAAGTATTATTATTGTTCCTGTAGGAAACCCACAGTATAGTTAGAAAAGACAACACTGTGTTGACAAAAGAAACATTCTATTTAAAAAAAAAATGTTTTGGGGCGCCTGGGTGGCTCAGTCGGTTAAGCATCCCACTTCGGCTCAGGTCATGATCTCACAATTCATGGGTTTGAGCCCCGTGTCGGGCTCCGTGCTGACAGCTCAGACCCTGGAGCCTGCTTCAGATTCTGTGTCTCCCTCTCTCTCTGCCCCTCCCCTGCTCATGCTCTGTCTCAAGAATAAACAAACATTACAAAAAATAAAAATAAAAAACGCTGTTACGCTAATCGTGAGATTAAAAAAAAATGAAGTCGACCGAACCTTAGCGAATATGATAAAGACAACTCACATTCTTCAAATATGGTTTCTCTTTCTCATCTGCTAAACTCATCTAGCGCAAAGCCGAAATGGTAAACTTTAGATGAGGTTCTTGAACACAAACAATTGTGGGAAAGCAGCCGCTCTGAGATTTTTGGCTGAGTTTTATCCCGTCTCCATCAAGTCCCGGGGTCTCGGTTCCTGGTCCCAACTGTGCAAAAAGCCTGGCAGTCATCTTCAGTACTGCCACACGGTGCCACCTACAAAGTGAGGGAGACTCAGGCTCTTGTGACCCCGGGGACACAGCATACTACTTCTCTCTCTCAGACTGGGAAAATGCAGCCCAAGTTTAGATGTGGTCAGACTAGAGAAAACTAAGGCATCCCAGCAAGACTTCTATGATGTCTAAATCCATATCAAAATACTTTTTTTGAAACCTACTTGGTCTGCTGTAACTACTAAGGGATTTTTTTTTAAAGCAAGCTTATCTAAAAAATAAGATAAAAAAAAAAACAGAGAGGGAACAAACCATAAGAGACTCTTAACTGCAGAGAACAAACCGAGGGCTGCTGGAGGGATGTGGGGTGGGCGGATGGGCTAAATGGATGATGGGCATTAAGGCAGGCACTTGTTGGGATGAGCGCTGGGTGTTACATGTAAGTGATGAATCACTAAATTCTATTCCTGAAATTATTGTTACACTGTATGTTAACTAACTTGGATTTAAATTCAAAAAAATAAAATAAAAAATAAATAAAGCAAGTTTATCTGCAGGTTGCCACGAGAGATTAAAAATCTATGTGGACCAACATTTCATTAATTCGTGGAAAGAAACCTGAGAACTATTGTAAGATGAAATCATTACAGCTGCCATTAAAGAAAATATAAATGAATCTCAGACAGGAAGAATAGATTTGATCATGAGAATCAGTACCTTAGATTGCTTGACCTCTTTCTTTGTATCTTCAGAAACCAAAGCAAAAGCTGGAAAAAAGAAAACATTTTTACATTAAGATCACCAGTTAAGATTCATTCTCATATTTAACAGTCTCGCTTAAAACGGGGGGGGGGGGGGGAAGGGTGCTTGAAGAAGACATATTTTTGCTCATTTTTAAAACCAGCTGCATTTGCTGCAAACTAGTACCACTGGCCGCGTTCATCTCCGGACCTGAAATTATTCATCGGTGCACAGCCAACGTGCTTAGGCTACCAAGCTGAAGAAATAAACCTCAAAGGAATTGGAACCTGTGCACATACCACGTGTGTCTACGGATATAAACTACGAAATTGATGTGTACAAAATACAACTTCTTAGCAACTCGACGGTGCCTTCCAAAGCAAAGGGGGGATTCCTGAGAATCCAGCGGGAAGCAGTTCAACTCCCTCCTCGCACGATCACTGCCAGAGCCTGGCAGGCAACAGAGCTGAATCTGGGGCAAGCTTTCCGTCTCAGAGGCTCCCAGGCTGGAAGTGTGGTGCAGATAATGCTGCCTCACGCAGGGCCGTTCACAGAACCCACTAACGCAGTGGGGCCAAGACAGCGAGAGGAGCGAAGATCATTCCCTATTTAGAACGATTTAAGGTTTCAAGTTGGAGCCCACAGATAAAGGCAACCCTGTACCCTAGAGACACATCTAGGCTCCACATTTAGAACAACAACAACATGACAGTAACACTTAGAAAATATAAAGCAAAATAATAAGCCCAACAGGCATGCAGGTTAACTAGACAAAAATAATATGCTTTAATGTTATCGTGCACTTCCCCTGAGGAGCTAAGAGGAAAGCGTCTCATAGAGTTTGCTGTCTCCAATTAGCATCCCCCGGAGAAAATGGGCAATGCCATAGAGCAGTAAGGGACTCAAAGGGCCGGACGGCCGATTCCACGGAGCTGTAATGTGGTACAAGAAGCTTCAGTGGTAGGTCTCCTGGGGTAACAGAGGAGGCCCTCCTGAGAGGCTGGAGAAGACCTTTCCCATTCGGATGCCTCTGACCCCTCCCTACCCCCCACCCGCAGACATGCACCGCCTCAAGTCCTCTCCCATCAACATTTGCTCCAAGGAAATAACCTAAAACGTATTCGCACTAAGACGTAAAAATGAACGTGGTTTAATCACTTCCATTTCCAAGATGGCATCTCAAAAGGCAGGGTGAGCCTGAACCGTAAGCCAAATGAACCTCTACGTGTGAAATTTAGGTAACAGCAGATGTTACGGGAGGCCCCACTGAGACCACCTCATATAAATAACAAATCCCCAACACCACCCCTCCTTACGTTCCTCATTCTGCTTTATTCTTCTGCACAGCACTTACCACCACTGAGGTAATACTTATTTATTTATTTATTTATTTATTTATTTATTGCTCGCCTTACATATTAGTTTATTGTAAGCTCTGTGAAGGCAGGAAGGTGGTGCCCCACACCCAAAACACAGCCAGCACATAGGAGAAGGTCAACAAATATTGATCAAATGAATGAATGAGTGAATGCAAGTCTTTGTAATGGCCCTGGGACCACATGACTTACAGGCTGTCTACTCCTTACGCTAGGGAATATCCACCAGCAAAATGAAGGAATTTACTGTGTCCCCCCCCCCCACAACCAATTTATTTTCACCAGGATCTGATCTACTTTTTCATTTTATACACACACACACACACACACACACACAGGCAGCAACCAAAAAGCCCCAATCATTCATTAACTTCTAAAAAGAAAGATTTAAGCCCAAACACCATTTTATTTTTATTTTATTTTATTTTTTTAATTTTTATTTTTGGGACAGAGAGAGACAGAGCATGAACAGGGGAGGGTCAGAGAGAGAGGGAGACACAGAATCGGAAACAGGCTCCAGGCTCTGAGCCATCAGCCCAGAGCCCGATGCGGGGCTCGAACTCACGGACTGCAAGATCGTGACCTGGCTGAAGTCGGACGCTTAACCGACTGCGCCACCCAGGCACCCCCCAAACACCATTTTAAATTCTGCTTCTGGGTATTTAATTCTTTGGTTTGGTCTTATTTTATTAACCTCCAAACTAGCATGCACAGTGAAAGCCCTCGAGAAGATATCAGAAATAGAATTATTAACGAACATCATATAAGGAAGTCACAACATGTTAATACCACTTAGCACCACAGAATTGCAGGAAATAGAACATTCCAACAACTTGCAGGATATAACAACCGTGGTCAATCTAAGACCCGACTCTGAGTCCAAAATCCGACTCCATCAATTCTTAATTCCAAACACAGACAGTCAAAGCTCCCTGGGCTAGAATTCCCGCTTTTGTCAAGATAAAAAAAAAAAAAAAAACCTTCTCAGCTTAACACGTTCAGTGACTCATCATCTAATAAACAGGATTTAGTCTTACCTCACTTTTTTTGCAGGCCAGATGGCTATGTGAAAAGGAAGAGTATGTCAACACAAAAGTCCTTTAGAATGCAGACTCTATATTGAAGAAAACGTGCCTTTATTTGGTATTGGTTCTGAAAGGTACGAACACATCACCTTTCATAAGCCAGCAACTAATGTCATTTGAGTACGTTTAATGAAGGAATTACATGGGAGGAAGACATTCCCAATAAATCAAGTGAATTCTACAAATCCTCTTTGTCGTAAGCAAGACAGCATACCTTTATTCAGGCGAGGCTTAACTGAAGTTAAGAGTAAACTAGATTCTAGTTCCCTCCAAAAATACAAAGGCCTGGAGTTAAGATATTCTTTAAAAAAAACACACACACAAAACCATCATTTGTCCCTATGACATTCTGCTGTGAAATTTCCCCGATAGAAATAAATTATGTAATATTTAAAGCAGTAACATAAGGGCACGTGGCTGGCTCAGTCAGTAGAGCACGTGACTCGATCTTGGGGTTGTGAGTTCAAGTCCCACGCAGGGCACAGAGCTTACTTAAAAAAAATAAATAAATAAGTACAGCACTAACCTAAGACATGCATCAGAGTCACTCTCAGGTATAAGAGCAAATCACAGGGCAAGATAATCCTCATTAAATGAATATAAGCAAATATCTTTTTGCCTTCTGGTTTTACCTTTATGTTTCCATAATCTAAACAAATCACCGGGGAACCAAATGCGTTTTGAAGGCACAGCATATGCTAGACCGCTAATAAATCCAATCTTAAAACAATGGATCCTTTCTAAAATTCCTGCCAACAAAATCCGAGCTTTCACACTTCAAGCACATGAAGAAGGAGAAACGGTGAAATTTGAGGAGAAAAGTCAGAAAACCGGGCAAGTAAGGTAAGGATTTGCCTGTCACCTCCAACAACCCTAACAGGATACAGTCCCTACAGTGGGACTGTAACACTGGGAGCCAACGGAGGGGAGGAGGGAGCCGGGAGGGAGGAAGGGATCCCCCCCTGCTCTGCCAAAGGGAGTGGCCGCGTGAGGCTGGATGTTGGCTGTTTGGTTTCATACTAATTTCCAGATTCAGCAGGGAAAAAATATTCTTGAAAGCTTGGCCTTAATGTGCAGTTGGAGAACTATTCCAAGGTAAATCCTGCTCTTATATGCCAAACTATTGTTTAAAAGTAATTTTCCCTTTTCTATTTTCAACATGAATTCCTGTGAATTGCTGCAGGGAACTATATTTAAAGTGCAAATCGGGCCGGGCAATAGAAATAAGACCTTCCCGTGATAACTTTAAATAATTCAAGCCAACTAATGTGTTAGCACACCTATTCTGAGAGATAAATCAAGATTTTACAACTAACCTGGGACTAAGAATTATAGGCCAGCCTAAGCCCTGGAGTGCCGGAAAACTGGAGAGGAATTCATTGCAAGGCATTTAAGCAACCCTAATCAACTATCTTATCTTGTTCCTGGTTGGGAGTCAGGGACCCCACGCCCCTGCAGGAAAGATGACTGCACCTCCTAACTCCGTTTTGTTCCTGTTCCCTGGACTGTCCTCCCAGACTCTCCCAAGAACGGCAATCACAGAAAACCAGATTAAATACAAAAACGAAAACCAAAAACACTAAGACGCGGGATCGAGTGAGATACTGCGTAAAGCGTTTAGTGTGCGGTTCCACATGTTGCAAACTCAGCGGACGGGGCCATAAAGCTGCCGGTGGTACCACGCTTCGGGCCAGTCTGGGCGGCGTCTAGGCGGTGGGTGGTCGCGGCCCTACCCAGGAGCCTGGAGGAAGGGACTGAAACCGCGTGGCCCTCTCCGCCATCGGGGCCGAAGCCACAGCACTCACGGGAAGCTTGCAGCTGGTGGCCCTGCGGGCTCAGGGTCTCACACGGGCTCTGCCCCACTTTTTCTTCCGCCAGGCTGTGGGAGGGAGCCGGCGGGGCTTCACTTTCTTTGCCGTGACCTACTTACAAAACGCTTCACCCAGTGCGGCTCCTCCCCCAGTGGCTCCAGCTTCCCGGAGCTTTCCAGGTTTAATTCCAGGTCCTCCAGAGGAGGCCTTAAGCTCCAGGGTACACAGCCCACAGCCAATTTACTTAGTTCCAATTACCTGCTTTGAAGATAATCCATGCCAGCAGAGCGGACAGAAACGATCGCACCCCAACCCAGCAACAGGGGCAGGGCCTGCCTTTTCAGACCAATCTGCTGTCCCTGGGGGTCGTGGCCACACTGGGCCTCAGCCATCCGCCCACCTGGAGGCACCAGCACCCAGCCTGAGGATGAAGGGCCCCAGGCACTCTCCATGGGCAGAGGACAGAACCAGCCCAGGCATGTGGCCAAAGATCAACGGTTTAACAAGCATTATGTTTCCGCAACGGGGCCTGGCACATGCCGAGTGCTTTGGGCCTTCGCAGCTCATTAGCAGTATGAATTTATATTTTCATTTGTTAAACAGAAAATCAGAGAGTGTATGACTGCCACACAATATGCCAGGAGCTGGGGAAGACGAATAAGCAGCTGCCCAAGGAGCTCATGTGAGAGAGGAGTCCCTCGGTCAACAGCCAAGCATACAAGTGTCCACTCCAATGGCTGTCGTTCTGGCGGGAGTCCCCAAGGGAGCACCTGGGGTGGAGACAGAGGGCAGCTCACCCAAGGCAGGGCAGCAGAGGGAAGGGGAGGCTTAAAGGGAGGAAAGCACTGCTTAGGGCGAGCTCCACACTGCCTGAGGAAGTAAATTCCAGGCAGCAGAGATTTCAAATTACAAGAGCAAGGAGGCCTGGAAACAGGCTTCTGCATCAAAGTTTGGTTAACAAACAGTCCAATGTGCCCAGAGAATTGATATGTGAGGGGAGGGAGTGACTGGGGCATGGCCACCTGGGGGAGGGAAAGACTGGGGCACGGCCACCCTGGGGGGGGGGGGGGTGACTAGGGCAGGACACCCTGGGGGAGGGGGGGTGACCGGGGCAGGGACACCCTGGGGGAGGGGGGGTGACCGGGGCAGGGACACCCTGGGGGAGGGGGGGTGACCGGGGCAGGGACACCCTGGGGGAGGGGGGGTGACCGGGGCAGGGACACCCTGGGGGAGGGGGGGTGACCGGGGCAGGGACACCCTGGGCGGGGGGGGGGTGACCGGGGCAGGGACACCCTGGGCGGGGGGGGGTGACCGGGGCAGGGACACCCTGGGCGGGGGGGGTGACCGGGGCAGGGACACCCTGGGGGGGGGTGGTGACCGGGACATGGCCACCCTGGGGGGGGGGGTGGTGACTAGGGCAGGACACCCTGGGAGGGGGGGGTGACTGGGCAGGGACACCCTGGGGGAGGGGGGGGTGACCGGGGCAGGGACACCCTGGGGGAGGGGGGGGTGACTGGGGCAGGGACACCTACGGGAATGGAAGTGCTGGGGCAGGGACATCTGGGAGGGGGAGGGGCCATATCATTAAAGGGGTCAGCATTAGGGAGTCTGCTTCTATCCTATGTGCTATGAGAAGCTTCTAAGAAAGGGAGTGCCACATTGAAACGTGTGCCTTAGACAGGTTTCTGGAGGAGCCTATTGGGTGGGCTGTGGGGGGACCAAAAAAAGGCACAAATGTGCCAGCTAAGAAGCTAATGGAGCAGGCAATGAGAGATACACTACGGGACAGAATTCAGACGAGGCAGCATCTGGGCACAGCAGGTTGTGAGCAAAAGCAGGTGTTGGAGATATCAAAGCAGAACGCACAGGCTGAGACAGATCCTACCAATGGAATGGGTGGGGAAGGGAGAGTCCGGAGGGGTTGGTGAGTGAGAGAAAGGAGTGGAGGGGAGTCCGGGATTCGGATGGAGTGGCCGAGTCCACTGGGGTGCCATTCACAAGCTAGAGAATAAGGCAGGGAAGCAGATGTGTGGGAAAACAGTGCGGTTCCCAATATCCTGAGGCGCTGAGGACACTCCGTGGATCTACCCAGCAGCGGCTCATAGCCAGGTGTGGAGCCGGGCACAGGGGTCAAGAGGAGAGGCACCGGCAGCGTCCCCCCTGTACAAAGGAACCAAAGCCACAAGCCTGGATGGGAAAGACGGGAGCGAGGCAACGCCAACATTTCAGGGACAAAACTAAAGACGACAAAAAGAAATGGCCAGGCACAGAGGAGAAGCTAGACAGAAGGCAGTAGTTCAAGGATTTACAAGGTGTTCTTTTAAACTGTTCTCGCCTGAAAGTTTCAAAGCACAAGGGAAAGAGCTTGCAGTGCAGGAGACCGGGCCTCCGGGCCCGGCTCCACTGTAGAGAATAGCACGGCACGCTGGTCAGAGATACACAGAATCTAGACTCGCGCCTCGTGGCATCCAGGCTCTGCCGCTTAGTAGCTAAGCAACACGGGGCCAGAGACTTGGCCTCTCGGAGCCCCTGCCTCCGTCCCTGTAAAAGGGAGGAAACTAAACAAGAATGAAAATAAGTCGGTGCATGTACAGGTTCAGGATATTACCTGACCTATGGGAAGAGCTATGGAGCCTTTTGCTCAGACGCCAAGTAGCAAACTCAGGAAAAGAGACACACCGCACTGGAGGCTGCCAAGCACAATTCTGCAAGCACGCAGGTGGACAACACTCAGGGGCAGGGAACCCCCGTGCCCCATTCCATGGGTTCTGCACCACTTACAAGGTGATCAGCCAGTTGAGAGAAGTGACGGAGGAGGGGGCCTGGCTCCCCCTCACCGAGTGTGGCAGCGAGCACAGAGGCGCGACAGTACTCTTTTGAGCAACCACCTACCCCCATTCGACATTGCTCCATCTGAAACCCATCTTCTGTTTTATCAAAGAAGTCAATGGGAAAATGGAGTTTGGAATACAAATTTTTCTTCCCTTGGCACCAAAGTTGGCTAAGGGCCAATATACTCTCTGTGCCAAAGGGTAAACATATTTATAGGAAGGACAGTTAAACAGAAGGGAAGAAAAGAGGAAATAACTGTATATTTTAGGAAAGAAAAGATCATTTGCTTCTTTGATTCATATCTCATTTAAACAAATAATGTGAAAATCCATATGCCACTCAGGATGTGAAAATAAGAAAATTCCATTTCAGACAGAGTTTTGGGGGAGAGACTCAAAACACCACCCTCAAAAAGCATGTTTCACAGGCTGAGTCACAGGTAAGGGGCAGAAGGATCTCTGGTCATACCACCCACTCCAGAATAAACTCAACCACCGAAAAATCAGCACCTCGTATGATTCCTTCACATTGTAAGAGCAGTGGTGAACGGTTAACCGTGTGGCTAACTTACAGAAACACAACGTAAGCTGAAACGTGGGGTATCTTATTTTCCTAACACAAAAAGTGGTTTCAGAAGCCCTTCCTGTCCGTACCACTGAATCCATGGTACCTACAGTCTGAGAGGTTCTAACACCTTAGAAACTTGTCAGTTGTCCAAAAACCTTTGTTCTCACAATGCACTGCTCCAGTTTTTGAGACTCACGCTCCCCACACTACAGCCCCCCGCCCCCCACCCGCCCAGTAGCACTTGGAAAGCTGCCAAATGATGGTGGAACCAGAGAAAGACAGCTCAGTTTGAATTCTGGGGTTTCTGGTTCCTTCCCCAAGGAGAAGAAATACCTGACCGGGGCATACGGGCCTCGATTCCACGCTACACTTTCTCCAAAGCAGCTCCTTATTTCATTGTAAAGACAAAGCAACGAGCCATCAACTTTACATTCTGCAGATACGCAAGAAAGCCACCCAGTAAGAGTCCCCAGTTTGTACCTGGTCCTGGGGTGGGCCAGGCGGGGTTCCTGCACCCGCCAACACATACAACTTATCTGGGGCCTGGATACAACTGCATATCCAGAGGCTTCACCTCAGATCTTCTGATATCAGAAAAATCTGGAGCCAGGACCCCATAAGCTGCATTTTAACAAAAAAGCCCTTCACAAAGGGAACTCTTCAAGACCCTGAGGGGATTCTCCTGTGTGAAGTCTGACACACTGGGGTGCACAGGTGGACAGACGCCAAGGAATGGAAAGGGGCAATTCCTCCAACAGGCCTTGGCCACATACCTTCCTTCACTCCCTTCACCTCATCAACGAAGCACAAGCTCCAGCCTACCCGCCCTCAAGGATTTGGAGAAGATAAATTCAGCATGACATGTAAAGAGCCTTGGGCTTCTTACGGCAAGCAATGATGTAAACTAAAACATATCACCTTTTCAGATCATAAAATATTCTTTTAGGAGTGAAAAGAAGTCCTATCCCTAGGAGAAAAAGGCACCGCTGTAATTGAGATACATTCAAATCTTATTTGATGATGCTTTCACTCATTTTCTTTTTCTTTTTTTTGGATAAGCCTGCAGCTTTACATCACACAGATAAAGACTATTTTCTTCCCCAGCTTCTACCAAATCTTGGATATCCACACATTTTGAGTAAAAGCTTAAATGGATTTATTTTACCAATTAAGACTCTCCTCTTTAAAAAAAAAAAAAAAAATATGCATGTGTATGTATATTATATATATTATATGTATATATTACATATATATTATATGTACATATTATATATATTACATGTACATATTATATGCATTATATGTATATATACATATACATATGTACATATTATATACAATATATGTATATTATATCATATATATCATATATATCATATATATCATATATATCATATATATCATATATATATTCCAACTGCTGCCATATCTCTCCACAGCCAAGCTCTCCTATGAGCTCCAGACCCACAAATCTAACTGCCCACCTGACATGGAACCTGACTATCTCACACGCACCCCAAACTCAACTTGTCCAAACTAAACTCGTCATCCTCACCTCCCACTAAAATTAAATTTTAGAAAAACGTCTGGGTACTTAATGCCACAGAACTGTACACTTACAAATGGTTAAGAGAAATTTCATGTTATTTAGCTACAATAAAAAGAAAAAAAAAAACTGTTTAAATCTGGTCCTTCTCCATTAGCGCCTGTATCAGTAAACAGCACCAGGAGCCGCCCACAGCTCATGACAGAAACCTGATTCATGCGTGACCCCCGCCTTCCTCTCAGCCCACTGTACCCATCAATCGCCGTGTCTTAGAGAGTGTTAATCATCCCTCCCGTGGTCGATTCCAACAGCCTCCTCACTGGTCCCACATGTCCCCGCTGGCCGCCTCTTAATTCCTGTTCCATAGGAAAACCAGAGTGAGTTTCTCAAACTGCGAAGTTAAATCATGTCACTCTCCTAGGACAGCCCTTCAGCCACTTCCCACTGCTCTAAGGACAAAGTCCCAAGTCCTTACCCTCATCTGCAAGAGCCTGCATTGTGTGACCCCCTACTGATCTTCCCAGCCCCTCTCCTGATCTCTCCAGCCCCAGTCCTTTCTGCACTGTGTTTCTCTGGGCACCAAGCTCTTTCCCCTGCCATGCGTACTTCATTTAACGGATTTCTGCTTCCCCTTCCAGTCTGAGCTCTGATGTCCCCTCCTCCAGGAAGCTCTCCTTGAGCCCCAGCTCCAAGGTTCCCCAACCTGGCACCTGGCACCGTTGACACTAGACCGATCGCTGATCCTGGGCAGGGGGAGGTGGTCCCGGGCACTAGGATCGCTCAGCCACACCTCGAGCTCAGAGGCCAGTGACCCTAACCCTTCCTGCTAAATCATCCCTGTGACAACCAGAAAGTCTCTAGCCCTTGACAAGTGTTCTCCCAGGGGCAAGATCGCCCTCTGTTGAGAAACAGGACGCCAAACTCCAGGGTCCAAAGACCCTCCTGAGACACGCGTTCCCACAGCACCCCGAACTCCTCTGCCACACTGAGCACAGCGCAATTTGTTTCCGCATAATGTTCCTTCCCCTCGAGACTGCAAGTGCCACGGGGGGAAAGCCAGACCAGATCTGTCTCCTTCCTGCGATATCCTCAGTGCCTGACATATGGAGATACTCGACAGTTTTTGAATAAACGAACAAAAATTTCGAGGACAGGTCTTTCTTTCAATACTACTTTTGAACTGTTGACATTTTCTAGTAGTGCAAATCAGCGCCTACACCGAATCGGGTTTCTCTGGGAGTGGCCTTGTGAAGAGAGCTTTGAAATATGGAATCAAGGGCGACTCTCAATCAGTAATAGATCTGATGAACCTCTGACACTCCCTAGAATTTTTCCTTCGTGTTGGGAAAGATGGAATTAATGCTCCTGTACACTGTTCTTAAGCAAGAATCTGGCAACACCAAAGATGAATCACCCATATGTTACAAAGGGGCAAAATCTAGAACATTTGCAAATTCCCCATAAATAATCCCTTTGTGCCTAGAAATTATGCCTGATTTATAATGTTTCTAATGAAAAGAAAAACAAACCACCTGGCCCTTCGTGGTCCAAATGAGGTCAATTACCAGGACTTGCTCAAGTACTGGGCCTACGATGCTTGCCTCAGAGCAAGTTAACAAAAATTGACAGAAGGGTCAGGACAGCTCTTCCCTACCCTGGCCATCCCTGAAACAGTTGCTCCCCCCCCCCACTCCTTATATGCCCCCAGTTAAAGAGCTTGACTATTGGCTCTGGGCAAATGCCCTTGGGTCAAGTCTGCGACCAAGGGGGCTGCACCAACTTGAGGCCCAGACTACCCATCCAGATGGGTAAAACCTGTATCAGTCATATCTGTTATAAGAAATAAGAGGGTTTAAAAATATATAAAAATAAGAATAACAATAAAAACACCTGGGATCAGGTCTGATTCTTGGTGTCCCAAAATGTCTAATTCACTGCAGTGCAAAGAATCGGAGCAAGAACCGGACCAGAATGAAAAATCATCCCTAACTTTGGCAGATGCTAAGAAATACAATCCTGAATCATAAAGAGGAGAAACAGGGATAAGAAAGATAAAAGTTAGGGGCGCCTGGGTGGCTCAGTCGGTTGAGGGTCCAACTTCGGCTCAGGTCATGATCTCGCGGTCTGTGAATTCGAGCCCCACGTGGGGCTCTGTGCTGACAGCTCAGAGCCTGGAGCCTGTTCTGTGTCTCTCTCTCTGCCCCTCCCCTGCTCATGCTCTGTCTCTCTCTCTCTCTCTCTCTCTCTCTGTCAAAAATAAACAAACATTTTTAAAAAAGATAAAAGTATCTTATTTTACCATTGGTTCAAATGAGCTTCTTCACAGATGTTATCGATTAGGATTAGGCTGGCTGCGTGTAATCGAAAACCCAAACAACTGAGGCTTAAAGAAGACAGGGGTTTATTTTTAATATCATGCCCAACAAGTCTGGAAATAAGTGACCCAGGACTGGCATGGTGTCCCACATCCATCTAGCACCCAGGTGGTGTTATCCTTTCTGCTATACTGTCCTTACTACTCGCTTCTGTCTTCAAGGTCACCTCATGGTCACAAGATGGCCACCACGGCTCCAGCCATCAGATTTACAGACAATGGGAAGGAAGATGAAACAAAGGCAAAAAAAAAAAAAAAAAAAAAAATGCAATTTAAAAAAAGCCAGCATCCGAGCTGGGTCAGCCGCCATTACCAAGAGACCCACCCAAAAATCTCAATAGATAACTCAGTGGCTAACCCTGCTTTGCAAGGGCCCCTGAGAAATGTGTTTTCGCCACACTGCCACTGCCACCCCCGCCACCACACTCCTCCACCCTTTCCCTCACTCCCTGTATTATTAGTCAGCTAGAGCTGCCATAACAGAAACCACAGACTGGGTGGTTCGAACGGCAGAAATTTACTCCTCACAGTTCTGGAAGCTAGAAGTCCCAAGTCAAGGTGCCAACGGGGTTGGTTTCTGCGGAGACCCCTTTCCCTGGCTTGTAGGTAGCAGTCATCTTACGGTGTCCTCACATGGCCTTTTCTCTGTATGCATCCCTGGTGTCCCTTCCTCTTCCAAGAAGGATAAGGACGATAAGGACACAGGCCCTGTTGGATTTGGGCCCCCCCCCTTATGACATCATTTAACCTTAATTATACTCCTTGAAGACCCTATCTCCAAATGCAGTCAGGTGACACTCCTGATTATCTAACGGGCTTTCTTAGTCTGGAAAAGAAGGAACCGAGGGTTACTGGGTAAGCAGAGAGCAGTCTCTGCCACAATAGATCAGTCTGTTAAAACTGTAAGAAATGGCAAAGTTCTGGTATTTTATCTAGTCTATGCCTCCTGTTTTCTAGGAGAAAACTGAGCTCAAACTCACTAGAAGCCACACAGCGGCTGGCGCAGAGGTGTGAATAAATCTGATTCTAGAACTGGCACTGGACTTTAGAATTGAAGTTACAGTGAATTTGATCTGTATAATCATATGGATTTAAAATAAATTTTCTATATTGACTCTTCTCTGAAAACTCAAATGAATATGCTACAGTTTGTGGGAAAACTAAACTATATATACCCAGGCCAAACTTCTAAGGGGATATTTAGAGTATTTTTCACCCATCAGGATTGTTCACATGCGTCAGAACTCCTGTCATAATCTCTCGTTTTAGCAAGATTCCAAGATTCCCGATTTCGCGATTTACAGAGCGGGCACCGCATCTTTTTACGTCTTGATGCTCCCCCAACGCCACCAAAGCAGAGCTCAATAAACTGAACCCGTGATTTACTTCAGACCTCGAAGAACACAGCTTCCTGTATTCTTGAAATCCATGAAAGCCAGTTCAGAGAGCCAAATGTCTCCCAGGGACCTTTTAATAGGTTTTACGTCTTATTTATTGTGCTTATCTGACAACTTCACAATGTTAATAGACATCTCTAAAAATGTGTTGACATTCTGGTTCATTCTGACTGTCCTTTAACGTACTATCAAGTTTGGGCAGTGCAGCTATTCCCTTAAGTGCAGTACAAAATAGATACGTGTAGCAATACATTTAAATGTGTTTCAGCCCATATATTGAATATATTATAGACAAATATTATATCCCCAGTACAGCATTATAAAGTGCAGTGCTATAAATAGAATGCCAACTTCGGCTACCACCCACCCCATTTGCTTAGGTGCAAAACTCCCAGGCAGCAAGCCAAGTGATGCAGCCAAGAGTCACCTAGTCAACCTCCCACCCCTCCAACCTCCCCTTCCCCCAGGGCTGCCCTGGCCAGCGATGCATTCTTCCACTGAAGCAGATCTCCAAGTTAAGTTGCTCACCACCGTCAATTACAGCTTTCTCTGCCCAAGGTGCCCGAATGCTTTTAATTGCATTGTTGCTTACTTAATCATGCATGTGAACAATTAATTAACAATTAATCTCACTAGATTTTCCCACACGTAGTGAGCACCTATAGAAATGCCGGGGGCGGGGACGCAAATAAGGCCCCTATTCGAAGAGTTTAAATCCAAATTAAAAAAACGTGCTGTAAAGGTTCCAGTGGGCTACCAAAAAGCAATGTGCAATAACGCTACGTTTTTTCCTAAGTTGCACCATTCTGCCATTTCTAAAAATCTGAAATTACTGCCTTTTAACCGACTGGAAACCCAAAAGTCCGGGTTAGAGGACAATAACCCTGAGAACACTAAAAAAGGGAGCTTCCCCCAAGCTTTCAACCTTGAACAAGTCTCATCATAAACGTCCATTACGGTGATTTTTTTTTTTTTTTTTTTTTAACTTCTGCCCCATCCTTTTACGATACGGTGGAGAAAATACTCTTGCGAGGAGAACGGGAGGAAAAAAGGGAAGGGGCATTACGGCAGCAGCAGACCCGACAAGCATTGTCTCCAGAAGTGTTCTCTGATTTTCCCCCATAGCGACCCAAGATTGGGGAGCGTCCCCACCGCCTCCCCCACGCCACGACCGCACACACTGAGGGCCCAGCCGGGCACCCCGATCCTCCCTTGCTGGCCCAGGACTCCGCAGAAGGGGCTGGTGCCAAGTTGGCGTCTCAGCCCGGGAGACCAGGGCACGGCCGGAAGACCCCGCGGAGGTGGGGGGGACACCGTCCCTCGCCCCCGCCCGCGGGGCGCGGGGGTGCGCGACGAGCGAGCGGCCCGGACGCCGGGCCACCCGCTCGCCTCCAGCCGGCGGCGCCCGCGCGGGGCGAGCGGGGCGCGCGGGGCAGGCGGGACGCGGGCGGAAGGCAGGGGGGCGGGACCGCGGCCGCCGCTTCCCTCCTCTCAAAGTTTCTCGCAGTTGCACATTTACTCAGCGCTTCCTGTGGGGGTGAGCGCCTCGCCCTCCCGGCTCGGCCGGCCGCCAGCTCCCGGCGGAAGGAGGCGGGCAGACGCGAGCGGGGCCGGGGCGGCGGCGGGACCCAGCGAGCCGAAAGGGGCCGGGCGCGGCGCGCCCCGGGGTCCCGGAGAGCCGGGTCCCCCCCCCCACCCGGACGCCGCGAGGGGGCGCTGCCGCCGGCGCGGCGGGGACGGGACGGCGGGACGCGGGCGCCCGCGGGGCAGGGCTGGGCCGCCCGCCGCCTCCTCCCGCGCGCGGACGCGGGGCGCGGGCGGCAGAGCCCGGGAAGCCCACGCCTCTCCCGTGCGCGCCCGGGCCGCCCGCTACTTACCCAGGGAGCAGGTGAGGAGCGAGAGCAGCGCCGGGAGTGCGAGGCGGCGGCGGCCGCGGCCGGCGGGCGGCAGCATCCCGGCGGCGGGGACCGTGCGCCCTGCTGGAGCGCGGGGACGGGAGACGCGCGGGGAGCGGAGCTGCGCCGCTACCGCTGCCGCCCCTGCCGCCGCGGCTGACCCTTCTCCGCCGGCTCCCCTCCTCCCTCCTCGGGCTCCGCCGCGCCGGCTCCGGTCGCGCCCTCTGGCGGCCGGCTTGGGGAGCGTCCCCGTGCCCGTTCCAGCGCCTGCCTGGCCCGCGGCTGTGCCCGGGGTCCCGCCACGCGGTGTGGGTAGAGGTGGCTGCACCTCCGCAGCGACCCTAGCCTCTGCTCCCTCCGGCCGTTAGTCTCCACTCCTTTTCTCCCTCTTCTCCCTTACCTGGCCCCCATCTTCTGCCTTCCTGCCCCCCCCCCCCACTTCTCCGTCACCTCCCTTTCCGGGATCTCCAGGAGTAGGTCAGTAGTTCCCCTTCTTGCTCCCGAAGTGGGGGACGGGAGAAGTGGGGGGGGGGGGGACAGGAAGGAAAGGAGAAGGACTTTTTCCTCCCTGCTAACGTACCATCGGCCATTAAAAAAAAAAATCAATAATTCAACTCTTAATATTGTTGGCACCAGCGTTCTACTTTGATGAAGGTGTTTTTAATCAGCTCAACTAATTTACTTAATATCCCCCTTTAATGGGCTTTGGCCAAGAGCTTAGGCCTGGAATTTGGCTTTCAACAGAAGTTTGTGTAAATGTAATTTCGTGTAAATGTAATTTTAAGCGGCTCGCCGTAATGGAAGAGGGAGGGTGTAGTTTTTTTCAAAACATGATAAAAATTGATATACGGAGAAGTGGAGTGACGCGTGTAAGCCTCATGTGGAGAGACCCTCTTGTCCCCATGGGACTGTTCAGGGGCTTCCCTCCCCAGCCAGGAGACGTGGAAGCCCTGGCCAGGTCTGGCCCCCTTGTGTTGTGTGGTGGGCAGAGGAGGAAAGCAATAACCGAGGACTCTGAATCCCCTCTAATGGTTCTTCACTGCTTTGTGCCTCCCCCAAGCCTTGACTCCTTTCTCTCTCCTAGAAAGCATACAGGACCAAGTGCCCATCACCCACCTGAGATTAGACCATGACCTCCTGAAGCCTGTGTGGGTGTTTTCATTCATACCTCATCGTATTTGTTGGATGCCTACTCTGTGCCTGCAACGGTGCTAAGCACACCAGCACCTTCCACACGGACCGGCCACGTTCACCCACTCGCTAAACGTTAAATGAAGACCGGTGCCAGGTGGTGGGAATACAAGTAAGGTGTTAGGATGATAGCGAAGCAGGTGCTGAATAAATGCTTGTTGTGTTGAGCCTTATAAAAGTGGAGACCATCGTGGGGCTTAGCCTTGAATGCGTTAGGATAATATTGTTGTTTGCCCAACGTACAACACCTGCTGCCAGTGGTTTAACAAGGACGTCTAGAGACTGTGGGTTTTCTCTCTGGTTCGTACCGACTTCTTGAAACTGGAAACAATACCTTGTGTGTCGTCCATTTTGCGTGAATGCAAATGGCACGATCTTGTTATTCAGCCAGGGTTTGTGGCTACATGTCAATAACTATTTTTACAAAAAGAGACATGTAAGAATCCTTCCTTTCATTTTTTTTTTTTTTTTTTTAATGAAGCTTCTTTTCAAATTCATGGTTGACTGCCTCGATCCCTTTTATCTTCTAAAACCTGCCTGGTTAAAAGTTCTAGAAGGTTTCCAGCATCCAAAGCTGTTCAGCGTTCTTCCGAGAAAACATCCCGCCACCTGTATTTGATATTGAGTATCAAAACAAGATGTGTTTAAAAAGAACAGAAGCCTGATAATTAAGCAGCTTACTTACCAGGTATGTGTTCAAATACCTACTCCACGTTTCGTAACAGGCAACTCTTAAGTGCTCAATCAACGTTCTCGTCAAAATGCACCACGTGAGCGTATTTTGTGTGCGGGAACAAGGTGTGGGAAATGGAGCCCCAAAGACAACAGGGAGCACGCTCTGTTTAAGTAACAAATCTACCCCAGCGTTCTTCTGTTCCACAGTAGACATAGATAAATGACACGTTCCAAAGCTCCATAACTCACATTTTAAAAAGGATTACCTTTCACTTACTCTGGTCATATGATAAATGGACTTCCTGGGAGTTCCCTCTCCCAAAAACAAGTTGAAAGTTAACTGAAACAAAATGTGCTCATGAGGACACTAACAGATACGTGGTTAGGCACCCCTTGCCTGTGCCTCTTCTGCTATTTGAAACACCAACGGTAAGGGACCACTCTCCATGCAAACGTGTAAATCTCGTAAACTCTAAGATTGTGATATGAAAAAAAGAGTATGCCTTATCTCTGTCTTCCTGGGGGTCACGCATCTTAATTCCAGATGCCACCCCCATATTGACCCCTGAAAGTATGCCCCTCCCCTGTGCGGGAATGAAGCAAGGAGTCCCCTCTTTCTGGGGAGGAGGGCCTGTTACAACATAATTAAAACAGTCTGGTAGTTTTTAAAAGAATTTTCTAAATTCCACAGAAGAATATAAAGACCTATGCATAAAACCATAGATAGCCAAATAATCTAATAAGCAAGCTCCAAACAGATGGTTTCTGAGCTTATACTAACTATAGACCCAGATGCCAGAATCCATTCATTTAACTGATAGTGAATGGTTTTTAGCCCACGTGTCCATTGCTAAGGCTTTGGATGCAAAGCATAAAACATGGCATTGAGCACAAACTCACAGTCCAGTTAGGGAGATAAAAATGTTCCTAAGTAATTTTTTTGCCCTGTGATAAATGCTACAGTACAGGTGGATGGAAACACTTTGGAACATACAGAGGGGAAAACAAAATGGTGGCCATGGGAATCCATCGGTAAGGCCAAAGTGACTTGTGCAGGGTCTTAAAGGAGACCTAGGATCCTGGGCCGAGAAAAGGAGGAAAGGCGTCCCAGGCAGAGAGAGACACAACAGGCACAAAGCAGATCAGTCTAAAGAAGTTTGGTGGGCTGTGAAGCGGCCATAGGGTGACCCAGGCTTCGTGCCCAGCCCTCTCCCCGTCTGCTACCTCTCTCCCACGGCTTGCAAGTTCCCATAGCAGCAAAGACCAAGGGACAGATTCCAGCTCTCCGCTCTAGGGCCCTCTCACCTTCAGGAGAGCCGTTTTCTTCGCACACAGAGAAGTGGCCTTAGGGATTCTTTTCAAAACCTAAAATCAAGCCTAGGGTCTGACAGTGGACTAGAATGTCCAAAACTGGATCTCTAGGACATAAGGTCGTCGTAAATCAGACCCATGATGTAGCCACCTGGCCAGTCATGCCAGTCATCCCCGGAATCCGTGCACACCTGGTAACAGGAGAGCAACTCGTCACTTCACCTGATGCTTTAAGCTTTAGGGAAGCAAGAGAATCTTTATTCCCTGTGGGAGAAGTGTAAGACAGGAAGAAGAGACACACAGCAAGAAACTTCATGGTTCAGAGTAGATCCAGTGGCCACAACCTCCCCCTGCAGCAGGTGCTCAAGAGGAACACCCTGATAACACAGATAAGGGGGCCTCTCCAAAGCCCTAGAGGAGCCGGTCTCACTTTGCTTCCAAAGCTATTCAAAAGCCATAGGTGAAACCTATCAAGCCAGACTTTCAAACAAGACTTTTAGCCCAAGAGGCTTATCCGCAGGATTCTTAACAAACCAACAGCCCTGAACCAAGATCCAGGAAATAAAAGTTATGGTCTCAGCAGGCCCCCAGGACAAGCCTACCAATCCAAGGCTATTACCATTGGATTTTCTGTTCTTTTGAAGATACCGTGTGGTACAAACACTTCTCTGAAGGAAAAAAAAAAAAAAAGCTACCTCCTAGAAACTTCTGAACAGAAGTAGATCATCTGCTTTTGTTCTTCTTTCTGGAATCACATATCCTCCAGTTTTCAGTAAGATTAGGGATTGCTCCTGATAGCTGTATCAACATGAGCAACGGGAAGTGTCTGCATTTGAGGTTTTTGGAAGCAATTTAAGTATATTTTATCTCCTCTGTGATCCATTCTTTTTTTTTTTTCCTTGAAAGAGAGAGAGAGAGAGAGAGAGAGAGAGTACGAGTGGGGGAGGGGCAGAGAGAGAAGGAGACAGAATCCACAAAGCAGGCTCCAGGTTCTGGGCTGTCTGCACAGAGCCCAACTTGGGGCTCGAACCCGTGAACCACAAGATCATGACCTGAGCCAAAGTCGGACACTTAACCGACTGAGACACCCAGGCGCCCCTCTAGGATCCATTCTTAATAGTCAATTTATTTAAACTATAATAATAATAATAATAATTTCACCCATGTCTCCTATCCCCCACCCATTACCTCTGGAAACCGATCTATTCTCTGCATCTATGAGCTTGTTTATTTTTTTTATATATACATATTTTTTAGTCTCTGCATATAAAAGAGATCATACAGCATTTGTCTTTCTCTGACTTATTTACTCAAAGTCCATCCATGTTGTTGCAAATGGCAAGATGTTATTCCTTTGTGTGGCTGAATAATATTCTTTATTCTTTTTTCATTACCCATTCATCTATCAGTGGACACAGGTTTTTTCCATAGCTTGGCTATTATAAATAATGCTGCAATGAACATTGGGGTGCAGATACCTTTTCCAATTGGTTTTCGTTTCCTTTGGATAAATACCCAGAAGTAGAGTTGCCGAATCCTATGGTAGTTGTATTTTTACTTTTTTGAGGAACCCTTATACTGTTTTCCATAGTGGCTGTGCCAGCTTACATTCCCACCAACAGTGGGATCCCCACTATTTCCAGACGACCGGATATTAAATGTAGAAAATGCTGAAGACTCCATCAGAAAGCTTAGAACTAATAAAAAAAATTCAGTAAAGTTGCAGGATATAAAATAAGTATACAAAAATCTGTTGGGTTTCTATATACTAATAATTCACCATCAGAAAGAGAAACAATCCCGTTTACAATTGCATCAAAAAGAATAAAATACCTAGTAATAAATGTAACCAAGGAGATACAACCCTATTTGTTAGAAATTACCAGAAATTAATGAAAGAAAATGAAGAAAACATAAATAAATAAATAAATAAATAAATAGCTATGTGGTGCTTTTATTAAGACTTTTATTAAGAACAGAAGGTGTGGGTCATAAATGCACAGCAGCTTACATGAAATGTGTTGGTGTTTTGGGTGCTGTTGCCAATAAATAGTCATTTCTTTTACAACAGCTGCTTTCAGGTGTAGGATCCTGGTTAATAAACTCAACAAAACAAACACAATTCTTTTTCACTTATCCGGCAATAAACATGTCAGAGAGTAACGGCAGGTAGGAGGCCCCCACAGGACCTGCTGAGGTTGGGAAGAGAAACGCGTTTCCTGGGGAGATCACAGTCTGGTGGAGAGGACCGAGATGCACATGAGTAGCCGTGAGCTTGTGTAGAATATGGAAAGCACTCTAAGAAGCATCTGAACAAAGTATGACAGAAATGCAGGGAGAAGGTTAGCACATCCACCTGCGGGGCGGAAGAAGGTCTCGCACACGGGGAGTTGAACTGCGGGTTAAGGGTCAAAGGGGCTGTCTGCAGCGAGAGAAGGTGAGAAGGGCATTGCAACAGAGAGAACAGGGCGGCCAGTAACATGGAAGCTGGGAGCTACGAGTTCAAAGACTGAGGAGTTCAGTTTGGCCGGCACATAGGATATATGAAGGAGAAGCCAGTTCGGGCTGCCTTGAGGAGGACGTTAAATGCCATGCTAAGGAGATTGACCTTCCGTTGAGTGTCGCAGGAAGGGCAGTGGAGAGATGGGAAAGGTGTTTCAGTGGTAATGACAAAACCCTCCACCATGACACCGTAGCTCCTAAGGCCTGTCTTGTGTCCTAAGTCTGCAACCGCTGTCAGAAAACCCGGTACGTAATGTTCCCTGTTCATGTGTGTTGTGTCCTGATTTCATGAAAGGGCTATGCTGTGAAAAAATTAATTCAACGGTAACATTTTGGACGAATTGGAGAGAGGAAGGAAAAGCAGAAAGAATGGTTAAAAAAAAAAAAACGAAACAGCACACCTGAAACTCATATAATCACTTTCAACTATGTGACTTCATTTAACCCTCACAAAAAATATACATAAAAGGGCTATTCTCCTCGCTTTGCAGAGCGGTAAAGTGAACCTCAGGCAGGTCAAACCCCAACAGCCAGAACTGCCTTTGGTGGCAGTTTCTTTCCACAAAGTTGTGCTCTTTAACCAGGGTGGCAGCAGCAGGAAGAGAAGGGGTCACTGTGAAGACGTGACAGAGGGCAGATCAACCATCCAGTTCTCGTGGGTGAACAGCTATTGGCTGGAGCCAAGAGACCACAGAAGGAGACGGACGGAGCAATGAACTAAAACAGAGATCGGCCAGAGGAGCGA
The DNA here is from genome assembly GCF_018350155.1 of Leopardus geoffroyi. Taxonomy (NCBI): domain Eukaryota; kingdom Metazoa; phylum Chordata; class Mammalia; order Carnivora; family Felidae; genus Leopardus; species Leopardus geoffroyi. The sequence goes on along the minus strand of NC_059326.1, from coordinate 10,319,512 downwards.
ATTGGTAAGAGAAACAAATGGAAGTTCATCATTACTACCATTATTACTGAGAGCTACACCCTCACAGAATCAACGGCCTAATAGTCATAGCTAATATTTAATAAACACGTATACACCAGGTACTCAGCCAAGGGCTTTACAGGCATTACTTCTCGTTAAATAACATTTTGTTCAATTCTCAAGATGATTAGTTCACGCAGCTCTCAAAACTTTCTGTGACAACACTAACATGTTATTTGCTTTTTAATCTGTGTTGAATTTCCACCAATGGTGAAAAGCAGCACGGGTCAAAGTGCTATTGTATTGGCTCAGCGCTAATCAAGGCAGTGGTAACGGCAACACAAAAGCCAAGTTACCGCTTAACGGAACAGTACGAATTACTAATCTTATTAAGTGACGCCCTGGGTACATGCCTTTTTGATATTTTGTGTGGCGAAACTGAGGTGTGGCGTCAAAGGACTTCCCCTACATATCAAACTCTGACATCCTCTCAAGAAAAAGCACTCGTGTGATCACTGAACCGGATGCTTGTTTTTTTCCCCCTGCACAACACCATTGTTAGTTGATAGACTGACAAACCATGGCTCTTCAACCTCGGGGACCGGGCACACATTTTCTCAAAAAGAAACAAAGTGAGCCTGTCACTTCCAGGAAAAAATAACGGATGGCATTCGTTGCCAACGATAAAATTCAGGCTTTGACATGAAACTTGAATTTTGGAAAACTCGTGTCTGCTACCATGAGCCTAGTAGCTTCCCGATCCTTGAAGACTTTTCCATGAGATCAAAGGTGGTATTAAGAAATGTAATTTTCTTTCTGATATCCTCTACTGACGCATGTCAACGTTGGGAAGACGCGCCTACTTCCGTGAGACAGTATTTTCCAAATGACTTGTGTATGATGTTACAAAATCATGAATGGGTTTTAGAAAGTGCTATTCAAAGTAAAAGACCAATGAGTTTTAACGTAACACAGTACAAAATTCACTGATGTGGCTTCAGATTCCATGCTGCAACTAATGTTTGAGAAACTCCCAATTATCTCCAGTTTTGGTGTTTGAATGTCTGGGGCACCTGGGTGGCCCAGTCGGTTAAGCGTGTGATTTCAGCTCAGGTCATGATTTCATGGTTCATGAGTTCGAGCCCTGCATCAGGCTCTGGGCCGTGGAGCCTGCTTCGGATTCTCTCTCTCTCTCTCTCTCTCTCTCTCTCTCTCTCTCATTCTCTGCCCCTCCCTCATGTGCATACATGCTCTCTCTGTCTCTCAAAAAATAAATCAGTAAATAAATAAGCATTTTAAGAAGAATGCAATTAAATGGAAAGATTATTGGGGCACCCGGGTGGCTCAGTCAGTTAAGGGCTCAATTCTTGATTTCAGCTCAAGTCAGGAACTCACGTTTGGTGAGTTTGATTCCTGCCGGGCTCTGCACTGACAGCATGGAGGATGCTTGGGATTCTCTCTCTCTCTCCCTTTCACTGCCCCTCCCCTGCTTGTTCTCTCTCTCTCTTTCTCAAAATAAATAAATAAATTTTAAAATAAATAAATCACTTAAAATCCCTTCGTTTTTCAACTATGTATCTGTGAAGCTGGGTTTTCTTCACTTACTTCATCCAAAACAATGTGTCCCACCAGATAAAATAAAGAAGCAAATATGAAAATAATCCACTCATCTGCAGACATCAAAGAATGTACAAAAATGGGAAATAATGACATTCTTTTTCTTTTTTTTTCTTTTGGAAAATATAGTTATTTATCACACAAAAAAATGTATATGAACAGATGACGGGTTAAGTGTTGTTATTTTTTACCTATTAATATGTTTCACTTCCTTGCTCTTATATCTAAAATAGTACTTATAGATATGACCCACGTAAACAAAAGTTCTTCAGGGTTATTAATAATTTTTAAGATTACACAGGGGTCCTGAGACCAAAAAGGTTGCAAACTGCCAGGTCAGGACATACAACTTGTAAACGGGGCGCCAGTACTCAAACCAGGGGGTGACTCTAAAACCCTCTCTCTTACCCTGAATTGCTCGCTATTTGGTTTTAGATTTATTGCATTTGAAGTCCCAAATTTCCAAGGATCCCATTTTGGCTTTCAGTTACCTAATTAAACCTCTAATCATCAGGCACTTAAAATAAGCATCAGGTACATGGGCCAAGTTACGTCGTGGTACCAAACAACCCGAAAACCTCACTGGCTTACAAATACAAAGGTCCTGCCAAGTCCGCTACTGGCCCAGGTGACCCTCCAGGCCAGCTGTGTTCCATTGTCAGTGATCTCAGGCTGCCCGCCATCTCAACTCAAGTTCTCCTTCAGGGTCATTGTTGCAGTACAGGCGCCTGCCGGAAAGCCACACCCCCCCCCCCCCACACACACACCCCAAGTCAAAGGCTTCCAGCAACAGTGAACAGACATCTCGGCTCAGGTTTCCCTGCAGGGTGGGACAGGTGCTGTCCTCATGGCCGGAACAGAGTAGAGCTGGATGCTGTTGATTACTGTCCAGCATCAACACCCTGGGTGCCCCCCATCCTCCACCACCCCAGTGTCTGCTCTGACGAGATGCTAGGGGGCATGAGCAAGGGTCAGTTTTCAGAATTTAGCCTCTGCCCTTCAGAAACTCACAATTTACTCTAGAAAGGAAAGCTGAAGACCACACGCATGTCTCCGTAGCTGACCTGTGCACCGTTCTTGAGTTTTTATCGAGTAACCATGAAAATAATCGCTGAACAAGGCAGCTGGAGGAGGAGTCCAGATGAATCAAACAATTTTGAGTGCTCTCGGGGGGAAAAAAGAAAGCTCTGGCTCAGGTGATCAAGGATAATTGCAGGGAGAAGGTAGTATTTGAATAGAGGTCATGAAATGAGGGAAGGATCCAAACTGGTAGAACTGGAAAAGGGGTGGGGGAGAAAAAGACATAAAGTTCAGTGAAATCAGAGACGTATTTGCAAGAGGGCCAATAGACTAATGTGGTGGCAACGGTGGAGAATGTCCGAAGATGTATTGGTAACATACAAAGATGGTACCAGCGGTGAGCGGACAGGAAGCTGTAGCAAGCCCAGGAGGGGGGCACTGGCCCCAGTGAGGGCTCAAGTCCCTGGGAAGAGAGGATAAAGCTGCCAAGGACCCAAGGAGGGAGGTCACAGGGCCCCGAGGACTTCTCATCCATCAACAAGGAAAACGTTAGGCTTAAAGATACAGACAATATTTATTTTAATCAAAAAAGCTAGAACCAAAATAGAATCAAATATTTGTCTCTCTTTTTGCTAAAGATGTACTTCCTTTGTAATTGCCCAACTTCTAGAACGATAAAATAGCTGTGGCACGATAATGCCGTCCGCAAATGAAAATACAACTTTCAGAAATAGCATTTCAGCAGCTTTAAGTCAAGTGGATGTTGGAATATCTTGCTGAAATTAAATTGTCATGGCTTTCAGAGGTAGGCAGGTCCTCTGTTTTTGTGTTTTCCCGCTTTGTAACATCTACTGGCATCTACTTTTAGAGGGATATAAAATGGAAGAGAAGAAAGAAGGAAATGCCAGATCTTGAGGTGCGTGCCATGTCTGCTCAGGGGAGCTGTCCGGACTCACCGAGGCCCTCGGGGGTGAGCTGAGAGCGGGAAGAAACTCAAGAGGTACAGTAGTAATGGAAGAGAAGGGATTACGAGGAGACACATTGCAGGCATCAAATTTAAAGGACCTCTGAAAGACGGAAGTCAACACATTCTCATTTCCGTGCTCCCTGCATGATAACATTTCTTAGTTCATTTAAATGTTTGAGGTAAAATCATAGACTATATAACGCTAGAACAGAGTGAAGAAGTTGAAGCAAGATGGTTGAGGCCTTGAATGGCAGGCTTGCAAAAGTGTCCTTTCTCCAGTAGTCAAGAGGAAACCATGGCGTTGTGGAGAGGCTGACGCTCATGGAGGTAGCCCATGAAGAAGTCTCTTGTGGCAGATTCTAGGATACACCGGAGAGAGTACAGACAGATGGCAGTGAGGTAGGTTGAAGGCCATGGCAACGGTCCACGCATAAGTCAATAAAGAGCTGAACTAGAACCGGGACTGCAGAATTCGAATGGAACGTGAATGCAAGAGTTATCGTGAAGGATAAGTCAGAAAGATTCAGGATTAGCCAGAAGGAATGAAACATGATTCCGAAGTTTAGAAACCTCGCAGCTAAGTACCATGGTGAGATAAACGAGGGAAAAGAATGCATCGATGTAAAAGATTTCGGTTCTCTGGCAAGTTGTATTTGAGGCGAGGGTGGGCCGTCTAAACAGAAAGGTTCTGTAAGCAGACAGACGGGTGGACTGGAACTCAGAGAAGGGGGAGTGGCTGAAACACAGATTTGAAAGGATCCACAAAAGAATTGGAAGAAAAGAACAATCGCAGGAGCCAATAAGAAAAGAGAGAGAGTGGCAAACGGTAGGACCCCGAGCTAGGGACACCACCCCGCGGGCTGTTTTTTCCCATCTTGAGAGCAAACGGTGGGTGGCTTTTGCGACGCCACCTTCCAGCTCTCTGACAACAGCTGGGTGTCCAACAGTCCCATTCCATTCTGACACCACCCGCCACCCACCTGTAGGTGAAAAGGCTCCCACAGACTGCCCCCACTTCAGATGCCAGTTGCAAGTACAGGGTCACCCTATTTCTGGCGGACAGGCCACAAATCTGGGGTTCCTACAGTCTCCTCCTCCCTTTCAATAATTTGATAGAACTCACAGAACCCAGAAAGGCACTTCACTTAGGTTTACCAGTCTCTTGTAAAGGATACAAATGAACAACCAGATGAAGAGGTGAGGTACAAAAGGATGCCAAGCACGGAGGTTCTGTCCTCGTGGAGCTGGGGCGCCCTGCCCCCTCCCCCCCAGCACATGGATGTATTCACTCACCCGGAAGCACTCCAAATACCATCATTCGGGGGCTTAACGGGGGTTTCATCTCGCGGGCATGATTGATTAAATCTTTTTTTTTTTTTAATTTTTTTTTTCAACGTTTATTTATTTTTGGGACAGAGAGAGACAGAGCATGAACGGGGGAGGGGCAGAGAGAGAGGGAGACACAGAATCGGAAACAGGCTCCAGGCTCCGAGCCATCAGCCCAGAGCCCGACGCGGGGCTCGAACTCACAGACCGCGAGATCGTGACCTGGCTGAAGTCGGACGCTTAACCGACTGCGCCACCCAGGCGCCCCATGATTGATTAAATCTTAAATCACTGGCCATTTGGTGATTAACTCGATCTCCAGCCTCTAGCCTCAATCTCTTTTCTCCCCAAAGGTTGGGCTGAGAGGTAGGGGGGAGAGGCAGTGAGGACTGGGGCTTCTAATCAAGGCTTGATCTTTCTGGCAACCAGACATCTGTCCTGAAGCCCTCTAGGGGATCCCTAAGAAACACCTCAACAAAAGAAACTGCTGTCATTATTATCACTCAGGAAATCCCAAGGGTTTTAGGAGCTCTGTGCCGGGGACCAAGGAAAACCGAGTCGCTTTGCTACATTTGGGAAATTCCTCGTCTTACTGTAGGCAGAGCCTGATCGGTCCCCCAGCCTTCATTGCTGCTAGGAAGCAGGGGCCACACCTAGACTCCGCCCATCAGGCACCCCAGGCTGCAGGGTACACTCTGCGGTGAACCGTGGCATTGGCGACAGGTCCCGCCGGTGTTGGTGCCACCAACAGTGTGAGCAGCAGCATCTGGGGCTGGCGGCACATTTGATGGGTCGATCTCCGGCACGATCTTGGCTTCCTGGCCTCCAAGCCTGGTCCCCTGCCCCTCCCTCATGTTCATCTGCCAACCCTTCAGATTATTTGAGCTAGCCAATAACCTCTCTGTCCCCTTTCTTCTTAAGTCAGCCAGAGTGACTTCTGTAGCTTGCGGTTATGACCCATGACTAATACAAAACGTTGCGAACAATGTCAAGCATGGCAGATTTTTGCATTTAATTTCATGATTTGGTTATTTGAGATTTTCAGACAGATATCTAGTCATGGGAATAGAGTAGCGTTAAGAGGAGAAAAAAGAGTGAGTTCAAAGATCATACTTAACCTGACCACACGTCTAAGATCGATGTTGTGCTAACCAACAATGTCAACTTGGTTATAAAATTCTGGAGAAATCATTACCGTCCAGGTGTTGAAAGTCTGAGACCTCGTCTTGCGTGTTAGGTGTCAGGTGAGGCCGGAGAAGGTTTCGATTCTTATTCCTTCTCCCACCAACAGAGGGAGACCCACTGTTAGCATCAGAGCCAAGAAGAGAATCCCACAGATTGATAGAATGGGGCAATAGAATAGTGGGAGTATCCTTCTCTTCCCTCCCTACCTCTCCCTCCTGTGGGGTAAAACAGGTTCACGAACTTGGCATCCTCAGTCCTTCACACTCTAGCCTCGACCTTTCTACCATCAGCTCTATAGCTGTCTTCCCTCACGTGTCCCACCTTAGATGCCGGACTCTCTAGGACCACACTGCGTTCGTAAAAGTGACACGTTCTTTCACACATAGGAGAAAACACCGCAATATTTTCCTTCTGACTAAGATGGTTCCCCCCACGTTCCTGCCTGGCAAAATCACAGGCTTTTCCTGTATGATTCAGATCGAATATTGCTTCTTCGGTGAAGTTGTCCCGCCACACCTCAGATCAAATGGTTTCTGTTTCTGTTCTCCTTTAGCACTGCTCTCTAAACAATTGATTATGCCCTGTATCGACCTGTATCTATAAATTACAAGGGTGTCACTATACCAATTATACATATCCAAAAGCACATAAAAACAGAAAAATTTAAAGTATGAGATAAAAAACCATCAAATCAAATTTGACTCTTTTTTCTTGTCCCTACCCCCACCCCCAGCACAGGGTGCCCCTCCTTTGTACATAACTCTATCACGTTGATAGCATTTATTGCATTCTATTGTAATTCTGTGTCAATACCCCGTTGAATTAGCCTTTGTATCTGCACATAAACTAGGTGCTTATATACAGCTGTTGAATTAGCCTAAAAACATTAGAAATCATTTTTTATAAATGGTTTCAAGTTCCCATAATTTCTCACTGACGACAGATTGAAGGAATTGCTATGTTGACTGAGTTATCCCAACAACAGCAGTTTAAAGTCAGGTGAATCGCTTTCCTTCATTTAAACTGCCCTGATCTTGTGCTCAGTTAGATTTTCTTGCTGTCAGTCCTGGATTTATGCTTTAGAGCCCCAATAAATGACAATCCGATCCCAGATCTGGAGCTGTTAAAAATTCCAGATCTGGGTTTGTTTTCGAAATGAAGTATTTGGACACTGCCGTCGCAGCTAGGACTGGGTCATTAATCTGCAAATATGAAAGTCTCCCCAAACAAGCCAAAAGCCCATTATTCATGCAACACTTGAGGCAAAGAAAAAAGTCAAATAGGAATATACTTTAAATAGCCACAATTCCCATTTCTGAAAATTCTATTCATTTTGGGCATTCAAGGCTCAGTGCTTTTTCTTATGAGAATTATCTGACTGTGAAATACTTGCTAAAAAAATAGAATCTTTAAAGAATACTATTATGTTGTGGTCCTCTACAACGTTCATTCTACTTGCTTAAATTACATGCTGATGGCTGAGCTATGTAGGCAACATACTAATGTGTTAATAATTAAATGAGTGCTATGAGGAAAGCCAGCAAACTCCTGCCTGATAGGAAGGTGGCTCAGTGAGTGCGTGTTGACTCCACATGATGTTCTATGGTTTCATTTCCCAGCATCCTTCCAATAACCATCTCTGCTCCAAAATAGCCCTTAAAAAAAAAAAAACAAAACTCATTTGAAATAGGTCTATACAGGGTCTTGACTGAGCACTTTTTATTTTGTTTCTGTGTACATCTCCCTCAAGACAACATTAAATTTCTGCTAAGGGCTATTTGGAAACAATAATATGGCAATAAGCTGTTGGCAATACTGCTTTTATTTGGGACACCCTACAGATAAGAGATTGAGAGTAGGTTTAAAGTTAAGGGAGTTGTTTGGTGTTTGAGTTGGTGTTTGGGATAATAAACCACACACTCCTCCTTTCCTCTGGGGATTTATTCCTAACTGTCCCACACTGGAGAAATAGTAGCCAAAGTACTGCCTAAACAAGAATCCCATTGTGGGGCTATCATGAAGCTGGATGCATGTGGCCCAGGCAATCAAATGGGAAGGATTGATATACTCCCTCGGGAGCAAAGTTCTGTGGAGGCAAAACATCAAAGAGGAAGTTCCTTTTGTCCATCCTGACCTTAAGACCAGTAACACAACTCGCTTGCAAAGCATAGGCCAGAGGATGCCTTGAATTCCAGTCAACCAGATCAACACGCCCTCATTCTTTTGAAGTTCCAATAGAGTTGGGGGACGCCTGGGTGGCTCAGTCGGTTAAGCATCTGACTCTTGGATTTCGTCTCAGGTCATGATCTCATGGTCGTGAGGTCAAGCCCCACATTGGGCTCTGCCCTGGCAGTGCAGAAGCTGCTTGGGATTCTCTCTATTTCCCTCTCTCTCTCTGCCCTGCTCCCCCTCTCTCATGCTCTCTTTCTCTCTCTCTCAAACAAAAAATTAAAAAAAAAAAAGTTGAGTATAAGAATAAATGTGGGTTACCATCCTCTACGGGGAAGGAGGCCTAGTATGATGAGAGGGTCTGAAAATTCCTCTTCTCCAATAATGATAATATTCAGTTCTATGATTTGCTGGTGTTTTCTAAATTTCATGGGTTTGAAGTTAAGTATCTGTTGAGTTATGCCATATTATGCTGCAGTAACAAATGACCCCAAACTCTCAGAGGCTTACGTAATCAAGATTTATTTTTCCCTCACTCTACATGCCTATGAAAGGTCAGCTGTACCTCTGCTCTATGTCATTTTGACCCTGGGATCCAAGGTGATAGAACAGCTTTTGCCTGGGACATTGGCAGTTGCCATAGCAGAAGAGGAAAAAATATGGCAAACTATACATCACTTATGCTCACATTTCATTGGGCAAAGTAAGTTGCACAACCACATATGAGGGAGGGGATGTGTCATCCTTCCGAGGAAAGGTCACCACAAGTGGGCCACTGAATATGATTAAACTATATTACAATTAATGTGTGCTGTTACATTCCTATCTTTTTTTTTTTTAATTTTTTTTTCAACGTTTATTCATCTTTGGGACAGAGAGAGACAGAGCATGAACGGGGGAGGGGCAGAGAGAGAGGGAGACACAGAATCGGAAACAGGCTCCAGGCTCTGAGCCATCAGCCCAGAGCCTGACACGGGGCTCGAACTCACGGACCGCGAGATCGTGACCTGGCTGAAGTCGGACGCCTAACCGACTGCGCCACCCAGGCGCCCCGTACATTCCTATCTTTTATATTGACCCCAGGGAACTTTAGAAAAGTGAGACACAAAGGAGATCTAGAAATGGAGAAATACAACTATGGACGCATTCCAGCCCCAGTTACGGCTTATTGTCAAATACTCTAAAAAAAAAAAAAAAAAATAGGCTTATTTTTGCTTACAATATATGTCTATGTCAGGGGCCTCTGATCTGTGGTGTTCTACGGTGTCCACACCCAGAGACACGGGCCTCCGCCCCTTCATCTGCAACATGGTGGACCCATGGCAGGGAAAGAGAACATAATAATTTGCACACTTTGTCTTAAAGACTTTCACCAAGAGGTAACACATGACACTTCTACTCCCATTCTGTTGACCAAAGTAGATCACACGGCCATGCCCAAACGTAAAGGGAAAGCACTATCCCATGATGTGCTTGGAGGGAGAAGAACCAAACCACAGTGGAACCACCCAATGACTACCACAGAATATATTGAAGATGGCCTAGGCTGAGCAATTGAGTAAGAATCCAGAATCCACCAACCCTCTGTGACTGCTCTGGCCGGATTGCACAGAATAGAGGAGAATGAAAAAAAGTGCATCTTCTGTCTGTCTCTTCAACTTTAATTTCTTCATGGGGAGAAATAAGAGTTAAAGTTTCATACGTTGATGCAAATGTTGAGTTATTTTATATACTAGCATTGTATTATCTGGGCTGGGTTCCTATCTGAGATCACTATGTAAACCTGCCAGACAAACTTAGTTGGCCATGGAAGTAAATTATGGATGACTCTCGACCTATTATAGAGTATGACCCTGGATAGAACAACATCTCACCTTGATACAGTTTAGAGGAAAGTGGGAGCCACCTCATAAAGGCCTGAGGGGCTCAAATACTCACATTTGGGGGGATTTTCAGAAAAGATAGGATAATTTCAGGAAGGGGCCAGAGTAAAGTTCTCCACTAGGCACAGCAGGCATAGGGTCTGGGGTCAAAAATCTTTCAGCATATTCTTTTAATATCAGAAGAAAAAAAGAACTTTCATGTTGAAGAAAATGTTTTCACATTTTTATAGTCATCTTTTTACCAATGCTTTAGTAAACTATACTTTTTATTTTATTATGGGGAAAGGGGCTTATGAAGACAAAAGTGCCTAAGACCCATGAGCTCTGGATTCTCCCCTAACCTTCTCTCTGGAGAACAATAGACATATGGTCGACTCAGCCTGATCATTGAATACATTGGGATTAATAAGCCAAGAACTCAAATGAGGAACTTCTGGCCTCGAGGGGAAAATATGGCCTCCCCTGCTCCCCATCCCAGGGCACATCATCTAGAAGAGTGCTAAAAAGGATGTTCAAGGTTTATATAATAATTTGGGGATCAAGATATGGTGGAGATTTGCTGGATGATACAGTGTGATGTGGAAAGTATTACAATGCTAAGCCAGAGAATAAAGTCTACTTCTGGATTCTTCTCTTCCAAAGTCTTGTCATATGTCTGGCCTGGGGTTGTTCCCCAATGTGGTTCTTCATTCTCTCTACAGGGGGTGGGAGTGAGCTATTCCACAAGTTCTAGCCTATGCCTTAAGGACAAGCTATTATTTCTCAGGATTGCTCATCCTTGGTACACGTTTGTCCTTAGTATCAGCCACCTCACCATTACCTCCCATCTGCACCATAAGGACGTCCGAACTGGAGGCCATGTTTCCACCCTTGCCCTCTATAGTGTAGACCTGTGTTACACATAATGGTAACCACAAGCCATGTATTCAATGGCTACTAAGCCCTTGAAATGTGACTCTGCTGAATTAAGAGAGGCTGTAAGAGTAAAATATATACCAGATTTCAAAGATTTAATATTTTTTAAAAGACGTACATACTATCTTAATAATCATTTTATATTGATTATACGTTATACTATTAATAATTTAGACATTAGGTTAAGTTAAATATACTAAAATTATTGCCACTTGTTTCTTTTTACTTTTTAATGTGGCAGCGAGAAAATTTTTAAAAATCATTTATGACTCATTTTTGCGACTCATGTTGTATTTCTATCAGACAACGTTGCTCTAGAATGTTGCAGCACCTAGAGTGATCCTTTGGGAATCATGAATATCATGTTTCTCCTCTACTCAGAACCCTCCAAAGCTTTTTGCATTTCACTCAGAGGCAAATAATAGATCTCACTGTGAGCGATAAGGTCTTAGGTCATCATAGGTGATCCCAGTGACCTCTCTGACCCCCTCTCCTACCACTTTTGCCTTTGCTACTCCGTTTAGGACACACTGGTCTTCTTGCTACTTGGTACACATGCTAACCATGCTTCTATCCCAGGGCCTTTGCATATGTTTTTCCCTCTGCTTAGAATCCCTTTCCCCAGATATTTGTATGTCATTCCCTCACTTCCTTCAGGTCTGTGCTTTTATCACCCCGTTTTAAGGAGAAATGTGCATGCACACACACACACACACACACACACACACACACACACGCACAGTCCCCTGAACCACCTGTTCCCTCCTTATTCTGTTTAAGTTTTCCTCACTGCTTACCATAAGCCATCATTTTGTCTTTTTTTTTTTTTTCTGTCTCCCTCTGTTAGAAAGTAAGATCCATGAGGGCAAGGCTTTTTGAATAAATAAATTTTTTTTTCCAACGTTTATTTATTTTTGGGACAGAGAGAGACAGAGCATGAACAGGGGAGGGGCAGAGAGAGAGGGAGACACAGAATTGGAAACAGGCTCCAGGCTCTGAGCCATCAGCCCAGAGCCTGACACGGGGCTCGAACTCACGGACCGCGAGATCGTGACCCGGCTGAAGTCGGACGCTTAACTGACTGCGCCACCCAGGCGCCCCGAGGGCAAGGCTTTTTGTGTGTTATTTACTGCTAAAGACCAAGTGCCAGAACAGTGCCTGGCACGTAGTAGATACTTACAGAATAAATGTTGAATGGATGAATATCGAGCAGTGAATGTGTGGGGATCCGTGGGGGAAAGCTCAGGATGACCCTGAGGTTTGCCACTAGCCACGTAAAAGGATCTCCTTCACCACCGATAGATTTCTACAACAGGGTTTGAAGCAAAAACCTAACAGTAATGGTATTGTCTCTGCCTGACTTTGTTCTCTGTAGAAACTCAAGGACAGGACAGGACCTGGGGATACTAGGCGCCATCCAAATGTTATCAACCCTAACACAGCCACAAAAAATCTCTCTTACGTGTGGGTGTGTGTCCTTTTTTCTTTTTCTTTCCTTTCCCTTTAAACACAACTAAAAGAGAATACAGTGGTTTTTTTTTTAAGGTTTATCTATTTTTCAGAGAGAGAGCGCAAGCAGGGAGGGGCAGAGGGGGGGGGGGGGGACAGAGGATCTGAAGCAGGCTCCTTGCCGACATCAGTGAGCCTGATACGGACCTCGAACTCAGAAACTGTGAAACCATGACCTGAGCAGAAGTCAGACACTCAACCAACCGAGCCACCCAGGCGCCCCCATAATACGGTATTTTAAAATTATTAGATAAAATGAAAAGGAAGCTAAGAAATCCAAATAGCATAAAACCAATTACTGTAGGGCTTGGGCTGTGATCCTACAATAACTACAGTCAAGTCACAGACTGATTAAATTTTCAAGGGCAAGGCCTGGCTTCCTCTGGTTTCAGCTTTCATCCGTCTCCAGATCATATGTGCTCTGGGTGTTACCTCATGTCCCCATTACCTAGTACACTCCTGAACATTGCCCTCAATTCAGGGAGGCCCTGGAACACGGACTTCGTGCCACAAATCCTTGTTTGCCAGAGACCTCACTTCATAGTTTACAGTTTCTCTAAAACACAGTTAATCCCCAGTTCTTCCAGTCAGCCCCCTCCCCTGCCCTCACTGGCTCTGAGATACACTTCTCTGGGCTGTTCTCACCCCTACTGGACTCCAGGGAACCTTTCTGGCAAGATTTAGCCACTTGGTCTCAATTAACAGGGACCCTCTGTGCCCCTTCCCCAGGGGAGGTTAGGATCTGCTCTGTGTGACATCAGACGGGAGTATAGCCCCGCCTACACTCCAGAAGCTTCACCCCATCCCATCCCGACAAATTGCTCAGCACCAGCGATATTAACCTGTGCCTCTAACAGGATGAACGTGGTTCCGTTCTCTGGGACTCGCCTGGTAGGGATTTTGTGCCTTAGGTGGCGCTTGAAGAGAAGGGAAGCAATTACTCAGGAGCCCTTTGGTCTATTTCCTCGTGTTGCCTGCACCCACACCCACCACCTCTATCGCCCAAGCCTGCCAGCCAGTGCTGGCCCCACACCCCGCGCCTCCTCCCCCTGCACTTTCCCACCCCTTTGTACCAAGCGAGGACTTCCGTGTTTAACACCTGGCTCCACCAGTTACCAGCTGTCCTTTGGGAAATCACTGAATCCAACAGAGTTGTACTTGCATTTGTAAAATGAGGATGAAATAGAAGATACCTGTCTCAGAGGGGCCCTGGAAGCTTCTCTGGAAAACACGTGTGCCCCCCCCTCCCCCCACTGGCTCCCCTCTCCTGAGCTGTAAGTACCATGTCAACCCGGAGTTTCAGGGCCCGACTTCATCCCCATCACAGAAGAAAAGGAACACATAGCAGAGAGACGTCTCGTCAGCCGCGAGACGGATGTACAAAGACAGAGCAAGTCCTGATAAGCTCACTGGAGGCCCTGGATATGGCCGAGCCTGAAGCTGAGATGGGGTGAGATGGGCACCCCGAGACTTCCAAGTTACATGCATCACCAAATTCCCGTTTTTCGTTTTAGCTTGTTGGCTGGTTGGATTCGCGTTGCCCACAAAAGCTCAAACTAAAGTACTCCTTTTCTGTGCCGTGGCTCTTAACTTAGGCAGCTTCGTGTAAGATTTTCATGAGCCTCTGGCTCCCCTGGGTGGCAAAGAGAATAAATTCACATTTCTAGGATTCCTACTTTCTACACGGGCATTTTCATTTCTACAATTTATTCACACTTTGACGCCCCTAGTCTCAGATGTATTGGGGTTTGCTCTTAGCCCACAGGTGCTTTGCCAGAGAATTCCTTTTCGTGATCCACCCACTCACCTCGCTGTGGTGGTGCTGTGTCTGAAGTGAGCCAGTCGAAGCCCCTCACTGGTCCTATTTGGGGTAGCCACTGGGGTTGGATCAGATGCGTAGTGAATGACCCCAGTCAGGGGAGCAGAGGGTCACCCTCCTCCAGAAGCAGTCAGGACCCAAAGCACCACTTTGGTATTATTACAGGTTTCACCAACCAATTGTGTGAACCAGCCCAGGTTCTAGCATGTTCTAAAAAGCCCCGGCCTTGTGAATTGGCCTCATCCAAATCACTCTGAATGAGGAAAGTGTAGAATTGAAAAAAGAACAAGCTGATAGCCATTTTCATCATGCAATTTGTAAAGGCATATTTAAACACACAAAGGTTCAGCCATATGGATTTTATTTTATCACGATCAATTTCCTGGATAGCCATTGCTATTACAAACATCAACGAGGTCCTTGGAACCCTTCCTGACCTTTTAGTACCCACGCACCACCTGGAAACACATCTTTAGTACGTACCACTCTGCTGTGCTTATGTTTTTTACATAATTGTCGCTCGTTCCTCACTGTGACCCTGGCAGTTCAGAAATACTAACCTGCTTGTCCCTACAGGTGTCATTCACCTTCTGTGTATTTGCATACTCTGGGAGAGAAACAGAGTACCCTTCTCCCAGCCGCCTCACCTCGGCTCAGGTGTATCTACCTTATCGCCCCCTTCCATGCCCTTGGCCCAAGTCTGCTTCTGCTTCCATGCACAGTGCTGTCGTTACAGTGATTGCATCGGATAATTGAAGCGTGGTCTTTATCTTTTTTTTTTTTCTTTAAAAAGTGCTTCCTAGCACAGGGCTTCGCCCAAGGTTTATTAAATGAATATATGAATTAGAAGGATAGAAGAAAACAAAATGGCGTTTGTTGAGGACCCGCTGGCCAGAAGCCCTATGGCACTGGGGTAAGAAGGTAACAAGTGAGCATAGATAAATGGCCTGGAGACATACCTAGCACCCAGTGCGCATGCATATTGAGTGAATGATGGTAGATTCACATTGTGAAGAGGAAAGCTGAGGCTCCGAGAGCTTCAGCTACTTCCTGAAGTCACAGAGTTACACTGAGAGAGCTAAAATTTGAATAAAGCTCTGTCTGGTCCCCAAGCCCTGGCCTCCCTGTAGCCTTCCACGTAACACCTCACCGCAGCAGGCAGGCAATTTTTTTTCTGTTGATCGTGATCTTTCACATCAACGGTAACACTTTTACATAATGACTTTCCATGGGAAGAATTCCACAAATAGTTGGTGGTTGAATGGGTGAGTGAATAGGCTGGGGGAAACTTCCAGTGCGGAGCAAACACAGGCGGCAGATAGAAGTCCAATTAGTGGCTGGTATTAGACTACTCCTTTAGAAGGCGTACAATATCACTATAGCGATCCATTAAGCAGAAACAAAATGCGTGATCAAATAACCGTGGGTAAAGGGCTCTAAGAACAATGTAACAAAAGTAAACGTAAAGAAAGTTAATCTTTCCAAGACAGTGACAAAGTTCAAATCTGTGATATTCAGAACGTTCTTAAGAATCTCTGACAGCGGAGAGGAGGCATTTTTAGCCTCCCCGCTAAAATCTGATTCTCTGGTTTTGAATTATCTGCAAAGATATGAACACAGATCTAACATTTTGAAATCTGTGGACGGTTACTTGTCTGAGCAGCCATGCGGTATGAGGAGTGCGCTGTGACTGGTGAGGACAAGTAAAGAGTTTCAGGTTCTCTTACTGGGGAAGGGTTACGAGGGAAATGAAGCTAATTGGAAGCATCACGGGTGACCAGGAGATTAAATAATCAAAGCAGTAACAGCCATAGCTGCTGTCCGTTATGCTCCCTTTCTGTGGCAGGCACTTTGCTTATGTTACATTATTGAATTAACTGGCCCCCACGATACACGAAGCGGTAGGACCTCTTACCCACATTTCACAGGTAACGTTTTCGGAGAGGTGAGGTATATAGCAGTTTGCCCAAGAGATGTTGCAGATGCAGAGATTGACACCCAGGTCCATCTGACTCCAGACACGGACGCTGCTGGGTTGTCTTGTGACTCTCACCGTAAAGGCAAATCCACAGCCCCGCTGCTGGGGCCCTGAACCCTACCACGCTCAGTTCCCAGAGCCGCAACCCCTTCAGTTTGCTAAGGACGTGGGCTGAGCACCATCATGGCCTCCGTACAAAGCGAAGGCCTTGCACACTGAAGGTGCTCATCCGCTGGTAGGTGAAGCCAAGGGCTACTCTGTAATCAGCGAGGTGCAAAGTTGACCAGTTAGCAGAAAAAGCATTTCAAGCTGAAGGCTTAGAGGCATTTTAATTATGTAAACTGGAAGGACATATTTAAAGCACACAGTTTTTGGCCATTTTGGTTTTATTTTATTATGATTAATTTCCTAGAGACCCACTACTATTGAAAAAAGCCAACAAGGTCCTTGCTATCCGTTTTGGAAACAGCCCCGTGCTCCTCAATATTACAGTCTTTCTCCCACCATCCCTGCCAAGCATCCTCACACTCTCTTACTTATAAACTCTCCCTCAGGGAAGAGTTCTGTTCAAGGACAAATGTGATCCCCAAGAATAGGTCATAGATCACAGTAGTAAGGGTGGGGCTTCCTGTACTCCCAAGGAACAAAAATGTCCTTTGCTTTCATCTCTGTCCCCCAGGGGTAACAAGCATAGTTGGTCCTTCCTCTTCCTTAGGAGGTGTCCTGACCATTGGAAGGTCAAACGCGGCCAGCGTGGGGCCGGACGAAATAAAGTTCTGTACTGGTTTGTTCTGGGAGAAACAGGCCCTTTTCTGACTGCCTCGCAGGACTGAGGCTGCCTTCTGCTGGTGGGTCTCTCAGCGTTTGGAAGGCCAAAGAGAAATCAAATAGGAAAAGAGCATGCATATGTTAAGAACCTTAGCAGAGGCAGGTCAGGGACTTGCATTCGGCCACGTATGAGACACAACCAATAGTAAATGAGGAGGCTGGAGGCAGGTATGAAAAGGCAGGGTCAGGCACTACAGACACTCCCGACCTTTTGTTCTGGGCTAACCCTGTTCCTTCCCTTAGAGACCAAAGAGAAGAAACTGACCTGTCAAAAAATTAAAAACAGTTGAGAAAGGGTGAACTCCTCAGAAGGGAGACTTTGCAAGGGCAAAATAAAGCGCCGTAACAGACTCGTGGAGTGTGCTTTTTTTTTTTTTTAATGAGAAGAAAACGACACACAAACTTCCTCAGGAAAAACAGACTTAATGTTCCACAATCTAAATAGCCGGTTTCAGGTTCCTACCAGTAATTGTGTTTTTCTGTCTCTGGGAGGTTGGAGGGATACATCTTCTCCAATGCTTTACTCATACCTTAAACCTTATGTTTGTTGATATAGAAAGCAGTTGGAAGGCATTTGCTATTATCTTGGAGTGCCTCATCGTTCAGAATTGGCAGCATTTTTTGCTGCCTTTTTGCTATTTCTTCTTTTTGTTGGTGAATTTTCAGAAGCAACTTTAATTTGCATGACTCTTAGTTCTCATGTCTCTCTCTTTTCCAATTATTCCAGTTGTCCACCGCAAGACAACTGACCTTTTGTCATTATATCCATCTCTGCCGAGATCTGACTTTGTAATCAGGCAGCCGGTTCTCCTGAAGTCTCTAGAAAGAGGGATTTCATTTCACTGGGCACAAATGAAATAATGGTCTGACTTGCCCAGTGAAAACAACCCACCCTCCTGAGTGGATTATTAATTCATTCGGGAAACTGAATATACGTGGGTTCCATAAACCTAAGGTGCCATCTAACAACAGCATCTGTAAAGATGCTAACATTTCTGGAACTCAGACACATCCTGGTCTCAGAATCTGCCTGATGCATAAAAAAAAAAAACAAAAAACAAAAAAACATAAACGACCACAGGAAAACACCAACACTTCGGTGATTGTTTCCCACTAAAATGAAGGTACTTCTTCCAACAGGGCAAATCCAAATAGTGGCAGGGAAATGACTCATCTTTATTTACAAGGACTTTGAATTTACCCCATTACGGTTCAGAAAAGAGAAGACATAGGGTACCAATTCTTCTTCCTTTCCTTTTTCTTACATGTGCTGAAGAAACAAAGAAAAGAAAAAAAAAAAAAAAAAGGAATCTGTTTCTGGCTTACAAATTTAGATTTCAGGATGAAAAATCAGAATATTATGTAGGGCAGCAATGATCCCAGTTATCCAAATATGAAATCTCTTATTTCTACCACAGTAGAATGGTTAAGGTAACCATAGATATAAGAATTGCTTAATAATTTTCAGTAACAGTGCAGGAATTCTAATTATTAGGTCATAAGTAAGGCAACTAAGGCAAAGAAGAGTGGGGAGTCACATACATTTGTCTGAAATAATTTATAATCACAAAAAGACTCCTCAATCACAGGCAAAATCAACCACTCGAAATGGGCAGGGCCCCTTTTCACAACAGCAAGGCATGTCCTGTAGCCAAATGGGAGACACACGACCCCTCCTCGCCTACTGGCTGGAACTGTCTGACTTATTCATAGTCTGACTTAGCCTCCGGGTTCAGAATCAAATGTTAGTCTATTTTCTCTCAAAAACATCTATGCATCTTTGTGCCAGGTAAGCTTAAGTGAAAATCTTATAGATATGATAGCAATGGTTCTCAATCAGGGACATTTATTTTCCTACTGCTGGTGGCTAGTGGGTAAAGACCTGTGGTACTGCGAAACACTCTAGGACAGCCCATACACAGCAAAGAATCATCTGGCCTAAAATGTCAACGGCGCCAAGGTTGAGAAACCTGGTGTTAGAGGAAAGCTGACACATGTCTCTTTTTTCCCAGTAAGTTTGTGATGTATTTCTGTCTCCTGATAATTCACCAAATATTTATTGAGTATCCATTATGGCACTGTGAAGAAGAAAAACAAGGGCACTGCTTTCCTGAGCCACACAATTTGAAGAGAGGAAATAAGCAAATAAGCAGATAAATAACTAAGTAAACAAACAATTTAATTTCAGAGTGTGGTACATATTGTTAAGGAAATAAATGGATAACAATAGAGAATAACTAGAAGATGTTTTCGATAGTATAGACAAGGAAGACCTACCTTGCCGAGGAAATTAGGATGTTTTTAGCAGCAAATAACAGACACTCCCAAGTCCAGCTGGCCTAAACAGTGAAGAAAAATATGGTTTCACCTAACTCCAGAGGTAGGATGGATCTCAGGATTGACTTAATGCCCAGGCTCCAATATCTATCCAAGTGTCTATTCCAACTTCCTTTCCAGCATGGCAGTAAGGTCCATCATAACAATTGTTGGTCTCATAACCTCACTTAAGGGTGCCTACGGGAAGGCAAGGAGATGGAATGGGGCACACATGGAACACTCACATCCCAGTGTTCTAAGCAATAACACTGAGAATCACCTGAGTGGACTGTGTAGGTCACGTGCCCATCCCTAAACCAATGACTGTGGCCAGGAAGAATGGAATGTGCTGACTGGCTTAAACCAAACAGTGACTACCCTTGGCTGCAAAGTCTGGCATCAGCTTCTCCTTAATAACTAAACAATCGGGGCGCCTGGGTGGCGCAGTCGGTTAAGCGTCCGACTTCAGCCAGGTCACGATCTCGCGGTCCCTGAGTTCGAGCCCCGCGTCAGGCTCTGGGCTGATGGCTCAGAGCCTGGAGCCTGTTTCTGATTCTGTGTCTCCCTCTCTCTCTGCCCCTCCCCCGTTCATGCTCTGTCTCTCTCTGTCCCAAAAATAAATAAACGTTGAAAAAAAAAATTAAAAAAAAAAATAAAATAAAAAAAAAAATAACTAAACAATCACTTGGGTGTTTCTTGGGGAAGAGTCATGTCCTAACTGGGGGGCACTCAGAAACTTTCTCTGTACATGAGATTCAAACTCAGTTTTGGAGACTGACAAGGAGCTGGCCTTGGCCTAGCCAAGAGCCCAAGGAAGAGCTTGGGGGTGGCGGGGTGCACGAAAGCTTTGAGGTGGCGAAAAGAGGTCATTGGCCCCCAAGGAGAAAGTGGTTCACACTAAGCTTGGAGGGGCAGATATGAACTTTATCCTATAATTTGAGTTTTTGCTAACCACATTTGTTATATGGTGATTCTTTTTAAGTCGGGAGGGGAAAAAAAAAAAAAGCCCACCAGTCTTTATTTCCTTCAGGATTTTTCCATGCATTCCTACTTTTAGGTAATCATTCTTTCTAGTATCACTCAAAATTAAGACAGAATAGGTTTTATCAGAATTAATTGTCAAAGAACAATTTTCAAGTTAATATATGAGAAGGAAAAATCTTTTAGAAAGCAAATATTGGAAAAGACTCAAATGGACAAGATTTGAGGTGTTTGAGCATTCAGATGCACAGGGACAGTAGAGAAGCTTGCAAAACTCCTGATTTGGAACAAATTTTCTTTGCTTCTGTAACCCCCCCGCACCTGGCACAGGCTGAATACAGAGGCAGCCACAATAGTGACTCACACCAGAAGTTGAAGATCATGGGCACCTTCGTGTCCATTATTCTACCTACATGACCATTGTTTTGCCCATCTCTTCCTTCCTTTTAAGGAAGCCCATCACAACGTTTGTTTATATTTACTGCACATGATCTCTCGGAATGGCATTTTTGTTTGGGCTTTTCTTTCGTCTTTGCATTTTTGTTTTATTATTCTTTGGGAGCTGTTTCTGTTTCCAATGTTGATGACTCTCTTGTTCGTCAAATATGGGGGGAAAAACCCTAGTAACTGCAAGGATACCTGCTAGCAGATTTAGGATAAAGTCACCTTAATTCCTTGTTTCCCTTTGGCTCCATAATTAGCAATGATGTGTGGGGATAATTTTTGTCTGTTCTTTATTTGATCCTAAAATTTCTGACACTATGACAGAAATAGTGTGAGAAGTTATGTGTATTAAAAATGTAATATATCGGGGCGCCTGGATGGCTCAGTCGGTTAAACGTCCGACTTTGGCTCAGGTCGTGATCTCACGGTTTGTGGGTTCGAGCCCCGCGTCAGGCTCTGTGCTGACAGCTCGGAGCCTGGAGCCTGCTTTGGATTCTGTGTCTCCCTCTCTCTCTGCCCCTCCCCTGCTCATGCTCTGTCTCTCTGTGTCTCTCAAAAATAAATACATGTAAAAAAATTAAAAAAATAAAAATGTAATAAATCCAAATAAAATAGTAAAATAGGATAAATACAAACAAGGATTCTAATTAAATAATAAGCGTAGTATTATCTAATTAGATAATAATGTGATAGTTCATACGGCCCCTACTCACTCACCTGTCCCAATAATTAGTTAACGTGAACTGATTAAATAAAAGGGGGCTACGAACATGTACAACTCAGCATTCATGGAAGCGTGAGCTGAGATAGCAGTTGTGGTGCTGGCTTTTCTTTTTTTTTTTTTTTTTTTTTGGGACAGAGAGAGACAGAGCATGAACGGGGGAGGGGCAGAGAGAGAGGGAGACACAGAATCCGAAACAGGCTCCAGGCTCTGAGCCATCAGCCCAGAGCCTGACGCGGGGCTCGAACTCCCGGACCGCGAGATCGTGACCTGACTGAAGTCGGACGCTTAACCGACTGCGCCACCCAGGCGCCCCAGATGCTGGCTTTTCTTGAATAATATTACAACTACTATAATTTGTTGAATGCCAACTACCATGTAGATGTTGTACTTATATGTAATCCTTCCAAACTCCCAACAAAGATAGTTATCTCCATTTTTACAAATGAAACCAAAGCCCCAATAACAATTTGAAGATTACCCAGATATCACATAATAAGGACATACGTTTGGTGGTTTACATACATCCTCAGTTATTACATACAACCTACCAGGTGGAACTCAAGAAGGTTTAGTAATTATCTCAAGGCCTCACAGCTGGCAAATTCATAAGTATCTAGAGCCAGAATCAAAGCCCATAAAGTCTAACTCTGGAAGGCTGGTACTCTTACAAGCTGTGCTATAAAGTATCTTAGTATAGCCCCGGATTTGACTCTGACTTGAAACTGTCTAGCTCTAAAGGCAAGAACTGTTCCCTTCTTTCTGTTCAAAGGTGCTACCATTCCGGTGATTTTAATACAAGGTTTTGTTATGCAAACAAAGTGGGGGTGAGAGAAGTTTTTGGAAGGCAAAACAAAAAATCAGTACAGCTAAACAATTTTCAAAGGTAAGAATACAATCACCTTTAGATAGCTACTGAAGCAATTAAAAAGTTAAGTAGTTCGTCTAAATGCGGGGCCAACCACCGAAACGCACACGCAATTTACTTTGTATGTAATAAAAGCCGGCCTCCCAGGCTTCTATTATAACCTTCTAAGAATTGCCATACTTTTCAGGAGACATATT
Source organism: Leopardus geoffroyi (assembly GCF_018350155.1). Taxonomy (NCBI): domain Eukaryota; kingdom Metazoa; phylum Chordata; class Mammalia; order Carnivora; family Felidae; genus Leopardus; species Leopardus geoffroyi. The sequence goes on along the minus strand of NC_059326.1, from coordinate 10,296,769 downwards.
TTTGTATCTCCAGCTCACTACTACTACCTTATCCAGTTACACACATGTGAACTGTGCTTATATTTCTCCGTGCCCGGGGGGAGAGTGAGCAAGGAGTTACCAGGACAACTTGAAAGACACAAAAGTGTGTAAAAGACGTAATAGGAGCAGAATTCCACCTTTTTTTTTTCCTTTTCGTCCTTGTCTCTTTACCGAAAACAAGCTGACAGCAACACCACTGTTCAGGGAAAGAAACAAGATCAAACAAGAAGCAAAACTTAATAATTTATGGCCAGGAGTGGCAGGGTAAAACGAGGTCTGCTCAAGTCAAACTTCAAAAATAAACAGCAAGGGATACTACAGACCGCATTCCAAATTACGCCACATTTAAAAGGGCTTCCTTTACAAACAATAACAACAACAACAACCTCTTATAGTTTATTCCACAAAAAGAATATCCTGCCGGCTGATGAATACAAGAACTTTTAACACACACCCTGTGCCTATTATTAGCCGCATCAACGGAAATTCCTTATTCTAATTCATAATTCACTGTGGGGTGATCTGTACAACAATAGAAGCAAATACACACCAAACAGCAAACAAGATGCCACTGCTGGAGAAGGCGCGCAAACACAGTACAAGGAACCGGGCCTCTCCCGCGAACTCCCTAAAACAAAGCCGGGTCCCGGCACGCACTGCGGCCGGAACTACATATCCCAGCATACAAGGCGCACACCGGCTCCCGGCCGGACTACGGTTCCCGACATGCTCTGTTGACAGCTGGTCGGCCTCCTCGGGGTGTAGGGGTCTAGGGTCTCCGCAGAAGTGGGGTTTGTTTCCCCGCTCTCAGCCCCTCGGGGTCGCACACCATCACCCATTAGTAAACCGTGAAGATTACGATTTTTGGGGTCAGTCTTCATTGTCCGTTTTATTCGGAGAGCAAAGAGCTGTGGCTAGGGCGGGCGGGGACGTAGGTGGGTCAGTCTGGCCGGCTTGAGCCAATAGCGCCGGAGCGGCTCTTCTGCCACTATGGCAACCGCGGCCAACCCCAGAGGGACCAGCCACCCATTGGGTAGAATCTTTCGAGAAGGCTCGAGAAGAAGGAAGCGGAAGTGGCACGTGGAGGGGCCGGTGGAGGCGCCGGTGAGTAAATGCCGCAGATTCTGGAAAGTTCTGATCAGTGCGATACATAAGGCTGAGGAATTGGGACCTCCCCTTTTGGGTCGGTAGTTGAGCGCCGCGCCGGTGAGCAGCGGGGGCAGATCGAGACAGTCCTCCCGAGCTTGAGGAGCGCCCCGCGGAGACCGAGCGCCGCTTTCTCCCGTGCTTAGTCCTCCGAGTGCTGCCACTGTCCCCGGGAAGCCGGAGGCGCCGGCAGGCGGGCCGTTCGCGTTTCCGTCCGAGTGACAGAGGAGCGGTCGGACCCCGCGGGAGCCGCGCGCGGCCGGGGCAGGAAGCGGCTGCCGAAGCAGCGGGAGGGCGGCAGGAGGACGCAGACCCAGACCCAGAGCCGAGGCGGAGGCGGACCGCGACCCGGCCATGTCGGTGGTGGGGCTGGACGTGGGCTCGCAGAGCTGTTACATTGCGGTGGCCCGGGCTGGGGGCATCGAGACCATCGCCAACGAGTTCAGCGACCGCTGCACCCCGTAAGTGGGAGCCTGCGGGGGCGCCGGGGGAGGTTCTGGAGTGCGGGGAGAGAGCAGGGGCCGGGGCTGGGGACCGTGGGGACCCGGGGCTCGCGGGCGGGCTGCGGCGCGCCGGGCCGAACGGAGGGCGATGTGGGTAGCGGTGCGCCCCTGGAGAAGGTTGGGAACCGGCGGCCCGGCCCGGCAGGATGCTTGCCCGACAGGGGTGGGGGCTTGCCGTCAGGACTGGAGGGGGGTCGTTTTGGCGATCCGGAGGCCAAGAATAGTCTCAGAGTGGAGAGTCCCAGGGTCGTCGCTTCTGGGGCGGGCTTCCTACTGATGGGAGAGCTAAGGCCAAGCCCGCGATTTCGTTCCCTTTCCTTGGCAAGCCTCAGTTCGCTGCTTCCGCGGCCGCCCCCGTTTCCCCACGCGGCTTCTGAGCTGACTGAGCCGCCCCCAGCTTGTCCCCCTCCTTCCGAGCATGCCTCTGCGCACCGCAGATGCGGGGCTGCTGAGCTTTTTCTTCCGCATTGAGTCTCCGAAATGAACTAGAAGCTTCCAGAGCCTGTATGCTGCTGCTTGTCCAGTGAGCGGGCGGATTGTTGTTAGCGACCGCAGAATCACTCCTTTGATAGATGCCTTTTCTTGCGCACTTTCGGTTGCTAACGCTGGTAGACTTCGTGCCTGGGATCGTTTGTGAAGATGTAAACGGCCTTTTGCTCGTTTTAGGAGAGCCGTTCAGGAGGAATCCTAAATCATGTTCTAGTTTATTAATTTTGCACAGTGTAAATAAAGGAGATAAGATGAAAATTGCACACTTTTGTGCTAGAATTCGGGGATGGATGTGGTCAGAATTAGAATGTTCTATTCCACAGCAGCATGGGGTGGGCAAGGGCAACATTTTATTAAAGCAACTTTTTCAAAGGGCTTATTTTCTGAAGATCATCATGCAAACACGCCTGCATGTACATTGATGGAAACAACTGATTCCTTCTCAGGAAAATTAATGTAGGTAGTAATTTTTTCAACGTCTGAAACCCAAGATAAAAAGCCCAGAATGATACCTTGAGCTCACAGGTAGGATGACCGTGTTTGTATCGCAGTTTGAGTGCAGATGGCCATTTGTGAAGGTGAATGGAAACTCAGAAAATTAGCAAATGTTTGACATTGATAGTACCATTGGAAAGACTTATTCCACGATTCTACCTCTTTGCAAATCTACAGTCTGTTCTTTAGATATGTAAAGGTCTGTATAATTGGAGTACGGTAAGAAAGACAGTATGTCAGGCTTTCATGCTTAGGTACAATTCACATCTTTGTTCTCTTTGATCCAATAAAAAAGAAAAGCTGTTCAGATGAGACTAGGAAAATATTGTATGCGTGGCTGTGGTGACCACTGTGAAACTGAAGACAGCAGGTATGTCCCTAGAAAAGGTAAACAGAGGGCAGCATTGGAGTTCCCTGTGATCTTGTTGATACAATAGATATTTGACTCACTTGCATTGGCCACTATTAATTTCCAAGTGGAAAATGAGTAAAGTCGTTCTGCAAGTGAATGGTTACTCTAGTCCTAGAATGTTACTTTGTTTTCAGAAGGTTCTAGCCTTTGCTTGAACACTTCTGCGGCTTTTAGGATGCTATTTAGAGCACCTGCACAGATAATTTGGGTCTAGGGTATCAGAGCAACCTTAAACTTGATGCAGCCCGTGTTTAGTGCCCTCAGCATATTCCCACTTTGTTCACCTACCTGCGCCTTGATTTAAAATCTGATTTGCGTTCCTCCTGACAAGACTTGAGTTTATCTGTGCTCTGTGCTACCATTCCATTTCCATTGCTGAGAAGGCTGTCTCACAGAGGTCATTTTTCATCTCTTCAAAGCTGACTTAATTAATGGAACTAATTATTCATGCTTTTCCCTCAACAATTCTACTCTGTTTGCTGTGGTACTTGCTCTGCATCGTGCTTACTTGGCCTCCTCAAGTAGAGTTCCCCGTAGGCCCCTTTTGTGCTTTTAAACTGCAGAAACCTAACTTAGGCCAACTTGTTTGGATTCATGTCAATCTGTTGATCCTGAAGGGGTGGAGGTATATCAGGACAGTAATCGGTATGACAGTGATACTTAGATTCGTACAGAGTTGCCAACTGAGAGTGGAATTCACTCCATATATTTTGCTGATCATGTGGCCAGGGCCAAATTAATAATTCCCTTTATTCAAAGTATTTTCAGAGTTAATGTCCATTTCCTAATAATTGGGGACCTGGAGAATTACACGGGTATTTGAAGTAATGGAAAATGCCCCCTGAGCCATGAGCAGACTTTTTTGGCTAACTGCCCGTTAGATTAGATTCTCAGAGTAACAATTAAGTGGGCTTCTACTAAGTATCTGACTAAAGCTTTAGACTACAACATTGTGCCCTACTTGTGCCGCCCACCAGCACCTCCCGACCGTGGGTAGGAAACTGGTGTATTATTTTCTCGTCTATGCTTTTCAACATTTTGAGACCTGTGGTTTGTATATTTTCTAGATCAGTCATATCATTTGGATCAAAAAACAGAACCATTGGAGTTGCAGCCAAAAATCAGGTATGTTCTTTAAGACCATTCTGGTCACGTTTTTAAGGGAGAGGTTATGAAATGTCGTAGCCTGTTTATGTTTGAGTTTTAGAAATGTAATGTACGTATTCTTTAAGAGCCCTTAGATGGTTATTTTTTCTTTGTTCCCTTCCTCTTTCAGTGAGTAAGATCTGTCTTAACTTTCTAATCTGCCAACCTTAATTTTTAGTGATTTTGCTACCTTCTAATTTATCTAATTTTTAAAAATTATAAATGAGACACCTGAAGTTCTTTCATGTGGAATTGTGATACTCATTTAAGAGTTAAGGAAGGTTTCTTCTAGAAGTTCTATATTTTAAAAGCATTTTCAGGTTACTTAGTAAGGTAAGACTGGGAGAACTGTGTCTAGATGTGTGCCGTCTTCAGGGTAGCTGTTAGATACACTTGAATTTGCCTCCTCTGCATTGAAATGGGAAGTAAGTAGGACATACACATGAGCTTTTGAAGTCTTACAAGGAAGTAAAGTATCTCATCAATATTCAACCTGAGTACATGTTGAATGACAGTATTTTGGATCTGTTAGACTAAGTCACTGAAATTAACTTCACTTGTTATTGTGACTAGAACATTTATGTATGCCCCTTCCATTTAGGGCTCACATTATAACCAGGAACCCTTAGGGTCGGGGAGGAAAAAATAAAGGAAAAGAACATGAAATTTGAAATCTGTTTGGAGAGGCTGTAAGAAAGAGATTGAAAAAATTCTTTTAAACACAGAAAATAGTACTGCTGAAAAAGAAGCAAAACTCTAAGCCCTGGAATGCTATAATAAGGCAAGTTGGAAGAGATACAAGGCAAAGGAGAGAAAAATAGCTATGCACACTCAAAATGGTATACTTAAAAGAAAAGGGACACATCAGTGGAGGAACTGTCTCCCTCAATATGGCTATTTAGAATATTGATATGCCAGACCTTACAATGCTGTTGCAGTTTTTTTGTGGTTCTGTGAGGAGACTCAGTGGAGGCTCAGATGTGGCCTGTAGATTACTAGATACACTTCAACTCCATTTCAGAATCACAGGGAATTTTAGTACATAAACATGCTTAAATTCCATGTTTGAAAAACTACTGCCAGGCTGTATTCCTCCCTTTAAAAGAAGTAGACCAGAGAAAACAGTAAATAGGAAACTGTTCTGGTATTTTCATTACTTTAGAAGTCTGTTTTTAATCTTTTATTTTAATTGTTTCTGTATTTTAAATACAGTTTTCACTGTTGAGTGCTTTGAGTGAAATATACTATGAAGTGGGACTTTTTAATCCGGAGTCTAATCATCAAAAATATGCAGTTAAAAGTCACTTAGAAATTTTGAATGATCCTTGCTGCTTCTGCTTTTTGGTACTGGTAATTAACATTCCATGATTATAGCAGCCCGTGTATTTTATGGCACAAAATGTTTATCCTGACCAATTAACAATTTATTAGACTATAACAATTAACATTAACTTTTTTAAAAAATGTAATTTGACTTGTAGTGCTTTTAGATCTCCTTATTCGTGTATTTGGTGGATATAAAACTTAGTAAGTTTAGTGGGGAAAAAGGAATGAAATAAAGGGATGCAGTTCTTTTTTTTTTTTATTTTTTTTATTTAAAAAAAAATTTTTTTTTTTGAAGGTTTATTTATTTTTGGGACAGAGAGAGACAGAGCATGAACGGGGGAGGGGCAGAGAGAGAGGGAGACACAGAATCGGAAACAGGCTCCAGGCTCTGAGCCATCAGCCCAGAGCCCGACGCGGGGCTCGAACTCACGGACTGCGAGATCGTGACCTGGCTGAAGTCGGATGCTTAACCGACTGCGCCACCCAGGCGCCCCAGGGATGCAGTTCTTGATTTGTTCAGGGCTTTAGAGGTAGTTTCCCAGTCTTTGATTTTATCTTGCAGGGTTTGAAATCTTTTTAAAAGTCTGTAGTGACAGCATTGCCTCCTGTTCCTTCTCATTTCCTACCTTTTGGCATTTCCCAGGGTTGCAGAGAAAGTTACTTCTATTATGGTTTGAGTCGTACAATTGACTTTTTATAAAATTATAATTACCGATGTTCCAATTAGAAAAAAAAACTAACTTCTCATTTCTTTTTCAGCAAATCACTCATGCAAACAACACAGTGTCTAACTTCAAAAGGTTTCATGGCCGAGCATTCAATGACCCCTTCATTCAAAAGGAGAAGGGAAACTTAAGTTACGATTTGGTTCCAATGAAAAATGGTGGAGTTGGAATAAAGGTAATCTAACTGACTAACGTGCTTAATAGGAAATGAAATTCACCTATAGAAAAAAACACCTAGTTCTTAATAAATGTTTACCTCAGATTTCTTAATTAGATGATCTTTTTTTGGTCAAGTTCTTTTAAACTGTAGGTATATGTTTTAATGGCCGAAAAGTATTTAAGTGGCATATATTGCTATAACTTAATTAGTATCTTATGACTTCTTTATAATTGTTAAAATTTAGGTTTACTTAGTGGTGCTTAAAAAGTTCTCCATTGTGTTACAAAAGTCTGTTCCATTACAGCCCAGTTGCAATTGTTTGAAGAGCACTCGTGTAATGCAACCAGAGATCTGTTCTTAAACTAGCGGAGGCATTCCTGTGTTATGACCTACACAAAATGATATTTGTCACAGTGATACATCTCTTCAGTTAGAATGGAAATTTACTACTTTGTGTAATGTTTTCACTAGTACTTTGGGTAGGGGGAAAATTTACCCTAGATTTTTTTTCTCTTCATCTCTAGAGAAAAGTTCTTTGTTGCATTTTGGGTTTGGTTGGTTTGGTTTTTGGTGTCCTGTTCCTTTCTTCTTTAATGACAGCTGCAACAATAAAGATTTTCTAGAAGAAGATACGTAATAATATATGGAAGTTAGTATTAGCATGTAAACGTTAAGTACTACACCGTTTAAAATGTTTTCTTTCCTTTATACAGGTAATGTACATGGACGAAGAACATCTGTTTAGTGTGGAGCAGATAACAGCCATGCTGTTGACAAAGTTAAAGGAAACTGCCGAAAACAACCTCAAGAAACCAGTAACAGATTGTGTTATTTCAGTAAGTAGAATTCAACAAGGCAGTGTGTTTTCTTTTAATTTGCCTTTCTTCCTACCCTTTAAGTGTTATTACTAGAGATCAAAATCCTACTGGACTGTATTAACAGAGTGTTCAGGAGCATTGCAAAGTATGTTTGAGCGGTATTTTTAGCAAGAAGTTGCAGGAGTTCCTGACTGGAGGTGCGAATCCATCTCTTGTGGGACTCTTTGAAAAGACTGGTCAGTTGAATTGGAAGATGTTCTAATGCTGTCCGTTAACAACACTGTTAGGCAACCTGTACACTTAATGGGGATTTTCAGAATTCTGTCCGTTGTGAACCAGTTCACTAGAAGTTTTACGATGTAACCTACCAGTAGTAACAAAACTTAAAAGATTTTTAGCGCTGGAAAATCCACTATCAGTGGACGGTTGATAAGTTATCAAGGGGTATTTGAAAAGGACAGAAGTCAGTCTTTTATTTGGACGCCAAAAAGGCAGCTGTCAATTCTGCTTTCCCAAATGTGTAGGGTCACCTTTTGATCTGCTCTGGTTATGCTCCGCACTAAGACTGTCTATAATGGACTACATCACACGTGGTCTTTGCATTACAACATGAGCAGGGTGGCCTGCCCAGACCAGTCAGAAGCTTTGGTGACATTGTGTCCTAGGACGTGAAAGGATGAGGTGGAGAGCCCTGTCTTGCCCTTGCAAGACAGAGTATGTTCTACTAAAAAGGAGTATTTGGCTGTTGCATGGAGAAATAATATTAATCTCAGGTAAAATTAAGAATTAAGTTACAAGTCAGTAATTTTTCCTTTTTTTTTTTTCTAAGTAAGCTAATATGGAAAAACTGCTGAAAGCAGTGTTCCTGATTCGAAAAGTGAGCAGAGACCCACTTTTGCTCTTGTCTCTCTTTCTGAAGCAGCTACAAATACTTTGGGGAAAAAAATGAAAGCCACTGTACTAAGTTTTCTCTTAGGTACTTTCTAGTTAAGTGATTCTATGAATGTATTGTTAGATTCTCCTGAAGAGTGTCCTAGTTAAAGTGCTGTCCTAGAAAGTGATCAAAAGAATTAACCTAGCTAAAGCACAGGTCAGCACCATAAGAAATTTCATCCCATCCCTTGAGCTGTTTTTGCTCTTCTTTTTAGGAATATCAACAGGCTTTGCCAAAAAATGTTTTTGTAATCTTAACAGGTCTACAGAATTAGAAGGTACCTCATCATCTATTAATGCTTGAATACAGTGAATAGCAAACTGCAGGGCAGTGGTGTATACGAGAATTAGCTGTGCGTTACCTTTAGGTACCTGTAGTATTGTCTGTAGTTTAGTTACGTTTAACATTAAATGTTGACTTAGCATTGTGGTTTCCAAATAAGAGATTTCAGACTAGCTTGGAAATGGTATTTCATACACTTAGATTTAAAGCTTTCTTTTACTAGGTAGAGGCAGTTGTCACTATGTCTTAGTGAAGACTCCTGATTAATTTTTATTTTGGGTTAAAATTTGGTTATAGTAAAGATTACTTTGATAATACAGTTTCGGGGCATTTTTTTTTTTTTAAACAGCTACTCTTCTGAAAGTTACGGAACTTGCTAGAAACTAAGTGTAAATGTCTATTTCTGTTTTATAATTTTGATAGGCACATATTTATCTGGACTGTTGTTAATGTGTTACAAGTGGTCGTGAGGAATTTGTGTGTGTTCTAGACAACTTAAGATTCTTTGTTTTCTTGTTGGTAGGTCCCCTCTTTCTTCACAGATGCTGAGAGACGATCTGTATTAGATGCTGCACAAATAGTTGGCCTAAACTGCCTACGACTTATGAATGACATGACAGCTGGTAAGAAAAAAAAAGCTACTTTTGTGTAGAAGTGAATATACTATCAGAACTGAGTTAAGACAAGTCAGATATCCTAGCCAAACATTTTTTCATGTACCCATAGAAACATAGCCTATTAAAAGACATGGGTTAGATTTGAAAGCAGGAATTCTGTTTTTTTTTCAGATGCTTATGTTTAATAAGAAATTGTCACTGTGTCAGTTTATGAATCTGTTGTCATTAGGAAGTACTTCTAGGTATATATTTCAGTCCTTTGTATTATGTGTGTTGGATTTAGTTTTTTATTTCCTCACATGGTTTTTATAGTTAAATTTTCCCCAAACCTTAGGATTTTGGGTTTCACAGCTACCATGGCTACGAGTATTAATGAGGTTAAAAAAATTTTTCCCCCTTAGTCATTGATCACTCATTTTCTATCAAATATTGATTTAAGCTGTACCATTTGCCAGACATTGTGTTAGGTACAGATAGGGTGGTGAGCGGACCAGTCACTGTTCCTTCCTCCTAGAGCCTTTACTAGTTTTTTATGATTACAGGTGAACAAAAAGTCAAGTTACAATTTAGTGTATTCAGACAAAGCAAGTAAGACTTTATTCCAGAATATTTCTAATATGTGCATTCTCTAAAACTCTTAATTCAAGTATCAATAAAGGTGTACCCTTAGGCTATACATGTTTAGAAATATGGTGGCTTCAAAGTTCAGAAAAAGCTGACCCAGTCTCCTTAAGGTAGATCAGTTATTTGCCTTGGCTCTAAAAAGAAATTGGTAGGAACTGCCATTGCTATAGTTGTATATTAAATTCTTAATTTTTTTGGATAAGCATTCTCCTGGCAGGTTGTGGTTAAAATGTAAGTATGGTGTAATTAGCCTGCTAATGTTTGTGGTTACATTTCATTGTATTTGCACCTTGTACATTTTCTTTGTCACATCTCTTCATTGAAAAGTAATAGAGCATTGTTCTAAAATCAGAAAGGGAAAAAATTATGCCATGAAAATTAGTATGAAGTCAGATGTGAAAGAAACGTGTTCACCAAGTTTCCTGCATGTATAATTCTTTCGGTAATGATGAAATTCCTAAGAAAATGTGAAACAAGGAATTGAAACAGTTATTTTTTTGTAGTTGCTTTGAATTACGGAATTTATAAGCAGGATCTCCCAAGCCTGGATGAGAAACCTCGGATAGTGGTTTTCGTTGATATGGGACACTCAGCTTTTCAAGTGTCTGCCTGTGCCTTTAACAAGGGAAAATTGAAGGTAAAGTCATAAATTTGAACTAAATGACCAAAACATATTAAATGTGTTGTAGTTGTCATTACTTTAAGCTACTGAGCCTTCTTGACTTTGTGCTTCTTAGGAAGCAGAATTTTGGGTACTATAGTAACAAGGACTTATTCCTAACACTGCTCCCCATAAAGATGACGTGATTATTTTAGGAGACCCTTAAGTGTTCTTGCTTAGGAAGGAGAAGCATTTTAAGATTATCTTCTATGTAATCATTAAAAGTAAATTAGAGATTCAGCATTTCATTTGGATTTGGTGGTAACATTTTTCTTAGATTTCATGTTACTATAATTTAAATAAAAGTTTTGATCTTATTAGTCTTTAGTTGTTTGTGTAGTAATATTTAAGATTCTGATTAAAAATATGATTGAAAATAACCAGATTATATGTTGTTTTAACTAAATTAGGTACTGGGAACAGCTTTCGATCCTTTCTTAGGAGGGAAAAACTTTGATGAAAAGTTGGTGGAACATTTTTGTGCAGAATTTAAAACTAAGTACAAGTTGGATGCAAAATCCAAGATTCGAGCACTGCTTCGTCTGTATCAAGAATGTGAAAAATTGAAAAAGCTAATGAGCTCTAACAGCACAGACCTACCACTGAATATCGAGTGCTTTATGAATGACAAAGATGTTTCCGGAAAGATGAACAGGTGCGTCTTGAATTCTGCTAGATTAAACAGAAGAAACTTCTTGCTGAAACTATAGCCCAGGTGTGAGTCTAGCTGTGGTGTTGAGAGTCTTGGTCCACATTTTCAAGATTATATGCTATATACTAGGACTGTTCACACCATTAGAATTAGGGTCACTTGTGAGAAAAGGTTTTTTATTTTTTTAAAAAATAGGTTTTGGGGGCGCCTGGGTGGCGCAGTCGGTTAAGCGTCCGACTTCAGCCAGGTCACGATCTCGCGGTCCGTGAGTTCGAGCCCCGCGTCAGGCTCTGGGCTGATGGCTCAGAGCCTGGAGCCTGTTTCCGATTCTGTGTCTCCCTCTCTCTCTGCCCCTCCCCCGTTCATGCTCTGTCTCTCTCTGTCCCAAAAATAAATAAACATTGAAAAAAAAAATTAAAAAAAAAAAATAAATAAAAAATAGGTTTTGTTGGTTTTTTTTTTTTTTTTAAATGTTTGTTTATTTTTGAGAGAGAGAGTGGGGGTGGGGGGGTGAGGACAGAGGATCTGAAGCAGGTTCTGTGCTGACATCAGAGAGCCTGATGCGGGACTTCAACTCATGAACCGCGAGATCATGACCTGAGCCGAAGTTGGACACTTAACCAGCTTGAGCCACCCAGGTGCCCCTACAAAGAGGTTTTTTAAAAAGATCTTTGCTAAGTGTCCTCATGATGAGATCTTTTTAGTGTTTATCAACTCTCGGTGTTTCTGGGCTAGTAATTGAATAATGGTTTCACAAAAACCATTTAGGAGTAAAACGGCAGTCTGAATAGTGATTTTTTTCCATTAATGCTGGTGGAACTAATTTTCCTCCCATTTCTTTTCTGTACCTGTTCTGTATATATATATATATTTTTTAAAAGTTAATAAATTACAGTACAGTTAAATTTGGCCCATATGGAATGGAGGTTGTCTGAGGAAAAACAAATTCATTGGGTTAATATTATTTTCAAAAAAAATAGAACAAAGTATTGGCTTTCAGATGCTTTTTCTAAAAATTTACAGTGTTCCTCTTATTTGCCAAGGGCACAATTTGAAGAACTCTGTGCTGACCTCCTGCAAAAGATAGAAGCTCCCCTTCATTCCCTTCTGGAACAGACTCAGCTCAGAGTTGAAGATGTGAGTGCGGTTGAGATCGTTGGAGGCACTACACGAATTCCAGCCGTGAAAGAAAAAATTGCCCGATTCTTTGGAAAAGATATTAGCACGACACTCAATGCAGATGAAGCAGTAGCTAGAGGATGTGCACTGCAGGTATTACGTTCTCAGCCCTCCTTTCTCTTGCTGCTCGTTCCTTAAGCCATTTCTGCTTTGTTTCATTGTGGTGGGGTCATACAGTAAGCAGAACCTTGTGTCTAATAGATATCACAAGGGAGCACACTTCCAAAAACATCTGTTAAGGCTGTGGGGAGACCAGGATTTTCAGATCTGGAACATCTAGGAAATTTCTGATTCAAAGAAATTTGCAGCTGATGTTTCTTGAACTATGGATTAGGAATAGGCATGATTCTGAGGAGACACGGGAAACACAACTGTAAAGCACGAATCAGTTGTGTGGTGTTGACAGTTGTTACAAAGCACACAGGGGGATTAGAATAACAATGTGGTGCAATAAGGAATTGATTTGGGGGAAATTCCCTGGGCTAGGAGTATTAGTTAACAAGTGATTTTAGAAAATAGCTGACCCCCTTCCCTCTAATTGATTTTAACTTACTTATCAAGTAAGAAGGTGGCTCAGAGGCTCAAGTGTGTTTGGCAGAGCAAAAGCACCAAAACTAGAAGTTGTTGATAAGAAAAGCAGCATCTGTAGTTAGGATATCACAGTCTGATATAAGTAGTTTTGACTAAGTTCCAAGTTAACAATCCTTAAATTTTATTCTAGTTTGTACAGTTATTTTTGATATAAAGCAAAGCAAGAGATTCTATACACAAAGATATTTAGGACTATACTTAATACTTAAAGAAGAACATATAGGTACTCATTATTGTTAATTATCTCTTGTACCATCATGATTCGTCATGGGGTTTTTGTTTTTGCTTTTTTCCTTGATAATGGAGTATGCCCCCTTAGCTAAGAAGTCTCCCAACTCCCCAGAACATTGGAAGTGTATCATTTCTTTAGAGGAAGAGCTTACTTTTGGTCTCTCTTTTGAAGGGTCCCATGCTAATCAGAAACTGACTTTTAGCATAGTCACCTATTTGGTCATTTTTATGTAACTACTCTAAATCCACCTGTCTGTTGGGTGTCATCTACCCCAAATGTGAATTTACCATCACCTCCTTCATAAAATTCCTTGAAAATATGAATATTTGGGGTTTTATCTTTTTTCAGTTTCTTAGACATTCGAAAGATGATGTGGACAGAGCTGTTTGTGGATATATACACAGGTTCAAAAGTGGTACAGCTTGTAATTGGAGTTGCTGTCAGGACATTTCTGGAAAGGTCCATGTTTTTTCCCAAGCTCCTATGAAACTTGCTGTTAGTTAACTGTTGCCATCCTAAGATTCATTGTATTATCTGTCTTTATATTTAGTGATTGGCATAGTATTTAGATGATAAATCCTTTGCACTTAAGACCGCGTGTACCGTAAGCAATTTTGATTTTGAATTTAAACTTGATATCCGATTTTAATTAAAGGGTGAGTGAATTATTTATTCATAGCCTCTTGATAATCCTTTTTCTTTTTTCCTTTTAAGTGTGCAATTCTTTCCCCAGCATTCAAAGTTAGAGAATTTTCCATCACGGATGCAGTTCCTTTTCCAATATCTCTGGTGTGGAACCATGATTCAGAAGATACTGAAGGGTAGGTAGCAGAAGATAACTATTCAAATACTGTATTTTAATATCAAGGAAAATTAACAAATGACTTTTACAGTTGAGAGTCTGATTATTGGGATCTTTGAACAACCAAACTGATCAAAATATTTCTCTCATTTTGGTGTTAATAAATGGTGGGCTAGAATTGGTAGAGATCTCAGAGTGTTTATTCAGTTTGTGTAGCATAGTAAGTTTACATGTTTGCGATACTGAATGCTTTTTCCTTTCCTCTAGTGTGCATGAAGTATTTAGTCGAAACCATGCTGCTCCTTTCTCCAAAGTTCTCACTTTCTTGAGAAGGGGACCTTTTGAGCTAGAAGCTTTCTATTCTGACCCTCAAGGAGTTCCATATCCAGAAGCAAAAATAGGTGAGCCATTAACTTTGTGTGTTTATGCTTTTAAAGACTTAGTGTACAAATGTAAAAATTTTTCTTGACGTCGAGTGGAGTAGAATTCCACGTAAAGACATCGTTGATTTAGAATAATGGTGATGGAGGAATCTTTTCCTTCTATGGATGAAGAAATTGGCCAGTAGAGATGAAATGACTTGCTGGTGCCACTGTTACTTTCACATATTTGTGTTTAGGGACTCTTCAGTGTTTTTTCTCTCCTGATGCAGTCTCTATTTAAAGCATCAGCACCGGGGCGCCTGGGTGGCGCAGTCGGTTAAGCGTCCGACTTCAGCCAGGTCACGATCTCGCGGTCCGTGAGTTCGAGCCCCGCGTCAGGCTCTGGGCTGATGGCTCAGAGCCTGGAGCCTGTTTCCGATTCTGTGTCTCCCTCTCTCTCTGCCCCTCCCCCGTTCATGCTCTGTCTCTCTCTGTCCCAAAAATAAATAAACGTTGAAAAAAAAAAAAAAATTAAAGCATCAGCACCTACTTTTACTGTTAACCTTTCATCTGGATGACACGTTACTTCCAACTTAAAACCTGCCTCAGAACCCAGTGAAAAAAGTACATCTTTTTTGGTACACTTTTCTTGGAGAGGTTTGGGCACTATCTGTCTGTTTTGACTCCTAGTTACTGGAAGTCTGTTGGAGAGCTACAGATACATCTTCCTGCGTGGCCATGTCTCTTTCCCAGGCTGAGGGCGAAATTCGCCAGCATCGCTAGATGTGTTCCGGACTCACCCTTGCCCCATACCTTTTGTATGAATGAAGTTGTTTGAAGGAGTCTGACCTGACCAGTTGTGTCTTCTTTCTTATTATTTAAGACTAAAAGTGTACTGGCACAGATTGTTTGGTTTTGTTTTTAAACAGTTTTTACGAATTTATTGCTAAGAAAGTGTTGAATAGAGACTGAACTTTTAATAGATAGGTTGGATTCTATGCATTAATTCCCCATCATGCAAAGGGTATAATCCAGGTTTTTTAGTATGTCCTCAAGTTAACATGTTACCACCAAAACCAAAAAGCTTAGACATACTTAAAGAACGGTCTTGAATTTCTCTTTCTCCTGTGACTTGTCTTGGATGCCCCATAGTAAATGCTGTTTCTTTAAATGGGTCTTATGGTAATTATTTCCTGACCTCTAGTGATCTGATAATTATTGAATGTCAATTCCAACATCTTTCACTGACCTGGTAATTAAATATGTAACTTTCTGTGTTTGTGTAGACAGCACCTTAAATACAGGGCTGTTAAATCCCATATGGTGCTTTGCACATATGAGGTTCAAAATACTTAATTTTGGTTTAGTGATCTCTGGAATAAGGTTATTGGTGGAGATGATAGCTAACACTTAGCACTTGGTTCTGTAGTTTTACATGCTCACTGTAATCACTTGCCAACTCTGTCCATGGAAACATAGGTTAGAAAACTTGAATTAGGACACATAGCCTGGGTTCAAGCCCAGGCCAGAGTCCACACTCTTAACCCCCCCTGAGTAATGGCTCTGGAACTACTGTATTTTGCATAGTAATTTCAGACTTTGATAAACAGGGGTTATCAAAACCTCTCGTATTTAAGACCTAGGGAAATGTTTTGATTATTCAGTCAGAAAAACCGTATTCCCTAAAGACCCTGTGGGATTAAAATGCATCTGGTGCTTGATATCGCTTGAGAGCCATCTACCTTACACTTGGTAACAGATTTTCCAGTCTAGTTTGTCCCTTACCACCAATCTGGAGAAACAGGGTAGGAGGAGGCAGGGACTGCTTGTCAGCAGTGCAATATCTATGTTAAATACACCCAATCACAAGAGTGCCCTTGCTTTTGAAGGTTTTATGGCATATTAAGACTAATCTCAAAGCATTGAAGTATACCATATAACTAAGTTTATTTTATGTTTATAGTGAAAAAGATTCTTAATTCAGTTGGTAGAGAAAATTGGGGAGATGTAGGACTAGCATACTTTCAAGCTGTATTTTCAGGCCTTTGACTTCTTTTTTTTTTCAACGTTTATTTATTTTGGGACAGAGAGAGACAGAGCATGAACGGGGGAGGGGCAGAGAGAGAGGGAGACACAGAATCGGAAACGGGCTCCAGGCTCTGAGCCATCAGCCCAGAGCCTGACGCGGGGCTCGAACTCACGCACCGCGAGATCGTGACCTGGCTGAAGTCGGACGCTTTACTGACTGTGCCACCCAGGCGCCCCAGGCCTTTGACTTCTTTATGGAGATTTAGATGCACTTCTAAAATTGCCAATTTCTTTTTGTTCCAGGCCGCTTCGTAGTTCAGAATGTTTCTGCGCAGAAAGATGGAGAAAAATCTAGAGTGAAAGTGAAAGTGCGAGTCAATACCCATGGCATTTTCACCATCTCTACAGCATCTATGGTGGAGAAAGTCCCAACTGAGGAGAATGAAGTATCTTCTGTTGAAACAGACATGGAGTGTCCAAATCAAAGACCAGCAGAAAACTCAGACACCGAGGTAAGTTTCTGGATCACCCTTTGTGTTTGAATATATAGTTGATTTAATTCTACAGGAGAAGGGTAGGGAAAGGTTAAAATACACGTTTCTTAATTTTGATTAGAATTTTGGGTAAGGGTGATAATAGCAATTGCTAGGTGATGATAATATACAGCCCAGAATTTGATGATTTATGATTAAATTTTATATAGCTTAATTTGAACTGGCACATTACAATATAACTAGAGTCATAAAGTTTCTCTGAATTATTTTTTTAAAGGCATCGACCACATATTGAGAAGGCGGTGTTGACTGATGATTAAGAAAAAAGACTTAAAAAAATTAATGTGGTGGAATATATACCAAATATTAAGGATTATTTTTAAAAATTGTGAAGTTGACTTTGGTATTTCAGGACTTGCTTTTATTCACATGGTTTGCACTTTTGTTTACATGGCTTGCTGTATTGTGGGAGGAGGGAAGAGAAGTATCTACATAGAGAATAGAAAGTTGTTATTGTTCACGTTCTTAATTTAGACTTTTGTTAGCATGAGTGCAGAAGAATTTTAAGAAACTTCAAGATAGATTAACCGTTAGAGTTTACTTTTGGATAATAATCACAAATAGCTTACGTGAAGAGGCAGGTGGTGTAATGTTTTAGTTAACATGTGAGAAAGTATGGTATCCTGTGGCCACACAACTCTGTTAACACTGTTACCATTTCTAGAACGTTTAAAGAACATTTACATCTGAGCCTTCATTTTCTCATTTAGAAAAATTTCAAAATAATGAGTTAAATGACCAGCGCCATATACTTTGCCATTTGGTGACAGATACCATTATTCTAATACCTGTTGTATCAATCTCTTAGTGCCTTTTGGGTATATTTACATCATGAGTGCCTTGTTTTTGAATACTTCAGTGTCTGCCTTAGAATCTTGGAGTTTGAAAGAAAATTTTAAGAGGCTTCAGGGTGGATAGAAAGTAGTTAAATTAGAATGTTTTGGGCTTTTCCCGAAGATGGGAAAAGAGCATAGCAAGCACTGATTATTGGGGATTGAGTTCTACTAACATGTAGCATATATTCTTTATCCTGAGATCTTCTGAGGTGGAAATGGCTGGATCCCAAAAAGAAGGTGGGGACGGATGCGGTCTTGGGTATCTGTAAGCTGAAATGATGCATCCCTGAATGACTGATAGTTGGCTATTTTATGCAACTGTTCATTTCATTGAAATGGAGCTGTGTTGAGATGCTCACAGCTGCTGGTGAAATTTAAGTTTTGGAATCTTGTTTTTGGGAGAGAGGCCTGGAGTCAACCTACTTTTTGTGCTTTTGAGAGCTTAAGAGCTGTACAAAGCTAGGTGAAAGTTTCTTAAAGGAGAGTTCTTGACTCATCACATCAATCAAAATGCCTACTACTTGGTTATTTAACTATATTAACTGCTATCGTTGAAAGAATTTCTTACAGGTTTAAGATTTGTAAGGAGTTTTCATGTGTTTATTTTGCTTTTATCCAGTCTCTTTTTTCCCCCACTTATTAAGACTTCAGAAATTGAGTGTACTGTCTTTGGTGCCCTATAACCTATTAAATTTATACAAGTACACCTGCTTTCTACATCCTTTGTGCCTGGGCTTTCATTTCAGAAAAATATCCAGCAAGACAACAGTGAAGCTGGAACACAGCCCCAGGTACAAACTGATGGTCAACAAACCTCACAGTCTCCCCCTTCACCTGAACTTACCTCAGAAGAAAACAAAATCCCAGATGCTGACAAAGTGAGTGACTCTTCTAGTTCATTCCTTTAGACAATGTTGCAACATGTGATCATTAATGATATCATTAAATCTGCAGTTTCAAGAGCAAGCACCAAGTTATCTTATTCTGGGTAGGATTTTTCTTCTGTTAATTTTTTATGTGTTTTTCAATTAAAATGAGTTAGAGGTACTCAAGCTCAACTCAGGAAACTGAATATCCTGCTTTAAACATGACAGCTTCTCTTGATGAACTGCTGTTCCGAGCAACAAGAGATGAATGCATGGCATTTCTTGTCTTCTCTGGTGCCAGACGTATCTGCTAATGTGAGGAGCAGAAAGAGCTACATCCCAGTGCTGTGTGATGAGTTCTTACTTGCATTAGTCTGATGATAAATACACGGGCTATAGGAGTCTAGTAAACTTTTTTCTCCTCTCAAGTGACCTGTCAAATTAATTATGATCTGGTAACAACCAGATCGTACCTCAAAATAATTTTGCTTTGCCATGCTTCCACAGTATGTATTGGAAGCTAAATGATTTGTGTGGTGTCCCTTGAATAAATGACAGCTTCTAATAAGCAAACCTTTAAAATTCATGGTCCGATAGATACCGCGAAGTTTCCATTGTGACTCCAGATCATTCTGTGCTTTGCAGAACTTCCACTTTTTGTGCAAGTTGCATGTAAATTCTTAATCTTTCATTAGTGATTTGGTTCTCTCTTACCCTCCGATGAATTCTAGAATTGTTCATTGGCAAAAATACATTATACACTTGGTAAAAGCTTCCAGTTTTTAATCTCATGCCCTGATTGGTCCTGGCGGGGGGGGTCCTACTATGAGCTTTAGTTCCTGACTCTCTGAAAGCCGCCTTTTCCTTCTCTTCCAGAGTTGCGTGGTGGTGGAGGTGGTGGTGAAGCAGCTTTGCTTTCTTTGCCACAACAGCTCCCTGCCGTCCCCATCCTTCCCCTTCACGTAGCGTTGAGCATGAACTGACTTGTGCTGACGGTCTCAGTACCTGTCTGGAACATAACATGGGGCACCATCTCATATTCTTAGTTGTAGGTGGGACTGATAGCAGCAGACCCTCTGGAACACTGTCACATACTACTTTGGAGGTTCTTCATCCGTGCCTTGTCGAGTGCCATTTTGTGATGTATTGGTTTAGTCCGTAGTCGGTTTAATGTTGGACTGTCAGAGAGTCTTATGCTGACTCCACTGCCACACATGTGCTGTCATCCATTCGTTTCCCAAATATCTGTCGTACTCCTGTGTTTTGCTAGGTGTAGATGTCATCTAACTCATTTTCCTTGTGGTTTGTGCCCCCGGAGCATGCATAGTCTGTTGGGGGGTCTGTGCACTAGAGTGAAGAAGGCATGGGGACTGCGGGCTGATTGGCAAGATCATTGTGGGTGAGGCAGCTGGCCGCACTGAGACCTGCGACTCAGGAATACGGAAATAAGTCTGGGAAACGGGAGTTCTAGTCCCGTCTCTGTCTTCATCATTTTAGGCAAAGGCAAGCCGCTGAACCTTTCTCAAGTCCCAGTTTCTTCTATGACGTGCCTAGAGCTTCAACCTTTTTTTTTTTTTTAACTCCCCAGAATTATCCACCGGTGGTGTTTGCCGTATCGATGGGCTATTCTTTCCTATTTGGCCATCCCAGCCAGTCAGGGTATATGTTTTATACCCCTTGGTTTTTCTAATCTGTTCTACAGCTGAGTTTCCTAAATTGTGTTCTTTACCATCTCAGCTAGTGGGAGCCTATAGAAATGGAAACACAGAAAAGTCCTGGAAAATTAAAGGCAATAGGAGAGATACTTACTTCTTTAGCCCTGTATTTACATATTTTTAAAAACTGCAGTAAATTGTTAGTGTTTGCTGCATCATTTCACTTTCTGTATTAAGGCTCTTTGTCTCTTTTTACCTTACAGAGTTGCTTGTGAAAAGTGGGATCACTCAAAGACAGATAATAGGAATAAGGATACTTATACATATACTTACATATATGTATGGGTGTGTGTGTATGTATATAATCCCCGCATTCAGCAGGAAACTTTAAAAGGCACTCATCAGTATAGTGCTAATTATAATTGCAACAGGTATAATAGTGGGATACAGGGATTTAAGTATATATTACAGGAGTAGATTGGTCCTAACATGCTTAGCATTGGTCATAATCTATCTTGTTCCTATTAAGGTTCTAGACTATTATTTAAAGATGTGGCAATTTAATAATATTTTTGACTTTGGGAGTCTGAAATATTGTCGAAGGGGGTTAAAAATTAGAGAACTATGAAGAAGAGCTTTAGCAGGAGAGATTAAATTTACCACGCAAAGAGAAAAATATTCTGGTGGATTCTTGAAGGAAAGTATGACATGTTTAACTTGTAACTGCAGCCCAGTGTAAAATGTGTGGTGGGAATGAGACGGCCTTCGACATTCTTCTAAAGTTTAGGGACTTTATCTTTGCCTAAGTCATCAGGAAGTATGATAGGGAGATACTGTTGTCATTGTTTCAAGGATTATGTGAGAATTTTTCCACTTCTTTTTTACCCCTTCCCTAAGGTAAATGAAAAGAAAGTTGACCAGCCTCCAGAAGCTAAAAAACCCAAAATAAAGGTGGTGAATGTTGAGCTGCCTATTGAAGCCAACTTGGTCTGGCAGTTAGGGAAAGACCTTCTTAACATGTATATTGAGACAGAGGTAAGTGCTTCAGGTAAATACTTTTCATTCTGCTGTGTATTTAGTTGTTTGGCCCTGTTACCCATGTTTCTAGTAGATAAATACGTACACTTCTTTCCCATACTCCCAAGTTCTATACAGTTTTAGGAATAGGATGAGTCCATAACTAATGGTTTTCCAATTTAATGTTTTTAACAAGCTTTATTTATAGTTTTGCATCCTTTTGAAAGAAATCTGTACCGTAGATCGTTCTGCCAGGTATATAATTGATTGCCCAAGTTCTTGGAAGAAATTGGATGCCAGTATGTCCTAGCACAGAGCACAATACAATTGGTATTTCAGGCCACACTACATATTTCTGTTAAAGTACGTTGTGCTTCTTTGTAGTCTAGAATATGTGAACATAATTGAGATTCCGTTTTATTTTGCTGAGATGGCAACATTGTGCTTAGAAATTTAATAATTATACCTCACTTATATTTCATAAGTGGGTAAATAAATTTATAGTCCTTAATTTCAAATACCGTGGCAGAATGGTGTGACCATTACACGCTTGCCGATATTAATCCTAATGTGAGACGATCGTATAACTACCTAAAAAAAATAATAAATTACAGCGGATTGGGTTTTTCCCCCCTTGGTATTAAACCTGAGATGCGGAAGCTATGTAATTTATTACCTTTTTTTTTTTTTTTTTTTAAATCACCACCTACTATGTGTATATAGTAAATGAAGAACTTTGTAAGATTTATTGGAAGATTCATGAGGTGTACGTTAGAACTGTTAACACTTTTGGGGGCGGGGTATATAATTGTTGATTTTAACACCAGAGTCTAGTTAAAACTTAGTTACAGATAAGAGAAGACTGGAATTGACCTTTTCTGTTTTCTGACAGGGTAAGATGATAATGCAAGATAAATTGGAAAAGGAAAGAAACGATGCTAAAAATGCGGTGGAGGAATATGTGTATGAGTTCAGGGACAAGTTGTGTGGACCATATGAAAAATTTATATGTGAGCAGGTATGTGTAGAGCGTTGTTGTTGTTTTCTTTTTCTGAGTTTATTTTGAGAGAAAGCGCACATGCACGCTCACAAGATGGGGAGGAGCAGAGGGAGAGAGAGAATCCCAAGCAGGCTCCGTGCTGTCCGCACAGAGCCTGATGCTGGGCTCAGTCTCACAAACCGTGAGATCATGACCTGAGCTGAAATCAAGACTTGGATGCTTAACTAACCGAGCCACCCAGGTGCCCCACGCTCTGTTTTTATTCAGATAATCTCATAAAGTGTTTCATCTCAAGTCTGACATTTAAATCTCTACTAGATTATGTAACGAGCTTTTTGAAAACGGAAAACTTGAAATAGGAATTGTATAAACAAAGTCTCGGAAAGAGGCCCGTTAGTGATGTGCAATTTTACATTCTAACTTCTCCCAGTGATCCTTTAGTTGTTATCATCCACAAGAAAGAACCTATCAGACATTTACTCAGAGTCTGTGACACTAAAGGTATGGGGGCTAGAGGGATAAGTAAGAGGAAAAAACCTTGCTTTTAAAGACCTCAGACCTTTTTTTTTTTTTTTTTTTTTTTTTTAATGACTGGTTCCCTTGCCTGCTCTGTGGTCATTGTTTTATCCCATAAGACTTGTTCGTGCAGTTGTTCCAAAGTTTATTGAGCACATTATTCCCCTTAGCCTTTTTTAAGCTCCCAAAGTCAGTATGGCTCTGAGTAAATCCCAGAAGCCCAACTATGAAAGATGGGACTTGGAAAAAAATTGGCTAGATAGAAATTTGGGATGGTTTAGGGATTAATCCTGAAGTTACAAGAATTTAAACTTGGAGGAGTCTGTTTTGTTCTAAGATCCTTGAGCTACCTTGTAATAAACTTTTGGTTTTTGGCTCTGCCCCGACACTTCCTGAATTTCTTAGATGGTTTGGATTCTGAAGGAGAGATGACTCAAAATAGGGTAGACCTCCTCAGGCTAGAGTAGAAATAATTACATGAATTGCTTCGGAAATGATTTAGGTTCAGTGATTGAATTGTTGTCAACTTGTCTGACATCTCCCTTTCAGTATTCGGTAGTTGTGGGAGTGAATAGAAAGTTACTTAGTCAAGGCCCAGTTGCTTTGGAGAACGGGAAGAGAACTGCTCTTCCATAACCACATTTCAATGTATAGATTGTCCAACACTGGACTTCTGAGATACATCATTAAGTCAGTAAGCAGCTTACCAAAAACTCTCAGATGTCCCTGTGTAAAAGAGAAGCCAAAGAATTACTGTTCATCCCTCACGTAAAATGTATGGCACGGGTAGTGTTTATGGCTCCTTGATAACTTTGCAGTAAAGAGAATCCAGCTAATCAGAGTGCCTTCCTAGAAGTAAGATTGGTTACTTGGCGTTTAACACTTCTGAGGATGACTGTTTGGCTGTGAAAATTTTTGCAGTAAAGTTGCAACTGATACGGATTCTCTTCTGTTTCCTATACAGGATCACCAAAATTTTTTGAGATTGCTCACGGAGACCGAAAACTGGCTCTATGAAGAGGGAGAGGACCAAGCTAAACAAGCATATGTTGACAAGTTGGAAGAATTAATGGTAAGCCCTTCTCTCCCCCTAGACTACAGACTTCTGAGATGCAGTTAGACAAATGCTAATTTATTACATTTTGTTTTAGAAAATTGGCACTCCAGTTAAAGTTCGGTTTCAAGAAGCTGAGGAACGACCAAAAATGTTCGAAGAACTGGGACAGAGACTGCAGCACTATGCCAAGATAGCCGCGGACTTCAGAAATAATGTAAGTCTTTTTATACATCGCAAGGAAGTTAACCTAGATTTTAATAAACTAATACTAAGTTGAGGAGCCTTCGTTGTGAACACATCTTCCTAAGTGAGACATTTGTTTTTGTGTTTGAGACCAGAGGTAGGTTTGAACTTCATGGAAAATTGGGTCAGGTGAGATGTTATTGTTAAATACTTCGTTTCACAGGATAACTGTGCTTTTTTTCCATTCAGGATGAGAAATACAATCATATTGATGAGTCTGAGATGAAAAAGGTTGAGAAGTCTGTTAATGAAGTGATGGAGTGGATGAACAACCTCATGAATGCTCAGGCTAAAAAGAGTCTTGACCAGGATCCAGTTGTACGTGCTCAGGAAATTAAAGCAAAAATAAAGGTAAGCATTAACGTCTAATGTTTACTCCTGTGTTCTCTTCGGGACTCCATTTGTAATCCTGTGAACTTGAGACCATTCTTTCTTTGATCAGTCTTGACCTCATTCTGACTGAAACCAGATTTCTTACTAGTTCACTGTTGATACTTCAAAATACAGAAGACTTTATGTTTCTGTAAAATTCCCTTTTCTTCATTACTCATTTACTTCAATAAATACATTTGTTGAGCGCCTACCATGTGGCAGCCATTGGTCACAGGTTAAACTGAGTGTACAGAGGCAGTCCCCGCCCCTGTCACAGTCCACCTGCTGGTTCGAGGAAGGCTTCGCAGCTTACAAGTGCGGAAGGAAGTGTATCAGATGGTGTCAGGTGCTGCGGGCACAAATGAAAGTAAAGTGTTAGGATTCCGGGCACTGGAGAAGGATCCAGATTGGTATTGTATCAAGGAAGGACTTGCCAAGTGTGTGAGGCTTTAAAGAAAGCTGAGAAGAAAACCAAAGAATGCTTTTCATCTGCAAGAATGTTTAAACACAGTGAAGGTTAAAGAATCGTGAGCCTTTGAAGTCAGGGGGCTGTAAACTTGAGTCCCAGCTCTTCACTCACTGGTTTTCCTGATCGTGAGGTTAAATTATCCAGCCTCTCTGAACCATCTTCTCTCTCCTACATAGATGGGGATCATAATTCCTACTTTCTAATACTGTTGTGAGGATTAAGTGAGGTAACATAATCTAGGAGTACTTTGCAAGTTCCTGACACATCCTACAGGAATATTCTCTTCTCTCTTGATCAGGCCTCAAGCTATAGTTTTGGGCAAGTGTAACGAGAAAATGAATTCCTTGAGCTGTATATGATTGGAGTTGGTAGAAATGTACCCGTTCACGTGTGTTATGAAAGTGATTGAAAATGACTGGATGGATCTGAGTTAACCCGATGACCAGTTTTGTTTTCCTTGCTTAGGAGTTGAATAACACCTGTGAACCCGTCGTAACACAACCCAAACCAAAGATCGAGTCACCCAAACTGGAAAGAACTCCAAATGGCCCAAATACTGATAAAAAGGAAGAAGATTTAGAAGGCACAGAAAATCTGGGTGCCGAGCCTCCACGTCAGAACGGGGAGTGTTACCCTCACGAGAAGAGGCCCGTTAACATGGACTTGGACTAGAGCACACTACGTCGGCTTCGTCCTTCAGTCAGTAGATGTTTCTGCCACAGTATGTGACTCTATATAACATACTGAGACTATTTATATTTTCTTTTTTAAGGATGTTTAGAAATTTTGTGTATTATATGGAAAGAGAAAAAAGCTTCAGTCTGTAGTCTTTATGATCCTAAAAGGGAAAATTGCCTTGGTAACTCTCAGATTCCTGTGGAATTGTGAATTCATACTAAGCTTCTGTGCAGTATTCCCATTTGCATCACTGAGGATGAATTTGACTTTTGTCTTTTGGAGAAAATAAACTGTACTGCTTGTTCAAGAGGGCTGTGATTAAAATCTTGAAGCATTTGTTCCTGCCAAGGTAGTTTTCTTGCATTTTGCTCTCCATTTCAGCACGTGTGTGGGTGTGGATGTTTATAAACAAGACTAAGTCTGATTTCATAAGGGCTTTCTAATACTAATTCTGTCCAATAGAATATGACTTTTTGCTTTGATATTAAAAAAATCCAATGAGTAAAGCAAAAGCTAGTGAAATGTGTTAGCAGCATGCAGAACAAAAACTTTCAACTCTATCTCTTGTTATACAGCACATTGTCATGTGAAGGCGTAAATTGGAAGAAATGTGGATTCTGTTTGTCACTGATATTGTGAAGCTTTTATGAGCTTTAAAATAAAGTTCATCTCATGGTGTCATTTCTAAATGGTTTTGTCACTAACTTAAATGGGACTGAGGGAGAGGAAAAGCATGTAAACTGTAGCAGAAATGAAGTTCTTTCGTATGAAAAATGCCAATTTTCCCTTTTCTGATACCCCTTACGTATGCTTTCTCCCGATAGAAAAGTAGCATATGTTTATTATATTAAACATGGTTTTTAATATAAAGTTGAATGTAACTCCCAACACCCAGAAGGAAACATTAACCTGTTGCGTATCTTTGGAGCCTTTTCCTCCTGACGACGGGTGTGTGTGGGGACGGGTATGCGTGTTCCACTGTTGTGTAGGATGTTTTCTAAAACTGTGACCAAGGAGAGAAATACAGTTAGGTGTTGTAACTTTACTGCTCTACCGAGTTCCAATGTGAAGACATACATAAAACTACTTTAACCGGTCTCAGTGCCGGTGGAGAGCGGTTTGTCTGGGTCTTTTAATCTAATTAATCCCGCGGTGAATCCTGTCTCTATCTGCGGATTTTCTAAGGACAAGAAGTGTCGGGGGTGGGGTGGGGAAGACATGCTCATTTAGGATAGATGACAACCACGCTATACCCACTAAGGGCAGCAGTTTTATGCTCTTTTAATGAGGACCAATTTTCCCTCACCAAGGGGCGGAATTCATCTTTTATGTGTTTGCCAGTCTGTTACAATAATCTATTTAGCTACTGTGTGTCAGGCTTTTCAGAGTTTAGTCCTTAAAACAGCCCCGGCACTCCAGCTACCCCAATCTTAAATCCCACACTCAACAGTCATTCTGCACTAAGTAACTTGTCTTTGTTACGTGTGGCTTGTACTTCCGACATTATGAATTTGTTTGCCTACGCGTGTTTCATAAAGGTTTTATTCGTTCTTATTTGTAGTGTTTATTGATTTTCCATGTTACTATTGAGGATCTTAACCATTTGCCAACGTTCAAACATTTTCCCACTTTGCAATTTCTTTTAACTTTGTTTTTCCCATCTAGAGTTGATCTCGTGGTTTTTCTTCTGTTCTCTTAATGCACACTAATACATACGCACTGTACAGTTCCCCATTGACAGGTGAAGGTAGGTTAGTGTTCTGTGTACAATTGGGAAGCTCATAAAAGATGAAAGATTTTAAAATACAAGAATAGGAAAACTTTTTTCTTCCATCCCCAAATAGTACCTGGTGACAGAGGAACTATCAGCCTGTCCTAAATCAGTATTAAAGATGGGAAGTTTTCTGTAGTATCACTTTTCTGTAAAGATGAAGTCGTTTTTTGTTTTTTGGTTTTTTTTAAATGGCTCAACTAGCTATAGTTTGCAGACCTCAAGATTGCATTTTTGGATGTTGGAAAACAACATTGTCAACGTTGACTACTTCATAATACGTGTTAATATTGTAATATATATCATAATATCACACAATTGTGATTTATCTAGCAATCACTTAGAATCCTCAAGGCATGGAGTAGTTTGGATAAATGCTCTATTTAACAAAACATGGAATTTTATATTTAATTTTAACTTAAATGGTCACTTTCTGACAATTATTCCTAAAAATACCTACTCACCGGAGAAGATGGGCAGTAACCTGACATTGGCTGTAGCAACTTCTTACTATATATGTCCTCTGAGGCAAGAGAAACAAAGGCAAAAATAAACTATTGGGACTTTATCAAGATAAAAAGCTGCACAACAAAGGAAACAAAAGGCAAGCTACAGAATGGGAGAATATATTTGCAAATGACGTATCTGATAAAGGGTCAGTGTCCAAAATACATAAAGGACTTACCAAACTCAACACCCCCGCCTCCCCCCCAAAAAAAGTAATCAGTTAAAAAATGATCAGGAGACATGAATAGGCATCTTCCCAAAGAAGACCTACAGATGACCAACAGACACATGAAAAGACGTTCAACATCACTCATCATCAGGGAAACCTAAATCAAAACCACAATGAGATACCACCTCACACCAGTCAGAGTACCTAAAATTAACACAGGTAGCAGATGTCAGTGAGGATGTGGAGAAAGAGGAACCCTTTTGCATTGCTGGTGGGAATGCAAACTGGTGCAGCCACTCGAAAACCGTATGGAGGTTCCTCAAAAACTTAAAAATAGAACTACCCCATGATCCAGCAATTGCACTATAAATATTTATCCAAAGGACACAAAAATACTGATTCAAAGAGATACATGAACCTCAGTGTTTATAGCAGCATTATCAACAGTATCCAAATTATGGAGAGCCCAAATGTCCAGCAAGTGATGGATAAAGATGGGAGATACATATCTCACATGTATATGTATATATGTAATAAATTTCACATTACACCCCCCATACATACATACATACAGTGAAATATAAGCCATCAAAAAGAATGAAATCTTGCCATTTGCAATGATGTGTATGGAGCTATAGAGTATTATGCTAAGCAAAATAAGAGAAAGACAAACATCATGATTACACTCAAGTGGGATTTAAGAAACAAAACAGATGAACATGTGAAAAAGAGAAGCAAACTAGGAAACAGACTCTTTACCTATAGAGAATAAACTAGAGAGTTACTGGCAGGGAGGTGGGCCTGGGATGGGTTAAATGGGTAATGGGTTAAGGAGGGCACTAGTAATGATATACTGGGTATTGTATATAAGTGATGAATCGCTATATTGTACACCTAAAACTAATATCACACTATGTGTTAACCAACTGGGATTTAAATAAAAACTTGGAAAAAATGTCTACTCTTGTAGACCCCTGGAGTCTAGTTCATCATGAACATTGGTGAAGTCTGAGCAATGATTAGCTTTCTTGGGTCAGATCCCCAATGTTTACTTTTTATTGTCCTTGATTCCCCATCAAAAAAATGTAATATGCCTCGTTTCAAAAGCCTTTCAAGAGTTACTTTCAGAAAGCCCAAAAAATAAACTTTGGTTGTTGCCAATGACTCGCTTTTATCAGCGGCATTTGTGTGTGTGTGTGTGTGTGTGTGTGTGTGTGTGTGTATATATATATATATATATATATATATATATATATTTTTTTTTTTTTTTTTTTTTTTTTTTACATTACCACTTCCATCCAGACTTCTATCCAGACTATGGTATTTGCTGTGCAGGAATACGTCACTCTCTCTATGTAATCCACACAAAACAACCCTGTCATGCTTTTCTGGGGAGATGGAGTCTTCTAATGATATTTGGAGAGAGAGATTCACTTTCCCAAAGTACTATGTACTGTGGGCGTGGTTACGCCCCTCCAGTGGGCAGGGTGAGGAGAAAGTTTCCCCCGTGCCATTCCAGCTAGCGGTGGCAAATGTGCTATGGTTTTCTCTCCGTGGCCTAGCTTCGCTAGCATTGGGTACTTCCTAAAAGACAACCAGTCGAAATTGGCTATTTTTGAGTCTGTATTTGCATGTGTTTTGTAAATAATGTGAGCATGTGTGACATATTTGAAAGCTTCAGAAGAATTAGCTGTTCCAGTCTCTGGCGGTTTCATTTTCCCAGAACTGTAGTACAGCATGGGTCCCTTAACGATGCTTAATCTACTTAAGGCAGGTGGCACTGTGTTATGGGGACCGCCTGGCGCCTCATACATCCTACCCTCATCTCTACCCACTAGGTGCCACTGGGTGCTCCTGTTGTGACAACCAGAGAGGACCCCTGCCCCTTGAGAGCCTCTCTAGGGAAAGCGACCACCTTCCAAATCGCACGCAAAGAGAAGGGGGAATATTGGCACTTACCTGCCTCCGAGTGCCTCAGCCCTCTGGTAGGTGCTTCTACTCGGGCTTCACAATCCTCTGAGGGTATGTTTCCCATTTTACCAGTGGGGAAATGGGGTGAAGGACAGTCCGACCAAGTTGAGATGTTGATCAGAACATTAACTGACTGACTCCAAAGGTAGTGTTCTCCCTGTGGCAGCAGAGGGATAAAAGTTAGCATGTACTCACCCAGGGGTAAAAGTTGGTCAGCGCGGTGAAAATACACTTTTACCACCATCGCAAACGCTCCGTGAGAGGCCTCCGAATCTGTTCTCTGCAATCATCCATTGAATGCAACCGTATTAAGATGTGTTATTTTCTCACCAGGCTGTAGAGAGCTTTCTAAGCCCATGCTTCTTTGACACACCAAAGCTTTTCACCACCAAATACAGTCTCTTAATCCAGTGTTTGCAACCCCGGTTGCGACCGAGACAGAAACCGAGAGGCAGAGAGAGAAAGGAAGAGAAGAGAGAGAAAGATTAAGCAAGATATCAGTGTATAAAAAGAATCAAGATGAGGACTGGTTCTGTTAGACAATTACAAGTGTTCATTAAAACAACAAGACAATTTAACAAAAACCGAAAAACGAGCTTGCCTCTCCATTAAACGCTGACCCAGAAACAGTGATTTGCAACGCAGGCTACAAGTTAAAAGATGCCAGAAGTTTTAAAACAAAAAACAAAAAACAAAAAAAACAAAAACCAAAAAACGAAAATACCCACAGAGATTCTGATTGGGATGGGGCCTGGGCATCAGGATTTGCAAGGCTTCCCAGGTGAGTGTAACCTGCAAACTCAAGAACCATTGAGCTATTGACTATACATAGGATGTAGTGATAGCTGATATTTCAGCCAAGGTATCTGAAGTTCCGTTTTCCGAGCAGTGACGCTATATTCCATAAACTGATATATGCCCATCCATTTACATTTTTCTATACTTAGCCTTTTCTCCTTGGCTATGGATGTTCAATTCTCCCTGAAGCTACCCAACTTCCTCACTGCTCCTCTCCTGTCGCTTCCCCCTAGGGGGACTTGGGGATTGATGTGATACGGTTACCGGCACCTTTCCGTAGGTCTGTGTGTATCGTTTTAATGGTTTCTGTTTTCCTCACTCAAGGCTTGAGGCATATGGAGAATGAGCCCCCGTGCAGCCAACTGAATGAATGGTAGCAGTTATTTACTCTGGTCCTCGTAGGGGCTCCTCCCCTGCATCGCCACCACCCCTCACCCCAACATCCTCTGCACACATACTGCAGCCCAGAGATTTCCAACAAATGTGCTCCCTTTTAAATGCTTTCGTCTTTTATTATTAAAAACAAAACAAATAAAGTGGAGAGAATCAGGAAACAACTCCCTACTTCCCCCGTACTGGCTCCAGCTCAGTTGGGGATAGCACTGGGTGACAAATTAAGTGCTTCCATAGCTTTTAAGTCAAACATACTGGGGGTTCCATTCCGGCTCCACATTTTACAATCAGCATGGCTTTGACTTGACCTCCCCCAGCCAATTTCCTCTGTAAGCTCGGTTTCTCCCTCTACAAAGTGGTCGTCCTTGAGGACAAAAGGAGTTGGTCTACACGACGTTTTGGGGGATCTTGGCACAGAGCAGGTATGCGGTGAAGGCTGGCCGCACCAAGAGTAAGGAGGGGCTTCCTCTTTGCTAGGTTTCTTTTCCAACATCAGCATATACTGTTTACTCCTACCAGCTATCACTGCACACACACATGCACACACACACACACACACACACACATACACACGATATTTTTTAATTTCTTCCCTTTCATGTTTTCTCTGAAAAGCATGGCTTTTGAAATAGACATGGGCAGTCAATGCATGCCTGTCTTCCTGCTCGGTCAACCAACCAGCCACTGTGGGGTGAGTGGAAATTCAGTCTATTTATCATCACTGGGTGCCCAGGGCTACCTCTTTGCTAACCACTTCCAGGTTTGGGAATGTTCTAGAAGCCAGATGGCGCCAAAAAAAGGCTCTGAGGGACCATGACTTTATAATCCATAGGCCAAGGACACTATTTGCCCAGGGCCAAAGAAGGGGTGATTGTCAAAATTAGTGAATCATCCTGTTTACTGGCACTGAAAACCTCCGAGAGAGTTGCCTTAATACTATCCCTTTCCCACAAAACGACGTCAAATACCAGAGTAGCTTTTTTTTTAACGCCCCTCCCTTTATATTTAGAAAAATTGGCAGAACAGCGCCGTGAACCCTTGACCAGTCACAGCGACGACAGTCACCTCTCCCACCCATACCTTCTCGGAACGGGGACCTCGTCCTCCCACCCCTCAAGTCCACTGTCGCGCCCAAGGAACCCCTCGTCCGCACAACAGCCCGACCAGGTACCTCGGTCCCCCGAACGTCCTTTACGGCTGTTGTTTGGATCCAGCGTCCGATCGAGGATGACGCGCCTCATCACTTCATCTGGTTGTCATAAGCAGCCCGACCCTTCCTACACGATGTTAAGTGTTGTTTGAGGATTCTGGACCTTCTGTAGCAACGCTCTACATAAATGTTTTGCCTAAAGGAGAGCTTTCTCGAGGAATTTAGAAGGTGATTCTTTATTAGTCAAAGAATTCTCATTAGGTACTTGCCTTCGCTGGTCCCAAGTGTGTCTTAGTAACAGCTACCTAATCTTGCGACGAGGGTCATAACATTCCTCCATGAGTAGGTAATTCGCACGCGAGGGTAAACGGCCCTACTGCTCCACAGCCACGAAGATAAAACCCAGAAGAGCAGGGGGGCGCGCAGAGATGCACCTCCCCGTGTCCAGGAGGCGGGGTGGGCACCCTCTCCGTGAGGAGTTTGGTGGGGTCCGAACTGTGCCCACAAGGGAGCACTGACGTTCAAGCCAGGGCGGAGTGGAGGGAGGAGCGCTGCTCGGGGCAGGGGCTGCTGCTCCAGAAGGAATGGAAGGATGTGTGGCACCCCCGGCCCCGCGGGGGCCGCCGGCTCCTACCTCCTCCCTGGGCTCTCCCCGCACCTCCGAGCGGATGCGTCACCCTGACGGGGCAGGGAGGGCCGTGGCCAGGGGGCTTCTTCAGCGCCTGGCGGGCCGGGGCCCGTGGGGTCCACCTGGCAGCGACGGTCCCCCGGTTGCCACACAGTGAGGCCGGCCCGGGGTGCCGACAGGGAGGCAGCCGTGCTGGGAATCGTCACAAGCGACCTGAGCGATTCCCGGATCCCCTTCTGCGGACTTGGCCCTTGCGCTTTGCCCCGGAAGGAGCACCTCCCCTGAGATCTCTGCGCGCTCACGGGGCCACTTCAGGGCCTCTGGGCCCTCGTGTGCCGTGCGCTCCCGACAAACGGCAGGGACGGGGACAGGCCGACTCCCAGGTCTCTGACTTCGGTGTCAGAGTGAAAAAGGGTGCCATGCCTCGAAATGGAGCCCACAGGAGGAGGCCGGGCTAGAGGGGGGCGTGAGGAGAGCTGAAGGGGACGAGAGGAGAGCGGAGGGGGGTTTGGGGGGACCTGAGGGGGGCGTGAGGAGAGCTGAGGGGGGCGTGAGGAGAGCTGAAGGGGACGAGAGGAGAGCGGAGGGGGGTTTGGGGGGACCTGAGGGGGGCGTGAGAAGAGCTGAGGGGGGCGTGAGGAGAGCTGAGGGGGGTGTGAGGAGAGCTGAGGGGGGCATGAGGGGACCTGAGGGGGGGCGTGAGGAGAGCTGAGGGGGGCGTGAGGAGAGCTGAAGGGGACGAGAGGAGAGCGGAGGGGGGTTTGGGGGGACCTGAGGGGGGCGTGAGAAGAGCTGAGGGGGGCGTGAGGAGAGCTGAAGGGGACGAGAGGAGAGCGGAGGGGAGCGAGAGGAGAGCGGAGGGGGGCGAGAGGAGAGCGGAGGGGGGCGAGAGGAGAGCGGAGGGGGGTTTGGGGGGACCTGAGGGGGGCGTGAGGAGAGCTGAGGGGGGCGTGAGGAGAGCTGAAGGGGACGAGAGGAGAGCGGAGGGGGGTTTGGGGGGACCTGAGGGGGGCGTGAGAAGAGCTGAGGGGGGCGTGAGGAGAGCTGAGGGGGGTGTGAGGAGAGCTGAGGGGGGCATGAGGGGACCTGAGGGGGGGCGTGAGGAGAGCTGAGGGGGGTGTGAGGAGAGCTGAAGGGGACGAGAGGAGAGCGGAGGGGGGCGTGAGGAGAGCTGAGAGGGGTTTGGGGGGAGCTGAGGGGGGCGTGAGGAGAGCTGAGGGGGGGTTGGGGGACTTGAGGGGGCGTGAGGAGAGCTGAGGGGGGCGTGAGGAGAGTTGAGGGGGACGTGGGGAGAGCTGAGGGACGTGAGGAGAGCTGAGGGGGACGTGGGGAGAGCTGAGGGACGTGAGGAGAGCTGAGGGGGGCGTGAGGAGAGTTGAGGGGGACGTGGGGAGAGCTGAGGGACGTTAGAGGAGAGCGGAGGGGGGCGTGAGGAGAGCGGAGGGGGGCGTGAGGAGAGTTGAGGGGAGTGAGAGGAGAGCGGAGGGGGGTTTGGGGGAACCTGAGGGAGGCGTGAGAAGAGCTGAGGGGGGCGTGAGGAAAGCTGAGGGATGTGAGGAGAGTGGAGGGGGACGTGAGGAGAGCGGAGGGGGGTGTGAGGAGAGCTGAGGGGGGTGTGGGGGGACCTGAGGGGACTGTGAGAAGAGCTGAAGGGGACGTGAGGAGAGCGGAGGGGGGCCTGAGGAGAGCTGAGGGGGGCGTGAGGAGAGCGGAGGGGGGCGTGAGGAGAGCTGAGGCGGGTGTGGGGGGACCTGAGGGGGCGGTGAGAAGAGCTGAAGGAGATGTGAGGAGAGCGGAGGGGGGCCTGAGGAGAGCTGAGGGACGTGAGGAGAGCTGAGGGGGGCGTGACGAAAGCTGATGGGGACAAAAGAGAGCTGAGGGGGATGAGAGGAGAGCTGAGGGGGGCATGAGGGGACCTGAGGGGGGGCGTGAGGAGAGCTGAGGGGGACGTGGGGAGAGCTGAGGAGGACGTGAGGAGAGATGAGGGATGTGAGGAGAGCTGAGGGG
This sequence comes from Leopardus geoffroyi, assembly GCF_018350155.1. NCBI lineage: Eukaryota > Metazoa > Chordata > Mammalia > Carnivora > Felidae > Leopardus > Leopardus geoffroyi. The sequence goes on along the minus strand of NC_059326.1, from coordinate 10,261,907 downwards.
TGCCTGAGGGGACCTGAGGGGGACGTGGGGAGAGCTGAGGGGGGCGTGAGGAGAGCTGAGGGGGATGAAAGGATTGCTGAGGGGGGCGTGAGGAGAGCTGAGGGGAGTGTGGGGGGAGCTGAGGGGGGCACGAGGGGACCTGAGGGGGGCGTGAGGAGAGCTGAGGGGGGTGTGGGGGTACCTGAGGGGACTGTGAGAAGAGCTGAAGGGGACGTGAGGAGAGCGGAGGGGGGCCTGAGGAGAGCGGAGGGGGGCGTGAGGAAAGCGGAGGGTGGCGTGAGGAGAGCTGAGGGGGGCGTGAGGAGAGCGGAGGGGGACGAAAGGAGAGCTGAGGGGAGTGTGGGGGGAGCTGAGGGGGGCACGAGGGGACCTGAGGGGGGCGTGAGGAGAGCTGAGGGACATGAGAAGAGCCTCAGACTCCTCTCCTTGGTTGCCCAAACTGGCTATGACATCCTGACCTCTCTTTTTAATGTTTATTTATTCTTAGAGAGAGAGAGAGAGAGAGAGAGAGAGAGAGAGAGAGAGAGACAGAGCATGAGCCGGGGAGGGGCAGAGAGCGAGGGAGACACAGAATCCGATGCAGGCTCCAGGCTCTGAGCTGTCAGCACAGAGCTGGATGCGGGGCTCAAACTCACGAACCATGAGACCATGACCCGAGCCAAAGCCGGACATTTAACCGACTGAGCCACCCAGGCACCCCTGACCTCTCCTTTGAAAAGCAAGTGAAGATTTATTAGCTTATGTAAGAAATGAGGAGCCCTGTCAGGAGCACGATCTGTGTGGGCTTCAGCTTGGGGTTGTTCTCAGTGGCCCAACAGACCCCTTTGTAGGCTCGTTTCCGGGGGCTGGTGGCAGCCCCCGCCCCGCACGTGCCCTCCCCCTGACACTATGAAACAAAGCCAAGCCGGGACTGGCCACGTGTGGATTTCCACTTCCAACCCTGTTATTCCGAAGAGGTCTTTGTGTCATACAACTTTACGGTTTCTGTGAGGAATGGGGTTTGAAATCCACTCTTGGCTCAAACTCTGGATGGCACGTGAAAGGGAAAAGGGTCAATGCTCGGCTGCAGTTGAGATTCAGGAAGGTCCCAAGTAGGAAACAGGTGGAGGCAATGGGACAAGGACCGGGAGACACCAGATGGACAGAAGGGAGCACCCAGGATGCTCGGGGTTCGTGCTGGTTTTCATGCTCGTGGCTGAAACAGGTGCTTCTGATTTCCAGGGCCTGTGTCCTCAGTGGGACAAAAGATACGTGCATTAAGGCTGACATGGGTCGAACAAGGAGAAACCCAACTTCCTTTGATCCACAGGACGCTCACCGCTGGACCTCTGCCTGCAGGCTCTCGTGGGACGCATACAGTCACTAGAGGTAATTTAGGGTTCCAGTGTGCTGCTCACTTTCCTAAGTTTACGTGTGGGAGAATGTTCTGCAAACGCAATGTCCGTCGTTTCCTTACATTTGCTACAACCACTCTGCTCTCAGAAATCACTAGTGAACTTTCTGGGGCTAAGTCGAGTGATCTTTCGGGCCTCCTCTCTGTGGTGGCTCTGTGGCACTCAGTGTCCCCCATCTGTTGCTCCCCTCTCACTGGCCCGGAAGCCAGCAGTCTGAAATCAGGCTGGGGGTGGGCGCCCCCTCCCCCTCCCTCCGAGGGCTCTGGGGGGGGGGAGGATCCTTCCTTTCCTCTCCCAGCTTCTGGTGGCTCCAGGGGTCCATTGGCTTGCGGCCACATCTCTCTCCCTTTTTCACATCGTCTTTCCCACGTGTCCCTTGATCTCTTTTACCTCTCTTCAAGCACACTTGTGATGGCATTTAGGGCCCTCCCGAATAATCTGGGGTCATCTCCTCCTCTCATACCGAGTTTAATCACATCTGCAAAGACCCGCTTCCCAATAAGGTCACATCCACAGGCTCTGGGGATTAGAACTTGCTAGCTCTGGGTGGCCATCATTCAGCCCCCTACGTGCCCCACCGTGCCCCACGGTGGATGAGAAAAAATATTGCCTATGTCTTTCTTGCAATAGTTCCTGTCTGTGTTACACCAGAGAGAAATCTCCCAGATGAAATGTGCCTGCTTGGTTGTTGTGTAGGAATATGAAGCCGGGAATTAAAATTTGTAAGCCTTTCGAAATACCTCTGATGGTCATAGGGATGTCCGCAAATGACATCTTTCTTCATGAGAGTCACCACAACAGGAGGCAGAAATGAAAGGGGAGACTGGAAAGTGTGTTTCGGGATGGGAGGTACGGGAAGGCGTGGTACATTGAGCCAGACAAATTATTTCAGACTAGCATCTAAACTATAGAATATTCTCTTTGGGATCCTGGAACTGACGGGAAGGGGAAGGCAGGCCCAGGTTTAATCTGAGCAGAAAGGTTTGAGGGATGGAGGGTAGAGGCTGGCCTCAGGGAGGGACCTGGGAGTAGTCAGGATTCAGGTAGGACAGAGTGGCTTCCAGTGTTTGGAGGAATATTCCTGTCCCTGTCCTGAATCTCACGGGCATCTGGCCAAGTATCTAGGAGCTATAGCTGGCCTCCCCTGAGTGAGCGCCTGGAGTGGAGAAAAGACCGCGGTTCCTCTTGGATGGTCCCCTACCTTCTCCCAGAGCATCCTGAGAAGACACACAGATTGTGCTCCCAGGCTCAGCCAAGTGGTGCTACGCTGAGTTGTCCCAAACAGAGGAGAGAAGACAGTGCCGCTATTCTAATACCGCTGGTTAGAGACTGGGGTCCTGACTGGGCCTCACACTCACGGTGGGTCCCTCAGTCCAGAGTCCTCAGCTCCCTGAAACCTGGTGGTGAGCCTTGGGCAGGAGAAGGGAAGACCGCTCAGGCTCTGAGCCTGTCATAATCCCAGCTCTGCTTCCTGGAAGAGTCCGTCTGAAGGACCACCAGTCGTCTTGGCTAAAATCAGTCGTCTCGGCTAGCAATAAAATGGCCCTTGGTTCCATCTTCCATTATTCCCTGTTGTGGGTCTCCCTCTGGGATCTCACCAGAAGGGGGGTTACTGGCGGGCCGAAGTTGGATCCCCCGGGGCCCCTGCTCGAATGCCAGGCATCATCAGCATCTCGGATTGTATCGAGTCTCATCCTTCCTACCAGCTGCCCACCCCACCTGCTGGTCCACGATGCCTCACGCTGTCCTTTACTTACAAAGGGAAGAGGACAGATGTAGGAATCTAGAGACATCATCGGTCCCAGACCTGGCTCTTGCCACCTTCTTGCTTATTATCCTGAGCAAGTCGCCTCTCTGTTATGGACTGAGTTGTTGGTAACACTCCCACTTCCATAGGCTGAAGCCCTGGCTGCCCTGTGGGGGTGGCGGGAGGTGCTGCCTTTTGGAGGTGATCGGCTTGATGTGGGGTGAAAGGTAAACAAATCTGCTTAACGATCATGAATCCAGCATTTCCCAAACTCACGTCAGCAAGGACCGGTGGGTAATGGCTAGCTTATCTCCGCTCCCGTTGTGACCGCCAGTGGACAGGTCACAAAGCAGGATTCTGGCTGCAGAGGTAGAAAGAGTGGGAAGGGGGGGGAAGAAGAACCGGGTCAGAAAAAAAAGGCAGATGTTTTCCACTGCTTTGCCCCATTTTCTCCCAACAAGTCCAGACCCACTGGAAGTTGCACCTGGAGGTATCCGGAACCCCGCTTGACATGATTTATAAGATAGGGTTTTGTTTTGAACGCTGCTGACTTCATATAATGGCATTATTTCCTCAAGGGATTAGTTAATGGAGGGAACACTGCCCTCAGCAAAACAGCATTAATGCAGAGCTCTCAATTTAAAATAGTACCAAGTAGGCAGGCTAGAACCCTGAGGATTAAACTCGAAATGTTATGGTCCAAAAATAAAGGATTAAAAATGAGTACTTCATTAAAATGGGGAGAGATCCAGTGTTTGAAGGTTTACATAAAGCAGGATGGGCAAAGGGGTCCGGCCAAGGTGGGTTGGTTGCTCAGGAGGCTCAAAGATTCCAACACAGAAGGGCAAAATCCGGGGGTGGGGATGCACACAGCTCCCCCTGCCCTTTGTAGCAGGTGAAGATATTCAGGCTTAAGGGATAAGTAGTAATATACTCTGGCCCATCCACAAGCTGGTGATAAAGCTGAGAGTGGGTCCTCTCCGTGCCTCTGGAGCCTGGGTTCAGTAGGAAGGAGAAAACTCGGGATTTAAATCCATGTCAGGAAGAAGGGAAGGAAGGAGGGAAGGAGAGAGGGAAGGTGGGGGAAAGGCAGGCAGATAGGCATAGTTTGCTAGTCTGAGGCAGCGGGAATCAATTGTCTAGCTTTCGGAGACACGGAGAGGATTGTTTGTCTACTCAGCACCCTCCTCTTCTCCAGGGAACAGTCCTTGGCATCACTGTGGCTCTACGAGACCAGCCATTTTTAAAGGAACCAGGCTGCGGCCCTCACTCGGTCTGAGCCAAGGTAAGTGCTGACTCAAGATATGTCAGCAAGTCCCTTTGCTAGGGATGTGAGACTTCGAACCCCAAGAGAACCTGACGTCAGTCTCTCTGTGGAGTTCAGGCTACAAATTAAACCCAGAGACTGTTGTGGCCATGTTTCCTGCACCGTGGACAGAACTGGTCTGCAGAGAGAGACAGACAGACAGACAGAGAGAGAACAGACAATATCACAGGGACAAGGATGGGACGTTAGCCCTGATGGGGTTTTTAAGTTCTTGGTCATAATGTTTCCCATGGTTCTACAAACCAATAAATTTCTCATTTTGCCTAAGCTTGCATTGCCTAACGGGTAGCCAGGAGTCTTCACTGATGTGAGGGTTCTCCACCGGCACCAGCTGGAGGTTCCTGTGTGGTTGGGTCAGAAAAATCCCAGGGAACGATCATGCAACTTAACCGGAAAGAGCAGCCTCTGCCCGGGAGTGGCTGGACATAGACACGTGTGAAATGCCAGTCATGGTGGGGGACGGGACGGGGCTCCTCAAACGTGCCCAGTGAGGATCCAGCATTCTTGGCCAAGGTGGAATAGGGAACAAGGCCACGGGGGCCTTGAGGTCTGGGAGTGGAGGAGTCAGAGAAGTGAAGGAGAAGTAGGCACAGGCTCACCTCTACTTGGGAGTCCAGGGCAAGCGTCCAGATGGAGGCTCAGTCTTGAAAAGTTAAATATCAAGTTAACAAAGTGTCCAATAAAATGTTCAGCAGGTGACAAATATTCTATCCTCCCACCTTGGCCGTGCGTAAGGCCCCAGAAGGCCAGTACGGGCATATAATTTTTGGAGCCCTCGTGGCTCCGTGGTTATGTGGCAATGCAGGGAGGGCAGCCCCTGGCTCCCGGCCCCCAGCTCACCCGCTTTCTCCCTCCACCCTTAGCTTCCTCCTGCACCGTGAGGGGCGTGGATGGCACCCCCAGCCAGCACGCCCAATGTGTGTCCGCACCGCAGCAAACACCCACCCCTTTGCCCCCTTGCTGGGCTGGGTCTGTGTGGTCTCTCCACGGATGGATGAATCCCCGAGGACACTGCATTCATGGCCCTGGACACGGACTCAGGGCCATCTGGGCACGACATCTCCAGGGCCCCAGGACCTGCAGCATGGTCCAGAAGGGGGACGCTTCTCCTTCATCCCGCAGACCCCTTGCCCTACGGGGAGGGGCACGGCCAGGACAGCGCCCCGCTTGCCCCAGTGTGAAGAAGGTCATGGGCTGACCAAAGAGCAGGTGAGCAGTACTGGCAAGTACCGGACTAGAGGGTCAAGAGACTTCCTGTGTTTGCAGTCACGGACTCTGTCCCTTACTGTCCTCCTTTGCAAAATGATGGCTTTGGATTAAGGGTGGAGATTTATAGCCCAGTGACTGGGGCCAAACTAAGGTTTGAAGTTGGGATATTTGGGCTTGGGTGCCTTTATGGAAAAAAAAAAAAAATGTAATCTCTCTGAGGACCAGTTTGCTCATCTAACAAGGAGGGATGCACCTTCCCTAGGCTGCTTCAAGGTTAAATGATGCCCATGAAGAGATCAGCATAGCAAGGGCTCTGTAACTGGTAGGGGCATCATTATTCTTTCTCTACCGCTGATGGGATCTCTGAGGGGGCTGAGAGCTTTCAAATGGCTGCTTTAGAGCCACGCTTGGAAAGGACCCGGCAATTGGCCTTCTGATATTATTCCTGAAACTTGCTTTTCTCTACCCTGAGAGTCTGCGTTGTTGGTTAGAACTTGTGGCCTCTGAATTTTCTTGCGCCATTTACTTAACTGATAACCATCAGCCAGTCATTTAAACTCCCAGAACCTCACTTTCCTTGTTGGTGAAATGGTATAATCACAGTACCTATCCATAGGGGTGTTATTAGGAATAAAGGAGATAATACGTCCAAGGTCTTAACTGAGGCTTGCCTGGCACAAAACAGACTTTCAAAATTGTTAGTTATTTTTTTTACCAACAGCGTCCCTTTCCTCTCCATGGTCCCACCCCACCTGGGGGCAGGAGGTGTTGGGGACGCCTGGGTCGTGACGGAGCTGCAGCCCATCGGCTCTGTGCTGTCTGCACTCGGTGAAATCGAGGCTTCCGAGGAAGAGAAACCTCGAATCTGACCCGTGGGCTTCACTTCAAGCTCTAATTGTTTTGGGAGGAAGCCCACATTGGCAGACATCATTTCTTGTTTTGTTCTTCTTGGGCCCCGTCGGGCAAAGCTTACTCTGAGTCGGTCAACTGGATTAACTGGGGAAGAAGAATTTGCCAAGAAAAGAGCACCCTGGTCTCTTCAGAGCCGAGACACGGAAACTGCTATGTGATCAGTGCTCCTTCTGGGCGGCTTCGCTTCCTCCTTTTTCCTGTGCAGGACAATTTAAATTCAACAGATCCGAGCCGATAATAGGCAAGTCTGGCTTCTCCCCGACTGCCGACATGCAGGCGACCTGGTGGCACCGGAGGGTCTGGTAGATGCCGGGCCACCCCAGCTCAGGCGTTCTCCGGGAAGGCTGGTTCCGCTCCAGCGGCAGCTTGCAGGAAAAGGACCAGATGAGCGTGCGGATTCCTCAGGCACCTGCTGCCTCCCGCTTAACCAGAAGCCCCCCCTTCGGCACGGTGGTCCTTCCCATCACAGCACCGCTTCCATTAGCAAAAACATGCGCATGCTCCTCTCTTCGATTTGACCCTCTATCACCAGCTCTTCTCCCTCCTGCTGAATTTGAAACACCTTGGAAAGCCTTCTACTTCCGCCCCTCAAAATCCTTCCTTCCGCGGTCAAGTCCTTGCCACGGTCACCTCCCCCCAGACTCTGTGCCAGCACATGGAGCTTCTCACACTCCCAGAACTCCTCCACCTTCCTCTCTTGCCCTGGGCCTTGCCTCATGCTCCTCCCTCCCTCCCTCCACCCTGCCTTTCACTTGTAATTGCGGTAAGACACGCATAACACACCATTGACCATCTTAGCCTTTGTTAACTGCAGGACAGCTGGGTGGCGTTAAGCCCGTTCACCACCACCCATGACTGGAGCTCTTGCATTTCGTAAAATGGAAACTCGATCCCCATTAGACAACAGCTCTGTACTCCCCTCTTCCCCCAGCCCCTGCACCCACCGTCCTACTCTCTGTCCCTATGAATCTGACTCCTCTCAGTCCCTCATGTAAGGGCAGTCGTACCGTCTTCGTCCTCCTGGGTCTGGCTGGTTTCACTCAGCTGAATGTCCTCAAGGTGCCTCCGTGCTGTAGCGGCAATGCCTTTTCCAAAAGTTCTCTTTCAATTGGCTGAGTTCTACTCAACTTTCAGGCCGGGGTGTGAATGCCTTTCCTCCAGGAAGCCCTCTCCTCCGTGGGCCCCCCACACTGATGTTCCCACAATGCTTTGCACCCCTGCTGTCAAGGGGCAGCTAAGCGGTGAAGGGTGGGGGAGCCTGGAGACTACCCGCTGCTTCCCTGAGTGTGGACTCCTTCGGGTCACAGACTCCCTCCTACTCCCACCGTGTCCCGCACAGAGCGGTGCTCAACGAATAGTGCAGCATGAATGCTGAACAAACTCCTTGGAAGTACTCACTGATGACTTTCAGCAAAAATCTCGAGACCAAGCCTGAATGTTCTTGATCTACCAGGGACAGGAAGTACACTCACCTACCCTCTGCTGGAGCACGGTTGTCTCTGTGGAGCTATTCTCTGTCTCTCTACTGGATTCCGTGGCCTCGGGCAGCACCCCCTCCACGTCTCTGAGAGCCCAAAGGTACCCTTTCCCTCTTTCCGCTCCATGCACAGCCGCTGGGTCATCCGCTCGCCTTCCTGGTACCGTGTCTCTGGAGATGATTTCCCAGTCTGCCTCTCCCAGCCTCACTTCGCCCTACACAGCCTGGGAGCCATCTACTCTTGGCCACTTGGCCACCCCTCTCCGTGTAAGTGAACTCCAGCCAGTGTGTATTTCAGCAAGTTAACACTAGCGCCGTCACTCGGGCCCGCATTCGGGGCAGGACGCTTGATTCCACGATAATCTGCCCCCAGCCAACAGCTTCTATGTAGCGTCTGGAGCATTTAAAAATTACGCTTTCCTTTCTGTGCTCCGACCCGAGCCCTTCTCTGCGGCATGGCCTTTCACAGAGCAGTGGCACCACGCGCCTGCCTCACCACCGAACAGTGGTCTGACTTTGGGCAAACTCGAAGCTTCGGTTTCCTTATCTGTAAGTGTGGATAACACGTCGTACCTCTCCAGGATGTTGTGAGGACCAAACAAAATAATTTCGTGATTCCCACCTGACTGTCAGAGGTGGCCCCGGACAGAAGACCCTCAACATTTTTTGGCGTTGAGTAAGGCGTGTGCTATTGGAGAAGGCCGGGCCCCACTCAGAGAATGTAGGTGAGGTAGCACCAACGCGGGTAGAGCAGCGACAGGATCTTCTCCCTCCTCCTTGCTGCTCGTGGTCTCTCCTTCTTGTCCTCAGTGCCACAGCCAAGCTGTCCAGGGAAAGCGTCAGTGTGATTTGTAGGGGAATCCTTGCCGCTCCAAGGCTCACATACAACAGACGCCCTCCTGACGGAACTCGCGGATTGACTGACTGACTCTGTAAACACCTGCCAGATGCCCGCAGCCTCCCAACGATCACATCTGGCAGATGGCACGTCTGCTCCCAATGGTCGAGGGTTGAGTTGTACACTTAACCAGGACCTGCTGTGTGTGTTCCCAGACCTGTTTATGCCAGCGGGACATTTTACTGCAATTATATATTTATTTAAATGAAATGAAAATGTGCCCAAAACCTTGTAAGAACTGAGATGAATTCTTTGGAAAGACTAGAGGAAGGGTGATATTGAATTGAGGATAGATGGGACAACTTTTAAAGCTTGGCGGAAAATTCTAAAAAATCTAGGAGTCCGCTGTGCTCATACTGTTTTGCAAATACCTTCGGGTTCTTGCTCTACTTAAAAAAAGCAAAAAAAGGGGGGCGCCCGGGTGGCTCAGACTGTTGTGCGACTGACTTCACTCAGGTCACGGTCTCACAGATTGTGAGTTCAAGCTCCATGTCAGGCTCTGTGCTGACAGCTCAGAGCCCGGAGCCTGCTTCGGATTCTGTGCCTCCCTCTGTCTCTGCCGCTCTCCCGCTCATGTTCTGTCTCTCTCCTTCAAAAATAAACATTAAAAAAAAAAAAAAAAGCAAAACCTGAAAGTCATGTAACGGATTTAAGGAAGACTGTGCTGAACTCATCTCTTAGTTGAAGAAAAAGCCTTGGCCCAACATCCAAAGATTGGGGAATGGGTGTACATTTCACTGTTGCAAGTTGAAATAAAACATTTACTGTACGTACGTCAGTTCCCTGCCTTAGAAAACATACATTTTTCAGTAGCCCAACAACCACAGGTGTTGATCCAGTTGGATGAGAGTATTTCCACTGGTTCCCTTGCTGGTTGGGACCTGCGAGGCAGCCCCGCTCTGGCCTCTTTCCTTCACTGTTCACAGCTCCCCCTTTGCATTCCATTCTTGAGGCCAGTCAGCAGAAAGAGGTAGAGAATCAGCTCTGTGTCCAGAGCCAGCTTCCACGCCACCCCACTCGGAGTGGACGGAGCGAGTGGCGGTGGCATCTTACTGCTGGCTTATGCTGTTTGGAAGCCTTGCCCCGCCCCACACCCATAACAGTCTCCGGTGATGGACCGCAAGGTGTCCCTCAAAGCTCAGATGTTGGAGCCCTAATCCCCAGTGTGATGGTATTTGGACACGGGGTCTTTGGGAGGTAATTAGGGTTGATGAGGTCATAGGATCGGTGCCTTCACAAGAAGAGGAAGAGACATTGTTGGTGTTTCACCCCATGAGGACACGGTGAGAAGGCGGCAACTGCAAGCCAGGAAGAAGGCCCTCACCTGGAACAGGATTGTCCAGAACCTTGATCTCAGACTTCCACCCTCCAGGGCTACATGAATGAATGCCTGTGGCTTAAGCCGCTCAGTCTGATATCTTGTGACAGCAGCCTGAGCAGACTAATGCTCCCAGGAGGGGAAACTAAAACCCAAGCAGGTTCTGCGAAGGTGAATAAAGAATGACACCGATTCTGCTGCTGCCCACGATGACAGTGATGAAGACGCTGGTGATGTCAAACCCCACGTGTCTGAGGACAGAGGATCCCCTCCCTTTCCCTCTCGGGACCTACACACTGTCACGCTCACTAGCTCGTTGGATTGCAGACCCACATGGGAGATCTCCATGTGTATAACTGGAAGTTTAAGTGACTTGCCTGAGGTCACACTGTTTTCAAAGACAGACCTGTAACTCTAATCCTAGTCCGTGTCATTTTCTAACTGGCCAAAAATTCTCCCAAAGCCAACTTTAGATTCGTGGCTAAATGATGCCCATGATGGATGGTGTTTCTGTGTGTGATGCTCTCCAATTTTGATAGCATCTGAGACATGTTCCTATGTGACCCTCTGAAACAGAGATTGCTAGCTGTCTACCAAAAATCCTTTGTTCCTTTCCTCCTTGGTTACAGAACTCTGAACTCCTCTTGCAGCTAGGTGTGGCCCACGTGACTGCGTTCTGGCCAACAGGATGTAAGCAGCAGTGTATGGGACCTCCTAGAAAAGTCCATAAAGGTTGCTGATCTGGCTGGGAGGTGCCTCCCCTTTGTCTTGGACCTCTGTTCGCCGTGCCTCTGTTTCTTCACACTGTCTGGAAGGTGGGAGGCCCTGGCAGCTATAAGGTGATAGGGAAGACAGAAACCGGAGCTAAGATAGTGGGTAGAAGTATGAAGAAGGGGTCTGGGCTCCTGATGACCTAGAGCCACCGCACCAAGGAACTGGGCATGTCGGGATGGTGTCGTCACTCACACAGCCCCACGGCCTAGATCTAAATCATGCAGGCAGAATGTTAAACTGGTGAGATTTGAATGGTGGCTTCATTATACTCACAGGCTGCGGGGCTTAGGGACAAGTGACTCATGCTGATGGCAGAGTAGCCCAGGATGCCTCAGCCAGGAAAGGCTGCCTTACTTCAAGGGGGCCCTCGCCTTGACCTGGCTGTTCCTGTTCGGCTCACCTGCCATTTGCAAAATGCATACCATTGATTTATGTCTTGTTTCAGTTCAACTTCAAGGATGGAGTCTTCTGGAGAGCAAGGGTTAGGGGTTTTTTTCAGGCTGGAAGAAGGAACACTTGTGGGAATGGGAACCCAGGATCATAATGGTGACAGGGAACAGAGATAGCTTGTCAGTTACATGCATTTTTCTGTGTTGGAACAAGACACAGGCTGGCTGAATCCGTTAGAAAACAAGAGCATTTTCCCCCGAGCTTTTACTCAAATTTGAAACCACCAACTCCTATGTGATATTTTCCAGGTGAATGATTTTCTGCATTCCATCAACTTACTTCAGTTGTGGTTGTGTTTGATCTGCTGGTATTCGGGAAGAATCGCTACTGACACCCAGAATCCAATCAACACATTCGGTTTTGCAAAACAGACATTCAGAGAAACATAACATTTTTAGAGCTGGAATAAAACTCACAGATCAGCTAATCCCGCCTCTCATTTCACAGATTAATGGAAGTGATTGCTGGAGGTCACACAACTAACGAAGGTGAATTTAACAGCAGAACTCAGGCGACCCTACCTCATAAACACTTTATTCTGCAATTTCACAGTTTGGGGTCCCATCGAATGGTCCAAATACACTATATAAGGGCTCAGGTTCTTTCCTTTTGCCCTATTTCTCTGGGAAAGAATTTGCAGACTGTTTCCTGGGGGTACCAGCAGTCAAATTGGACAGAAAATTAAACACACGTGCACCTAATGGTCTACCAGCGAAGACCAAAATCCATCCTGGAACCGACTGCCCCACTCTCTTTCACCCTCAGAGAACCAACATCATGTCAATGATCTGTTTTGATTTCTGGAACTGAGCGGCTTCCTCCCCACCCTGCCTCTTCCTTTTCCTCCTCTTCTCCCTCTTCCTCCTGCCTTGCCCTCCCTCCGCTCCCTTCCTGTTCCTACATTACACTTGCAGTGGGATTTCTCTCTAAGACTGCCTTCCAGCCAAGCACTCGCCTGGCTTCTGAGCACATCAGCATTTTTCCCTTCCTCTTGCCTTCCTCTCTTCCTTCCTCCCTCTGGGCTTTTGTTTTCAAATGGCGGGCCCATCAAAATTAATGAACTCATTTATTTGCTCCGTATCAAATGCACACTGAAATTATTGTATTTCTAAATAGACCAATGGTGCTGGGTAGACACATTCTGATCTCCTGAGGGCTACCACCGCACCTCTTTGTTACCTTGGGAATGCTTATGAGAACAGGATCGTGGAAATGTGAGAGGCCTCTGACAAGACAGAAGGTTTTCTTGATCTATGCCTGCCCAGTCCCTTTATTTCCTATTTTGAACGTGTTTGGGGCTCTACACAAAAGTCAGCGACGAGGTCATACCGTGTGATCAGTATTCTAGGAGGCTGCCAAGGAAAAACCCGAGACACATTATTTTGCTGGCAGAGCAGGTGTTCTGCTTTGAGTTGTAACATAACCAGTGAGCAATAGCTCATGAAATGACCTTCTTTTCAATTTATTAAAGGGCAAGCATTTCTTGGAAATCCATATATTTTCACTAAGCTCTAAATCAAGACTGCATCTACCAGGGCCCTCTTAAAATCTCTTTCTCCAGTTTTGACTTTCATAGACTGGGGCACTAACCCATTCATTTCTTCCTTTCACTTGGAAGCCAAGCTTCTGTGTGTATTTCTTAATAGAGAGTGTGTGCCGTGGGCTGAATTGGCAGTGTCTGTCCTTCTCAGATGTGACAGCTGGGCTGAGCATGATCCTGGGTCTCCTTACATTCCAAGGCCATGAATAATTGCCTTTTTATCAGTCAAAGGAGGACAAAGTCAAGCGACGCTAGGGGGATGAGCTTCAATCATTCCCACAGATGCACCCACAACCACCCTCTCCCCCACCCTACCTGGTCGGAAGCACGATCTCGGGACACACTTTAAATCTCTATGTTTACTTATTCTCTGGGTCATCCCCTGACTCTTTCAGTCTGCAGTTGGTATTCCATGCTGATCTGCCTGGAAGCCACAAAATCCGAAAATGCAGGTGAATTGGATGGACCAGGACCAACCTTAGCCTTTTCCTCCACCACATTGTCTCGCTCCTCCTTTCCTTTGTGCATTGTCTCGCTCCTCCTTTCCTTTGTGCATTGTCTCGCTCCTCCTTTCCTTTGTGCATAGCAGCAACATCCCCTTCCACCACTGGGGGAGCAGGCATGCTCTGGGGATCTGTCAAAATTTCATAGGGCACTCTAGGGTGGCTCCCGGAGGCAGGAATGAAAATATCCCAGGGGCTATGCTGCCCAAAGGTTCCTGGAGGAATAGAGACAAATAAGCATAGTACAGAAGCTAACCTATCTTCTAATCAGAGCAAAGCTTACTGCTAAGGTTGTTAGGTCAACCTAATCAAATTTAGTTCTGCTTCTGTGGTTCCATAAGGAACAACTCCAGGGCAGTTGGCTCTGGAGACTTGAGCCTGGAATGCCTCCTACAGAATGCATCACATGGGTGCATAAGTTACTCAGTACTAAACTAAGGACGGACAGGATAAATTCTAGTTTTAGCACTTGCTTCAAGGAATATCAGCTAGGGAGACAAGCTGACCTGCTGAAATAGGTACAGGGTCTCTCTACATAGTGAGCCAGGTGAATCTCATTACTTTAGCCCACTCAGGCTAGGCCCTTCCCTGTGTTCTGAATTGTTCCAACCAAGATATGACCCTATGATAACACATTTCCTTACCAAACTCACTGCATTGAGTCTAGGTGAACTCTCTAAGTTGAAATGTCTTTAATTTTGCCAATTTTTGTGCACGTAGGCTGACGTTAAGGTATAGACTGAATTTTGTTTCCTGCAAAACTCACATGTTAAAGCCCCACCCCCAGTGTAACTATATTTGGAGATAAAGCCTGTATGGAAGCAGTTAAGGTTAAAACGAGCTCATGAGGGTTGGACCCTGATCTGACAGCGATCTGATATGAAGAGACACGAGAGCCATCCCTCTGCCATGCAAGGATACAATAAGATGGCCCTCTGTAAGCCAGGAAGAGAGTTCTCTCCAGAACCCGACCATGTCAGCACCCTGATCTCAGACTTCCAGTCTCCAGAACCATTCTGATGTAGGAAAAGAAATGCTTATTGTTTCAGTCACCCAGTCAACAGTATTTGTTAGGCAGCTTGAGCTGACTAATACACTTGGCCTTAGAGAATATATGTAGCCCTGAACTGAGACTGAGGAGGCAGCCAGGTAGGATATTCCATACCTATGTATGCCCCATCTCTGCTCCATAGGCACATGGTGCAGTCAAGGGAGGATGAGAGCAGAAACTGTTCTTCTATCAGCTCTAAACTAATGAGATAAAAAGGGAGAAAAGATGCTCCAAAGCTGTTCCAGCATGAAAGGGACATTGAATCAATATGTCAATGCTCCATTAATGATGGTTGGAATATAGAAGGCAGGTCAATCTTCTGAATTATCCTTGGTACCATTCTCTCCCTACCTCCTACCACATCACACCCTCCAAGTTCTCCAGTGCCAGTCCCAGGATATCAAACAAGATACACCGAAAACCATCTTACGGATGATGGGTCTGGGGGAAAGATCAAGATATTGTAAAGAACAGCCCCACCAGAGTTCAGGTTGTGCCCTTAGCACTGACTCCTTTCAATTCAGTAAGAAAAAAAGGTGGGGGGACACCTGCACCTGGGTGGCTCAGTAGGTTGAGTGTCTGACTCTTGATTTCAGATCAAGTCACAATCAAGTCATGTTCGTGGGATCAAACTCCATATCAGGCTCTGCGCTAAGCATGAAGACTGCTTAAGATTCTCTCTCTCTCACTCTGCCCCTCTCACCTGTGCTCTCTCTCTCTCTCTCAAATTAAAAAATAAAATTTAAAAAGTAATAAAAAGACTAAATTTACTAAGTGTCTAAACTTAAAGGAAAATACCAGACCAATTCACGGAAGATGATGATCCATTTACAAGAAAAATGAAGACTTCCCATCGTTTCCTTTAGTCCTGTGCAAGCGGTACATACGTCTTGTTTTCCCCAACAGTAGGATTCGGGATTACAATCCAGTTTTCCTATTTTGACTAATTCAGAGCTCTTTTGAGAGGGTTGATTTGATCAAAGCAATGGGAAGTATTTTAACTCTTACAAGTTCTTGAAGTCTAAAATAGATGGTCCTCATGACGTCACAACACTGACATGGGCCGTGTGGAAGGTCACATCTAAATCAAAAGAAAGAACACACCTGAGTACAGTGGGAGAGTTAATCACCACAATGCTAGATGCCATACAGCAGTTTCATGGGATGGGGTCAGATCTGGATGAGTGTCCAGCAAGGGAGAGGTACCGGTGTGGCAGTCATTGGTTTTGCTACACTAACTGCTAAGTGCTTATTGAGCACCTAACTGTGTGAAAGACCCCATGCCACGTCCAAAGACATATAAAATGGGTCCCTTGCAAGCTGCTTATGCTATGGTTTCCCTCAGTGCTTAGGGTTTGGAAAGCACGCAGGAGTAGACAAGTAATCAAAAGTGATTTGTAAAGTAGCCTGGCAAGTGCTATGCACCCAGTACTTGGAATAGAAGACGGAAGCTAGGCAGGTAGCTCTTACTTCTAAATTCCAATTTCTCTTGCCATAGCGTTTAAACTTCTGTAGGGAACAGGAAAAGGTGACTAAATGGAAGTCTGTATTTACCTCTATATTGGCCTTCCAGAAACGTGTTTATTGGGATTCTATATAGCCATTTAAATATGTTAGATTCTAAATATGCTGAACGGAGTTAAATGTGCTTTTTTGGAAAGTTGTCTAAGGGATGCAAAGGTAAAAAACAAGTTCTGGAAATTATGTAGTGTGATATAGGTGCCCCTGTATCTATATATGCATAGAAACTTTCTGAAAGAAAATTAAGATTCATTCACAGTGTTCCCAGGATGCAGAAATGGCAGGTCAGATGGTAAAAGAGGTCAGAGTAGCAACTAGTGCTTTTCATTTTCCATTCTTTTGTGCTCTCTGATGTTTTGCTAATCTTGAGCATTTTTACAGTTGTATGAGAGGGTTTTAAATTTTTAAACATTTTTGTACCACCAAAGCAATGTTTCCATAAGACAGAATTTCTGGAATACAGATTTCCAAAAATAAAAAATAATGCACATTTATAACCTCATCTACCAAGAGATAACGTTTGCAAAAACCTTGGTGTGTGTCTTTCCAGACTTTCAATCTTCCACGTATTTCCTCGTTTTAACAAAGAATCATACTTTCTTTATTTTTAAGATTCATACTTTAATGTTGTCTTGCGATCTGAATGTTTTCATTTAATAATTTACCGAGAATATTTTTCCTGTGAATACATCTTCATTTACATCATTGTTCTTCAAAGACTGGGTGGTATTCCAGTGTATTTGTTATACCATCATGTACTGAATCAATTCTCCTTATGTTGGATATCTAGGTTGCTTCTAATTATTCTCTTTCTCCCTTACGAACGATGTATTGATTCACCTGATAACTAAATCTTTGTGCGCATGTCTTATTATTTCTTATGGCCAAATGCTTAGAAGTAGGATCGCCGGTTTGAAGCTTTCGATATGTAGAGTCAACTTACCCTTCCGATAGCATACACCAATTTGCTTCCTAGTCAAGAGCATATAGGAGTGCCCATTTTCCTGTATCCTTGCCAAGCTAAAAATATTTGTTTCTAAACCCATTCTTAAAGGGTTTTATAGACCGCCTCCCCCTACCCCCCATCCTCACTGGTACAATTTCATCTTACCAACCAGAATATTAAGTTAAAACTGAAGCTGTGCTCATTATGGTATTTAACATGAAGTGTTTATTGTCTACTCTTGGGGGACTGCAGCTCGGGTCCCTGCAGGCCGTATTCTTTGATGTCATAGACGTGCACAAAGCCTTCCTGGTTGGCCACGTAGGCGAGGGCATCTCTTGCTGTCACTGCGATGCTGCTGACCTGTGCTTTGTCTCTGGACTGAAAAACACATGCACATGGTCCATCACACACACACACATTGGGTCCATCATATACACACACACACACACACACACACACACACACGGCCCATCACAGATGCACACGGGGCCCATTGCCGATAAAGCTGACTTGTCAGACAATGGCAAGTGGAATGCTGCATCCCATTTGCAGTAAGAACTCATCACTGTGCCTGTGTTAATCTTTCAGCAAGATAGGGTATGCTATATAGATAGTCAAGCTAAAAACTTGGAGCCCAGAAGAGTCGCTGTGTTGCACAGTCAGGCTAGTGTCAATAAAGAAAAAAACGGGCGCCTGGGTGGCTCAGCTAGTTAAACGTCCGACTTCAGCTCAGATCACGATCTCACAGCAGTGAGTTCGAGCCCCGCGTTGGGCTCTGTGCTGACAGCTCAGAACCTGGAGCCTGCTTCGGATTCGGTGTCTCCCTCTCTCTCTGCCCCTCCCCTGCTTGCACTCTGTCTCTCTATCTCTCTCAAAAATAAATAAACATTAAAAAAAATTTTTTTTAAGTAAAAAAACAACAACAAACCCCAAGCGTGGAAGTTATTTCCAATCGACTGTCCAACTTATAGGAGTGAGGTTTGCAATGGGACGGGCCCCACCGAACAGCCTCCAGAAGGTGACAGAACCTGTGAGGAGGGGAGAGCAGGAAGACCACCGGGGGTGTGCACTTCGCCTGTGCCTCCGAGTCTCCTGAGACTCTGCTGCCAGGCCTTGCAGCCTCGTGACACCAGGGGCCTCTTCTTATACCCTTGGCTAGAATTATCCGTGAATATAGGGGAAGGGGGTCTTCTTCGTGGGTTTTGAATCAAAGGGCTCAGTGGCCTTTTCTGTCTCCACTAATCTAGGCAACTTTCCTGATGAGAAGGGCAGATTCGGCTATGGAAGAAAAGTCTGGAAGTTAGAGCGATGGCAATAATCTGTGTATGTGTGTGTGTGCGTGTGTGTGTGCGTGTGTGTGTGGGTGTGCATGTGTGTGTAAGTACTTATTTTAAACACACTGTGGGGCCTGCCTAGTCAAAGGGATTCTTGGGCCGGGGGGGGTCTTTTTAGTCTATCAGCCACAATTCTTGAATGTGTTTTACACATGGGTGTTCATGTAGCAAGCCTTTGTGAAGTGGGGACCCCATGCATATCACTTGCTCTTGGGAGTTCCCTAAATTACAAGGTTGAAGTTTCCTCCTGTTAGGGCCGAAGGGGCTCTATGATCCCACCAGGCAAAGCAGAAGCCATGGATGCCTCAGTGTGGAGGGTGGAGAGGAGCATCCAAGGGCATCTGCAGCTTTGGTGCTGGGGCCATGGGTCCAAAGTCCAGAGGACATAGCCTCCCTTACTGCCTAACGAGAATGCGAACGACCACCCCGGGATGCGTACACACAACTTGAGCTTCCCCTTTGCAACCGGAACACAGGTGGCTGGCTGTTTTTCAACTCGTAATTTTAATTAAAATCCTGGAGCTTTGGAGCAGGACTGTGGCCCACTTGTTACATTTTACTAAAGCCTGAGGGTCATGTCATTTGTGTAACATCGCCTCGCTAGTTAGTGGCAGATCTGGATTCAGAAGCTCATCCTCAGTCTCTCAGGGGAGCCCTGGCTTCTTCCTCCTAAAACGAGCAGGATACATAGCTGATCTACACTTAGGATGCTTTGTTCTTCTTAAGACTCTTCCGTCAGGCTGCCTGTGCTTACTCGTGGCTCTCCCCTTAAAAGGCTGTGCTTGGTGTTCATTTAGCCTGACTACATGATGTCCTCGGTGACCCACTTCACTTGTAGAGGCCTCTGAGTGGGCAGCTGAGGCGAGGAAACTTGATTTGGAGGAAGTGGGAGTCAGGCCCTCACTCCCTGGGTGATCACCTCCCTGGCTGGCAGGACCGGGGCCAGAGCAGGTAGGGTAAGGGCCTTAGTCAGCCTGGGCTCCCAGTACAGAGCGGCTGGAAGGAGAGACAGCAGAGGTTGTAGAGGGGAGTAGTGAGTGCTTAGGGACCCTCCCTTTCCAGATCCAGGCCTGCAGTGGCCAAATATTAGAAAAGAGCAGCACAGCCCCTGCGGGAAGCTATTCTTACCTTGGGGCCCATTGGTGATTAGGGAAGTGGCCACTGATTCAAACTTGGCTGCTCAAGTCTTCAAGAGGGCAAGACACGAAACGCTCCGATCTGGGCCTGGTGACCAGGGAGAGTTTGGGTGTGCTCCCAGCCCTTTCTCCCACCTTCTTCTGTAGCTCTGCCCCCCAGCACACTCCCTCCCGCACCATGGGCCTGAAGCAGGAGCTGTGCACACAGGGGCGTGGACATGCTGGCGTCCTCGCTGGTTAAGAACCAACCCAGGTAGGGGCGCCTGGATGGCTCCATCTGTTGAGCGTCCAACTTCAGCTCGGGTCACGATCTCACAGTCCATGAGTTCGAGCCCTGCATCGGGCTCTGTGCTGACAGCTCAGAGCCTGGAGCCTGCTTCAGATTCTGTGTCTCCCTCTCTCTCTGCCCCTCCCCCCTCATGCTCTGTCTCTCTCTCTCTCTCTCTCTCTCTGTCAAAAATAAATAAACATTAAAAAAATTTAAAATAAAAAGAACCAACCCAGGTAAAGTCAGGTGTGAAGGCAGATGGCCCTGGCATCGCCCAGGACCCTAGGACTTTTGGAGAGAAACAAGGATTTGGGAGGCTTTGCCCAGGACTTTACAGGTGCTTCTCAAGAAGTCCCCACTCCCTAGAAATTCTTGGATTGAAATAATATGAATTAACCATTATGTCACCTCTTACATTTACCAAGATATAAAACCATGTGAAATCCTATGGTACTGGATTATTAGTCCCATGGTCAGAGAGAAAGTGGAGACTTAGAAAAGTCAAAAGCTTTGCTCAAGGCCAAAAAGATGTCCATTCTTTCATTCACTTGTTTTTGATCAACATGTGTTAAATCTCTGGTATGGCCCCGACATTGTGCTGAGAGCAGTGGATAGAAGGAGAGGCAGAGGGCCACACTGAGGCAAAAGAACTACTCCCAGGAACAAACAGGATGCTGCTGGCACATGCAGGACGGGGCTGGTTGTTTATGGAGAAGGGAGAGGTCAGAGAAAGCGTCTGAGGGGAAGCAGCATTGAATCTGGAATCTTGAAAGATGTCTTGGGCACTGGGCAGAGAGGGCTCTCTAGGAAAAGTCGTCAAACTCTATCTTCTCTGTACAGCCAAGGGTTGGAATACGTTCTAAGTCCACCTCCCTGCTTCCTCCTGGTCTTCCACTCCCCCTGCTATACTTTAAGCACCATCGACACAGGAGCCACATCTGTCTTTTTTTTTTTTTAAGCCACTTATCTGTAAATCCTCTCACCATGCTTACTACATAGAACTCAAATATTTGTTGTTAAATAAAAATCCTGCAAACTTACTTAGATGAAACCTGTGAGAACCACAAAGAACGTTGCTACTTGAGGTTGTGGGCAAGGAGCTCTCTTTACGTTTTTCTCCTTGAGTCTGTGGGCATCGGGGTACGTGACCCAGACTGAAGGTGCCATGAATGGTCTCATGTAAATAAGGGGCTATATAAATAATGGGGCTGGTGCTGAAGTTAAATACAAGGGGTGCTGTCTCACTACCACGGGGATACCCATGAACCAGGCTGTTAATCATTCAGCAATACTTATTTTGGCCTCTGAGCTCACCACAGTGGACATGATAGACTCAGGCCATGCCCTCAAGCAGAAAATGATTATAATTAGGATTATCTATTTAATGGACACTTTCTATGTGCCAGGCACTGAGCTAGGCATGTTCTCAACATTCCTGTACTTTAATCATCACAACAATCTTAGGTAGACATTATGTTTCTGATTTGACAGGTGGTGAGACTGTTTTAGAAAGAATTACATTGCCTAAGGCACACAAATTAACACATAGAAGGGCTGAGATTCAAACCCAGATGTGTTCACATCCAAAGCCCATGCCCTTGATATTGGATTTTGTAGTTGTCTTTGGAAGGCTGAGGATTCTTAGAAGCAGGGTGGAGGGTCCACCCACATGGCAGTATGGCTTTTGCCCATACCCAATGCCTGGGATATACTTATAGTGATTAGGCTAAGTGTTACCTTACTCTCAGTTTATCAGGTCCTTGGGATTATTGACACAAGGGGGGGCAGGGCAAGATGGGGGGCAGGTAAAAGAGGGGGATATGCAGCAAAGATAAAGTCCCTTCACTTTGCCCACATTCGTCCTGCAGAGGGCCTGCAGTCCCAAGAAATGGGTCTACATGTCACTTCCCTACTTTCCTCAGGGAGCATTTCACTTCCCTAAACCTCAATCTTCTTCATCCGTGATATGGAGACAATACTTCCTATTTCATAGAGTTTGGCCAGGAGTAAGTGAGACACTATGTGAATTGTGCTACATGACCTTGCAGTGATAGCTGAAAGGGGACAATGAACCTACAGTTCATGGCACAGAGACGCTCAACAAATGGCAGCTTTCATAATCATTGTTACTGAACTCTCTGGCCTCAGTTTCCTCATCTGTGAAAACGGGTACAATAGCACCTACCTCTTAGGGTTAATGTGAATGCTAAATGAGGTAAAATATTAAAAGCACTCAGGAAACTACATACAGGATTAAATATATTATTTATATAATATTTGTATATTGTTATATTAATTATAATTCTATTATTAAATAGTAGATACTATTTAAGTTATTATATTTATGAAATATTATATTGTTATAATAGACAAATATCATTATTTACAAACAAGAAAATATTATTATATTGTTTTCCTAGTTAAAAAGCCTTAGTATCTAAGAACTAATAAATGAATTCAGCGTAATAGCAGGATACAAAGTCAACACACAAAAATCTGTGCATTTCTATACACAGACAAGAAACACTCCGAAAAGGAAATTGCAAAAACAACCCCAGTAGAATAAAAAAGAATAAAACACTTAGGAATTAACTAAGGAAGTGAAAGACTTGTACAACGAAAACGACAAATAAATTCAAAACATTTATTTATGTGATGAAAGAAATTGATAACCTAAATAAATGGAAACATACCCATGTTCATGGATTGGCAGACTTAATATTGTGAATCCTACCCAAAGTGATCTACAGACTCAATGCAATCTCTATCAAAATCCCAATGATGATTTTTGCAGAAATAGAATACCTATCCTAAAATTTGTATGGGATCTCAAGGACCCCGGATAGCCAAAATTTTTTCAAGATTTTTTTAATCTTGAAAAAAAAAGAGCAAAATTGAAAGACTCACACTTTTTGATTTTAACATTTACTGTAAAACCGCAGTAATCAAAACAGTGTGGTACTTGTATAAAGACAGACGTGTAGATGAATGGAATAGAATAAAGATCCCCAAAATGAACCCTGACGTTTATGGTCAAATGATATTTGACAAGTGTGCCCAGATTGTTCAATGGGGAAAGGAGAGTCTTTTCAACAAATGATGTGGGGAAACTGGAATATCCACATGCAAATGGATGATGTTGGACCCTTATCTAACGCCACATACAAAAATTAACTCAAAATAGATCAGAGGACTAAACGTAAAACCTAAACGAGAAAAACTCTTGGAAGAAAACACAGGCCAAAAATTTCATGACGTTGAATGTGGCAATGATTTCTGGGCTATGACACTAAAGGCACAGGGACAAAATTAAAAATAGACAATTTGGACTTTGTGAAATTTTTGAAAAATGTACATCAGAAGACACTACCCAGGGTAAAAGGGCAACCTATAGAATGAGAGAAAATATTTGCAAATCACATATCTGATAAGGGATTCATATCCAGAATATATAGAGAACTTCTAAAACTCAACAACAACAACAAAAAACCCCAAACAACCTGATTCAAAAATGGGCAAAGGACTTGAACAGATGTGTTTCCAATAAAGATATACAAGTGGCTGACATGCACATGAAAAGATGCTCAACATCACTGATCTTTAGGGCAATGCAAATCAAAATCATCATGAGATACCCCCTCATGCCCATTAAGATGACTATTAAGACAGACAAACAAACAAACAAATGAAATAACAAGGGTTGGTGAGAACGTGGAGAACTTGGAAACCTGTGCACTGTCGGTGGCCATGTAGAATGACAGAACCACTGTGGAAAACAGTACAGAGGTTCCTCAAAAATCTAAAATAAAACTGCCACACGATCCAGTAATTCTACTTCTGGACGTATACCCAAAAGAACTGAAAAGCAGGGTCTTGAAGAGATACCGGCACACCCATGCTCACGGCAACGCTGTTCACAGGGGCTAAAATGCAGGAGCAACCCAAGCGGCTACTAATGGGAGAAGGGATAAGCAGACTGTGGTACATCCACAATGGAATATTATTCAGCCTTAAAAAGGAAGGAAATTCTGTGATATGCTACAACAGGGTGAAACTTGAGGACATTACATTAAGTCAAATAAGGCAGTCACAAAAAAGACAAATACCGTATGATTCCACTTACACGAAGGACCTATGGTAGTCAAAATCATAAAAATAGAGAGTATCATGGTGGTTGCAGGGGATGCGGGGAGGGGAGAATAGGGAGTTAGTGTTTAGGGGTGACAGAGTTTCAGTTGGGGATGATGAAATGTTCTGCGGACGGGAGGTGGTGATGGTGCGCAGCCACGTGATTGTGTTTAATACCACCCAACTTTAAGTTTTGGTGTGTGTGTTTTACCACAATAAACAAAGAGGAGGAGGAAAGGAGGCAGAGGGGAGGGAGGGGGAGGAAAGGGAGCGGAGGAGCAGAGAGAAAAAGCCTTAGTCTCCCAGTGAGCTCACTGCTTTCCTGAATTTTAGCCTGGTTGAAATCTGCCTCTCTCTTTCACTCTCAAATTCTTTCTCTTTGTTGTGAAGGAAGATGTAAAGATCCCGAACGTAAGGAAGAACGAAGCTAAAATGTTGGAAAGTCAGCAGAAAGGATGTGTTTCCAGCTCATTTGGCTTTGCCTGCTCAATTGCCTCTCTCTCTCTCAGCTCCCCTCTCTACTAAGAATGACTTCAGAAGAATTGTCCAGACAGTTTTCCAAATAAGATGATGACCTCTTAACCAATCCCATGTGAAAAAGACCACTGGGTTCTTTGACCTTCCAGAAGAGCCAGGACTGCTCTTTCCTGGAAGGGTGGGGAGCTTTCACATACTTTCACCTCGTTTTTTGCAATGTAGAAATGTGAATTATTGGTAACGATGGCTGGCTTTGCATTTGGGGAGCAGAAAAGGAGTTTCTCAAAGCCAACAGTCACATAACTTGAAGCAATAAACGCTGCTGCAAACAGGGTTTTAAATTAGAGCTGCTGGCTAAAAGGTCAACATCGCATTCTTGGCCAGTGACTTTATTTTCATTTTAATGGCAATGAAAATAATCTTTTAGAAGGAAATGCCATCACTTTTTCCCCAAAGGTTTTTAAAACTTTTAGGCACTCTGGGAAAGAGCTTCATAGAAGAATCTTTTTTGTTATAGTAAAGGGGGTAGGAATAGACTGGATAATAAGTCTATAGGTAAGAATTTCTTTTTAATCTCATGGTGCTTAGTGGTTTCCGTTGCTAGCTGCTGCCTTCCGGAGTGTCTCTCTCGCAGTCCAGAGGCTGATCACATTGCTTTACCATTATTTTCCTTACTGGGCATTCATATCTTATCTCTGAATTTAGACTGTGAGCCCCCTGAAGGCAGGGTCAGGCCTCGCATCTCTCTCTCATCTTTTCTATGCATCTCCCTCAGGGTTATGCCCATGGGAATGGTTCAAAGATATTTTCTTTTTTTTCTTTTTTTTTTTTTTTAATATATGAAATTTATTGTCAAATTGGTTTCCATACAACACCCAGTGCTCATCCCAAAAGGTGCCCTCCTCAATACCCACCACCCACCCTCCCCTCCCTCCCACCCCCATCAACCCTCAGTTTGTTCTCAGTTTTTAACAGTCTCTTATGCTTTGGCTCTCTCCCACTCTAACCTCTTTTTTTTTTTTTTCTTTTTTCCTCCCCCTCCCCCATGGGTTCCTGTCAAGTTTCTCAGGATCCACATAAGAGTGAAACCATATGGTATCTGTCTTTCTCTCTATGGCTTATTTCACTTAGCATCACACTCTCCAGTTCCATCCACGTTGCTACAAAAGGCCATATTTCATTCTTTCTCATTGCCACGTAGTATTCCATTGTGTATATAAACCACATTTCTTTATCCATTCATCAGTTGATGGACATTTAGGCTCTTTCCATAATTTGGCTGTTGTTGAGAGTGCTGCTATGAACATTGGGGTACAAGTGCCCCTATGCATCAGTACTCCTGTAACCCTTGGATAAATTCCTAGCAGTGCTATTGCTGGATCATAGGGTAGGTCTATTTTTAATTTTCTGAGGAACCTCCACACTGCTTTCCAGAGCGGCTGCACCAATTTGCATTCCCACCAACAGTGCAAGAGGGTTCCCGTTTCTCCACATCCTCTCCATCCTCCTGATTTGTTCATTTTGGCCACTCTGACTGGTGTGAGGTGATACCTGAGTGTGGTTTTGATTTGTATTTCCCTGATAAGGAGCGACGCTGAACATCTTTTCATGTGCCTGTTGGCCATCCGGATGTCTTCTTTAGAGAAGTGTCTATTCATGTTTTCTGCCCATTTCTTCACTGGGTTATTTGTTTTTCGGGTGTGGAGTTTGGTGAGCTCTTTATAGATTTTGGATACTAGCCCTTTGTCCGATATGTCATTTGCAAATATCTTTTCCCATTCCGTTGGTTGCCTTTTAGTTTTGTTGGTTGTTTCCTTTGCTGTGCAGAAGCTTTTTATCTTCATAAGGTCCCAGTAATTCACTTTTGCTTTTAATTCCCTTGCCTTTGGTGATGTGTCGAGTAAGAGATTGCTGCGGCTGAGGTCAGAGAGGTCTTTTCCTGCTTTCTCCTCTAAGGTTTTGATGGTTTCCTGTCTCACATTCAGGTCCTTAATCCATTTTGGGTTTATTTTTGTGAATGGTGTGAGAAAGTGGTCTAGTTTCAACCCTCTGCATGTTTCTGTCCAGTTCTCCCAGCACCATTTGTTAAAGAGGCTGTCTTTTTTCCATTGGATGTTCTTTCCTGCTTTGTCAAAGATGAGTTGGCCATACGTTTGTGGGTCTAGTTCTGGGGTTTCTATTCTATTCCATTGGTCTATGTGTCTGTTTTTGTGCCATCAAAGATATTTTCTGATCAAGTAAGTCATTAGAACTTTTCCTTGGCTAGTAAGTTATCAAATGCCTAAAGCGGGGATTGCAGGGTAGGGTTCTCTGAGGGTTTGCTACTTGGGCTTCAGGAAATGCAAGAACTTACCAGTTTTATGCAAAACCACCAGTGCCTTGTGTCTCCCCTGTTGGGGCTCCATGGGTATGAGGTAGTGGGTCCCCTGGCTGTTGGCAGATGAGTGGCTGCAGACTGCGACTTGGGAAAGATAAGCCTGGACTCTGGAGGTAGGGCAAGGACTGGTAGGAAGCCTTTGGCGGCTGTGGGTTCCCACGGTTTTCCATCCAGCACAGCCAGCCATGAAACTGATAGATTAGTGTGTTTTTCAAATGGTTCATGACTTGGAGGGAGAGGGGTGTGGTTACCAGCCCCAGGACCCAGCCCTGGACCTGCACATAGCAGGAGCTCATCAATATGTTTTGAATGAAGATGTGAATGAATGGGCCCATGATCACATTAGCAGAGAGAGGGGGTCTTGAAGAAATGGAACCAGGGTAGAGAAATTAGAGAGAATGGGGTGGGAGAGTGAGGAAAAGTTTTGCAATAAAATATACAAGTAGTAAGGACTGATCCATGTGGGGGCGTGTGGGGGATCATGGGACCCTGGGGGCACCCAAAGGGCTAATGCGTGTGGTGAGGGTGGCATTAAGCTTGAGGGCACACAGCTGAGTGACACATCGGGAGATGATGTCTGAGGTGGGATGGGGGACAGGAGTGATAGCTGGGAAAAGGAGCCCATAAAGAGTGGTATTAAAGACACAGGGCTAAAATCGGCACTGTAGCAGAGACCAAGGGGCTCAGCAGGAGAGACAATCCTTCATGTGGACAGTGGATGAGACAAGGCTCCCAAAGGTAGTGGGCAAGGCTGTGAGATAGGCTCTGATGGATGAGTGCCTGGGATATGGACTGAGCTAGCTAAACTCTTAAGCTCCCTCCCAGCTTTGGGAATTTCCATTTGACAGGTTAAACCTGAAACCAGGCTAATCCCTTCTCACCTGGATGCTGTCCAGAACTGAGATTTCTTTAGCCGATGAGCCAGGAGTCCAAACCTGCTGGGGCCTGTGCAGAACGGCCATGGAGCCTGCCCCTCACCTACCTTTTCTTTCTTCTGCAACCATGAGAGGGGCTGGGAGTGTTCAGCTTGCAGTAAATGTGGCCTGAGATGACGTTCCAAATGATGACCTCTCCATCGTAACTGGAAGTCACGAGAAGAAAAGGTGGGCATTGAGCCACACAGAGGATGTCCTCTTTGTGCCCATGGTTCTGAGAAGGAGAGAGATGGAGAGGGACAGGGTAAGAAATCAAATTCCCAATCACCCATAGATAGTTCTCCTTCATCTGATCCCTAAGACAGAGGATGCAGACGGGTTCCTCCTCCTGTGCTTGCCCACGATGGAGACTCACCTAGAACCTCATGACCCAGCCCCAAGGATCAGGGCATCCTTCCAGGCAGGAGTCTGTGTACAGGTCAGCCTCTCCTTGGGTCAGTTCTACTACCTTCCCCAGGGAAGTGATAATCCTAGCAGCTTCCTGACCTCCCCACACAGCTGGAAAATGGAGTGTTTGCAAGGAGCCCTGTTTGGGGCTGAAATGGTGATGGCAATGGGATAATGGAAACCAGCTCTGGGCCAAGGTGGTTTGGCTTCCCAACAGCTCAGTTCTAAGTTCCAGAGTGTGCTGTCCCTTGACTTGATTCCTACAGGCCTCCCATCTGCGGCTTACACATGCAGTTAGGAATTTAGATCACCTGCTCTCCTCGAAAGGAGGATTTGGATATGGATCCTTAAGAAAGATGAGAAACCAAAATGGAGTTTTTTGAGGGCAGTGCTGCAGAGAGCTTAAAGAGCCCCCGGCCACAGTCCCTCAACATCCTCACTGGGGTACAGTTTCTATGTGAAGAGAATTGGCTTCTCCTGGTGCTGTAGAGGCATCATTTCTCCCTTGCCCTCACATACTTTCCACAGAGTGTCCCCTGGGGACCTGTCCATGTCATCTAAGATGTCCCTTCTGCCTGAAAGTGGCTGGGAAGGTGGTGGCATAAGACAGTTGGAAAAGAGAAGGTCAATGGCTCTCTCTTTCCCACAATCTTCTGCCAAATCCTGTCTCCTTCTGTGACTTGTGACCATGTATGTCTGGGATCCTCCTCCTCCTGTGATCCCCCACTGCCCACACCATGAAGTGTACATGCCTTAGCATGACTATCAAGCGCTAACTTTTCAACCTCATTTCCCTCCTGTGTCTGATGCCCCAGCCCCTCAAACTTTTCATAGCCCTCCAGACAACATGCTTTTCATGCATGCTTCCCGACTTGGCTCATGCTTTCATGCTTTCCCCCTTCCCATCATCTACATTGCTTTCCTCACCTCGGCCTCCTGGGAAAATCCTAGTAATCTTTCAATCTCCTGTGTGATGTTAGAGCAAAGTTAGTAGTTCCCACCTCTAGGCTTCTCCACATCTTTTACGTTATATCATTTGTCACATTGCATGATTATTATTTCCGTAGTTTATCTCCTCACCAGGCTGTGAGATTCTGGGCCAAGAATCACATTGTTTTTTAAAAATATTTTTTAACGTTTATTTATCCTTGAGAGACAGAGCATGAACAGGAGAGGGGCAGAGAGAGAGGGAGACACAGAATCTGAAGCAGTCTCCAGGCTCTGAGCTGTCAGCACAGAGATCGACGTGGGGCTCGAACCCACGAACCATGAGATCATGACCTGAGCCGAAGTCGGACGCTCAACCGACTGGGCCACCCAGGCACCTCAGGAATCACATTTTATTCACGTTGTATCTCCTGGGCCTATCCATTAAGCATGACACTATAAAAGTGCCCAAAAATACGTGTTGAGTGAGTTAATAGTTGAATAAATAAATATTTGAATGCACTAACACTTCACTGACTTGCCTGACAATGCCTCCTTGCAATGGCCTTCACTTCCAGGCATTTTCTGCACAACTTTGTTCTTTCACTCAATAATCACTAATCTTCGAACTCCGGGAAGGCAGAGATCATGAGATGACCCTTTTGATCATAACTTCATCTTCAGTGAACAAAGCACACTTGGTCCACAATCTGCACTTGGCATATGCTAGTTGAATGGAATCAAATTAATTAGGCATTGCTATAAAGTGGGCACTGGGCTAGGTCCTGGGAATACCATGGTGAAGGCAGACAAGGCCTGGCCTCATGGAGTTTGTATTCTAGTGACTTGTACCTTTTGGAATGTTTATGGGGGTTTAAGGTAGGGTTGAGCTGTAGCACACGGTTGGGCACAGTGACTTTGCTTTCTTAGCACTTGTCTTATTGGCTTGGCATCCAGACAATTTTGAGGGAGGTCATTCAACCATAGGAGACTTCAGAAAGTTGGGGCACTTTGCTAATAAGAATCACAAGAAGTCTCCCGGTTATGGGCCCCCAACAAGCCACAGGGCAGGAATGTCATCTCTTCGGCTCCCTGGCTGCCCAAAGGTGACACAGCAAATGCATACAATTTTGCATGCCAAGCAGAAACAGGAAGTACATGCTTCTTTGAGGAAATCCACACCCACCATATCTTGGGATGGCATTCCTGTACTACATGAATCCTGGCTGAGCTCATGGAGAGCTGCATGGATTGGCTTCTGTAGCCTCATGCCCCAATCTGAACACAAGGCCATCACTCTTCCTGGAGGGGAAGCAGCTGCCTGGAGCCCAGTACTTCTGGCTCTACCTGGACCCCAGTCATGATTCCTGCCACAGCAGAGGCTTTTGAGGTCCTTGTGACAACCCTAGGCAGGCCCAGGAGAGTCAGGGTGAGCCTCTGAGTGACAGATATCCTCAACATGTGCCACTGTTTGGGTTGAGAGCCAGACAGTGTGGACCAGGGCTCACCAGGTCATCCTGCCAGTGTGGCTGCGGCTTCCAGAAGTGATGAAAGTCACATGGTGCATCCTGTATGCAAAGCCAAGGAAGAGACGTTGTATAAGCAGTAAAATGAGCTGCCAACACACTCACAACTTCAGAGAGAAGGTGTTGGCACATTTTATAACCCTACCCCTCACCCCACCAGTGATGTAGTTTTTCGAAATGTCAAAGCAAATTCCTCTAGTGCTAGTGGGAATAAAAAGCAATCCACTTCTGACGTTTGGGTGATTGCATTTCAACAAATCATATGTCAACTGACAAACTCTCCTTGGATGGTCTGCATAGCTTTGCCTTCATAATAAGAAGCCATAGCAGCTGCATGTGTTAAAACAAAAGCCGTCAGCTCAGGAACCTATAATACCAAAGGATGGATTCAACACCAGAGCTTCTCAGGTAGTCGTCTCTCAAATCATCTGGGGATGCAAGGCTTAGGCTATGAAATACGGCTCGCCTTCAAACGAATAAAGAACTTACAATGTTTAAAGACCTTCAGAAATCCATGACCATCCAGCATAGTGAGCAGGGGAAATAAAATGTCACAGGTAGATTTAAAACTTAGTTTCAGTCAGCATTTTCAACTTCTCCTGTCCCTGAATCCTTTCTCCATGTCTAAGCAATAAAAAAATACTTTTTCCCCCAGAGATGCTTATAGATGGCATTTCATCTCCTCTTCCCACTTACAGAGGGACCAGGGCATAAAGACAAGGTGGGAGGAAGAAGGGAGAAAGTAAGGACTGGACAATTGACAGAGTGGTTAGCCCTCACTTAGGGTCAAGGATATGCGAGATATGCTGACGCCCCAGCGTGCCGGGGAGGAGGGAGCATGACAGCCCGGGTACAAGGGGTAAGAATACAAGCAAAGTGTGTAGAGCTCCATGTTCCAGGCACGGTCTGCTTTTAATTCCCAGGGTTGCCCTCTGTGCCTCTGATAGCTCTTCTAGCTAACGCTTCGTGATACTGCGACTTACGATAAGAAATAGGTATTCGGTCTCTGTCCCCACTTCTGGCAGATAGCTCCTAAAACCCTTGGAATTCCCTAAGTGCTGAGAGCATGGGAGGTGTCTGAAGCTGGGGGGGGGGGGCACGAAGACCGGGCTTGTGGGACTGAGCCTGTAACCTGTGGATCTGATGCTATATCCGGGTAGATGGGCCAGGATTGAGCTGAATTGTAGGACACCAGCTTGTGTCAGAGAATTGATTGTTGATGTGGGAACCAGCGCCCTTCCAGAGTTAGGTGAAGAGTCATTATACTTCCTCCCATAAAAGAGAGCTAGAGGGGTGCCTGGGTGGCTCAGTCAGTTAAGCGTCTGCCTTCAGTTCAGGTCATGATCTCATGATTCATGAGTTGGAGCCCCACATCGGGCTTTCTGATGTCAGTACAGAGCGCGCTTCAGATCCTTTGTGCTCCTCTTTCTCTGCCCCTGCCCCACTATGTCTCTCCCTCTATCTTAAAAATAAATAAATACACTTAAAAAAAAAGAAAACTAGAGGGGAGAAACAGAAACAAAAACCAAAGTAAAAAAGGTTTCTAAAAGGGAGGAAGAGAGGGAGGAGGACATTCTTCTGTCTCTATCATGGCTTAACTTGTAGAGAGAGCAGAAGTCTAAAGAACTACTACAAACTGATTTTAGTGTGAAAAGAATCAAGGGTAGGGTTGGTGGGGAGAGGATAGCAATCTGAAGCAGGGTTTTGAACAGCTCATTTTGTACATTTCACTTACAAAATACACATTTATTCTTCTGTCCCATCCAACAGCTATGATGCACCTAGAACAGTAACAGAGTAGTAGTACATCTCAATACTTGAGCTTATCATCTCTTTACTTTTTGCACGCAATCAATACTGTGGTTTAATTTTGCCATGTCTATATGATAAATGGAGAGAGCAAGATAAAATGTGATTTGATAAATTAGGGTCAGCGTTTTCACTGCTACTTAAGGGATCTATAATTTCCGAGGTCCGTGGATGCTACTCCAGGAGCAATTGCCCTCCTGAAGGTTAAGTGATCCTAAGAGCTCGGTTGAAACACGGAGGCAAGGGCACAAACAGAAACCAATCGGGAATTGTTTTCACTCTTTTTGTGTTCAGGAGAGAATTTATTGGATTTTTATTCTTGGCCTTGTGGCTGCTGAATTTAATTACTCTGGTAATCTAGTCTGTGATTTATTCTTCAAGAAAGCATTTGGTGGAGAGATGCAGTGCTTCCTATCTCTACCTCTAAATAGTCATCAAAATGTGCAGAGAATTGCTTCCAATATTCTAGAAGAGCCTAGTTGCCTAAATTACCATCAGGGAGCAACCAGGGTCTTCGGGAATGCTTTGACATATTTCCTTCTGGAAAATTCCCTTCATTGTCTTGGTGTCCTCCTCCAGCATAGATTTTGTATCAAAAAGATGCATCCCCCTCTTACATCCAAGCTGAATATAACTCACTTATTTGGGTTCACCTCCAAATAGGTACAATCACAGACTTCACTTTGTTTTTCATCTAGAAAGATAACATTGTCAACTTCTATTAGACATTCTTCTTTATTCGTCCTTAAATCAGTTTACACATGTTGTCTCAATTCAATGATGATTGGGGAAAAGTTGCGTACTAACTTTCTAGTTTTCAGACCATAGTTAGGTGTCTTTCAAACCACCAAAGCCCTGCTGGTTTCCTGCACCCCCCCCCCCGCCCCCCCGCATTGCCCTAAAATGCTGGTTCTGCCCTTGCTCAGCTTTGGGAAGAAGCTCGCCTTCTCCTGACAGGACCCTACACGGTGCCCGGCCCCTCCTGAGTGAGGAGACAGGTGAACACAGGCAGGTCAAAAGCAGAACTTGGAATCACAAACTCATTACTTTGAGTGATTTTTGTCTTTTTTTTTCTTTGGATTCTCTTATATTCTCTGGTAGTTGAAAAGTTTTTGCCTCTTATCTTCCTCATGGAAAGTCAACAGGCCAGAATTGTGGAAATTCGACCAAAATCAGGTACAGCACATGAACATGGAAAAGTGGCCTTGGAAAAAAAATCACTAACACCCAAAACAGACTAGCTTTTAGTTTGCTCATCCATATTTTGACTTATGTGATGTTTAAAATGTTTAGAAAAGCTAAGCTCTTTTAAGAACGCAGATAAACATACCGGGTGATGAAGGAGCAGGTGCACAAGGCTTAGCTGGGAGCACATACATTCATGTAAAGTATGTCTCTCCTCAGTAGAAGTTTAAAGTCATTGGTAAAATGAAGGGCCAGAGAAAAAGAATGTAGGATTGTCACGTGCACCTTAGATCCCATCTCATTTGGTTCTTCTACCTTGACAACAAATGCCCAATCTTGCATCATTATGTTATGGGGAGCCTTGGTAGGAAGCGACTTGCCATGTTTCAGTGTGTGCAGACAATGTCCGTGGTTGTAGCTCCATATCTTCAGACAGCCGTCTCTGCCCCCAGTGACTAGCCTAGGAAACAGTCTTCTGTTAGGAAATCATGTCAGGGAGCTCACCGCCTAATGGCTGAAGCTACTGGAGAAGACACATACCTTCTTCCACTGGAGTCAAAGGTCAGAATGTGATTCCAGCATTGCCATGAGCCCCAGTAAATCCAGAAACAGCCTTCCTGTTTCAAAGTCCCATACTTTTACCACCTGTATCCGGAAGTTGAAAAAAAAAAAAAGTGACCTTGAGATACTGGCTATCAAATTAAAGGGAATTTGCATTCAGAAGTCTAGTGCCACAGATATGTAAGATGAAAACTTACCCTGAAGGTATCTTTACTTCCAATACAAGTTGGCTTACCTTGGTGTATTCATTTGCTGGGCTATATTATAAAATACCACAGAACAGGGGGATTAAACAATAGACATTTAGTTTCTCACAGCTCTTGGGCCTGGAAGTCCAAGATCAAATTGTTTGCAGGTTTGGTTTCTTTTGAGGCGTCTCTTCCTGGCTTGCAAATGGCCATCTTCTCATTGTGTCCTCACATGGTCTTTCCCCTGTGTATGCACCCCCAGGGTTTCCTTATGTGTCCAAATTTTCTCTTGTTATACGGACACCAGTCAGATTGGCTCAGGACCCACCCTAATATCCTCATTTTAACTTAATCCCCTCTTTAAAGGCTCTATCTCCGCATGCAGTCACATTCTGAGCTGCTGGGATTGGGTCTTCAACATAGGAATATCCGGGAAACAAAATTCATCCCATAACACTCAGCGAGAAGATTAGAAAATTTAGAAATCTTTGGGTAAAAATCTCCTGACTACCTAGGCTCAGAGAAATAGGTGTGGATTGAATTTTGAGCAGCAAAATTTATTCAGCACCAAGGCGAAGCTGAGTGAGGAAGACAGCCTGTTTGGGGGGAAGGATATATCTTCTAAACCCTCAGCTTTCAGGTTTCACTCAGTCTAACTAGTTTGAGTCTTGGAGTGGCTTTCTTTCTGCCCCATTCCTTGAGCAACCTTTGAATGAGAATCATCTGTCAAGGGAGATGAATGTCAGCTTTCATGACTGGTTGAGGCAAGTGCCTACCCCAAGGAGGGCTTCCTCTGGGGCAGGCTTTCTGGAGCCTGTACCCAAAGGCATGGTGGCGTGGGAGGAGAAATGCTTGAGGACAACACTCTGTCTCAGAACCACTGAATGTTCCTATTAATCTTCCACTTTGTAAAAGAGGCTATTCCATCGACATAGAGAAATTTCCAGGTCTCCAACCCAGAAACCAGAAGGCATCCTCTCACTGGTGTTGATTTAAATGCCTAAGAGCAGGTTTTTAGTAATGTACACTTTGCTTCCTGCCCCTCTGTCCTTTTACAATGCCAGGGCTCATGGGGGTGGGAAGGAGGGCGGGGCGTGTCTATAGCTCCGGAACATCCATTTGTTCCCCTTAATATTGCAATAGACCCTTAGCGTTACTGGGTATTACTTTAATTATTCCAACCTTTGCAAACATCCCGAAGTTTCACAACATGCGGTGACTTGTAATACGGTCAAGGTCCAGAAAGGAATGTGGTACCTGTTGGCATGGAAGAATGAGCAGAGGGCGCTGAGTGGGGCAGATAGCCCGGGATTGACACAGAGCGGAGGCAACCTCTGGTTGCCTTCTGGTTAGGTGGTTAAACAGTCACACATTCACTTCCTTAAAAAGAAATTCCCCCAACACCACCACCTGCTACTGTCTGTTACGGTTACGGGAGTGAAAAGATTGAAGTGACCAATTACAATATCTTTAAAAATGACTTTAGGGTTCTATTTATAGAATCAAGAAAAGTCTAGGGGTGCCTGGGAGGCTCAGTTGGTTAAGCATCCAACTCTTGATCTCGGCTCAAGTCATGATCTCACGGTTCATGGGATAGAGGCCTGTGTTGGGCTCTGTGCTGACAGTGCGGAGCCGGCTTGGGATTCTCCCTCTCCCTCTCTCTCTGGCCCTCCTGCTCTCTCTCTCACTCTTAAAATAAATAAATAAAAACTTAAAAAATATATATATAAAAGAGAATCCAAAAAAGTCTAAAGGTGCTACTTACACTTTTTAGGTGCATTTTGTAGAGGGAATTTCAAGCCTTAGCTGGGCCTAAGAACCTCTTTGCCCCAAGTGATTCTTGCTTTTGGAGTTCCCATTCAATTAAACATATTAAACTGCAACCACATCCCAAATTAAATATAATTTTGCTATTAAATGTTACAATCTTTGTAAAATATCTACAGTTTTAAGCTCGGTTGATAAAAAAATTCATTATTCGTAACAAGTAAACGTCCATATCACATATACCTGTATATGTGTAAGTTGCAGTTCCTATGTAACACATTGCAAACACTTAATTGAATATTTATTAGTTTACACTGTGCCATTTTCAAGCATTTTCAGAGGCATTGAAAGTTGGTGGTCCCTAGCACTTTGCTACGCAACTCAATGAGTAATGTGTAGCATAGAGGTATTCATAACTTTAGGATCGTGAAAATCTTGGGCTATGTTCTCTCCTTCACAAATAAAGACTGCAATGTGGCTTAGATGCTATGGATCGTGACAGTGGGCATAGATTTCACACAGATCTGCAGGATGAGCAAATACTCAGATCAATAATTCAATTCAGTAAGTGTCTGAGAGTTTATTACCAGCATGTGCTTAATACAGTAAGAGTTGACAGAGTATTTATATCTCAATTCAACATCTCCTTACCACCCACAGGCAGGGAAGATATGCATATCAAAAGTAATGCTATTGAAGGAGGCTGACTGTTAGCACAGAATTAGGAGCCCAAATGCTAATGGAGCCCTTCATTCTGCCTGGATGTGGGAGGGATCTAGAAACTTTTCTCAGAGGAGTTGATATCCGAGTTGTGCGTTGAAGAATAAGAAGGGTTTTGACAGATTAAGAGGAAAGAAGGGGGAAACATAGATGAGGTGCTAGTTGCCCTAACTGCCTGCTGAATTGTTAGAAAGGCGAGGCTCGTGCCTGGGAAACAGAGCAGGATTGGTGAGGACTGAATCTACACCACATGGGAGGTAGTGACTGTGGGTGGTCAGGAAGAGGGAGATGCTTGTGTGAGTCCAGAGCAGTGAAGACACGTTTTGTGGAGGAGACAGGACTT
The DNA here is from genome assembly GCF_018350155.1 of Leopardus geoffroyi. NCBI lineage: Eukaryota > Metazoa > Chordata > Mammalia > Carnivora > Felidae > Leopardus > Leopardus geoffroyi. The sequence goes on along the minus strand of NC_059326.1, from coordinate 10,224,772 downwards.
GAGTTGGACCTTGAAGGGTTGCTAAGGTGTGTGTAGGAAAAGAGGAAGAAGCAGGAAATTCCAGGGTGGAGATGGGAAAAAGTTGGACAGAGCCAGGAACAGGCATGTGCAGGATGCTGAGACCAGAAGGTTGGCGTCCTTGGAGTCGCAGGTGATTCTGAAAGATCTGGAGGACAAATGCTTCTTTATAAGTATGAACCCAAATTAGACAAGAACCCACCTTCTTTGAGATGAGTTGAGACTGAGTCATCATAACAAATTTTTGATCAACAGGCCAAGTAATCTGTTTCATTTAATACTTAATAAACCCATGGTGATGACTAATTTCTAGAGCAGGAACTGGCAAGAACACATGCAAAGACAACCGAGTCTCACTGGGAGAGAAGCCGAAATGAGTGCGAACATGAAGATGACACTACCAGACTGTGGTGCTCCCGAGGCTATAAATCCTAAAGACAGGGTGTGCCAGGCAATTGCAGGAAGAAGAAAAGAGGATGCTGCCAGATGGCCTGGGACACGGGCGTGTAATGCCAGAGCCTAGGCCAGTGGTTTGGAAAGTGATTGAACTGATATTTAGGTGATTTCAGAACATTTAAAGTTGAGTGTACTTGGGGTGTGTCCTCCCATCAGCTCAAGGGCAGGAGTACATGAATTATGGGATGTGTGCACTTCTCTACTCCCACTCTTTACGCAAGGAGCATTGGTTGTGTCCCTTCTGTGGGCCAGACACTGTGTCACGCATCCAGGACTGGGCTAGCATGATCCTTGAGAGCCCCAGTGAAAGAGGAAGTAGACATGGAATGCTCTATACCTTCATCCCCAGATTACACTCTAGTAGAGTTCTATTAATCATCCTACACCATACAAGAGAACCACCATGAAATAATGCCATCCTTTAGTAGCAGATGGCCCTTCCAAAGAGCTCATACTACAAGCCACTGGGGCAACTGTGAGCTCTTCCAGTCAGCTTTCAAAGAAGAGTGTCCAAATAATACTTGATAATTAGCAGAGTTGAAGAATTCTAGTAGAATTCTTAACTTCCAGGGACGGACTGTCCCTGGAACACTCCGCTCAGCTCCAAGGTGAGGACCATGGGGCTAGACTCACACTCACAAACACATCATTGCTAAAGAGAACCAAAGTTGATACTTACAGATGCTTCCGTGCAGCTGACCACTTGCCTGAAGGCCCGGTTGTAGCGGTAGCAAACCGCGGGCTCTTGGTGGGAAACCACCAGGGAAGGCTCCGGGGGAGACCTTACTCATGAAAAACAGAGAGAGGATGAGAACCTGAACCAAGTATAGGACACGGATACCCGGGATGAGGCATCTATTGCCTTATGGAGAAAGGTTAAGAGGATAGAAATGGGTCTGTGACCTTGGACACGTTGTTTAACTGCTCAAAACTCTTTCTTATCTCTTAAATGGGGATAATGGCATCTGCTTTAAAGGGCTGTTTTGAGAATTAGATGAGAAGATTCATAAAATGTCCTTCCCAAAGACCCTCACATGGCATAATTGGTATTCAATGAGCAGCAGCCACTAATCATGAAAACTGACACCACATGTCTCCTCCTTGGGGCAGAAGGAATGTGATTTCATTTAACTATGGAGTGGACCTTCTTTGCTATTAATTTACATCTTCCCCGCCCCCCCCCACCCCCCGCAAATAAATACAAGCTGTATTATCCCGTTCTGAATCTTCAAGCCTGAATAGCAGCACCTTTCATTCAAGCAGGGACAAGGCCCTGCGGTGCGCTTCCCATGGGCAACCAGGGGCCAAGGGCTTACCTGTGTCCTCCAGCCTTGCCCCGTGAGCTACCTCTGGGACAACAGCACATAGAACAGACACTTGTAGGGGTTAAGCAGTCCAACTGTTTAGCACTAATGTCCTCATCTGTAAAGTGGAATCTGGAATCCTTTGTAGAAATTTAGTGAGGAGTGGGGGTGCCTGGGTGGCTCAGTTGGTTAAGCACCTGACTCTAATTTTGGCTCAGGTCATGATCTTATGATTCATGAGTTTGAGCCCTGCATCAGGGTCTGTGCTGGCAGTGTGGAGCCTGCTTGGTACTCTCTCTCTCTCTCTCTCTCTCTCTCTCTCTCTCTCAAAGTAAATCAATAAACTTTAAAAAAAAAAAAAAAAGAAATTTTGTGAGGAGTGAGGAAAAGGATGTAAAATGTCTGGAGAAGCCTGGCATGCAGTGAACACTCAATAAATGAATGTTGGTTCCCAGTACCGCTGCTCTGCCTTCTTTCTTGGTTGTCCCTCCAATGCCTGGGTTCCAGGGCTGGGCCACTAGAAGAGGTTCAGTGAGTCTGAAACCTCCAACTTAGTGCCAGACTATTCCCAGTGTGTGGAATCCTTTCCAAGGAAAAATAACATCTGACAGAAGGACGATTTGCACTTTCCCATGAATGGTCTCTGGACTCCTGTGATGGCAGAGTCTTGCCTGTGGGGGAGGAGGAGGGAAGGGTGTGTGGGGCACAGTCCCAGAGAGAAAGCACCGGGCCTGTAGCCAGAGCCTACTGGCTTTACCTACCTCCCTTCCCCAACTCGGGGTGGAAGGCGCTGAGTCTCCCCGCTTCGCAGGTGGAACCACCAGAAGGCTGAGAAGGACCAGGTCACTTGATCAAGATCACAAAGCTCCCAAGCGACAGAGCAGGGACCAGCAGACGTTATCTGGCACCTAAGTGTTGGCACTAGAGACTGAGTCTGTTTTTGCCACGAGGTGGAATTTCAGTCTCTTCGCTTAAAAAAAAAATCCAACAGGCTGTTTTTCTACGCACTGATACCATGTAGAACAAACAGCCGCCTGATTGATGGAAGTCCCGCTTTTCAGCCAGTTGCTTTGGCATCTTGAGCAAAGCGCCTGCTCTCCCAGGTCTGGCTGTGACGATGACCGGGTGGGAGTTCTGCCAGGGGCTCTGGATCCATGGGAGACTTCCCCGTGGCCTCAGGGGGGCAAATTAGGAAGGGTGGGTACAGACACAGGCAGCGGCCATACACGCTGGACTTTTCAGTAGAGTTTTGGTGCTGTGAAATCTGATCGCTTTTCTGTAGAGTTAATTCTTGATCTGTGGTTTAGTCACTGAACACAATAAAGGTTCTTCCTAGACATATGTTCACAAATCAAAAAAACAGAACACTTTTCGAGACCGTATGCCATCATTTTTGGCTCAGGAAATCCATTTGCCATTTTCATATAGATGGGATGCAACACCTGCAAACCGCGGTAGCCAGCCTAAACCTTCCCTGCCTCCTTTCCTTGGTTTTCAAAGGCAGATTTGGGATTCGGAATCTTGCTGAACACCGAGGGGGAAGCTGCAGGCAGAGAATGAGGGATGTATTCCTGGGTGGCGGGGTGGGGGGAATAGCCAGGGCCCAGGTTGGAACCACGAGAAGGCTCTAATGACGTTCCGAGGGCCCGTCACTTCTCAAAGCACCGGCAGTGCGCCTGGCCAGCCCTGCTGAGCCCGGGGAAGAGGTCTGATCTACCTCGAGACAACTGGGCCCAGGGAAGCTCTCTACCCCCGACACGTGCCTCTTAGGAGCATCTGAGAGAAGCCTCCCTGCGGGCTCTGGAGAAGGAAGACTAGACAATGTGCTTCCCATTGTCTACTCAAAAAATAATAATAAGCACCGAGCTCTCCTTCCCCTTCGAAATCTCAGACAGACTTTTGCCCTTGCAGTGGGAGGAGCACCACACAGGGAGGAGGCCGGGTGCCAGGCATCCGGAGAGGCGGTCTAGCCCCGGCTCTGCTCCAGACTCCCAATTCATTCCCTTCTCCCAGCCTCCGTCGCTCATCTGTAAAACTGCAGCCTTGTGCTAGGTGACTCGTGGGTCTCCGGGAGGCGGGACTTAAACTCTTCAGTAAGACCAGGCAGTCTCAGCCTAGGCAGGCCAGGGGCGGGCCCTGGAGGGGACATTCGGCGCTAAGGGGAGGATTGTGTGAGTGACCTCCCTGACCGTGGAAAGGGCAGCCGGCACCCACTTTCCTGGCCGAGGAGGAAATGACAGGTGGCCTGGCAAAGGGGTGCCGAGGCAACCGAGGCGGCCTCATTTGTAGAGGAATCAGGGAGACAAGTCTTCAAGGCATTTAAGAGCGCTGGGCAGGAGAAGCCTGCTAGGGGACCCTCCACAAGGACCCGTCTCATCACCTGGGACTGAATGGCTACCCTGCTGTAGGGATGGGGTCTCAGATGTGGGCCTCCAGGGCTTCCTGGACAATTTCCTATAGACGTAGAGCAGTGGGTCGATAAGGGCTCGAGAGGTAAATTCCAGACTTGTGGATAACATAGGGAGGTGGTGCTGGAGTGATTAATGGGAGCTGTTAAAGGGAGCTCACCAAACACATAGTGCAAGATAAAGACGTGGGGCATAGAGCTGAGGAGGTCACCCAGAGGCCTTAACTGTGGATCGTGATATAAAAGGTTGCAGGCAGTGGGCTCTGGGCTCGCCGTGCCCTCTAGACAGCTGACGGCTTGGGGCCAAGAGGGTAACCTCATACCTGAGTCGCAGGTGCAGGGGTGCGATCGTGTCGGTGGCCACACGCAGGGCGGTGGGGTGGGGGAGATAGAGGCAGGCTGAGCCCTCCCCCTGGATACCACTGGCTTTGGAGGAGGCCGTAAACGAGCGGCTGTCTGTTTCCAGATCCCAGATCTGAGGAGGAAATGAGGAAAAAGTCACTGGAGGTCGTGAACCGGCTGCTTTGCTGTGTGTCTGAAGCCGTCACCTGGGGCAGAGGTCTGGTCAGGACTGACAGAAGTTTACACGTTGCCCTGCACCCACCTCACCAAAAGGAAAAAAGGTGAAAAGGGCTTCTTGTCCCCCGTTGTTTGTAAAGGAAGCAGAAAGCGGGGCCCTTGTCCCTGAGCCCCTCTGCCATGCTGAAGCTGCCCACGGAGCAGGGATGCCAGAGGCCAAGCCACCACAGGAGCGGCCAGTGGCTTCTCTTCCCGTGGACCGGCTGAAAGCAGGAGCTCGACATCGTGGGTCAGATTTGGGCACAGAGCTACCCCCGTCTCCCAGATACGTTCCCATTTCTTAACGCAGTTCCCCCACACCAGCCACTGGGGAGATATTTGGAGCACTCAGGGAACAGACCTCAGCGTGGTTATTGGTTAAGGGCATGGAGGTCCAGAACCCCCCTGCCTGGGGTGGCCTTGGGCAAATTACCACTCTCCCTTTCCCTCAGTTTCTTCATCTGTAAAATAGGGAGACTAATAATAGTGCCTATCTTATAGGACTTTAAAGTCTTAGGACTTCTTAAATATTAACAAAAACAGCGTTTAGGATCATGGCTAGGCCACAGTATAATGGTATGTGATTAGAACGCTAATATTATTGTTAATCCTTTATTACGATTATTGCATAAAGTCATGCCACGACTCTTGTGTTATTTTAAGGTGATCTGATGAGAGCTGCAAGGGAGGGCTCACTCCCTGGGGAGGAGCAGATGGGCCAAGTGCAAAACTGGGAAGACAGAATCATCACGAAGGCAGCTGTTGCTTAGTGGGCTGGCATGCGCCAGGCATTGTGTTAAATGCTTTCCATGCGTCGTTTCATCTACTCTTTGTTAGGGGCTGAGTTGCGTCCCCCCAGAACTCGTATGTTGAACAACCCCCAGTATTTCAGAATGTGCCCTCATTTGGAAATAAGGCTGGAGTCTGGCGCGACGAGCAGAGATGAAGTCACGCCTTAGACAATTTGACTGCCGTCCTTGTAAGAAGGGGGAATTTGGAGAGAGATGCACCGAAGGGGAGAGTGTCATGTAAGATGAAGGCAGGTATCAGGGTGACGCTTCTATGAGGCAAAAACGCCAAAAGTTGCCAGTGAACCCCCAGCAGCGAGGAGGGAGGCAGTCTCTCCCTTCAGTCTCGGAAGGGACCAGACCTGCTAATACCTTGATTTTAGACTTCCGGCCTCTAGAAGTGCGAGATGAACCTTTCCATTCTTCAAGCCACCCAGCTTGAGGTATTTTGTCACAAACTAATTTGATCCGAAACCAACTTTGGGAGGTAGGTATAATCCACCGGGTTCCGGCGAGGTTCAGTGACTCTCCTGACGCAGACCTAGTGAGCCTCTAAAGTAAAAAAGAGCCCATCTTAGGCTCGTCTCCCGCCAGAGCTGCGCTGGAAAATCTGAGGACTAAGCTGGGTGGGATGTACTTGGATGGGGCTTCTTTCCCCCACTTTGAGACTCCAGGAAGCAAATCAGCTATCAGGAAATTTGAAGCCTTTACCCCTTAAGCCAGACTCTTATTTGTTGTATTTATACTGTTAGTTTTCCTTAGTTCTCCCCAGCAGGTAGCAAAACTCACTTTGAAAGTTCTAGCCTGCTTTTTTAGCTGTGATTTTTAGGTCATGGCATGAAAGGCAGGAAGCAATACACTTTGGGAGGTTAGTCTCGGGGTGACAATAGTGATCAAAGTAAAATAATCCCATGGAAAAGATGATCTCAGGCCCTTCTTGTTCAAGGGATGTCCCTCCTTCCTTTTTGGAGAACTAAATTGTTTGCAAACGCTCATTTTCCTGGATAGAAAGGTAACACACGGTCACTTAAACCACAATAGGAATCCATTTATCTAGTAATTTCTTCTTACTTCATGAAATAATGTTACTGAGAGAGAGAAGATTTTGATGAGGACAAAAATAAGGTAATTCTGGAGCCTGGCAGAGGGATCTTAGTTGGAATGCTATAGAGGGACCCCTCCAAGGTCTGTGAAAGGGAAAGGTAGGAAGGAATTCTTCACACTGCTGTTGTCATTGATTCAGCAAGTTGGCATTAAATCCCCAAAGTAAAAGTAGCTACAACAAATTCGTATCACTGACCTATCCATGGTCTGTCCAGCACCCTCGTGTCTTCTGTTAGGAGAACTGCCTCTCTGATTATAAGCAGTAGACATGGGACGGACCCAAGCCTGGTCAATCTGTGTCTTCCCTTAGATTTTTCTGTCTAGAGCTGATAGTGAATCTGGAATTGGGTTGTGGGTTTAGACTGGGCCTCAATGGTCCCAGCCATTTGGAAGGAGAAAACCTTTCTGCAGTAGGAGTCAATATCAGTGTGCACCAAGGAGCAGAAATTCGTAGCACAGGCAGAAAGTGTAGAAATAACAGTGCCGTGTTTGAACCCAGCTGCCTGTGAGGCCACCTGTCTGATGATCGGGTTTCAATAACCAATAAATTCTCCCTTTTTAGCTTAAACTGTTTGAATTAGATTTTTGTCTCTTTGGCCTAAAAGAGTCTTAACTGGTAAAATTACTCTGTGGTGAGCACAGTTCATACCTTATCTTTTATGAGCACAACTAACCTACGAGGTGGGTCATTTTGCAGAAGAGTGACCAATGACCAAGAGAATTAAGAGTGACCAATGACCAAGAGAATTAAGAGTGACCAATGACCAAGAGAATTAAGAGTGACCAAAGTCCAAGAGAATTAAGAGTGACCAATGACCAAGAGAATTAAGAGTGACCAATGTCCAAGAGAATTAAGAGTGACCAATGTCCAAGAGAATTAAGAGTGACCAATGACCAAGAGAATTAAGAGTGACCAATGTCCAAGAGAATTGAGAGTGACCAATGACCAAGAGAATTAAGAGTGACCAATGTCCAAGAGAATTAAGAGTGACCAATGACCAAGAGAATTAAGAGTGACCAATGTCCAAGAGTTTAGCAAGATTGAATCCTTCACCCTAGGTCACTGAGTTTCTGGTAGTTTCAGAGTTTAAACTCAAGTCTGTATTTCTCCAAAGCATTCTGTACCCCACCCCCAAATGCACACTTCTCTGTCCACACTGGAAAGGTGTTTCTGGGGAATGGCCACCAAAATAAGGCATTTCCTGGTTTCCCTTTCACCCAGAGTTATGAACTTCACAGTAGAGTCTGAAAGAAAGTGATGGGTCATTTATGGCTGGGGTTTTAAGAGCAGATATGCGTTATCTGCTCTCATGCCCATCGTCCCAGGATGAAGAAGACTCTGGGAGTCTAGGACCCCACATGAAGACAGCCTAGTTCTTGAATGGGAGAAAAATGCCCCTCACCAGGAGCACTGGCCTTGGGTTATGAAAACAAACAGGAATAACCTTCTGTTGTCTCAACCTCTAGAAAATATGGGGTTTATTTGTTACAGTGGCAAGCCTTACCTCAGCTGATACATCGTGCTATCTTCCTTCCAAGAAATAATTTTCTTTCAAGAAATAACTTTTCTGTACTGATTCCTGTTAGCACAAAACAGCCATCTTTGTGGTGTGCAATGTTAAATTCACAGAAAATAACAAGTGAAAACAGAAAACCGAACCTGTCACTTTACTCTCCTTTAGAGTAATGCCAGAAACCAGCAGACTCCTGAAACGTTCCATGTGTCCCCATGATTTAGAGAAGTGAAATATTTGGGCTGAAAAATCAATTCAAAGAACGAAGACCATCTGATCAGGCATGCTAGAAATTTAGCTGTTTGGTTCCTGGTTGATTACTTTTTATTTGATAGGAATAATGTATTCTGAAATAAATTACACACCATATTTCCAAGATAGGATTTCAATATATTTTAAACACATTTTGGGAAGTGATTCAATATGCCTGAATCATCACAGGCAAGATGCTAATCTTGTAATCATGATTTTAGATTGGAAGAAAATGGAGAGGCACTAGGAAAAGAAAATAGGATAGAAGACGTGTTCTTACATACAGAATTATGATTATCTGATGGTGCCAAGTTTTGAGGAAAAAAAGCTCATTAAAAATATGAAGTCTCCAACTTTGTGGCTTTGAGGATGCCTTTGGATGGATTTGATTTTCAAAATAAATCAAAAACTGAAGTCCATAGGTTTTACCATTTTAATCAAATTTTCTTGGAGGACTGAATTGAATTTGGGTCCTGGGTGCATCACGACCTGTGATGTCAACAATTAATTTTATGTAAAATGTCCTCATTGGTGCCATGAGATGGACTCTAAGCTCACTATACAGGAGCCATATTGGATCCTATAAACATGGCAGCGTCCCTGTGCTCAGTCTTTGAGGCTTTTCTCCCCATTGCCCACTCTTGTTCTCTTTTCTATTTCGTCCACTCCGTGGCTTAAAATTTCATCTAAATGCTAATGAATTCCAAATTTATATCTCCAGTTCTGACATCTCCCCTCAACTCAGGATGACTCTATCCAACACATCTACTACTGAGCTCCTGGTCAGGCTCCTTCTACCCACTATCTGCTCTGTCTCAGATGGGTGGGGCCCAAAGCCTTGGTGTCCCCCTTGACTCCTCTTTCTCTCTCCTCTCCCCCTCCTTTAAAAAAAATAACGGTTTTATTGAGATATAATTTACATCACACAAAATTCACATTTTTAAAGTGTATAATACAGGGGTTTTTAGCATATTCACAGAGTTGTGCAACCATCAGCATTGTTTAATTTCAAAAAATTTTCATTACTTCAAAAAGAACCCCATACCCATTAGCGGCCACTCCCTATCCCTCCGCCCTCCTCCCTGCAACTACTAAACAAGTTTCTGTCCCTGTGGATTTGCCAATTCTGGACATTTCATATAAATGGGATCATCCAATACATGGCCTTCTGTGACTGGCTTTCACTTAACATAAACTTTTCAAGTTTCATCCATGTTGTAACACATATTAGTACTTCATTTCTTTTTGTTTCTGAGGAAAAGTTCATTGTAATGATATGCCACATCTTGTTTATGCACTTATTAGTTCATGGACATTTGGGTTATTTCTACTCTCTGGCTATTAGGAATAATGTTGTCCTGAATATTCATATGTAAGTGTGTGAACATAAGTTTCCAATTTTCCTGGGTGTAAATCTAGGAGTAGAATTGGTGGGTCATAAGATAACTCTATGGCTAATGTTTGAAGAACTGCCAAAATGTTTTCCAAAGTGGCTGCACCATTTTAAATTCCCACTAACAATGTATGGAGGGCTCCGATTTCCCTGCATCCTTGCCAACGCTTGTTATTATCTATATTCTTATTTTAGCCATCTTAATGGGTATGAAGTAGTAACTCACGGTGGTTTTGTTTTGCATTTCCCTAATGACTAATGATGTGAAGCATCTTGTCATGTGTTTATTGGCCATTTGAATATTTCTTTGAGGAAATTTCTAGTCAAGTCCTTTGCCCATTTTTAAATCAAGCCATTTGTGTTTTTATTATTGAGCATACAGATTTTTTGGTATTCTACATGCAAGTCCCTTATTAGATGCGTGATCGGCAAAATTCTTTCCCATTCTGTAGGCAGTCTAATCATTTTCTTAATGGTGTCTTCTGAAGTTTTTAATTTTGATGGCGTCCAACTCATTTATTTTCTCCTTCTTTCTGTCTCTTGTGTTTTTGATATCATATCTAAGAAATCATTCCCTAGTCCAAGGTCATGAGGACTTACTCCTATGTTTTCTCCCAAGAGTTTTGAAATTGTAGCTCTTTTTACATTAAGTCTATGGCCTATTCTGAGTTAACTTTTATATATGGTGTGCGCTTAGGGATTAAACTCCTAGATTGAGGTGTCGGCAGGTTTGCTTTCTTCTGAGGCCTTGCTCCTCGGCTTGCAGATGCCCACCTTCTTGTGGTGCCTTCCCATGGTTGCTTTTCCTCTAAGTGTGCTGATTTCCTCTTCTTAGAAGGACACCCATCATATTGGATTAAGGCCCACCAATATAGCCTCACATCACTTCAATTACTTCTTTATAGGCCCCGTCTCCAGACATAGTCACATTGTAAGGCACTGGTGGTTAAGACCTCAACGTGTAGATTTTGAGGGGATATGATTCAGCCCAGAGCATCTGTAAATCATTTATTATGTGAGTGGTCAGTGAACTGGTTTATGTGTCTATACTGACCAGTCATTCTGACTTGCCTGAGGCTCCTGGAGTTCTTTGACTCAGACTGCTCTAAACTCCCACCCTCTGGCCCCATGAGAGTAAAAAAAAAAAAAAAAAAAGGATGAAATCATGAAAACTTTTCATATTCTTTGGAAAAGCATACGAAATGATGGAAAAAGCAAATCAGTGAACTTTCTTTCTTTCTTTCTTTCTTTCTTTCTTTCTTTCTTTCTCTCGGTAGAAAAGCAACGCATTACAAAGATCACAGGGGCAACTGAATTTTAGAGGTAGATAGGACCCTAGGTATACAAGTACAAAAAGAGGTGTGAAGGCAAACAAAATGAAAATGGTAATATCACTGCTTCTAAAGGACTCTTAAGTGTTTAAATCCTAAGCCTTACAGACAACATTTCAGAAAAGGCCCACCTGCCCTATGTGTATCGCACAATAAGATGACCAATAGTAGCAAGGGACTGCTGCCTCCCCCGTGTCCCCATTCTGTCCCCTGCTCCTCCTCTCCATCCTCCAACATACATTCTCCCGGGGGAATCAGGGCAGCATGCAAACGGGGGCTGAAATGCCATAAGGTTTACTCATCCCAACAAAACACCAGGTATAGAAAATTTTCTAAGAGACTACCCTTCCATTGCCCACGTATCTTCTTTTTCCAAAACAAATCCTGCTAATGTAACTACCATTTGAGTATCTGCTAATGCAGAGGCCTCTAAAGCTGAAGCGGGGAAAGAAAACAGGAAAAGAACACATTCTCTCTCTGAAACTGTTGGACAATGTATCAAAACATAAAAGGGCAAAGACCTTAATGGTGTTGTCCGAGGACCTGGAAGATATTTCGTTATCCTCAGCAGATGCATGGATGTCGATCACTGGAGCTGTGTGGCTTTTCAGCGTACCTGTTGGTTTTCTAGAATGAAAAAAAGAACAGATGAACACCAAGCAGTTCTAAGCGCTGTTTCTAAATAAAAATGCAAGACTAAACTTGGTCCGGATCTGGCAGTTCTATTCAGCCTGGAGGAGGGTTACGTCTCCTTCTGAAATCACGCAAGTATATATCTTGTGTGATAAAAGGACTGAAGCAAATAATACCCAGTTACAGCAACACAACTCAGTGCGAGTTGAAGCCCTGGGCTTTGTTTCACCAACTGCTGACAACATCACTATAAAAGGAATAACGAGGAATGGCACAGGGTGGGGCTGGAATAGATCCTGTGGCAAGTTGTTGCTTTATGCAGGGCAGAGTTAACAGTATTCAGCTCTAGGGGGAATGTCTTTTTGATATAAGTTTATTTCAAGGAACTCTGAGGGATCAAGGTGCCCTCAGGGTCGCAGGGCTGGGTGTGTAGTGAGAGGGTGGGGAGGTGGGGAGAAGGGAGGCAGGGCTGAAATGGAAGGGGAGAACACACTATCGTTTTACAACCAAGTCCCTGGAAGGTAAGTGGATTGTTCCACGTCAGCAGACAAATGGGCGCCTAAGGTAAGAGAAGTGGGTAGAAAATCATTTTTCTTTCTCTCTGATTAGGCATCTGACCTTGTGCTGGGCGCTATATGTGGATGACCCCATCAGTAATCTTTATGACTGCTGGAGGGGTAGGTACTCTTGGGATCATCATTATCGAGGAGGAAACCAGCAGAACCCCTTGAGCAGGATCACTTGGCTACCAAGTGACAGGGACAGAATCAGATCCCTCATGCCCACCTGCTCCTAGCGCTGCCTCCACCACTGCCTGTTGTTGGTGAGGGGCATGGGTCACCTTTCAGATCCTCTGCTGACGCCTGATACAGAGGCTCGGGGAGGAAGCTTGGTGCGCCCTAGAGGACCTGTTCTTGTCCCCAAATCCCCACCAGTAATGCACGAGAAGACTCCTCCCTATTTTCCACTCTCCTTCCATCTTCAACACTTACCAGTGGAAACGATATAGGCTTTTAGAATCAGCCAAAATGCATTTGAACCCAGTTCCGGTGTTATTTCCAAAAAGTTAAACTCCTCTGAGCTTCCGTGTTACCCCGTTGGTAAATGGGACCAGGGAGTGGCTGGGGCGCCTGGGTGGCTCAGGTGGTTAAGCATCCAACTCTTGGTCTTGGCTCAGGTCATGATCTCGCGGTTTGTGAGTTTGAGCTCCACATTAGGCTCTCTGCTCTCAGCACAGAGCAAGCTTCAGATCCTCTCTCTCTCTCTCTCTCTGCCTCGCTCAAAATAAATAAACTTAGAAAAACGGGCCCAATGATTTGCTTATTAATCCCCAAGAATGAGTCTCTAGTGGCCACAAACAGGAGTTTCCCAGGCTGTGTGCGTGCGAGATCAATGTCAGGCAGGGGTTCTTAAATTATCCTAAAGGGGAATTGGCGATCCCCTGTCCTGCTCTCAGGTACTTTACTAGATCAATGGCACTCTTGGTTGGAGAAAGAAAACAAACTCACCCAGGCAGATAAGGATTCCAGACTCGAATGATTCGATCCATCCCACCTGTCAGCAGTAAGTTCTTTCTCTTACAGAATGAAAATGCCTTGACTCCTCTGTAGATGCGAAAAACGGTTTGATCACATTCTGCTCGCCTTTGGGGCAAACCAAGGAACGCTTGGTGTCTTCTTGCCTCAACATCTTTTCTAACATCCCTTATCCTTTCATCCTTTGCTTGACATTTGTTGTTCCCATAGTACGACCTAAAAGTATTCACAGAAAAACAAAACACAGCCTCTTAATACGATCAATTTTCTGACAAGTTGCTGATTTTGAAAGTCCCGCTTTTGCTTTCAGTGAGGACTACTTTTTTCTTCCTCTTTCACCCTCTGGTGTTACACCATGGATCATCTGAAGAATGAAAATGATTTCTGTAAGAACGTCAAGATTCATTTCCCCTCCTTCTCTAGAGAGAGACAAGAAGGGTCACCTGGAGGAAGGAGGAAGCGTGAAGAAGTCCAACTCATTCTGAGGTGGGTAACCCAGCTTTTAATAAATCTCTGCTGAGCACCAGGCAGTATGCCAGGGTCTCGCCATCCATGATTTTATTTGAGCCTCACCGAAACTCAGTGAGGCAAGCACCTTTACCTCCAGGGTACAGATAAGAAAACTTACACCTTTGGGATGTTAAGAAACTTGTCATTAAGAGAGCGATGAAACCAACATCTTAAACCCTAAATCAGAGCTCATTAAGGCAACCTACCCGTTTCATCCACCAACCAGCCAACTTTTTCCTACAATTATTTTGACATATTTTTAGTCAAATGACTTTTTGGCTTATGAATCTACTAAACAGTAAAATCAAAATAGTAGCATCATCCAGAAGCAATCAAAGGCCTTCATGTGGTGTCAGACATCAGTTTCACCAGGAGATCACGAAGGAACTCTCCATCGAGCTTACCCTGATCTCCGACCTCGGCTGTGTCCAAGGTGGCCGAGGGGCCTTGGATGAAGAAGGTCGAAGAATATTTCGTCTTCAGCCTCCCCTTGCCCCCACGCCCAAGCTCATCTCGGAGGGCGGTGCTATTTCAGTCCAGCAGACTCTCCCGAAGTAGGACTCTGATGCAGGTCTGCTGAGTTTCAGGAGAAATGGGAAATCTTTATTCTCACTGGAAAACTTCCAGAATTTTAAATGCTGGTGCACAGTTTCAAAACATGTTTTAAATCCGTCTGTGGTTGCTTCGCCCATTGCTGTCTCTGAAGGCCTCCGGTTTAGGAACGTGGTGGTGTGGGGAAGACAGGAACGTATCTAGGAAGGGGAAGGGGGCCGCCATCTTTCCACTCCTTCTGAGCCCTTTTCCCTCAGTCACCTGGCCGCTCTTCAGTCCATGAACTCCATTTGCAAATGACCGGGGTATGTGATTTCCACCTTCTTTGGGGCTGCGGTCTGGGTGCCGGGACAGTTTACTGATGGTGAGTTGAGGTCACAACCTTGCTGCCCGTGGTTTCTCCCAGCACTGGCAAAGAGCTGGCTTGGGTAGGGTACCTTGCTAGTCTCTCTGACCCTGTCCTTCCCTTCCTCCTTTGGTAGGCAGCAGGAAGGTAAACAGTCTTGAACCCAGGGCTCTTTCATCTGCTAGACAGAGGGGAGGGGAGGGTGAGTGCTGAGTGCAGGTAATTACTTAAGACGGGAGAGCAGACGTGCGTATCTGGATGAGCACCTGAAGTATCAAAGCCATGCAGCAAACCCCCCTCAAACACCAGTTTGACACCTTCACCCTTCTTGTTATGAGCAAAGATCTGAAACTTCTAAGCAGGTGTGTCATTTTTTTTTTTTTTTTTAAGTAGAGAGAGAGCAGCCAGTTCATTTGCATGATCTCTAGCAGTTCTTTTCCAACACAGCCAGACAGAGATACATGTTTAAATGGTCGTCATGGAAACCAGAGAGCATAGCTCTCCCCCAAGGTCTGAAGGAAGGATGATGAAAAGTTTAAAGCAATCACCATGGAAACCTAGAGCAGATTCAAGGCAGGTTCAGATCCCTAGCACACTAACTAGCAAATAAATCTTCAGGTGCTGGAATCCTACAGGAGGGTAGATTCTATGCTTCTAGCACCAGCGCTGACCCAGAAGCCAGGTCTACAGTTATGGGCTCCCAGCATCCTCTGGGGTTGACAGCAAGGTGTGTGTGTTCCCCCAAAGCTCAGACTTTGACTCTTCTTCTTTCGATATGGGTCTTGGAGCCTCTCCTGCACATCCTTCCTTTTATCTTATTCCTCCCTTCCATCAGTTTCCTCAGTATGGTAGGAACCCACAGAACTGCTGTGACAAGTGGATCCCTGCCCAGGTCTTCAGGAGGGAAGACATTCAAGGTCCAGCCTTGGTTTCTCCATAGCTGACCAAGATGTAACTCCCTTTCATGTTTATTAGTGACCAAAATGAGGGGCGCATGGGTGGTTCAGTCAGTTAAGCATCCAGCTTCAGCTCAGGTCATGATCTCATGGTTCATGAGTTCAAGCCCCACTTCAAGCTCTACGCTGACAGCTCAGAGCCTGGAACCTGCTTCGGATTCTGTGTCTCCCTCTCTGTCTTCCCCTCCCCTGCTCGCACTCTGTCTCTCTCTCTCAAAAATAAATAAATATTAAAAAATTTTTTAAATAACCAAAATGAAGTCAAGGATTTCTGTCTTCCATCACCTTAAGTAAATGAATGCACTTGAAAGCACTTCCTGTACTACAGAGCCCTCTCTGTAACCCCCATTTAGGGGTGGGGAGCTGGTGCTGTAGCACCTTTTGGAGGAGTGTGTGTGTGTGCGAACATATGGATACCTGACTGAAGCAGTGATGTGAGTGTAGGACACTGTGGGAACATGTTGGGGGGCATGTTGGATGGGAAGATGGAAAGAGAAAACACGTGAGGAACCTGTCACCACAGAATTCTACTTTTCCTGGAGGGCAAAGCTTCAGAGCACCGCGTGGGGAGAGAGAGGTATGTGGTTTGAATTCTGACCACAAGTAAGTTCATTCAATAAATATTTACTGAGCACCTATTATGTACCAGGCACTAGTCCTAGCACTTGGGACGTACCAATGAGCAACACAGATAGAAACCTCTACCTTTGTGGGGCTTACCTTCTGATGGAGGAGGGCAGACCATAAACAACAAACAAGAGATAAATTATATAGTCTAAAGGAAGGTGATTGGATATATGGAATTAGCAAAGGGTAGAGAAAAGTAAGGAAGATTGGAAATGCCAGGAGCAGGAGCTGGGCTGTTTCAGGATGTGTATAATAAAGTGGGCAAGGAGGACCTCCCCAAGAGGTGACATCTGAGCAAAGACTTCAAGGAGGCGAGGGAATGAGCAATGTAGGCATTTGCAGGGAGAACTTTCCAGGCAGAGGGAGGATCTGGTGAAAAGATCTTAAATATATCCCAGGAGATTGGTATGACTGGGAGGGAGTGGGTGAGGGAGAGAAGTGGGAAACCAGGCCAGAGATGTAAGGGCTGGGTTGACACACAAGGCCCTGGAAGACTTTGGCTTTGACTGTGAAGGAGATGGGGGGTCTGATGGAAGATTTGGAGGGATCTGACATCTAGTTTTCCAGGCTCTCTCTGGCTGCTTTGTGGAAAAGAGACCATAGGGGTGGGGTGGAAGCAAGGCTCTTGTCGTAATCCAGGCGAGAGGAGAGAGTGACTCTCACTGGATAGTAGGAGAGGGATTGGGGCAAAGTGGCCAGATCCTGGGCGCAGTATGAAGACAAAGCCAATGGGCTGGCTATGGGTGGCAGAGAGGGTCAAGGGTGACTACTAGGTTTTGACTGGAGCAACTGGAAGGATGGACTTAGAACCAACTGAGCCGGGGAAGATGGAGTGAGGGGAAGATGTGGATCTGGGTTTGGATTTAATTTTTATGTCTGTGAGACATCCAAAGGGAAAGGTCCTGTACCGAGAGACCCATGGCAACTGGAAATGCCAGACTGAAGTTTGGGGGGCAGAGCTGGGTTAGAGACATAAATTTGGGATCTGACAGCAATGGCGCCGGAGGGCATCACTGAGGGGCTGAAGGAGATCGAAGAGAGGAAGAGCAAGGATGGAATCCTGGGCTCCAGCCCAGGGAAGGAGAGAAGAGGGGCTGGGGGCCTGGAGCCCAGTGAGAGAAGTGCAGGAAGGGAGTGGGAGCCATCTGTTGCTCTGGGTGCTGAGAGGCCAGTGGGAGGAGCATCCACCCTGCATTTAGCAGCACGAGAGGCCCTGGTGGCCCTGACAAGAGTGAGTTTGGAGGTGTGGCAGGGACAAAGGCCAGCTTGCTGGGGGCTTGAGACAGACTGGGAAATGAGGCATGGGAAAGAGCTCTTCCTAGGAGTCTCGGTGCAAAGGCTCCCTAAGCCCCACTATTCTCCTCTTAGCACCACGCCAGAGCAAAAAACACAGATGGTAACCGGGGTGAGGAGGGCGCCGACTCTTTTGGTCACAGACTTGTCTAGATCTCTAAAGACACTTGGCAGTTCAGGGTGTAAGGAGCTTTAGTGGCCCCTGCTTTCTGGAACGTGAGAAGAAAGAAGGGATGCACAGGAAACTCATGGCAAAATTAGGGATCTGGGAGTGTTAGCTGGATGAATCTTTAGAACTCACATCCAGCATTTTTGTTGAACTAGAAAGGAAACTGAAGCCCGAGGTCACAGTTCTGTGAGTTGCAGAGCTGGGGGCTAGAACTCAGAGATCCTCATGACAGATTCTTTGCTTCTCTTCTGCACAAACACTCAATTTTGAGCTGCTTCAGTTTCTGAAGGCTGAGTGTTAGTTTCTTAGTATTCTCTCCATTACAGTTCCAGAAAGCCACAATTTCCCAGTTCTAAGAACGTCTAATGAAAATTCCCAAGAAACTTCTTAACCATTGCACATCTCTTTCTAATGCTTTGGTGATTTAAATGTCAGTGAATCAGAAATGTATAAAGGAAGATTTCCTTGAAAGACAACGTGAGCTCGAAGGCTGTGAATCAGGGGTGGAAGAGGCCTCGGGGAAGCAAGGTGGTATTTCATAGGAGTCTGAGCTCTCAGGCATGACTCATTACTGATTTTCCATGATGTTCTGGGGCAACTGGAACAAGATTCTAAAGGAAAGGAGGAAAAACACCCCTAGGATTTCAGCCTTTCCAAAGCTAAGAAATGCTCAGGCAGAGCTAGGCTGCAAGGCATCATGAGAGAAATGGCTGTCGTCATTACGCGGGTGGACGGTTGACTTCTGAGTCATTTAAAAAGGTGTTAAATATTTTATTCATTACAAATGCACTGACTGGTGAGTTCCAACCAGGCCCTTAAAATCGACGGGTGCAGGGAGAGAAAGGGAAGGTAAGGGCCAGTTAGAAAGGCCAAGAGGAAAAGGTGAAGATAATTCCAGCAAGTGAAATGCCTGGAAAAGAACTTGGGTAGGAAGAGACCCCAAGTCATGACTATCCTCTTGGTGATGAGCACACAACTCCTGCCTCCCAGCCTCCCCCTTCTCTCTCTGCCGGTGAGCCTGGCTGGGCAGCAGACATGAGTGTCTGTGATGGGCTCTTCCAAAGATTCCTCTCTCAGGATGCTGCTGCTGCTAAGCAGCCCACCCAGACAGCACAAAGATGGTAGAAGGTGGCTTTTATTGGCTACAACTTTCTTACTATCCTAGGGTGAATGATAACATTTCTTTTCTCTGTGGTCAGAGATGTATTCTGCTCCAGGGTCAGAATCTTCCTTTTGAACCCAGGTTGTCCTAAAACAAGTCCCAGGATCAGAGGGATAGGCTTTCCCAGCCCAACCCTAGGGGATGGCAGGTGGACTCCTGGCCTTGGGGTCAGAAAAACTGGACTTGGGTCCCAATTCCACTTCTTCTAGCTAAGTGCCCAATGGGCAAATTTTAGCCTACTGGTAAAATGGGGTGCACACAACTCATACCTCACCTGGCTACCATGATTATCAAATAATAAATATAGTGCATGTGAGTGATTCTTGAACTTGGCTGCAAATTAAAGCCACTGTGAAGTGTCCACAAAATACAGATGCCTGGGTCACACTGCCTTCAACAGTGGTTTTCAATCTTGGCCTCATTAGAATCACTGGGGGAGCTTTTAAAGGTCCCGATGCCCAGTCTTTATCCCAGGCCGATTAGGTCAGAATTATCTGAGGATAAGACCCAGGCAACCAGTTTCTATAAAGTCTCCAGATGATTCCAATAGGCAGCCAAGACTGAGAATCACTAATGATATGAGAGTTCTTTATCAATTAGCAAGTGCCAAATACATGTAAGGAATCATCATCAGTATCAACCTGAACATTAAGTATGTTGATAGTGATTTTGAATTGGATGGGGCTTTCCCACATACTCCCAAGGGCTTCACAAAATGAGCAAGAAGTTTAACAAAGTAAATGTGAGGAACTGAGACTGGCCTTCAAAGGGCAATTTATTAGAAAAAATATATAAAAATATTAGTATAATTAGAAACATAGAAAAATTTGTGTTGTTGTGTTTAAAGGGTGCTTCTCAGACTTGACATGTATACAAGTCACCCTCGGTTCTTTTTCAAGCACAGACTCGGGTCCCATCGTTCCGAGGGAGGCCCGGGACTCTTCAATTCTAGCCCACACCCCCGGGGAGGCCATCGCGGTGGGTCCCAAGATGACTAGCACAGATGACCTAGATTCAAGTCCTCGTTCTTCCATTTCTGAGTTGTGGGGCTGAGTGCAGGCACCATTCTTCACTCTTTTGTAATGGGTAAACCTCCTCTTCCCATCCCCACTTCTGGAAAGCATGCCTCCTCCTACGTCATGTAGTTGCATGGGCATGGTCAGCCTCTTACTGTCCCTGCCTTTCCCAGGTCAGTTGGCTTGCAATTGTCCCAAAGATGGGCCAGACTGGTGCAACGAGAACCTTCCCAGAGGTGGCTGTACCGGGGACCAAGAGTGGCAGCTAGTCTTTATCGGTGACCAAGCAGCATGAGAGGCGGGCCCATCACCATCTGAGGGAACTGATGTGCGGAGGAGAGAGAGAAACAGAGTCGGAGAAGCAGCTGAGACCCTGCTTCCAGGACTTCCCCACACTGGGTTACGCGTCTGCCCTTCTCACGTCATGTGAGCCATCCACAAAATTCTCCTTTTGCTTCTTCATTTGAATGACACTTCTTTCGATACAGAAAACAACAACAAAAAACCCTGAACAAGACCCCAGGACAAGTTAATGAATTCTTCTGTGCTTCGCTTTATTCATCTGTAAGGTGGGACTAGTAGTGGGACCTAAACCACAAGGTTGTTACAGAGATTAAATGAAATAATACACAGAAGGAGCTTAGAATAGTATCAGATACTTAGCGTTCAGGGCCAGAGATGGCATCTAGTGCAGACCATGAGTTCATAGCCAGGGCATGATCCCTTATAAAGGGAGTGGATTCCTGGTTCCAATCTAGACCAGTCCCTCCCCCTAGTACCAGGATGTATGTCCTCCATCTGGTCCCAACAAAATGATTCCCACATGAATAGCACAGACGGGCTCTGCCACCTTCCCTACTTCATGGACCCAAGATCAGCTTGGCCAAGCCCATGACCATACCAGGTGTGCATTTGGGGATGTGAGAGTAAGGGATGGGTTGGGCTCTTGGTTCTCCCTTGACCTTCCTCTGAGTTCACTTGGTCAGAGTCCAGCTTCCAGAAAAATGCAAAGGTCTTCAGGTTCTGGTTCTTCCTGTTGCCATCACTTAAAACTGTTATTTTCAGCATGCCTTTTGAATTCACAGAAATGACCCCATCCCATTTCACACCAACGCCCCAAGACCACTGTCCGATGTTGATATTACTGCATATTCAATAGCATGTAGCACATTAGGGGCGCTCATAGGGTGTGGCCTGAGGTTGCTTAAAGTGGATTTTGCTCTTATTTCAAATCAGCAAATATTGACCGAGCTCTCAGCATGTGTGACGCCCTGTGAAGCCCTCCCTCTGTCTCTCCAGCAGCCTAGTGTGAGGCTTCTAAAGCTAAAGGCGGACAGAAGAGTGGAGGATGTCACATTCTGAGCTGCAGAGTGTGGGATGCCTGTTGCAATGCAGAAATTATAAAGGTGGGAGACATCCAAGGATCTGGCACACAGAGAACATTACAAACGTAAGGGGAATGTAAGCAGTACCTATTACTAGAGCTGTAGGCTAGTGGTTGGAGCTTGAAATGACGGCTTTGATAGGATCGTAGTAGTTCAGCTGGAAATGACAAAAGAGAGAGAGAGAGAGAGAGAGAGAGAGAGAGAGAGAGAGAAGATGCTAATTAACGTGAAGATCACATGCCAGGTCAAGGAAGAGTTTGTAACAACATCTAAAGCATTCTTTTGACCCCCATTTCGAGAAGGAGAAAGGAACCTCTTGTTCAGAGGATGGGCACATTTTTTAAAACTGTACTTTTGGAGTGGGCAGATGTGTGTGGGTGGCCTGGCGGAGTGTGGAGTGCGTGGGGGTTCTCTCTCCTTGACGCTCGCTCAAGGCGAACACCAGAACCACAATTCCTGGGTATCCTGTCTGACAGACCGTGCTGAAGTTTCTACCACCTATTTTAGATATTTCTGAGAAAATCGAATGCTGCCTGCATAGCCGCAGGGTTTCACGGAGAAAACAGCTTATCCTTCGCCATAAATCATATTTAAATTGGAAGCTATGCTGAGCGTCATCCTGGGAAGGGTAAAAGACTCTCTTCCCCTGTCTTTGAAAATTGAGAGCCAGCCTCTGAAGCACATGTGCCAGGATCAGGGAAGCGTGCCTTTCAGGCAGGTGCCAGGGCTCATCTCAGGTGCAAGGAACAGGAGTCAGTGGGATCTGAGGAGTTTCTCTGCTCTTGGGACATTTCCTTCCTGGAGGAAGTCCTTATTAAGAAGATAAGCATGTAAAAATGGATAAACCCGTAGCAGTGTTGAAAGAGCAGCATTAGCTACAAGGGATGACAGGTGTCTCTTTGAGACCTTGCAGGCACTATGCTAGGCTCAGAGGGGGCATGCACAGAAGATAACCCTTGGTTCTAACCCCCATGGAGGGCAGAAACCATAGAGCCAAAGACACAGGAAGAGGAAGGGGAAGTCTAGGGGAAGAGAGGGTTTCTGGAACTTGGGACCTGACCCAGCACAACAGGACTCAGTGCCCTGAACAATCTAACAGAGTTTAGAATTGTCTCTGTCTTTTCTCTATTAGAAAGGGCTCCCTGGAGATGGCCCACAAGGCAGAAGTCTCAGTGGAGAGATCATGAACACACCCCCCGAGGTGGTGGGAGGAGAAAAGGAGAGCAGACCCCTGGGGAATTCTCCTCTCATACAGCTCCTCTCTGTTAGCTCCCTTTCTATGCTGCCAAGGCCAATGCCAATGCCAATGCCCGGCTTTGTTTTCTCCCCACTCCGCCCCACCCCCTCCACGTGTGGTCATCTCTTGGATGGGACTAGCTCTGGATGTTGTTGGTTTTGGTTCCTACTGCCTTCCAAGGCAATAGGGGCTGATAATTCAGTGGGACAAAACGTCCACCCTCCAAGCATGGCTCCACTTTGCAAAGTGGCAGAAGCCGGGCACAACAGGCCACACAGTGTATGATTTCATTTACATGGCATGGCCAGAAAAGGCAAATCAACAGAGACAGGAAGTAGATTAGCGGTTGCCTGGCACAGAGATCTTATTGGGGTGATGGGAACGCTCTTAAACCGCATTATGGTGATAGCTGCACAATTCAGTAAACTTAACAATCATTAACTGTACGTTTAAAATGTAAAAAGTTAAGTGTAATTAGAATGCACGTTAAAGTGTAAAAGTTGAAGAAAAGAAGGATCTTGTCCCAATCACCTTCGAGAAACATACCGGTATTACATATGGCAAATTTGCCTGTGCTTGTTAAGTTGGATTGTTTTCTTTTTGTATTCTTACTTAATTCACCTTATCTTTCTTCTCCAGAATTGGTATTTTGTTTGCTTCTCTTTGTGTTTGAAGTTTTGTTGGTCTTAATCTTTTAGACAAATGCTATTTTCCTGGTCCAATTTTCCTTCCCGTTGAATTTTCCTTTTTTACTTAGCAAATAAGTTTGGCTGTTTTCCTATTATTTCCTTTCGCCCAATAATATTTCCCGACTTTCTTGTCTTGCATAGGTCTTCTTTATTAAGAATCTTCCCCACCTATTGTAAGCCTGATGTGTTAGGAGGACACAAGAGATGTTTCCAGGAGTCTATGCTCCCCTAACAGTTCTCTGAAAAACCCCTGCTCTCTCTCTCTACTCAGGAGGACAGCGTGTCCAATCGGTATTTGGTTTCTGATCTGCCTCAACATAAAGAACAATGTCTTGTTTGTTTATGCGCTTAAGAAATACTAATTTAGCTTCTCAGAGCCAGTAGAAATGTCAGGGAAAGGACTCTCATGTTCAAAGTCATATTATTGGTCCTAAGACACTCAGGTCATTTGAGTTGGTTCTCATTCCTACAAGAGGAAGGAAAACACACCAACTGTCTTTAGACCCAAAGGACAGTCAGATGGGAGCCCCCAACACAAGTATACCAGGAAGTGCAAATCAATCAATTTCTCTAGCTTCTAGAAACCAGATGTTTATCATTCTTTGTACCATTCTTGGTATTTCATGCAGCATTTTTATTTGTTTTCAACTAGGCTAATAAAGTTATCTTGGGAACAGTGGTCACTCATTAAAGAATATATATATATATATATATATATATATATATATATATATATATATATTTGATTGGCTGATACATCTGGAGAGAGATGGCAGGTGGTCAAATTCCTATTTACTTTTACTTAAACATTTCTTTCTTTTCTTTTCCCTTACTTTTCTCTCCCTCCCTCCCTTCCTCCTTCCTTCCTTCCTCCCTCCTGCTCTTCCTTCTTTGTTTCTCTCTCCCTCCTCTCTTTTTTCCCTCCCTCCCTTCCTCCTTCCTTCCTTCTTTTCTTTCTTTCTTTCTTTCTTTCTTTCTTTCTTTCTTTCTTTCTTCTCTCCCTTTCTTTCTCCGTTCATTTCTCTCTCCTCTCTGTTTCTTTCTTTCTTTCTTTCTTTCTTTCTTTCTTTCTTTCTTTCCCTCCTTTCTTTCCTTCCTTCCTTCCTTCCTTCCTTCCTTCCTTCCTTCCTTCCTTCTTAGTTTTACATGAGTAATCCTGTCTCCCGCACTTTCCAGCAGATACAGTTCACATTTGGAGAGGCCACAGCATTTTTAATGCTAATGTTTGGCATGTTTTCAATTTTGGGCAGTTTCTTCCAAGTTCTAAGGAAAAAGCTATAAAGATCTCAAAGGGATAAGAACGAATGTCCCTCCCACATCCTGCTCATTCCAACCAATAACCTTTTCTCAGATTATTCTTCTGGCCAGGAATCCCCTCCCATCCTCTGAGACTTCACTAAATCCTCCACGGGACCCTCTCTGATTAAGCTAGACCATCTGATCACTCCCTTTCCTGGACTCCAGGATAGGCTTGACATGTCCTGCCTTTATTTTCCTACTCAGATGTGTACAACCAGAAGGCTTTTAGAGCCCCAGGAAGCTCAGTAGAGAACAAGGACTCAACCAGTATTGAGTGTCCTTGTGTGTCCCAGCTGGGGTTTGAGCAGCCTTTCAGAAGAAGATAGTGGGTTTTTTTAAGTCAGTCTTACAAAGAAGCGGGCCTTGTTTATAGGCATCGTGTATGAAGTCAAATGGGAAGAACTTGGAGATGGCATCAGTGACCATGTTATAAACCCTCTTTAATTATTGAGTAATTCACATGAATGCTCTGGGAGATAGATTGTCCTTCCATGGCTGAAACAGGAACAAAGCGCTAGGAACGAAACAAAAGAATGATTCCTTGTGGAGGACCCGTGTCTGTCCAACAGGTACTCCCCTACTTGTTCCCTGCCAACAAAAGCAAGGCACAGATCCCTTGATTTCAGAGCGGTCATGTGACTCATTTCTGGCCAATTGGATAAGGTAAAATCAGCGAAGGGCTCTGGGAAAATATTTTGCTTCTTCCAAAAATGTGAAAATAGTGTGAAGCAGTCTCTCTCTCTCTCACTCTCTCTCTCTCTCATTTTTCTTTCTCACTTTTCCTCTCCCCTGGCTGGCATTATTTCTGATTTTTAAACACAGTCAGTATGTGAAATGTCTAGAGCTATGGCAGCCACTGTGGCACCATGAGGCCATAGGCTGAAGGACAAAAAGCCAATGTGCTAAAAGATGGCGAAGTGACATAATAGAAGTTGAAGGCTCTTCATGAAGCCATTGATCAGCTAAACCAGCACAGCAAACACCTATATCCTGACGTTTTTGTTAATGAAAGAAAAATAAACTCTTCTATCCTTTGCTGGTCATTTTTCTGTCATTTAAAAATAGCAAACGTTTAGCTTTTTCCTATGTGTCAGGCACTGTTGCAAGCACGGTGTATATATTAACCCGTTTACTCCTCAGCATAAACCTATAAGACAGGCACTGTTATTATTCCCTTTTTAAAGATGAGGAATGTGAGGCACGGGATTAGATAAGCTGCCAAAATCTGTAAATAGAAGAGCTGGGACTCAAACCCAAGGAGCCCGGATTGCAACTTAAAGCATTCTTAGTGGACAGACCAACTGTACACAATCGTCTGCAACTGATGCTCAGGTAGTGCAACCTGTCACAGGATTATGGATTGTTTTTGAGCTGCAGGCGATCCTTTGAGATGACCTTGAAAATAACCTGAGTTAGATAGAACCTGGAATGGTGGTCGATGTATCGCGGCAGCCTGTGAGTAAGCCATTTTTCTCCGTCCCTCCAGCAACCATAGAAATGCGCTGGCTTCCTCAAAAGCAGTCCCGAGCAGTCCCAATGTTGGATTTTTTCCCATAATCGTTGTGTTTCATTTGGTTACTTATATCATAATAAAGTTCTCTTACTCTGGACTCGTGATTTTACTTTTTATCTTCTAACTGATCCTTACCCTGTACTTCTCAGCTGCTGGCATGGCAATGTATATTTTTTCATTTACATTGCTCATTTGCTTTTGACTACTTTGAAGTACTAATTTTTCATGCTTCAATCCACTCAAAATTTATTTCTTGAGACGCTTCTGTGAACAGTGGTCCTATCAGACTGATAAGCGACCTTCTCAACTGGTAATCACTCAGCACTCCCTCTCAGTTTGGTTGTAACCCTTGCTGTATTGTCTCACATTGTAGAGGGGTGAGTGAGAGTCTATGGGAAGACTCACTTTCTCTCCAAATGAATTTCCTGTCAGGTTACCTCATCTCTTGGACTTGCCCTTCCAGCCACCTTTGCCCGATGAAACTCTTTACTGCTGAATTTTCTCAAATTTTCCACCCAAGCCTCCTCCTCCCCTACCCACCTGAACCAAAGAGAAGGGGAAGTTATAGACTGAAAAGACCTCAATTCCCAAACTTCAGAACTCAAGGCCTAGTATTTGTCTTGTTTCTGCCTTCAGATTATGACACCTCAGAAACCAATGCTGACTACCGGACGACCTCCATTTTACCTGTGGAATTGTCCTTTTAAGATTTATTTTATGGTCTAAATCGACTTGGCTTCCATAACAATACCCCAATGAATCTGATCTCACTGGTTAAATGGAACATCTTTCTTTAAAAAGCAATTTTCAAGAAGTAGTTTAAAACATCTGATATTGTTACTTTATAAAGCGCCTCTTCTCCAACAACAGAGCAAATAACAAGTACATCTCCTCAGTCTGCACCTTCCTTTATGGTACTTTGAGAATCCCTCAACTTGCTCTTTCTGTCAATTAATCTCTTGCTTAAATTTCTCTTGAATAAAAATTTTGCTGACCTTGTTCCATTAACCTCGCCTTCATAATACCATTCACCATCTCTGTTACTTTCCTCTGGATACATTTAATTTCTTGGAAGGAATTTTCATGACAGAAATGGGGCAGAAGAGAAAGACTGGCCAAGTTTAGAGATTTAGTGAGATTCAGGAGATGGTGATGGTGCTCAGTACTTGAAGGTCACTCATTTGAAACATGCATTCATATCTCAAGATATAAAACTCTAAAAGAAAATCTTTAAATTCTGCTCGTAAACATGGATTCAGTCGCTTGTGCTGAATTAACTGATGGGGAGAAAGTCTCTAAAATAAGGAATAAGGACTTGATTGGAAGTTGCATTTCATTCTGGTAATAGTTTCTGTATGATCCGTCAATATTTTTTTTTAATTCAGACAAGGTTCATAATCTTTTTTTTTAATGTCCACCATAATCTTTTTTAATGTCTGCATAAAGTAGATAAATTTCCTGGGATATTTATGACAAAAGCTCTTCTTGTTTGAAGGTTTCTAGAGGAGAGACTTAAAGACAAGGTGTCTTTCTTGTATCAGTTTTTCATCTATTCTGAAATTGGTTTCATTACATCTGAGGAACTGTTCTCCACACTGCTAGCTTGCTGAGTTCAGGAATGTTTGTACCAGCAGCCAATTGTTCACCTTGAACTTTATCTTTCAGCTTGTCAAACAAACAACAACCAAAAACCTAACTAACAGTATTTAAGCACCACTGCAAATCTCCAAGGAAGCATAGATTGGAGGAGTCTGTCAATGCAACTAGAACCTCAAGTCTCCCCCCTCCCGACTCAAGACCCCTTAAGAAGGAGTGTGGGACTCTCCACGGTGACCCATGAGAGCCTCTTCCCACATTTCAGAAGAGCAGGGCTTCTGGACATCCCACCTCAATGGCTGTGGAAGGCCAATATCACCTGGGACTCTGGTTCCCAGCAGATAACACTGAGAAATTGTTTCAGTGTGTGTGTTGAGGGGGGCGAGGAGGGGGGACAAGAGTGCTTATCCATTACAGGGCAGAGCTCCAACAGATTTATTCTTTTTGACCCAGATGCAACTGAAGAATACTGTGAATCGTCTTGCTGTGACTCTAGGGCAACAAAGGTTCCTGGAATTGTTACTGCCAGCACTGTTTAGTTTCCACTCCTCTCCCAAAGGTGTCCTTGCATTGTAGCTTTCGAGCAATGAGTGAATGCCTCTAGTCAAAGCAAAATGCATAGTGCCAGGTGAATCCCACCCTGAGGGGAGGTTTTAGTGACATGCCACAGGACTGTGTTCTCGCTGTGCCCTGTTCAGCAGTCTCCTCTAGGACCTGCATGAACACACTATGTGTAGCACTGTGAAATGTACTGACCGCACACAGCTGAGGGAAAGAGTGGATCCACTGGATGTCAATGACAGCATTTAAAATCATTTTAACCAAATAGATTAAGGATGCCAAAAATCAATAACGTGAAATTTAGCAAGAAGGAAAGCTCTGGATGTAGGTTCAAAGCATCAATTTATAAGAAAAGAATGAGGAATAAATACATGGCTTGAATGTGGGAGGTAATATGCCAGCAGTTAAAGCCCTGGTGGGCCAGTCCCATGTAGTCCAGACATTGCCTAGAAGAGAGGCTTCACGACAAGACATCTTGAAATGAAGTCATATGAAGGACAGCTGAGAAAACTAGAAATGTTTATCTGGGAGAAAAGAAGATAAGAGTCATGCATTTTGGGGGCACTTATGTTTTGTTCTTCTTCTCCTTTAAAAAGCATTTTTTATTTTTATCTCAGCTATACGCACTTGCTTAAAGAGTGAAATCGTTCTGCAAATTTGAGAAACTCGACGCCTTTCCCCATTTCCGGCCCCAGGGGTCTCCACATTCCCTCCTTTTTAGATGATTATTTTGGTGTCTATTCGAGGTCTCTAAATAACATGCCTACCTTGCTTCTTGGTTTCTCGGGCTGGGGTGTTATCTCTTGACTCTCTACTTTCATTTGCTTGGACGTCTGAGTACTTAGCATTCTTTACCCAACATCTCAGTCTCCTCTCAAGACCTTCAGCTTTCGTTTCATTGGCTTCATTTTCTGAGTCACTCCGGCTGCCCGAAGCCTGGTCCACAGCTGTCATCTTGGGCCCTCTTTTTACTGTCCTCCTGGGGGGTGGGCGATGGCATTGAATCTTCTTCTTCCTATCTCCTGTTTGCTGTATCCTGTTGCTTCCACTTTTCAGTTTTCTCCCTCATTTTATAGAGAAAATCCTGGGGCGCCTGGGTGGCTCAGTCAGTTGAGCGACTGACTTCGGCTCAGGTCATGATCTCACGGTTTGTGAGTTCGAGCCCTGCATTGGGCTCTGTGCTGACAGCTCAGAGCCTGGAGCCTGCTTCTGATTCTGTGTCTCCCTCGCTCTCTGCCCCTCCCCCACCCATGCTCTGTCTCTGTCTCAGAAATAAACACTAAAAAAAAATTAAAAAAAAAAAAGAAAATCCTTCCATATTATTCTGAGAAGCATACGTATATGGGAAGTACATTCTGAAACTTTGCATCTTTGAAAATGACTTTGTTCTACTCCTACATTGCAGTAATAGTTTGTCTCCGTATAGACTTCAACACTGGAGACAATGTTCTAACAGATTTTGTTTTTAAGATTGTATTTTTAAGTAATCTCCACATCCAACATGCGGCTGGAACTTACAATCCTGAGATCAAGAGTCCCTTGCTCTACTGACTGGCCCAGCCAGGTGTCCCTCCTTTAGACTTTTGAATGGATTTTCCATTACCTTCTGGCTTTCAGTACTGCTGTGGTAAAGTCCAAATCCACCGTAAGTACTAATCCTATGCATAACGAACTGACTTTTTCCTCCTCTGGACACCACTAGAATCTTCTCTTTGCTCTTAATGGTTTGGGAAGTGTTTTCAAACTATTTGTTTGATTATTTCCTCTACTTTCTTTTCTCTTTTTTTTTCTGGGCCCAATATTTGGATATTATACTTCTGGATTGGTCTTATGGTTTTATTATCTTTCCTCTTTTGTTTCACATTTTTTGTCTTTTTGTCCCATGTTTTGGGAGAATATTATCTTCTAACCACTCTATCGAGGTAAAAAATATTGATCACAGTTTTAAATTCCAAGAACTTTTTATTCCTTCAGTTTTCCTCTATAATGATTCCTTCTTATTTCATGAATTTCATCTTGTTTCTCCAAAGATAATAATGACATCTGATTGCTATTTCCTGCCTAAAAGGAGAAAATATGGCATCAGTGATCTAGGGGGAAGTGTTGCCAATTCGGGGGCCCGTGGGGGAGTGGGTTCCGCCTTGCGAAATGGTTTTTTGGCTCTCTGCTTTTCCCACAGCTGACCTAAGGATTTAGTTTTGGGGGGTTTCCTAAGTAACTTACCATGTGTTTTTCTGTTTTCCAAATTCCACGTTTTGCTGCTACTGTTTCTATTCATCCGATCCTTCATTCTATGCCTTCAGAGGGGAAAAAAAAAAAAAAATCCTCTCCCTGTTGTTCAGATGAGTTTCGTTTAGGTGGGAATAAAAGTAGAGGCATGTGTTCAAATTATCCTGTTTCCTGGAAGTACGGAGAGTCCATTGGGAGTCATGTAGGGCTTGCTTTTGGATATTTAGAAATAATCCATGGGGTGCCCGGGTGTCTCAGTCAGTTAAGCGTCTGACTTCGGCTCAGGTCATAATCTTACAGTTCATGAGCAAAAATGAACATTAAAAAATTTTTTTAAAAGAAATAATCCACATTTTCAGGGGCTGCCTTGAGACAGAAGCTCCCTGTTCCCAGAAGGGCCAAGCCGATGTGGAATGCCTACTTCTCAGGGATGTGGCAGAGAGGTTTCTAGTTCCACTGGCGTGGTCACAAATTAGGTAAGATGTCTCTCTGAGACCTCACTCAGAATCCTTCAAATCTGTCATTTAAACCTCTGATTGCATTACAGTTATTCCAGGCTTGGAGTAATGTTCAAATGTCCAAATCTGAGCAAATGTGCTAGTGTTTTTGTCTCATTTTCCATACAGCTTACAGTATACTTTTGTGGAGGGATGGCCTTGGTGAAGAAAGGAGAGTTTGCTACTTCTGGTTCTGTTCTCCAAAGGTTACAGGTGATGAGACATATGTCTCTAGTCACCGTCAGGTTCTCCTCAGTATTTTCCCAAACATAAATCAATCATTTCAGTTGAATGATATACCTGACAGAGGCTGGTAGGGAAAGCTGAAGGTTAAGGAACATGAAGTTATAGTGTGAACCACTGCTAATTGAACAGCGTGTCAAGAAAATAAAGCACGACTGAAATTCTATTTGGTCAATGGGCAAATAAGAGGTCGTTAATCAAAATTCCCTTTATATTCAACTCTCGAGCAAAACAGTTGTCATGTGCAGCTGATGAGTACACATGCTCACGAGTGGTTACCCGAGCACACTCCTTCAACCATCGCTTCAACAATGAAGATGTTAATGTCTTATAGTTATTTTTAAGCATTTTCTAATGGATTAACTAATTTTAAACTAAAAATAAAATCCCTTGAATTAAAGATCTGATGAAGATCCAGCAACCAACCATCCATCCATCCATCCATCCACCCATCCATCACCCATCCAACCATTTAATATCTACTAAGGACTCAGAAATAAGAGCTCTATTCCTACCGTTTAGGAGTTCCCAGTGTAGTGAGACAGACAGATTGTGGACAGAACTTTCTGTCTCAGAACTATAATCCCAACCACTGAAGTATGTATGGTCGGCTTTGGGATGCATGGTATGGGGAGGAAAGGCTTCCTGAGGATAAGAGGCCTAGTGAAGGCCGAGGGAGTCAGCTACACAGACTCATGGGACCATGAGAAAAGAGGATACTTGTTAAAAGCCCACCTGCTTTAGAATATGGGGGCCGTTTCGGGGGGTGGGGTGGGGGTGAAAACACCAGGAAGAGATGAATCTGAACAAATAAGCAGGGCCCCAATCCTGACGTGTTTTGTGGGCCATACTGAAGAGCTCGGACTGTATCTGAAGGCTAAGGGAAGTCATTGAAGGCTTTTCTGCAGAATAGAGACATCACCAACTTGTCTCCTCTGCTTCCCCATGGTCTGAGTCACCGTCATCACTAGAACATAGTGAACTATGAACTAGAACATCACTTCAACGTAGAAGTCAGAGCATGTCTCCCACTGCTTAAAACCCCACAACAGCTCAATCCTGCTATGAGGCCCCATGTGACTTCCCTCCATTCCAACCTGATGCCTCCCAATCTCACTCTACACCCATTCAAACCACACCAGCACACTTGCTGTGCTACTTTAGGGCACTCCTCTGGGTGTCCTGTCTTCAAGGAACATTCTTCCTCGCCAATATCATTGCTGCTAACTCCCTCACCTCCTTTGAGCAAATACCAACCTTCCAATGAGGACTATCCTGGCGACCCTACTTTAACCCCTACCCACACACACACTCTACCCTATCGATACCCTGTGCCCTGCTCTGTTTTTACTCTTTCCACAGCACTCATCACCTTCAAAGATATCATATAATTTATTATGTTTACTGTTTTTCTTCTCCCACTAGATTCTGACTAAATAAAGACCTCTTTGTTGGGTTCATCGTTGTGTCCCAGGCAACTAGGATAAAAGACTGGCACATAGCAGATACTCAATAAATGCTCGTTGGATGTGCGGAAGAATAGATTTGATGTTTTACCAAAACAAAAAACAAACAAAAAACCAAAAAAAAAAACCCAAACCCCACAAACAAACAAACAAATACCCAAGAAAAATTCGGAAAATGATCTGCAGGGATTTGATATTGGAAGCTGGGGAGGAATTTGTTGCTGTGATGGTAATGATAGGTAGGAGGCGGGAAGTGACTGAGGGGAGAGAAAGGAGGGCACAGGTTAGAATTACTAAAGAGAGAGAATTGGTCACTAAGGTGACCAATTATTTGGATGTGGGGCTGAGTGGCTGGGATGTCTGGCCTGGAGAGGGCATCTGGAGATAGTGGCCCCATTCCTGGAGGCAGCGGGAAGAGAAAAGAGACGCTAACTTTTGGTGAGCCAAGTTTCAGACATGCCATCCTTCAGTTCCCTGTGGGGCAGGTGAGTGGATACATACTCTCTCTACATATTACGGTGTACTTACGGGTTTTACGTTTTCTCTCCTCTGTGCTCAGCCCCAATGCAAACACATACAATTTACCCTCAATTTTTAACAAAATCAAAATAACCGATTGTAATAACTTACTGCTCACCCTGTAGCCAGTGGCCCTCCCCATGGGCTTACCTGAGGCTTTAAAGACAACCTCGGTATAAGGCACAATCAAGTATCTTTCCCATTTCCCCAGTGTCCATTTTCACCCTGACATCCAGAGACTAAGTCTCGATTTCCCTACACCCTCAGACGCCCTCTAACTTTCCTGGAAATGATCATGCCCTTAACTAGTTTCTTTGAGACAGGAGCAAAGTCACTGTAATCCAATCCTCAGGGAAACCATTAGATTGGGGGTTTTTTGTTTGTTTGTTGTTGTTGTTGTTGTTTTTAATGGCTGGCAAGGCTCTGGCTTCCCTCCAGTTCCTCAAAGCAGTAACCTCGTCTCACGATAAAACTGTATCCACTTGCTAGAAACTCAACAACTTTGTTCTTCCCTTTCTTCATAGCTCCCAGATGGCCACCAGCTGCTCTGGGCTATTTCTTGCATTCGAATCCCTTTATCCGTCCTCCTGGTTTTCTTTGTGATCTTCGTGTCTTGCCCCTCCTCCTTCGAACAGCCACCATACTCTTATAACCCTCTTTGGAAGCACCAAGAGAATTTGAGGGCTTTTTGGAACATTACCTCTTTTTTTTTCTTTTGTATTGTAAGAAAAACCAGCCGCGGCGGGGCAGGGAACTGTCTCCTAAAGGAGATCAACAACCTCCTGCATGAAAGGAGTCAGAGCAGACTTTATGTTCCTGACAAGGCTATAGGGAGACACATGAACCCGGCATATCCCAGAAACCACACCTCGGTCTTCCAGCTGTGCTCGGTCGGCACCCTTCATGGGCATGACGAGATGTCTGTTCCCCTCCCTGGCTTTCTCACCATCCGGCCAGGGCGATGGAGAAACGTACCACGTGATCTCGTTTGATCGCTGTTCTGTTCCAACCCCCCCCCCCCACCCACCGCGACCAGAGACTACTGCACCATATTCCCAGTTGTTTGCAATATAGACCTTTGATTTACACGGCTCTAGCTAGAAGACCGTCTGAAATAACAAACTGAAGAAGTGAAGCTAAGGTGTCTGTGTGTCTGTCTGCTGGGGTGGCGTGGCCTGTGCCGGGAGAGGGTGGACCTCTGTGCATGCCTGGCCTGTGTCCAGCTCCGTGCAGGCACAAGGACCTGTGCAGGGCGACTGTGCGTGTGTGTGTCCGTACAAGATCTGCGTGTGTGCACAGGATCCTTGTGTGTGACTGCACAGGGGATCGATGTGGGGTAACGACTGTGTGCCGTCCCTCTGGATCTGCAGATGGTGTTTGGGGGTGACCGGGCTGTGCCTGTGCGGGTGTCAGAGGGTAACGCGTGCTGTTTTGCAGGGCGATCTGCGAGTGTCTGTGCCGGGAGATTGGGGGGTGAAATTAGATGCATTTGGGCGAGTGTCGTCAAAGGAAACGTGTGGAAGATAGATGGAGGGGTGTCTGCAAAAGTTTGGAGGGTATGTTTTGGATGTTCGTGGAGGACGTTGGGGGTGTTAGTAAAAGCGTCGATGTGGTGGCAGTGGGGTGGGGGGGGGGTTGTGGGGCGTGACCGCAGAGCATCTATGCGGCGTCTATGGGGGTGACTGTGGGTATGGAGGGTATTCCACTCGGGAGCATGTAGGGGCCTTTGTGGGTGAGCTTGCAAAGAGTCTACACCTGCTTTCGGGGATATTTGTGGGGGGGTTGCGGGCAAGTTTCTGGGGGGGGGGGGTGGCTGGCTGTGGGGGTGCCCGCAGACCTGTGCGCCTTTCTCCGTGAGTAGGTGTGTCTGTGGAGATGCAGTACACGAAGGAAAACGGCCTCAAAAACTTCCCACAGAAGCACAAACCATTGCCTGGCCTTAGTGCCTCGTGGTCCCCAGAGTGTGACTGTGACAGGCCCAGGTTCCCGCAGCAGGCTGCTCTGTCCTTGGGGTCCCCCGGTCACCAGCGGTGATTTGCTCACGACTCTGCTGCACGCTGCCGGTCACCGAGGCCGCAAGCCGACTCGGGGGCCACCTCCCCTGCAGGGAGCAGGTGCGAGTTCCTGCTCTGTCCCGTGGGGTGGACACAGCCGTGCGGTCCTCACGCCGTTCCCCGGGGCACCCACCAACGCACCTGGGGCTGCCTCCGCCGGGGCAAGCACAACCTGTCATCTGGGGTACCGCCCGGAGAGACAGAAGAAGGGACACGTCCGGCACCCGTCCCTCCAGCCAGCTCCCAAACATGTCAAGGAGCACGGGCCGCTGGATTTCAATCCGCTTTTCTCCAAAAGGGAATCACGGGTTCCGCCTAAAATGAGATGTCCTACAGAGATGGTGCTTTTCGCTTTATCCAGCCAGCTGCCAATTTAACCGGTGCCACAACCGTTCGGAGGAATCCCGCGTCTCCTCGTCAAGAGGCCGCGGTTGGCAAAGGGGTATTTAGGTTTCGCGTGTGTAGGGTTGGTGTTCGGCCTCAGCAATCAAGTCCTTTCGGCATCTGCACGATGCGGCTTGTATCCGCTCCCCGGTTGACAGATGGGGAAAGCAGAGCGGAAGGCGGCCACACTCCTGCTTGAGCTCCTGAAGGGCCCGGATCCAGAGACGCCCCGTTAGCCTGGGACTCACTGGGCCCTCCTTCAGGGAGCCTGCCAAGGCGCTCCTGGGGTCACTCCAGCTATGGTGGCCAACGTTCTGGGAGGGAACCCAGAGGGCCCAAGCAAGAGCAAACGCCCGCAAGGAGGCAGGTGGACGGACGTATTTACCTAGAGGTCCTGAGCAGGACTCCTGGGCTTATCACGAGGGGCGTTAAATGCTCTTTAAGTAAAGCTGTCAGGTGCCACACGGGGTGGTTCTGGCCGGCTCTATCTTTTGTCTGAAGAAAGGTACTTCCCTAACTTCAAAGCCAAAAGCTGGTGGTGTTCATTCCTGATGTGCCCTTCCTAGTCACTTTATTTTTTTAATGTTTATGTATGTATTTATTTATGTTGAGAGAGAGAGAGAGAGAGAGAGCAGCAGAGAGAGAGGGAGAGAGAAAGAATCCCAGACAGGCTCCGCACTGTCAGCAAAGAGTCCAATGCGGGGCTGGAACTCCCAAAACTGTGAGATCGTGACCTGAGCCAAAATCAAGAGTCAGACCCTGGACCGACTGAGCCACCCTGGTGCCCCCCCGCCCTCCCGTTCACTTTAGATAAAACTTCTCCGGTTTCCAAGAAGCACCACAGGTGGCCAGCTGACACACGAGGGCTTTGTCTGCCCCTTGGCAGGTGCTGAGACACCACCTGAGCCCCGTCCCCAGGACACCCTCCTGTGTTGCCTCTCGGTCAGATGAGCCTGGTGAATGATCTTCCTTGTCCTCCTTCTGGATACACATGAATCACCTCATTCAGGTCTCAAAGCCCCTCTGGGAGGGAAGTGGGGCGGGGGGGTAGGTATTGCCATCTTCAGGTTACGAGTGAGGACATGGGAGCCGAGGTAAGCATCTGGTGACAGCCACACTGCAGGGAGCACACGGGCAGAGCTGCGGGCCGGCATCACCATGACCTCAGTCTCCTTCCCCAGCTACCGCCTCTAGGTGACAGGTGCTGTCCTCCCTAACAGCATCCATTCTACTGAAAGATGAGGCATCGCTGTAAAGCCTCCCCACCAGGGGGTGAGTGAGAAAGCCCCAGGGGCGGTGCAGACCATGAATATTACAGGAGGGCTGTGTGTGGCGATCAGGCAGACTGTGGAAGACACAGGGTTGGACCCAAACACTGAAGGTGGGAGAGGAATTTGACAAGCCAGGACAGAGTGGAGGGCACATTCCAAATGTGCAGTTTGTAAGCCAAGATGCAGAAGAAGGCAGGGTTCTGAAGACAGCCCACCCTAGTGCCTGTGGGGACACGGATTCAGCAGGCCGGGCAGAGAGGAATGGAAAGAAGGGGCAGATGGGAGAGGGGAGAGGAAGAGGGAATTCCCCGGGAGGGACGGGGATGCCATGCCACCAGATCATATGTCACGGATCGTATGTCACGGGAGACCTAGGATGTGTTGGGTTTGGGTGCTTTTTTTTTCAATATCGGTGGTAAAGACTGGCTCGTCGTTCGCTGTAGGCACTTCCCTCCTGATGACTTGTTCACCTGTCCCAGCTGCCGCTGCAATTAAGCTGGCTATGTGACCGACTACTGACTTCTGGAATACGGGCAGAAATGACCCATAGCACTTCCAGGCGCGGTCCCCAAATCCTCCTGCCTGACCGTCCACCCAACTACCTTCCTTAATTTGCCGCTTGGACGCAGAGGTCTGGACATTGTATGTTTCGTTGACATGTTCAGACTGACTTTGTCTGTGATGAGTTTTGGTTTCCCTGCTCTCTGCCCCGAACCAGGCAGAACGGCAGGATATGCCCTCAGAAAACATTTCTCGAGTGAAGGAACAAACGTCCCAACTTTGGAGGTCCATAGTGGTATTGTAGCCACTCCAGGGGAGGGTTGGAATGGGAAAATGAGTCTGTCAGGGGGCGGGAGAGGAGAAGAAAAAGCTAGTTCAACCCCTAAGCTGTCTTGAGAACATTATTATTTTACCCCATGGCAATCGTTACGTAAAGAGGCTACGTCCTTGCTTAAAAATGTATTACTCCCTTCTTTTGAAATTAGATTTAAAACGTCAATATTTACCTTCATCGTTCACCTACGGAAGCCAAAGACAGAATGTTCACACATCCCTGCAACACGGTTTTAAACAGAAAAGAAAAATAAATCCCCTTCAGAACAGCCAACACATTCCATGTATTTCCCAGCCTCTAATAGCTTGTGCACTCTTGGCAGAAACAACAAGCAATGTTTTTTGCAGTTAAAAGGGAGCAGATAGTTTTCCAGGCCTTTCTGTTTCTCGCAGAGCAGATGGGCCTTTCTGTTTAGCAGGTGGAGCTGCCACCACCTTGAAATGGGACATGAGCTCGGTCAGACCGCACTGTCCACATGCCCGGACCTAGGTCACAGGGGGAGCTCCCTGTGGTGTGTGACTGCAAGCAGGGGACCCCGATCACTCCAGGACGTGTCTCACAGTGACCCGTACTTGGAACTGCAGTTGATACAGCGGAAATCACCGGCACAATAGCAGGCGGGGACAGTAGCAAAAGGTGCCCTCTGGGGTGTGCGCTAAATGCTGCTAGTTTGTCGATGGGAGCTTGCTACGGTATTTTCCAGGACAGTGGGACTCAGGAAATCTCCGATAAGTAGCCAGTGCCGCACTACCTGCTTCGCACGCGTTCTCTCATTCCATCCTCACGATAATCCCGCAGGGTAGGCACTTTGATTATTTCATTATCTAGACTGAGGCAGAAAGAGGTCGAATGGCATACTTAGGGGACCGGAGGTCCTAGGTAGCATAGGCACTGGACTCGCTACATTTTGTGCGGTCTCCGAGCTCAGGAGACTCAGCAGTGGAACCAGCTACGGTCTTCATCGGGTTCGCAGTATGTGGAGTGCGCGGTAGGTAATGTCATTTTTTGCTCAGCCCGGCTCCAGATCTCTAGAATTAATCTCTGGTCAACCACTGTGCTGTTCTTTTAGCCTTTCTGTGACATCCACCCAAAATTCTGTGACGTGTGTCTTATGTAATATTTTCCCAGTGCAAAATCTATTAATGAGAATTACATCCGCGTCCTTGGGTTCTGTCACTTTCCATGCAATTACAGTACCGTTTAGAACCTCATCTTATTTCAAGAAGCCACCGTATGCTGTTCCCCTCTCTCCACATGTCGCCAGTTAATATGTCATTTTCTGTCTCCGCACCCCCCCCTTAGAGCCCTGCAATCTGTCTCCCTGTTCCTCCGCTCACAGTTTTCTCACCACTGTTTCCGTTTCTAATAAATTAAATGGAATTTTCCCCGTCTCTCATCTTCCTCGATCTCCCTGGATGTTCAGCTGCTAATCAGCTCTTTCCTCTTGGACATTCCCCCTCCCTCGCCTCCTGCGGGTACCTTGTCCCTCTCAGCAGCTTCTCTGCACCTGCTGGGACCCCAAGCTCGCACCTTCACAACTACACTGTGCTGAATACTCCTGTGTTTGTTTCTTTTTGTCCCCGCAAAGATCATTTATTATACTGTTTCGTTGGTCTTCCAATGGGCCTAGCTGAGGGCTGAGCAGATGATATTTAATTTAATTAACACTCCCTTATTCTGGCTTCTGGCTTCCAGACTTAATGATACCGTGACCCCAATTAAGTTAAGCAGTTGATGAAGCCAGTGGTCATATCAGGATTATTTGCCTGATAAATAACAGATCATAATCAGTACCAGGCCAAAGTGACCAGTGACATCCTACAATAAACTGCTTCACCTAAAAAAAGGTGAAAAAAGGGGTATTTTTTTTTTTTTCCATTTCCTTTAGGAAAAAGAAAAAGGAAACCAAGGTAAAAACCCTGAGAGCTCATGGCTGGTCTGCAATCATTTTGCTTCTGAGTCTTATCAAATCATCTCGGAGGCTTTGTTGACATTATCTGCTAACGACTGTAATCCATCTTTCCAAATGGAGAGAGGCAACCGGGCTGCCATACGGCACCCTCAGTCCAGAGATCTGAGGTCTGAGGTCAGCCCCCGACTGTCGCTTAGAGCACCCACTACCCGGCCAGCTGCCCGCACAGGGCCTCTGGACCCGTTTCTAAAGGGTAATATTTACAGTGTTGGAGAGCTGGGCGCTGCGGAGCTTAATGGGATTCTTAATAAAGGCAGCTTTCATTAAGAGAGGGAGCATAGACAAGGTGCCCTTGCTTTTGAGGAAAGGACGACCCAGCACAAGACGGATGCTCCTTCTCAGTTTGGAAATCATGTGGGTCAAGTGCCTTGTCATGCATTAACAGCCTTTTTAAGTTCCTGGCAGATTGAGAGGAACGGCTTAGATAAATGAAGGCAGAGGAATCACGCGATCTGTCTTGGTAGCATAAACGCTGAGACACAGCAGCTGCATTTAAACAGAGCAATTTGCTAAATGAGTGGTTGGCTACTTTCCAGATGGCCAATGTGACACAGGGCTTGGATGAATCCTTTATTCAATCATGCATCTGTCTAGACTGAAGCAGGAAAGGCCAGGTTATCGCCCCTGCACCAGCCGTCCGCAGCCGCAGCCCCGGCAGCTCAGAACCCCCACAGAAACCCCGCTCGGCCTGGCTGGGGAGGCAGCTTGGCCGGAGACCAGCTGGGGAGGACAGGGCAGCCCGGCGTGCCAAAGCCTCAGGAAAAGCCAGCTTCTCGGCTGAAGGATGGCCCGCTCGGAACCTCACCTCGCCCGCCTGCCTACCGGGGATACGCAGCCAGGTGACCCTAATAGGACGAAGCGACAAAGCCTAGGAAGCAGAAATATTGGTCGCGTTCTGTGTGCGTTTCCTTTATGTGCACTTGAAAGTCCTTTCACACGCGGTTCATCTGGATTCTTCTGGTTCAGTTGTAAAATTCCCAAGGCCGCCGAAAGAATGTTCTTAGCTTGGCCCCATGACCCCACTCTGCTTCCCTTTCTCTCTGCCTCTGACACTTAATTCAACCCTGACTCAAGCATTTCTTTAGAGATGATATCAGGGATATTGGCTGGGGAGGCCAAGGGGTAGACCAGATGACCACTCAGTCCTGGGGCCTCTGGGTCTATGACATGCGTTGACCGACTGATGTAAAGCAGGTAGGGTAAAATGGGGCCACTTGATGGGCAGTTTGCCCAACTTTAATAGGCAAGCATCGAACTTCATTGGGCTGTAATGGGGACCTACAGGAAGGCAGCTCCACTAACCTATTTCTCTCTGGTAAGTTATACCACAAGCCTATTTAATTTTTATTATTGCATTGAAAGTTTCCACAGTGAGGGTTTCATTTCCCTGTGTTCTTTAGCAAGCTATTCGAGTTTCCTGGCTAGAATGTTCTGACCAGTTAGTCAACAAGCCTCCCCACCCCGCCTCCCCTCCGCCCCAAGCCGCTGGGCCTCCACCCTCGACAGCAGCTTCCTCTTGCTTCTGACTCAGGAGGAAAAGTTTAACCTGGTGAATCACCAGCAGCGCTTTCTGTGACATTCTGAGGAAAACTACAGTTTGCCGAGGAAGCACTCCGAAACGCTCCACTTCCTGCTGTTTCTGAGCTACACGGGGTGGAAAAATTTGAGTCGTGCCCTGTGCCCATCCACCAAAGCTTTCTCACCAACATTTTTCTCTCTTGGAAGTTTCCGATCGTCAGGGCCGTGTTGACCCTGCAGTCGGCCTGAAATAAATGAGTCAAGTGAACAAGGCTGTCCTACGGGAGGGTCTAGCGTTATCCCTCTGCCCGTCTCACCCAGATGCTACTTCTTTTGTAACCATTTGAGCCCGGTTTCCTCATCTGTACCACAAAGTACAGCAAATGCTTTGTGGGACAATTTTTTTTTTCCATTCTCCAACCAACATCACTCTAGATGCGTAAGTGAGAAGCTAATCCATACACAAGGATGCACTTGGGCATGGTTGGCCTAGACTATACCAATGGAGGTCTTTATGGCAAGAGTCCAGGCTATGGAAAGGGAGTTATTTTAGTATCTCGAATATTCCAGTAGTAGGTATGCCAAAAGTTCAGAGCAATGAAGTCACTGAACTCAGAGATAATTACAAGGCTGTTCAAGTCCTTGCAATGAGGAAACAGCTCAGAAAGGGTATAAAAGTAGATTATTAATTTTAAGAAACAGGTTTCTTAATTTGCTGCATGCAAATAACATTGATGAATGTTATCAAATGATCCTTAAGCCATAAGCCTGGCCTAGATGCAACAATCGAAAGAAGTCCAAGGACAATCAAGAGAGACTTGGTAATATGACGTTAGCGAACCAAGCTCCCCTTGCCTTTGTCAGCAGATTGCAAAGGTGGCTTCCCTTATGCTGAGTGTGACTGGGTCCTCAACGCTAGGTCCTCAGTAGGTGACCTCCAGAGGATGGTTGGGTGAAACGGCAGGCCCGTGCTTCTGCTTTAAAATAACCGCCCTTCTCTCTCAGGTACAACTGATGGCTTTGCTGGATGACAGCACGAACTCTTTAATGCTACATTCACTGTAAGCCTTTTTTTGTAGCCTAAAGAAAATTTGATTTTTTTTTTTTAAATAAACATCAAACGAGGACTCAAACATTTTTTGAAAACGTCGTGGCTTTTTAACATTCAAATATAGCTCCACGAAGAGTCCTCCACGACTGACATTTTATCTTATTAAAGTGCTGTTAATTAAGACCCTGAGCCACCAGCAGCAACAGCGACGAAATCAACAGACTCCGGCAAACTCTTCCTGCCATAAAATGCAACTCTGATTTGCAGAGAAGCTCAAAGGACCGCAGCGAATTGGCTCATTCGCATCTAGTCCACTAGGGGGCAGTGAATGATCAAGTTTCCCGCGGGCGGGCTGCGCCGCGGGTTGGTTGCTATATATACACCTGAAGTGTGGCAGGCCTTTTACACAAAGTGAGCAGCGCCGCGGCAGTGACAGGTGTAGGGAAGCAGCCAGCTATTGCTACCAGCACAGTCTGTCAGAAGGATGAAGTGAAATGAATCATTTGCATTTTTGCCAATGAACCTGCATTCTAATGAACAGGCAGTGTCGCCCGGGTCGGCCCCGGCTTCGCCTTCCTGGCTTCTGCTGGACCGTCGCCACAGGCGCCGGGCTGGACCGCACCCAGGACTGCAGCAAGGAGACAGGCAGAGCCACGGAGCCCGATTTACCAGGCGCCTGGGGCTCGGGACCACAGGGGCACGACTGACCCCGCGACCGGGGGTGGGGGTGGGGGTGGGGTGCTTCCCTCTTGCAGTCCGTCCCGGTGTCCGCGTCCCTTTGAGGAATGTCAGGCCCGGGAGAGGCCATGCAGCATAAATCCAGGCACACCATTCACCTCCTAGTCCGTGTGAATGGCGCCCCCTACAGGTGAGCAGCGCGCAGATCATTCCCCGCTCCCGCCACGTGGGGGCCTGTGGGCTGGAGGTCTCCGCACCAGGGCCCGTCTGCTCTCTCACCCGCTCCTCGTTTTTGAAAAAACAAAAAACAAAAAACAGCATTAAAAGGCGTTAGGGGAAAGTCGAGAGTAAGGCAACTCCTGGGCACAATGAGAAATTGGGAGCTCTTGGATTTCGGTGTCCGCGATGGTCCCGTCTGCCTGCTTCCTCTCTCCGGCTTGCTCGGTTCCGTTCAGGACCTAAAG
Organism: Leopardus geoffroyi; assembly: GCF_018350155.1. Classification (NCBI taxonomy): domain Eukaryota; kingdom Metazoa; phylum Chordata; class Mammalia; order Carnivora; family Felidae; genus Leopardus; species Leopardus geoffroyi. Next base: position 10,181,387 of record NC_059326.1, on the reverse strand, counting down.
CCCTGGTGGCGGTCCCCTGGCCCTTGCTAACACTTCTTCAGAAAGATCCTGGGATACTGGACCCTTCGACCTAGCTGTGTTTACAGCACTCTGTCTCCTCTCCCACGGGAATCTGCGTTTAAGCCTTATCTCTGATTGTCAAACAAAACACACAGAAGGGCATCCTCCCTCCCGGCCCCTGATTAGCAAGAGCCCCCGGTGCCCAACGGGAGGCAAACCAGATGTGCCACTGTCCCCCTGCGCTCCGACGGCGATGCTTTCAGAGCGACTACTCCATTCCAGTGCTGTTTCTTCACACCATTACCTGGAACATCCCTTCTGTTTTACACGAGAGTCAGTAAAGCATAGCGGTTAAATGCACAGGCTTGGTTCACACTGCGTGGGTTCAAATCCCAGTCTGTCACCTCCCGGGAGCAGGTACGCTTGAAAGCTGCACCACCGCTTTGTGCCTCAGTTGCTCCATTCTCACGAACGGCAACCGTAGCGTGACCCTGCGGTCTGAACTGATCGAATCTGGTGCAAAGCCCTGAGGACAACCCCAGGCAAGTAAGTGAGCACTTCATATATGTTACCTCTTAGTATTTTATTTATTCGACATACGGCTGGGTCTCCTCGTCTGTTTTCCTCTTCACTTTGTCTCAGCTTCGAGACAGAGATGCTCCCACCCTCCTTTCCCCCACCCCTCGCTTCTCCCCGAGAGAAAGGCAGACGGTTTTTCTGGCCTCTGATTAAGTGTCTCCTGCCCTCCTTCCACCCTCCACACCTACCTGATCGTCGCCGTAGAGAACCGGGCACTTGTCAGAGTCCTCGTAACTGAAGCAGAGAATGTAAAGAGAAAACATCTTCAGACACCAAGAACAACAAGCTCGGGATGGGGGGGGGGGGGGGGGGGGGGGGGGGGAGGGTAGAATCTGACAAATGTCCATTATGTCATGCCCGTGTTCTATTTGTAGAACCGTCTTGGGAATAGGCACTTGGTGACTTTGCCTAGATCAGAAGTGATTTCAGATTCTCTTCATGTAATCGCCTGCTTCCACCATGCAGCTTCATAATTAAAATAAGAAACTTATTTATAAAGCCGGTGGCGGAGCTGAGCGAAGGCTGTGAGGAGGTGCTCCTCGCTGATGCTGACTCTAAACCATGTCGGCCAGCCTGGAAGGAGTGGCAGGGACCTCTCGGATGGGAGGGATCCCTCCTGTCAGGTGAGAGCTGGAGGGAGTGTGGGGGGACGACTGGCTCCCCAGTCCGAGTGCGTAAAGAGAGGCCGGACTCTTACGGGAACTGTGACAAGTCCCGCTTTGGGTAGATGGCTGGCTCCAAGGATTTGGGCGAGCGCTGGCAGGTGCCAGGACCAGCAGAGGGAAGTGACTGCCCCGGGGGAGGAAAGCTTGAGCACAGGGGGCTTACGGCAGGAGGAGCGGGCGCGCGGCAGGGAGGAGGGATGAAGAGGCCGAGTAGGAGGAGGTGGTGAGGACGGAGGGCGAGACCTTTCCCCGTGACCCCTGGAATCTTCAGTTTTGTCGGCAAACATCACAAAATGCGTGGTGCGGTTGGATTTCTTGTCCAAACCAGTGACGTGGCCGTGTGGCCGCAAGAGGTGGGCGCCCACCCGTATCTGGGAAACACCAACGTTCCCCACTGCAAGGCTTGTTTGACATGATGTGGTCACGTTAAATCTGGCGAACCGTTCATCAGTTTACATCGGGTTTATTTACTGTTCTTGTATTTCCAAAGGCAGGAAGGGACCTATTAGAGACCTTTCTCTCTGCGTCAGTACCAGAAATCTGCGCGTCTAGTAAACACCTTCATTGTTATCTGACAGATACTATGAAGCTGCCAATGGGTGTTGTTTCCCTCTTTTTTCTGGCTTCTGGGAAGTTTAAAAAGAAATGTATTATTCGGAGATATTGTGGAGGATATTTTCTTCACTGACTTGATCTTTCTATATGTGTTTTTTGTCTTAACCCCATTCACATACACGCATGTGTATTATCTTCTACTCATTGCTAGGAGCGTTCCCAAATCCTCTTTTAGATAATGTGGTTATTAATACACAACACCACCAATGAGGGCATTTTTGTCTCTCCTGGAAGTTTTTAGTAAAAGAAATGGTCTTCGAGCTTTGAAGTCAAATCCGTTTTTTCATCTCTTCTCGACTGCTATCTCTTGAGTCCTGCTTTTGCAAAAGACTTTTTTCACCCCAATTATTATTAAGATGTTCACTTACATTTTCCTCTACTACCCACCTCAAAAATATTTAGATCTTCATCTGGCATTTATTTTTATGTATATATACCGTGATACGAAGACTTAATTTTTTTCCCCTAAATATATAGCCAAGAGTTATTTGTTACATTGTTCTCCCACTAATTCGAAATGCTTGGTTTATCAAATACTACTTTCCATATAAACATAGGTCTATCATCAATCTATTTGTCTCTTTACAACAGTATCTTATCTCTTTCATTTACTGTAACTTAATAGCATCCTTTAATATCAGATGGCTCAAGTCCCTCCCCATCGTCCTTTTTCAACATTTCTTGGCCATTTTCCCATGTTTACTCTTCCAGATGAAATTCAGAATCAACCTCTTGAGCTCCAAAACAATCTCATAGAGATTTTGATTGGCATTCCATTGAATCTGACATTTAATTTGGAGAGAGGTGACATCTTCACAATATTGAATTTTCCCATCCAAGAACATAGTCACTTCCCATTTATTTGGGCTTTCTTTCACGTTTTTAGAAAGGTTATCTCTCGGGGCGCCTGGGTGGCGCAGTCGGTTGAGCGTCCGACTTCAACCAGGTCACGATCTCGTGGTCCATGAGTTCGAGCCCCGCGTCGGGCTCTGGGCTGATGGCTCAGAGCCTGGAGCCTGTTTCCGATTCTGTGTCTCCCTCTCTCTCTGCCCCTCCCCCGTTCATGCTCTGTCTCTCTCTGTCCCAAAAATAAATAAACATTGAAAAAAAAAAATTAAAAAAAAAAAAAAAAAGAAAGGTTATCTCTCTATCTTAACATTTCTTGTTAAGGTTATTTCTGCAAATATTCAATTATGTACCAATTTTCAACTCAGAGAAGAAGTGACAAAGATAGTAAGGAGTCAAGTTCTCCCTGGCCAAGGGATTCCTGTTATGCAGCCATATTCACCTGCAGAGACTTGACGTCCCTTTTCCTAGCAATCAGCCCACATACAACACTGAAAATACTAGAAACAGTTGGCGAGTTAAGTAAATTATAAAAAAAAAAAAGAAAGAAAGAAGGTCATACATATCCCTCAAGAAGATGAAGATCTGAGGCTCTCAAAAAGACCTGTTTGGACCAAAAGAAAATTTCTCTCTACCTCACAGAAGATTTAAAGGGTAGAATTTAGGGGCACCTGGGTGGCGCAGTCGGTTAAGCGTCCGACTTCAGCCAGGTCACGATCTCGCGGTCCGTGAGTTCGAGCCCCGCGTCAGGCTCTGGGCTGATGGCTCAGAGCCTGGAGCCTGTTTCCGATTCTGTGTCTCCCTCTCTCTCTGCCCCTCCCCCGTTCATGCTCTGTCTCTCTCTGTCCCAAAAATAAATAAACGTTGAAAAAAAAAATTTAAAAAAAAATAAATAAATAATAAAGGGTAGAATTTAGCCTCCTTCCGTATTGACATCCTCCCCAACACTGCTCTTTCCATAATTCTTGGGAGATAATATCAATCATAAATCATCCATCCAGTGTACTGGTTTCTCATTTCCTTACAACGGTTCTGTCTTCCACCATGCTGCAGCCACTCACCGGCACGGTCATACCCTTCCTTGATTTAGGCATTCGTAATAACTGCGACCCTCCAGAATCACAGCATCAGACATGCTACCTCCAGTCTTTTCAGCCTGTTCACACAGGCTAACTCCAGGACTTCCAGTCCGTTGATCCGAACACATTTTCACCGTCCGCTGTCCACTGACCCTGTCGTGCCTCGTTTTCCGTCATGTGTGGCTTAGATTCCATGGTCAGCCACAACCGCTTCCTCACGTGGGTGCCCTCAACTTTCTCTTTTATTGTTCTTTTTTGGCACAAGCACACCCCTGATTCAGTTTGACTTTCCACCCACCCCGTGCATGAAACTGTGGCTGGAGACAAACCACACAACTGTGCTGAGTGGGCTGGCTTCAGCTTCATGACCACAAACCACAAATAAGTTCTCAGAGCTTCCTGGCAGCCCTCCTTCATCTCCCACTCTCCAGGACCATTTCCCTACTTCCTCCTTTGTCTGAAAATCTCCAACACCTCCTCCCAATTCCCATTCTCAGATCACGATCTTGCTTTCTAAGTCACTGAGAAAACGGAACCCCTTACAAGAGGCCTCTACCGGATCCCACCACATACGCACACGTTCACCTGCACCCCGACCCACCCCCTCGGCCTTCTCTTGGGTCCCGCTGATGAATTCCAGCTCCTCCCTGAAGTCAGCCCATCACGTGTGCCCTGGACCCCATCCTTTCTTGCCCACCCAAGGCTGTCACTCAGCATTTCCCCTCTTTCTCTCCTGCTTTATCCATGTTCTGGATCATTCCCATCAACACACGGACATGTTCTTATTTCTCTCATTGGGGGAAATTATAAAAAAAAATTGTCTTGATCCCCTGGCACCTCCAACTATCACCCCAGGTTTTTCCTTCCCTTTACAGAAGAGTTCCTTGAGACAGGGGTTCATACTGCTGCCTCAGTTTCTCTTCCAGTTCCCATGTGAAGGCATTCCCATCAGGCTTTCATCCCACCTCACACAAAACTGCAGTGACCTCCGGTGGCAATTCGGGGTCCTCATGTTTCCAGCAGCTGCACTTGACAGTGGTCACCCCAGGTTTGAGTGCCCCAGACTCAGGCCCGGCCACCTGTGCCTGCGGCAAACACGCTTATCAGCGTCAGGGCTTTACCCCCATCTCTTCAGGCTGATGATCCCGACTCCGCCCAACGTGCCGGCCTGTGACCACCCTGAATTTCTGATGCCCTTATCTGATCTTTTTTTCTTCACAGCGCTTACCACTTGGGTGTGTCCTAGGTAATCAGATATTGGCTGTTTATTGTCTCAAAGCCAGGCTCCGCCAGGGCGAGGATTCTGGCCCGAACACCATTGGGCCCATAGTGAGCTACACCGATCTTTGTGGTTAATGCCCTCATATACTTCCAGGCATGTCCCACCACACAGCCGCCGGCCTGGCCTGGAAACTTCGTGGCTCATGGCTGTTCTCCCTTCCAGTCCTTCCTCCACTGGCGCCTGGTGGGCTCTGCCCTTCCAGCCCCTTCTGTGCTACACTTCATCTCTTCAGTCCTTATTCGCTAACGTACTACCCACTGATTTTGCATATTGCTGCCTCTTCCACTAGAATGGAAGTTCCTTGAGAACATAGCTTTCCCCTGTCTCTTTCACTCCCCTATCCCCAGCACCCGAACAGTGCCTGGCATACGTCTTTGGAAGTACTTACTTAGAAAGCATCCTTTATAAAGTTCTCTGTGGTCCGCTCATCGTCACGAGTATGGACTGGAGGACAGTCCGGCACTAGCCGGGTGCACTAGATCTGGCCTGCACAACACCCTGATTGCTCGGTGGCCCTCGTTCGCCTTTGGCTGCTTGGCCTCCAAGCCCCATGCCGTGACCAGCCTCGGCCAATACCACAGCCTGTCCTGGAGGCCACAGGACTTCTTTTCTCAGTCCCAGGTTTCCCATGACGTGTGGCCTCTCTGCTTTCTGAGCCTCAGCCAAACTCAGAGGCCACCTCGCCCACTCTGGGATTTGTCTTCCAGTTGAATGCACGATGATGTCAAACACAGTGTCTGTGATAGACTAGGTACTCCCCTGAACCCACTCATTCCTTCATTCTTCAAATATAAATATCTATGAAATATACGCCACATTCTCAGCCTTGTTCTAGGCCAGTGAGATATAACAGATAAAGTTCTTGCCATTAAGATGCTCGTATTCTGATAAGGAGACAGATAATAAATAAATACAGCCTATGGCAGGTAATGATAATTGCCATGAAGATAAATAAAGCAGGGTAAGGACAATAAGGGATTCTGGGTCTGGGGGTGGGGTGATGTGGAGAGTGCATTTGCACGTAGGGTGATCAGAGAGGCCTCTCCTAGTGGGTGACACTGGACTGAGCCACACAGATTTCGGGAGGGAAGGATGCCCCTGGAGGAGATAATGGAGAATGCAAAGGCCCTGAGGCACACACCCAAAGTTACGGACTGAGATTCACACTTGCTAGTTATCCCAAGGACATTAAAATAAAGGAAACATACTGTGGGTGCGTCCCTGGCTTCTCCTTCACAAATCTTTGCCCCTGAATATTGGCCTATTGTTCTTACAACAATAAGACCGTTGGAAAAAAAAAAAAAATGGAAAGAGTTGCCTGGAGATCTCTGGTCTGCTGTGGCTCACTCTGGAAGGAGCCCCGGGGCCTGCCTCGAGGAATCAAATCGCTGACTTCTCTAAGAGAGCTAGACTCCAGCGGTATTTCTGCCAAAAAAAAAAAAAAAAAAAAAAAAAAATCCCAGAAACACATCCATCCTGAGTATCAGAGCCCAGAAATTAATCATCTCACTCCGCAGCTCTGGCAAGAGACCAGATTTCCTGGAATTCAAGGCATCTGAAGCATTTCATTGTGGCAGTAACAGCAGCAGCCACGGGTGATAACAATCTAGAAGGATTGAGTTTTTCAAAGAGGCTATCTTTGGTTTCTTTTTAAGATGCAAAGAGGTCCAATTTAAGACTGATAATTTCCTTCCTGCTTCAGAAATTTCTCTGGCTAATCGGTGGGTGTATTTTAGTCTCCGTAAAAGAAACCTCTCCTTTGGGAGTTAGGGGTAGCCGAGAAGAGTGGTAGCCAACTGGCTTCAGCTGAAAGATTCACGAGAGCATTTTTGTCACATCTAATAACCTGCAGTTTTCAGACAGTGCTTAGGACGGGGCCCCAGAGCTGGGGAAACTCAGCATATGCCCCTGGAAAGAACAGGGGAGCCAGGAAATTAGAAGTACCCCGCAGCGTTTGGATTGGTTCCAGGTTTTGTTTCTTTGAACTTCCTAAATTGCCAAGTATTATGTATGATAAGTGAGTCCCTGTCTGACAAGTCTCGCTATTCTAAATCCTAATGATCTTACCAACTCCATACATTTTTCTGTCTGGAATACATAAAGCCTCGACGCAACTCCAGTTTTCCACTTTAAAATGGTGAGAATCATCAACTCCCAGTTAGGAAAGGTGTTCCGGGAGACTGGAACCGATGACAGCTGTCCACAAGGGGCCAAGCAGTGCCTTCCTTTAGGTGGCAGAGTATATGTCTAGGTATGATGTTAGTTTCTTCTCTAGACATCAGCCTTCCAGAAATGGAGTGATTAGATCCGCAGTGCTCCCACTTCATAACCCAGCTAAGGGGAGCAGGCGGGTCATTTTTATTTAGCACGTACTTGACCTGAAGCAAACGGAGTGTGTTAAGGCGTTGAAGGGTAGCTGGGATCCTGTCACTTCTGTGAGAAGTTGCACCCGGAGCATCGTGGAGACTGCTGTCATGGGATGAACCAAGTCTCGAGAGAGCCGTCTTGGATGAAAACCAGAAAGCAATAGTGATGTTCATCACGTTCATACCTCGAGGAAGCTGGAGCGAGTTCAGATCACATGGCAAGTGTCCGTGTCCCAAAAGGCCTTGACCATCGAGATTTGTTCAAGACCGAGCAGAGCAGAGCCCAATCAAATCCGCCCAGAGCTTGTGGGCCCACATGCAAAGAGGAGAGACTGCAGGCAGTGGGCCAATTAACTAGAACATGCGAGAAACTGTGAGGACTCACTTGGGGCAGTGACGGCGGAAATGAGAGGAGGGAAGGGACAAGAACCGGTCCGCGACTGGAAGTGGAAGGTGAGGAAGAGAAAAAGCAACCACAGGGAGCTCCGAGGTTCTCAATTTGAATGACGAAGGCTGAAATCAAGACAGGAAAACACTGCAGAATTTGAAGGCCGCGCGGTTGTAATGTTGACGCTTCAAGTTCGAAAGGCCCGTAGCTTATCCACAAGGAAATGAATGCGGCATTTAGAGGGCAGGTGTCGAGAAGTAGATTTTAAATCATGGCCGAACCCACTGGAGAAAAGACAATACTTAATGAGGGAATGTGGTATAAGGAGAAGGCCGAGGGTAGCCCTTGAGGGGCTCTCAGCATGGGCGGGGGGGCGGTGGTGAGGAGGAAGAGGGAGAGGGAGGAGCAGTGAGGGTAGGCGAACCGGAGACAGAGCACTATAGCAGAAGCCAAGGGAGGAGAAATGGCATACATCACAGAGCTGGATACAATGAAGACTCCAAAGAGGGAAAAGGTCTGCCCCTTAGGAGGTCATTGCATGGAGACCAGTGAGAAATAGTCACGGGAAGCCTGGCAGCGATGGTCTCATGGGCATGTAACGGAGGACCAGGGACAGGATGCTGTGAGTCCTTGAATATGCAGAGCGAGGGGGCACGTCTCCCTGCAGACCTTTGCTTCACTCTTCCATGGTCTGGGCTGCTGTCTCCCAGGTATCCCCCTGGCTTCCTTGGCTCACTCCCTCGCTTCCTCTGGGTCTCAGTTTGAAGGTCCCCTTCTCATTGAAGCCGCTTCTGACCACCTTACCTGATGCCGCAACTGATGGCCCCCTCCATTCCCATCGATACACACACATATATCCTGGGCGTTACCTTTTCTTTTTCCATAGCACTTATCACCTTCTAACAATACTGTATCACTTGCTTATTTACAGTATTTATTTTTTATTGTCAATCGTCCCCCCCCCCCCCCACCGCCACTCGAATGGAAACATCTTTTAAGGGCAGAAAATCTTATTTTGTACACTGACGGGTTCCCTGAACCCAGAATAGCGTCTGGCCTACAGACACTGCTGCTTAAATTTTCACTGTAAGGTAAGAAACAGGTCACGAGCGAAGGTGAGGATAAGGGAGGGATTGATGGGGATTTGAGGAGGAAGGAGAAAGAATGAAATTATAGGCTTGGAACCAGGTTGGAATGAGTGTGCCTCGGGCTTGTAGATGCCTGCCTGGGATCTCAAGGGACCACTTGAGCTTCAGAGTCATGAATTGAGAGTGAGCTCCGCTGGTGTGGCGTCGTGTTTTTCTTCGGCTGTACTCACCTCTCTCTCCTTCCATTCCTTTAATCTTCATTCCTTACTCATCATTTGACTTCTGTAAGGACCGCTGCATACGACAGGCTTAACAAATGTTTGCTCTTTGGAGCTGAGGTCTTCAGGAAAGGACTTAGAGGAAAACCCGACGGGCAAAGGCAGCGGATCTGAGATTCCCAAGTGGGCTCAGAGGTCAAGCAGGCGGCGCTTTTGAGATCCTTTCCTCCATGCCTCTCCTTTATCCTGGTTCTTGTCCTTTATGGCGACAGATGTGATGTTGGAGAGGGGGTGAGGAGGAAAGAATGGAAGGGACCTTAATAATTATCTCCCCCAAACTGAGCAAAACCAAATGCCTGTGTTAGTCCCCGAGTGGTGGCGAAAGGCTCCATCAGCTACCCAGACTTGGAGTGGCCTCTGCTCAGGGGCCCTGGGGCCCGCACCTCCAACCAGTAACAAGCCCAGTTTACGTGGCCTTCTGCAAAACTCGAGTCATTTTCTTCTCCATCTCATCTGTTGGTTACCTTCGGCATTTGTCATATGGATGATAATAATAATTCCGACTACTTATTGAGTACTTATTATATGCCAGTCACCAGTTCAAGGGCTTTATATTTATTCATTGATTGAATCCTCAGAAGAAACCCATTTTACAGGTGATGAACTTGAGGCACCTGAATTTCTGCAATACTCTATCAGTCTCTCTGAACCCAGTCTAATCCATCCCTCGTTTCTCTACCAGAGTGAGTCTCCTTCAACATCTATTTAAAATATGCATTGTGAGGCCCCTGGGTGGTTCAGTCGGTTAAGTGTCCGACTTCGGCTCAGGTCGTGATCGCTCGGTTCATGAGTTCAAGCCCCGTGTCCGGCTCTGTGCTGACAGCTCAGAGCCTGGGGGCTGCTTCAGATTCTGTGTCTCCCTCTCTCTCTTCCTGTCCCCCACTTGCACTCTGTCTCTCTCTCTTTCTCTCTCTCTCTCTCTCAAAAATAAACAAAATTAAATAAATAAATAAAAAATAGTAAAATAAATATGCACTGAAGCGCTGTCAACAAAATGGTGGCGTACAAAGCCCTGGGCCCTCCTTCCCCCCAACAGACACACTAGTTCAGCAACAACCCACAGACAGGTTTCCTTTGTGAGAAATCCAGAAACTAACTGAAAGCCTCTGGCACCCTGGATGAGTATGAAAGCAGGTTCACTGAAGCCGGTAGGGAGACTTAAAACATCTCACAAGAAATCTCTGCCTGTGGCTCGACACCATATGACCAGGAAGAGCTGGTCCCCCTTGTTCCCAGCTTCATCCAGGGGAGGAAAGGGTTGGTTTGTGTGTCCAGCATCCCAACTTTTCAACTCTCAGCTTCCCTCTACAGAATGAAAAAATCAGAATCCCTGGCTAAGCTGATTGATGGGGATCTTCTGTGAAGGCTGGAAAAGATGCCTGCTTTGTCTAACGAGCAGACACCAACCCAAAAATCCAAGGAAAATAAAGAATCAGTCAAATATGTTCCAAACAAAGGAACAAGATACATGTCCGGAAACCAACCCTAATAAAGTGGAATTATATGATTTACCTGATAGGGAATTCAAAATAACTGTCATAAAGATGCTCATCAAGGTCAAGAGACCAATGTGAGAATCTCAAAAAAGAGAAGATTTTTTTTTTTTTAAATACCTAGGAGAAATCATGGAGCTGAAGAGAACCAAACTGACCTGAAAAATTTACTAGTGGTGTTCAAAAACAGACTAGCTCAAGCCGAAGAAAAGATCAGGAAACTCAAAGACAGGTCATTGGAAATAATTCAGTCAGAGGAGCAAAAATAAAAAAGAATGAAGAAAACTTAAGGGACTTATGAGATACCATCAAGTGGGCCAATATACAAATTATAGGCGTTCCAGAAAGAGAAGAGAGACAAAGGAAGAAAGTTCATTTAAAGAATTAATGGCTAGGGGCGCCTGGGTGGCTCAGTCGGCTAAACGTCCGACTTTGGCTCAGGTCATGATCTCGCGGTCCGTAAGTTCTAGCCCCGCGTCGGGCTCTGTGCTGACCGCTCAGAGCCTGGAGCCTGTTTCAGATTCTGTGTCTCCCTCTCTCTCTGCCCCTCCCCCGTTCATGCTCTGTCTCTCTCTGTCTCAAAAATAAATAAACGTTAAAAAAAATTAAAAAAAAAAAAAAGAATTAATGGCTGGAGCGACTGGTTGGCTCAGTTGGTTAAGTGTCTGACCTTGGCTCCATCATGACCTCATGGTTCATGAGTTGGAGTTCTGTGCTGACAGCTCAAAGCCTGGAGCCTGCTCTGGATCTGTGTGTCCCTCTCTCTCTCTGCCCCTCCCCTGCTCACTCCCTGCTCACTCTCTGTCTCTTTCTCTTTCAAAAATAAATAAATAAATAAACATTAAAAATTTTTTGTTTGTTTGTTTTTTAAGGAACAATGGCTAAATACTTTTCAAATCTGGAGAAGTGAATGTACATCCAGATCCCGGAAATGGAAATTTGTTGATAAAGGTAAATATGTAGACAAACGCAGAATGCTGAGTTACTATAATAGTGGTGAGTACATCACTTTTCATTCATTCATAAAAGTAAAGGACAAAAGTATTCTAAATAACTATAACTAAACTGCATTAAGTTAAACAACATGAATAAAAATAAACTGTGACAACAATAACATAACGTGTGTTTGTGGGACTATGTTAAAGTGTAGAGTTTTTGTGTGTAATTGAACTTGAGTTGTTATCTGCTAAAAAGTAACTGTTATCATTAGAAGATATTTTATGTAAGCCCCATGGTAACCACACATAAAAATTACCTATTGAAGTTACACAAAAGAAAAATAGAAAAGAATCAAGGGATATCAATGCCAAAAAAGCAACAAAACACAAAGGAAGACAGCAAGAGAAGAAAAGACAGACAAGACTAACAAAACAATAAAATGGCAATAGTAAATCCCTCCTATCAATAATTACTTTAGATTTTAGTGGATTAAACTCCCCCATCAATGAATAAAAAAATGATACCCGTTATATGCTGTCTACTAGAAACTCACTGTAGATTTAAGGACACACATGGGCTTAAATGAAGGAATAGAAAAAGATATTCTGTGCAAATGGCCAACAAACGAGAGCAGGGATGGCCATACTTGTATTAAAAAAGTATCCAGTAGGTCAAAAACTGTCACAAGAGACAAAGAAAGATATTACATAATGATAAAAGGGTCAATCCACTAAGAAGATATTTGCAATTATAAGTTTATAGGTCCCCAACATTAAAGCACCTAAATGTATAAAACAAATACTGACAGAATTGAAGGGAGAAATAGATAAAAATACAATTATAGTAAAAAAGTCAATACTTTCCTTTCAATAATGGATAGAATATTCAAACAGAAGATCAATAAAGACACATAGGACTTGAATTACAGTGCAGACTAAATGGGCCCAACAGACATATACAGAACATCTAACACAAGAGCAGCAAAATACATATTCTTAAGCACACACAGATCTTTCTCCAGGAAAGATCACATTTTATGTCACAGAACAAATCTTAACAACTTACGAAGATTGAAATCATACAAAGTATTTTTTTTCTGAACACAGTAGAATGAAAGTAGAAATCAATAGCAGAAGGAAATTTGGGAAATATGCAAATATTTGGAAAATAAGCAACACATTCTTGAAAAACCATTTGATAAAAAAAACAAAAAAAATTAGAAAATAAAATTAGAAAATACCTCAAGACAAATGAAAATGAAAACACAACATACCAAAACTTATAGGATGCAGTGAAAGCAGTCCTAAGAGGGACGTTCATACTGACAAATATATACATTAAAAAAAGAAAGATCTCAAATCGCCAACTTAACCTGATACTTTAAGCAGCTAAAAAAAAAAGAAGGACGAACAAAGTGCAAAGTTAGCAGAAGGAAGGAAATGAGATATATTAGAATAGAAATAAACCAAACAAAACAACACCAAGAGCTAGTGTTTCAAAAATATTAACAAAATTTACAAGCCTTTAGCTAGATTAACCAAGAAAAAAGAGAAAGCACTCAAATAAATAACATTAGAAATGAAAGAAGGGACATGACAATCGATACACTAGAAATGAAAAGGATCATAAAAGACCATGATGAACAAATACATGCCAGAAAACAAAAAAATGAACAAATTCCTACAAACACAAAACCTACCAGGACTAAAATCATGGATGAATAGAACATCAGACTTATAACTAGTATGGAGGTTGAATCGGTAATTAAAAATGAACAAAAACAACAACAAAAAAATGAACAAATTCCTACAAACACAAAACCTACCAGGACTAAAACCATGGATGAATAGAACATCAGACTTATAACTAGTATGGAGATTGAATCAGTAATTAAAAACCTCCCATAAAGAAAAGTCCAGGACCAGATAACTTCAAAGGTTCAAAGGCGAATACTACCAAACACCAAACACCAAACAAACAAAAAAAAGAAAGAAAGAAAGAAAGAAGATTTACCACTCTTTCTACAGGGCCAGCATTACGCTGATATCACAGGCAGCCAGATACTACCAGAAAAGGAAACTTACAGGGTATTATCCCTGATGAATGTAGACACAAAAATCCTCAACAAAATACTAGCAAACCAAATCCAACAGCACAGTGAAAGGATCATCCACCATGACCAAGTGAGATTCATCCCTGGGATGGAGTGATGGTTTAACATACAGAAATCAATTAATGTGATATGCCACATTAACAGAATAAAGGATAAAAATTACACGATTGTCTCAATACATGCAGAAGAGGCATTTGACAAAATTCAACATCCTTTCGTGTTAAGAACTCTGAACAAACTAGAAATAGAAAGTACTTCAATGTAACAAAGGTCATAGTTGAAGAACCCGATGCTAACACATCATACTCACAATGAAAAACTCAATAGTTTTCCTCTAAGATCAGCAACAAGGCAAGGGTGCCTGCTTTTGCCACTTCTATTCAACACAGAGCAATTAGGCAATAAAAATAAGAAGGAAAGAAGAAAGAAAGAAAGAAAGAAAGGACATCCAAATCAGAGAAGAAGAATTAAAATTGTTCCTGTTTGCAGACATTATGATCTTACATATAGTAAGCCCTATAAACTCCATTAAAGAAGAAAGTCAGAAATAATAAGCAAATTCAGTAAAGTTGCAGGATACAAAATCAATGTGCAGAAATCAGCTGTGTTTCTATACACTAAAAATGAACTATCTGAAAAGGAAATTAGGAAAACAATCTCATTTAAAAATAGCACCAAAAAGAATAAAATACTTAGGAATAAGATTAAATAAGGAGGTGAAAGATTTACATACTGAAAACTATAATGCATTGATGAAAGAAACTGAACAAGACACAAACAAATGGAAAGATATCTGTGTGCATGGATTAGAAGGCTTAACACCCAAAGCCATCTACAGACTCAATGTAATCCCTATCAAAATCCCAATGTCAATTTTACAGAAATAGAAAAAACAATTTAAAACTTCATATGGAATCACAAATTACCAAATAAATCTCAATAAAGAAGAACAAAGCTGGAGACATCACTCTTCTTAATTTTAAACTATATCACAAAGCTGTAATAATCAAAACAGTATGGTACTGGCATGAAGACAGATGTCATCAGATGGCATGAAGACCAATGGAACAGAATAGAGAGCCCAGAAATTAGTCCACACATATATGGTCAACTGATCTTCAAAAGAGGGCTCCTGGGTGGCTCAGTCAGTTAAGCATCTGACTTTGGCTCAGGTCATGATCTCACGGTCCATGAGTTCAAGTCCCGCATTGGGTGATCTCAAGCCCCACTTTGGGTGAGCATGAGCCCTACTTTGAGAAACAAAACAAAACAAACATGGGCACCACTTCAGGTGAGCCTCACTTCTCTCTCTCTCACTCTCTCTCTGTTTCTCTCTGTCTCTCTCTCTCTCTCGCTATCTCCCTCTCTCTGCCCCTCTTGGGATTCTCTCTCTCTGCTCCTCACTCACTTGTGTTCTCTCTCTCTCTCTCTCTCTCTCTCTCTCTCTCTCTCAAAACAAGCAAACAAAAACAGAATATCAAGACTATACAATAGGGGAAAGGTAATCTATTCATTGGTGTTGGTAAAACTGGATATCCACATGCAAAAGAATTAAACTGAACCCCTATTTTACATCATACACAAATCCACCCAAAATAGATTAAAGACTTTCATAAGACCTGAAACTATAAATCTCCTAGAAGAAAACATAGAAGAAAATCTTCATGACCTTGATCTTAGCAAAGATTTCATGGATGTGATACCAAAATGAAAGGCAAGAAAAGCTTTATGCTAAGATAAATAAGCTAGGCACAGAGAGACACTGCATCATCCCACTTATATGAGGCATCTAAAGTAGTCAAATTCACAGAATCAGAGAAAGGAATGGTGGTTGCCAGGAGTTAGGGAGAGGGGGAAATGGGGAGTTACTAGTCAATGGCTATAGCGTTTCACTTAAGCAAGATGAATAGAGCCCTAGAGATCTTGCTGTATAACATTGCACCTATAATCAACCTTAAAAAATTTGTTAAGAGGGTAGATTTCATGTTAAGTGTTCTTATAACAATAAAATAAGATAAAATAAAATAAAATAAAACAAAACAAAACAAAATAAAATAAAATAGAATAAAATAGAATAGAATAAAATAAAATATATATATAATCCAAGCCTTCTAAAAAGGACGCCCAAATTATCCCCAAAGAGTATTTCTATATCAGTCAAACAATGTTGTCACTAAATAAAAAGTCAGAAATATATTTGAGGTAATATATTTCTTGCAGCCAAATCTATAATCTACCAAAATTCTGTTTTGTGAGCTTCATGTGTATTTCATTTATTTATTTATTTATTTATTTATTTATTTATTTAAAAATACTTAATCATTTTTGAGAAAGAGAGCATGAGCTGGGGGAGGGGCAGAGAGAGAGAGGGGGCAGAGGATCCAAAGTGGGCTCTGTGAGCTGACATGAGTGAGCCCAACATGTAACTGGAACTCATGAACCGTGAGGTCATGACCTGGGCCTAAGTTGGACACTCAGCCAACTGAGCCACCCAAGCACCCTGCTTCATGTGTATTTTATAGAACAAGTTGAATTAGAAGAAAGTGCCGTTATTTGACCATGTTGGACCTATACAAATGAAAATACATTGCTGGCTGTAGTATACAATATAATGTTCTATTTCCTTTTCTAAGACTGAATACAAGGAGGCTATGAAATATTTATTAAGATAAAATCCACACAGAATTGATGATGCAAGACAAAGTACTTAGCAGGGCAGAGATGACCCTCCATTAGCAAATCTCTTGTCTTTCCTGATGTTTTCTTTCCCTCTTTCCTTAAAAGATGTTTTCATTCCAAAGCACATTGGTTTCTGCAAAAACTTCAATATCTCTCACTCCTCCCTCTCCCCACCTGTACTCATACTGTTGCCACGGATTGGAATGTCCTTTCTGTCCCTGGGCCGACCATGACCTATTTGTCCTCCAGTTCAAAGGTCACTCCCCCGCAAAGACTTGACTGTTGGCTTCCAGTCAAACAGGTGTGGGACCCCTGCCTTCACACCTCACACAGGTCTCTGTCCAGCACTTAACTCTCATGTTGTAAAGACAGATTGGTTGGCTTGTCTACCTCCCTCACTGGGGTGCAAACATGAAAAAATAGTGTTTTTTTAATTCTACATTTCAGGGCTCGCTTTATGAGTAGTATTCAAAATACAAACATCTTTTTTTACATATACTGAGCGGAATGTCTCTAATTTTGGAAGTGAAGTCAATCTCTACTTGGTCTTTTACTGACATGTTGTTCTAATAAAAGCCTCTAAAAACTTAAGTTTTTCTTCCGAGAAATCTTCTGAGGTAAGTTGATGTTACATCCCTTAGGAAAGTGGGGTTTTCCCCCTTCTTCTTCTTCTTCTGTTGTTGTTGGTTTCTTTTATGTGTAAGGAGGGCAGTGTCTTGCCCTAGGTTAGCAGACAAATTAGCAGTAGATCAAGCTGGGATTAAAAAATACTGATTTTTTTTCTGTATTTATTTGCTTCGTCAAAAAATAGTCATCGAATGTCTTTTATGATTCAAAGGTTCTGTTAGGCTCATACATTTATCATTCATCAAGCATATTTCTCTTGGCTTTCTGCTTTACTTTTATATCTAAACTTTTTAAGGCTGAAGCATACCTTAGAGTGTGTCTGCAGTGGTGTGAAAGCAACAAAATAGAAGTTGTATTGTATGCGAAATTGTATATTAAAGGTAATGATAGAGTGAGATCCATACATGGCAATTAGTGTACAATGTGCTCCCACAAATGCACTCAGACACCATGATTAATGCTCCCTGGAGCATTCAGTCCCTGTAACTAGCTCTCATTGTACTTACCAGAACCCTACTCTCCCAGGGTATTATGATAAATACCATGTTGGTTCTAATATTGCTCTAAGTGATTAGGTCTGGGTGTGAGGGGGTGGTGAGATGAAATGGAGATAAAATACAAAGTTTATGTGCTGGTTTCTTAGCAAGGAATCAGTAAGGAATCAAGCCAACAACTCTTAAGTGAGGTTTTAGGGTGACATAGGGTCATCTCCATCCAACACACCCCCATGCCCGGTCTGTGGGGGTTATAATGGGTTATAAGTGCTGTTTCAAATTGGCTTTTTGTTGGGTGTGTCTGAAAGCTACACACCAGAGGGAGAATGAAAGAAAAAAAAAAAAAAAAAACAACTAGTCTTCACCTCACAGGAGCAGAGAAGTATCTGGAACCTCACTCCTAGTCCCCTGGGACAGCCCTGCAACAGAAGAGGGGCTGTCAGAGAATGACATCATCGACAGACAGCCCCATTCATTGATGCGACTTGTGTGTGGCCAATACCACTGACTCCATCCTCTCAGCAGGAGACAGATGCCATGATTAGAGTGCACACCCATGTCAGTCAAAATTCCCTGTTGTGAACTGCACATTTGTGTTTCCAGAATTCATATGGTAAAGCCCTAATTCCCAATGTGATGGTATTTGGGGATGGGGCCTTTGGGAGGCAATTAGGGTTAGATGAACTCATGAAGGTAGGACTCTCATGATAGGATTAGTGCCCTTAACCACACATCTCTCTCTTTCCCATGTATATACACCACGGGAAGGCCATGTGAGGACACAGTGAGAAGGTAGCCATCTGCAAGTCAGGAGGAGAGCCCTCGCAAGAAACAGAACGAGCTCACACCTTGATCTTGGATTTTCCATCTAGAACTGTGAGGAAATTAGTTTCTGTTGTCAAAGCTGCTGACTCTGATATTTTGTTATGGCAGCCCAAGCCAACTAACATATTCAGATCCATTGGACTATACTCCTCTCGAGGCTAGGTGTCCTGTGTGTTCAGCTCCTGAATCCCTAGCCCATGGCAAAGGACCCCCTTCCCACACACACACACACATACACACACACACACTTCCAAGCCCCAGGAGTGATGAGGCATAACAAGGTCCTCATGACTAGAGTCTTTATTAATTTAGGGTGCTCTCCATTTAGCCCTCTCTTGTCAAGAGTTCATCTAATCATGATGATGATGGAAACCAGAATTTAAAGAGCCCTTTCTGTGTGCCAGACATGTACTTGACAAGTCCTATCTCATGAAATCTTCCCATAAACCCAACGAAGTGGATACTACTTTTATTTACCAATTTTATAGACATGGAAACTAAGGCACGAAGAGTTTAGACAACCTAACATGAATCTTAGCGACATGTGATTTAAGAGACTAAAGTTTTGATTGCTTATTCAATTTTTTTTAAAAAATACTGAACAGCTATCATGTATCATACCCTGCAATAGGTACGGGCTTCCAGGGGGGACAAGACAGATGTGGTCCTGCTCTCCCGGTCTAGTGACAGTAGACAAAGAATTCACCATCTATACTCATAGCCCATAATATGTGCAATAAAGAAAATGAACGAGGTCAGTGGGGACATAGTTTGGTAAGGCCATTAGGAAAGGATGGTCAGAGGAGATGAGATTTAAATTCAGATCTGAAGGGAAAGGTGGGAGTGGAGGTCTTTCAGGCAAAGGGAACAGCATGTGCAAAGGCCCTGAAGGGGGAAAGTATTGAGCAAGGCTGAGGAGCTGAATGAGGCCAGAGAGGCTAGCCTGAGAGTTGAGAGTGCTGAGTGTAATGAGAGGAGTCTGAAGAGCTCTAGGGGGACAGAAGCCCTGGGGGCCATCAAGCATTGTTCTCATGGCTCACAGCACATCGGGTGAGAAGAAGAAGGGAGTAGGTGCTCTGTTGGGCACTGTGCTAAGGCCTTTATCTGCACTGTGCCCTTCTGACTTCACCACACTGCCCGGAGGCACAACTACCATCTCTGTTTTGCACATGAGCCACCCGACCTCAAGACTGAACACATGACTTGGCCAGGTCCCCAGAGATAACTAAAAGGGCTGACTTCTGGATCCATCACCCTGTCCTGCCTTCTCCAGGGTCCCCAATCCATCCCAGGAGAAGCCCAGCTTCCTGAGCTGGGCTGATGGGCATTGATGTCTTGTTAGGGGACCAGGGGAGCAAGAGACAAGCATAGCCTGCTGAGCTGCACTCTCTTTGCCTGGACGAATGAGTTCCCTCAAGATGTCATCGTTCTTTGCTCATCAAAGTGTCCTTCCTTGAAAGCAGTGACAACTCAGTCTTTCACTTTCAAGGAAACTGTGTGAGGTCTTGGGTAAAAGGCAATGAATCACTGCGCACAACTCAATGAGGTGCCATGGTCATGTGGGTCCCTTAGTGCAGGGAAAGTCTCCAAGCCCTCATCATGAACTATGGGCAGAGGCCACCTTTGGCACAGGAATGGGGCTTCTGATAGGGATGAAGAAGGGCAGTCCAACAGCTGGGGCTCCGTGGCCTTCCGGGGGATGGCTCTGCCTTACACAAGAGGGAGGCCAGGCGGGTCTGGTTCTCTCTCCCTTGCTTTGTTCCATGAGAACCCACTTGGCCACAAGTTTGCTTTCCAACCACTTCTTCTAAATCCATCAACATTTTAGAGGTGCCTGGGTAGCTCAGTCGGTAAAGTGTCCGACTTCAGCTCAGGTCATGATCTCATGGCTTGTGAGTTCAAGCCCCGCGTCAGGCTCTGTGCTGACAGCTCAGAGTCTGGAGCCTGCTTCAGATTCTGTGTCCCTCTCTCCCTCTGCCCCTCCCCTGCTTGTGCTCTGTCTCTCTCTCTCTCTCTTTCAAGAATAAATAAAACATTAAAAACATTTTTTTTAATCCATCAACTTTTGTCCCTATTTCTCAAAATACAAAATGACTGGTAGAAGAGAACTGAAAGACATATTTTATGGAAATCGTTGAGCATCTAAAAGGCTTCTATCTCATAAGAAGAAGAAAAAGAAAGAGGGGGAAGCGAAAGGCAAAATAAAACCGGAGCCTCCTTTCATCCACTTAAATAAGAGTTTTCTGACTTGGTCACTCAACAAACATTTCTTGGGAACCTGCTATGTGCCTGCCGGTCACTGGACAGGGGTCACAGCAGACACGAAGGCACCGGTGCCACCTGAGAGTTACTTGGGACCTGTGCCCCAGCAACACGCGGGACCACCACATCCGAAGGATGGGGAAGCTTCCAGGGGACATTGGTTTTTGGGTACAGAGGAGAATCAGGGGAATCCACGAAGGTTAGGACCATGAAGAATGGTAGGATTTCAGTAGGAACCACCCACTCTGCGACACTGGGAATCTCGTCTCATTCACGCACAGGTCCTGCATCCAACAACGAGTATGCGCCCTAGGTGCTCAAGAAACATGATGGGATGGGTGGTTGGGGAAGAGGGAAGCATTGGGAGCAGCGTGGTGGTGACGATGCCTGACCCAACTTGAGACGTCTCTATTTAGCTATGTTGGTGGTTGGGAGGCCTGAGGCTTCAGGGGGGCTGAAGGCTGGAAAGGCAGAGGGGGGTTTGGATGCTCTCTTAAAGGTGTGGATATTTTTGGAGAGAGAATTGGCAACCATTAAAAAGCAGACTAACATGGTCCGAGTCGAGTTTCAGGAAAGTTAATCCAGTCACATTGAAGACACAGATTAATTCATAATTGCATGCCTCTAAGAATCATTTCACATCTCTAGACTTCCGTTTCCTTATTAGATGCAAGAAGGGCCCTCCTTCCTGGGCAGTACTGTGATGTGTGATGTGGTCACCACAGGCTGCATGGAAACCCTGACATTTACTGAAACTGATACTGACATTTACTGATTCAATACTGATTGAACACAACTGAACATAACTGCCCAAGGGGAGAGGGGGGAAGGCCCCGCTGACCAGGTGAGAGCGCCCCCTTGAGGCCCGCCTGGCTCTGGAGATGCTCTTACCAGTCGTCCAGTCTCAGAGGGACAGCTTCCAGGCCGCCGATGTGACAGTAAGGCTCCAGGCTGGAGAGTTCATAGAGCTGGATTTCACGGTTTCTGTTCAAAGATCAAGCTCAGCTGGAGTAAACTTACACTCCTCGCTTCACTTTTGTAAAACATATTTTAGATTCCATGGATTCCACAAAACAGAGACCCCTGATCAGTAAAACACCTGTCATACCAAGCAACCCCTCTAGCTGAACCTGAGGCCTCCCTCTGCTCTCCTACCGTTTGGGGGCATGTCTTCTGCCTGCTTCTAAACCGGCCTGGCCTGTCCTTGACCATCAGGAGGCTGGCACAGGCCAGTAGTTGGGGCATTACATCCCAGCTCACCACTTGGCCCCTTACCTGTAAAAAATGGGGATCCTACCAGTTCCTGTCTTTCCAGAGATTTAAATGGGAGGACGTGTGCGAAAGTGATTAGTCCAGGACTTGGGATTTCCTAAGTGCTCAAAGTGTGGGCTGTTATTTACTGCATATAATAAAGATCTGCAAAGTGGAGGGCCAAGCCTCTTTCTGTAGACTAAGGGGTTAACTCGGTGCTCCCCTAATTTCCCACCTTTCCAGCCTGCACCCTTGACCCCTTCCTTCCTCTGTTAGCCTGTCTACTTTGGAGCTGACTGTGGGTGTTAGAAAAACAACTTACTGCTTTGACCTGTTGGCATGGAACAAACAGGGGTCACTCTCTAAATTCCAAAGCCTTGTCTTTCCCTCAGCGTGAAATGTCCTTTTTTCCACCTCCTTTTCACCTGCCCTGCAGCTCAAGTGGCTTCCTGCTGTCATAAGCCTTGCCTCATCTTCTGAATTGTCAGCTCAGAATCTCTAGTAGGTGACTGCAACCTCTGAACTGCTACGTGTGCAAAACACATGATAATTACATTATCAAGCATGGCTTTTAAAATCAAACTGGGACGGATGAAAGTATACACCCAGGTTTATTGTTTTTTAGTAGTTAATATTAATTATATGAATACATTTTAATATATTAACAAATATATTTTAATTATTACATTTAATTGTATTTAGTAGCCTCGATGATCTGAGGTTGGATTAACTGTTTGTTCATTAAAATGGTTGAAGCCTAGGAAACCAGGGGCCTCTGGAGGAGATCAGGTGGAGAAGAGAGAACCCCCAGCTTGCGGGGAGTCAGGGGGAGTCCCAGTAGGCGGGGCTGTGGGAATTCCTTTCAAGCTCCACCCCTTCCCTTAGTCTTGCCCCCAGAGCCAGAGGCCACGGTCTCTCCGCCCCGGATCACATTTCCCATCCCCGACCCTGTACCCCTAACCCTCCTGTTGAACTTGATTTTGCTTCCCCGTTGATTTGGAATTTTCCCAATTTCCTTCCCCCCAGGCCACACCCCCTTCGCCCAGGCCATGACTGAGGTTAACCAAGCAGCCCAGGGTGGTGCCCATTCATTTTCCTTACATTGCCATGAGCAAAACCTTCGGGATCTTCCTTCCCAGCCCCAGCCCCATTCTCCTGAGGCTCTTCAGCAACGAGCATCATTTTTTACTGGGGATTTGACTTTTTTGAATCTGTCCAAAGCACTTTGGACTGAATTTTGGTGGGTAATAAAATAGGAATATTATGTTGAATCTGAAATAAAATGTGCTAAAAGGTCACAAGACTGATATTTTCCCCATCTGGCCCATACTTTCACTCTGGAAGTATTCCAAAAGAGGGCCTCTTGCCCATGTTTGAGGCAATGACATCATTGCAATGGGCCAACCAAGGCCATAACTTTGCAAAGTAGCTTTGATTGATATTATGAGTGCCAGCATTTTTTAAAAAGGGCTTCAGGACTTTTAAATACCACAAATGTGTACGTGGCTGTGTAAACACACATGGAAATGGATGTCATACCACGACTGTTTCCTTCCAACTGAAGAGCTGCAGACACTCACCCAGTCGCTATGATCAGTTTGTTGTACTGTGGCATGCTGATGACATCTGTCTCTCACCTGGGCTTCCGGCTGATGGACTTGTCCTAATGTGCAGAAGAGTGGAAATAAACAAAAATACGCCTTTTTAAATAGGACAATTTCATAAGACAGTAGGTGTGCTTAAAATTAAAGTTTTTTAGGGGCACCTGGGTGGCTCAGTTGGTTAAACGTCCGACTTCAGCTCAGGTCATGATCTCACAGTCCATGAGTTCGAGCCCCGCGTCAGGCTCTGTGCTGACAGCTCGGTGCCTGGAGCCTGCTTTGGATTCTGTGTCTCCCTCTCTCTCTGCCCCTCCCCTGCTCATGCTCTGTCTCTCTGTCTCAAAAATAAATAAAACTTTAAAAAAAATGATAGTTTTTAAAAATTTGATGTTCTCCTTCAAGTAGAAAGAAACTTACTACATAGATTCAAAGAGCCACCTTTATTCCCTCTCTCTAGGGCGGGCTTATTTCACAGCCTAACGGGTTTAAGATTGCAAGGAACTTCTAGTGTAGATGATAAGTTTCCAGAGGGCAAAGGTGAGTTTCTATACCCCCAGCACCCAGCAGAGAGCCTAGGCTATGTCGGAGACTCAACTATTTGTTGAATGAGATAACAATAATAATAAAGACTTTAAAGAGAGCATATATTCTGAAATAGGTCAGGCATTTTTATTCCTATCCTAAGTCTACTTCCCAGATGCTTTTTGCCTTCTGAATTTCTGATTCTGTGATTCAATAAGTTCTCTGAAGACAAACCCTAGGATAGCTAGCTACCTAAACTGAAATAATCATTTAACAGGAAAAAAAAAAAAAGAAGGAAAATTCTTTTCCATTTGTCATTCATTAAGACATACGACAAATTCCATGATGGAATCATGTGTAATTCATTACTCCATCTGATTTTAGAAGGAAAATGAAGCATTATCTTGTACTACATATAGAGATCATATTTTATTTGCATTCTATAGACTAGCAAAAGACAACGTGAATATATTACATTCAAGGACACAATTTCTGTAATCATGCCACTTGAAGAGCAGTTTAAAATAGCAAATAAAATCAAACTGGAGCACTCAGCATCCTTATCAAATGAAAATCACATACAGAAACTCTCTTTCTTCTTTTCAACTTCAGCAGCACAGCAGGCAGATGGAAGGAAACCTCTTTCTGTCAGGCCAAAGCATCGGCTTGCTCTGAATACTCGAGCTGCAGATATGTGCAGAAGCCATCCTGGAGGGTAAAAGGAGATTCATTAAACATCTACTACGCCTCTTCCTTTCAAAAGTTCTCTTTACCATCAGGGTGTGGATAATTCCTTTCTTGGACACGACCTAATTATTTGTAGAAACTAGTTCATTTGTATGCCAAAAACTCAAGAGTAATAATTGGGTGTGCCTGTTCAGCTGGGGCTGGAGGTCTGTCACCCAGCTTGGGCTCCCTTCCCCACCTCCAGTCTCTTTCTCTGTCTCTCTAAAGAAGATGGTGGTGGTGGTGATTGAAAGTATGCAATGTTCCACGCAAACGAGACCTTCCTCACAATTCTCATGATAACTGTATGAGATAGGTACCACTGTTCTTCCCATTTACACATTTGGAAACCCAAGCTTTGAAAAGCTACATAGCTTGCCTAAGATCAAACAACTAGTAAGTGGCTGGCCAGAGACTCGAGTCCTTACTGATCCCACTGCCCAGTTCCCACCCACCAGGATATATGCCTCATTTAGAATCTCAGCGGTATACCTTGGGGGAAGAACTATGGTCATAGGCACTGGGCGGGGGGACCTGTAGGGCCTGGGAACATCTCTTTTCTCTCCACTGCCCCAAAGCCCCAATGCGCTAGAGCTTTCTCTTCTCTGGAATCCTGATTTCCTATTCAAATCAGATGGCAATGTAAACACTCGTATTGATTTGGTTGGAGAATTGGCCCCAGGTCTGAATAGAGGAGTCATTTTAGAACTTAATTCATCCTGGAACAATAGAAGGGCACTGACAGACACAAAGGCAGAGAATGTTTAAAGCAGGTGTCTCAGCTCCTTATTCTTATACAATCAAAATTAGGTAACATTAATAATAATGATGATGATGATATTTGTTGACAATTTACTTTGTGACTGTCCCTGTTCTAAACACTTGACATGTATTAACTGATCCAATTACGTCACAGAATTTCTTGCTCAGATGTTTCACTTTTGCTTTGAGGTAAGGTGACAAATGTATCCTTTATTCTCCGGTTTTAGGACACTCTTCTTGAAACTTGCTTTAGCTACTGAAATCCCCAGTTAAACTATTCCGAGTTTAACCTGACCTTATGAAATTTGAAAATTGTGAACAAGTATATCCTCTCAGATCAGTTTCAAGTAGATGAAGGCACTGAGGGACATATCATACTCGGCACCAACAGTCTTTGTGTTTTCCTTACTAATCTTCAATTTGACTATAAAGCATAACCCAACTTACCCATTCAGTTCTGCCCACTGATTCATAGTCTATTTTCACGAAAAGCTGTTCTATTTGTTCAATCCTCTGGAAAGGAAGGAAAAAACAACCCCGTTTATAGATGGCACAGGAGTAAACTCTTTATTAGGTTGTTGGGGGAGAGGATGAAAGAGAGGAAATCTTAATTTTTCCAATTTATAAATTTCATATTAAAATGCACCATACTCAAAGATCTCTGGAATGCCTGCTCCAAAACATGAATAGGGTGGTTAGTTGGAGTTCAGTGCGCTGACCCTAAAACTCTTTCCCCATGAGATACTGGGGCTCCTAGAACTTCTATCTTGGTATTCATGGCCTATGTGATCCCCTCCCCTTGAGCAGCTGGCTTGTAGCCAATAGAATACCTTAATGTAGAGGGTAATGTCATTTCTATGATTAGATTACATGAGAACCTAGCTTGGGCCTTGCTCACAGGCTCTCTTCCTGGCTAGCTTTGATGAGGCCAGCTGCTCTGTTGTCAGCTGCCCTAATGAGAGGCCCACATGGCAAGGAACTGAGGGCAGCCTCTGGGCAACAGCCAGCAAGGAAATGAAGCCTGGCAACAACCATGTGTCCTCGGAAGTGGATCCTTCCCCAGTCAAGCTTTCAGATGAGACACCGATCAGAGCTACCACCTTGATTGCAGCCTCATGAGACGCTCATGAGATGCCCTACCGCAGAGAACCCAGCTAAGTCATGACTAGATTCCTAACTCACAAAAAATGTGAGATAATAAATATGGATTGTTGGGGGCACCTGGGTGGCTCCATCAGTCAAATGTCCGACTCTCGACTTTGGCTCAGGGCATGATCTCACGGTTCGTGAGACTGAGCCCACAGCACAGAGCCTGCTTGGGATTCTCTCTCTCCCTTTCTCTCTGCCCTTTCTCCTCCCCACCCCCTCTTAAAATAAATAAATAAATAAATAAGTATTGTTTTAAACTTCTAAGTTTGTAGTAATTTGTTATGGTGGCTCAAAAGAACTGAGCTAATGGGTAAAATGTCAAGAAAGACCAATTTCAGTTCATAAAGGGAAAAAGTTCCTAAGGTCAGAGCTCTCTAACCTTGAAATGGGCTGCCTTGTAAAGCACTGTGTTTCCTTTAGCTGAAGGTATTCAGGCATATGCTGACTCATGGCTTCTCAGAGAAGAAAATTTGAGCATGGAAGGGGTTATATACTTGGTAACCTCTAAAGTCGTTTAAACCCCAAGCTTCTGTAATTTCAGGAATGTATGCAGAAGGAAGCTTCAACAGAAATGGAAAGGTTATACGTCTATCTGGGGGAGTGAGATGCTGCCTTTTCTCTTACAAGTCCCGGGTGTGTTTGCCTTTGTGTAGTAATGGCAGTAAGAGGGTAAAAATAAGATAATGCCTGGGTGTTCAAGACACCAAGGCATTGCCCCTTGGTGAATCAACACTCCGTGCCAGTGTAGAGGTTGTGAGCAAAGACCCTGGCTGTGGAACTCAGAGCGGCCCCAGTTCCTTCTAAGTCATGCTCCAATGGAGACGTATCGTCCTCCCGGATGCGGCTGACAGTGCAGACTTCACCATGGCAACTAGACAATATCATGCACATAATATGGAACAAGTGTTTTTGAAATGGATGTCCAAACAAACCAAAACACCCAGAGGGATGGACTCAAGAAGAGCCTAGGGCCAGAGATGGAACTGGAAACAGAAAAGCTCAGGATGGGAGAAATCGCTGCCTGGGCTCAGGCTGCCCACCTCGACCACCTTGTCACCACAAGGCAGAGTGGAGGAGAGCTGTGGGTACACTGGGGCATCTTGGAGCTCCGGACAAGGTGTATCCGGCAAGGGTCATGCATCATCGCAAGCCCTTGCAGGAGCTGGCCCTCGGGCAGGACGTGGGCCATCAGATGGTCTCTCTTCCAGTCCAGAGCTGGGATGGGGATATGTCTATGCATATGGATTTTGCCCAAGGCTCTGCCTTCTCAGTGTGATTATGCGGGATTCTGACAGACATTTGCCTGCTTCCCCCACACATTGACTCACGCCTAGAAGAAACACAGGTTGAGCACCAGTGGTATACCAAGGGCGGTGCCAGATGCTGAGGCCTCAAGAGCTGAAAGGTATGTTACCTTGTCCTCACAGCATTCGCTGTTTAGCGGGGTCACAAACAAGCAAATGAGGGGATGCAAAATGATTAGTTCTCTGCTCCAGGTAACCATAGACCGCTGTCAGGTTAAAAGAAGCACCTCTTAATTTCTAGGAAAGCTAGGACAGACCCCTTCAAGTCCACGGTGGCCACGCTGCCTTCATGTCATCCATTCATTCAACAACATTTATTTGGCACCTGAACGTGTCATGCACATGGTACTAGATTCTGAGAATATTAAAAAAAAAAAAAAATCATGGGGCGCCTGGGTGGCTCAGTCGGTTGAGCGTCCGACTTCGGCTCAGGTCATGATCTCGCGGTCCGTGAGTTCGAGCCCCGCGTCGGGCTCTGTGCTGACAGTTCGGAGCCTGGAGCCTGTTTCAGATTCTGTGTCTCCCTCTCTCTCTGACCATCCTCCGTTCATGCTCTCTCTCTCTCTCTGTCTGAAAAATAAATAAACGTTAAAAAAAAAATCAGAATTCAGAGCGTCATTTCTTAAGCAAAAAATGGGAAGAGAGCATTGTAGGCAAAGGGAACAGTGCATGCAAAGATATAGAAATAAGAAAATAACGGGGCGCCTGGGTGGCGCAGTCGGTTAAGCGTCCGACTTCAGCCAGGTCACGATCTCGCGGTCCGTGGGTTCGAGCCCCGCGTCGGGCTCTGGGCTGATGGCTCAGAGCCTGGAGCCTGTTTCCGATTCTGTGTCTCCCTCTCTCTCTGCCCCTCCCCCGTTCATGCTCTGTCTCTCTCTGTCCCCAAAATAAATAAACGTTGAAAAAAAAAATTAAAAAAAAAAAAAGAAATAAGAAAATAGGGTATCACCTCCTCTACTCCCCCAAAACCCAAAGGCTTGGTGGACGTTGGGACTAAGACTCCCGTTCCTACAGATGCCACGTACGTCTGAAATGCTCACCCTGTGCTCTCCCTACATGTTATTCTTCAGTGCCCTCGCCCTTTTCTGGCATTAAATTTTGACTAAGTCAACATTTCCTAGAAAGAGCAAAGGAGATACTTCCTGGTTTTTAGCAGGGACTAGACTATGAAACCCTAGAACAGTGGAGAGGACGTGGGGGTGTTAGCCATCCTTCCTTACTAAGAGAACGCACAACTTTTAACAGGATACATGCTTCCTCGGAAAAAAAGAGGACTTTTACCTGCCTCCTTTGCCGCTATATATGACACGTGATTCATTTCTGATGGAAAAGTTAAAAACGTCACAGGCAGCTTCTGGGAACTGTCCTTAAAGGAAAGGAGTGCATCCTTTTTTGCCCCTTCTCTCTGCCTGCCGCCTGGAATGAGAGCATGTCCGCTGGAGTCTGAGCAGCCATCGTGAGCCGTGAAGAGGAGCCCACGTGCGGAAGGAGGGAGAGCAGCAAAGCAGGACAGGCTCGCCCTGATGACTTCATGAAGCCCCTTGACTGCCTGACTTTTTACGTGAGAGAGAATAGAATTTTTATCTTGCTTCCGTCTTGGTGGCTTAGCATTTTCTGTCACCCTGTGGGTGAACCTAATCTTAACCGATATATTGAGCATTAGTTTCAGACCAGAGTTTGAATCCCGAAGGCTTTCCTGAGTAGCTGAGGGGCTGCAGGTAACTTACTCAGATTCTCCAACCCTCTGTCTTTTCAGCTACAAAAAAAGAATAGGAATGCTTTCCGACAAAGCTATTCTGCTGTTTAGAGACTAATGAAATGAAATATGTAAAGATTCTAAGACGGTATGGTCACACGGTCAAAAATCAATTAATTGTTTGATGAAATACGAAAGACACAGTTTCATGGCTCCTCGGTGATAGACTGGATAAAATTAACCTTAGTACAAATGGCCCCAAATAATCTGATCCTTGTCCTACATTTTGTTGCCCAGATTCCCCTAGAGGTATAACAGCAGTATGCTGGCTCTTGCCTATGTGCTTCTGGAAATGCTGTTCCCTCTTCTGGAAGACCTTGTCTGTCTGTCCCTCCTTTATGAAGCAATTCCCTTCATCCCTCAAAACTTAGCCCAAGGTTTGTCTCCTCCAGGCCCAACTGCCTGGTCTGGATGATATGCCCCCACGCCCCCATGCTGAATTAAAAAAAAAAAAAATCTTTTTTAGTGTTTATTTTTGAGAGAGAGAGAGAGACAGAGTGTGAACAGGGGAGGGGCAGAGAGAGAGGGAGACACAGAATCCGAAGCAGGCTCCAGGCTCCGAGCTGTCAGCACAGAGCCTGACACGGGGCTCAAGCCCACAAACTGTGAGATCATGACCCAAGCCGAAGTCAGATGCTTAACAGACTGAGTCACCAAGCACCCCTGAATTTTAGAGTGGCTCTGATCTCTCTGAAGGCGGAGACTATATCTTGACTGACCGTGTGCCACAGGGACTAAAACAAAGCCTCAGTAAATATTCATTAAGTAAATACTGGCCCACTAAATATATAGTGAATGAATGAATGAATGAATGAATGAGAGGATAAGAGAGTGAATGGCTGACTAGGCGACCAGGCATTCTTAGAATATAAGTAATTAGACTGCTTTGGTTAAAAAGATCTGGAATGTTGGTAAATCAGCCAATAATTTATCCATTTAAAACACTCTCTCCTCCAAACAGAAGTTCTTTGTACAGTATTGCACAAATAGAGGAGAGATTGTTTAAAAATAGGTTCCATTTAATGATCATTTCTCATTGTAGGAGAAATTTTAGACACACCTAAACTTCTACTGTAGCCATTAAAACTGTGGGCTTATACTTAGAAGGGGCATGTTTTTACTCAAATTCCAGGGACAAGATCAAAGAGCTTTACCTTGAATTTGCTTTTATATATGATTTATGATGTAGTCAGGAAACCTCAGTCACTAGAGCTTAAAGAGCCCCTTCTATCATAATAAGTTTATATATACATAATAATTATATAAATAGAATTATCTATTGCTATGGACTGAATGTTTGTGTCCTGACCCCACCCCCAAATTCATATGTTGAAATCCTAAAGCCTGATGTGATGGTATTAGGAGGTGGGGCCTTTGGGAGGTGCTTAGGTCATGAGGAGGGAGCCTTTATGAATGATATTTGTGCTTTTATGAAAGAGACCCCACACAGCTCCCAAGTCCCTTCTGCCACATGAGGACATAAGGAGAAGTCTACAACCTGAAAGACAGCCCTCACCTGACACGGATCTCAGACTTCCAACCTCTAGAACTGTGGAGAATAAATGTTGGTTATTTATAAGCCACCCAGGTCGTGGTAATTTGCTAAAGGAGGCTGAATGGCCATTCATTAAGATTTCATATTCTTTTTGTCTTTTTTTTTTCTTTTTGAGAGAGAGAGCGACGGAGAGGAGAGAGTGTGAGCAGGGGCAGGGAAGGGGAGAGAGAGAGGGAGACACAGAATCCGAAGCAGGCTCCAGGCTCCAAGCTGTTAGCACAGAGCCCGACTTAGGGCTGGAACCCATGAACCGCGACATCATGACCTGAGCTGAAGTCAGACGCTCAACCGACTGAGCCACCCAGGCGCCACAACATTTCATATTCTGAGCTAACAACTGAGCTAACCAAGATGGCAGAGGGAATGTTTAAACTTTTTAATTCCAGCAGATTGGGGGTAGAATTGATGTCCACACTCTTTGGAAACAACAGATAGATTTTCCACCACTTAGGATTATCAGGATAGGTCCTGATAATCCTACTGTAAACTGAAAATATTTTAAGTGGAAAATGCATTTAATATACCTAACCTATCAAACATCATAGCTTAGCCTAGCCTACCTTAAACGTGATCAGAACACTTACATTAGCCTCCAGTTGGGCAAAACTATCTAACACAAAGTCTCTTTTATAATAAAGCATTGAATACTATACTGAGGGTTGTCTGGGTACAAAATGGTTGTCATTGTATTATCAGCTTGACCCTCATGAACGCGTGGTTGACTAGGCACTGTGGCTGTGCCCAGCGTTGCAAGAGAGGATCAGACCACATCGCTAACCCTGGAGAAAAAATAAAAATTCAAAATATGGCTTCTACTGACTGTATATGACTTTCACATACATCTTAAAGTCAAACTATCATCTGTCGGGGACCATCTACAGACATAATTAGTGATCCAACAAGAGCCTTTTCCCTTCTTTTCAATAAAAATCTCTAAATACCTTGTTGGTCTAGTATTTTTTAAATAATTTAAAAATATTTTCCCCGGGGCGCCCGGGTGGCTCAATCGGTTGAGCATCCGACTTCGGCTCAGGTCATGATCTTGCAGTTCGTGAGTTCAAGACCCACGTCGGGCTCTGTGCTGACAGCTCAGAGCCTATGGAGCCTGCTTCAGATTCTGTCTCCCTCCCTCTGCCCCTTCCCCGCTCATGTTCTGTCTCTCTCTGTCTCTCAAAAATGAATAAACGTTACAGAAAAAAAAATTTTTTAATATTTTCCCAAATAAACTGTTCTGTGAATCAGGTAGATACTAGCAGAAATCACAGTTTAGAGTTGAGAGTGATCTTACAGATGGAACATCAAGCCTAATTAGTTCATACAGGTGAAGCTTTAACTCTGATTTCAATAACCCAACATTTATAAAATCCATTTACTTTACTCTGTGACCTCATACTCTGCTTCATTATGCATTTGAATGTTTCCATGTCCAGCAGCTGTCTTCCTCTCTTTTCATACTTCTTAGAAGGGAAAAAGAATAATTAGTGATGAACATAGTTGCATTTTTGTTTAGTCTAGGAGCAAGAACCCAAAGGATCGAATGTCTAATTAGACTTACCTAAACCTTGTCAACTTCTAACATTCTATCCCCCCTTGCTCATTTCTCTCATGCATTCGCAATTTGTTTCTAATTCCATTAAGAAATGACAACTAAGGAGAATTTCTTTTTCATTGTTATTTTATAGGAATTTAAAAAGATTGTACTTTTCACCGAAAAATTAACCATGGAAGAGAGAATCAAGTTACCCAATGAATATCTAGAAAGCTTACCTGGTCAAGTCTTACCTGAAAGAGTGCTTTTATGTTCTGTAGCCCTTCTAGAGTCATTAGATGTTCAATCTCATCAAAACAGAAAAAAAGTTAAAAACATATAATACTAATGGTAATGCCCATAAAATGCAACTTCTGGAAACCCATAATTTTTCCCTTTATGAGAAGCCAATGAGACAGCTAAGCCTCCGAATAACACTTAGGATAGCCCAACCCTCATTTTTCTAACCTCTATTCCAATTCAACTGACCTCTTAGTTCCCAGTTCTGGGGGAAGATTGGCTGGATGGGGTTGGAAGGACGGAAGAAGGAGCGAGGTAGGAGGAGGAGAGGAGAGGACAGTTGAAGACCTGTCGGGACCTAGACGGAAATGGGAAAAGGGAGACTGAAAATGTTTTGCTACATCATATTACAGAGACTCTCTTTCTTTCCTGTCAGATGTCCTGTTCAGTAGTAGTCCTGTCCTGCTTTCTGCCACATCCTCTGGCCCCAGTTCCATCTCAACCCAGGCTGAACCAAGAGGAAGTCTTGGGAGAAGTGACCTGGGAACATTTTCGGAAGCTATGGCTAGAGGCCCTTGGTACACTGGGTGTGAGGGAAACCAGCTGTCTTTTAGTCATCTGTCCTTAGTGCCATAAACAGACCACCAGAGGTTGCCTCCTCTCACCCCCAGCCTCTGAGCAACCATCTCAACGATTTGGCTTTTATAAATGAAAATGCCTAAACTTCTGGCTTAGAATGAATGAATAAACTGTGCCCAGTGAGTAAAGCCAAGTTAAGCTCCGGTGTCCTTGCACCATGTCACGAGACTTGAGGAAGATACCAAAGGGTGAAATTGGCTACTTCCCCAATAGAATCATCCTCTGAGGTCACTACGTCCAGCCTCCAAGCTTCCAAGATGGTGGCCTTTACCATAAAACTCAGACTGACACCCAAGCTATTGAGAGACACGTCATTTCATAAAATTGAAGTATCTTTCAAATTCTATCTTGAATGATCCCATAATTACTTTTTTTTTTATTTAAAAAAAAAAATTTTTTTTTTCAATGTTTATTTTTGGGACAGAGAGAGACAGAGCATGAACGGGGGAGGGGCAGAGAGAGAGGGAGACACAGAATCGGAAACAGGCTACAGGCTCTGAGCCGTCAGCCCAGAGCCCGACGCGGGGCTCGAACTCACGGAGTGCGAGATCGTGACCTGGCTGAAGTTGGACGCTCAACCGACTGCGCCACCCAGGCGCCCCCCATAATTACTTTTTAATTTGCTTTCATCAAGGAACCAAATTGGAATCCCAGCTCCAGAAGGGAAAACACTCCACCCGAAGTTTCTAGTTAAAATTTCCCTGTAGAGCTTTTCTGGTAAGGCCTGAACTCAAAAGGTAGTATTAAAAAGCTGACTGGGGGAATCATCTCCATCGTATCAAAGATGATTCCATCCCACTGACGGACCATTTCCCTTACCCAACAAAACCTATTACCACCGAATGAAAAATTTCTTGGACCAAACCTCTCTAGATCCAAAAAAAGCAGATGAGAGTTTACGAGGCTTACATACAACACATACAGAAAAAAGTACGTGAATCTGAGGTCTACCAAGATGGCACCTCTCAGAGCATATGACTTCTCATCCTGTACCTGGATGTGAATTCCAGGGGGTAAAACAATTGTTTAAAGACTTTGAAAATTATTTCCCTTAAGATTGAAAAATCATGGGGAAGACATGCTATCATTCCAATTGTTTTACATCGTATCTTTCTGTGTCTTTATGATTTTAAACATACAACATAATTTATGGGCCTATATGTTACATAAGACATGTATTCCTAAACTCACAAAGTGACTCTAGGTTTGTACAAGGCAATAAAAACATGTCGCATGTATGTTATCCTTCCTTCTGTCTTTTCACTGCCCCCGATACCTTTTCTTTCCTCTTAACTTCAAAGCTTCCTGAAATTTTACGCTGTGCAATTATTTGTCCACTAACTCCCTGATTATGTGAAATTGGCCTTTGACCTTGCTCTATTTCCATTACTGAAAGAGAATAAACAACAAAAAAATTGCCCTACCTCCCAGGAGGGGGCTCCCCAATCCAGAAAGAGACTAACTCATCTTCTGTCAATAAATTTACTAGAAATGCTGCTGACAGAGGAGTGTGAACGCCATCATGAATAGTAGTAATGAAGGGCACGAAATCTACAGCCGGTGTGATTATATGATTTATAAGGGGCTTTACAGGAATCTTCCTTAAAGTATAAATGTAACCAAAAAGCCTCATTTTCTCCCCAGAGCCATCTCTCCATCCCCAGGAAATACCCTATCTGTCCCTGCTTCCTCCTACATTCATGACACTCCCACAGCCTTCCAATCTCCCAGGGTTCACTCTTTGTTATCCTAATCATTCTGTTCCATCCTGGCTACAAAAACAATTTTTCCTGCATCCCCTTCCCCCACCTTCCACCAAAAATAATAATAATAATAACAGTAACAATAATAATAATAATGAAATGGATGAAAGGTAAGTATTTTTCAGGCTTGCAGTACAAAACGCTGTTAACTAAATTTCCACTGCACTTAAGAAAACAGTTCTTAAATCTCTCAGACCTCATCAAATTTTCATATGTCATGACAGAAATCGAAAATCCAATGATCATTAGCCAACTTCTTTTGAAAAGGCAGCAGTATAAATCCGTTTTGGAGAAACACGGCTACAAAACAGAGCCATTATTGTGCTTTTCCTTGAAAATATAAATCAGGCCTTCACATAATTGCATGTTTTTTAAGGCAAATTTGGAACACAAAGCAGAGAAAACATATGTCCCTTCTGGGTACTCCTGTGCTTGGCAGAGCTTGAAAATTCGTAACTGCCATCGACAGCAAGTCACATTGTATCACTAAAAAGCTTGAATGACTTGTTTTCCTACAAATAAAAACAGGGAGAAAAGCCTGACTATTTTATTTCCAAACTATCATAGCTATAGTGACAACCATAAATAATTCAGTCTACAATTGTGGAGTCACATTTTAAAGATATTATCTATTGCCCGGCAATGCATTTTGCTTTACTCAAATGCAATTTCATAGAAAATTACCTGGATAATTCTCTAATATCCTATATTAGAGGGGAATTCATGGAGCTATGATTCTGCTTGTCCTTACACTGCAGTCTCCCCAAAGCAAGTGGTTTTTATGATTAGAGTGGTTTTCCCATAAGGATTCATTTGCCTGCTGGTTGCTCATTTGCATTGCAAATGAGCTCTCCTATTGTTACAACCCAACATCTCGGTGCTGCTCACTGTAAGAGTCTCCTCAGTCAGGATGGTTTAGGGGTAATTTCACATCTCCGACAAGGGAATTGACTAATTAATCGAATAAAGTATCCTTTTGAAAATCTGTTCCTTGAGCGGCTGTCTCTATAGCTTCAGAAAACAGATATGATCCTGTGCTCTTAAGATTCTCAAAGAGAAAATAACTCCAGAGGGTTTGGGGAGTTCTACGGGTTGAAATTTAGGAGATTCCGTGGCAGATCGTCCCGATGAAGAGGAAAAGAGGCAGGCTGCAGGGAGTTGTGCAACGAACCTACATGGTGAAAGCATCTGTGTGCCAAAAGATCATAGCATAACCTAGGGAAGAAGACGAAAAAAAAAGGGGGGGGGGTATTCTGGGTGACCGTTCCGGGAACTCTCAAAGCCACCATCAGCCACGGCTCTAAAGAAAGATGGTCGTCTTAGCCATGTTCGGAACAGGAAGATCAAAAGAGTAGCTTCAGTTTTGAGATAACGACTGCAGCCTAAGGCAACACTGCCACACCCTCTAACCTTGATCGAGTATATCGTGAGCTGGCCACTGGGCACTTTATCTGCATGTTTCCATCAACCTTCACAACTCTGTAAAGGAGATTATGTTCCCTATTTTAGATGTCAGGAAACAGGGGCGCCTGACCGTCTCGGTCAAGCAAGCGTCGGACGCTTGATTTCGGTTCAGGTCGTGATCTCACGGTTCCCAGGATCGAGCCCTGTGTCGGGCTCCGCGCTGACAGCACTGAGCCTGCTTGGGATTGTCTCTCTCCCCTCTCCCCTCTAAACAAACAAACAAACAAACACGCAAATAAATATAGGGAAACTGAGGCACAGAGAGGCCAATGAACTTTCCCAGCTTCACACAATTCACACAACTAGTAACTGCTGGAACCAAGATCCCCACACAGGCTGTCTGTGCCACTGACCAGGTCACTGATCACCCAGCTCGATGTTTTGGTGCCCAGCCTCTGCCCGAGGTCCTGGGCCAGCTCCCAGGGGAACACAGACAGATGAATAGACTGTGGAGATATATGGACTTCAAGACCTATACCGTTCACTGTCACTCCCGTCCCTCCTCTGGACAGTCTAAACATCAGAGTGGATTGTTTTAGCTCAGGTGACTGGTACCCTAAAGGTGGCCTTCAAATTCCCCTTTACTTGGAGGTATTCTTACTTTCTTATTTTGGCTATGGTCATGTGTTGTGTGGTTAAAAGTGTGGGGACATTGGAAGAGGCAAATCCTCTCCCTTTCCTCAGCGAGTATTCAAGACTTCCCACCACAGGGAGATTTTATAGCTTTTGTAAGCTCATAAGAGGATCCAAATTTGTTGCAAGGAGCAGCCCAAGCATTTCCCAGCTTGCTTCTCTAAATTAGTCTAAAATGAATACATTGCTGCTTTTCCAGCTGCTTGGGTAGATTCCATGGCCTCCTAGTGGTTTAAAGAGAGAAAGAGAGAGAGAGAGAGAGAGAGAGATGCTTCCTCCAGCCTCACCAAATAAGTAGGACAAAGCTGACCTTGCATGTGTATTCTGATCAACAGTAGTGATCAAGTACTATGTCGAGGAGAATTCTGAGGCAATATTCACTCTTGGCAGGAAAAGGCCAGGATGGATTTGCTCTGCCACGAGCACTGGAGGGACGAGTGAGTACAGGAACAACAGATCTGTACCACGAGCAAGGCAACCAGGGAAAGAGCCAGAGAAAGAATGAGCTGGAAGTGATCTTAGGACCCATATGGTCACCCCCCCTTCCTTTACCGTGGGGAAACTGAGGACCAAAGAAGATAAGTAACTTGCCCAAGGTCACAGTAAGATCACGTCTGGTTTCCTTCTACAACAAAAATGGGATGAAGCCTTCCCCTTGCCGGAACGGTTGACTGGAACTTTCCCCTGGAACCAAATGCAGAGTTAGAGGGACAAGGATGTTCCTGCAAAGGGAAGAGAGGCTCCTGTCCTACCTTCCAGAATTCTAGGCACCAGCTGTTGAAAGTCAAGATCAGAGAAGGGAAGACCAATAGCCTGGGGACAGAATCAATCAAAGCAAATCCAAGTTCATCGCTCATTGTTGCGGCAAACTGTGAAAATGGCCCTCGTCACCTGCCAGGTTACAATGTCTTCCCACCTCGTTTCTGGATTTGGCATGGAAACTTGCCGCTTTGGCCAGTGGAAAATTAGAAAGCGTGCCGCAAACAGAGGCGTAAAAAGTGTTTGCACAACTGGACGTGTCTTCTTGCTTATGCCGTCAGCATAAGGACACGCCAGGTCTAGCCTGCTAGAAGATGAGGGACACTCATCTCAGATTGTCCCAGGCGTCCCGGCCACTCAGGTCTTAGATCAGCTGACAGCGTAGATCAGCTTACACACGTAAGCCAGCCAGGCGTGATGAGCGCAGCTGACTCTGCAGGCATGTGAGAAACCAGCAGGGAGTGTTGGATGCCACTGAGGTTTTGTGCTGTTTGCTAGGCAGGGTCACTGTGGCACTGGATAACTGCCACGCTGTCGCTCACGGATTGGCCGGGGTCCCACCACAGGCATGTATGCCTGAAATATCAGCCCTTGCAACGTTAGGTACTGTGAACCACGACTTCTAAACTCTCTTTTATATCACAATCCTCGGTGAGAATCTGTTAAACAGATACATGCATGCATGCTATAAATTACATATGTGTAAATACACATACATAAGCTCAGAAAACATCGTGAGCATGTGTATATATATATATATATATATATACTCATGTACACATATGATTTATAGCATGCATACATGTGTGTGTTTAACACGTTCTCAGGGAGGATTTTGATAAAAAAGAAAGTTTGAAAGTCCTGATTTTGTGAACTGCTATTTCCCTTTAATATATTTGATGCACTCTCCTTCTTATTCTATTCTCTTTTATTTCCTTTTTTTTTTTTTTTCTCCCCCTGAGTCATGCTTATTATCATCCGCTAGGCCGATTTCATGACCCGCTGGCGGGCCAGGACCTGCGGTTTGAAAACCACAGCAGACCGTGTCACAGACTTTCTCATGTTAGCAAACGGGCCTCATTCGTTTTTGTGTTCTCGGTACCCTCGTCAGTCACAGGCACAAACAGTCACTCAACAAATATTTGTTGAATTCGGTTGAATTAAGAGAAGCTTATAGCCACCAAATTCCTTGGTTTGCATTTTTAATCCCTGCCTGCTGGATCTTCCCTTATCTCCCAAGACTTCGGAGTCACAACAATTACGCTTCCCCCAGCTCCGTTCCTAGACTCGACAGAAACCATTTATGAGTCACTGTTCACACACAGCTCCATCTGGGTCAAGAATCTGGTGCCCTACCTGTCCACTCTCAGTGACAGACCAGCCGCAGAAGTGACAATCCCACTCTGAGTCTGCGCAGGTGGGTGTATGATGGTGGAGAGATGAAGGTAGGTACTGAATCACGTTAACCATTGCTTCCCTGCGTCGAGCATGCTGTCCAGCACAGAGTAGGTGCTCAAAAAATACCTATACAGTTGAACTTAGCTTACTTCAATCCTCTGGGTCTTGGTTTCTTTACAGAAAAGACAGGACATTTGGTCCGGTTCTTTCCAGCCTTAAAAGCCAAGGTCTACGTGGTGCCAGCCAAATTTGAGTGTATGCACAGGTGGGATGAGAAACTACCTACATACTGTGCTTTAACTGTGTCAAGAAGGACCCCACGTCCCCGACAGATGCTCTGCTCAGTGACCAATGTCAGAGTTCAGCTAGAGCTTTCTTCTTCACATTAAGGTACCCAGCCTCGCTGAAGTACAAAATCTTCTGCAAGGGTCAATTCAAGCTAGTATCAGTCTTGTACACCCAAAAAAGAAAGAAACTTCTGGGTCTTGCCTTGGGAGGGCGTTCAGAGAGGGAGGGGTATTCTATGAAGGAGCAGGTGGAACCGGAAGAAGGCTGGAGCCCTCGGAGATGGAATAAGTCTGGAGACGGTGACGATGAACTCGAACGAGCCCACAATGGGCTGGCTGTGCTGTCTGCTGTCTTTCCTCGGCTCCTTCCCCCTGGCTGTGGGCACAGAAGTTAGGGTAGAGCTGAAAAAGTCTTCCTCTCCTACATCCAAAGCCAGTACTCTATGAGCAACTCTGGCTCTTCCAGTTTCTAATACAAACTAAAAACAACTGCTGTGTGCCTGTTTTCCCACAGCTGACTTAAATACGTGCCACACGGGCCAGCCCTTTTGCTTTGAAGTGCCTTCAACCCACAGCCTCCTACACCGCCTGGATTGCGCACCATCCCACACCCGCTTCACGCCAGGAGATTCAGATCCTGTCGCTATTCGGGACGGCAACGGGGAGCCCCCCTGCCAGGCACAGCCCAGTCACCGTGTGGCCAGGGCAAGTGCAATTTGCAAAGGATCAGACCCCAGGCTGGCCACAAGCAGCTAAAAACTCACCCTCAACTACAAAATGCCCCCCGTAGCTCGGCCATCCTCTGACGATGGTGGAAGCTTCCTTCAAGCGTGGGCGAGCGAACAAGAATCTAATGGGTAGAGCAAAGGCTCCCTACACGGAGCCACTGGTTTCAGACTTTTAGAGCCGCCACCCACTTTCCATCATGACGCAGTGCCCACTCAGAAAACAAAGGCTTCGGGGCGCCTGGGTGGCGCAGTCGGTTAAGTGTCCGACTTCAGCCAGGTCACGATCTCGCGGTCCGTGAGTTCGAGCCCCGCGTCAGGCTCTGGGCTGATGGCTCAGAGCCTGGAGCCTGTTTCCGATTCTGTGTCTCCCTCTCTCTCTGCCCCTCCCCCGTTCATGCTCTGTCTCTCTCTGTCCCAAAAATAAATAAACGTTGGGAAAAAAAAAAAAATTAAAAAAAAAAAAAAAAGAAAACAAAGGCTTCACCAAACACCACTTGCGCGTCTTCTGGAAGAACTCTGGTGTCAACGACCGTCCGTCTTTCCTTTAGATGCCAGTCCTATTCCGGGAAATCACTTTCCATTAGTTGATCTCACCCACAGTGTGCAGATCCTGTCCCCAGGAAAGCTCCTTTTGATGGATGGGTTGCGTGGGGTCACAACGGGGAAAAGAACAAAAGCCAGTGCTTCGCGCCTCATGATCACTTCTAACCTCACTGTCCCGCAGTCATCGTATATCGGCCCCTCAGAGCCTCATCCTAAATAATAGTAATTATGAAATCAAGGCTTTGATGTACTTGCTAGAGTTCTAGCACACATTTACCTGAATACTTCACTGTTACTAAAATTTTTAAAATCTCAGCCTACTACCATGTCCTGTGAGGAAAAGCCGGGCTAGTTGTATATAGTCTCGAGAGACTATATTTTACTTAAGTTTGAGTTTTCTCTGGGGCTCCGTACACGGTATTGCCCCATAAATGTTTGCTGAATTGAAATAAAATAAAAACGGATTAATTGGAACGTAGTCACACCCTTGACACGTTAGCATGAATCCGATTTATGTGAGGAGGCAATTGTGACCTTGAAAAGCAGAGAATGATACTGGGAAGCAGCCGGCCGTGTAAAAAAAAAGTTGTGAGACATGGAAAGGAGGGAGAGCAAGATGCAGGGCGAAGCTGGCCATGGGTTAGACGGAAGGGTCTGGAAGGTGCGTGCATTAGGGGAGAGGTGGTTAAGGAGCAGCAAGGACAGGGAGGAGCTTACGCGGGAGGAGACCACAGCGCACCCAGTAGGATCTCTGGCTTTAAATTGGGTTATGGGCCCTGGACCCTAGGGGATTCCAGCCAAGCCCCAGAGCTCTGCCCAAGAGACCGCATAGCCCAGGACGTTGTGGTCCCCCTCCCTGCCCCCTTACCTTTTCCGCCCTCAGGCTCCAAGCCCAAGGGATGCGGTGGCGTCCTCCCCTGAGCCAGACCCTCCATCCCGATGGAGTGGCTGCGCATCCTCTGCCTGGCAAAGCAGGCCCGAGGCAGCCGGGCCGGGGGGGGGGGTTGGCTCTCAGCAGCCCCTACTCCCCTGCAGGCTGAGGTCCAGTGGGGCAAGTCTGGGCTCTGAGCGTTACCGGCTCCCCCAGGATGGCTGCGGCGTCCAGGATGCCGTCGGGACCCCAGCCCGGAACATGGTCACGTTAGGGGTCTCAGTTACCAGACCGGGTCCCACTCCACCGCCATTGCCCTCGAGCCCACATGCAACTCCCTTGGGAGCAGACTAAGCAGCTGCCTTCTCAGAAGTGGCACCAGAAATAGGAAAGGACTTTGGGGTGGGGGTGTGTGGGGGCAGGATCTCTGCCTTCACTGACCAAGACGAAAGACAGCAAGCTGAGCTCTTCCCGCCCTGCTTTAAGGAAAAAAGGATAAAGGAAGAAAAAGACACCCCAATATAAGCCTAGAACTACCAATTTCTCAAATATTTTTCAGTTCTGGACAGACAGTGTAACAAGTAAGCAGGAAACTATTAAGACAAAATCCATAGAAGTTAAGGATTGTAATTAAAAAAGGGCTACACCAAAGTGAATCTGTCATAATTTTTATTGTAGTGCATGGTAATTAGATATAAATGACAAGTTGTTTAAGCAACAATCCTAATTACTATTAATTTTACAAGAGTGGTATGGGGGCTGCTCGGGAAAATCCCCAAAGGTGCCTGAGATTGCTGCTTTTTCGACGTAAGTATTTCCATCTTAAAGAAACAGAGGCAATAATAGATCCTAGACTTTTTTCATAGGTACGTGCCCTTTTGTATTTGTGCTCGGAGAGAGTAACACTTGCTAGTCCCTTGCCTAAATCTCTTGCTCACTGGGATTTTTTTGAAATATAGAGACTCAGAAGAAACTCATCTCTTTGGCTGCCAAGTCAGGCAAAAGAAGTTTGTAATCTCATTTCATGTTATCGGGCTCATAATCTGGGCTCTCGGGAAAGGAACAAACAGGTAGACCGGTTATGCCGCTCAGAGGCTCAGCTGTAAACTATAGGGTAGACTGTGGGTCCTCCTGAAGGTTCAGGATTATTGAGTGATTAAGAGGGCATCTTTCGGAGCATCCTGGATATTATTACTCGAACGCTGGATGTAGAAACGGAATCTACAGAGCCTGTGAAAACCTCTGAGTAGAGTCTCTTACTCTTGGTGCCCTGGAATTTTATTTCATGTGACCAAAAGAACATAGAGTCTGTCCTGGAACAAAACCTCCCTGACAATGGTGGGTCTTACACCACAAACAGCCAAACCAGGCTTTTCCCGGATGTGAGGGGGGGAGGGGAAAGAGAGCCAGAGGCGAACTGAGTTGAGTAGGATTTGGATGAGTAGTGGAGGGGAGAAGGAGTAGGGATGCTATGGGAACATGGGCATTTAAATGAAGTACCTTGGATAACTAAAGTGAGGGCACTGGACCTCTGCAGGAAGAGGGCAAAGGGAAGAGAGTAGGCCAGGATATGGAAACCTTGCAGAAGTACAATCCTTTTTTTTTTTTTTTTTTTTTTTTTTTTTTTTTTAAGGATGGTAGCGTTTAGAGATACAGCTACATGGCTTACGAAGCTTAATTTCCCCGACTGTGAAATGATCATAATCCTAGTACCAAACCCCCAGGGTAAAAAGTAAACGTGAGATGGAAAAGTGTATGTCAAGCATTTAGAACAGTGCAAGACGTAGAGTTGGTGCTCTGCTCATATTAGCTATTATTATTATTGCCATTATTATTGTTATTAAGGCTTGCCCTGCCCCCTCCTATCCTACATGAGATGGACCAAGGGCCCCCGACCCTCTTGCCCACGGCTGGTTGGGTGAGGTAGAAAAGATGTCCAGCAGCCCATCATTATCCAGTCATGTCCCCTAAAATGAGAAAGTGGGCTAAGGAATCTCTAGGTTCCATTTGGGTTCTAAACATTCTTGTCAATCTACTTATTATCCAGCTGAGCAGAATCTATACTCCCCAAACCTGCAGC
The DNA here is from genome assembly GCF_018350155.1 of Leopardus geoffroyi. Lineage (NCBI taxonomy): Eukaryota > Metazoa > Chordata > Mammalia > Carnivora > Felidae > Leopardus > Leopardus geoffroyi. Next base: position 10,137,210 of record NC_059326.1, on the reverse strand, counting down.
TCGTCTACCAGCCTCTGAGTTCTGGAAGCAGTGACCCTTCAGAATGAGGGTGGGTGAGGGTGGCACAGCGTCGCTGAAACTCTCTGTTCATTTCTTCATTCATTCTCTTACCCGAGACCAGCATTTGTTGAGCGCATGACCTATACCGGACATTGTGTCAGATCTTGGCGCTATAAAGACAAAAGAGATTACAGACAGGTGAGCCAATAATGTTAACACTGCAATAAATGCCCTGTTGCGGGGGAGCACTATACCAACAGAGAGGAAGCGCTTAACTCTGGCTGGACGGGTCCGGGTGGGGAGGTGCTTCCCAAAGGAGAAGCCATTGGAGAGAGAAGTATTTGTTCCAGGAAGACCAGAAGGGCAGTGCCTTCCAGGAAGAGCCAGACAAGTAGACCAGTGCAGAGGCCAGAGCGAGCTGGATGCTGGATGTCGTCAGGGAGCTCCAAGCAGTTGAGCAAGGAGATGAAAGATACAAGGGCAAAAAAATTAGTGGGGGTCAGATCCTGAAGGAGCGTGTATGTCACACTAAGGAGATTTCATCCTCAAACAACGGAGAGCCAATGCCAGCAAGATATTTTAGAAAGGCCCTTCTCTCTGTAGCAAGAGGAAAGATTAGAAGGGACAGAACGTGTTTGCAGGAGTCCACAGAAAACTGTAGAGGGCCTGAACCACAGCAGTAGCGGGAGTGGAGATGACGGTAGATGTCTGAAGTAACAGACTTCCGTGACTTTGTTGTGGGGCAGGTGAAGGATGGCTCCGGGTTTGGGACGAGATACATGGGGAGAGGCTATTAGAAAACCATGGCGAAAGGAAAAAGACGTGCCACTCAAGATCATACTGAGTCAAAGCTCCTGTTGAGATAGCCAGGAAGAGAGATCTACCAGACAATCAGAAGTAGAGGTCTGGAGCGCTGGAGACCCGCCTGGGACACCGCCCCACGGTGGTCACTGCAGCGTGAGTGGAGGCAGGGAAGGCTGTGTGGAGAGTGTCTTGTTCTCACTCAGAAATGTCAGCGTCACTGTTGAACGCGTGCCCAGGGAGCCAAGCACCTAATGGTGATGCTCAAGGTCGGCAATTCAGAGGAGCTAATGCACACACATTAATAAAAAAGGATCGGGTTTGGGGGACATATCTTGGGCAATCAGAAGCCTGAAGACTTGAGCACAAGGGAGAGAAGAGCCAGAGGCAAAGCCTGGAGCCAGAGACATTGGTGCATGCCTTTGCATGAAGTTTGGGAGGTGGAGGTGGGGGTTCCACTGTTCCCAGAATCCCGGGCAGCCTTCACTTCCCGGGCTGCAGGGTCTCTCCTTTTGGAGAGATGGCTTCCATCCTTATGGCTCCTGGATCCCAGCATGCTGAGAGCTGTTCTAGTCTCATTTCCCTGGGATGGCCCCACCGTTGAACCAGCTGCCCAGTCCCCGAGTCTGAGACCTTTTTAATTCTTCCTTCTCCTCACTTTCCTGGAAGCAGAACCACCGTTTGAACAGCTGCCCAAACGCGGGAGGGTAGTCATCTTGTGCCCCCTTTCTGGCCATCTGTCCTCTTGACCGACCCACCAAGTCATTCAATCCTGTTATTCTCTGTTCCCATCCCCCCCAACCTGGTGGTTTCTGGGTCTCCCTGACTTTTGAAGCTCCCATCCCTGATTCTTCTCGAGCCCAGATCCACTTGCCTGCAGACCCTTTCCTCACGCCACCCTCTGCTCGAAGCTCCCCACTGCCCTACGGAACTGCCCACCTGTCACTCTCTGGTTTTCTGCCCACGGGCAAATTATATAACTTCCGTGACCTTAATTTTCTTGTCTGTCTTTCTCGGATCAGCTGGTGTCCCAAGGACTTTTTGTGATTTCTCTGCTGCATTTTAAAGATTCCCATCACCTCAGACCTGTTAGGATGTCTTATTATAAAGAGATAAGAGATGACAAATGTGGACAAGGATGTGAAGAAAAGGGACCCTCGTGCCCCACTGGTGGGAATATAAACTGACACAACCACTATGGAAAACGGTATGGAGGTTCTTCAAGAAATTAAAAATAAAAATATCATATGATCCAGCAATCCCACTTCTGGATGTTTCTCCAAAAGAAAAAAGAAACAAAAAAGGAAATCCTGTCTTTTGCAATAACACAGATGAACCTGGAGAGCATCATGCTACGTGAAATAAGCCAGACAGAGAAAGACAAATACTGCCTGGTACCAATTAAATGTGGAATCTAAAAAAAAAAAGAAAAAAAAAAGTGAAACTCGTAGAAATAGAGGAGACAGCAGTGGTTGTCAGGAGATGGGGGTGGGGAAAACAGGGAGAGCTTGGTAAAAGGATACAAACTTTCAGTTATAAGGTCTGAGGATCTAATGTATACCGTGGTGCCGACAGTTGATGACACTGCATTGTATAATTGAAATTTGTTGAAAGAGTAGAACCTAAATGTTCTCACTTAAAGAAAGGTAGGGGGGGAAGAAAAGAATCTCCTGATGGGTTTCCCCACCAACTCACATAAACCCTCTGGCTTACAGGTCTCCTCCCCAGCCGCGGGATGCACAGTGCTCGTCTCCTCAAAGACCTTCTGCTCATGTGGTTGTCACCTGAGGCACCTCTTCAGTGTCGCAGGTGTATAAACTGAGGCAGAACAAGTCCAGGCATTGGGGCGCCCGGGTGGCGCAGTCGGTTAAGCGTCCGACTTCAGCCAGGTCACGATCTCGCGGTCCGTGAGTTCGAGCCCCGCGTCGGGCTCTGGGCTGATGGCTCGGAGCCTGGAGCCTGTTTCCGATTCTGTGTCTCCCTCTCTCTCTGCCCCTCCCCCGTTCATGCTCTGTCTCTCTCTGTCCCAAAAATAAATAAACGTTGAAAAAAAAAAAAAAAAAAAAGAACAAGTCCAGGCATGCTGCTGTCCAGTGGTGGGGGTGGGATACAGCCAAGGTCTCTCTGTCAGCTTGTTCTTCTCTGATTCTGACCAAGATTAGGCCCAGTGATGGGGGACAAGTCATGTCATAACATCATAAAACACCACCTAATTCTAAATGTTTTCATGATTTTTGCGAGTATCAGTGGCTCTCTCACCGGGAGCATCCCCTAACTGGGAACACCCGATACGCGTGCTGAAGCCCTGATCCCCGGTGTGGTAGTACCTTGGGAGGTAACAAGGTCATGAGGGTAGAACCTCGGTGAGTGGATTCGTGCTCTTATAAAAAGAAACACAAGAGGGATGATCGGTTTTGCCGTGATGTGAGTACCCAGGAAGTTGACTCTTTATAAACCGGGAAGAGATGCCTCAGCAAGAATCCCACGGTGCCCACCATGCCAGCACCCTGATGCTTGGGCTTCCAGCTTCCAGAAGCACGAGAAATCCATATCTGCTGTTTAAGGCACCCGGTCTGTGGTATTCTGTTGTGGCTGCCCGAGCTAACTCAGACCCCTTTGGCAGTGAATTTCGGTTTGTATTGACATTTTAAAAATTATTTTGAGAAGGGGAGAGAGAGCATGAGTGGGGGAGAAGGGCAGAAGGAGAGAGAGACTCTTAAGCAGACTCCACGCTTAGCATGGAGCCTGGCGTGGGGCTCGATCCCTGGGATCGACCCTGGGATCACGACTTGAGCAGAAATCAAGAGTTAGACGCTCAACAGACTGAGCCACCCAGGCACCCCTGTGCCGACATGTTTGAATGGAACCATCATGGACCATTCCTGTGTGTCCTCCCTTCCTGCAGCCTTTTAGTGGGGCCTGCCTGCCTCTCACCACATTCCCACTATTTGCCTGTGCTCGACCACCTTCTCCTTTCCCTTCGTGACTTTTTGTTTCTCGCTCCTGTCTTCCCAGCCAACATAGGTCAGCTCCCAACATCTGATCAGGCCCTCTTTTGGAGAAGACCCACGGGGCCCGCTTTTCCAGTTGACTAACCAGCCTGCTCCCTCACCTCTGACCTGAGCACCGCCCTTCGCTGTTCTGACCTTTAGCAGCCATGGCAGAGCTTCTGGTCACCTGCTCTACCCCCCACAGCTCCTTCCACGCTCCCCACTCCATCCCCCAACCTGCTGAAACACAGACACAGAAGAGGTACTGAAGAAGTCCTGTGCAAATAGGAGCTTTAAAAAAGCTGAGCAGTTCAATCAAGAACTAATCCAAACCATCACAGGGGTGCATTTGTGCGGCGGCCAGATCAGAGCCAACACTAACATCCTTGGCTCCCTTGGATTCTGTCTGCAGAATGTGCTTACCAGGCTGGGAGACACGGGCCCGTCTCAGATCACGAGCTGGCATGCCCTGGTTGCCCATGGCAACCCAGCTGCGCTGGAGCGCTAGCATTTGTAAATGTGTGTGGGCTTAAAATTATATTATTGATTCTGTCTGGAAGATGATAGTCTGATTTGTATATAGCTCTGAATAAATTACTCATTATCCTTTACAGCCATCAGAATATGAGTCTCTCTCTTTCTCCTTTAAAAAAAAATTAGAGAGACAGCAAATCGTGTCAGCAGATGTGAAATGAAATGTTTCCCATAACAACCGTACCAGAGGAACCAACATCCAGGGCACCAGCCTGGGAAGTTGTCTGGGCATTCCTGAATAGATAACTAATGGAATGGCTTTGGGAGGGATGGATATTATATTGGATAGCCTACTACAAAGGGACCGTAAGGTGTAGCTTGAATTACAGTGACAAGCAGATGGGAACAGAGGAAATTCAGCCCTACCCCGGGCTTGATTAGTTCAAGCTGAACCCGCGATTTCTCTTCCGTTTTCTTTGATGTGTAGTATACACTCAGGCAGATTGAAACATTGTTCTGATTCATCACCCCTCCCCCACATCCATGCTGTCTGCCCTGTAACCCAGTAGATCTTTCCGCAAAAGGCGTCCCCGTACCGCTCTGGGTCTTGTAGCTTGCTTTGCCTCGTTGGCCAAAGTGGCAGTGTGCCAGTTCTGAGCCCACGACTTAAGAGGCTTCAAATGTTTCCATTTTCCCTGTCGTGCCTTTGTTGCCATCACCGTGCAAAGAACTTCCTTTGAGAACTGCTGCCCCTTCAGTTGGGACCCGGGATAAATACAAGTGGAACGGAGTCATCCCTGTCACACCCAGCTAGAGTGACGGCGTCAAGAACTATCCCAGCAATGCCCAACCTAGATGAGCCACTGCAGCCAAGCGGAAGATGCGTGGGAAGTAAGGGCTCACCAAGATGTCACAGGTGCTTGTTATGCAGCAGTAGCTGACTGGTGTAATTCTCCATCTGTTCAACATCACGGTTTATCAGCATCATTAATGACGGCAAAGACAAGAATAACATCCCTCAGCTGAACAGTTCATTAGCCACTGACCCCAGGCTTCTTGAGAGAAAATGCAGGTTTCGTCACAATTTCACTTCACATTGGGCCCTCATTGTGCCTTCACTCTCAAACATGGTTTTGCTACCAGGAGCACGATGGAGGCCAATGCTTCTGAGAGAAATCCGAGTAAATTAGAAGATTCCATGGCCACCACTCCTTTAGCACTCATGCAAGTCCTGTCGAAAACATTGGTGGGGGGCACCTGGCTGGCTCAGTCGGTTAAGGGTCCAGCTCTTGATTTCAGCTCAGGTCGCGACCTCACCGTTCATGAGTCCGAGCCCCGCATCTCTGCTTGGGATTCTCTGTCACCCTCTCTCTCTGTCCCTTCCCTGCTTGCTCTCTATCTCTCTTTCTCAAAATAAATAAATAAACATAAAAAAAAAAAAAAAAAGATTGGTGGCATTCTGTTTGAATTGGGAAGACACCATTACACCTGTCAGAAGGCACTGTGAAGGTTTCTTTCAATTTACCCCAGAATGAACATCTTTTATCAGAATGCCACCCATTATTACCCCCAAGCCCTTTCTAACCTTCACATTTCCATTCTCCAATCAAGGTATGTGCTGCATGAGCACATCCAATCAATTTGCAGCAAATGTTTGTTGAGCGCCCACTGTGGGCTGAACCCTTGGGCCCGTGCTAGCTGCCATGTTGAACAGAAGAAAAGTAGTTGTGATGGGTAGTTGGGGAAGGTGAGTGTCAAGACTGACTCCCAGGCATCTGTTCTGAAACACTGGGTAGAGGGAGGTGCTGTTTTCTAGGATGTGAAGGCCTGCAGAGGGGCTGGTTGGGGGAAAATTAAAAGTTCAGTTTGGGACGTACGTGTCTGAGATGCTTCTGACGCACAGGAGAGCTGTTGAGTGGGGAGTTGGATGCCAAATGTGGAGCTCAGAGGAGAGGTATGGGCTGACGATAGCAGTCTGGAGGGTTGCCAGCGTGTAAACGGCAATTCACGCCACAGGACTGGATAGGATTTTCTAAGCAGACAGGACACACAGAGAAGGGAAGAGGGCCCAGCTGAGCCCTGAGGAATCCCGATATTTCAAGGACAGGCAGAGGAAGAGAAGTAAGGAAAAGGACTACAGAGGAGCAGCTAAAAAGATGGGAAGAAATCCAGAGATTGCCCATGCATTTCCCCCCAGCAGCCCTCTGTCCCCACCCTTTCTTTAATGACAGAACTCTGCCTTTGCGGTGGGTGTCCAGGGGGCGTGCCCTTCATGAAAGGCAGGGCTCCTCCCTCGTCTCAGTGGGGGAGAGGGGGGAATCCTGAGATGCAAGACGACAAAGGTAACCGCCTTTGTCCTTGCTGGTTTGGGCTTAGTCACAGGCACGTGACACAACTTGGCCAATCAGATGTGAGTGTAAGTGCCCTGGGTGGCTTTTGGGAAAGGTCTCATGCGTTTAGAAAGTGAAGAGGGGTGCCTGAGTGGCTCAGTGGGTTAAGCATCCCACACTTGAGTTTGGCGATCTCACCATTGGCGACTTTGATGGTGACGTCGAGCCCCACGTCAGGCTCTTGGCTGACAGCGTGGAGCCCGCTTGGGATTCTGTCTCTCCCTCTCCCTCTTCCCCACTCATGCGCTGGCTCTCTCTCTCTCTCTCTCGCTCGCTCAAAATAAATTTTAAAAAAGAAGAAGAAATTTAAAAAGTGAAGAAAAGGGGGAGACCGAGGTTTTCCTTTGCCTCAGCCGTGGGGACTCTGGTTGGAGATGCCATAACCACACGCAACCCAGATAAATGTGAGGCCCAAAGCCCGAACAAGGAGGTTGGAAAGGATATTTTGTGTTAAATGACGCTTTTGAGTTGTTGATTTAACCAGCTTCGGAGCACTCCCTACCAGCAAATGGATGTTGTAAGGTAATGAGCTTTCTAAATGTCTAGGCAATGTGGGTCTCCTACGAGCTATGACACTAAGCCTCCTAGATGGTACCTGTGGCAGCAAATTTTAAGTGTATTGTTTGTCAATATAGATACTAACTTAATACTATGTTCACGGTTTGTTTCTGTCACATCCTTCTGCCGAGCTAAAGGCACATTGTATCTTAGCCACCTCAGAGAATATGGATCACCTTTTTAAATGTTTATTTTTTTATTTTGAGAGAGAGATAGAGGCAGAGAGAGAGGGAGAGAGGAAATCCCAACGCAGGGCTTGATCTTACAAACTTCGAGATCATGACCTGAGCAGAAAGCAAGAGTCAGTTGCTTAACTGGCTGAGCCACCCACGCGCCCGAAATGGGTCACTTTTAATTATGATACTTCATCAACACTTGGCCAGGAGGAAGGATGGGTTGAAAGACTGAGCTGGAAATACTCTAGGGTTTCTTTTCCTGCTAACGTGACTGGGCAGTGTGAGAAAAGAAGAACAGATACTTAATGGCCAGGACAACAAGAAAATTAGATAGAAACAAATATAAATAAAGTACCCCGAAGTCAAAATATTTGATGACACTTAGTACTTTAATTAACCAGATTTTAAGATAACGGCTGTAGAGTCGGTTATCTTCAAATGGTTTGGGATGTCCTTAAAGCTCTTTGAATAGTGTTCTTTTTATTCAATTAATGCTTCTGAAAGAGCTTTAATTTTGCATTAATCAAAAGCCCTCTCGTGATGTTATCAGGATTTACACCAATTCAAGGGGTTTTTTTTGTTGTTTTTTTTTAAGTGCAATCAAATTATCAAGGCAGAGGCTCTGATTACGGAGACAAAATTCCATAGCAACAGCCAGTTAAGGACACTGAGCACAATCCACCGTAAGCACTGATGTTCGTGCCGGTCCATGTGGGGTGACAGTGACACAGTCCACAGTGAATGTGACAAATTTCTCTTTACCTTCCTCCTGAGGAGCAAAACCTGCTTCCTTGACAACGTAAACAGTCACCTCGTAATACTCACTGTTACAGCAAACAGCTGTCTGTACCCAAGCAGAATTCTAGAAAATTCTATGAGACTTAAAAAAGGCAAGGAATGAAGATAACTCTTCTTACCTGTTAACGCGAGATGTTTCTCACCTTCCCAAAGCTGAGTCTGTTCTTCTTCCTCTCTGGTTCATGGTCTCAGACAGCAAAACCTTCCAGGTGATGCTTTACTGATAAGAACTGTGTCCACTCGGTCCCCTAGGGCAATTACTAATGATCAGAGAGATGCCAGCAGAAGAAAAGCTTGCTGCTTTCTGGCTGGGAGCAACCAGTGCTGATGAGCTCTGCCCCGAGCGGCTGCCTGCCTCTCGCTGCCAAGGTCTGTAACTGGAGTACCAGGGTAGGTACCTCCTCTCTCTGCTCCCCCGCCCCCCGACTCACGTACCTTAAGGTACGTTAATCCCATCACCGGAGAAGGTAACTGATGCTAACGTGAAGTTGGTGGTGGGGTGGGGAGGAGATGCCAGGGAGGGACCAAAGAGGAAAAATAACTCTGGTCTTAAAAGTGCTGTCTTGGGGCATCTGCGTGGCTCAGTCAGTTGAGTGACTGTTGATTTCAGCTCAGGTCATGAGCCCAGGGTTATGGGATCGAGCCCTGCGTCGGGCTCCACGCTGAGTATGGAGCCTGCTTAAGATTCTCTCTCTCTCTCTGTCTCCTTCTGCCCCTCTCCTTCTCTCTCTTTCTCTCAAAATAAAAATTAAAAAATGAAAGTATTCTCTCGGCACTTTGCCCTGCCAGGGCACAATTCATAATAATTACATTTGAATGCCACTCACTGTCCAAAGCTGAACCCTTGATTACCCAACGCCACTCTCTCATCTTCCCGGACTCAGACAGCAACTCCATTTTTCCAATTGCTTGTGGAACTCATCCTCTTTCCCTCATAAATGCACGTTCAGTCCACCGACAAATTCTATAGGTTCTACCTTTGAAATCCCTCCAGAGTCCAACCACTCCTTGCTTTCTCCACCAACACCTCCTCTTGGTCCAAGCGACCCACATCTCTTGCCTGGCCATTGCCACGAGCCTCCGGTCGGTCTCCCTGTTTTCATTTCTGCCTCCCTGCTCTATATTCTGTGTAGAGAGCCATCTTTTAAAAACAGAAGTTGGATAATGTCAATCCTCTGCTCAAAACCCCGCCATGACTCTCATCTCGTTCAAGCGAAATGCAATGCAAAATCCGTAGCGTCAGAGGCTCCTGTGATCTGCCTGCCTGTCTATCTTCCTGACCTTATCTCCTCCTACCATTCTCTGCTGGGTAATCTAGGACCACACTGACCTTCTCTTAGTACGTGCAGGGCTTCTGCCGCTGTTCCCCTACCTGGAAGGCCCCACCTCTAGATATCCGCGAGATTCTGCCTTCCTCCGTGGCTTCTGTCGGCTCGGAACGAGCTCAAGGCCACCTTAGAGAGGCCTTCCTGACCACCCCACCTAAAATAGCAACCCCTCATGTCTCTCTGTGGTTAGTCTGCTGTATTTTCCTTCATACTCCTGAATTCGACACTGGTGTATTACATGTGAAATACATATTTGTATTATACGTACGTTTCCTTCACCCTACTGGAACTGTCATTGTATCATGCATTTATTAGTTTGTTATCAATTTTCTACCTTCAAGAACATAAGCTCCATGGATATAAATTGATCTCTTTTCCAGCTGAATCCCCAGAGGCTAGAACTATGTCTGGAATAGGAGAAGCGAGAATGAATGGCACTTCTCAGTTTGCCCGTCGGTCCCAAAACTTCATCTGCTTATTCTCTGGGTCAACCCCCTGAAGGGTGGCAATCCTCATTTACACGTGAAGAAAGCAGCCCAGCTCGGATGGGACCCGTCTGAGATTTCTGCTTTGAGATGTGCCAGCTTGGCTCTCTGTCCTCAAGTGTGGGGTCCCCTGAACTTCACTACAGCTGCGTCCCCTTTCGTCTCTCCTGATGTTTCACACAAAGCGTGGAAATGCTCTGACTTTAGGCACTACCTGTGAGATATCCTCTGGTAGCACTCTGATACGCATTCCTCGAGATAAAGCATACTATTGTGGACATCGGTGTAATCTTTTTTTTTATTTTACATTAATGTGAAGTTGTGTAATTTTATAGAAATGACATCGTGTCACTTTTTTTCACTTAGCAAGATGTCTAGACTGGGTTTCTTTGTCAATAAATAGAGATGTAGGGGGGCCTGGGTGGCTCAGTCGGTGAAGCATCTGACTTTGGCAAGGGTCATGATCTCATGATTTGTGGGTTCAAGCCCCGCATCAGGCTCTGTGCTGACAGCTCAGAGCCTGGAGTCTGCTTTGGATTCTGTGTCTCCCTCTCTCTCTATTCCTCCCCTGCTTGTGCTCTGTGTCTCTCTCTCTCAAAAATAAACAAACATTAAAAAATAGAGACCTAACTGTGTGCATGGTGTTACATTCTGAATTTACTTAACATTCCCTTTTAAAAAAAAAAAAATTTAATGTTTATTTTTTAAGAGAGAGAGAGACAGACAGAGCGCAAATGGGGGAGGGACAGAGAGAGGGAGACACAGAATGTGAAGCAGGCTCCAGGCTCTGAACTGTCCGCACAGAGCCCGACGCGGGGCTTGAACTCACAAACCATGAGATCATGACCTGAGCCGAAGTTGGACGCCCAGCTGACTGAACCACCCAGGTGCCTCTTAACATTCCCCTATTAATGGACATAATAGTCATTGACACTTTTCTCCAGTTTCATAGATCTTTGATTTAAAAAATAAACTGCGCATGTAACTTCTCCCATTTATCCAAGGATCTTATGGTGGTAAATTCGTGAAAGGGACTCTGAAACATGTTGCCAAACTGAGATCAGACTGGATTAGGGTGGGCCCTTGTCTGATGTGATCAATGTCCTTATGAGAAGAGGGAAATTTGGACAGAGACACAGAGGTGAGATGGTCTTGTGAAGACACAAAGACACAGAAAGAATGCCATGTGACATTGGAGGCAGAAGTTGAATTGATGCTTCTACAAATCAGGAAACACCTAGGTTTACCAGAAGCTGGAAGAATCATAGGATTCTCCCCTAGAGGCTTTGGAGGGAGCATGACCCTGCCAGTTTCCCCCTTGATTTCCAATTTCTCACCTCCCAAATGGTGAGACAATAATTTTTGTTGCTTTCAGGCCGCCCAGTTCCTGGTCACTTGTTACAAAGTAATACACACCATAACCACGCATGAGGACATCCTTTCCCACCCTTGCCGACGCTGTTTGGTTCATCTTTGCCAACATGGCAAGCCTTTGCCCATTTTTCCATCAAGGTGTTTGTTAATTTCTGGTTGATTTGTAAAAACGATCTGAATATACTATTACTACTCTGTTATAGGTGATGTGAATACTTTTTCAGTTGTCTCTCATTTTCTTACGGTCAAGGTTGTTTTGGAGTTGGGGAGGGGGACAGATTTTATAGTCTCTTTATTTAAGAATCTGTGTTTTTTACCCTCCCTAGGAAAACAAAAAATTTCTGGTGCCTGGAAGATTTCATGTTTTAAACATTTTACATTTGTTTATTTAATCCATTCTGCCATTTATTAAGGGAATGATGTATAGATACGTCTTTTTGCCCCCATGGTTGGCTTTCAGTGGCATTTATTTGATAAGCCATTTCCTTCCTACAGTTTTGTACTGGCATCTTGATTAAATACCACATTCCCATATATGTTTTAGTCTTTTCCTCGCCTATTTTTTTTCATTTATCTGTTCATTTTCCCTCCACCTATGACAGAGTGTAGTATGGTAACTTTATGACACAGTTTAATATTTATAAGGAAAATTTTCTCCTAATTATTTTCTCCACTTATCTTCTGGATTAAAAATTTCCTGGTTATTCTTGACATTTATTCTTTCCAAGGGAGCTTTGGAATTTTTTGTCAAGTTACATACACTCATGAAGCTACAGTTAAAAATTCTATTGGTATTAAATTTATAAGTCGATTTAAGAAAAAGTGGCATTTGTGCAATATTGAATCTTCTGTATGAAACTGCACCCCCTCTTTATTTCCTCAAGACCTTACTTCATGTTCCTTAGAGAATCTTATGAGTTTTCTTCATATGGGTCCTGTATGTTTCTGATTAAGTGTTACCCAAAGTATTTTATAATTACTATAAAAATAAGAAACATTAAACTAATAAAATAAAACTTAAAAACTAGTAACATTAGTTAGTAACTGACTACTGATTAATTATATCCATCAATTGCTTAACAACAGTCAACACGATTTTTTTTACTTTGTTTTACATTTCTTTATTTTTGAGAGACAGAGGCAGAGCACAACTGGGGGCGGGAAGCAGAGAGAGAAGGAGACACAGAATCCGAAGCAGGCTCCAGGCTCCCAGCTGTCAGAACGGAGCCTGATGCGGGGCTCGAACCCACAGACCGCGAGATCATGACCTGAGTCAAAGTCGGACGCCCAACTGACTGACCCACCCAGGCACCCCTAGTCAACACGATTTTAAAAATACTGTATGATTTTTTAGTGAGATATCCTTAACATGCCAAAAAAATCACATTTTTTTAGTTTTATTGAGATATAATCGATATATGACATTGCATAAATTTAAGGCACACAATCCATTGACTTGATACACGTTGGTATTGTGAAATGATCACCACAATAAGTTTAATTAATATCCATCACTTTATATAGTGACACATTTTTTTCTTGTGATGAGAACGTTTAAGATCTATTGTCTTAGCAGCTTTCAAATATACAATAAAGCAAATCATCGTCTTCATGCTGTACATTGCATCCTTGGGACCTATTTATAAGTGGAAGTTAGAAACTGTTAAAAGACAGAAAACGTCAACTAAAAACCCTATTTCTGACTTTCAGCTTCCGCTCAGGGCTCTGGGGAGGAGGAAAAGGTATAATTCCCACCCTGATAAGAACAACCACCACAGAAACCTGGACAAACTGCAAGTTTGCAACTTTTTTTGTGCCTATCACAGAGTTGAGGTCACAGGGCAAACCAACTAGCCCCAAATCTAAGGAGACACGGGCACCTGCGGGGCCAGATGGGAGCTGATATTTGCTTAACCTAGGACAGAAGCAGCTGGACGCCAGAAAGAATTCTGCAAGAACAGTTGGTGATTTGATAGAAACTAAATACGGGCTGGCAGTAGAGTGTGGAGCCTGGTGAGGCCGCGCGACTTGGGGCATCTCCCACCCCCTTGCAGACTTCTCCATGGACCCCACCAGGAGTTCATGGGAGGGACTTGTGACTCTCCAGGGAAAATACGGTGCAGGATTTAGGGAGAGTAGCTACCACAGGAGGAGCAGGAAGCCCTACCCCGACCCCTTTCCCTATCTCTCCTATGGAATAAAAGCTTTATTCTATAAAGGGGGAGAAAATAATACTGCCTCTAGGGCCTAGGGGAAAACCCACTGCTGCTGAGGGAAGGGAAATGAAAGTATCCTCTATTCATGGGAAAGGGACAGGCACAAGGACTGGGCTCAGAACTATAGCTAGAGGGGAGGCAGGAGTCCTGAGAAGGCCACATCCAAAGACCCGGGAACCTAGTATCAGCCTAAGAATAAGGCTTAGCCAGTGCACCAGAGAACATCCCCACCACGACGCTAACAAGCTGAGTGACAAGTAACAGTAGAATACTGCCAGCAGAGCTACAAGTGTGGAGATACACCCATACTGAGGTGCATCGTACAGGAGACACCTAACGCTGGCAAGGAGCAGGAATTGAAAGTCTCTGGAAAGCCAGCTGCTATGGTACAAGGTACGGTTCCACTACAAGGTATCGTTAGAGGAATCTGAAACCTGTGGTGCACCCAGGGTAACCATAGCAACAACAAACCTGACGGAAGGAACGCTAACTCCCACACCAAAGGTCTACTAGAAGACAAAGCATAACAGTACCCAGTCATGAAAACTGTTCACTCCAGATTCTACTGTCGTACGCAAGATGTTCCGCTTCCAGCAAAAAGTTATGAGGCACATGTAAGGACAATTTAAAAAATCAGTACACTGTCAAGAGACAAAGCAATCAACAGAAAAAGACTCAGCTATGGCACCGATGTTGGAACTATGTAATGGGAAGTTTTAAACAACTACCGTGAATATATTAAAGTCTAATGGAAATGTAGACAGTATGCAATACCAAATAGGTAAGGTCAGCACAGAGATGCAAACCACAAGAAAGAATCAAATGGAAATGCTAGAAATGAAGAATGTAGAAATCGAGATGAAGAGCCCCCTTTGATGGGCTGATCAGTAGATGTGACACAATCAAGAAAAGAATCAGTGAACTTGATGACTGGCCGATAGACATTAGTGAAACTGAAACACAAAGAGAAAATAGAGCAGAAAAAAAAAAAAAAAGAACAAAACAGAATATTTCAGAGCTGAGTGACAATGCCAAATAATATATGTGTGCTTAGCATCATAGAAGCAGAAGACAAGAGAACAGGGCAGAAGAACTCTTTGAAGGAATAATGGCTAGGAATTTCCCCAAATCAATGACAGAAACCAAACCATAGATTTAAGAAGCTCAGAGAACATTAAGCAGGGTAAATACCAAAGCCCAACAAAAGGACAAACAAAAAACTTAATATTATAGTGAAACTCCTTGGGGAAAAAAAAAAAAAAAAGAAAGAAAGAAAATTTTGAAGGCAGTCACCGAAGAAAGACATATTACAGAGGAATAAAGATAAGAATTAGGGCACCCCTTGTTAGAAATGACACAAGCAATAAGGCAAAGGAAGAACACCATTAAAATGTTGAAAGAAAAGAAATCTGTCAGGCAAAATTCTATAGCTCAAAAAATATCTTCCAAAACTGAAAGCGAAATAGAGACATTCTCAAACAGAAACTGAGAAAAATTTGTAGGTTTTGTTGTACCGAGGGTAATCCTAGCAACAAGTAACCTCAAACTCAGCCCAGCTCCTGATAAGATTAACCTGAATCCTCACGCAAAAGTCTACCAGAAGGAAAAGCTTTGGGAATGTTAAAGAATATGGCATCAGACAGAAACTCAGACCTACACAAAGAAATGGAGAGTGCCAGAGATACAACAAAGATAACATCAAATTTGATTTTTCTAAAAGAAAGCTATCTAAAAAAGAATAGTAGTCTGTTGCATATTTATAACATAGATGAAAATAAAATATATGATAACAATAGCATAAAAGAAAGAAGGAGGGAATTAGGCATATAAAATTATGAGGTCTTTAAACTCATAGGAGGCAGTAAAATATTTAATAGTGGATACATACTACTTCAAGATGTATGTTGGAGAAACTAAGGCAAGCACTAGGAAATATTTGGAAAACAGCATACATAATAATAGTGGAGACAAAGATGGAACAATAAAAATAATCTGGATTAATCCAACTGATTCAAAAAATATGCTGATATCAATCCACGAGAAGATAGAAAAAGAGGGAAAAAAGAAGATATGAAATAAAATGGAGAACAGATATCAAAATGAAACATTTTAATCCAATCGTACCGATAATCACATTAAAGGCGAATGGCATGAGCTCACTAATTGAGAGAGAGATTATCAGATTGAAAATAAAAGCAAGTCTAATTATTTGCTATCTACAAGAAACCTACTTTATTTTTTTAATTTTCATTTTTTAAAGTTTTAAAGATTTCTTTCTTTCTTTCTTTCTTTACTTATTTATTTTGAGAGAGAGGGAGAACAAGCAGGAGACGGTGGGGAAGGAGCAGAGAGAAAGGGGGAGAGAGAGAATTAATTCCAAGGAAACTTCACACTGTCAGCACAGAGCCCAAGGCGGGGCTCAAATCCACAAACCTTGATATCATGACCTGAGCCAAAAATCAAGAGTCAGCTGCTCAACCCACTGAGCCATCCGGGCACCCCCATTTTTTAAGTTTTTATTTAAATTCTGGTTGGTTAACATACAGTGTACAATATAGCGATTCAACACTTCCATAGGATACCCCGTGCTCAACACAACAAGTGCACTCCTTAATCCCCATCACCTATTTAAGCCATCCCCCCACTCACAAAATACTAATTCAAAGGGATTCACACACCCTGATATTTCAGCATTATCTGCAATAGCCAAATTATGGAAACAGCCCAAATGCCCCTTGACTGATGAATAGAAAAAGATGTCGTATATACACACACAAGGAAGCCCACTTTAAATGGAGACAGGGGCACCTGGGTGGCTCAGTTGGTTGAATGCCTGACTCTTAATTTCAGCTCAGGTCACGATCTCGTGGTTCATGAGATCGAGCCCCGCATCAAAATCTCTCTAGGCCATTCTGTTGTGCAGCCAAGGTTGAGAAGCACCGCTCTGTCCTACGCTTGCTGTACAGAGAGGTTCTTAGCACATAATGAAAATTCCACTACATATGCACCATGGTGATTCTTCTCTTTTCCTCTTACTTTTTTAAAATAAATTACTGCGGTCTTTAATTTCAAGCGATGTTACTTTTCGACTCTTCCGTTCGTGAAAGCATTTTTTTAAACAAAACAGAACAAATTTAAACATATTTATATCACAGTCTCCTCAAGAGGTTAAAAACAAAGAACAGATGTTTCTGGAAAGTATAAAAATCTGTTATGTATGTATTTTTTTTTTTTGATTGGGTGTGTGTGCGGGGGTGAGTTTTGCAAGAGAGTGGAAAGGGAATCAAAAAAAAAAAAAAAACCATCAGGGGATTCCACGAGAGAAACAAATTCAGAATCATTATCTGTGTTGAAATGCAACTCTCTTTGAAATACGGTAATAGAGATACTAGGACCACATAATTAATTCAGGTCGGATGCATTGACTGATCTGGTCTTGACAATATGCTCTGAGAAGGAACCATAGCAAAGCAATCATTCACATCCTTTGGCACGTTAAAATAACCAGGGGCTACTGGCCTCAGGAGAACCTTTGAAGTTTTCAATGTTTCAAATGCCTTCACCATTTGGCAGGCTTTAAAATACAAAGGAAACACAACCGCCCTCTCCTATGTTAAAAGACAACCACTTTTTAAACACTACCCAGTTTTTAGTGGTGTTCAGACTTAATTTTTTTTTTTTAATTTTTTTTTTTCAACGTTTATGTATTTTTGGGACAGAGAGAGACAGAGCATGAACGGGGGAGGGGCAGAGAGAGAGGGAGACACAGACTCGGAAACAGGCTCCAGGCTCTGAGCCATCAGCCCAGAGCCCGACGCGGGGCTCGAACTCACAGACCGCGAGATCGTGACCTGGCTGAAGTCGGACGCTTAACCGACTGCGCCACCCAGGCGCCCCAAGACTTAATATTTTTAAGAGGGAGAACTGATTGTACCAAGCCTTTCATTTTGTTTTGAGGTTTCCCCGAAATGTCTCATCTAAACAAATACTGTGCATGAATCATTTAGCTATGGTTACATTCATCTCAGTGGCATGCAACGAAAACCATTTATTTTTCACTCACAATTTGTGGGTCAGTGGGGCAGGTCAACTGGGTGTATGAGTCTATTTGGGCTGCTGTAACAAAATACTGCAGACTAAGTAGGTGTTCAATAAACATCGACTGAAGTGGCTACTCGTTGTTTCGTATTTGTCACAGGATCCCAGTGGTGTGTGGACCATGCTTTGGAGTGAGTGTTGTAAGGACAGTCAGGAAGCCCCACACTACACACACTAAACTAAGAGTGAATCCATGTGAAATTACTGGCTGGCCACAGCGAAATCCCTAGAACTCCAAGAAAGACATCAACAGCAGCTTGATGTTCGAGTGCTGGCCCAAGCGAGGCAAACACCAGTTTATAGGTAGAAAATTACCCGTCTTAAAGAGACACCATTGGAAAAAAAAAAAAAAAAAAAAGAGAGAGAGAGAGAGAGACCATTGGGATATTGCTGCTTTCATACAAAATAGAAATGGAAAGTAGGACAGGTGCAAACAAGAGTCAAGCTGCCTCCCCACGCAAATCTTGCTGGTAATTGTTATTCAGGGCAGGGAGCGGAGGAGAGAATGCCCCCACACAACTTCCGGGGAAGTAGAGAGAGTGAGGCTGAGAAGCCTTATCTTTAAGGAGCTTCCGATGCACTCCAATACCTCACAACAACCAAACTGCACGTTACTGAGCGGGGCCCGGGCCTTGTGTGAAGTCACAAATTTGTCAGAAATTCAGAGTAGGTACAGATTCCCCTCGAATCTTTGTGCCATGGTGGAGCAGTAGGCACCGAGCCATGGGAGAAGCCCAGAGCAAGGATCTCCGATTCAAGGTTCTCTGATGGGCCCCAATGGGCAGATGTGGGAATATACCATCCAGAAGCACTACACCTGTCCCCTTGTCGCTTGTGGTTCCGAGAGAACCTGTCCAAGCCTGATGACCATACAAAACCTGGAGGGGTTTGCAACACTCTTCCCAGTCTGCGCAGTTTAGAAGGAGTTGTTCGTCCCCTTCTCGGAGGAGCCAGAGGGAGCATGGGACTCTCCCCTGCCCTTCAGTAGCAAGGGCCCTTCTATTAGCCAAGCCCTTCACTGCTCAGCCGGTAAACAAATACTGACCGGCCTTCCCCTAAGGCTCATTTTTCTTGGCTCAGAGGCCCCAGGGGACTGACCTAGCCTGAGGGCAGACAACCTATGATATCCTTTATGAGTACTCTATACATTGAGGGAAAAGACCAGACCCAAAAATTAGAAAAGGTGGCTCCAATTAAGGCAGAGTCAATGAAGAAGGTAAGGATAAGTTTAACAAAAGAGAAGTAAACTCTCAAGGAGATTCAATCATAGAGTGAAAAAAAGACTTTCTAAAACTAAAGCTAAAATAAAATTTGATGCCTGGATTTTAAATTTTTTTTTTTTAACGTTTATTTATTTTTGAGACAGAGAGAGACAGAGCATGAACGGGGGAGGGTCAGAGAGAGGGAGACACAGAATCTGAAACAGGCTCCAGGCTCCGAGCTGTCAGCACAGAGCCCGACGCGGGGCTTGAACTCATGGACCGTGAGATCGTGACCTGAGCCGAAGTCGGCTGCTCAACTGACTGAGCCACCCAGGCGCCCCTAATGCCTGGATTTTAAAATGTGGCAAACAGAAGGGTCATTGCTAAGAACCAAACTGATGTTTTGAGTGAGCAAAAGGAAGAAACATACAACAGAAGTTAAAACCATTTTTAAAAATGACAACTATAAACAAAAAGGCAAAAGACTAAAAGGACAGATCCAGGAGGCCTCTGCTGCAAATATTATTATATTCAGAAGGAGAAAAGGTAGCATAGAGAGTTCCATAGAGAAAGGCCATAATAACAAAAGGTGAAATAAATTACCTGAAGTTAAAGAAAAATTCCAAATGAAACTGAACATAGCTTCAAAAAGTTACCGAAATAGTCTAAAGATAACGAGAGAATCTTATAAACTTCCAGGAAGCACACACACGTGCGCACACACACACACACACACACACACTCACAAAACCCAGATCATGTATGGCAGTAATTGAACCAGACCAGTATCTGACTTATAAATTGTACTCTCAACCAAGACAACCTGTGGGCAATTGAGAAATTCAAAGTTCCAAGAATTCTATACCCAGACAAGATACCATTTAATTAAGACAAAAGGTCAAAAGAATGACCTTGTGGGATAAGTAAGGTTCAGGGTGTTACCATCCTGGGAACCCATCTGAGAAAATCCATAGCAACTATTCTAACCAGATAAAAGTAAGCCAGAGCACGGATCTCATCATTTAGGAAGACAAAAGAACGGAGGAACCGATGATAGTTAAATATAAGTGGATGATACTGATGATGTGACTGAAAATTATATGCCTTACATCTTCTTTAAATAGGAAAGGAAATTGCAAGGAAATCCTTAAGAAGCGCTTGAAGCAAAAATTCCAAACTCCCTCAGCAGTGAAGTGTGTGTGAGCGTGTGTGTACATGTGCGTGTGGGGATGGGACAGGAAGTACACTACGAGATGGGGAAATAAAATATCTCCCATCAGTAAGTGGGGAAGGGAGGAGTTGTGAAGGAGAAGGCACCGGAAGCATAGGAATTGTGTAATTTTTTATTTTAATAGAGAACCCCAAATTCAGCAATGGCCACGTATGACTTTTCGAAAACTGCTTTTAATTCAAAAAATAGTGTAATTTAAAAATCAGGGGCACCTGGGTGGCCCCGTCAGTTAAGCATCTGACTCTTGATTCCAGCTCAGGTCACGATCTCACGGTTTGTGAGATCTAGGCCTCTGTCAAGTTCCGCACCGACAGCATAGGCCCTACTTGGGATTCTCTCTCTCCCTCTCTCTCTCTTTGCCTCTCCCCGACTCGTGCTCTCTCTCTCTCTCTCTCAAAGTAAATAAATAAACATTAAAAATAATAAAAATTAATGGCTTAAGAAAAAAAATAAAGAAAAAATTTAAAAGTAAATCTAAAAAGAACAATAAAGAATAACAAAAACTAATATGGCAATCATAAAAGCAAGTATGTCAAGCATCATAATTACTGACTAAATTCTCCTGGCAAAAGATAAAGACTCTCATTAGTTACAATATAAAACCCAGGCATAAGGTATTTCTGGAAGCATATTGAAACAATGCTACAAGGAAAGATTGGAAATTAAGGGAAGGCAAAGATATACCAAGAAAAGGCAAAGAAAAGCAAGCCCAACATGGATGGCAACACTAATATGAGCTTCAAGGTAATTCACGGCCAAAATTATTAATGAGATCAAAGAGGAAGAGTATGTAATGAGCAGGAAACTAATCACTGAAAAAGCTCTATAAGTCATGAACATTGACAAACAACATAGCAGCTATATATTATATATTTACATATATAAATATAAATATATGAAATCCAAGGAGACATTAATGAAAACATTTTTACTGTGGGCTGTTTTTAATATTATTCTTTCAGAATTTGACAGTTCAAGTATACAATTAAAGCAAAGATAGACACGATGTGAGAAACACAATAGCCTACACATTTTTTTCTCGTCTTATATTCATGTAATTTACAAATTAATTATATGCACAACGAAAGAAAACTTTGGTGTATTTTCCAAAGCAAATATATATATTTTTAACTTTCAAACAGGCAATCAACAATTACACGTTTTTTTTTTTTAAATCCTCTAATTATTGGAAAATTAAGAAACCTCTTTGGCATAATTTCTGGGTCTAAGAGGATATCAAAACTGAAACCACAAATTAAGTATCCAGAAGATAATAGAACAAAACATTACAGCAAAATCTATTAGATACACTTAAAGCTGTGGTGGTGGGAAGGATTTATGACCTTAAATGATTTTATTGTTTAAAAACAAAATAAAACAAAATTACACAGCGTCACGAATAAATTATTTAGAACAATTTGGATCTTATTATTTTTTCATTATTGAAAAAATGACTCAGTAGGTCCTCTGACCCGGTGCTTTCATTGATTTTCAATTTTCTTCATTTGAACCGTTTCCGTTATTTTCCTGTCCCATGTCAACGCCATAGTGAGAGCGAATAAAGCGATCAAGAATTTGTCTGTCTGAAAATTATGAAGAAAAACAGGATGAAATCTTCTATTTAACTACTTAAGCACTAAATAGAGAAATTCTAGGAAGGAGGAAAAATATCTGAGAATAGCGCTCTATATACAAATTTGATGGGACCAAAATATCAAAGGGCATATGTCTAATACCTAGAAAGGCACAATTGTATAAGTACGGATTAAAAAGAGTACACTTCATATTGAAAGGATCAGCAAGTCTTCCTGGAAAGAGCATGGAGTTTGGAATGAAACTGACTTCAGTTTCCGTTCTGCGCTCACGATCTTTGGCAAGTCACATGGCCTCTCCATCCCTTCACTTCCTTCTCTTTGAATATATATAATAGCGCTTACCTTGCACCTTTGCTGGACTGGGTTAGGAATGCTATGTGAGAAGCACCTGGGCAGGGCCTGGTCCATAAAAGACAATAAATAGGATAGCTTTGTCCTTTACTACTGACAACACAGTAATAAACCGTGATGACAGAAAACCATAGAGGCTACTGTTCAAGAGCTTCTTGAAGCCAGGGCTATTTCTTCTGCCAACAAACCTTGGTACGCTTTGCTATCTTTGAGTAATAACTGACCATGAGAGGGCCCTTCAACCTTCTGGCCTCCATTTCCTCATCTGGAAAGTAAAGGAGCCTTGTCTGAGTCGGAACATCCGTGGTTCCCTAATCGTCATTACACATACGTGTGCGTGCGCGCGCGCGCGTGTGTGTGTGTGTGTGTATTATATACATCAGAGAGGAGCTGTAAAATTTTTCTTACTCCCAGCAATTGTCATCTATGTAGCAAAGACCAAAAGAAAGGAACAATGCAAGTGGGACCATGTCATCAAGTTCAATGCCCATGTTACAAATGTCAGCCGAGGTCTAAAGACCAGGAGTGCACGTGTGTGCAACAGGTTTACTCTCCAGTTCTCTGTGGTTCTTTGTTTTTACGACCTAACATTTAATTGTAAGCCATCCCCACCCTGCTCCATATCTTTTCTGACCTCAGCGTTTTTTTGAATTTTGGTATATTTTGCATGAAGTGAAACGCGCTGATCCTTCGCATGCAGTTCGATGGGTTGACACTTGGGTGTATGTAACCCATACCCATATAATAGAGATCGCTGCCACCACTCCAGAAAGGCTTGTCAGGCTCCTTCCCCGTCAACACCTCCTCCCTCAAGACACTCACTCTTCTGATTTCCTTCATCACAGATAAATGTTGCCTGTTGTAGCCCTTTGAATAAAGGCCCACATACAAAACGTATGATTTTGTGTCCGGCTCCTCTCACTCGGCATAATGTGTTTGAAGTTCTTGTCGTTGAATACACCAATCACTGGGGCTTTTTAAGATCTAGTAGTATCTTGTGAACATACCAGTCTGTTCACCTTGTGCTATTGGTGGGTAATTTGGGTTGTATCCGGTGTGGGACTGTGAAGAATCAAATGGCCATGAACATTTTTGGACCAGAACTTCCATGGGCAAGTGTTTTCTTGTCTCTTGGGTGAATACCCAGAAGTAGAATTTCTGGGTCATGGAGGAGATTTGGTTTCACTTTGTGGGAAACTGCCAGATCTGTTACAAGTGTTACAGTGATCCTACTATTTGATATACCCACCAGCAACTTTTTGCTCCATACTCTCAGCATTTGCTAGTTTCAGTCCTTGTCATTGCAAGCCCCAAATGGCTCCACGTTAAACCTTACAGCAAAGAGCTAATTTTAAATAAGCAAGCAAATGAACCAAAAATCATTCTTATACCAAAGGTAAACATAGAGGGTGAATCAAATTTGGCGTCAATTAATAAAAAAAGATGAGCTTGTGCCCAATTTAATATCCATTTAAATAAATTAATGTCAGACAGGCTACTAGTTGTAATCCAGATGCTACTGTATTTATTACGTACAGATTCAGACTCCTGTCTCCGTGATTTCATTTATGCCCCTCCCTCTGCTCCCTCTGAAAGGCCCTGGTTCTTGTCAGGGTGATTCATCCTTAACCTTCAAAGGAAGCCTCCCTCCCAGAAGCAGCCTTCCCTCAAGCAATGTCAATCCACAGGGTTGGAACATACCCAAAAACTACTTCGATTACAGAGCTCAAGACATTACCACTGCGTGCCTGTCTCCCACCCCTGACGATGAGTTCCTCGAAAAAAGAAGGATTTGTTTTTTATTTATCTTGGTCTCAAGTAGGCATTACAGGTATTCAATCGGTGAAGTTTCTCGAGTCCGTGAATATATTCGTCACAACATTGAATCACACCCTAGGAAGGAATATTCCTGGGAGTGTTGATTGGGAGAGATAGAGAGGGAGTAACAGTTGAAAGCATCTGAAGCCAGATTTCAGGTAATTTTGTCGTCCGAGGGGGGACTACCCGGGGAGATGACAGTCCTTATCAATAGATAACAGAGGCCCCAAGAGTCAGAGCTGTTGGTGGTCTGAATCACTCAGAGATTAGAGCAATTTTGAAAACAGAATGGCCACTAAAGACATCTAGTTCAAAGCCCTCAAGTTCTCATAGAGAAACTCAATACCAAGTAGCGATCCTCAGAATTGTTGGAAACAAAAGATTTGCCTTCAGCTGCTCCCCCTTTCTTCTTCCCCAGCTTCCTTTTGTGTCTTCCTGGAGTCTTCTCTATCCTACCTCCCCCCACCACCTCCCTAGCCCCTGCCCTGGGCCATATCCTTCATCCCTCCCCTTCCCCTCTCTCTTTCAAAATGTACCTGTTCTGGGCTCTGAGACTGTCTAAGAGGGATAATCCAGTAAAATACTTTAAGCTGAGGTGGTAATCATTCATTCAGCCTAATATACCTGCCAAGATTGTTATTCTCTTGCATACTGGCTCAGCCCTACCACACATGAGCTCTGCTGAGACACTCGCCATCCAAAAAGCATAAGCGTCGTCCCAGATACTAGAAAATGACAGCAGGTTTTGGGCATAAGAATTCAAAGGGAACCTCCTACTTGCTTGTCAGCCTGTAGCAGAGCTGGCTGATGGGTAGGTCATTCTAAAGCAAAACTAGGGAAGAGAAACCAAGACCCCATAGCAAGCAGATCCTACAAGCCACCGCGTCAGTGCAAAATGGCAAGGCTCTGGGGCACAAGCATCTTGTACCTGCCCCAGCACCCATCCTGAGGGCACCAGGAACAGAGGAGATCTGAAAAGCTACCGAAGCCTAGCTTGGCCCCAAAGCTACTTTGTTAAGTAATAGGCCATGTCTCACTTGTCTGGAGAGAAAAGCCCAACTGGAGAAGTCCAACGGAATCGGCTTATGCTAGGAATCCTGGAGAAGGTACATCTGAGTGGAGCAGAGGCTGCAAAGCATCTAAAGAGTCCTCAGTTCACCCCTGGGGGGCACCACTAAGGCTCCATTACAAATCACACACACAGACAACCAAGGACAGAAGAGCCAGCAGCCACCACGGGTTTTCCACGCAGGCAGAGAAACGACAGCTGCATCTGTATTTCAAGTCCCTGGGCAGATGGGAGCATCTGCTTTGGGAGCACTCTATGGGGTCAAACAGACGTGGCTCCAAGGTGAAAAGAGCACCTTACAGGATGCTGACTAGTTTTATATAGGTGAACCAAGCTGGGAAAAGGAACAGAAAGCAGGCTTGAGCTTGATGGGACGACTCCCTAGAAGATCTGACCAGCCGACCTCAAAGAGCCTCTTGGTTTCCTTTTGACGTGCCAAACAGGCCGAGAGGCACCTCCTGAGAGGAATGAGGCTCCCGATGGAAAAGACAGACTTCTGCTTCTGCCTTAGAGTGAGGCAAAACACCTGCTTCTTGTACCTCTTACAACCCAACCTTTAGGCTCTTTTAAAGGCCTTTGGGCCATCAGCCCTCAGTCTGCCATCATGGGAAGTATCCTCTTTCCCCCCCTACACACACACACACACACACACACACACACACTCCCTTTTCTGTCTTGCCCACAGTAGGGTTTCAGTTTTGTGTGGGGTAGGAGATCTCAGGATAAAAGGGTTTCAGTGAAGATTTCAGAAGATCAGGCTCTTCCGATCGTAGCTGGGGACAGGCAAAGGACAGAGATTGGGGACCAAGGCAGGTAGGCGACAGGGAGCAGTCGGGAGATTACTGAGGAGCTGGCGGAAGACCTAAGCTTACGCTCGAGCACAGGGCACAAAACAAGGCAGTGACCCCCACACAGCCCGCAGCACTTCTTCCTTTAGCATTTAGTGTGTTTTATAACTTACCTAATACGTTAGTTTAGTGGCGTATGAATATACTTCATAAAAATAAATGTCTGCACTGGGGCATGTGCTCAAAGATGAGGAGTGACAGGGCAGTCACTAGCAGTGGGTGTTGAGCACAGCTGTTGGAGGAGTTGAGTTTCCTTCTCTCCGACTGCTCTGAGTGGACATTTTACACAGGCACAGAATGACCAGCGGCCCCTGAGATGCTCTCCAGGAGATTCCAGTCCCCAGGCCCTGAGCTGGGATAAGTCTTTGTCATGCCGAATGAACTAACACGGTCCTGAGCACGGTCTTCGCTCTTTTTGAGGGCATTATACACAGAGATTCTCATGTACTCTAAAAGGCTGTCACAAAAAGTACCACCAAACAGGAAATAAAGATCACATAAGAGAAAACGAAATCGTGAGACAGTATAAACACCCACAGAAGAAATCACTTAACTGTAATAAAAACAGAAGTCGTATGGGAGCAATTCCACCACGGGCTGAATGAGTGAAATGAGCGAGATCAGGAATGAGTGAAAAGCTAGGTGTTTCTTTTGTAGTAAGTGGGGCTACAGTCACTGGGGCTTCTTTTAAGAAAGCTTTTTTTCCGGGGCGCCTGGGTGGCTCAGTCGATTAAGCATCTGACTTCAGCTCAGGTCAATATCTCACGGTTCGTGAGTTCGAGGCCCATATCGGGCTCCTTGCTGACAGCTCAGAGTCTGGAGCCTGCTTCAGATTCTGCGTCTCCCTCTCTCTCTGCCCGTCCCCCGCTCACACTGTCTCTCTCTCTCTCTCTCTCTCTCAAAAATAAAAATAAACACTAAAAAGTTAAAAACAAAAAAGAAAAAGAAAACGCTATTTTCAATGGGCTGAGGCTTACACAAAACTATGGGATTTCTATGAGGCAATATCTATCTTTCTGTGAACATTTAACCCCAGTGGCTGAAAGTTGCAACAGTCTCTATTTGCATAAAGCAGTGTATTATGATCTGTAAATCCATTAGACAGTAACTCAAGACCTCCTCTTACCTTTGTAGGAAAGACGCTGAAGGTACTCTGTGATTTGAGAGGGAGTAAATGAGTTTAAAATCACTAAGAAATCCAGGTAGGTTTTCCCATAATCGCTTTGGTACGTAGTCTGCTTCTTTGTGCGTTCTTGATTCCTCATGTGGCCGTACAGCACGGAAGGGACTAGAGGGACATACGGGAGGGAAAGACACGGAGGCTGTCACTGAGGAAGGAATTCCTGCCCTTATTTGTCTAGCAAGCCCCCAACAGCCCTGAACCCAACTTGGAGCTTAATCATCACCCTTAAGGTGCTGGAAAGGGAGGCGCTGTACATGAGTGACTCCTCCCGGGACTCGGGCTGAGCAGAAGCTGCTCCGACTCAGGACCGTTGCTGTTGGCAGTGGTGGTGACTGGGGCTGGTGGCCGGAGACTCAAGTTTGACCTCCGTTTTCAGAAAAACGCTCCCTGAAATCGACTCTTCTGCTGCTCAGCATGTTGGGATGGTAGCATTCACTACCTCCTTAGTAAACTACTGCCTTCACGGAAGCTTCTTTCCCTTTTGTGCCATCCCCTGTGCAGACACGGGCTGACACACTAAGAGGAGTCCCTCAGGGACCCAGGTGTGTTCAGGTGAGCGGTGATGACATCTCCAGCTGGCACTCATCACACGTTCAGACTAATAAAGGCATCAGGTGCAAGCAAAACCAAAATCACTTACGTTTGATTCTGAATATTGCTCATTTAATGTGGGTTCCGATGGTCATGGAATTATCACAGAAAAAAAAAAAAGCAATGAAAACATGAGGTGAGAACCTGACATCTACAGCATGCCCAATCTTTGAACCTTAAGGACACCTTAAGTACTGCTTTCAGTCCCAGCTCGTCCCTTTATAGGGACCACTGGCCAGGGGAAGGAAGCGGGGGGAGGAAGCGGTAGAGAGCGTGGAAGGTATAAAGGAAGGTTTTCATAGAATAACTCACACTAGTTAACCTCTGTAGGAAGACGTAGAACCAAAGCCAAAGTGTAGCAAGGAAGGTTCCAGCCGTTGAGAACTTTCCAACAGGTGGAGTATCTAAGAATGAAAGAGTTGCCTGGGGTGGGGGGGGGGGGGGTGGGTATCCTCCAAAGAGTGACAACATCAGCCCTGGGCAAGGATGGGGTAGAGGGGATTCCCACAGGGTGTGAGATCCAGATGAGGTAACTTCTACGCTGTCTTCTAATCCCGAGAGGCTAAGCTTCTATCCCGTGATTTTTGTCTAGAGTACTACTCGATCCCAACTCCACCCTAGGAATATATCACCATCTCAGACTGACAGCAAATCATCCTCTTAACCAGTAGCTTGGAGGTGGCTTGATCATGGAACTTTTTTTTTTTTTTTAATTTTTTTTTTCAACGTTTATTTATTTTGGGGACAGAGAGAGACAGAGCATGAACGGGGTTGGGGCAGCGAGAGAGGGAGACACAGAATCGGAAACAGGCTCCAGGCTCCGAGCCATCAGCCCAGAGCCCGACGCGGGGCTCGAACTCACGGACCGCGAGATCGTGACCTGGCTGAAGTCGGACGCTTAACCGACCGCGCCACCCAGGCGCCCGATCATGGAACTTTTAAGAGCTTTTCTGTTGAAAACAGTAGGAATCAGGATCGTAAAAGAATACGTGAATGGAATGGTTGCTGAATCTGAAGAGAATTGATGGACATACCATACGGTCAAGCTTCCAGTGGATGATTGACAAATCTAATTTCAGTCCCACTCAGTCTCTTTTTTTAGTCATTTTATAGTAACTAAATTCTTCCTTTTGTTTTACAAGGAGGAAGTGTCCCTCAATCCCCACCGCTGCCCCCAGGCAGAGCGTGCACTCATTTCACAGCAAAAGGAATCAGTTCTTTCCCAGAACTTACTCATTCCCTGGGTTTGAAGCTAGGCCTAGTCTTGATCCCTTGGAGGCTTACAGGGATCACTGGCATTCTTTGTGACTGTCACC
Source organism: Leopardus geoffroyi (assembly GCF_018350155.1). Lineage (NCBI taxonomy): Eukaryota > Metazoa > Chordata > Mammalia > Carnivora > Felidae > Leopardus > Leopardus geoffroyi. Next base: position 10,108,318 of record NC_059326.1, on the reverse strand, counting down.
AAGATTACCTGCCAGGGCCCAATGTGCTGAAGAATCTTGGAACAAGGACAGAATTTATAAAGTTGCTTTAAAAGCTATAGGTGTACTTACCTAGACCCTGAGAAGCAACTGGGAGGCTTGAGTAGCATCCATATCTGAAGCTGAAGTCCTGAAGCTCAGGAATTTTAGCTGGAACTTGGTAATTCCGTCGAAACTCAGTGTCCGCAGGTCGAGGAAGTAACTTTTTCTGTCCCAGCGACATCTGAGAACTTTCCTGAATCTCCTGAGCTGGAATGGAGGCACAGACACAAGGCAGTAACCCCTTGTAAGCTACTTAAAATAGCATCATATTTTCATTCCATTTTTACTTCCGGCAGTAGCTTCCAAATTTTACCACACTAAACCCACTCTTTTCGTATTTAGAGGTACAATCAATGTCGTTTTTATGGATATTTCAACCAAGAAATAATTTTCTGCTTTATCAGGCATGGGAAGTATATGCTCCAATGATTAGAAGTGGGTTTTAATGAATATATTGTATGTCAGTTTGGAACGCTCTTCCGTTCTGCTCAATGGACACAGAAGGCATCCCTCATTCCAGTAGGGATGCCTCGTCCCTGGGGCAGGGTGGGGAGTGGAGAGAGAGATCTCAGGTAAGGCTACGATTGACATGTAAGACATAAGATGCCAGTTAACTTTGAATTTCAGATAAATAACGAAGAATTTTTGTAAAATACTCGCCTATCTACTCAATACTGTTATTCTAACGTAACAGGGCATCCTGTATTTTCATTAGTTAAATCTGGCAACCCTAGAAGTGCATACCATCCCCATCACCTGGAAAAGAACCACCTGAAGCTCATCCCTTTCTGATGGAGGGTTAGGTAACATCGTTGTCACTGGCGGACAATGGCGCCATTATTTCGTTGTAATAACTCTGCTAACGAGTATTCATCAAATACCGATGATATGATGATAAATAATCAGTAAATACCTACGAGGCACTGACTAAACGCCAGCTTCCACCAGCGCTACCACATCACAGAGGAGGCACAAGCTACCTCACTTAGAGGGAGTTCATCCCTAATTCTGGCTACCAAGGTGGTTCAGAGGCACGGCACACACCACCAATTTTATTCAGGACAAGAATGTTAACATGGCCATCTTGAGCAATATCCGAATGGTGCCACGATCTATTGAAACTAAACTCGAGTCTTGTCCTGAATTCATTTTTCCGTAGTTTTTATGAATATTTAATTCAAAGGTACATCCAACAATATGTGATGGCATCTACTGGCACCCAAGAGCATTTTAATGATCTGTTTAGAAATGATTTACGTCTAGACCAGCACAGTGAGAGAAAGCTTCACTACGTGCTGCCTCTTCATTTAGATGAGTCAGGAAGAGAGGATGTGGGTACTCAACGGCCCTCATAATGACCTCATAACCTGTCCAAGGAGAAGACAAAGTTATAGAGAAGATGCAACTCTAGGGCTTAAAAACAGGATATCCCTGAAGATATTTTGGGAAACCATCTGGTATGGTTCCTAGTAAGCACCATCAATACCTTGGTTTTTGTATATCGCTAGTAGCTTTATAGGAGGAAAATAAATTCTTGGTGAAGTCCTTGAAGTGCTCTGTGCCAAAGCTAAAAATAACTTAGTCATCGTTCTACCTTGCACGACCTCAAACTAGCGTGATTAGAAAGATGTACACACGACAAACAGATATGGAATGTGACATCTTGTAACTGTAACACTTGGAACCGTGGTTCTCACATGGAGATAATACAGCACACTTACCTAGGAAGCTTCTTCCAAAACACAGTTGCTGAACCTCATCCCAGACATTGAGAATCTCTAGAAGTGGGGCCCCAGGCACTTACATTGTAAACAAGCTTCCCCTAGGCTTAAGAATCACTGACTCAGAGCCTTCAACAGGTGCTATAGAAGCCCAGAGAGGGTATAATGAGCTCTCTTAGGGGAAGGGAAGGAAGACAAGAGTTAAATGGCAGACACAGCGAAGGATGTGCTTCGGTGATGGGTCAACAGGGCAGCAAAAGTTGTGCATTGTGTTCATTAAGTATGATCTCGCTGGCAAGAGTGTGAGGTATGCAGGGCAGGGAGTAGCTGAGGGTGAATCCGGAGAGGTAAGTTAGAAACCAGGTTGTGAAGGGTTTTGAGGGGCTGGTCCGTATAGACCAGGATCAAGCAGCGTAGTGGAGCAATTGGACGTGAAGACCCAGAAAAGACAAAGTTAGAGCCTAGACTTACTCTGCGTTCCTTTGAAGATAAAGATTAAGTCTTACTCTTCATTGATCCTTAGCCGTTATCACAGTAATCGACCTCGTTCTTCTCCACGCACGCTTTTATTGTCTTTACAAAATTTCACGTTAATGAGTTCCTTCAGTATCATCAAGAAGAGAAGTTCTTGATCCCAAGGGACCCAACTTATGCCTGAAGTCCCCGTAGTGGAACTGAAGTTTGCCCTGACGGGATAACCATGACTCAGAGCTAACGTGACCCAATGGTAACCACACCTCCAAGCCCTGGACTCCTCGCGGGGAGCCATCCCTGCTCCTCAGGGGCTCAGCTCCCACTCTTTCTTTTTCACCTGAGAACGGTTGACGCCGCACTAGTGTACCTATATTCCAAGGAGAGAAACTGGCCCATTTAAGATTAGCATGGCACTTGCAGAAAGTCCCCAGTCAAACGTGCATCTACAGCACGTTCAAAACCACTGGGACCATGCGCGTCATCTACAGCCAAGCAAGAACCAGTTCTGCTGTCTCTGTCTGCTGTTCTAATTCATCGAAGCCAAGTTCCCCAGGCCTCAATGTGAAAACAAGCACCTTTTCGTGCTTCTCACTCATGGGCCTTAATACAATGATGAAGATACAAAGATAAGACATGGCCCCTGCGCTTTAGAAGCTTCAAATACTAGAGAAACAGAACAAAAAAGAGAGAATGACAATATTGGGTGATAAATAATGTGGAAAAGATAAGAATAAGATCTATAAAAACATATGGGAGGGCCAGCAATCCAAACGTGGGGGATCAGAGAAGACTCCCAGGAGAGACACGAAGCCTGTCTTTGGACTTCATTTATGGACAGACATAGGCTGCAAGAAGGGAGCGGCCGGTGGCCCACGGGAGGGGGGCAGTGTGTGCGCAAGGCACAAGGCCGCCGGGGGCGCGGTGGGTCTGGAGGAAGGAAGGCAGACGGTCTCGGGGAGAGTGTGGGGGCTGGTGAGGGAGCATGCTGGTGTGGCAGGCAGGGACCAGATTGTACAGCCTCGCATTTAAGGCATTTAGCTTAGTGTCCCCTGAGGACACTGGGGAGTCACTGAAAGGTTTTCAGCTGGAAGGTGACATCAATTCGCACATCTGGAAACTATGGTGATGGTCCTGGCGATGGATCGGAAGCGACAAACCTGGAAAAGAGAGCTGGATTAGAGGTCATCCAAGGGGGAGACACGGGCGGCCGTGGCTTTGGGGAGGAAGAGGAACAGACGGAGCTAAGAGATTTAGGAGAGAGTCTTGGCAGGTCTTGGGTATTTATCTACACAGAGGGAGATGGTAATTTGTACATGCAGAAAGGCCTTTGCTTAGAAGCTCGAAGACATCTTTTAAGAAGGCTGACATTTCAAATCTTTTCCCATCACCCTTAATATTTACCTGAAGTAGGGAGGTCTTTTGATTCTATACTCATCTAATTTCAAAAAGTGTACTTCCCGTATATTTTTTCCATCATTCCACAAATATTTACAGAGCACCTCCCATACCCAGACTAGACTATACCGACCGTGCTAGATTCTCAGTGAATAAAGGCCTTTGGGGCACCTGCCGAATAGTGGAAGAAAGAATAAAGCAAAAGCAACAAAAAACAAGAATCAGTAAACAAATGACTGCAAAATGCCAGGTGCTAGAAGGCAACAAATGAGATGGTGGCACACTTCTTCAGCTAAAACAGTAAGGAAAGGTCTCACAGGCAAGGGGACATTCTGGAGTCTACAGAATGACACAGTTAAATCACAGAAAGAGCTGGGAGAAGAACAATGCAGGCAAAGGGGACAGCCTGTGCACTGGTTGAAGGCTGGGGGTGGGGAGAAACGGTATCCTATAGGAATTTTAAAAAGGCCCATGTGGCTGGAGCCTGATGAACGAGGGGATGGAGGGAGGAGGAACAGTGAGGAGGTAAGCAATCTCGCAGGACCTTGTGAACAAAGAGAAGGAAATGAAACTTGGATTTCATTCCAAGTGCAATGCAGGGAGCCTGGGTGGCTCAGTGGGTTAAGCATCTGACTTCAGCGCAGGTCATGATCTCACGGTTCACGAGTTCAAGTCCCTACCACCCTGAACGCGCCCGATCTCGTCTGGTCTCGGAAGCTAAGCAGGGTCGGGCCTGGTTAGTACTTGGATGGGAGTTCAAGTCCCACATCAAGTGAACTCATGCCCCACTTCTCGTGAGCTCCAGCCCTGCTTCGGGTGAACACAAGCCCCGCTTTGGGTGAACACAAGCCCCACTTTCCATGAACATGAGCCCCACTTCAGGTGAGTCCTGTTTCTCTCTTTCTCTCTCTCCCTGTCTCTCTCTCTCTCTCTGCCCCTCACTTCACTTGTGCCCTCTCTCTCTCTCTCTCTCAAAAACAAAATCAAAACAAAATACAATGCAAAGCCAGTGAAATAAAGCAGTGGAATAATATCCAATTTAGATTCATAAAAATTATCATATATCATACTTGACTCCTCCCTCCCCAAACTTCACCAGAATGATAGTAGATTAGAGGTTACCATATTTTTAGAAGCTGGAGACCAAATACAGATGTGGCAACTGAATTAGCAAAGTAGAGGAAGCTAAAACTAAGTGATTGCCGAAAGGAATAACAAATCAGTGAGCTAATCCACATTGTAGACCCCCAATAGGCTTCTGTAACAGGAACAGGGTAAGGCAGGTACTGAGGCTCAGGCTGAAAACAAGCAGCTTGGGTGAAAGCTTGTATACAGCATGGTTGAGTTCCTGCACAATCTTCTTAACCTCATGCAGTCATTTGGTGATCCTTTCCTAACCAGAAATTTATTAGGTGTAAAACTGAATGAGAGAAGCTCAGGAGATTCCAGGACACGAGGCACAGTAGAAGGTGGGGTAGTGAGATGAACAGGAAAAAGAAGGGTTCAGTAAGTGTTGCAAGGGAAGCAGGAAGATCCCAGTTTCCTCCCCAATCCTGCTCTTAGCAGGCCAACAGCCAAGGGTTTCTCTCTTTGGAGAAACTGACCTATAAATATGGGTATTTGGGGGTTTCCCAACAGAAAGAGAGCTTATCACCTAACCACCTAAATCAAGTACCAGCTAATAAGCCCCATCTCTGTATGTAGTTTGCAATCAGATTTGTGTGTCTCCCTTGTAGGTTTTGCGAACCTTAGAGATTAATATTTTGCCTACACTCACTTAAAAAGAGAGTCCAAAGAATTAAAAGAAGTTTTATTAGCATCATAGTAAATCTGCCTCTGCCCTCTTGTAAGTATGAACAGAAAACCAAATTTTCATTAGACCATTAAAACACTCAGAAAATAGAGACAATGCAAGGAATAGATGAAAATGTTGAAAATTAAGTGTATCATAAACATCCTAAAATTTATGAGAATTACTACATATAGAAAACAAGAACAGAATGCTGTTTTAAAAAATAACCATAATAATCAGACCATAATAGACCATAATAATCAGAGGTCTATATATTGCAGTAAATAAAACTTATTAATTTTACTATTCAAATAAAAAATCAGAGAGAGGAAGAAAGCTAGTGAATTAAAAATCCAATAGAAGAGCTAGATTAAAAACTAAAGAAATTTTCAAGTTAGCAAAACAAAAATACAAAGAGAAAGATACTAGGAGAGAAAAGATGAGAAAATTGGAGGAGCAGTCCAACAAATAGGAGTCCCAGAAGGGAACAGAGAAAAGAGATGGGAGAAATGTGGGAAGGGACATGCAGGAAACAATGTCCAGAATTGAAGGACATGACTCTAGCTTCTAGGGCCCCTAATTGTCCAATGTAATCAATGACAAAAGATTCTCACTAACGCATACAGTTGTGAAATTCAGAATGTCAGGAATAACGAAAAGATGTTAAGAGCTGCCAGGAAAAAAAATATATATGAGAGGGTCAGGAATCAAAATGGCATCAGTCTTGTACAAAGAAATCCTGGATGCTAGAAGATATTTGGAGGAATGCTTTCTGAGGGAAAATGATTATCAACCTAAAATTTTATATCCAGCCAAACTATCAGACAAGTTTAAGGAATTAAAAAGGACATTTCCAAATAGGGCAGAACGCACTTAAAAAACTTCCTCCCGTGCACTCTTTCTTAGGAATGTACTGAAAGATGTCCTTCGGCAAAACTAGGGAGAAGGGATAAGAAAGAGGAAGAGGAAACAAGGTTCAATGCAGGCAGAGGCCAAAGTCATTCCTAGAATGATGAGAAAGGAAGTCGCAGTGCAAGGTGGGGCAGCAAAGCTACAGAACAACCAGTCTGGATTAGAAGAGAATGATGAAGGGTGTCAAGCAGAAGATCTCTGGGAAAAACAGAAGTGATAGAGTGTTTGAAACTGTGTTTGGAAAAAAGTCTTGATAAGTATGTGATAAAGAATTTGGCAAAAATTAGTGACAGGCCCATAGAAAACTAAGCATATGAATAAAAAGTCAATTATTAACTCTGGTAAAAAAAAAAAAAAAAAAAAGAAAACAAAAAGGAAAGGAAACAATTATAAAGTACCACCTAGCTCAGCAATGAATGTTTACATAATCATAATATATCATATCAGTATCACAATATAAACATTAGCAATTGAATCGAACAAGAATTTGTAATATAATTATAGAGAGAATGGTTGGAAGGGGAGTGAGAGTTACAGGAGAGCCAAATCCTCAACCACTATAACAGGAAGTCAATAACAAGGTCTAAAATTGATGAACCAAAGATAAAGGTATATGCATATTATTTTAAAATATGGAGTATCACATAAGAACCACTGAAAGGATTGAATTGATCACCAATGGGGAGTAGGGTCAAAGAACTGCTATTACTTTGTAATAAGCCATTAGGTTACTATTTGATTTAGATGTACGCATGCATTAGTTTAATAAAAGTTTTAATTTTTCAAAATAGCAATAATTGGAAATGGCATGTTGAACTTGACCTCTTCATCTTTGCAGGGCTGTTTCATCCTTGTTTTCCAGGCCCAGAAAGCCTTTCCTGGCTTCCCCTTCCCAACTTCAGGCTAGATGTCCCACTGTGTGCACCCACGGCACCCAGAATTTCCCGTATGATACACCTTTTCATATGTGACCTTTTGTTTGCTAAATTGCCTCTTTCTGTGTCTGTATTGTGAGTTCCTTAAGGAAAGAGACTGCATCTATGCTGTTCCCCACTGCAACTCCAGGGCACAACATAGGGCCAGAGAGAAAATGAACATGTTTACCTTTTGCTGTGTCCACAAAGTCTCTTCTAGAAGTAGAAATAAACTGATTTGCTATCGCCTTCCTAACCTCTTCCTTTGTAGCAGCGATTTTCCAAGGGAGGTGGCTCTTTATTGATGCTGTTGATTGGCCCCGAGGCAACGTCCAGAGAAAGAAATCCTATTAATACAAACACAATTTTCAAGGAAATCGATATAGGCTCACCTAATGGAATGAAGATTATGTGTGTTTGTGGGTACATATTCTTCTGGGTCCTCTACACCCACTTACCACACTGCAGTGTGTGCAGAGTCCAAAGAGTGTGCCTCCAACCAGAAATCTCCAGCTGAGACCAGAGAAGACCCACGTGAGTTCTTGACCTGGCTTTAAATGCCCAAGGAGCAGACAGTCTCAGGCTTCAAGAGACACCCTGCCTCCCATGCAGAGTTCTCAGAAGCAGCCTGTAAGAGGGGGAGGGCAGGCGCTCTCTCCTCTTTGCCCCCAAAGAGATTTTACGATTATGAAACTTGAAACCCCCAGCACCTCTTTCCATCTACCCACTCTCATGGCCTTGCTTCCTATTTCCTTGAGAAAACTGAAGCCATCTGATGAGAACCTCCAAACACCGCCCAGCACGTCACCACATCTGCACTCATTACGCTGTGATGGGGGACCACTGTGTTTAGCCTACTCTGGCACATGACCCCCCTCCCCCCCCCACCAATTCTCACTTGTCTCTTGCAACTTCCATTTCTCCCTCTCTTTGGGGACATGGCTGTCCAAGCTTGCCTTCATTTCTCTTATCCTAAAAACGCCCCCTTCACTCTACTTCCCCTCTAGTTACTTAGATATTTCCCAATTTCCCTTCGCAGGAAACCCCCCAAAATAGTTACACACATTGACCGTCCCCAAATTTGTCTTTTACGTGTCTTTTAATCTTCAGGGTCCCTCTCCATCCCCTTCTTTCCCTTATAATCTATTGAAGAAACCAAGCCATTTGATGTGGAGAGGTTCCCACGCTCTGGATTTTGTTGAATGCATACTCATTGTGTAGTTTAACAAGTTCCTCTGTCCCCTGTATTTCCTATAATTGGCAGAGACTGACTTACTCTCAGGATAGATCCCTCTGACAAGACTGCAAGTGGTATGTGACAAGGAGGATTACAACATATAGTTGTTTCTCTTTGTGTGAGCTTACCAGCTGTTGATGCTCAATGCCTAGATTAATGGATGAAAGGGGGTGATAGTCTATCAGTTCTTTATCATGTGTAAGCTAGAATATGTTTATAACGAGACATTTTCCCTCATCTACCATTTAGTTTACCAGGGGCATAGTTCATATAGGGAAGGCGGGTGGGGGGGGGGGGGCAGAGCTTGATCGTTTTCCTTCCATCAGTTTCTAAGATAATGAATTGGTTTCTTATCCTCTGAAAGTGGCCCCATTTTTTTTTAACAGAACTCACAGATTTAAGCATATTTGATGTGTCTCAATCTATTGCATATGTTATCCTTATTGAAGCTCAAATTACCTATGAGCCTGTGGGCACCTCTTTAATTTTGATGTAGTTCTAGTCTTTTTTTTTCTTTCTTTCTATGTAGATCCAGACTCATCTTGCACATTTCCCACCCCAGATCTGGACTCGGCCAGTTCTCCCAGAAGCCCTCTGTCTCACACTGATCAAGCATTCTTCTAACCACAACTACTCCTGTCAAGGCAACCCATGAACTCCATTCCATGCATGCCAACGGCCAAGTCTATCCTCGACTTCCTTGACCTTGACAGTGATCAGTCCTTTTTCTTCATTTTCTTCACTTGGTTTTCAGCACAACACGCTCTGTTGGGCTTTCTCCTTCACAACTGACTGCCCCTTCTCAGTCCATTTTGCTGCTTCTTCCACTGACCGCTTGTTAGTGAAATGCCCCAAGACTCAGTCCTTGAACCTCTTCTCTTTTCTAGCTTGATCATCTCATCCAGTCTCATTTGTTTTAAATACATAGGATGACTCCCATTTATCTTTGGCTTAGGCCCTCTCCCTCAACACAGATCCCTACGGCCCAACGTCCTTCTCCTGTCGATCTCCAGTTGGAAGCTTGCTAGGACACTTCTAATTTCACATTCCCACAACCGAACCCCTGAGCGTCCCCCTGAGTCTTGAATATTCTACCTTTCAGTTAATGGCCACTCTATCCTTGCCACTGTTTCAATCTAAATCCCTGGAGTCATTCTTGGCGCATCTCTTTGCTTCACACCCCACATTCTTTGCATCAGGAAACCTTATTTACCTATGAAATATATTTAGAAGCAGACCAGTTCTTCCAATCACACATAACACCCTAGTCTGAGCCATCATCGTTTATCTCCTGGATTATTGCAGTAGCCTCTTAGCCAGTATCTCGGCTTCCACCTTTCTCTCTTATAGTCTACTCTTGGCCAGGGCGCCCCCTCTTCTCAAAACTCAGCAGTGGCTCCTCCTTATTTCAGAGTAATAGTTATACTCTGCAATGGCCTATAGGACTCTACACAATTTACAACGCCCTCCTCACACATCTACCCTTCACCTCCTTCCAACGCATCTCCCCTTTGTTTTCTGTCCTCATTTCCTTCTTCTCTCCAGCTGCCTGGATTGCCTTGCAATTCCTGAAACATCAGCCACGCTCCTGCCTCAAGGCTTTGCCTTTGAAAGGGTGAGAGGTTCTCACCCGAGATTTCAGCATGACTTTTTCTCTCACCTCCCTCAAATCTCAATTTTCATGTCACCATCTAAATGACACCTCCCTAAATTACCCCCATGTAAACTTGCAAACCCTTCCCCCACCACTCCAGTGGTGGATCTGCCTTACCCTGATCAATTTTTTTCCCCATAGAACTATCACTTTCTAAACTTTTTTGGTGCATTACAGTTTGCCTGAGTGTTATATTTATCATCAGCTGTCCGTCTCCCCCTACTAAAGTGTAAGCTCCATGAAGACAGGGTTTTTTTTTCTCATTTTCTTCACTGCTACATCCCAGATCTGGAAGAGTGCCTGACATACGAGGCACTCAGGAAATATTCATTGCTTAAATGAATGAATTAAAGGTGGCACATATAACCATCCACTGCCTGAGGTCTTTGCCCTGCCAGTCATTGCTAAACCCAGGTAAACTGGTTTTTTCCAATATCCTGAATGGGAACTGCAGTCACCCTTGACCTCCGGTGGGACACTCCATAGATAGCAGAGATAATTTACACGGTGATGGATCTCTCTTGTATCTCTTTCCCAGGCATTGATGATACCACCTCTTCCAGGCTTTCTTCTGGGGCTGCTCCTTGGTCTCCATTTATGGCTTCTTTCTTTGACCTGCACCTCAAACCTGGGGATTCCCCAGGGCTTCATCAGCCGGGCGTATCTTTATGGTCCACACGTTCATCCTCGTAATACTAGTCACTCTGAGGCATCACTATACACATGCAAGCCTTGCCCGCGAAAGGGGCCAGCCGACAGAAACGGCTGCAGGGTCCTGTGATCACTAGTCAAGCCCTGGCCCACCTCCAGCCCGTGTTCTGCCTGACTGCCCACACCCGGATGCATCACAATTGCTGCCAATATATCATGAGGCCCCTGTTTCCCACCACGGTTTCCTCGAAAGAGCTCCAACCCACCAGTCTGTATTTTAACTCCCAGGGCAATCGTTTTTGCGGCAGATCCTCTCTGTTGGCAGAGAGGGAGCACCTTGCCAGTCTCATCCTAGTTCAGGTCCTGAGCCACAGTCGTAACTGTTCAACAGAAACAAATAAATGGCAGATAGAGAGGCCTCGGCAGAGTAAATAATGCAGCACACCCTCATTCAGGTCGATTGGAAGAGCCTTGATGGCTGGAGGGGCTACGCCCGGTGTGAAACCTCATTGGTTGAAAGCGTACAGAGCAGTCGCCCCCACTACAGCTCATTGGCTACGAGTGCCCAGGACCACCTACCGCTCTAGCTCTCATTGGCTGGGAGCCTTCAATAACACCTAAAGAAAACAAATGCTTTGTGTGTGTATATATGTATACATACACAGTATAGTATTGTAACTTACTGCTTTACATTAATTTTAAAATCTTAAGGCAAATATTTAAGAGGTAAATTCATTATAATGAATGGGTTCCAGGAAGAAATGGGGTGTTAAATGGGATTTGTGTGTACGTCCTGATGACTCCCAAGTCTACATCTATAGCTCACCTCTTCCACACAAACTCCAGACCGAGATATTCAACTGCCTGTTGGACATATTTTCAACCAACGTGTCTTCAACTGAGTTCACATTTCCCCTATGCCCTTTCCCACCCAACCTGGTCCTCACCCATGCCTGTTCAGTAAACAGCAGGATTGTCCACTCAGCCATGCAACTCAAAACCAGAAACATCATCCTTCGTTCTTTCCCCTTCCTTGTCATTTACATTCTTTCAGTCATCAAATCCTACCCTTTCCACCACCTTATTACCTAATGAATACATCCCGGGGGTACCATTCCGGGGGGCATCCAAATAAATGAAACTCTTTACTACAACTGAGCATTGCCTTTTATGGTGGGAGAAGGGTACCCAGTGCCCAGAAGACAGAGGGAGGGTCAGTTACTTCCACCTATAGGAGAAGGGAATTAGAGATAGCTCCTTTAAGCTGAGCCTTGGTGAATGTATGAATGTCCTTGGTGGACAGGAGAAGGGATTCTAGGTAGAGTAAACAAAATGACAAAAGATCTGGCAGTTTGAGGACGCATAATACGAAACACAAATGTTTGCGAGTGCCAGTTGATAGCACTATTGACAATAGGCAAAAGGTGGAAACAGCCCAATGTCCAGCAATGGCTAAATGAATGAAGAAACTGTGGTATACACATACAATAGAATACTATTCAACCATAAAAGGGAACCATAACAAGGAATGAAGTACCGATAGATGCTACAATGCGGGTGAACCTTGAAAGCATTACACGAAATGAAGAAGCCAGATGTGAAAGGTCACATGTTCTCTGATTCCCAATAAAAAGTATCCAGAATACGTCATCCACAGAGATAGAAAGTAGATTGTTAATTACCAGAGGCTAGGGAAGAGGGAAACAGGAAGTAATTTTATTTGTTTTTAATGTTTATGTATTTTAAGAGAGAGAAAGAGCACAAGCGGGAGAGGGGCAGAGAGAGAGAGAGAGAGAGAGAGAGACGGGGGGCAGAGAGAATCCCAAGCAGGCCCCAGACTGCCAGCGCAGCGTCTGATACCAGGGCTTGATCTCACGAACTGTAAGATCATGACCTGATCCGAAATCAAGAACCAGACGCTTAACCGACCTAGCCACCCAGGCGCCCCAGGAATTAATTTCTTAAAGGGTAGGGGGTTTCCTTTTGAGATGATGAAAATGTTTTGGAATAAGATAAAGGTGGTAGTTGCAGGACATTTTGAATGTATTAATTGTCAATGAATTGTTCATTTTTAAATAGTTAATGTTATGCCCTGTGAATTTCGTTTCAATTAAAAAAAATTTTTTTTTAATTAAAACAATTTTTTTTCAAGGTTTATTCATCTTTGAGAGACAGAAAGAGACAGAGCGCAAGCCGTAGAGGGGCAGAGAGGGAGGAAGACACAGGGTCTGAAGCAGGCTCCAGGCTCCGAGCTGTCAGCACAGAGCCTGACGCGGGGCTCAAACTCATGAACCGTAAGATCATGACCTGAGCTAAAGTCAGACGCTCAATCAACTAAGCCACCCGGACATCCCTAAATTTTAAAAAATGTTTTGAAAACTTGGAGAGATAAGGGAGAAGGAGTTAGAAATGAGAGAAGGTGGGGGAAAAAATAGTATAAGAAGGACCATAACTGTAGATGAGGACCTTTGGAAATATTCAAACTCTTGTTCTTATGGAGTACTGATACTCAACAGTTATGTAGATATCATCTTACTTGACTGGGGCGAGATATTTGGCTCCTGACTCCTCTTGAAGTCCTGGTTTTGATCCAGTCTTCTTTAGAACATGATTTCCAAACATACTCATCGTTGTACTGTGTCTGATTGGGAACAGGGTCACTAAGAGAATAGGTATATCCTAGTCTTCTGATACCCTTTCGACTACAAGAAAAGACAGTGAAAATCAGAATAAGGGATTAAATGCCAAATCACACAGCAACGCCCAGGTCAAATAATTTTCCTTATTACATTTTTTTTTTTTTTTTTTTTAAAGATTGGCTCAAGGAAGACTTGATGCCAGAAAGAATTTAATTTCCAGATTCTCTTGAAAGGAAACAATCCCATATCTTAGGACGGCTCTTCACAAAAGCACTGGCGGCCTAAAATGGAATTTAAAAGAACAACAATCTAAAATTCATTAATTTTTTTAATTAAAAATACTTCTTAAAGAGCTAGGTACTCTCCTGTATAAATAACACTTCAATGTAATCAAATGCTTGTTGAAGAAATGTTTCTCTCTATGCATGTATTCCTTCTGGTTAATAAAAGGAAGGTAGGTAAGAACGGGACATCACTGGTCTGCAAGGCTGTAATGAAACCAAGCATCCAGGCAACGATCAGCATTTGTACTCAGTTCAAGAAGAGGGTCCACCAGCTATCATGTTCCCTAGATGGACACACACAACACCTATTAAATATTTTTGCCGAAATACCCAGCTTGAATTAGATGAAGTCTTTGGTATATTAGATTATAGGAAATGCATAAAAAGAGGAATATTTTAAATAACACAGTGGAGATGAAATCAGAAAAATCCAGAATTCTCAGGAAAAAAAAAAAAATGAAATTCTCAGAAAAAAAAAGAAAGGAACCTATAGATTAAACGAGGCAAAAAACATAATAACCAAGTGCAATATGTAGAACTTATTTGAATTTAATTTCTAACCAACTTGTTATTTTTTTTTAATTGTGAGACATCAGGGGGAAATTTGATTGCTGATTGGCCATTTGATATTAAGGAATTATTTTTTAGCTGACACAATGGTATTGTAGCATATAATTTTATTATTATTTTTTAATGTTTTATTTTATTTTTGAGAGAGAGAGAGAGAGAGAGAGAGAGAGAGAGGGGGAGGGGCAGAGAGAGGGAGACACAGAATCTGAAGCAGACTCCAGGCTCCGAGCTGTCAGCACAGAGCCCAACGCGGGGCTCGAACTCACGGACCATGAGATCATGACCTGAGCCAAAGTCAGATAGTTAACCGACTCACCCACCCCGGCGCCCCTATATCGTAGCATACTTTTAAAGAGCCCTTATCTTTTGGAGATACATAAGAATAATACTTAGAATTAAAATGATAGAATGCCTGGAATTTGCTTCAACATTATCCAGTGGGAAGGCTGGGTGGAAGGTATTGTCTGGGTATTGATTATTGTAGCTGGATACTGGCTGGGGATTCGTTGTATGTTCTTTTGTGTACGTCTAAAATGTCTCATATTGGCTTTTTAAAAAAAGAAGACTGGGTTAGATTCAGGTACTATCTATAAGAAACCAAACATCTGGGAAGTGGGATACATCTGGATGATGAGCCAGTTTACTTGTTATTCCAATGTGTGGGCTCAGGTAGGACTGTGGTCCTAATGAGGTAATCAAAGGCACACGACGATTTTCCAAAGGCAACACAGCACAATCGGCTTGAAAGGAGTTGATTTTCAGACCTCCATCTCCCAGTGTAATCTTCCTTAACGTGTCTCTGCCTGAAAGCAAACCCGCGTCGCTACCGAAGTGCTTCTGTCCCACACCTTTCTCTCTCCCCTAGGTCATGGCAGGATCTTAGGAAGGTGCGGTATGCCTCTGGGTCTAAGCCTCCAACGGTGAGAGGGGTGTGGTTCCAAGGAAGCCACCTTGTAATCCAAGTTCCATGCCCTTACCTTGGGCTCACGAGGATTTCTGAAGGGGTGGAGGTTGGGGGTGCTCTAACCAGGGCAAATGCTCTGTGGGGGGGGGGGGGGGGGTGTTCTGGTTTTAGGTACATTGTGCCCTGCTTTGGCTAAGAGCAGTGTCTAGCTTCTCATTTCCTAATAATTACAAAACGTCCGTCCCTCTTTGGGGAGAAGCCTCTGAGGAGAGAGCAGAGAATATAGAATGCTTTGAATGGTTCTTCTCCCCACCTATTTAAACATTTTTTTTTTCAGGTTTAAAAAAAAAAAAAAATCCCGAAGACATGTCATTAGCTAGAAAGAAAAGCATCTCTGAGCAGGGGAAGCAGGACAGGGTGGTGATGCTGATTCTTTTAAACACAACTGGAATCTTTTCTGAGACTACCAAATTTTTAAGGATGCACTGGGTAACGCTGGCACGTAAAAATGTTGTCACGTTTTCCTTCAGATTTCCATCATTCAATAAGGTACTCAAGTCTTGTGTTTTTTTTTAAGCCAAACATGCGATGAAATATTTAATCCAGTCTAGCCAGTCCTCATCTCATTCTACATTGTAAAATATTTAATGATACACGGAAATATAGGCTGGCTGGCCAGACCAATTAATTTTCAGCATATAGAACTTTCTCCTTCATTAAATGCATAGTGGATGTTTGATTTGTATCTATAGGAGAAGACGGATGTTAGCTGAATCTATTGTGGCGATCATTTCACAACGTATGGAAGCCAAGCCATCACCCGTGGCGTGCCGCACGGGTTCAATTTATACAGTGACGTGTCTTAATTATTCCTCAATAGAACTGGAAAAAATATTAAACAAGTTCCTTCCATGTGAAAGAGTAACTGATGTGATTCAATAGCCATTTGTTAAGACATAGACTTTCAGGATACTTAGAAAATGAGATGGGGAAAAACTCAATAACTGGAAGACATATCATCCAATCATTTGCTTTCAATAAACTCCAAGGAGTTCCCAGCCAGGTTGTCAGCTGCTCAATCGTTAACAAAAATCACCTTGTCATTTCTGGCACTTAACTCAGAGAGAGTTCAAAGCCTTGAATGGCAGTGCCACACCCAACTCCTTTCATTCACGGCTACTTGTGAACAAGACTGGTTAACATTAGCATCTATAAATTGAAAAATACACAGCAGAAGCAGAAAAAAAAATGGACGCTGAATGCAGTCTCACTCCCAAAATAGTAACACTTCAAACAGGATACATAAACTAATTGCAAACAGAACAGTCACATTTATCTCGTTAAGATACAATTCCAAAAAATTTCCTTCTTGTGTTTAGTGACTATCAACATCGGTAAAGTATTTATTGCTTTGAGCCATCGTGTACTAAAAATAATTGTTATAACTCAGTACTTAGGGTCACATAATATGTTTAAAAATTAATTTCAATTAATACACTAAAATAGTTTCAAAGAAGTATAATGGGGCGATCAATAAATTGCTTTCAAACACAAAATATATGATAGCAGGGTAAAATTCTACGGAGGAAGTGGAGAGGAATAAAAGTTCAAGAAGCAAAAGGAATGAAATAAATTGTCTACTGTCTGGTGTATTTTTTAAAAAGATCATAGAAAGTATCAATTTGCTAAGGTGTTTAGATTACTCATTGGCTATATTTTTTAAGGACTTAATAGTTTTATCTTAAAATGTCAATGTCTAGGATGGGCTATACATTTTATCTTCTGCAATTATTTTAATTTACGATGAAAACTTTCCCGTGAACTTTAAAAATATGCGAATTTGAAGACCACTGACCTAGACTCCATTAGCACCCATTTGTTTTTTGGCTCTTATCCCAAATGTTTCTTCCTCAGACAACTGTTACTGTCTGGGAAGCTGGCATGATCATTACCGTCAGATGATAAATCTCCCAGTTAGGGGACATAATGTAACTCAGTGGGATAGCCACTGAGGAGTCTTACAGCCCTGTAGTTTGTGAAAGTCTATCAGAGATTACCCTGGGGGGCGGGAATGAATGAAAAATTTTGAGTTACTTCTCCATGCTGGTCACCGTACTAGTGTTTTCTTCTGTCATCAGAACCACCACCTGAGGCAGGAATCATTATTCCTACTTTGCCAACCATAAAGCTGAGCCACAGCTTGTCACCTGCCGAAGGTAGCAGAGATAAGGGGTAGAGCAAAGAGCGGAGGTCAGAGCCCGTTTCTGCCTGACTCCTCAGCCGTGGTCTTGCCCACGATCCATTTGACTTCTCAGCAACTTGAACTTGTAAGGTGCCAGGATCCTCTTTATTGGAAACAAATCACAGAGTAAACACAGGCCGGTGAAGCGTCTCCATGCTGGTTTCCCACCCACCCGTGATGCAATGAACGGTAACGAGGCTTTCCCGATCCCGCTCTCACTCACCCACCAATGAGTTTCAAGAGGCAGCTGACGGACAGAAATTCCCACCCCGCACAATTCAGGTGGAAATGGGAGACGCTGAAAGGCCACTTAGGAAGCAGTGAGTGGAGGAGTGAAGGTAAGGGTGAGTGGGTCATGGCCTTCCAGCTTCCAAGATGAGTGTTGATGATCACGTGCTAACAATTCTTCATTCATCCAGTTACTGAATCGTCATTGCCTACTACATACCAGGTAATGAATGCAATGCCTGCTCCATGTTCTTGAGTAGCACAATTCTGTTAACCTACACACTGGCTCTATTGCCCTGACCCGCAGTGACTTTATGAAGGACCCATGTATCTCTTTTCTTACTTTTCCTGTAGGAGGTCTGGATACGGTCCGAAGGGGGGGGGGGGGGGGGGGGGAAGCCTGTCTGGTGCTTGGAGGAGCACTGCGCACGCAACAGGTTCTACCTGAGTGCACTTTTCTAAACCTTCTCTGATGACTGCTTTCTGTTGGTTTGGGACTCCGAATAATAGAACACAGGTGAACAGACGAAGGTGAGTCCATCAACCTGACACAAATCGGGATCTACCGAATTAAAGCAGGCACCGCTGCCGTCTTGGGCGTGAATGCAGTCCTCATTGTGGTCGCGTAGGAATCCCAGGTGGCCTCGCCTGGCAAAAGGATGACAAAACGGTTTGAAATGTGGCAAACCTGAATACTTCCATCATGTGCCGTCTTCATAATTAAAATAATTTTGCAGGAGAAAAAAAATTGGGGATAGTAATTTAAAGTCTAAAGGAATAGGGGCGCCTGGGTGGCTCAGTCGGTTAAGCGTCCGACTTCAGCCAGGTCATGATCTCACGGTCTGTGAGTTCGGGCCCCGTGTCGGGCTCTGTGCTGACAGCTCAGAGCCTGGAGCCTGCTTCAGATTCTGTGTCTCCCTCTCTCTCTGACCCTCCCCCTTTCATGCTGTCTCTCCCTGTCTCAAAAATAAATAAATGTTAAAAAAAAAAATTAAAGTCTAAAGGAATAAATACCCACTTGTGGCCTCTTTTAGGAAAGAGGGGAGGCTCAATTGAATTATCCGAGTTCCTCCCTATACAAAAGTAGGTCCATTGTTTTTCCTGAGGATTCCTACATGCTATTGTAAAGAATTTTAAAAATGCGTGAAAATATAAAACAGAAAGTTCGATTGAAGTTCTACCCCTTAAGATGCCCACTGTGACGGGCGCCTGGGTGGCACAGTCGGTTAAGCGTCCGACTTCAGCCAGGTCACGATCTTAGCGTGTCCGTGAGTTCGAGCCCCACGTCGGGCTCTGGGCTGATGGCTCAGAGCCTGGAGCCTGTTTCCGATTCTGTGTCTCCCTCTCTCTCTGCCCCTCCCCCGTTCATGCTCTGTCTCTCTCTGTCCCAAAAATAAATAAACGTTGGAAAAAAAAAAATTAAAAAAAAAAAGATGCCCACTGTGACTTTAGTGACCAACTTCTCATGAACCCTATTAGATAAGCCTATATGCACATGAAATGATTTTGCACAAAGGGGCTCACCTCCGGTTTTATTCTGGGCGCCTTCCCCGTGCTCCCTCCTCCTCCTCAGCCCTCCTCCCAGACCATGTTAACAATTGTGCTGGTTTCTTTCCACGCTTTTACGTCTGCTGATACAATGATACAGAGATTTATATATGCATATATAAGGACGTTGACATACTGGGTTTTAGTTTCCACCATCTTGTTTTACCAAACCGGGCTCATAATACACAAAGTGTCCTTTTCTTCTGTCACTGAACAGTGTCATCTGGGGCAGCTCTGATGCGTTCTCTGCCGCGACTGTGCACGATTCTGCAGCATGCATGATAGTTCAAGTTGCATAAGCAGGTGGATTCAACAAGAGAGGGAGCATAGCTGGAGGAGACCAGCCCAAAGGCTAAATAAAGCCTGGGGCACGCCAATGTCAAGAGGTAGGGGAAGACTGAGAAAAGCAATCGGTGAGGGCAGAGGACATCAGGGGCCACAGGAAGGAGGGCTTTCCACGAAGCGGTGGGGGAGGGATTGCCTATGGCAACTGCTGTCGGTTGGGTCCAGACGACTGAGGATAGAGAATTAACCATCAGGCACCTGCTAGCAACAGGCTTTGACTGCCCCAGCCTCCCACTGTCCACAAAGCACCACGACCTTTCTTGGGAATACAGATTTTAAATTTAACTCCGACATTTTCTCATTCTTCCTATCTAGGCAATTAACCTGGTTACATCTCACTAGAACCTGGGTCCAAAGGGTCCCTTTACTATTTGAATAACCTGCTGTCCGGGGTCTAGGGCCTCACCGCAGGAACCTTGTAGCCACCTAACTGCCTGTGTATCTTCCCACTCCTGTATCCCGAATACAATCGCTATGCTTTTCTCAAATACGTCTGCAGTTTCCAAATAGCTTTACAATCTATATGCACCGCCTGGCCTGTAGGGCCCTGACGGACCATTTCATTCGTGCTGCCTCTATACTTCTGTTTCCTCTCCCATCTCCCAGGCAAGTCTTGTTTCTCATTTAACAGGCCCTTTGGGGGAGCCAGGCAGCTGGACCCGCTCCTCCGTGACTGTTTCCCCACTGCCCTCCCACGGGTTGAGACTCCCCTCCGCCCGCTCCCCCGGGTCCCACAAAAGTCCGAGCCCCGCAGGCTACGCTGTGCCTCCGTTTACACACACGCTGCGGGTGTGTGCGCCCCGAGCCCACGCGCCTCCGAGAAATGACGTCATGCTCTGACACCGGCTCGTTAGTGGGAGTCACTTCATGCTTCGAAGCATTTTGTTCCAACTGCGGCATTAAATGTTCTTTGTTCAGAGAGTTCCAAGTATGGACAAGTAAGTGGGAAGAAATTGGGAGGCAGTGCGGCTCTTAAAAGAAACCTCCATGGAACCTGATTTGAACCTCGGAGTGTGACGCTTGCAGGGCTCAGGAAGGATCCTCTCTGCACAGAGCCCACGCACCATTTCCCCCTCTTTTTCCTAAAGCAAACGACACTGACCCAGGCCAGACCAATTTCCTGTTAAGCCCAAATATACCTCAAACACCCTGGCAACATAGCGCCGGGGTAACATCTCCCAACTGATCACACGGGCAGGCCAGGAACACCTCTGGCTGCCGCTGGCTGCGGCCTTTCCTCCTTCTGAGGACAGGCTGGGTGCTGGCCGCCCTCTGTCGCCAAGATCCTATTCTGGAAGGCATCGGGTGCAGGAGAGGCCATGCCTGGCTGCCTCTAGGACCTGAGACCGAGCGGACCCCCCACTCCCTAATGCTAATCCGCCTGGATGACCAACATGACGAGATGTGCACTCAATTTCCAGGACATCTTTCTTCAATTCTTTTTGTCTAACGGTTTTTCTTACTAAAAGTCTCTAGGTCAGGTCTGCGTCTACGCTTTTCATTTCCATTGACAAAGCTCCTGCAAATAAAATGCTATTAGAATTAACCCTCTTCGTTAACAGCAGCAACTCAAAAATCTATAATCCGAATGTTCTAAAAACGTCTTGGCAAGCTATGTGCCACTGCTTTCTTTTATGCTTATTCTTGCCACATATCCCAGTGTCTTTCCCTCTAACTCTGTGTCCACCCATCCCATGATTCTGTCTTCCTCTTTCTACCTCTCTCATTTTCTGTTCATCCTACAGGCAAGTCTTGAGCCCCTCCCATGGACCATAGAGACCACAGGCCCGAGGCCATAGAGACCTTGTCCTGGCCTTGGGGAGCTCACAGGTGAGGAGAGGAAAGAGAAAATAGCCAACGAGCACTTGAAGTGGGGTGCTGTGCTGTGTGCCATGGGAGCCCCCAGGAAGGCGCAGTTCTTTCTGGTTGGATGAGAGGAGGGGCATCGAGGGTGGACCCGGGAGGGACTTCATAGAACAGGTGGCATCTGAGCCAGGACTTAAAGCAGGGGTTTGACAGCGATTACAGGAGGACGCGGAGGGAAGCATTCTTCAGAGAAAGCAGCGCGAGGTATGAAAAGTCTGAAGTGGCCCGATGTGAGTGAAGCAGGGGAAGAAATGGTCAACGCCAGGCCAGCGAGGCCTTGTTTGCCTTGCTGCCCCCTTGAACTCACCACCCCTGGAGGTATTCACAATTACGAAAATGCATTAGGAGGTTTGGAAAACAGTATAAAACAGTAACGAACACGTGCGTATTCTATGACGTTTTACAAAGCGTTTCCACGGGTGGAATCTTGTTTCATCCTTACCATAGCCTGCTGGGTGGGCAAGTATGAACAGTACCTGGTGATTCAACATTTTCCTAGTTGTCGGGAGGATTAAAGGGGAGGGTAAATCCAAGCATTTAACGTAGGCTGAACAGAGACCCAAAAGATAGGTCCACGTCCTAACCCCCAGAACGTGCGAGTGGTACCACATAAGGGTAAAGGGCCTTTGCAGGTGCAGTTAAGGATCTTGGGATGAGGAGATCGTGCCGGATTATCAGTGGGCCCCAAGTGCAATTTCATCATCCTTATGGGAGGCAGAGGGAGACTCGACCCGGAAGAGGCGGGGATGTGACCGTGGAGGCGCACGCCGCGGTGATGAGGCCACGAGTCGAGAATGCCAACAGCTCCCAGAAAACACAAGAAGCAAGGAAGGCTTCTGCCCCAGAGCTACCGGTGCAGCACAGCCCTTGATTTGGGGCTTCGGGCCTCCAGAATAAATCTCCTTGGTTTCAAGCCACCAGTTCCTGGTTATTTATGGCAGTCCCTCAAAGTGATGCAGCACTTACAAGCCCACACAGAGTAATAGTTCAACAGCAAGTAGTCCGTGGCAGTCATTGTCAACCTCTCATCTCATTTTTGGACCAGAGCCAGGCAGTGTGACACATCAGTCCCCCACCTTTTGGAGCGTGACACTTTTAGCAGTGGAAGATCGAGTGGGCACAGAGTGCCTGTTAGAGCCCCAAGACTGGGCGTGAAGAATGAAACTCACCCACAGGAAGGGGAACTTGGGGGGCAGAATCAATGAGCCCCGGTGATCAAACTGAGGTGTCAGCCAAGCCACCCTCCCATGTACCGTGGGCAGCTGGCACCCTCCTAACTGAGCCTGCAAAGTCGAGTGGACAAGGAGTGTAATTTTCTACGTGTTAGATCAAGGCCCTTCTGTGACACCCAAATGAACTATCCGGTAGACAGTTGCATACGTTGGTTTGAAAATTAGGGGGAACACTGGAGTGAGCGGTAAGATTAGAAAGCTGGTGGGGCATTTCTGTAGACTTGAAGCCCTTGGCAGGACACGGCCACGACAGAGGATGTGAACCAAGGAGGAGAGAATCTTGGAGGATTCCCACATTCCCCAGACTGGAAGGGGGAGGGGAGACAGCGAAAGAAACCAAGAGGAGTGACTAGAAAGAGAGATTCAAAAGGAATTCGGTTCCTGTCTCTCTTTTTTTTTTTTTTTTTGCCTTGTCATCATATGGAAACAGAATGTTCTCAATATGTTTTTTACAGGTTAAGTATTTTCATTTTCTGTCCTTAATTTACAAAGGGATGAATGGAATGGAATGAAAATACGCATTTCATTCATTCTGGTGGGTCTACGATTCCAGGGAATGCGCCATTGAACAGTTCCCACTGCTCTGTAGCCACTGTGGAACCACAATTACCCAGCGAGGGGGCTGCGGTGGGTTATTATTGCCATGAAAAAGGCCAGGATGCGGCTGAGTACCTGGGAATTACTCTCCCTCCACTGACACAGAGGCGGACTTTGCAAACCTGCTGCATTTGCACGCACAATTAGCATTAAAAGCTCTACCCGGGTTCATGCGGAATCGCTTTTAAAGAAAAATCAGCAAAGGTCGCGGAGAAGTGGCAGCTAAACGCCTAGGTGCCAGCCTGGCTACGAACCACGCAGGGGTAAGGTGCCTCTGCACATCTACTTGCGGGGTCCTTTCCCTGCCTTCCGGCACCTCCCCGCATTCTGTGCACTTCCCCAGATCCTGCACGGGGGTCAGGTCTCCCCTGGGACCGCTGTCTTCAGAGCGTCTGACCTCCGTTCCTTCTTTGTCTTTGACTTTGGGATCCTGGAAAGGCACTATTCCTTCCTTTTTGCTCTCCCCTCCTAGGCACTTCGGGGGGGGGGGGGGTGTTTGAAAGCACCTGAGAGGTTTAGGGAGAGGTTTGGCAGAAACAGGACCAAGGGCTGTAAAAGGGCAAGATCATGAACATCTCATTCTCTCTGACTCCCAGACTCTCCATGAAGGGAGTCCCACCCGTAAGAGGGAGGCAAACACCCCTGCAGACCAAAGCAGCCTTTGCTCGGTGTACCCCATTCCCAGGGAAAAGCCTCGCCCCCCCCCTCCCCTGCCGGCAGGGTCCGCAGCCTTACTTGGCTGAATCTGGTGGCCTCCTTGAAAGGGGCACGCAGCCTCCAGCCCAGGCGGTGCCATTCTTGCTGGAAAGAGGCCACCGCGATGCCCTCTGCTCCAGCTGGACTGGGTGCTGTGGGTGGAGCGCGGCTGCATTGTGACGCGTCGCCATGGAGACATGGGTCACTTCCTGCAGCTCAGCTGGGGGCCGACAGGTGCTGGAGGGAGGCTGGGCTCTTCATCAGGAGGGCGGGGGCACCGGGTGGGGAAAGCAAGGAGATGTGTTTCCAGTAATGTGGCTACTTACTTTTGTGTATTTGTATAGTTCTTGCAATGAGCTTTCCTGAGCATGGTCTTATTTGGGGAGTGGAGCAAAAAGGGGAGTAAGCTGAAGATTTTCAACTGCAAATTTTCTTTTTTTAAGTTTTTAATTTTTTGTTAATTTATTTATTTTTGAGAGAGAGACAGAGACAGAGCATGAGCGGGGGAGGGGCAGAGAGAGAGGGAGACACAGAATCCGAAGCAGGCTCCAGGCTCTGAGCTGTCAGCACAGAGCCCGCCCGACACGGGGCTTGAACCCATGAACTGGGAGATCAACACCTGAGCCCAAGTCTCATGCTCAACCAACTGAGCCACCCAGGCGCCCCAATTGCAAATTTTCATCCACACAAAACTTTCAACTTAAGTGACTGTGGGCAAAATTGTCAGATCTTTGCATTAGGTAGGAAACAAGAGTGGGGAAGGATGTGAGCTGACACCTTTCTCCTCACTGGGGTTCCTGGCACAAACCTTTGCACTTTGTGATTGTCAATTTAATTGTCCTTCTATCCCCACAAGATAAAACTGTGTCTCTCACCCCAAAGTTTTCCCAGAATGTGGAGGGACTTTTATCCTCATATTCTTGGCAACCACCTTGGTAGTTTGACACATAGTAGGGCCTTAGTAAAACTGAATGCCTCCAGGCTAGGACACAGCTATTAGCCACCTGGCTGCAAAGAAAAGACAGGAAGTGCACACTGGAGACTGTTGGCAACAGATTTAGAAGGCAATCTACAACAATCCCTTCTCTGCAAAGGGGTTATTCAAAAGTCAGACCTCTGTTGGCGGTGATATCTACAAAAAGGGAAATTATCAAAGGACACAGGAAAAGCATCAAAGTAAGCATCCCAAGTGCATATGCGAGGGATTGCTTAAAAATCAAGATCCCAAGTAGAATTTTCTGAGAGGATTCCTATCTGTTTTACATTCCTAATGCATTTTACACTTTCAAATTTTACATCAATGAATGGTGGTGGGAACACATAGAAGGTATAGAGTTCTGTCGATGTTATTAAAAGGAATGAGTCTAAATTAGGATTTAGTAGTGGCATCTAAATGAAGAAAATAACGCCCAATAACAGATTACTGTCTGAAAATGGCAGAGTTAATTAGCATAGCATAATTTAAGAAAAATATATTTTTTAAACAGAGCAGGGAGTCTATAGAATTTTGAAAGTGAATTCGTATTAATATCTTCCATTTGTCTCATCTTAGGCAAGCTGTGAAATTGTGGGCCTACGCACCGAATCAAGAGCCGGAAGAAATCTTTGCACTTTCTACCTGGGGGGCTTCGGGACCAAGCAGATTCTTCTCTGAGCCCCAGTTTATCTGTAAAATGAATATAGCAGTACCTACCTCACCGGGATGTAAAGATGAGTAACTCCAACAATAACATATAAGTTCTAAAGCCGTGTAAACCTAAGGTACTGCTCTTTTGTCTGACTGCTATTCTGAGCTTCCTTCTTTTTTGGTCTTGCATTTCTGCTTCAGAATGGATTTTTGGTACAAGTCCATTTTATCGCGAGCAGTATAGCACTGTTCCTGCCCTTGAATTCGGGTTGCCTGAGGTAACCCCTTTCAATGATTAAGTTGATTCTTTTTTCCTTGGCCTCTTTCCCTTCACAAACACGGACTGTGCAATGAAAATGAGCTGGCGGGTGACATTAAGGGGCCCTGGATACCTTGGGAGCTTAGGGAGCTTGTCCTAGAACTGGAAATGCCTGAGCTGGGTTCTCAGCTCAATGGGAGACAGGAGACAGGAGAGGGAGGAGAGCTGCCACAAGGGGGAGAAGGGGCCCAGGAGGCAGGGGACAGCGTGGGATTGTCACACAGTAAAGAGTGAAGGGAGAGCTAAAAGACACTGGAGCACAAGGCCCTGCAGGCCTTCTACAGTTTTCCGTCATGAATTTGTTGTTCTCCTTAGCTTGCACACCTGTCTTCTTTTATAAAACTGGATGCCCCTTGAAAGCAAGGGCTTCGGGAGTACCTGGGTGGCTCAGTCGGTTAAACGTCTGACGGTTTGTGAGTTCAAGCCTGGCATCAGGATCAGTGCTGGGAGCCTGGAACCTGCTTGGGATTCTGTGTCTCCCTCTCTCTCTGCCCCTCCCCCGCTTTTGCTCTGTCTCTCTCAAAAATAAATAATTTTTTTTAAATTTAAAAAAAGAAAAAGAAGGCAAGGGCTG
Source organism: Leopardus geoffroyi (assembly GCF_018350155.1). Lineage (NCBI taxonomy): Eukaryota > Metazoa > Chordata > Mammalia > Carnivora > Felidae > Leopardus > Leopardus geoffroyi. The sequence continues at coordinate 10,081,837 of NC_059326.1, read as the reverse complement.
TGCTTGGGCTTCCCCCCCCCACCCCCCGCCTCCGAAACATGAGAAGAATTCACTGGAGTTAAGTTAAAGCAACAGGGTGAAGAGATCAGATCAGAAGTTTACATAAATCCTGAAGAAGAGGGAAGATTATCCATATCACCTACCAGAATAAGTTCATCATTTGGAAATTAAGACATCCAGGTTACTAATGCGCCTTTTACAGAGTTTCAAATTGATCAAAAACAATAGACAGTAGTTCTATTGAATGGGTTAAATGTTACACGGTTGTTTCCAATTCAAATTATTATAATGAATTTCTTTCTGTGCACGCACGAGCACGCACACACACACACACACACACACACACACACACAGAGGAACCTGCTGTTAAAGCAGCGGAGAGACGGGTGGGTGGCAGAGGGAGGGGATAGCAAGTAGGAGAGACGGGTGGGTGGCAGAGGGAGGGGACAGCAAGTATAGAACATCCAGCTTTGGGCTGTGAAGGAGACGGAAGTCTCCAGCTGGAGGAGAGGGAGTGTGTCAGGTGGACAGTTAATGTTCCAACAAGAGATGAGTAACCAAGTTCACGGGCCGTGGGTAAGAAGCAGGGAGAGAGATGGCCCTTGCCGCCGTGGAGAGAGCGCATGGGGCTCAGACCTGGAGAAGATGTCTATGCCCCTCCTCGGACTGAGCGTGCCCACCTACAGCTGGGCATCTTGCGAGAGCACGGATTCTGAGTAAGTCAGTCGGGCAGGGCCTGAGGTTCTGCTTTTCTAACAAGACCCCCGGATGATTCATAAAGTTTGAGATGGGCAGAGCTAGAGCCGAGTCCTAAACCCAGCAGACTCTGCATCATCCAGGAGCTTGTTAGAAATGCAGACCAGGGCGCCGGGGTGGCTCAGTTGGTTAAGCTTCCTTCCGACTCTTGGTTTCAGCTCAGGTCATGATCTCACGGGTCTGTGAGACGGAGCCCCGAGTTGGGCTCCATGCTCATAGTTTGGAGCCTGCTTGGGATTCTCTCCCTCTCCCCTTGCCCCTCGCTCCCCCACCCCCCACAAGCATCAGCGTGTCCAGTGCACATGAGCTTCTCTCTCTCTCTCTCTCTCAAAATAAATACATAAACTTAAAAAAAAAAGAAATTAAAACGTGTAGCCCTCCTGAATGAGTCCACAGCTTGACAAGACCTCCAAGAGATTCCCAGGCACATTTAAGTTTGAGAAGCTCTGCTCCAGGAAACATGACAGGCAGCGGTGTCTCCTGAACAAGAGAGACGATGGGAAATAGTTGATGGGAGAATTCAAAGAGCAAGCCAACAAAAGATGAGTAAAAGATTTGACAGGGGGCTGCTTCCAAAAGCCCAGGAGAGGTCACAGATGATCTCCAGTGTTACCCAAGTACTTTGGATATGGATACACTGAGTGAAGTTCCTCCCCCGGGGTTGATACATTTGGGCAAAAGTCTTTCCCTTATGTAGTTTGCAATGCTTTTAGTCAAGGGTCTTCATGTTAAAAAAAGAAAGAAAGAAAGAGACTAAAGTGGCTGAGTAGCTCAGTGGGTTAAATGTTTGACCCTTGATTTCAGCTCAGGTCATGATCTCATGGTTCATGAGTTTGAGCCCCGAGTTGGGCTCTGCACTGACAGCCTACTTGGGATTCTCTCTCTCCCTCTCTCTCTCTCTCTCTCTCTCTCTGCCCCTCCTTCACTTGTGCTCTCTCTCTCTCTCAAAATAAATAAGTAAACTTCAAAAAAAAAAAGAATATTGCTTTTGCTCCTTTGTTTTAGCTTATCGATTAACTCATAAAACATTTTCTCAATGTCTGTGATGGAGTCTATATGATTCAGGTTCTCAAAAGAAAAAAACCAATAGAATGTGTGTGTGTGTGTGTGTGTGTGTGTGTGTGCGCGCGCGCGCGTGGATAGAGAAAGAGATTTATTTTAAGGAATTGGCTCACAGAGCTGTGCAGCCTAACAAGTCCAAAATCTGCAAAGGAAGCTGGCAGGTGGGTGGCCCAGGGCAGAACCCATGTTGCCATTCAAGTTTGAAGGCCACCTGTGTAGACCCCTCTCTTGCTCAAGGGAGGTCAGTCTTTTGTTCCACTCAGGACTTCCACTGATGGGAGAGCCCCACTGACATTGTAGAGGGCATTCTGCTTTACTTAAAGTCCACCGATTTCAATGTTAGTCTCATCAAAAATACTTAACTAGAAATATCCAGAATAATGTTCAGACCAAATATCTGGACACCATGGCCCAGCCAAATTGACACATAAAATTAGCCCTCGCTGACCTAGATCTTTCTGAAGTCTACTTAATTCATATCTGTCACTCAGAGGGGGTGTTGTTAAGCAGTCGAGAATGATAGCTATCACTTTATTGAAAGATCCGGAAAAGACAATTCTATAGTGTTCTCGATTTTATTAAGACAGTCCAACCTAATGGAGCAGATTCTAAACTCTGCTTCTAATGTGCCACTCAACAAACTTACTGACATTTTGTTCACACAGAGCCAGAGCAGCAAGTTCAGACTGTTGATTCTATCAAAACCTGGTCAGTCCAGTATGGACGTCACCTCCCTCCTGGGCCAGCTCTGCTGTCCCTGATTCTTGTGTTTTCCTCTCCTCTGAACTCTTAAGAGGTTAAGTGGGCCAGGCCAGTCATTGGGTAATTACTAATGCTCCACACTGTCAGTCCTTTCAAGTGTATTCAAGTAGTGAATATCAAGTGTGAACACTCCTTTTAAATCTGTTATACCAGCATTTACCCATCCAAATGAATGTTCTCTTCTTCAAAGTGATAATTCATTCTAATGACACTGCCATTGCTTAAAGCATTTTTGAAATTCTTTAGAAACCCCCTTCAGAACTAGATGCAATATTCTTTTGAATTTCTTAAATAGGGGCATAACTTGGCTCTTTGAAGATAGATTGGGATTTGAAACAGTAAAAAGACATCCACATTTGAGCTGATAATTAAGGTAGGCAATCAAGTTGGGCAATATTATCCTTTAGCCAAAAATCAACTATAACCGTGAGGTAATGAGAAAAAAAACCTCCCTCCTTCTGTAGATAATGTCTGGATTTGCATTCTTGTTGGAATAAATTAATAGCCTCCAAGGTGACTCTTGTTCTGAGAGCTTCAACAAATCAATCACTTGGATAAATCAATCCTCACATATTTATTTTAAAACTCGATTTTACAGTTTTATGTCATTAGTTTCACTCCGGAAACTGGATTCTAAGTGTTTTAGACATTCCCTTTTTTGAACGTCTCTCATAGCCCTCATTTTATTCTTCTTCTTAGTTTGCACACCTGTCTTTTTAAAAAATTTTTTGTTTTTTTAATTTTATTTTTGAGAGAGAGTGAGGGAGGGAGGGGCAGAGAGAGGGAGACACAGAATCCGAAGCAGGCTGCAGGCTCTGAGCTGTCAGCACAGAGCCTGATGAGGGGCGCTAACCCATGAACTGTGAGATCATGACCTGAGCCGAAGTCGGACGTTTAATCCACTGAGCCACCCAAGCGCCCCACACACCTGTCTTCGTTTATAAGACTGGGTGCTCCTTGAAAGCAAGGGCTGCACTTTATATACCAGCACCCACCTCAGTGCTGGCAGACCGCTGGCACCACCGCAGAGTAGGCACTCGATCATATGTGTTGCATGCGTGAACTGAATGAATGGATGACTGAATGAATGGATGAATTGCTTAGATCGTTGTTGTCCTATAGACTAGGATCGATCTTTAACTGTTAAAATATCTGAATAAGGCTGCATTGATACCCAGATTGAAGCCTCTTTTGCCCAGAAAGATCTGTTCCAATACACTTTTCACCAATTTAAAGGCTGCCCGACGTTACTTCGTTGTGACATTTGCTAATAAATACATTAGCACAGTGTATATCCCCTTAGAAGCAGTTCAGGAAACTTTGCTGAGTGAATAAGGACCGAGTGAATGCATCCAATAAAAACCGCTTTTAATTCAATGAAAACACTGTTTTTAATTATAAAAGAAACCTTCCAGATTTCTAGTCCATTCCTGGAGTGATTACTGATGGTTTTTCTCAATTCAGCTACTTAAAAAAAAAAAAAAATCTTTGTCAATTTTTGTGAATTAGAGTTTCTATTTCCTTTGGGAAACATTTAATATTTGATATCTGCCTAAGGTTTGTTTGCACTGACACTTGTTTCACTGTGAACACTCTTCATCTTGTACTGAGTTGAATAACAAATGTTTAGCCTCTTCTGTTATTAAGGAACATTTTTTTCTTTTCTGGAAGATTGGTTATCAAATTGTTTCTATTCTCCAAATACTTCATAGACCTGTTCCTCAAAAAGCTCTTCTTGAGAAAGTAGCTGTGAAAACCACAATTCTTATTGTAATTTGGTAAGTTACAAGGCAAATCTACCACCTGCAAAGCATGATGGAAATATCGCACACACACACACACACACACACACACACGCACACACGGTCACAAATTTAATCAATTCCATGTTGAATGCTAAGAAAAGTTTTAATTGCACAGAGTACCCAACATATCAAATATAAATGAAGGGACAATCAGGAGCGCTATCAAAATGTATAATACAGGAAGTTGTTTAAAAAGAATAGAAAAATTATACTAAGGACCCATAAATCTTCCTCTTTATAAGCATATGTAGCGATTCCTTCAATGCAGGTTTTATATGTAAATAGGAATTGTTTTTCTTTTTGAAGAACTCCATTGTAGCTAGGAGATGAAAAATGTACAGATGTAACAATGTATTATGGTAATGTTATAGCTTCCTTCTTTTTTGCTTTTAGTGTTAGGATTGCTAAAAGCTTATTTAAAACACCCAACTGACATAACCCGCTTTCACCAGAGGACACTGCCAAGTACGTTATCCTTCCCCCGTCACTATTTGGTTCTGCGTTATCCGGCCTCTTTCTACACAGGTCATTTTGATGAGAGAGAGAGGCCAAGGGAGCTCAAGTTTCAGGCAGCGGGTGGCAGGTCACCGTCCTCTCAACCTGGCCAATCCTCCAGTGACCCCTCCCCACAATGTTTCTCCTAAGGATGGGAAACATACTTGTCTTCCAGTGAAAGGTGTCCTAGGCTTTTTGTCCAGCCACGTTTGCAAGAAAATAGCACTGCTAACCATCCACTTGCTGGGGTTGGGTTCAGACGAGGAGGAGATCCCGAGCAGAGGACCGCTGATTTATGCAGTATCCACAGTCAACGCCCAAGTCAGACTGGCCCCTCAAAGGCTGCCTGGGGAGCTCCCAGGATGCTGGGGTTCTAAGCAAAGCATTCAGGGTGCTCCCTCTGCCTCTTTGGAGAAGTGTTCAAAGGGGAAGATACCCCTCTGGGCCACTGGGCCAAAGCCCGCCCTTCCTGGAGTCAGCTGCATCGGGCCGGCCAGGGCATCCCCAGGGAAACAGAAGACAGGAGCCTCCCGGGGGGGAACAGGGACGGACAAGCAGGGGGAAGTGCCCGCCTCCCACCACCTCTTGCCTCCCCCCAGCCTTCTGTCTTGGCACAGGCCTGGCAGGTAGTAGGGACCACAAAGTGTTCAATCCAATCAGATAAATTGATTGGGTGTCTCTTCTGATTCCAGAACACTTGGAAATGGCAATTCTGCCAAAAGAACCTCCGTCAGAGATGATCTGGGTGACAGACTGCAGTTGAAAACGTCATCTATTGAACCTGAGAAAAGTAACAAGGCACGTTATTATCGTCACTGGAAAAACAAAGCCAAAAACCCAACAGTGCCTTAAAACTCATACAACATACAATGTAACCATTTCAATAATTAGTAGAGAACCTTGATTTCCTCAGAAGAACTCAAAAACCCAAGCAGCTTTTTATGGTTGTTTGTCTACCAGTAGGATATGGATCATTTGCTTTTCCAAGGGCCGGAGTAGATGTGCAGAGTTTTCCCACTTGTGACAAAAGGCCCCCAGTTGGCGGGCGAATAGATGCCTAGGACAAAGGTCAGTTTTTGCAAAGGCGAGAAGGGGATGGCACTAGGTTGATTCACCAGGGCAGAGCCAGTAGAGGCCAGGCTGGCCTGCCTGCAGGGGGTTGCAGGCAGCTGATGCATCTCTGGCTGTGTGACCTGCAACCTGCGGTGCATAATGATGGCTCAGGCCTCAGGCGGGGCTCCAAGAGTCCCTCCCCACAGCTCTGTCCTGGAAGTGGCCCCAGCTTGACTCCTAGTCAACTTGCAAGGAGGCACTGGCCAACTTCACAAGCCCCTTGGTGTCCCCTGGATGGCAATGGTCATCCCAGGCAGCCGCACTCACGGGCGCCAAGGCCAGTGGGTGGGGCTGGAGAGATGTCACAGGAGGGACCAGGCACCTGGGACTGCAGCCACCACCGGGCAAGTTAATCCTTCCCCCCAAGAATCCGTGTATGATCCCCCACAGGGCTGCAATGGAGCGAAGCACAAAGTGATTTTGTAAGGAACACCCAGATAGAGAAAGCTAAAGCAATGTGGAGGGAGGGAGGGAGGGAGTTAGGGGGGAGAAAGAGAGGGAAAGAGAGAAAGGTGGGGGAGGAGAAAGGGAGGAGGAAGAGGGAGAGAGAGATCAGGGCAGGGGGAAGCAAGGAAAGAGGAAGGAGGAGGAGGAGAGTGAGAGAGAGAGAGAACACGCGCGCGTGCACACACACACGCACAAACACATGCACACACGGGAGGGGAGGGGCTATCTCCAAGACAAGAAATCCTCAGGAGTAAGCATTTTTGCTATAAACATCGGAAGAAAGCAACCCTCGTTAAACATAATTGAGACTCTTGTTTTTTTATATCTGAGTATTTTTTAAACTGCAGGTTCATAGAGATTGGTGTTTTTTCGTGTGTTTGTGTTCGGGTTCTTTCTTCTTGCAATTAGCAGCAAGAGTCCTGGTTCGAGGAAGTTGCCTCCGGGCCCAGACTCACGTGGGACAGGAGAATGGGCTCAGCGGAAGACAAACCCAGACGAGACTGGACAGATGTCCTCTGCCTGAGCCACAACCAGACTGAAAAGTCGCACCAGCTCCTGAGGGGGAAGCACCGGATACTAGGATCTAGAGTAAAATCTGGTAGGCGAAGCCTTCTCCAAAGCTATTCTTTCGTGGTCTTACAAACCCTTTCAAAAGTTTTTAAAGACACATATCGCCCATGGTTAGTCTTCCCCCAACTGCTCCTGGTTGTTAACATTCTGTTTCCTTGAATATGCACATCAGGAAAGCATCACTCTTTCATAACATTTAAATTGTTGTTAATATTTAAATGAGCAGTAAGATGGACTTACATGAACAATGTATTTAAAAATTGTATTCTGGGCATGATGCACACTGTAACTGCTACGTCAGAAAACGTTAAGGAGCCTAAAAAGAAGGACCACCGCATTTTTTTCTTGGTAGTAAACATTTCTCACTTCTTACTTTCTGAAGTCCGTGATGTTATATTTCCCTTTTATCAAGAGGCTTTTCTCTTTCTTCCTTTTTTTAAATGTTTATTTATCTTTTGAGAGAAAGAGGGACAGAGACAATGCACAAGGGAGAAGGGGCAGAGAGGGAGACACAGAATTCAAAGCAGGCTCCAGGCTCCGAGCTGTCAGCACAGAGCCCAACGCGGGGCTCGAACCCACGAACCAGGAGATCATGACCTGAGCCGAAGTCCGACTATTAACCGACTCAGCTGCCCAAGAGCCCCGAGGCCTTTTTTTTTTTCAACTAATTGTCCACTCCCATGATATTATTCTACCCTCTTATTTACCTTCCTCAGGTACTTGAGAATTTGTAACATACCTCTGGAAGTTACACTGAATTTTCGGTCAGAGAAACTGCTCCTTCGGATTAAAGGTTCACTCATTTTTTCCAGAAATAATTTAATTGTCTCCTTCTTTTCTGGACTTGTGCTTGACAAATTCAGAACTTTTCCTTCTACCTTTACAGTAGAATTGCTGAGCCCAAACCAATAGAAGAAATCAAATAATGCATCAGCTTTGAATTCATACGCAAAGCTCAAATGTTCTCCATTAACCACCTTATTTCCTGGAGGGAAAAAATTTTGTACCGCCTCTTGAAAATCAAACTGAAAGAGAGAGAGAAGCGTTTAATTAATGTCATGGCTATAATGTTATATTACAGAACCGTATATTACTATAGAATTCTATTATTGAACTAACGACTGCCAAAATATCACCTATTTTCTTTCCTTTTCATTCTGACATATTTTTCAACGGTTGACTTTTGTCTTTTGAAACAGACCTTCGCACTTATACCTTATCCATCGGAAGCCCTTGAACTGCTTGGTCACATTGACCTTTACTGTTACCCCGTTTCTAATTTTTTTTTTTTCAACGTTTATTTATTTTTGGGACAGAGAGAGACAGAGCATGAACGGGGGAGGGGCAGAGAGAGGGGGAAACACAGAATCGGAAACAGGCTCCAGGCTCTGAGCCATCAGCCCAGAGCCTGACGCGGGGCTCGAACTCACGGACTGTGAGATCGTGACCTGGCTGAAGTCGGACGCTCAACCGACTGCGCCACCCAGGCGCCCCACTGTTACCCCGTTTCTAATCGGTTGCTCGAAACCAAGCTCATTTTATTGGTAGTGATAATGAAACCACAGAAAACGTATGGGTCTGGTTATAACCCAGTTCTAGGGACTCAGCCTCGCATGAAATGCCACCGACCCCTCTCTATGTGGTTAGCAGCCCTGGAATCCGACTGACGCAAGCTTACCTGAAGCCGGTAGCTTTCCCCGATCACTGAGGAAATGACCATGTCCATTCCATGCTCTATCTGTCTTCTTATCTTGGGGTGCCTTGTGTTCACGAGAAACGCGTACGTTCTTTCTAGGAATTAGGAGGCACGATTCAGATTGAGGTGCGCACGTGCGACATCAACATACTTCTCAGCATTTGATAAAGCAGCGACTCCCACCTTATTTGGAGACTTTGTTCATTTATAGCCTCCTCTGCAGCTCCCTCAGACCCTCACTGTAAGGCCTAACCAGATTTCTAGAAATGTTATTCCTGAGAACCTTGGGGATGCAAAGGAAGCTCTGGGCAACTGTAAAAGCCAGTTAGAAAAATCAGCTCCAAGTCTACTCTGTCACTCTTGTCTCAAAAAAATAAAAAATACAAAAAATAAGTCCCCTTCCCCGATTATCGCAGATGAGAACTGACTCCCACTGTGTGCGTCCGGCATGGAGAGCTCACGTCACTAGGAAGAAAATCCCTCCCACTGTTTAAATGATACGATGTCTCTGCCCCCGGCAGGTGTATCCTTGGTGGCGTGGTGCTGGTTTGTTTTGGGGTTGTTTCTTTCTTTCTTTCTTTTTTAATTCCTTATGTCCACTTCTGCCCAATCCTACACACTCTAAGCAGAGAAAGTTGTTTCTTCATTAGGAAATTTGAAATATTATGAACCAACGATCTCGTAACTTTTCCAGTCCCCAGAATCAAGCTCCTTGGCCTTAACAGTCAAGTGTTGTTTTCTAGACAGACACGTTACATGGATTCCCACTCTCTGTTAAAGGCCACGGACCAGCCATTATGTGGGTTTGAGAACTGAGTATTTTGCATTGGCTTTGGGACTCAAACCTACGGTCCCTCAATAATTAGTCTTACATCCCTCAGGAATATCATTTGAGCTAACTTTTGCACTAACTTTGTTCATCTTATTATTATTTTTTTTTTTACCCCTGTTTCCTTTCTCCCAAATTGCCATCTTGGGGGGCACTTTATTTTATTATTTTTTTTTTATAATATATGAAATTTATTGTCAAATTGGTTTCCATACAACACCCAGTGCTCATCCCAAAAGGTGGGGGGGCACTTTAAATACAAATGACCTTATACCTCTTTGAGACAAGAGATAAAGAAAGCAAGCAAGCTATTTGAGACCTTGAACTAACTTTCACACAAACCAAACTAAGATCTTTAGGTTCGTTAGATGCTAAGGGCTACCGCACTCCACAGTCGTGCTGGCTGGGCAGGTTGCGCACTGCACCACTCTAGAGGGTGCCATTCACATTCATAGACATTGTCTGTTTGTACAGTTATTATGACAAACTTCTGGAAAGGATTAGTAAATGATGTTGAGTTACTGGTGGCTTTTTCTAGTTTGCACAAAAGTGCAGCTTAGCACCAAGGTTAGACGTGTTACCTTACTTACAACTTTCATAATTTAAACTTGACCATCTCAAGCTTCTGTATCACAGAAGCTCTTTTTTTCATGGCTTTCCTTACAATCGCACAGCACTGGGTTTCTGTACCTCCTTCCAGGATAGTTGTCACACAACCGTATACCTTTTACAGGCCACCCACAAATCCACAAACATTTCCTGCACCATTCCCTGCTCCTTTCATTAAAATGTAAAAATGGAGAGCTCTCTTATTCTTTCTTAAGATTCCTCCTGAGAGATCGACGCAGGAGGTGTACTTGATATGTCTGTGAATTACATTCCCGGAGAACTCTCCAGCTTTCTGGTCATCATCAAGCCAAATAACATCAGGGGCTCAGATGCTCTAACAAGAGCTACTTGCTACCTTGTGTTCCGTTCCCAGCCCCTCCTGCCGAGAGAGCATTGTGGCTGAATTGTCAAGCGAGCGGAGAATCTGAATGATTCTGAAGGAAATGAACAGAGCAGCAGCTCCACGAATCTGAATGAGAATGAATGTTTGAGAGAGTCTATTTGGAATTTGCAGATCACTTCTTATTACTTTGGGCTCATTTTAAGAACGCTATTGAGAAGTAGGATTAAGAAATTCTGCCTCTATCACCGAGCATTATGCCCATGGCTTTCCCCACAGAACACTGTGCAGGAAGCAGGGAAGATGGAGATATTTTCCTATCGGAACGGGAAGTTAATGGAGTCGTTATCAGTAAATCTGATTTCTTGGAAGAAACGGTAAAGAGATATCCCTCCAGTCGAGATTTGAAGGCCACAGCACGAAACATAAAAGCCTCTACAACAGCTCTTTATCTTAGTTTTCTTATCTGTTAAGTGGGTATAAGCACCTCATAGGTAGGATGACTATACATCCTAGTCCCCCTGGGTTAGTGCTGGTTTATACCTTAGTCCCAGCATAATTATTAACAGGACCTACTTTCATGCTCAAAAACGTTCCCGTTTGCATGAAAGTCGTATGGGGCTGTTGCGTCCATCACGGACATGAGCCTATGCCTCACACACGTGAGCGTCTGGAATGTGGCAGACAGTATTATATATCATCAGCAGCGTTCCAGTCATTTTGGCAACCCTCGTAGACTCAGAACCTGATAGCACTTCCTGCCTAGACAGGAAGTACAAGACAAAAGCCCAGAGACAGATGGCTTCTGCCCTAGGATCATGTAGAGGTTCTGCAGGCTGGTGCTGTGCTTCAGATGGTCTAACGCCCCAGGCTCCTTGCCCCCAGCGTTGTCACAAGCTGACATCTACCCTGCCTACTCCGTGCACAATTTGTACCTCATTAGCATGCCACAGTCCACAGCCCCAGGAAGCAGCATCAAACCCAAAATATTTATATACCTACCTTTTGAGGTGTCTTTTTTGGTCTGTACATTAACAAAGAACAGCATTGGCTTGCTCAATATAGTTTCCCTGTAGTCTTTATAATCGCAGTAGTTGGTCAGTTCCACATACCTACGAAAAAAGCAGAGATAATTGCGAACGTAATATACCCTTCCATCTAGGTCAGGAAGGGGATGTTCTGGACGGGCGCCTGCCACATCCACAGAACTTGTGAGGGAAATAGCCTAACGTGTGCCCTCTGGAGGCAGTCATCTTTTGTACAATATAAATAAATCTCCTCCCTCGTCAGCTGAGACATCAGGACACAACCTGAGGGCGGCCCTGGTCTTTGGCGTAGCCTGGCACCAATCCTGGGCTCTCAGAGGCAGCCTTCGCTACGTGATGGCCAACACCATCTATCTTTTGGGCTCTTAAGAGTTCACTGGAAGCTAGAAGTGCTCTGTCTCTCCGGATTGAGAATGAATTGCACCCAATTAGTGGGATAAGCTAGGGTGGGTCTGAAATTTCCCTCTTCTCCTCCTCCTGTCTTGCCTTCTCTGATCCCTAGATCCCAGCCCCCCTATAGATTATGCAATCAACCAAGAGTCCTATGAACTAATTCATGTGTCCCCGATCCTGAGCTTTGTGCAATGAAGAAAAAAAAAAAATATATACCACCGTCCCTCTTCAACACAGAACTGGTTCCCCATTGACCGGCCCAGCTGTGTGCACGTGCATGGAATGAATGGCCGCCCTGGCTGACAGCACAGGCCGATTTTGCTATGCTGTGATGTGTTTGCTTCCTACATCTAGTCGCTGGCAGAGACAGCTCGAGTGTTCTTTCTGGCTTGCTGTCCGTCCAGTGCCTGATGTGAAAATCACAGCCTTGGAGAGAGCCCCACTGCAGGGAGCTGTGACCACCCAGCCCTATTAGCCTCCCGCCCCACCCCACTTCCCATAACCCGCTTAGGGGGGCCAGCGCACGAGACCCAGACCTGGGCATGGGTTGGGAACACGTGGGAGAATATCTACCCCCAAGGCAGAAAAACACAGCTTTGGCCTGTCTCCCAGCTTGGTTTCTTAGAAATCTGTATCATTCTCTCTTTTCTGGGGATTGTCAGACCTGATTTCGAGAGCTTTTAAAACCTGACCCCTGATGGAGTCTCTAAAATGCTTCCTGCCTTGTATTTCATCAGGCTTTTAATGTAGTCTCTGCTTCCCACTCCAGGGACACTGGGTGGTCAGGGGGCTTGTCCAGGGGTGGGGAAGGGGCAACAGGGCTGGTGTATTCCGGGGAAGGGAAGCGGGGACAGGTGTTGACATTCAGGGGTGGGGTGGGGAGGGCAGGAGTAGGGGAGAAGGGGTGGGGGGCCGGGGGGAATAACAAGGGAACAGACTGCGGAAGATAATGCAGCCCAGGGACTTTGCATGGTTCTTCTGTCATCCCTCTCCTGCCCTTATCCTCACCTGAGCAGCACAGTGCCCAGCGAGAATGGGGAAAGGGGAGGCGGGGGACTGACGGGGAGTGGCCCTTGTGTCCCATAATCAGCAAGGAGAGAATGTTCCTGTTCCTTTTTGTCCCAATTGGCCAACTGCCAAAAGGCACTGAAGAAAGGAAGCAGAAGCGAAGGGAGAAAGGGAACCACAATTTGCTGAGTTCATTTGCTCTCATTCATTCATTCAACAGCATTCACTGGGCGCCAACTGGGTGCTGGGCACCAGGCAGGCATCGCACGTGCCTTATCACACCTGAGGGGCTCAGGGCCTGCAAGGTGGGGCTGGGATAGAGGGTGGCAGTACGCGGGTGCCCTCCCAGCCCCTCTGCCATCATCTCTTAACGGTCCAGGACCCGGGACGACCAGACAAGAGTGGCCTGGGAGAGGCTGTGTAAGGTCTGTAGTCGTAGGGGGCGTGGGGAGAGGCGCAGAGGAAGAAGAAAGGAAGAAAACTCTTATCTGTCGTCATGGAAAGGAAAGGACAAGTCCAACTGGAGTCAACATCAACAAGGCAGATGCGTGAAGCTGGGGCAGAGTCGGATGTCACTTGTGACCCACCCAAGGCAGATTTTCATATTCTCCTGCCTTGTTTGCCATGGAGCTAATTTACAGTCACTTAAGCATTTCATATTTTTCTCAAGGTGACTCCTCTGCTCTCTCAATATCCGTGGTCTGAGTGTCGTTCTCTAGGGCGTGAGCACAGCATTTGTGTACAACGCGTCTGGAAAATCTGCCGTCCCGATTACTATTCTGATGTTGCACGTTAACAATGCAACACTCGCCTCTGTGCGAGGCCCATCAACATCCAGTCGAAGGGACCCTCGATTTTATTCCGATGAATCCGCAGCGTATAGGAAAAAGATGAAAATCTCAACCTAGAAATGATCACTGGTTGGGAACATAATCAGTTTTCCCCTGAATTCTCTGGAAGGTTTTTTTGGAATGCGAGGGGACTCAAAGAGCTGTTGTCTGTCATGATCAGAGAAGGGGGACCAGGCAGGGAGTGGTGGGGGCTTCCGGAGAGTGGCATGCTCACTGAGTTTAATGCATAACCTCTACATGTGTCGTCCTTTCTGGAGTCTGAATTTCATAAGATGCCCTGAATAATAAAACTATGCTCAACATAATTTAATTTTCCTTTGATGATTTAGAGGCACTTTTAGGATCTTAACGGGGCTGTAAACATCACCACAGAGCATGTCAGTTATCACTATGCCACAGATGTGTGAAAATGCTGCTATTTATATGAGAGCTCTGTAACAGAATTTACAGACAAGAGATTGTAACAAGATCCCTGCTTAATGAACTCTCTATTTAAACCAGGTCACAAATAAGAAATACCTTCTTAATTCATCATTCCCAGCCTCCCAGGTACGGTACAATTGTTAAACACCTTGAAATTCCAGAGAAATTAATAAATGTGAGCACTCCTTTGGAATTCACTGTTAGAAAATTTGGATATGTAAGCCACTAAAATACAAAAAGATTGAGGACCTGGCTGTGAAGTCTCACAGGTATTTAAGTATCTGGCATTCAATCACTGGCTTTATTTTAAGATGAGCCTTACCAGACTACATTAGGGAATAGTGATTTCATCTTTAATCGTGCATATTTCTGAATTACTAATGCAAATGTTGCTTCTTGTGTTCTGGATGCGTGTTGTATTTGCTGAAATTATTAAGGATGAAAAGCAAATGGTCTAAGATAGCTCTCTTTAAACTCTTATTTCTTCATGGCTTTTACCCTGGCCCCAAAATGCTTCTAGGCTGAAACTTTCTATGCCTGGCTTGAATCCAAAGATTGAAAGGCAGACCAATGTGACGGCCTTTCGAATGCACAGTGATTCGAAATGAGAAGATCGAAGTCATGCCCTAATTGACAGGCAGTGTGAACTCAGCTGCAGAGCCACATCTCACTGTGACCTTGGGTGAGTTACTTAACCCGTCTGAACCTGTGCCCTCATCTATAAAAGGGATATAACAGTATTTCTTTCTGGGCGAGGATTCAATGCAGTGCAAGTGACACTTGGTGTATGCACTTGGGCCCATAATAGATGCTCAACAAACACTGTCAGTATCTTTAATCTGAGCCAACTCTGCTGGCCAGAGGGTGAAGTTCTATAAACTTGTGCCACACAATCAAGGCTGTGTTCATCGGAGTGACCGGGAAAAAGGACAACGCAAGCATCTGAGAAACAAGTGAGCAAGACTTTCTCCTTCTTTGCTCCAATTTCTTTCCTCGGTTTTTCAGTCTGGAAGCTAAAGCTAAAGCTTAATGAAGGCAATGCCAGAAAGATGAGACCAAGAAAGAACACTGTATTTTTGCTCCTAGCAAACCAGGAGTGGCCGAAAGATCACTCCCCTCTGAGCTGCCTACCTTTCTCTGGGGATTCCTTCAGGCGTTACATCATTTCTAGCACAATCTGAAAAGCTGCCCCAAATTTCCCTTGGCTCCAGCAATTGAGTGCTCAAAGGCGAATAAGAACTCAACCCTATGGCTTTTCCATCTGAGGAGGGGTGGGGGGGGGGGGGTGTGCGTGTGTGTCCCTGCATGGGTTCATTTAAAAAAATATGGAGAGTGGAGCACAGAAAAAGAGGAACACATATTGAAAACAGGCCTTGTGTAGAAGTCCCAGAAGTTGCTTATAGCTTTCATAATCCTTTGCTACGACACTAAGCTCAAGCGTTCTGCCCTTGGGAGCAAGCAGGATGGCCCTGCCGTGTTTCCAGTGTTAACTTGACAGCTTTATGTGAGGCCTCAGCCTAAGCTGTCAGACGGCTTCTTCTCTTTCACTTCCTCCCCTCCTTCTGCCCCAACTCTAGGGAAATTAAGCAATGGCTTCAGATTTATCACTCCGCTGTCTGCTGATTCGAATCAAGGATGCACATGTTCATTCATTCACTCATTCCTGATGTTCAGCTCACGCGAAGCGCTGTCATGGCACAGAGAATGACGCATTCGTACATCCATTTATTCGTGCAACAAATACGTACTGAGCACATGCACTTTGCGGCGGGGGCACAAAGAAGCAAAAGGAAATAGTCTGGCTCGCAAGAAGCATCTAGTCTCCTAGGAAGGCATAAGAAAATGCACCACTTCGATATCAAACGATAGACAGGTAAAGCCGTGTTGCTTAAAGCATGACCGCTGGACCATCAGCACCGGCATCACCTACGAGCTAGTAAAACTGCAGAGTCCTGGGCTCCTCCCCAGTTTTGTTCAACCTAAACAACTGTGTTTTAATAAGATCCCCAGGAGGCCTGCAGGTTTATTACAGTTTGAGAAGCGCCGGATCGAAGACATGGTCCCTGCCATCGAGGGGCTCACAAACGAATGTGATGACTCAAACACGCAAATGCCAGAGAAATGCATAGCTCTCTGCCTTCGTGCGTCCAACCTCCACTGGCTTATGCTCTAGGTATTTAAATAACAAAGAGCAAAGCAGGAGGGGTCTGGAGTTAGAACCGTGGACTGAGCTGAGACAGACAAGAGGGACCAGATGTGCCACCACTGGGTGGGCCAGAGCAGCAGGGAGGTGTCCCCAGCAGGAATCACGGGTTAGCCAAGCCTTGGGGACTGTGGGGTGGCTGTGCTCAGGCCTGCAGGCGGGCGTCTGGCAAGGACCAGGTGAGCTGAGAGCAGGAAGCAGCCCGGAGTGTGGCCGGAAGCCCACAGCAAGGCTCCTGAGGAAAGAAGGCAGCAATGGCACGAAGCTTTTGAATCATCAGATCTGGGGTTGATTTCTGTCTCGGCGACCTCAGCAAGGTTATTTTAGCTTCGCTGAGATTAATTTCCTCACCTGTAAACCCTGGCTAACCAAAAGGACCCCCATGAGGCGGCTAACAGATTAAATACTACGTGTGAGGCACTTGGCTTACGGGGCTGCGAGCATTTGTCAAGCGGTCAATATGTCACCATATCCGATGTCACCATATCCGAGACTCAGACATGGGGGCCAAGGCTGAGGACCCACACTGACTGACGGGGGCCGCAATGCTGCAATCGCGTCTATGCCTCCGCCTCCCGTCGGGGTTCCTCCAGGGAGGTGGGCCCAGGGCCAGCAGACAGAGCCCAACGCTTCCCACGGCAGGTGGAGGGGAGACTTGCCCCTGAAAATCTACCTAGGCTCCAGCCCTGACTCCACCCTCACCTCGCCCACCTGTCTCCCCGCTGCCCCCTGCACCCTCTGCCCCTCCCCCCCCACTCCCGGTCGCTGACCTCGAGGTGGGTGTGACTGTCACCATCTAACGGCTGGTCTCATATGGGCGCATATGGTCTCATATGCGTCTCTGCTTTTAGTGGCTTCCTCAAGGCCGCTGGATTTACCTTCTCTTCTAGGCTGATTATCTACAGTGCGTCCTGTCTGATAGAAGTCCAGTTACTTCCTTGTGGATTCGGGAGACCTCTGGGAAAGCTGCTGCTGTGTACAGCAAGCCAGAATTCTTCTGGCTTCCAGGCAGCTGGCTGAGAGCGGAGGCTGACAATGCGACACAGAAGCCCTTGTGCCACGACTCACCAGCACCTTACTTAGGCAGGTTAATCTCTGCGTCCTAATTTCCTCATCTGTAACAAAAGGGAAATACCAACAGAGCTGACTTTGAAGTCTCTTGCGAGGTAACGGCTGTAAAATACTTTGTACCATTCCTGGTACTCAAGTAAACATTAGCGGCCGCCCGTAATTATTGTCATACTTATCTTTATTACCCGAATAGCCTCTTTGATGCTAGGGAATCTCCGAAAAGGAGGCTGGAACTCCAATTTGCACGCCACTACATCTCACTAAGGGGCTGCATCTAATTACAGGAAAAAACGTGTGTGCATGTGTGTGTGTGTGTGTGTGTGTGCATGCGAGTTAATGGTTACTTTCACCTGGAATCCTGAGCAGGTTGTGTGTATAATACGGCTGCAAATTCTGAGCTTGAAAGAAAAAAATAACAGGAAAGAGCTTGCCATGAATCTCCCAAAATTAGGACAAATTTTTAAAGAAGGCTCTCAGGAGTTCTGCAGCCCTGGTGGCCATCCCTCAACCTCCCTCCCACCCTGAGTTCCCTTCGGCTTATTTAGTAGGCATAGATTTGGAAAAACGTTCAAGTATCAAAAAACACACCCCAGTAAGTTGGGCCACCAAATCATCCTCCTGTCTGAATGAGTGACTCATATGAATGTCAGGGTCAGTAGCCCTAAGCGTTTTCGTAAAAGACACAGCACACGTTTCCGAGGCCTCAACAAGGAAATCCTGCTTACGCTGTAAGCCGACCCACACCAAAAATAGTTGTTGAATGACAAAAATAACTGAATTCATTGATAGAGCAAGGATCCTTAACTTGGATCCAAGTAGCTCATAAATTACCTGGATGGTCAGCAACGTTAGTGTATATATACACATCTGGGGAGATGGTCTACACAAATTCTCGAAAACCCAATAGTCTGAAATGATTCATAACCGTCGCTTGGCTTTTTCGTTCCCTGGCCATTTTGGGGGCTCTTCTTGGTTGGGGGCCATCCTGCATCTGAGGGAGGAATATGGTGGCCGCAGGAAAGATGAAAAAGTTGTTGGATTCCATCAACTCTAGGTCCTACTGGTCATGAAAAGGAGGAAGTATGTGCTGGGGTACAAGCCTACTGTGAAGATGGCTGACAAAGCAAAGTCAGACCGGTCATCCTTGCCAGCAACTCGAGGAAGTCTGACATAGAGCCCTGTACCACACTGGCCAAGGCTGCTGTCCAACACGACAGTGGCAATAATGTTGACTTGGGTATGCCATGCAGATAATAAATAATGCACGCTAGCTATCATTGATCCAGATGAGTCTGTGATCTTCAGAATTGTGCTGTAATGGGCTGTTTAAAAGTAAATCATGCTGTTTGTCTTTAGTAAAATGGGCCAAAGCTTATGGAAGGAAGGAAGGAAGGAAG
Source organism: Leopardus geoffroyi (assembly GCF_018350155.1). Lineage (NCBI taxonomy): Eukaryota > Metazoa > Chordata > Mammalia > Carnivora > Felidae > Leopardus > Leopardus geoffroyi. The sequence goes on along the minus strand of NC_059326.1, from coordinate 10,062,961 downwards.
GAAGGAAGGAAGGAAGGAAGGAAGAGAAGGGAGAGATGGATGGAGGAAATGAATCACTGCTTTGGAGTGATAAATATTCTGAGAGAGGAAGCTCTATGCTATCCCCAAAACCAAAGACAACCGGGTAAATTTGGCAGATCTGAGGAGACAACTTCAGATGTCTCCATTCGGACTATCTGCCCACGTTGTACTCCATGAAGACAAAACTTCTTACTGCTGCCCACATCTCAGTCTTCCCTCCCTTTCTAGAAGGCTATCTCCATCCAGATCAGGTTCATCCTTCAGGACCGCACACCCGCCTATAAAAGCCTATCTCCCCTGCCATAGTATGTCCCCTGAGAGGAAGACAGATTGTTCATTCTATCACCCAGAGTATTCTCAGATGCTCCTTAGTATTTCCCAGGGTTCAAAGGCCCTCACTCAACTGCTTTGACAATGAGAACCCCGTAGTTGCATCCTGACGGCACTCTGGTCTGTGTCACCTGGCCATTGTTTACTTTGGACTCTATACTCCAGGGGAGCACTGCCCTTTAAGAGTCTTTTGTGTGGGAGGTGCTCAAAGCAAGAGTGCACACTTCAACATCGTTTTAAATTTTGCTGCACTGTTTGCTAAGACTGAGGAAGCTGGCTATGTCAAAATGCTAACCTCTAGCTTCAATTAATTCTGGACATTTTAATTTTTCATACTCTATTCTCAGATACAATGGTTACCTTTTTAAAATAATCTTTACAAATATAATTTCTAACTCAGTTCCTCCCATAGTCCCCTGCATATGGGTGGGAAGTCTCCATTCATCAGAAAGAGAGAATTTTTTTTTTTTTTTTTTTGGTGCAAAAAGAAAGGGTGAAATTCTTGCTGCAGAATGGCTTTTCAGGCATTCAAAGTCCCCACTCTCTTTGTGTGGAAAAGAACATTTTTCCCAGCAGCTTTGAAGCCAGTATTTTAAACATCTCATTTTGTTTGCTTGCCCTTCTTGGCTCGATCCCACTTACAAGGTACCACGGTGCTCCTGTCTTTCCCAATAGCAAAGGCTTTGAATCTTAATAAGTGGCCAGCTTACTCATCTCTGATTCAGACTCTAGACTGCACTGCCTGCTTCCCGATACTCCGTTCCACACCGCGAAGATAAGACACCCCCCCACACACACACACAAGCACAGGGTGACCTCTGGAAGGCATGAAGCCATGTAGAATCAAGCATGACCCTCCCTCCTCCTTTACCCCATGATGATCAAAACCTGCTTCGGACAGACTACAGCCTTCTGGCTGCAAGTTTGCTAAGAAGCGCTTCAGACACTTTGGCCACCACAGTGAGGCATCCCGGGCCCCCTCCAGCAAGTTAGGTTTGGGCCCAGCTCTGCCCCGGGATCCTGGAAGCTCTAGGCATTGCATCGATTTTCCCAGAACCTACCTGCCCACACCACAGCCCACTGGGCCCTCGTTTGGACTTCACAGGGCTTTGTTCCTTTCTCGGCCGCGCTTCAGTATTTCTTGAAAACCGAGGCAGGCCAAAGATGGGAAACTCTGAACTTCTGCACCTTTTCCACTGGGTCTCCTCACCGGCTAAAGCCAGTAAATACACAGATTCGAGCATCCTCTCCCCTCCCCACAAATGCAAAGCCAGGGCCTGAGTCTGTCCCCCGCAAACACCCCTGAAGGGCGTGCCTCCATTTGAGCTCATATGACCCAGTTAAGGAGCCAGAAAGGGAAAAATCACCCTCCAGTTATACGCTCTCCACCCAGCCCTACGCCACGCGCCTGCCCTGATGCCCTCGTGGGCGGCTTCAAGTGGCAGCTGAAAAAAATGTCATCACTAGGGGCGGAAAAGGCGGGGGGGGGGGGGGATGTGCACATGTGCACCTCCAGGTGACGTTAGTAGTGAGGCGATCGCACAAGTGGCACGAAAGAGGGGGAGTCCTGGTGGGGACGGGGTTGGCGGCAAGCCGGGCCGGCCCGGGGCTCCCGGCACCGCAGCGGGGTGGAGGCCTCGGCGGGGACCCGGCGGGGCCACCCACCTCTTGATGTAGCTGCTGAGGCGGTAGGGCTGCCCGTCGAGGCGCACGCGGCCGTCGCCGAAGACGTTGAAGCCCCCGCGCGTCGCCGCCGCCGCCGCCGCCGCCGCGGGCCCCCCGGGGCCGGGCACCACGAGCTGGTCGCCGCGCAGCTGGAAGGCGCCGGGCTGCAGGCGCAGCAGCTGTGCCAGCGGCAGCAGGGCCAGCTCGCAGTCGCACGTCCACAGGCTGCGCAGCTCCCCCGACGAGATGGAGGTCAGGCTCGGCCTGGCCGGCGCGCACGCCACCCCCGCCATGCCGCTGCCCGGCGGTGCCTCCCGCGCCGCCCGGCTCCGGCGTCGGGTGCCGGCCGGCGAGCGGCGCTCTGCGGGCCCGGCGCGGAGAAAGCGGGCCCCGCGCCGCGCCGCGCCGCCCTTTTATCCGCCCCGGGCGCGGCCGCCCGCCCCTCCCAGGCCCCGGGCACGACCCCGGACGCTCCGGGCCGAGCGCGCGTCGGGTTGGAACTTGGCACACGCTCCCGGCCGCGCCTGCTCGCCGCCGGGGGTTACTCATCCCCCTCGGGTCCGCCGCTCCACACCCGCGGCCGGGCCCGCCCCCGCCTGGCCGACACGGCCGGGGGCGGGGTGGCGACAGTCGGCCCGCGGTGCGGGTCGGGCCTCGGGGGAGAGGGGAGCATCCATCCGCCCGCGGGACCCCGCGCCCCTGCGGACGGGTGGGAGGGAGGCGTGGCGCTCTCCTGGCTCTCCCTGGCTCTCCCCGCCTGGGGTCTGGGGATCCGCCGGCCCTCCGCCCTCCGCTCCCAGGTCGGGCCCAGAGTTGGAGTCAGTTACCAATCACTGTCTCCCAGCCTGTTTGCTGCCCTTTTCCCCAGCACATCGTACCCTGCGTCTCCGCTCCTCTCCCTGATTCCTCCCCCTGGACCCCCACCACGTGGAAACTCCACTGATCATCATGTGATGATCACTTTTCCACAAGGCCTTCTTGAGTCCGCCTTGGAGTTCATCGCTTTGCTTCGGCTTGCCTCTCCTGCACGCGGCCCACAGGCCTCTCGGTGGGCGGGGTAGTGGGGATGGACAGGCCCTAGCAGTCCTGCCTCCTCCCCAGCGTCCGTCCGTGGTAGGCTAAGCTCTCTGAGTCCCGGAATCTATTTATATGTCGAGTCAGTCTATAGATCGTGGAGTGCCAGCTATGCGCTCATTCTGTAGGCATAATGAATGCGCTTGACCTGAAGTATGAAAGGACTCTCTCATTCACTTTAATTAAAGACCTGTTTCCGAAATACCCACTAGGAGCCCGACAATAGGTCAATTCTGAGCAGAAGAGGATGTGGAAGCACCAGCCCTGCCCTTGCCTAGCTGTCCGTGTGGTTACAGAGGGTAGGCAAGCATTTCAACAGCTGCGTTGCACTGAATAAAACGCGCGGCTGAGGGTAAAGCTGGAGTTATGGGGGGTGGGGGGGGGGACAATTCAGCCCCGTTTTGAGGAGCTGGGGAGGCTTCCTGAAGTAGGTAATTTAGAACACTAAACTGGATCTTTTTAAAAGCTGACTAGAACTTAGAGAATATTTTTAGTTTGTCTTTGTGTGCAACCCAGCATGGACCCCTGCGTAGGTTTAATCAAGTCGAACGAAGGGCCTTTCGCTCTCAACATCTCATTGCAATCCCAGAATATAAATGAACGCCATTCACTCCTTTCTCCAGACATGGGTCGTTTTGCCCCAGGATCAATCCCCATTGCTGAGTCTCTCTGAACAAATCTAATTCACCCGATACATTGGCCACCACTGAATCAAGCTTTTGTGGGGAGGAAGGGGGAATCCGCCTGTGAAACAAGCAGCCAGGGGGATTCTTTCACAAAGTGAAGCCTGAGGAACACTGCACAGAGAATAGGTGTGGAGTGGGCTGGTTGTAGGCAATACCCAGAGGCTGGGGTTGTGTTCACAGGGAGGGATGTGGCACCAGGTATATACGCATCGCACCCTACTGGGGCATTCATTCTTGCCCCAAAAGAGATCACGATGAGTGCTATAATAGATGTATTGACTCAGTACTCTGAGGTCAGGGTCAAAGGAGTGGTTGGTTCTACCTGGGAGGCCCCAGGAAGAGTTCTCAGAAGAGGTGATGAGTGGGCTGGACTTTGAATAGGAGCTCCCAGGTGCAGAAGCACCATGGATGAGAAGTTGGGAGAGAAGATGCTGGAATAACTCATGCAAAGAGAGAAAGTATGGTCTATTGGGGGAAGAATGGGAATTCTGTATGGCTAAAACAGACAAGGCCTGTTTAGGGTGAGAGGGGTGAGTTTTATAAGAGATGAGGCCAGAAAGAGAAGTTGGAGCCAAATTATGATGAGCTCTCTGAATCGTCGGAGAATTTAGATTCTTGAGGCAATGGGATGCCTTTGAATGTTTTGAAGGAAGGAAGTGATATAATTATGTCTGAGCTTGGATAGACACCTTTGGTTATGGTCACGTAGAAGACGTTTCAAAACTGGGAGATTGAAGGCAAAGAGACTAGAAAGGAGACCGATGTAACAATCCAGGTAAGATACAATGAGAGTCTTCTGCTAGTTCACACAGCAGCTGTGGGAATGGAAATGACAGGATGAATTTGGGGCATTTTTGAACCAGCATTCGGCAGGATTTTATGAGCAAATAAATGGAAGCGGGAAGAGAAAGACAAAAGGAGTAGAGAGAGACATTCAGACTCTCACTGGGGTACCTACACAGATGGTGTAGATTTTGAGCCACTTAAGGAACAGCCAAGTGGAAACGCGCAGGAGGCGGCTAATTAGGTGGGTCTGGAGTTTTGGAGAAAAGACAGGATTAATCATTGAAATGTGAAAGTGGCTAGCTCAAAGACCGTGGTAAAAACCAAAAGAAATGTATGGGAGCATCTAGCTGATCAGCGGTCGGGTGGGAATTTGAGCGTAAGCCTGTAGTTTGCTTCCACCATGTTTCTTGAGCACTGCTGTATTCTAGGACCGCTGGTTCGCTGAAGATTAAGAGGTGAATAGACCATGAAAAGGAGTAAAGGAAAACCGCATTCAAAACGGGGTCAGAAAGCCTGGAAGGGTGGGGGTGCTGTCATACAGGCACCCCTCATCCCACTCATTACTTTACATTCCCTACCAGGAACATGCTTACTTTCCATACCCTGGCAGGAGGAAGGAAGATTTTCTCCTCGCCCAGCAACAAACCCAGCCAATGAGAAGCTTCCAAAGTCAGCCAATGAGAAGCTGCCACAACTCAACCAATGAGAAGCCACCACAACCCCAAACTCTTACGCTCCTCCAATGAACTTTCATTCAAAACCACCCCTCCCAACTTCCTCCTTTCCTCTGTAGACACAAGTCTCTCTCCTTTGCTGTCTGTGCTTGCCCGCGGTTTGCCACCGTTGGCATTTCCCTAGTTGCAATTCCTCTGCTCTTCCAGAATAAACGCATTTGCTGCTTGATAACCTTGGAGGCTTAATTGTTAAGGTTTACAAGAGGCTGGTCCTGTCCTCAAGTAACGGGGAAGAAGGCAGGGATCAGCACAGCCAGTCTTCGGGCATCGCGTCCAGACTTATTGATGAAGTCTAGCTATATTTTGCTTATAGCAGGCCTCTGATCTCCTCAGCAACGGCAACAGCAACAGCTACAAATGTTGCTTTCCCAGTTAGGAAGGTCAACAGGGGCAGGTCCACTGCAGAGGCTCACCCAGCCCCGCTAGACTGAGCTCAACACTGTTGATCACCCTTAAACCTACACTATGGATGATTTGACTTCGTTGAGGGATACAGTGTAGCATAAAAGATTTATGTCAAGTTATATGTAATTGGTTAAGATGGGTATAGCAATCTCTCCCACCAAAATCTGTTTCCTTTGCAGTAAAATATCAACATTTGTTGTCTGAATAGGATTAAAGGAAATTTTTCTTTGCTTCTCCAGAGTTCTCTGATTTACAATTTTTCTACATTTTCCAAATGGGTGTATATTGTTTTGCACAGAAAAATGGTGCTAAGCACAATAAAAGCATGCTAAAAAGATGCTTTCCTACTGTGCTATCGAGAGGTTTCATTTGATGCATTTTCAGTAACACACCTGCATTTTTTATGGATAATTTATGCACTACCAAAATGCCAGAGAACGGTATGAAAAAAGTGAACTGAAAAAAAGGAAAAAAAAAAAGTTGTGTTTGTTGTAATGCCAGCCATTGCTAATCAGGGGAGAGCTAGAGAGATCTTCTCCTGGTTAGTGGCTTTTTCATTGCCAAAGAACCAACCAAGCAAACATAATCACCTCAAGAGAAGATATTTCCGGTCTGTTTTATACTGTTGGCTTGTTTACACCGTTGTGTTCATACTGTGGAATTGTTATTCTGCTTTTCTCACTTAACATCGTATGTATGACAAGTATCAAAAATTGTCTCTGTAAGTAGTATCTGAAGCCACTGCATTATTTTCCATCAAGAGGATTCTCCACTGCTGGTGTAGACATGCCTTTACTCAGGACGACTCAAATTGTTGCCGGTTTTTCCTTATTGTAAACAATGCTGCAATGGACATCTTTGTACTTCGCCTTCTTTCTGTATCCAAACCCGCAGACACGGAATTATTGAGACAAGTGATACCACGACGGGTAAGGTTGTTGAAACACACGCCATTGTTTACTAAAAGAACACCGATTTGTTTTTTCGGGAGCAGGGAATTCTCATGGCTTTAAATTTTTTGGTAGTGGGTGTATGGTACCCCCTGGCTATTGACAGTCGTGTGTCTTAGATTTTACCAGTGAAACTAACAGTTTAGCTGCGATGTTACTCTTCAGCTTGAGACACTGTTTATAGCAGAACAATTACCCATTGATGAGTCTGTGGCTGTGTCCACAGTTAGAACTAGGCAAAATAAAGATGGGTGCCCCCACTGGGGTGACTGCTCTTTGGCAACATCACCAGCTTATAGGCTCAGTTCCTCAGTGGAAGTTCAAAGTTAGAGACCTTGATTCAAATTAACCAAACTCACAGCAGACTGAAAACCAAAGTCCCACCACCCCTGCCCCTGTTCTTGAATTTCCTGTCAGCATACAAACATCTGCAGGTTTCTCCCTCTTGATTAAAAAAAAAAACAAACAAATTTTTAACATTTTTACATCCCATTTTTCTTTTTAGCTGCCTTCCCATCTCCCTTCTTATCTCTATCGTCCCTGAAAGAATCATCTAAATTCCTTGCCTGTCATTCACTCTTCAAGACTTTATAAACCCGACTTCTGCCCCATCATGACACTGACCTTACTAAGTCCCCACTGCCTCCACGTGGCCAAATGTAAGACACCTTCTGTTCCATTCTCACTAGATAACACTTGTCCCTGCAATTCCCTATTCCCTTAGTTTGTGAGCAAGGTGCACGGTGTAGCAGAAAGTGCAAAAGCTTTAGTTTAAAACCCAACTCGGACGCTTTCTAGCGCTGTCATCTTGAGCAAATTTCTGAACCTCTCCGACCCTTTGCGTTCTCATCTCTAAAATCAGTTCGGGACTGAGGCAGAATAGCTCCTCGGTTGGGCGCTCGGACTTGGAGCCCCTTATCACCCGGGTCCGAGGGCCAGTCTGTTTTGGGATCTTGAGCACATCACGCCTCCGTGCTCCAGTCTTCCTGTGTATAAACAGCAGGGCTTTGCGAGGATTTAATGAACTATTGCAGAGTACTCCGAGCACAGTGCCTGGCACATAGTAAGCGCTATTTCAGTTTCTGCTTTATGCCTACATCAGGGGACTTCTGCAAGAGTAGAATGACCCCTGGTCCATGGGCCCTTATTAAATCAGTGCCAGCTCCCTATCTTCTCCTGGTCTCCCCCGCCTCCCCCCCCCCCCCCCCAGTCCCAGAGCTATGTCCTTAACTACTTTCCCTTTCCCTGGGTGGCTTTGTTTAAATCCTTGGCTCCCATGACCTCAGATCTCTAGCTCCAGGCCAGGCCTCTTTTCAGATTCTTACACCAACGTGCCCGACAGCCTGCTGACCTCTCCCTGTGATTTTCCACTGGCACTTTTAACTCACCATCTTGCTCTGGCCTCCAGATGTGCCTCCCTTCCCACGTTCCTCATTCCGGGGAGGCATCACCGTCCTTCTCTTCAGAGTTGTGACATCGTCCTAGACTCATCCTCTCGCTTCCTGCCTCCACCCGGGCCCTCCTCCACTGCCCTCCGCCCCAGCCAGCTGGCACATCCAGGCTCAGGGGAACCTTCCTCAGGAACCTGTCGTTCTCTTCCCATCGTCACGGCCGTTGTCCACTTCGCCCTCCCTCGCTTTACCCCCGGACCATTTCAGCAGCCGCCGTCCCAGCCTCAGCCCCCGCAGTCCCTCCTCCTCATGGCCGGTGGATGAATTCTGCCTCCCCTGCCCCCCAAGCACCACAGAAGGTGACCGTGTTTGGAGACAGGACCTTTAAAGAGGTGAGTAAGTTAAAATGGAGGCCATCGGCGTGGGCCCTAATCCAATACGACTGGTGTCCCTATAAGTAGAAGGGGAGACACCAGACATGCTTGCGCAAAAGGACGACCATGTGGGGACGTGGCTAGAAGACAGCCATCTATAAGCCTCGGGAGAAACTTAAACTGCTGACCCCTTGCTTTTGGGCTTCCAGCCTCCGGGGCTGTGAGAAAATACATTTCTATTCAAGCCTCCAGTCTGTGGTGTTTTGTTATGGCAGCCTGAGCAGACCGAGACCCCTCAGATACCCCTTGTCCTCAGATACTTTGCTCCAAGCTTATGGAATACGGCTCATGGTTCCCTAAAGATGCAGACTGACTTCCCTCAAGGCTGTGCACAGGCTGTTTCCACTTCACAGCCCCCTCCCTGCTTCGCAGGCCCTCGGTCGCTCTTGAAGACACAGTTTGGACATCATCCACTCGGAGCTAAGTGACACGCCCTTGCTCCCAGTCCCCAGGACAAATGATATATACGGTGCATGCCCTTATTATGGGCCCTGTGCTATTGATTTACTTGTTTGTCTCTCCCACTAAAACCAAGAGAGGGGAGAAAAACCACACTGTGTCTTGTGTCTTTTTATTCCTAGTGCAATGTGGTCCCGCAGAATATATCCAATTTATTTTTATTGAAGAATGAATAAATGAATGAAAGGCAGCATCGTGTTGTGGTTATATATAAAGTTCTTAGAATGGTACCTGACACATAATACGTACTATTGAGTGTTTGTTAAATAAATGAACAAAAATACCCTGAACATGCTTCAGATCAGTTTTTTTTTTTTTTTTTTTTTGCGATGATATCTGTTGAAGTCTTACGAAAGCTAAAGTAGGAACATATGGGAAAATAAAAGCCCAGATTTGCAGAGAGATTTACCCATGCAAATCAGTTCAAATTCGTCGTTATTGTACCGATGCCTGACAACTTTAGTCATGGTTAAACTAGAATGGAAAATTTTACCTCTTTCCCTCTGTGCTTACCTCATTGGGCCCTGGCCGTGTTATTCTCTGAGTTCACTGCTTCCTGTCCGCCCAAATAAACACTCCCTCTTGGTAGCAGAGTTCGTGTGGAAGCCTACCCAGGCCAGTCCTGCTACATCCTTTGGCACTTTGGTTAAACCTCTTTGCTGGCAGGGCACGGAGGAGAATGTGGGTTAGGATGTTGTAGCCGCTGGAAGCCTCTAGCACATGGAGAGTTTAGTGCAAATGACTGGAGAACCACATAGGAGAACAAAGGAGCAATGCCATTCTACGTCTGGTCGGGTGCTTGCGTGGCCCGGGTGCCTGGGGTGTGAAGATGCTGAAAACCGGTTCCATGTCTCCAAGGACCTCAAATCAAGCCGGCTACAAGTGTTCAGTTACTGTTGGAGAAGGAAAAAGACACAGAGAAGGAAGAAGGGGGACATGAGGGCAGCCAGATATGGGAGGCAGTGTCGGGAGGGAGAGTCTTGCAGCCCAGGAACAGAAGGGTTGGCTAGTCACAGGAGGCAACCAAGGGTATCTCCAGAACTTTGAAAGGGGGTTCCATGCAATTTTAATCTCATCTGAGGGGGCTGACTCTGTAATGGTGGTGGAGACGATTCCCACCTTGGACGGGAGGTTGCATTAGAAGGCCTGAGATAGCCCACCCCACTCTAAAGGCTTCTACTCTAAGGTGAGCAGACGGGGAGGGCCAGGAGATGGACCCAGAGAATTCCATCCATAATACTCTCCAGATCACTGCTCCCTGGAGGAAGCAAATGTGCCAGACCGTTGTTGGGATTTTGCCTCCTCCTGCGTCTGTAACAGCATCAGCCATGACAGTAACCATCGTGACGATGGCTGACAGTCAGTGAGGACTTCTCTGCTCTAAGCGCCTTCAGAGGATTATCTCATTTAATCCTCCCAGCTAGGGACTATTCATACTCATATTCCATATTCATACTTCATGGAAGGAGAAACAGAGGCACATAAAGAACTCCAGCAACACGCCCAAAGGTATACAGGTGGTCCAACAGAGAAGCACTTTTCATAAACCCCATTCTACCTCAGGTGGCTGAGCTCACATCCTGGATGGAAAGGGTCACTCCTCCCATTGGCCTTGACTCCAGAGCAGGGTGGGCAAACTCCCATCCACAGGCCAAGTCCTGCCTGCCACCTGTTTCTGTACAGTTGTGAGTAAGAATATTTTTTTAATAGTTGGCAAAAACCATAAGAAAAGAAATGCTTCATGACACGTACAAATTACATGAGGTTCAAAGTTCAGTGTCTGTAAATGAAGGTTTATTGAACACAGCCACACTCATTTGTTGACATATCACTTCGTGTGTGCTACGGTGGCAGAATTGGACAGTTGCAACCGAGACTGTCTGGCCCTCAAACCTAAAATATTTACCGTCTGGCCCTTTACTGAGAAAAAGTGTCCGTCCCTGCTCTGTGGTCCAGTCTGGCACCTAGACCTCTCCAGAGCTTAGAGTACCCTCCGCCCCCAAGTAAGAGACTCTGGATCACAAGAGAACAAAAGCCATCCCCAAACCCAGACCCTCAATCCCCCTAGGCCCTCTCAAATAATAACAATTAAAACAAGGTACTAGACTTAATGGCCATTGTTCACATTCTCTGGCAAGACGGCGGTGGCTCAGTTCATGCGTTCATTCTCCCGGTCATCCATTCATTCCACGTTGGCTGAGCCCTCTGGCCTTGGTGCTTTCTAGGGTGGGTGAAGGAATGGGAAGTGGACCCACAATCTCACATAGTCCACAGTTTCCTCCAGTCTTAGACCCTGACCTTGACGGTCAGGCACCGACTTTGAACTTGGACAGGCCAGTGTTAAGATCCTGGTTCTCCCACTTCTGAGCTCTGACTGCACACAAGGGACGAAGGCCCCAAACCCTGCAAGAAGGGCGGATATTTTCACCTCCCTCCCATTTCTGTTAGGGGTGGTGGGCAAAGCAGTTGGCACAGGGCGGGGCATCGGCCCAGGCCCAGAGAACTGTATCCACCCTCAGAGTCACCATCAACATTACCCGTGTTTTTGAAGAATCTCATCAGGCCTACCTCCGAGTTGGTAAAGCTGACACAGATTTAGAAAAAGCCACCTCTGACGTGTTCTGTCTTTTTTTTTTTTTTTTACAGATTTCATACCGGGAACCACTGTATTATCTCTAGGCCCCTTGATATTTGTCACGATCTCAAGAGCCAAAATGATTTGAATCAGAAAAAAAAAAAGAGAGAGAGAGAGACTTTTCCTGTCACCAAGATCCTCTGGGATTGTGAGAAAACACAGAGCAGAAATAACCAGGATCTTGGCAATGCTGGGCTGACAGCAGCAGGAAGAGGGGCCGAAATCCTGGTCTGAACGTCAGGACTTTGGAATGCTGGGCCCAGCTCAGTAATCCTTTCAGAAGAAAAAAATGACAGGCACAGAATGTTCAGAAAGAAAGAAAATTAAAAAAAAAAAAAAGACACACAAAAACACATTTTTGCCTTTGTGAGGCCTTACAGTGAAGGGTTTAGCAGAGCCCAGGGTTAGGAAAGCTGAGCTGGTCCTCCTTAATCCTGTTTTGGTCAGTAAATTACCAAAGCAGCGGAACAAGGGGACCAATGAGTACTTGCTCACCACTCGTGACAAATTTGCAACTTTGAAAACCTTGCAATTCATTACCACCCAGTGATAGGTGTTAAGGGTAGAAAAATCAGAATATATTGGGTTTACTTTTTGTAATTAATAAACAGAAGCTTGTCCCCAGCATCCTCCCACCCAGAGGTAAGCGCTGAGGGCTGGTCAATGTGCACCCCCCAAGTCTTTCCCTCACCGCGTAAAGTGAGCACACGAAGCACACTTTTGCACCTAGTGTAGCCAGGTTAGTCGTTAAGGCTCCGCGATCTGGAGCCTCGGGACCTGGCTTTGAATCCCGGCTCTGCCTTGCCAGCTGTGTGACTTTTTGGGTAAGCGCTTCCTTCTTTCTGCCTCAGTGTCGTCATTTGTGAAATGGGGTTCTTTATGGCACCCACTCCCCAAGGTTGTAATGAGGATTAAGTGAATTATAAGTAAAGTACTGAGAAGAGTGGCTGGCATTGTTCTGTGTGTGTGTGTGTGTGTGTGTGTGTGTGTTCTGTGCTGTGCATGTATTTATTAATACACACATTTTTAAAAATAAAATTACATCAAACTATTCATGGTATTTGGTAACCTTTCTTTTAATGGGTTAATTATAATATGTACGACTCTATATTGTAAGTATTTTAAGATGTTTCTTATTTTTCACTATTAAAATTTTTGAGTTATTTTTTTAAATATTTATTTATTCGGGGGAGAGCACAAGCGGGGAAGGGGCACAGAGAAGGGAACAGAGGATCTGAAGCAGGATCCCTGTGCTGACAAGCTGACAGGCTGACAGCAGCGATACAGATGTAGGGCTCGAACTCACGAACCGCGAGATCGTGATCTGGGCCGAAGTCGGATGCTCAGCCGACTAAGCCACCCGGGTGCCCCAAGGTGTACCACTTTAAGTTCCCAACAGCACGGCATGAAGGTGTCTATTTCCCCAAATCCCTGCCAACAATGGATGTTCTTTATTTTATTCCTCTTTTCTCCCCATCATTCGAGACTTTTATTGTTTTTGTTTTTATTTATTTTGTTATGAGGAAAGTTAAAAATTTTTGTTTATGTTTAGTGGCCATTTAAATTTTTTTCCACTGGGAATTGGCTGTTTGTGTCCCATTATTAGCATATGGATTCATGTTTTCTTTATCGGTTTGTAAGAGCTCTTTATATATTAAAGATGTTCTTTACTTTTTCTATTTCATTATTTGCCTTAAGTTTGTTAAATTACAATGTATATCAGGGTATATTTTTCACCATTCAGAAATTTCACACATGTGTGTTTTTAAGTACTCAAGCCTAGCAACACTTTTCCATCATAACTTTCGTCCTGGGGGGGTCACAAGGTCCTTGTCTACCACCACCCCTCAAATAATAACAATATTCTTTTCATTTTCTTCAAAAATATTTACAATTTCATTTTGACATTTAAAAATTGGGTTTATATCAAACTTATTTTTCAATTTGTATCTAATATGTGTGGTTTCACCTCCAGACTCACTGATTCTATAAGCTGATCATCATCCAAATTGGTTAATTTCTTTGAACATCAATATTTTCCTCCAAAAAGGGAAAAATAGGAAACCTCTTCTGCTTGTTAGGTTGTAAACAAACATGTGTTTGAAAAGTATTAAGTGATATAGCAGTGCATATAATTATTGCCAAATTCAACTTTAGGATGTGAAAGGAGTCAGACATAGATGTGCAAGGTCTGAGAATTTCTTCTAAGACCTTGACGAGAAGTGAGAATTTCAGCTATCTGTTTCCCTGATTCTGAATGACTCCTAAGCTCACTCAGGTTTCCTAAGCTGGGTCCGGGGAGGCATTTGGGATTGTCTAAACATGTCGATGACACTTCATACCTGTAGAATATCACAGAATTGACTTCATATACGATCAAAAATAAAGCACAAAATTGTATAACTTAAAAATTAGAAGTGGATAATTATCACACGTTTCAGTGGAAAAGGACTTGTATTTCCTAAATTGCTTTGATCCTCCATAAACCGAGCCCCAAATATACTGGTATCGTGCAAGACTGACACGTCTATTGCAGGATATTAGCAAACTTTCACCTTGTTATTTTCTCTAAGCAGAATAATGCAGCTAGGAATAGGTCAGCCAAGCTGCTTCACTGCCCTTGAGGCGCTGGGCTCTGCTCAGAGCTGCCTCCACCCACACCCTCGCCTTGCACACTTTCTCTGTGCTCGGAATCCATCACCCCAGGGGGCAAACGGCAAGAACCAACAACCACCCACCATTTTGCTTCCTCCTTTGGTCCTTTACCAGGGATAAGTCGTGCCAGTGACAGCTGTCATGGACTCAATTTCAAAGACGAGAGACATTCCTTAAGGGGAAACAGCAGCAAGTTTATGAGCGAACAGTTAAGGCACCGCTTTTAAAAGTCTCTGAAAGGATGCCGGGAACCTGCTGAATAATCCACATTCATCCATTTCTTTTATTGTTAGTTTGCTCAAGGCCCTGCAGGACATTATCAGAAACATGAGACATTTCGAATGGTATTCAAGGATGTGAACTAAAGCCTCCCTCATTCTTTCAGATGAACGTGAGTAAATTTAGCCATAAGAGATACAAGAGGGCACTGTTCCACCCTCATTATGCAGCCGTGATTGGATTTGAGTAAGAAATGTTGATTCTCCGGAAAGTACCATGTGTTCTTTCCTTTCGTGCTTTTTCCTTTCTGTGCTATTGGACACTTCTGAAGATACGTCTTTTTTTTTTTTTCTTTCTTTCAAGAAAAGCAAGAAATAAGCGTGACAACACTTTTTTAACGAGTCCAAGTTTGTCCTACTTATATAAAAAGTACAAAGTAACAGCCGCCATTTGTGGCTGGTATATGCTAGGCCCTTGACACATGTATCCAATTGCTGTAACAGTCTGATAAGGTCCATCTTTCCAGGTGAGGAAAGGAACCTCAGAAGAACTAAATAACCTGCCTGAAGGGTCAGAGGTGAGATTTGAATCCTGCTCAGTCTCAGTCCAGAGCTTTTCCTTTCTCCACTACCCAGGGCTGATTTTCCCAAACTTGACCTTCAAAATGCAGCCAACAGACCTTTCCCCCTTTTTCTCTCCTCTTATTCGGGACACGAAGAAAGGAAACAGACCCTTGCTGAGTTTCTAAATCTCGAAAACATTTTCAGCCCTTGATTCTGTGCATTTAATTCTTTGAGGTTTCTATGAGATCTCAGGAGTTGCAATGCTTGGTCGTGACTTCCTTCCATTCTGCATTCTATCCCTGGGGAATTACAATTCAGGCTATTTTCCTAACTACCTGACTAGTGCCTCATCCCCACAGGGTGATCTTCCTTCTACTTTCTTGTGACTCTAAACTCTGACAGAGTCTCAAATCTGTATGTTGCCTTTGCCCGTGAAGTATGGATTTTTGATCTACTATGATACAAACTAAAATAGTAAAATTCATCCTTAATGGTCCCCCAGAGATTCGAATGAGCGGACATCTTCACATACTGCCAGAGAGAGACTTAACATTAAGAAGAGTATATAATTCAGTATCTGTGAAGTATTCAGACTGCATCAAGCACTTAACAACTGTTGACATGGCTTTCTACCTGAGAAGTCCATTCTCAAGGTAAACCAGGCAGAAACCATGCATACGTGCAACAGAAAAGAGGTTTTATTTATTTTTCTAACCTTTTAAAATTTTATTTTTGAGAGAGAGATCACACACACGCAAGCAGGGGAGGGGTGGCGGGGGGCGGCAGTGGGGGGATGGACAGAGGATCCCAACAAGGCTCTGGGCTGATAGCAGAGAGCCCGACACGGGGCTCCAACTCACAAAGGCGAGATCATGACCCGAGCTGAAGTCCATCGCTCAACTGACTGAGCCACCCAGGCAACCCCAGAAAAGAGATTTTAAAACACAGGGATCCTCCCTAGCAAATCATTGCAGGACTTTAAATATACATAATCTCGGGGCGCCTGGGTGGCGCAGTCGGTTAAACGTCCGACTTCAGCCAGGTCACGATCTCGCGGTCCGTGAGTTCGAGCCCCGCGTCAGGCTCTGGGCTGATGGCTCAGAGCCTGGAGCCTGTTTCCGATTCTGTGTCTCCCTCTCTCTCTGCCCCTCCCCCGTTCATACTCTGTCTCTCTCTGTCCCAAAAATAAGTAAACGTTGAAAAAAAAAAATTTAAATATACATAATCTCTTAACTGTTTGAAACTTTTAAAAGAGTATAACAATGTTCTATTAAATGTTATATTAAATGTTATATATAAATATAATATATAAATAAATAAAATATATAAATAAATATATAAAAATATAAAAATATAATATATAATATATAACATAAATAAATATAAAATATATAATAATAAATATATATATATAAACAATGTTATATTAAAAACAGCAACAATTTTTCTTTTCTTTTTTTCTTTTGTACTAAGGTGCTGGCACAAACACAAATACAAAGAGTATTTATTTATTCATTTATTTAATTTTAAAGTTTATTTTTAGAGAGACGGCATGAGCGGTGGAGGGGCAGAGAAAGGAGAGACTCTCAGGCAGGCTCTGAGCTGTCAGCACAGAGCCTGACGCAGGGCCTGACAGAGGGCTTGAACCCACAAACCGCGAGATCGTGACCTGAGCGGAAATCAAGAGTTGGACGCTTAACCAACAAAGCCACGCAGACACCCCTACATACAAAGAATGTTTAATTTGAACACTTAGTTTTGTGTCTATGTGGTAGACATTTGGTAAATATTTGCTGGAAAAGTGAATAATTAAAGCCATAATTAAAATAATTAAAACAAAGCCTATTACTTTTTTACTATTCAGCTCTGTTCTTGAATTTATTATTTATTCAACAAACATTATACCCACTTGACAAGCACATCAAAGACACTGAGAATACAACTTTAAAATATGTATGTAATTCTTATCCTTATGTAACTTTTCTACTTAACCATCTGTGTAACCTAGGGCGATGCCTTCACAGTCCCTTTCTTCATGTAAAATGAGAGGAACAACAGCCTTCCTGAATATCCCTGTGGGGATGTTGTGAAAATGAAGTAACATAATGTGATTTGTAAACTATTAAGTTGTATACTAATACATCATCTATAAACTATGTCAGGTGGAATGCAAGTAACAGAAAGCCTCACTCAAAATGGTTTAAACCGTTAAGTGAATTGACTAGCTCAAGTGACCAAAAATGGCTTCAGGTAAGGCTTGATCCAGTACCACAGCAATGTCAACCAAGAATCTTTCCAGTTCTTCACTTTGCCCTTTTTGGTGTCAAATTCTCAGGCTTACTCCCTTAAGGCCCCCTATGGCATCCAGTAGCTCTCAGAGCTGGTATTTCCTCATTCTCGTCCAGAAGGGAAGAGAGCACCCCTGCCCAGGCTTTCCAAGAAAAACCTGAAGATTCATTCTGATTGGGCCCCCTTAGGTCACATGTCCACTCTGCAACCAATGTCTACGTCCAGAAAAATGGAAGGCACTTATTGGCTTAGCTTACACTATATGCCCCATCCCTGGAGATGGGGGTGAAACCAGGTCCTGGAACCTCATGGACCCCCCAGGGGAAACTGGTTGGCTGCTGGTAAGAGAGCAAGGGTGGGAGAGAATAGACAATAAACATGTGACCAACGAACTGACCAATTAGCAGCATTTGAAAAAAGAGCCAGTTATAATGCTGGAAATCCGTTTTATGGTCCCAGGTAAACTGAAAAAAAAACTCAATCTTTGGAAAAATTGGAGACATGAAGAGACATACTATGATGTGCATAAATGTTATTGACATATATATGCTCTGAAAAGTAAGATAATAAAGAGAATCATTTACATAACGCACTATTTTACTCTTAATAGTGGCCATATAGTTTAAGGGAATTTTTGACATTTATTAAAATTATTAGAAAAAAATAAGGGCCTGTATGTCTGGTAATAGACAACTTTCGAGGATCTTTTTAAAAAGATTTTCCTGTTTAAACTCTTATTCAAATCACTAGTGAGATATAAAGTCAGTCAGTTTAATACAGTCAGATTGCTCATTTTCTTTTTTTTTTTTTTTTTTAAATTTTTTTTTCAACGTTTATTTATTTTTGGGAGAGAGAGAGACACAGCATGAATGGGGGAGGGGCAGAGAGAGAGGGAGACACAGAATCGGAAACAGGCTCCAGGCTCCGAGCCATCGGCCCAGAGCCCGACGCGGGGCTCAAACTCACGGACCGCGAGATCGTGACCTGGCTGAAGTCGGACGCTTAACCGACTGCGCCACCCAGGCGCCCCAGCTCATTTTCTTAAAGAGATAAAATACATTTCACCTCCGAATGATTTATCTGGATACGGTTTTGCCAACCCCTAGGTCAGCCTTATACGTATACACAGAAGAAAAGGAAGTCTAAACCTGTAAAACCTGTGAAGTGATAGGAATCTTCGCTGAAGGTATCGCAGAGGCCCTAAGGGAGGCCCTACACACAGCAACACATCCAAACGAACAATTCTTCATAGTCGACCATTCCCCGCTACATGGGCAGGAGACAAATGGGGTTCCTCACCCCATATGCCTCTTGCATCTGGGTCACATCCAGCGGCAGGAGAGATCCACATCAAGTGGTTACGAAGCATCTCTTCATTGGTGGAACTTACAGCCATTATATTCGCTACATGCTTGAGATGTGACACCCACCTGACTAAGTCATCAGAGAGAACTCAGGGAAGCAGGTGGCTTGCTAAACAGACCCACTAATGGCATCAATACCTTGCCGAGCTCAGAAAATGTCAGTTCTTCGCCAACGAGCCGAGATCCTTTCTCTTAAGACCAAAAGCAGACATTCCAAGGGAGGTCCCAAGGGGGTTCCAGGTTTCTCAGTGGGAGAAAAGTGATCTGTCACTATTTGAGGGAACGGGCTATTGGGATTGTGGTACCAACCGTCAAGGCAACTGCCATAGCCATGACATAAATGTTGGTGAGTGGTTTTCACACCACACTCCACTGAGTGTTCCCTGCAGCCTCCTCCCAGGCGTGAGGGAGAAGGGAAGCAGATTCTGGAGTCCTCGCCCTTGCTTCAATCACAGGGCTTCATTTTATCTTTTACATCTCGAACTTCGTCAAGATTTGACTGGAAGCCTTGCTTTTTCAAGATGGCAGCCGAAACACGTACAACTGCCTCCCCTCCAGGATCAGGTTTTCAGAGATGATAGAAAATGGATGTGACGTAACAACACTCAGAAAACTCAGGAGGGGGGGTTTTAGTGACCCAGAAACTGTGAAAATCCCTCGAAGATGGAAAGGACCACATGCAAGAAAAGGAACAGCCTAAGATGTGTTGCAGGACAAGAGGAGCCTGCAACAGAGGTACAGCAGTGAGTATGTGTCTCACCTGGTGGGTGGAAGCAAGGAGCCGGGATGGTTTAGACACAAGGGTGTGGTGCTTATGGGGAAGGAAGACCAGAGCCCGGCTGGACCCATTTCTCCCCACCGTCTCTGTGAGCAGAGTAGAGCGGCCTCTTCCTGTCAGCAGTCTGGGCAGTGTTCGGGTACATCCTGTTAATAAATAAAACCCAGTGGGTGAACCAAATACCCAAACAGATGCAGGTGAAGGAAGGAGGAAAGTCCTCCAGAGAGCAGCACATAGGGATAAAGAAACGGAACGTAAGAAAGGACAAGTGAGAAATGCACGTTATAAACTCTGGGGATCTTTAACAGTTCCAGGAGGAAAAAAAACTGAGAGAAGGGAGCAGAAGTGACATTTAAAGAAATGAGGGAGGGGCGCCTGGGTAGCTCAGTTGGTCAAGCGTCTGACTTTAACTCAGGTCATGATCTCACAGTTCCTGAGTTCGAGCCCCATGTCAGGCTCTGTGCTGACAGCTCAAAGCCTGGAGCCTGCTTCAGACTCTGTGTCTCCCTCTCTCTCTCTCTGCCCTTACCTGCTCACTCTCTGTCCCTCTCTCAAAAATAAATAAACATTAAAAACATTTTTAAATGGTTAGATTAAAGAAATGAGAGAAAAGAATTTCCTAAAACTTAAGTCCTCAAAATGAATGTATCTGGAAGGACATAACAGGGCTTATTTATTTATTTATTTATTTATTCATATGTTTAAATAATAAATTTAAATTATTTATTTATAGAGCATGAGTGAGGAGAGGGGCAGAAGGGGAGAGAGAGAGAATCTTAAGCAGATTCCACACTCAGTGTGGAGCCAGACTTGGGGTTTGATCCCACGACCCTGGGATCATGACCTGAGTTGAAATCAGGAGTCAGATGCTCAGCTGACTGAGCCACCACCCAGGTACCCGAAAACAGGATAGACTTAAAAACAAAATGAAACAAATCCACCCCTGTTGACATTGGAGTAAAACGTCAGAATATTAAGCATAAAGAAAAACTGCTAGAATCTTCCAGAGAAAAAGCAGATCATGTGCTCCAGAATGTGAAACAGTCTGACATCACACTTCATCAGCAGCCCCCAGAACAAGAATACAATGGGGTAGTAACTTCATGAAATGCTGAGGAAAAGTGACCTTGTTCTAGAATTCTCTATGCAACCAACCTATCAAGCTATCTTTCCAGTGTGAGGGCAAAACTAAGAAATTTGGGGACATATGACAGCTGAGAAAGTGTCCTACCCACAGACTTACCTGAAAGAATTACCCAAAGATGTCGTCCAACCAGAAGAAAAATCAACCAGGAGTTGTTAAAAAGAAAAAGGGATGGGGGACAAGTTTCTGCTCTATGTTACCTCTGGCCAATGTCCCCGCGGCCAACTCTCTGTCCACAGCGTGTGTCTTCACTTACCCTCTGACGAGCAAAGTCAGTCTAGGGAGTGGCCCTGACCATCCCCTAATAGGCACTGTCTGTCCTCTCTGCCATCCATGATGAGGCAGAAGGGATCATCCATCGGATAGATGGTCATGGGGAAGGGGCCAGACACCTGCCCCTTTGACCTCTTCAGACCAAGCATCTGCTGGGAAGGGTCCTCAAGGCGTCCTCACACACTGCAGAGGTGAACTCTCCTCGACGGAGAACACCTCATTGCCTCCCTCTCGCCCCAACAGTTCTCAACTCAACCTTTACCTGGAAATCCTCTTTCTCTGTCTCTTTCTCTCTCTCTGTTAACTTTTTAACAATTTTTACAAAGTTGCAGTGAAATACACAGAACATAAAACTTCCATTTTAACGATTACCAGTCTTTGTGAGTTTTTAATTTGGGGAAAACAACCATAACATAAAATTGACCATGTAACCATTTTTTTTTTAAATTTTTTTTTTTCAACGTTTATTCATTTTTGGGACAGAGAGAGACAGAGCATGAACGGGGGAGGGGCAGAGAGAGAGGGAGACACAGCATCGGAAACAGGCTCCAGGCTCTGAGCCATCAGCCCAGAGCCTGATGCGGGGCTCGAACTCACGGACCGCGAGATCGTGACCTGGCTGAAGTCGGACGCTTAACCGACTGCGCCACCCAGGCGCCCTGACCATGTAACCATTTTTAAGTGTGCGATTCAGTGGCCTTCGGTACATTCGTGCTCGTGTGTCACCATCACCGCCATCCATCTCCAGAACTTTTCCACCATCCCAAACTGAAACTCTGTTCCCATTAAACACAACTCTCCATCCCCACCCCCCCCCCCCCCCCCCCCCGGCCAAATCCCTGGCAATAGGGATTACTTTCTGTCTCTATTAATTTGACTCCTTGAGATACCTCATATGAGTGAAACCATACAGCATTTGCCTTTTTGCGTCTGGCTGATTTCACTTGATAGATGTTTATAAGGTTAATCTATGTTGTAGCACAGGACAGAAGTTCCTTCCTTTTCAAAGCTAGGTAATATTCCATTGTAGGGATGTACCACGTTTTATTTACCCATTCATCATCAATGGACATTTGGGTTGTCTCCACCTTTTAGCTACTGTGAATCATGCTACTGAGAACATCGGTATCCAAATATTGGTTCGAGTTCCTGCTTTCAATCCTTTTGCGTATATACTCAGAAATAGAGTTGCTGGATCATGTGGTAACTGTTTAATTGTTTGAGGAACCGCCATCTTGTTTTCCACAGCAGCTGGACCATTTTACGGTCCCACCAGCAGCGCACAAAGACTCCAGTTTCTCCTTATCCTCCCGAACACTTGTTATGCTCTGGCTTATTGGGAGGGGTGGGGTGTTTTTTTATGATAGCCACATGAACGGGTGTGAAGTGCGATCTCACTGTGGTTTTGATTTGCATTTCCCTGATTAGTGAGGTTGAGTCCCTTTTTACATGCATGTTGACCACCTGTATGTATGTCTTTTCTGGAGAAATGTCTGTTCAAGTCCTTTGCCCGTTTTTTATGGAGGTTTTCTTTTGTTGCTGTTGAGTTGTAAAAGTTCTTCACATATCCTGGTTATAAATCCCTTAGTAGCCATATTCTTTGCAAATATCGTCTCAGAGTCCAACGGTTACCTTGGCACTCTTTGGATTGTGTCCTCCGATGCACAGGAAACCCTCTCTGGTCGCCCCCCCCCCCCACCTGCACGGAGCCCCTTTGCCCAGGCTACCCCGCACCCCCCACCCAGTTAGCTGGTGTTGGGGCTTCTTGGGCTCCATCTTGGTGCTGGGTGGGAGAACGATGGGTGCTTCAGCTCTACTGGCTGTGATTTCAGCCCCCCAGCGGGGCTGCCCCAGGCCAGCTGCCCACACACTTAAAGATCAAGATAATAGCCTACCATCAGGAATTGCTAACAGCTTTTTTAAAACATGGAAATGGGTTGTGAGCTTATTTTAGGGACACTTTTTTTTTTTTTTTTTTAAAGAAAAAGCAACCCGTATTTTTGAAAACCTAGGGAATGTAACAACTCCTGGGTCCCAGCCTGAGGGAAAGGTTCTGCTGAAGAGTGACTGGCAGCAGCTGAACAAGAGAACAAGGCAAGTGTGTGCCCGAAGCCTGTGAGGGAGACAGGGGGGACAGCGTGAGGTAACCCGGGTCAGGAAACACACCCGTGGGCTCCACTCT
Organism: Leopardus geoffroyi; assembly: GCF_018350155.1. Lineage (NCBI taxonomy): Eukaryota > Metazoa > Chordata > Mammalia > Carnivora > Felidae > Leopardus > Leopardus geoffroyi. Next base: position 10,039,924 of record NC_059326.1, on the reverse strand, counting down.
AGGCCCCACCCCCTCTGGGAAGCCTCTGGTTTGGGTCCAAGGTCGTCCTTGGCCTTCTCTGGGTAAGGCCACCTGACGCAGAAGAGAGAGCACAGGGGAATAAGGAGACAGACAGCTGTCCGGGCCCCACGCAACTGTCATGATTCGGGGCTGCCCCTCCCCGCCCTGAGTCTCCGTTTCGTGCATGGAAAATCAAATCAATAATTGTTATAAATCTTACTCGTTTGTTATATGATACAATTTACACAGGGCTTCGTCTGCATTATCCAATTTAAAAAATACTACAGAGCAACGCACTTCGAAAAGAATAAAATGCTTAACATATGTAAGAAATTCTTTTCTGTCTTTGAAAACTGCTCTGGGTGGTTCCGCTATTGTTTAGTTAAGAGAATTACACAATTTCGAGACACGGTTCCTTATCTTGTGTAGACTGAGAGGCAATTAAACAATTATTCATGTCAGAATGTGAGGTAAGGAGAGGGCGGCTTCAAAGGGTCCACTTGACAAAGTGGAAAGCAGTTGAGTAGAAACAGAGAGCGGTATATCATTTCCTTCTGGAATATCCACTCCATATGGCCCAGAGCAAGAATTTGAAACTCATCTGCGGGGAGAAAGAGACAGAAATAAAAACATCAACTCTGTTGCTCTGATTCCTCTCAGCCATTTTCTGAATAGCCTATGGAAGCCGTCCATTACTTTAAACAGAAATCCACTAAGAGACTCCAAGGGTGTTTTTTTTGTTTTTTTTTGTTTTTTTTTCTCTGCGCAGAGGGATTGTTCAGTCATGAATCAGTGTCTTTTTTCCAAAAGGAAGGTGCCAGCAACAAACGTTGGTTATAAAAAGGACGTGAAACCTTAGCCTTCTCTTCGTTGTCCTCTATCACCTCCAAATGCCAGCAGCAGAGATAACCAGAGGACACAGGGCACTGAAGGACCCCACCCCACAGCCCGCTGGCCAGGTGACCAGGCCCCCAGCTCCCCTTGCAGAAGAATGGGAAGTTCACGGCAAATATGTCTGCACATGAACCAATGCCGCCCCCTCACTAGCTCTATCGCTGTTCACCGCGAACCTGGGGGGTCGCCCTCAGCCTTCGGCTCTTCTTCCGTGGGTCTTCTCGTACTCCAGTGCCCAGGAAATAGAAAATCTTCCCCAGGCTTGCCCTACTGAGACAAGCAGCTCTGCCATTTGCTTCCATGCGATCTTCACCCAGCCTGGGCCCGCAACCCAAAGCCATTTCAAACTGACTCCAATCGTGTACTCATTTTCCCAGAAACCAAAGGGGACCCCTGGGCATCATCCACAGCATACCTCAGGGAAGTATCCTGATGTATTTCCGCTCACCCCACAGCTTCTCACCCCACGACGGTACCCGAAGCTCGTCCAAACACCCAGTCCCCTTGCCTCTTTCCTCTCCTCTCCCTCCAGCGTTTATTCCTGTAGCTGGACCCAGCGTCCAGCCCACTAGGTTTCTCACTCTTTGGAGGAGGGCACGGGCAGTGACTGGGCTTGGCTCTCACGGGAGCGTCTGGTGGAGGAGGGCACGGGCAGTGACTGGGCTTGGCTCTCACGGGAGCGTCTGGTGGGCTGCGTGGGTGGGTGGGGGCTGGGAACACTGGGTACACTCTTCGACCAGCCTTCAGAGCTTCCTTGGCCTCCTCCGAGCCACCCAAAGCCTGAGCTCCCGCCAGGATGTCCAGAGGAAGTGGCCGCACCAAGGAAAGCCTGGTTGGAAAGATCTGGAGAACGCTAAAGAAATTGCTCCTCGCCCCCTCCCCACCGCCGCAGCAGCCCCTCCCTACGCTGCCTTTTGGAATCAACTTTTCCCAGCCTGAAAAATGGCGATGGGGACAGCTCCTGCCACAGAGGGGTTTATCGTAAGCCCACCCCAAGGGCATGCCTCCCACGGAGCGCCACTGGGTGGTTCTTCACCACTGTGCTCATTTCTGAAATCTTTCTCATTACAACCTCAGGGAGGTATAGGGGACAGAATTGAAGAGAGGTGGGGGCCAAGCTGGGACTTCTTTTTTTCTTTTCTTTTTTTTTTTTTTTAATAAATGTCACCTTGGCTGCAAGGACAGCTGTTACCATTTGAAAGGCTGTCTCAAATGAGCATTTGGCGTTCCTAGTAAACCTCGCTGTAATACATGGCTTTTAGCATTAGTCATCTCCCTGATGGGAAAGAAGTTGGAAATTCAGAAATAAGGATATTGCAGAATGGGACTGGTTCACGAAACCACAGGGGAAAGGGTGGGGAAGCAGCCGGTGCCCTGCTTAAAGTCACAGACCATTATTTCTGCTTAAAATCCAGAGTCCGAGTGAAGCGAGCTGAGACGGTTAAGATCTGAGTGAAAATTAACTGAGGCTAGCTCTGCCGTGCGGACTCTGAGAACGTGTGCGCTGTATCAGAACGCAAACCACCTTCGCGCCCCTTCCATGAGCGGCGCCGAGGAAAGAGTAGGCATGAATAAGGATAAAGCTAAAGAAAAAATGCTGGGGCACCTGAGTGGCTCAGTCGGCCGAGCGTCCCAACCGACTCTTGATTTCTGCTCAGGTCACGATCTTACGTTTCATGGGATGGAGCCCCACGTCAGGCAGAGCCTGCTAGGGATTCTCCCTCTCCCTCTCTCTCTTCTCCCCTCCCCGCCAAATAAATAAACATTTAAAAAAATGCTAATTATTGGTGCAAAATGGCAAGAAAATTTTGTGGAATGACTTTCCTTGTGGAGTCTCAGAACAAACTAGATGTGCGAGCTAGGTGCAAATGCTCCTGGAAATGAACGAACTTGTTTCCCCGGGGCTGTGAAGTCTGCTGTGTGTAAGCCTTAGTTCTCATGCTCCCCCCTGGCCGGGGTGAGTCATTCTAGAATGCAGGATGCAATCATCATGCTCATGCACTCATGCAAACCCACTGGCCTCCACCCAGAAAGACCGTGGGTGTTCTGACCTCCTTTCTCCTGTCAGGGTCTCTGGGAAGTCATGTCCTCTTCTTGGCGATTAATAAAGATTTCTGGTCTCTTTCCAGCTTGTGACTTAATGGCCTTAATTTGCCACCATTTCTGTTGCTAATGGTCACTCTGGTGTCTGTATCAGCCTAATTGTTCTTCCAGCTGTTGGTGTTGGCCTTCCTGCGCCAGAAGCTCACAGACAGGGGGGAGCGGGGTCTCCCCACTAGGGTTTCTAGTAAAAAGAGGGGCCCCTGTGTTCTCAGATTGTTGTTGAATTTCCGCTGGTGGAGCTAACCACAAGATTTCCCACGGTTGAAAGAAATACGAGGGGACCGTCCCCAGGACGCCCAACACACCTCCCTCAACGACACTCAACTCGTGCTCTGGGACAGATGCTGAGAACAGGAAATCTGTACCCAGGAATTGGCGAAATGCTCTCCATGTATGAGCTCATTTGATCTTTGCTTCGGCCACACGAGGTGGGTGCCATTAGGATTCCTGTTTCACAGATGAGGACGCAGGTTTGTGGAGACCCTGATCTCTCATGTTGAGGGGGCAGGGGCAGCCCATCTGTTCTTCACGTTCAAGAGGAATTTTCACTGCGTTGCAGTGACCAACGCTCATTTTCATCCTTCTGTCTGTCAAGTGTCCTTGGGGTTCATCGAGGCAGTGGCCTTCCAGGAGACATCGCTGGCACCGCCTGACGCGTAGGTGGACATTAGGCCTCACCACGTTACATACACCGATAGCTCTTGGTTTTCTTTTGGTTACAGCGCAGTTCAAAGATGCAAATAAAAGCCCCAGAAACAGGAAGGGCAGCCCGAAGAATGACAAAGGCTAAGATATTGAGTATGTACTATTGCTGTGCTGTGTTCAGTGAGGACCCGGTCTTCATAACAACCCTAGGAAATAGGGACTATTACTATCCCCATTTTCTAGGCACAGAGAAGTTAAGCGACTTGCGCAAGATTGCACAGCTCTTTTTTTTTTTTTTTAATGTTTTATTCATTTTTGAGAGATGGATCGCAAACAGGGGAGGGGCAGAGAGAGAGGGAGACACAGAATCCAAAGCAGGCTCCAGGCTCTGGGCTGTCAGCACAGAGCCCGACGCGGGGCTCGAACTCATGGACCGTGAGATCACGACCTGAGCCGAAGTCAGATGCTTAAGCGACTGAGCCACGCAGGCGCCCGAGATTGCACAGCTCTTAAGTGGAGAGGCCAGCATTCAAATCCAACAATAGTGTGAGCCTGTTCCCTGCAAATGCCAGATGCAGCAAAGCTTTCAATCTTTGTTTCTCATCACACTTTAGAAAAGAACCCACCCAAAACACCCAAATTCAAATAAGACGTGAGAAGTACTTAAAACAAGGGCTCAAGACCAAGGAGTGCTGTGGAGTCCAGGCTTTGGGCCTGGTCCCTCCTCTCAGTTCAGCAATGAACATGATACTACACATAAAAGTGTCACAAAATACAAAGAAGCAAGTGCCCCAAGAAGGACACAAACACAGCCCTGTGCGAGCTTAGGTGACCAAAAGGCTCCCCACCCGCTCCTTCTTCACAGAAGAGGCACCATTGAACTGGGTCTTGTATAATCACTAGGATCTCCATGGACAGACGTGGGAAAGACAGGAGCATCGTAGGCAGAAAAAAAAACAACAACTTTGTGACAAAAGTGCTCTAGGGTCCAGAAATAGTGAGTTGCTGGGATTGGTGTCCCAAGGACAAAGAAGAGATCATTCCAAAAGAAAAGATGCCAGGATTTATGAGAACCATCGGCAGGTGAAGCTGGCGACATTCCCAGCATACTCGGGGTCACTGAAAAACCCTTGGTAATTGGCCCAGAGGGCAGAAGAATTCCATCTGCCTGGGGGAACCTAGGTGCCTGTTCGGCAGGACGTCCTGGTTTATACCTGCTGTCCTAGCATCCCATCCACTTAGTACCTCTGTCCACCCTCAAGAGGGTCCTTGCATGGACAGTAAATGATGCGGCTATCCTATACCTGGCCAATTGAAAGAACCAACAGGGAGGGCCCAGCAGTTAGGTGTATTGAAGATGCTTAAGAAGTTATGTCTTTAAAAGCCTGCATCACAATGCTAGCTAAGGCTTATGCGGAAGGTGGGATCACGGACATTTGTGCTTGCAAACAATTTGCAAGCACAGTGAGTTTTGAAAGCCAGAATCACTTGTTCCTCCCCGCCCCCCTCTACTTGGTCCGGGCCCAATTTTTCACAGAATAACCCCAGCCGGTGTCTATCACAAAGATATGCAGGGAAAGCCAGCCCCTCTGATTAAACACAAAACAAAACAAACAAACAAAAACCCTCTATCCACAGCCATTTCTAGCAAGGAGAAAGCTTACCACAGGTTGAAAACACACTCTGACACAAACTGATCATCCTAATCTTTATCCAGGCACACTTTTGAGTTTAAAATAACTGAATTCAAAGCACTTAATTAAAACCAGGTCGAGTTGTCAGGGAGTTTGGAAATCAAACACATCGGACTTTGAAACAATGAGACTGACTAGCTCCCCGGTAGACCAGCCAGCGAGTTTCTGCGGAGGAATCAGCCTATTTGTATCCATGGGCTACCACACTTTCAGGAAAGAGAGTAAATTGCAAAGTGTTTGCAGAACAGAGAGCTCTGAGTGCAGGGAGGTAGGGTGGGGGATAGAGCCCTTCTAGCCCTCCTTTCAACTTGGAAGTGGAATCTGTCTGCAGGGCTCCCCCAGGGGCGAATGCAGACTCTTTTAGGGAAGTCTTATTTAGTTGATTGATGCTGTGTTGTTGCTGGCTTTTATTACTCGGTGAGGTTGAAAGGCATGATGTTAAGGCATCTCTGACTTCAAGTCTGGCTCTGCGCGCTCCCATTTAAACTTGCCTGGGTTTGGTCAGCGAATTTGGCTACATGTTCAGCTTGTGTGTTTCCGCCTTTCCCCAACGTGCCAGGTACGTGCTGAGCATTGAGAGGGCGAGCCCGCTTTTTCTCTGGCTCTCTTGGGATTGTTCGGTGGGTTTTGTTCGTTGGAAAATGGACAAATAATGATAACTATTATTAATAAAGTGTCCTGCCCTCCCCTGCCGAAGCCTTACATTTAAAAGAATATGGAAAGATGGGGCTTCGGGGTGGCTCAGTCGATTAAGCGTCCGAACTTGGCCAGGTCATGATCTCCTGGTTCATGAGTTTGAGCCCCGCGTCGGGCTCTGTGATGACAGCTCAGAGCCTGGAGACTGGAACCTGGAGACTGCTTCTGATTCTGTGTCTCCCGCTTTCTCTGCCCCTCTCCCACTCACGCTCTGTTTCTCTCTCGCAAAAAATGAATAAACATGAAAAAAAAATTTTTTTAAGAATATGGAAAGAAAACAATGAAAATAAAGCAACTTGAACTAATTTACACTATGAATAGGGAATAAGGAGTTTGGACCTTCCCTAATTTTGGATTCCAGATTCCAAACATTTCATAAATAAAATATGACTAGCTGCATGAAATTGCAAGGTATGTACCGTGTGAATTATATACACAGGGAGAGGTTGTTTTAAAAAGTTCCTGCTGGCAAAGCCAGACTTCTCATTGCCACTTTTAACCTTGTCAAATAAAATCATTCCAGATAGGGAGGTTGGAGAGACTTCATGGTACATTTTAATATGAAAGCTCCAAATCTGCACTCCAGAGTGGGGGAAAATCTGATTATATTCATTTACTTTCTATTAGGGGCGTCACATCCAGCTATATTTTTAAAGAGAGAAAAAGCATGGCATTTCCTTTGTACACGTATAGTATAAATGAACATTTGGAAGTGAGTATCAGGTGTCAGTGAAATGCCATATGACACAAATAAGATCGCCTACATAAAAATATACGGTTGTACTCATAAACGCACATCTTTTTATCCTGATAAATATTATGACACATCTACCTAAAAGGTTATCTCATAAATAAAATCCAAGTCATTTGCAGATGCTGACAGTTTGAAAAGACCTCACTGTGGGGTTGAAAGAGCTTCACTCTTAGAGAACTCTTGCATACGTAAAATGTGATAAGTTGAAAAACGGCATAGGGGCGCCTGGGTGGCGCAGTCGGTTGGGCGTCCGACTTCAGCCAGGTCACAATCTCGCGGTCTGTGAGTTCGAGCCCCGCGTCAGGCTCTGGGCTGATGGCTCAGAGCCTGGAGCCTGTTTCCGATGCTGTGTCTCCCTCTCTCTCTGCCCCTCCCCCGTTCATGCTCTGTCTCTCTCTGTCCCAAAAATAAATAAACGTTGAAAAAAAAAATTAAAAAAAAAGAAAAACGGCATAAACTACTGTAACAAATTCCTGAGGGAAAGCAAGAAACTATTTACTCTAATTAGCGGGGGAGCTACTTTCATAGCGGAGGAATGCTGAAGACAGTGAGTTTATTGCAAACACATACCGCCTTTATTCAGAATCGAGTGGACAGAGCGCCTGGGTGCAAGTCTCTGTTCCAAACCCTCAAACAAAAATACACGAATGTCTACTGAACTCTGACTGTGTAGTAGGTACTATTAGCTCCTGAGACATAAATGAGAAATACTGTAGTGGGCTGAGGTGATGGTATCTTTTGGGGAAAAGATACGTCCACAGCCTAATCCCTGGAAACTGCGATTATGATTTTATTTGGAAAAAGGGTCTTGCCAGATGTAATAAAATGAAGGATCTTTTAGATGAGTTCATGCTGGATTAGCTGTGTGGTCTCTAAGTTCAATGACAAGTGTCTTTATAAGAGACGCGCACAGGGAGAAGAGAAAGACGGAAAAGGGAGAGGCAGAGACGGAGGTGGTCCAACCACAGGTCGAGGAATATCCGAAACCAGCAGATGCTGGAAGAAGCAAAGAAGGCTTCTCCCCTAAAGCCTTCAGAGGGAGACAGGACCCTGCCAACACCTTCATTTTGGATCTCTGGCCTCCACAACTGTGGGAGAAGAAATTTCTGTTGTTTTAAGCGACCGAGTTTGTGGCAACCTGTTACAGCAGCCACAGGAAACTAATGCACACACCATCTGTATTAGTGGGTTGAAGGATTTGATGAGTAATGTGCATGCTGGGGTGGGCATGGGCTGTACCCCCTGAGGGGCTTCAGCCTTGACCGGGCATGTCTGACACATTGGCGAGTTGGACCGGATCAAAGTGCTGAGAAAGCAGTACGAGGAAAATTCTTGCAAGAAAGTCCGTGTCTAGCAGGATTCTTACCCAGAGGCCCAGGCATCGGCTTCCAAGGTCCATAAGCTTCTGAGTTTGTCTCTGAAATGCTGGCGTGTGTGCATGTAGTTTGCTGTGAAAGGTTTCCAGGCTTTTACCACCTTTTCCAAAGGCTCTGTGACTGCCCCCACCCCCCCCCCCCCCAGAAGTTAGGACTTGTGTCCTAAGAACCCAGAGGAAGAGCAGGACCCACTGGAAAAGCCTCCGTTGTCAGAGAAGAATAACCTTTCTGGGTACAAAGGTGTGGCTTTTACCTGGGGGGAGGGGTGGTGGTGGCCAAGGCACCAATCGAAAGGCTGGTACACCATACAGCCTTGCTTTGGGGGTCCCAGGAGGGACTAACGCAGCAGAGAAACGCATTCTCCATCCCTCCTCCCAGCACCCTGCAAAGGGTTGGCACACTGAGCGGTTCCATAGCCACCAGTGGAGAATGGCTGACCCCTGCAGAGCAGAGCACTCACGAGATGCCCCTGCAGACACCCAGAAATCTGCAGGTAAAGGTTCAGGAGGCTAAACATCCTGCTGCAGCCCGAGGGGATCGCGGAGCCCAGCAGAACTCAGGTCGTAATGTTTTATAAACTCATTTCCTCCCCCAGACATGGGAACATTTGGGTGCCACGTGACTATGACACAGGATCGGTACCCTCAAAAGATCACATACAAATGTACTTGTGTCCATCGATGCTCATCACACTGGTGACAGATTTTAAGATTTAGTCCCACTTGAAAACCTCCTGCTAGATTCCTACGCGGATTCTCGTGACCAAAAGGGACGCGGTAACGCTCATTGCGTGACGTGCCCAGAGGACTGTGCTGTTCCCTGAACATTACACAGTGAAGAACCTCTCTGTGCATGGGGAGCGCACTGGGGGTGATAAGAACATTCGCGTCTCCACGGATCGTGACCGCACAATATTTTCCGACTCCTGGTAGACTTCCGCTGCGTGTGATGGTAGGCTAGTGAGGCCTTCTACCCTCCTGGGCTGATGCCGTGAGCATCTCTGTTCCAGATGACAACCCGGAGCCCTTTCGCCGAGGTAAACAAGAAAATAGGATCTCTTCTCCAAACACTTGCCAAAAAAAAAAACAAAAAACAAAAAACAAAAACCCCAAATGCATAGTTTTCGTCTTGCTTTGTTTTCATGGTCTCAACAGAGACAGGTAAAGGCTAGACAATATATTTATACAGAATGTTGTTTTGATAAAATAGAAAAGGAGCTTAGGGAGTTTCCATTTTGTGATTTGCTTAAAAAACAAAAAAGCTAAAGCCTCAGCCCTAGTCTCTATTGAAAAGGGGAAAAAAAAAAAAAATCAGAAGAGAGGAACTTGTTGCAAACTGGAGTGAATGCTGGCTTCCCTCCGGCCCACTCAAGCCCGTCACCATGGAGACTCCTGAAGGTTCCAGGAATGACTCACGCGATTCGCTGGCGAAGCCTTTGAAATGGAAGCAGCACCCGAGCACAAAGACAAAGTTAGACTGCAGCCCTTGAAGAATGAGCCTTTGACTCCTGACTGAAGGCCCGGGATGTGGAATCCGGGCTGTGGCAGGGCCCCCAGAATGGCCTTTCCTCCTTCCAGGTCCTCGTTATTAGGCACACTTGCTCCAGAGAGCAAAGGTCGGAAAACACTTTAGCTTTGGAGCGGGCTCTCCCACCACTGCTGGAGAGATATTGATGTCAACCCCCCCTGGGAGTGCAAAGGCTGGAAAGGAGAGGTTGTCGAGGTTGTCCGGGAGGCTGGGTGTGGGGAGGGCTGGGTCTCAGAGGCAGGGGAAGGAGGCTTCCAGAAGCACAGGGCTGGGGAACGTGTGCGGGTAGGCAGGAGTTATGGGCCAGATGTTTTCCTGGGCGTCTGGAGCTTACTGCCCGCCACCCCCCACCCCCCCCAACAGTCCCTCTGGCTGTGTGAGCTCTCACACTGGGCTCCTGCAGAACTCAAGAATGCAGGCCCCGGGGAAGCCGGCCTGGGGCCCCACCCCCGCCACCTGACCAAGGATGTAAAGGCCGAGAGCCACAGAAAAAAGCTCAAAGTAGGGACTCGTCTTCTGCCCAGAGTTTTATCTGCCGAACACCCCTGAGAGCACCCTGGGGGAATCGGGGGTCCTGGGAAAGTGCCCTGCCCAGGGCTGCGGCCTGTGCCTCCCCCGGGGAATCTGGGCAGGAGAAACGTGGGCATGACCAGGATCTTCCTGAGGAAACTCCCTTGCCACACATTCAGGGTGCGTCTTTCTTTCTTTGTTAATTTTTTTTTTTAACGTTTATTTATTTTTGAGAGAGAGAGAGAGAGAGACAGAGAGACAGAGCATGAGTGGGGGAGGGGCAGAGAGAGGGGGAGACACAGAGTCGGAAGCAGGCTCCAGGCTCTGAGCTGTCACCACAGAGCCCGACGCGGGGCTCGAACCCACAAATCGCGAGATCATGACCTGAGCCGAAGTCGGATGCTCAACCGACTGAGCCACCCAGGTGTCCCCGGGGATGCGTCTTTCTTAAGGGCCTCACTGATGCCGCAGGGTCCTCTTGTTCCAGGGCCCACGTCAGCACCCCAACTTGGGGGGGGGGGTTGCCACTCATGCCGTGGCCCTCCCTTGTCACAGGGCTTGCCTGAGGCATCGCGGCTGGCTCTGGGGACAGCCATGTCAGGCTGGGCTGTCCACTGGATGGATGGACGCAGCCACGCCCGCCAGCCACAGTGGAAAAGCCTAAGGATGGAGAGAAGCTTCTGGGGCTGAGCCTTGTCTCAGACTGAACAAAAGCACCGAGTCTGAGACTCGAAGGGAACATGCCAGGTTTGCCTCCACGACACTTTCCTACGACCAGAATTCGAGTCCAAAATGCAGGGAAACGACCCCCTTTCTTCCCTGGAAGCTGTGTCTTCCTTCCTCCTCAACCCTAAATCTACACGCTGGTGACTGCAGACCTGCTTAGGCAGGAAAACAAATAAGAAATAAAGGTCTGAGCAGAAGCCGCAGACGTCTCCGCTCAACTATTTATTCTGATTTCTCGACAAGTGAGTTAATTGGATGGGCCCCCGTGACAGACATTCCATACTAAAATTCATAGCTTTCTGCCAAAACAACATATTGTGTGCTGCTATATTTTCCGTGCTGGAACTTGGAACTGACGTGGGTCTTGAGCAGTTTTATGTGGGAAAAGGGAGACCGAAGGCGTAAAACACAGGCGGCAGCTCCCGAGGTCCCAGGCCAGCCTGGGAAGAAGAGCCACAGGCCTGTCCCCTGCCCTTGGCCGCGGCCCCTGCTTCCTTTGCTGTGTTATTGCTGCCTGTGCTTTGCAGGGTTGCAGTTCAAAGGGAGCCGCGGGGAGTGAGAAGCAGATGCATCCCTGGCTGGGGCCTCCCTGCAGCCTGGGAAGGACGGGGCTGTCTGGCAGAGGCCTCCGTGGGCCTGGCTGTCCCTGGCGCCGTTGGGTCCTACCATGTGGCCCTGCCCCATGTCCCCATCCCTGTGCTCAGGGCCCACAAACAGGCACCGGGGTTTGGGGGACAGCGGGATGCCTGCTGACTGCTTCCCCAGGGAGGAAGGGCATGGCCGAGAGCAGGCTCAGGGCTCCAGGCACGTGCTCGCCAGCCTTCGGTGACCACCTGCGCCCCCCAGCGCTACCTGGGGGTGCCCTTCCCTTTCAGGCCCCTAGGACACAGTGATGTTTCCCCTCTGATACATCTCTGTCTTCATTTTCCAGGATTTCTTGTCTCATTTCCCTCCATCCGTCCGCCAGGGTCCCTTAGCACCCACCATGCTTCTGCCTCCTGGGCCCCTTCTCTGGTCCCCTCACTTTCAAGGAGCACCATGCCGTGATGCCAAGACTGTGGCTCTCCTCCCGGGACTGGGGGCTTCCCCCACTCCCTCTTCCCCACTCTCTGTAGCCTGTGCTGTTGGCACGAAACAGGCAGAGACGAGCCACTGCCCCCCTGGGAGACAGCAGCCTGGCGCTTTCCTTCCCGTCGAAGGCACCAGAACCTCAGCAGCGAGCGGGCAGACGCCAGCCTGGAGTGCACTAGCCAGAGACAAAAGGCAAGCCCCCGACTCCACAGAGCCCCACCTGCTCCCGGGGGCACGCGCCGTGTGGATTCGCCAGGCCTCCGCTGTCACTGTTCCCTGCTCCCTAAGGATTTCCCCGACGTGACTTCATACGGTGTTCTTGCCCACAACCTCGAGCAGCGCCTAGCCTGACGGCATCCTCCCCGTTCTGCGGGTTCCTCCCTCCGCCTCTCTTGATGTGTCACCTCACCTTTCTCCCTGGCCCATCTCACCGCTGAACCTTCGGGTTCAGGTCGCAGCCCTCTTGTGGTCCCTTGTCCCCTGACACTACCCTCCCTCTGGGCATCCTCACCCACGTTCAGTTACCGCTAATGCTTCCGGGCAGAGACTCTCTGGCCAGGAGTCCAAACACACACAGCGACTTCCGGCTAGACCTCCGGACCTCAAAGTTTTAAGGTGACTGAAACTCGGTATGTAGTGAATGAAACAGAGCACCTGTCTTTACGAGTACCCTGTTCTTTGTCTGGGATCACCTGTCTTGAACTGGGCCCCCGTGCACCCAGTCACCCAGACACCTGGAGTCACCCCGGACCCTCCTTCCCATCATCATCACTGTGCCCAGCCCGTCCCCCGAATTGCACCTTCCAAACTACCACATGCCAGGCCCTGAGCTGGGCACACAGAACATCCCCACCACACTCTAGAGGACACACTCGTTTAACCCCTATCTTAACGATGAGAGCGGCAAGGGCCTGAAAGACTACCCAACGAGCCCCAAATCCCACAAGCGGGGAGTGGGGGCCTTGAGAACCACACTCAGATGAGGTGAACCCCGAAGAGAGGCACACACCTCCCCGACTCAGCCACAGGCTGCTGTGCACAGTCGAGGACCCGTGAGGAAAAAAGAAGCCATTCCGTAAGGGAGAAAACTGAGGTTCAAAGCCATTCGGAGACCAGGCCCGGGCTCGCCAGAGCGACACCCCTCGAGCCTTTGAGGGAATGGGATTCCAGAGCCTTCGGCGACGCTTTCTTCCGCCAAATGCTACCCGAGTTTATAACTCTTGTGGGAAGATTATTCCGGCGATGACCAACAGTCCCTCTGAGTTCCCGCTGACTGCGAATAAAAAGAAATAGTCCAAGCTGCCGCATGAAAGATCTAAGCTAGGTATTGAAAAGTCCTTTCCAGATCTGGAGAGCCAATAGACTCTGCACTCCCTTGCTGAGGGTGTCCACGAAAGCGCTCCCTCACTGTTTCGGGAAGTCCTTTCCAGTGGCTCGGAGACCAAGGATAGGTGGAATGAGTTTGGAAGAATCCAAAACGAGGGTCACGCTGCTGCTGTGTCCCCGCCGTTGCCTTTGGCCCGCACACGTATTTGATTTGGCACGCGTAGTGTTTCATGAAAATCCCAATCTCTGGCTTCTCCAGAAAGATCGGTTGGTATGACAACCCTGGGCTCTCTGTCCCAGTTGGCATCAGCCCCTGGTGGAGCAAGGCCAGCTTGTCTCCTTGGACAGGGCCCGCACGCCCCGGCCAGCTTAGCTACTGGTGTTACCTTCCTGGCCTCGTTAGCACGCGGGAGTGACAACCTCCGATGACACGGGTAAGGTCGGCCTTGCCAATGTGCACCTGGCCACGTAGCCAAAATCTGGGCTGTGCCAAACTTTGTTAGACAGCACTGGAGCACGCACGGCAAGCTGAACCGCTTCTGTGCTGGGAGGGCCCGACGCCCACCGTCTCCACGAAAACAGAGCCGGATCAAGGTGTCTTCCCGCCCCACCTTCTGAGGAGATCAGAAGCGCTTACCAGGTGTAGAAATACAAACTCACTTCTCAGAATGGCCGACTCCGTCGCGACGGAGTTGCCTGTTGATTTCCGCCTCACGAAAAATCCAGAGCAGGCTGGAGTCTGACGGATAGAGCCCAATCGGCTGTTTACTCTGGTGCTAATCACAATCATGTTTACAGGAAAATGCCTTCATCTGCTTCCAGTGGCTCCAGCCACTCAGCCATGTGAGAGCTGTCTTCAAAGTCAATTGCCTGTCATTTTGCTGATTTATGTTGAGCAAACTGCAAGGACCCCTCGAGGTATTTGTAGCTAGCTTGATGATTCCCGGCTTATAAAGTGGCAGTGGACAGAGTATTTCAGTTCAAATTCCCATCAAGACGGAATTTAAATCCCCAGCTCCGCTGCTCATATTTGCAATGTGAGCACTTTAGATAAGCAGAAACCATCACACCCTAAATGCTGGGGGGACGTACAACGCGGGTTTCTTCAAATGGAGCCTGAACCCAAATCTTTTAGACCTTGGCTAGGAAAGTGATTCTAGCAGTCTTTAAAATTGTGATCACATAGGCTGTTTCCCAAGAAATACTGGTGATGGAGGTAGGACGGGAACCAGCAGGTAAGATTGGAGGAGGAGTCACTTACCACCTGCCTGGATTCTTACATTGCAGCCAGCAGAATCTAATTTCTTTGGAACAACTCGCCTCTTTTAAAAACGAAAAATATTACTGGAAAGGCTGACCTATTCAATTACGAACCCATTAGCTTCTGGTTTAACTTCAATTTTAATGGGGCACAACCTCCCTTCTGTGCCGATTTCTTCTCAACACCCCCCGCCCCCCACACCCCACCCCACCCCCTCCACAGGAACGTGCTGGAAGGTTCCAGATCCCAGGGAGCTGGCCCTTCTCTGCTGATGCTGGAAGGTGAGACCGCAGGTTCTTTCTGAGAATCACGCACGTCCCACGGGCCTACTGTCCCAGCACCGAACCTCCAGGGGCTGAAAATGGGTATGTCTTTTATGCCCTCCTTTACAGCATCTGGAAGTCAAACGCAGGTGATTTAAGGATTGCCCACGGCTTACACTGCTGCCTTTCTGCATTGCTTCTCATTCAGCGTTTCGGATAATAAAGCCACACAACGTTAAGGCAGAAAGGAGAACCAGAGGCCTAGTGCAGCCTTCAGGTCCAGTGGCGTCCCCCAGATCAGTAGAGCCCAAGGATCCTTAAGAATCCAGACATGTGAGACTGAGTCATCCAAATTGCGGCGACTCCAAAAAGAGTGCCATTGACTCATCTTCCCGTCATCTTTCTCCTGCTCTCTCTTACAGAAACTGTGTGTTTCTTCCATCTAGAAAGGACTGCCCAGACGGACTATGCCATTTCCTTCTTTATCCTTCTCTTTAGAATCCAGCCGCCTTTCTCCGGGTTTCTGTCACCTGTCCTATTTAGCCCGTTCCAAACCAGCTACCTGTCCCTGTGCCATACAGGTGCTTCTCTGCGGCTGGCCTCACCGTCCATGCCCAGCTTGCACACCCGTCTCCCTTTTTACCCTTCCGCATAGGACACTGGGTTCCTGGCTCCCTTGCTGGTGTGCCGTAATGCCTGGGAAGTGCCACTGGGTGGCAGTGTTTCAGAACATTCCCGAGCCCTGCGACGTGGCCTTGGGCTGGGTTGGGCTGGTGGTTTGTCTTTTCCAGCACAAACAGGGCTGTGGGAACAGGCAGAGAAAAGGGACAGACGCGCGGTGCCGGGGAAAGCGAGTATTAGACACGATGGTAACGAGGGACAGAGGTCTGCGTACTGTCTGTGTATGCTCAGAGCTCGCTCTAGTCACAAAGCTGACATCTGCCATCATTCTGACAAAGGAATCTCAAATCCTAATGCTGTTTGGGAGGTGTCCTTGGAGAAAATGGCCATAACCCTCTGCCCTCCTCGTTTGGATTTTTTAACCGACCATTGGGCCCCAATTCATCCATAAAAACAACAACCAAAAGGAAAAAAAAAGGCAATCCTCGTGAGCATTATGTGTTTGCTGGACAGGATAGTAATGGCCTAATCCTTCTAATGGCTTTGGTCACTGCAGGATATTAGCTATTAGAAGGGTCTGTTTACGGGGCGGGGGGGGGGGGGTGGTGGGGAAATGTAGGGCCGTCTGCTGATTACAGCATGCATGAGGAATGGAAAAAAACATTTAAAGAGACACTGTCCATTACTCGGACACAAATAATTTGCCTGTCATTTACGAGGTTTATTTAGAACTTGAATTTTAGTATGTGAATTATTTGCACGGCCCGAACTCTAAATGCAATGTTTCAGACTGGAGACGGTCCCAGGAACTATTTGTTCCCACCCTCATCCTTTGCTGAAAAGAACTTCTCTGGAGACTAAAAGGAATGTGGCCTGAACGCTTCAGCATTTACATCATGGCTTGGATTCTGGGGAAGTCAAACCAAATGTTTTTATTATAAACAAGTCAGCCCAAGACCAAACTGTGAAACACCAGTTTGCTTTCCAAGCCTCCCACCCCAGCGCCAGCCTCCACACAGGAAATAGTCCTCTGTGTCCGACCAGGAGCCGGCCCCCTCTCCCGGTCCTCTCCCGTTGCTTTAAGTTGTAGCATACCTTCCCTTCCAGGCCTGGCAGGGAAACAAAGTGAGATCTTCCCCAGGATCAGGAAGGACAGGGGTCCCTCGCTTTTCGGAAGTTCGTGCTAAGCCACCTGGCTTTCCGGAAAGACGTTACAGGAGTACCTGTTTCGCTAACCACAAGAAACCAGAGGAGAAGTTTTGCTTTTACGAAAAAAGGCAGAGGCAAAAACAGCATTCGGCATGTTTGCCATGAACCTTATAGAGGCAGCGGGGACCCCAAGAGGTGAGAGCGCCCCCCCCCAAGCTCCATCCCCGGGAAGAACACGCAGCATCTCGGCCTCAAGCCGCCCCAGCTTTGAACTGTGTCGAGGGGCACCTGTGCTTTCTCTGGAGTTATTCTGTGCATCCACTGGCAAGCTGTGTCCTGAGATATCAGGAAAGCCTCAGAGGGGTTTTTTCGGGGGGGACTGAGAGTGCTCAGATTTTCTTTTCCATATAAATTAATGGCGATCGCGTCTTTGCTTTACGCTATTTCGGCTTACAGAAGATGTCATAGGAACTGTCTACTTTCAGATAGCGGGGGAAGCCTGTATCGGGAAATGAATGTAGGTACCCATTCAGAAGAGCTGGAGGCCGGCAGACCTCCCCTCCCAGAAGGGGTTAAGCCGAGACAGAGAGGTGAGTAGATCTCTGGCTTCCCCTCCTGGCCAGTCCCTGGCTCGAGAAGGGCAACCCAAGACGTCACGTCTGCAGATTGTATGCCCCAGCTCCATGACAAGGACGATGCTGAGGACGCATTCGGCATCAGTTCGTCCTATCGTCACACGAAACCAAACATTCGGTCCCCGGACCAAGAGAATGTGAAGGCTCCGGGAGACATCGCTCCTGAATACTGAGAGGCGAATCCTGAAGGATGTAAGGTGGCAGAGGCTGTCCCAGAAACGTCCCCCGCAGTAGATGATGCAGGTGTCCAGAGAGAGGCACGGTTGCTATGGTGGCGGAGTCATGTAAGCCTCAGAGGAGAAGTGAGATTCACACTGGAACTTGGGGGAGGAGTAGATTAGCCAAAAGAGCCTACGACGGAGGCCGGGAAGAGCTTGGTTCGGGAGCAAGGTTCAGGAGACAGGAACATTTCTGAGTAAAAAGCTGTCACGTGTGGCTGAAGCGGAAGGGTCTGAGAAACACAGCAGGGAAGGTGGGAGAAGTAACTACAGGTCACATCTGGATTCCCTGTAGTTGGCTTGTGTGTGTGTGTGTGTGTGTGTGTGTGTGTGTGGCAGGGTTTTGTTTTGTTTTGTTTTGTTAAATTTAAGTTAGTTGACCTACAGGGTAGTCTTGGCTTCAGGAGTAGAGCCCAGTGATTCACCTCTCACATTGGACGCCCAGTGCTCATCCCAAAAAGGGCCCTCCTTAATGCCCATCCACCATCCAGCCCATCCCCCCTACCCACCTCCCCTCCAGCAACCGTGTTTGTTCTCTGTATTCAAGAGTGTCTTATGGTTTGCCTCCCTCTCTACGTATACCTTATTTTTCCTTCCCTTCCCCTATGTTCATCTGTTGAGTTTCACTATAGTTGCCTCTTTTTTTTGATTGCAAGGAAGAGAGCCCCCCAAATTACCTTAAGTGAAGGGGGTTGAATCCAAGATATGAGAGGTGAGGAAGCGCCCATGGCCCTGCTTCAAAGAAAAGCAGGGCCGGCCACACCACCAAGCTCCCTGGACACAGGAGCGTGGTGTGGAAATCGAGTGTCTGAAAACATAGCATATTAATAGAAACCTTGAGGTTTGTAAGGCCAGCCAGTCAGAAGATGATTGTTACTGAAAAGACGGTTTGTTACTCAGAGTTCCCAAGAGAAGGGGGCCTAATACACCACCCAGGGCCACGCAGGGACGCAGCGGGGCCAGTGGGGGCGCCGGGAGGGAGGAGGAGGGGAGAACTGGGGGGTAAGAGCCTTCACTGTGGAGCAGCCTGTATGTGAGAAGGAACGGGTGAGGCAGGGTAAGCAAGCTGAGGACTGGCTTGAGGGAGGAACTTCAGCAGGCAGTCATCTCAGCTCCCTGGCGCTGGGGCGGTGAGTGGAGGTGGATAGGGGCCCAGGGTGTGCGAGCAGAGAGAGGAGAGAGCGGGGGTGTGGGCTGGTTCGTCTTCGGAGAGCGCAGTCCTGGGTGAGCTGTTTAGAAGCTCTGGGCCTCACCGTGGGAGGGGCGGTCCCTGCAGGGTGTGCAAGGCCCCAGATGGCCAAGCCTCAGAATACAGAAAATCAAGAGACACGGTTGAGACACCAAGAGGACACAGTGTGGCTCCAGCACTGCTGTCATCTTGTCCCTACGGCTGTCACTCCAGTGCAGATCGGGTGACTCATCCCCGCCCCTTGCTGACTCTCCTGGACCGTCCTGGCCGCAGCTGGGCTCCCAGGAGAGGACCGGATTGGTCCAGTCGCTTCCATCCATCAGCAGCTGTGGGCGCGGGTCAGACCTTAAGGACAGGCCACCCACACTGGCTGCGCCAAAAATCACGGGTGGGTCTCACGGCTCGGGGAGCTACGCTTAGAGCCCACTGGCTGGGGAAACCTGGAGGGGGAGGGGGAGGGGAAGGGGGAGGGGAAGGGGGAGCGACATCCTGAGGATTCCCGGAAGGAGAAGATACAAGCAGCCAGCCCCTCACTCGGCCTTTTCCGCATAAAGCTTCTGAAAGGCCAGAAATGAATCTGAGTTACAACTGCAGATGCACCGGAGAATTTCAAACAGGAGGGGACAAGGGGAAGCGGTATTTTTATTTAAAAAAAAAAGAAAAAGAAAAAGAAAAGGATGAATCTGGCAAAAATATAATGAGAAACGCATTGGAGAGGGAAGAGCCTGGAAACCGGAAGAATCATGAGGATCTTGCAATAAGTCCTCATGGCTCCGGGCACCTGGAGTGGGCGGTGCCCACGGGGATAGGGAGGAAGGGGCAGTTTCCAGAGACCCGCTGGAGGAAGCATTGATGGAACTGAGGAGCTGAGAAGTAGCCAAAGAAGGAAAGGGAGAAAGGCGACCCAAGGCCAACACGGAGGCTGTCAAACGGGGGGGGGAATGCGTAACTAACAGAAACAGCAAATAAAAAAAGGAATGGCCGAGTGGGAGACAGCGTGGTCCTCGCAAAGTGTCACCTCGCTGTTTAGTAACATACTTTTTAAAAAATGTTGGGGCGCCTGGGTGGCTCAGTCGGTTAAGCGGCCGACTTCGGCTCAGGTCACGATCTCGCAGTCCGTGAGTTCGAGCCCCGCGTCGGGCTCGGGGCTGATGGCTCAGAGCCTGGAGCCTGCTTCCGATTCTGTGTGTCCCTCTCTCTCTGCCCCTCCCCCATTCATGCTCTGTCTCTCTCTGTCTCAAAAATAAATAAACGTTAAAAAAAATTTTTTTTAACGTTTATTTATTTATTTTAAAAGAGAGAAAGCTTAAGCAGGGGAGGGGCAGAGAGAGAGGGAGGCAGAATCCCAAGAAGCTCCGTGCTGTCAGCACACAGCCTGACGCGGGCTCTACCCCACGAAGCGTGAGGTCGTGGCTGAGCTGAAATCAAGAGTGGGACATTTAACCAGCGGAGCCTCCCAGGTGCCCCAGTGATGTACTTTTCAACTCACAAGTCCGGCAACTCCAAGAACACAGTTACCACCTCCTCCATTTTCCCAAGTTTTCTCAGAGTCCTCGAAGGCCAGGTCCTGGGTCCCCAGTAACTCAGTACCGACCATGCTTCTCTGACATCCTCTACCCACCCCTGTCCGAGTGATGTCTTAAATGATGTTTAAATCATTAAAAGCATGACTTCCGTACGAATCTATACTGAACACGTGCTTAAAGTTCTTTTCCTCCCTAATGAGGAACCCAGCAGGATGGTAAAACCGATTCCAAGAGCATTTGTGCAACAGACGTCTATATGCTCTCTCAGGAAAGGAATGTTACAATAAGTTTGGGAAGTTAGTACAGAGCAAGTTAACATCCTCCGGGGCCATACAGCTGTAACCTGTTAGGCTGTGTTTTCGAGGGGACGGAAATGTTTGCATCTCTGCTAAGACAGAAAGTCATTCGCGACCTAGCAATGATAACTTCTAACTCCACACAGCTTCGGCTTTGGTCAACAGTGAATAGTAGGTCAGACTTGGTATCTGGCTCTAGAGAGCCTTCTCTGCAGTGTTCCAGTTTGGCACTGAATGGTCAGGCCATCATCCTCTCGCGTTATTTCCAAGTTTTGGGAGATTCTTAAGGTTCAGCTTCTATCCTGCCTTAGGATCTAAGATCTAAGCACCATTTCCTCCGATAAGCCTTCCTTGACTTCCCTGATAAGGTCAGATTCCCCCATTCATTCGCTTCCACAGCACAAAGTATTTCACCTTCACAGCAGCTAAGGTAAAGAAAAACTTATCCTGACACTTGTCACAATGGTGATGAAGACTTACTCAGGACTATTGCAATAGGTGTCAAGACTTTCACAATAGGAAAGAACGATGGGGCTCAGCGCCCAAGACCAGAAGTAGGAGTTTCCAGCCAATGAGCAGAATGAGGGGGCAGGAGAAGGAACATTACTAAGAGGACACATCAAGGGCAGGGCCATTCTTACCAAACAGACTTAACAGGATCCGAGCTGAAGGCAGGCCAGGGAGATCAGATCTCCAGGGGGTGGGAGGGGGGGGTGGGGATTCTCGCTAAACTTATTTAGCAGGATTCTTGCTAGGACTGGACGATGCAGGGCCCGCAAGGACAGGAAGAGGGCCAAGGTCGAAGCTTACTTAAGACGAGGGCTCAGAGAGCCTGGCGAAATTCAGGTCAAGGAGAGACTTGCTGTCGGTGTCCAACCCTCCAATGTTTACGCATTGGTGCGGCCGTCTCATTCACATCTGCCTCCACTGCTAGACCGACAAGACCATTGTCGGCTCCCGCCTTACTGTCCCACCCCAGTGCCCACACTGAACTTGAAGCATAGAAGGTGCCCAGTAACTATTTCCTGAATGAATGAATGAATGAATGCCCGGGATATTCAGCCGGAGGAATGCCCTAGGAGGCAGGAAACGCTTGTCCCCGCACTGCAGCTAATCCACAGCCAGCCTGTCATTATTTCCCTTCCTTGTTTCTATTTGCTTTAATTGCACCTTTTCTCATTTGACTGCCTGGCTGGGAATTCAGCTCTAGGGGGACTCGGAGCAAAGTCAAACTGTTTGCTCCCGCAGCTTGCTGATGCTGACTCAACCAGCTCTGCCTGCTGGGGCCTAAACACACGGATCAAAGACTGGGAAGCAGCTAACCTTAGTCTGTTGCACAGATAGCGTGTGCAGCCTGCCCTCTGCCTCTCCTTCCTTCCCCGTTCTCCAGGGGCTTCTGGAAAGCCAAAGCCTCCCATTGAGGGGTGGAGGGGGGACGGACCTGTGAGGACATGGCCGTGTCATTGCTCCATTATTTAATTTGCTCAGGATCAAGAGGGTGAAGGGAGGGTTGCCGAGCGCCAAGGATTGGGAGAGGGATCCTCATTTCAATAAACAACCTCTTTAAGAACAAAGCACTGGGAGTCGGATTTGGGTATCGTGGCTCACTCCCCTTTCCCCCCTGACCTCCTGAACGGTATGCCGGTGTGGTTTTCCACTTCTTCGTGTACATTTCTAATCAATCCCAGCCCATGCCACCTCTCTGACCTCACTGGTGCTATCTCATCTCTAACTGGCCTGGCAGGTCACAAAAAAGCTGTGTGCAGCCCGGTCCTCTCCCCAGAACACCAGGCCTGCATCTCGTGCAAGGCAGCCTCTGGGATGACCCCGGTGATCCCCACTTGCTGGTGTTCACGACTCCCGTTGACTGTAGGCTGGATCTAGTGACTTCTGACAGATAGGAGACGGCCAACGTGACGGGATGTGGGTGATCTGAGATTAGGTGTCCATCCTGCTGACCCTCTCTTCCTCTCTCACCTGCTCACCACGATGGAGGCCAGCTGCCATGCTGTGAGCTACCCTATGTGGCCCTGATGGCCAGGAACTGGGAGCTGCTTCTACCCATCAACCGGTGAGGATCTGAAGCCCTTAGTCCGATAGCTGGGAGGAACCGAATCTGCCAACGGCCACGTGAGTGAGCGCGGAAGCGAGTCCTCCCCAGTAGAACCTTCAGATGAAAACACAGCTCCTTGATTACAGTCCTACGAGAGACCCCAAACCCCAAAGCAGAGGCCCCAGCTGAGCCACACCCAGACACCTGACCCATAGAAACCGTGAGATACCAAATGTTTGGTTTGTTTTAAGCCAGTAAGTTTAAGCATAATTCGTTACACAGCCATGGATAACCAGTATTATATATAACTATCTACTCGGATGTCAAAAGGACCTCTCAAACTTAACACCCGAACCGAACCTCGATTTCCTGTCCTCAGAGGAGAGAGACCAGGATATACCAACGCTAAAGCAGCACAGACAGGTAGACCGGCCATGCTGCGGAAAGCACTGAGGGTCAGGTGACGGACCCGCAGGAGAGATCTCCCGGCAGGAAGTAGCATGCCTGTGAGATCAGAAAGCAACAGTTGGCTCACAGACACAGCGTGGGCACCCCGACGCGGGGGAACGTTCGGTCAAACCTTCCGCTGATGATCCTGCTAAGTCACGTGGGTTGGCCGAAGCGGCTAACTTTGACACGGCCTGCACTGACACTGTCCGGTGGACATCCAGACAGCCTGGCCTCAGAAGGACGGACCTCAGCGCTGTGCTAAAACCCACACTCCACGCCAAGGGCGTGTCACTTGGGCATTTCAAAAACTCCACCCCAACTCCGTCACGACGTTTCGATGCGTTTCAAGATAAGACTCTAACTAAGCACTAACTCCAGGGAAGTCATGTTTTCAACTTCCCTCTTATGTGAGCAATTTTGAAATGCGATGCCAAGTTTCCCTCCATAAAAAAAAGAAAAAAAAAATGGCAAAAATCGAGCTCATCTCCAGCACACCTCCATTCCAGGCAGAGACGGGGGGAGAAGCCGAAATCTGAAAATTTCGAGATAAGCTCCCTCTGTACAGTTTGTGTTTTTCTAACACCTTATATGGAGAGTGCATGTGAAATAGAGTGTGTTCTTTCACATATGCTCGCTCGTTTGAGCCTCATACAAGCTGTGGAAGAAATGGAAATCATGACTTCATTGCCATTTTAAGTGGAAACTGCTGCTCAGCAGAGTCAGAGACTTGCCTTAAGGTCATATAGCTGGTCCGTTCTGGAACCTGCTCTCGAATCAAGTTTCCTGACACCTAAGCCAGAGAGTCCCCCGTTCCTCTGCAGGGGACGCCCAGCGTGACCTGTGGCTGCGTCCACCCTGGGATTCACCCACCACCTTGGGAGATCAGGACCGTAACCATGACCGTGTTCGCCGAAGCACCGAGGATCCGCCTCGGATTAAGAGGGAGGCACGCGGGCCTGCATGGCTCTGTGGTCGCAGGGCAGAAAGGGAGGTGTGCTCCTACATGTGGTGGTGACAGACACCAGACCTCTCTCTCAGGCCAGCATCCCGGGGGGCTGACTGTGTAGCCTAACTCTCTGGACGACATGATCACACGGAGTAGGGCCCATGCGGGGCGCAACATGAAAAGGGCAGTGAGGATCGCAGGGCACCCAACAACGTTGGCATTCCAGGTCCACAGGTGCGGCCACGGCGGTGAGTAGAGGTGAAAATGGCATTGGTGTGAGGCTGCTGGGCTCACAGACCCTACCTCAGTAGTTCTGAGAGCAGGACCAGGAGGAAAGGGACACAGCTGTGGACCCCGCATGCCCATCACCTCGTGGTCTGCAGATCTTCGCGAGAGTGGAAGGCACAGGAAGGCGACTGGAGACGCGGAGCTCGGGGTCCAGGTTTGGTGAGAGGGAGGCGGCCCTCTCGGGAAGGGAGAGAGGGAGAGAACCAGGAGCGGAGGTCCGGGGCTTTGTGCAAACTCAGTGGGGACTTTGGACACGCCAGCTGTCCGGGTGGCCGTTTGAGACAATCTTATCTCAACGTTCGGGGAGGCCCTGGTGACCGATTACCCTGATGATGAAAATTAAGGCCTGGAGGGTTTAAGGACTTGCCCAGATCGTCAAACTCCCAAGCCAGTACTCTCTTCGCTACATCATGAATTTACGTGACACCTCCAGGTCACTCGACTCTGTAGGGTTTCCCCCAGCCAACTCTGGGTGACAGCCTGACAGTCACATGATAAATATCCAGCTCTTCCCATCCTTGTCTGGCCCGGCCCTCTCCATCCTGAGTGCCACTTTCTGCCTGTCTGTCCTGTGCCTGTCGCCTCAGTCTAAGGGAGCGCTCGTTTTCGAAAGGTTCGCTCTCATTATATAGTCAGTGACAGGACTTGGCAAATCCAGCCCTCACTTATTGATTCTGACAGCATGCTCTAAGGGGCGCGCAGTGAGCGTGGGTCCCCCGTGTAAGGACCACCCAGGAGCACCCTCGGTGCTCTCCGGCTGCCCCTTCCTGCCCAGAGCAGGCAGGCCCAGAGCAGAGTTCCACTGATCGTGGACAGCGGGTTGCTCGTTCATTCACAAACAGCTAATCCAAGGGCGGAGATCAGAGGTCTGGATCTAGAACTGCAGGTCATGGGGCCCTTCTTGGACCCTTTACAGCACTTCCTCCCAAAGGGAGGCTGGAGACAAGTTTAAATCACCCTGCAAAGTGGAAACATTCACAGCAGCTCTTCGTGACTTCCCGTATCACAAGCTTATCAGGCAGAAGCATGTGCCAAGCACTGAGTTACATGCCTGGAACTCATGGTGAACAAGATTGACACATGGTCTCGTCTCCAGGCAAGAATGTGGGGAAGACAGACAAGTAGCGGTTATAGCAAGTGTGGGGGAGGCACGCAGCCCGGGTACCGAGGGTGGGGCTGGGGGACCAGGCTGGCGACAGTTAGCCGTGGCAGGAAAAGTTGAAGGTGCCAACACGGTGGCCGGCAATTGGTTTGTTGGCAATGTCAGGCTGTGAAGAAGCTGGTTCTCTGAGAATCAAGAGTCAGTCTTCGACCCTAACTCCGGGGAACCCTTCGGCAAATGGCTACAGAAATGGCATATTCTTGGGGCGCCTGCGGGTGGCTCAGTCGGTGAAGCCTCCAACTTCGGCTCAGGTCATGATCTCGCGGTCCGTGAGTTTGAGCCCCGCGTCGGGCTCTGTGCGGACAGCTCGGAGCCTGGAGCCCGCTTTGGATTCTGTGTTTCCCTCTCTCTCTGCCCCTCCCCTGCTCGCACTCCTCTGTCTGTCTCTCTCTCTCCACGCATCGCTGTATTGAAGCCGGATTCTGAAAACAACCCCAGGTCGGCCTCTTGCGAGCTGGATGACTGGGCAGGTTCCCTGATGACCAGGCCTCTGAAGCTCAAATTCCTCAACCACAAAAATGGAGATAATGGTAAGATTGCCAGAAGATATGTCAGTCAGGGTTCTCCAGAAAAGCAATCTATCTCTCTCTCTCTCTATCTCCTTCATGTGTATCAAGAGATTTATTTGAAGATGTTTGGCTCATCCACTGTGGTGATTGGCAACTCAGAAACCCGTAGGGCAGGCTGGAAACTCCGGCAGGAGTTGACGCTGCAGTCTTGAGGGAGAATTTCTTCTCCTCCAGGAAACCTCAGTGTTTGCCCATAAGGCCTTTCAACTGATTGGGTGAGACCCACCCATGTGATGGAGGGTCATCTCCCTTTGCTTAAGATCAACTGATGTTGTGATGAGCACTGGCTATTATAAGTAATGAATTGCTAAATTCTACACCCGCAACTAATATTATTCTGTACGGTAACCAACTGGGATTTAAATAAAAACTTGAGAAAAGAGGGGAAAAGATAAACTAAAATCAACCGATAGCAGATGTTAGCCATATTTACCAAATACCTTCACAGCAACACCTACATTTGTCTTTGATTAAATAGCTGGGTATTATAGCCTCGCCAAGTCAAGACATAAAACGAACCGTCACGGAGCATTAAAATGAGGTAAGGTAAGTGTAACACCCTGCCACAGAGAGTGTTCAATATGTTGAAGAGATTCGTAATTTTTTTCATGTTTATGTATTTATTTTGAGGGGGAGAGGGGCGGAGAGAGAGAGAGAGAGAGAATCTCAAACAGCCTCTCTGCTGTCGGCGCAGAGCCCTAGGCAGGGCTCGAACTCAGGGACCGTGAGATCGTGACCTGAGCCGAAATCAAGAGTCAGGCTCTTACCTAAGCCACCCAGGCACCCCAAGAGGTTCTTACGTTTAATTTATTCAGAAATATTTGGGCACGCGCTGTGGCAGCTGAAAGTACACCTGATTTCTCACATATCATGAGAGAATAATAGCGTACCCAAATACTACTTAGGCCCGTACCCTGGCCCACTCTGAGCCAGCTCCTGACTGTCTGTGCCTCCGAAAACCTCTCTCTGTACTGGCCAAAGGGTATCTCTTCATGACAAACTTTGCTGCCACAGAAAACTATTAATAAAGAACTCCGTAAATGCTGCCAGAATTCTCATCTCCACTCTCATTTAGGGGAGCTCAGCACTATGTCTGTCTATATTAGAGCCAATATGAGTGTTTTTATTTTTAACCAAGACCTTTATGAGCGTTTTTATGAGATGTAATTCTTCACTATCTTAAAGGAAAGCTGAATCTTGCTTCTTCTTGTTGGATGAAATTCCTTTTATCCTCTTTTTTTTTTTTTTTTAAGTTTTATTTATTTATTTGAGACAGAGAGAGAACACGAGCTGGGGAGGGCCAGAGGGAGAGGGAGAGAGAGAATACCACGTGGTCAGCGTGGAGCCAGACTTGGGGCTCGATCCCACGAACCATGAGATCATGACCTGAGCCAAAATCAAGAGTCAGACACTCATCCAACTGAGCCACCCTGGGGCCCCTCTCCTCTTCTTTTCAATGCTACAAAAACTTTTGGCTGAGGGAGGAGGGGTGGGAACTAGAAAAGCAGAGGAATGAAAAACCAGAAATACCATTAAAGTTTACTTTACTTATGGATTTGCCTTTAATAGGATTTGGTGGTAAACTAGTATCCTATCACCAAAACACATATGTATCTAGAACAACAGGCACAGTCATGTGACTACAAGTCCTTTCCATGGAATTTCTTTCCTTTTCTATGTTTTGATCTAGAACCCAAAGATATTTGGGGGGAACAGATGATATATTCTTATACATTCTTAGTAGAACCCAACTCAAGCAAACATAAACAACAACAACAATCACACAGGAAGTATATTAGAAAAACAAAGGATTACTTTACAGAATCCAAGAATTGGGCTTTGGAAGGCACGAGCCGGGGCACCGCCAGTGGCCTCAGGGAAAACAGTGCCCAAGATGCTCTCATCCTCCTTCTCTCTGCCCTTCTCTCTCTATTGTTCTCATGATAAAAATACAGGTTTTTTCCCTTTCATGCTACGTGTTCATCACCACTCGCTGTGGCTCAGCTCCACACCAACTTCACCCAAGGAGTCAAGTTCAAGGAGCAGCCTTCATGGCCAAAGAAAAAAGGAAGGGCAGCAGACCTGTCAGTGGTCCCGAGGGCTGCTGCTCAAAAAAAGTGGCACCTGTCACTTTTGCTCCTTGGTTTCATGGCCCAGCCTGAGAGCAATAATGTGGAAATGCTTCATCCTTCTGAAGGAGGGGCATCGCCAGCGGAAGAAGAGTCAAACAGTCTACCACAAGTGTCATTGAAAAGAGACCCCCTTGGGGCGCCTGGGTGGCGCAGTCGGTTAAGCGTCCGACTTCAGCCAGGTCACGATCGCGTGGTCCGTGAGTTCGAGCCCCGCGTCGGGCTCTGGGCTGATGGCTCAGAGCCTGGAGCCTGTTTCCGATTCTGTGTCTCCCTCTCTCTCTGCCCCTCCCCCGTTCATGCTCTGTCTCTCTCTGTCCCAAAAAAAAATAAATAAACGTTGAAAAAAAAAAAAAAAGAAAAGAGACCCCCTTAGTTGGACCATATGGGGAGAAGGGGGGACTGTGGAAGGGGGGATACCTCCCAACAAAAGGGAAGTTAAGAGGAACCCTTTGTGTGTTTTCTAGGGGGAAATTTTTGTCAAAAAAAAAATATATGTAAGCACACACACATATTTCAGATGGAACACAGATAAAAAGAAATAAGAAAGCTGATTCACGATGGGACTCCTGGCTGGCTCAGTCAGCAGAGCGTGCAATTCTTAACCCTGGGGTTGTAAGTTAGAGCCCCACGCTGGGTGTAGGGATTACTTAAAAATAAAATCTTAAGGGGCATCTGGGTGGCTCAGCCCCACTCGGCTCACCCCCACTCGTGATCTCATGGTTAGTGAGTTCAAACCCTGCATCGGGCTCTGTGTTGACAGCATGCAGCCTGCTTGGGATTCTCTCTCCCTCTCTCTCTCTGCCCTTCTCCTGCTAACTCTCTCTCTCTCTCTCCCCCCTCACAAAATAAATAAACATTTAAAAAAAAAAAAGAATGAAATTGCAGACATTCTACTCACAGAGAAGCCAGTGAACCCCTTGTGAGATGGACCGAGGACCGGCCGGCCACTGAAGATAGTTTTGGTTTTGTTTCTGTTGTTTTGAGGGCTCTTGATCCATTACTAGCCAAAAAGAAAGAAAGAGGTAATAATAATAATACTGATTTCCTTGACAAATGTTTGTTGTCTGTGGTGTTCTAGGAGTTGAGGCGACAGCAGTGAACAAAAAGACAAAATTGTGTGACCTCACGGAATTTACTTTCCAGCTGGGAAAGATTTGCAGGCAGAATTAGCATGGTGTGTACCATGTTGGAAAGCCGGGCGTCCTGGGGAGCAGATAAAGCAGAGGATGAAGGCTGAGAGTGTGGTTGGGGGGAAGGTTTGAGATTTCAAGAACAGAGGCCAAGGAACCCTTCGCCAAGAGGGCGACCTTTGAGTAAAACCCTAGAGCAGACGAGGAGTGAGCCAACCGTGCATCTGGAGAAATGAGGTCCCGGATACAGAGAGACGGGACAAGCGAGGGTCCTCAGGTAAGGCCCCCTTGGTGTGTTGCAGCAGAAGTTGGTGCCAGTGACGAAGGTGGGTGGGCTTCGCAAGGGGAAGAGCAGAGGAGATGCAGGGGCGTGGGGTGCGGGTCGTGCGGGCACTGGCTGCCGCATACGAGGATCTTGCAACGACCCTCTGAGATCCCCCGTTGTGAACCCCAGGGGAGCTAAGTCACAGAGCCGGTAGGGGAAGGGGTCGAGACCCACACGCGCGAGCGGGCGGCCCCAACGTCAAGTTCTTCCCTCCACTCCCAGCTCACGCCCCTTCGGCCACACTTAACGGGGCGCCACTCTACAGGGATGAGGAGTGCGAGCATGGGAGCCAGTCACAGCTCCACGCCACCGCGCGGCCCTGGGCCGCTTACTTGACCTCCGTGAGCCCCAGCTTCTCTATAAAATGAGTCTGCTGGTATTTCAGAGGACTGTTGCAGGATCGGGTAAGGTACCGAGTAGGCAAGGAGCCGAGTAGGCTTGGGTGTTTCCAAGCTACTTGGGGGCTTTTTTGCCTAATCGCATGGAACAAAAAAAGAAAAAAGAAAAAAATTGTTTCCACGTATGATTCACACATATACACGGTGCACAAAGAACTCAAACCAGACCATTAAAAAAAAAAAAAAATAGGAAGAACAAAAGGACAGAAATAGAGCCACGAAAATGGGAGATGTGACTAAGAAGGAAGCAGAGAAGGAGGCCCTGGGCAAGACAGCAGGCAGGAGTCCCAGGATGGGGACGCAGACACTCAGGAAGGTGGGGCAGGCATGACTGAGCAGCAGGGACGGACCACGCCGAGCACAGGCACCCACCAGCAGAGCGCGCCTGGCGTTCGCAGCCCACACGAGGCCTGTCCTACCGTGTGCCACTGTCCTCATGTCTCAGGAGCCCCGCCAGAGCCGCAAGGACTGCCCTCTTTTTATTCTGCGGCTCCGGTTTCCCTGGCAATCAGGGGCCACCGTGCAGGCGGACAGGGTTCTGGGGACTTAGGGGTTTGTTGTTCGTTTGTGCCCTGGCAAAGATGGCTAGAAGGACCATAAACGTTCAGTCACCTGCTGCTGCGGCCGAAATGTTCGTGTCCCTCTAAGTTCGTACGTTGAAATCCTAACCCCGAAAGGTAATGGTATTCAAAGGTGAGACCTTTGGGTGCTGCTTAAGTCATGAAGGTAGAGGCTACGGGAACGGGATCGGGCTCCGAGAGCTCCGGCTCTCCTTCGCCACCGTAGGCATACGAGGACACAGCCCGATGCCAGGGCTCCCACCACCATGCTGCACCCTGATCTTGGACTTCCGGCCTCCAGGACTCTTGTTCCCAAGCCACCCAGCCTGTGGCACGACGTCAGCACAGCCCAAATAGGCTAAGACACCTACCTGGCTGCCCTCACTCTGCACTTGGGGAAGACCGGCCACATCAAGGCTCACTTACTGGCGGGTCAGAGACGGAGACTGACAAAGGAGAGGGTGTCCACTATCCCTTAGCAGGGGTTCGCCTCCCTCTCACACTCGTCAAATTGCCACAGCAATGAGAGGCGCTGGGGGCTGAGGACAGATGTTGAGTCTCCAACTGAACCCGGGTGCAAGGGAGAAGCGATTGAAAGAGACGCAGGAAAATGAGGAGTCGTGTTGTTTCCCTCACTGTCCCCAAGGGGGCGTCGTTCAGGCCCCCGGGGGAGGGAGGAGAGTGTCACTGTTAACTGACAGCCACTTCAGACCGGGAGGGTGCAGGGCCGGGCTGGGCTAGCCCACCACCCTCCCACCGCCAGCACCTGCTCCAACAACCTGCCCGGACGCGCAGGGGGCCGCCCGGGGGTGGGGAGCGCTGACGGCATGAAGCTGTGACCCCCGGCTTCGGCGGATCGACCCCGAGCTTAAGCTCTTCCTCTCCCACCAGCCTTCTTGCCACAGGAGTTTTCATTTTTTAACACAAAGCATCATTAATTTGCCAGGAACGTTGTAATCACAAGAAATGCTTTAAAAAAAAAGAAAAGAAAAGAAAAGAAAAGAAAACCCAGAGCGTTCTGACTACATTTTGGTTCCTTCTTTCAGATTAATGTCATCTTATTTATGCCCGACAGCCCAAGATCCAAATGAAGTCGAAGCTGCTGTTCTTTGTTAAAAGAGCCATTAGCGTTCATCACCAGGTGTCCTTCTCACCAAAGCCACAAGTTCCCTTGTGAGGGGGCTGATGATTGCTTTGTTGCACACGCTAGCGACACTTGAAAACAAGGGCTGTGTTCTTACGTCAAGACCTGGGGAGTGGCTGAGATCTTACCTCCGTGCGAGCAAAGACCTTTCATGGATGCCGGCAGAGGACATGGGTCTCCTGGGTCAGAGATGGAGACACTCTGTTACTCACAGCAGCCTCACCTCACGGAGGGTCGGTATGTTTGCACCAGCTCCCCGCCCCGAGTCTGCAGAGCCACACGACGGGCCCGGATGGGTGCTGGGCGCCCACTGGATAGCACGGCGGCAGAGGGACTCAGGGTCAAGGGCCGGCATTTTTGAGCGAGCAGAAAACCTCGTAGCAAGTGACTGACAAGCCTCTCCCCCTCCTCCCGGGGAGCGAACGGTTGCAGTTGTGTGGAAGTCACACCGTGGGCACCTTGACCTACTTAGGCGTCTGCGACGAGCTCAGAAGCCCTGCAGTCTGGCACACAGGACAAGAACGTGCAGGGAGGCTCACGCCCATGCCTCTGCCTCCCCAACACCTTCATCTATTCGAGTGATTTCTTCTCCAGTCGTCCCATTGTATGGGGGGCTTTAAATAATGTCCACACCGCTTCATAGACAACAGAGATTCTGGCCTGAGAACCACATCTCCCAGGCAACCCATCTCTCTCTCGAGAACATAACACTTCTCAGAAGAGCAAATTAGAATTAAATATAAAACCGAGGCTTTTGCATCGTATTCAGATGTTTGGCCTACGCCAGCCTCATTTACAGGGTCACTGAGGCCAAGAGACGACCTTGTTCTGCGGTGGTGTGGTGGGGGTTGGGAGGGAGGGGGCAGCTATGTAGGCCCTGCTGTGACATGCAGCTCTTAGAGCAGGTGACCGGCCAAGGTGTGGGTGGTAAGTGTGTGGGGATATATCTCTTGACAACACAGCTCGCAAGTGCTTTTTCAAATGTCATTAAACATCCTTCCTCGAAGCGTGGCTGCACGTTAGGTCACCTTTAGGTGCACAGTGGGGAAATGTGGTACGCAAGGTGGCAAGTCATTAACCGTGTCTTTTATCGGCTTGCGTTCTGACGCTTTGACACGTGGGGCCTTGCTGGCCCCAGAGGGACTGACCCCCACCTCTGCAGGTTGAATCGAGTCCTCGAGTTGGTAAATAACTGGCCCAGGAACAGGCTCTTCAAAGGCAAACCAGCTAATCCAGAGCTCACACACACACTCCACCTCCTCCACTGGGGTCTCACACCCTGGGCCCCTATCCATCTGTACTAATGACCCCAGAGCCAAGGTCCGGACAACTGGGGTCAGCCCTGTGTCCCAGAGCCTGCTGAAATTACTCAAGCTAGCCGACCCTAAATCTGCTGACCCTGCCTCATCCATTCCTTCCCATGGAAACTACAATGAAGACCCTGGCTCACAGCTCTCCCCTCCTCCCTCTGTCTCCTGACCGACGCTGGTGATTCCCTGTGTGGCCCTGTGTGCTAAGATAGGCCGGCTTTTCCTGGAAACTGGGTCTGATTCATTATCTTTCCATGGCAGTCATCTGTTCTGTTGGCCTTCCCATGCCCCAAATTTCTATCCTTAAATTTTTTTAATGTTTATTTTTGAGAGAGAGAGAGAGACCGAGTGCAAGCAGGGGAGGGGCGGAGAGAGAGGGAGACACAGAAGCTGAAGCAGGCTCCAGGCTCTGAGCTGTCAGCACAGAGCCCGACGTGGGGCTCAAAATCACGAACCGTGAGATCGTGACCCGAGCCGTGTAACTGGCTGAGCCACCCAAGTGTCCCGATACCCCACATTTTAAAACAGTCAGCAACATTTGTAGTTGGCCTTGGAGTGAGAGAAGAGAATCCAGTGTTGTGTTGAGTCCCTGCTTCTCTATAGGGGCAACAGGGAGGTTTCGCTCACCTGGTCTCGATACCACGGAGATCCAGAACTTGTATCCAGCTGCCCACCTGGCATTTCTGTTGGGTGTTCCATAGGTAGCGCCACCTGCACTGTATAAAACTAAACCCCAAAGCTCCCCCCTAAACAGGTGCACATGAACACACACACACACACCTCTCACACACACACTCACAGCCTCTGCCTCCCCCAGCCTCCCTGTCTTCGTACGTGGCATCTCCATCCTTTAAGTTGCTTAAGCCACAAAACGTACTGTCTTCCTGGACCCTTCTTCTCCCTCCATTCCAATGTGCCACCCAACTTCACCAGTTCCGCCACCAAGCTGGTCTCCATCCTACCATGTCTCCCCGTCTACCAGCCTCCTGTGAGCCACTATGGTTCCGAGCCTGGACTGTGTCAAATAGCTTCTTTCTCCACTTCTCCATACAATCGCCCAAACCACCGTCTTAAACAATGAATCATAGGCCCAGAATCCCTTGCTTGAAAACATTCATTTGTACTTAGAACATGTAATCCTTTCTGTATACGAGCTAAGCCTGACCACCTCTTCAATCAACTCTCACTACCCCCACCCCTTTGCTCACTCCACTCCACCCACCGTGTGTGTTCTGAGCCCCTTGCCCCCTGGAATGCCCTTCTCCCCATTCCTGGCCTATGCGGTAGACGTTCCTGGCACTCGCCAAGATTTCTGGGTCTCTCTCCTTCCGGGCTCACGTCTCCTTGAAATTAGGGGTGGCCGTGAGATTTGCTTTGGCAGTGAAATGTCAGCGGACTCATGTCACTTCAGCGGCATTCAAAGCTGGGGCGCACGTCTCCACGCTCCGTTCCCCACCGCAGCGCTCTTGGGAGACAAGTGAACGTGGAGTTGCCATAAGATCAAAGCCCCGTAGACCCGCCGAGCCACATGTGGAGGACAGCTGCTCTGACGGGTTACCCGGATCCTCGGCCAATGTAATGCGAGTGAAAAGTAAACTTTTAATGTTAAGCCATAGACATCGGGGGTTGGTGGTTACCAGCTATTTTGACTGTCACAGCCCGGCCGGGAAGTTTTCATCCTTCCATCGACAGGCCTTCCCAGACTCTGCCTTAGAGCATCACCCGCGCTTCCGGAAGCTCAGCCCCCCTGGTATGCTCCCATAGCCTCCTTTACTCTTCCTTCGTAGATAGCTTTATCGAAATTTGTAATTGTACGTTTAAGTTGTGTTTATTTGCTCATTAGCTGCCTCGCCGATCAGATTATGAACTCCACCTGGATCAGGAGCACGTCTGATCCGTTTATCGGGGAAGCTCCACGGAGCCTGTGCACAGAGCCTGCGCGTAGTAGGTACGCAAACAACACTTCCTGAACGAATGGAGGCGTGAACGGATGCGTGAAGGAATGAACGAAGCCTCTGTGGAAAGAATTGCTGCCTATGGCAGGCACAGCCGCTCGCACCCCATTCCATCCTTCCCACACCCCCCCTTTCCCTCTTCCCCTCCCGCCTCCTGCCTTCCTCTGCCTGTACTGCCTCGGGCTCCTTTCTTTTTTCTTCTTCTCTTTCTTGCCTGTTCTCCACTTTCGTCCCTGCCTAGGATGGTGACAGAGACGGAGGGGCACAATTGGCTCTGTGCCATCTGAACTAACCGGGAGGTAGGTTCTGATCCCCGGAGGAGCGAAAAGGAAAAGAGCTAGCAGCAGCCTGTTTCTGCGCCTGCCTCGGGGCTCTGAGTCTCCAATCCCCGTTTCCTTGCCATCTGCCTGTGCGCGCCCACCTTCAGGCTGCCCCCCTCTACCTTCTCCATCTCACAGAGTGACGGGACCAGCGAGAAACCTGACAGCATCTCGGGCTCTCCCCGCCCCCCCCCCACACCACACTGAAGGGGCCGCTCAGCCCTGCACACTCTATCCCCGAAGCCCAGATCCTGTCCGTCCCTTTCTCTGCACCCCGCTGAGCCAGCTCCTGCCCACCCTCCCACCTGAACTCATGGCATCCCCTCCCGGCTGGCCCCCCAGGCTCTAAAGTACCCCCATCGAGGCCTCTGATGCAGTCTGAACTAACCCCCGCTCAGACCCGTGGCCCTTTTCTGCCCCTAAGGTAGGAGGCACATGCCACGGCCCGGCCTGCCAGGCCCTTCAGACTGAGCCCAGCTGCCCTCTCTCTCTTTGTCCCCTGCCTTTTGCCCCTCACACCCAACACTGTGGCCATCCTGGACCCAGGCTGCTGTCAGGATTGTGTGGTAACCGTCCTGCTGAGTTTTATCTCATGTTACGACATGCCTCTTCAGGGAAGAGCTGCCTCCACTTAGCAAAATACCCAGATAAACTGCTCTTTTTTGAAGATTAGGCCCTAAGATGTGGTTAGAAGGAAGTAAACAACAGATAGCTGAACCATGATAAGAAATGAACGGGAATGTTTTCCTCCTTTTTTTTTTTTTTTTTTTTTAATGTAAGCTGTCTTTATTGTACGTATAGAAGAGTTAAGGTGTATTTATTGTACATACAGGAGAGTGAGCGAGTCACATATGTCCCGTTTCAAAAACAGTTATTTGGGGCGCCCGGGTGGCTCAGTCGGTTGAGCGTCGGATTCTTGATTTTGGCTCAGGTCATGACCTTGCGGTCCGTGGGATTGAGCCCTTCATCTGACTCTGTGCTGGCAGCTTGGGCCCTGCTTGCGATTCTCTCTCTCCCTCTCTCTCTACCCCTCCCCCGCCCAAAATACATAAACAGACATTTTAAAAATAAAGCAAATCTCTGCGTAACCATCACCAAAGTCAAGACGGACCATGAGCAGGATCTCAAAAGCCCTCCCTTCCTGGTCACAACTTCCTGTGAGTGGGGGGTCTGGGGCAGGAAGAAACTGGAGGGGACGACACCCCAGCACCACGGAAGGCTAAGGCAGGCAGTGGTGGAAATGGCCAAGAGGATTTTTAAACACAGAAAGCCTAGTATTTGTATTTCAATGATCTGCCGTGTCAGCTTCGTGAGTTCGAGCCCCATGTCAGGCTCTGTGCTGACAGCTCAGAGCCCGGAACCTGTTTCAGATTCTGTGTCTCCTTCTCTCTCTGCCTGTCCCCCACTGGTTCTTGCTCTCTCTCTCTCTCTCTCTCTCTCTCTCTCCCCAATTGAAAAAAAAAAAAAAAAGAGGGAGGAGTCTGTCCCATGCTTGGGCTGTTCTGGGGCAGAAGTCAAGGAACACCTGTAAGATTCAGGGAGGAGAAGGAAAATTCGGAAGAAACTGGGAACTGGAGTCGGAGGAGGTCTGGAACCCGGTGCTCGTCTTCACACTCACTTCCTCATTTCAGCGTCGCCATGTTCTCTTTGCAGGGCTGTGTGTCCTCGCGTGCGCCTTGTGCGTGCGTGATGCACGGACACTGGCTGTTGGGACCTAGCTGTTGGGATGTCGTCACAGGGACGTAAGTACCAAGAGTGCTGGGGGCCCACAGGAGGTCCACCTCGGCCCATTTTCGGGGCCAAATGCAAGTGTCACACTTCAAGGGCTTACAAGAAGAAGATAAGAGACCCACACGCGGAAGTACCAAGAGCATCCCCATTCCAGTTCTGTTGATTATGGCTCTCTGTGCTCATTCTGGGGGTACAGGCTGTTATGGAGATGGCAGGAAATGTACACTGGAGTGAATCTGGGGGGAAATAATGCAATGCAGAGAAATTCATTGGTTGGATAAGCTTTCGTGAACGTTTACTCTTCTGAGTCGGATTAGAAGGATCCCGACTCGCGGTACTAGGTAGTAGTCTAAGGTTCCACACCATTCTGTAAATCGGGTGAGTCTTCTCCTTCCCCCACCGTATCCCAGGAACTGGGGGCAAACATGGCTAGCAAGGGGGGCGGGGGGAGCTCCGTCCCATCCAAGCTTCTGTGATGGAGGAGGAACAGAAACAGCTTGGGAGAGGCATATGCACCTTCTCACCCTGAGAAGGAAGAGCGAGGTAAACGTTCAGCCGCGTCTTGGCCCTGAGAGCTGAGAAGCGTCTGCTCTCAGGATGTTGACACTTCTCCGACAGCTAAATGGCAGGTGCCAGCAGGAGTCCAGCCTGCAGGACCTCAAGGGCTCCCACGCCGGTTTGCAAGGTTGAAGGGGGAGGCGTGCGCCCCACCAGAGGCCCTGCTGCTCAAGCGGGGTCCGCCATGGGGGTCATCCCTGGGGTCACTGCCACAGCCCCACACCAGCAGGGGTGCCTTGGGAGTCCGTGTAGCAGCTGGAGGCTCTGGAAGGCCCCAGGACCTCTCACCCTCCCAAACAGAGTGCCTCCTGTGTCCAGGGACATGCCCTCCCCAGAGCGGCAGGGGGACCTGAAGCAAAGTGGTCGGAAATGGGTCTGCTTGGAAATGATGAGGGCAACCTAACACAAAATTAGGCCTTCTGTTCCAGGGGCTGGGACCGCGGCCGCAGCAAGATTTAAAATGCTAGATCCTGCTAACCTTCGGAAGGAGGCAGGAAAGTGGGACAGGGCACAAACATCTAACCCTCTCTACTTTGATGTTTTTTTTTCTTTCGGGACCTCAAGGAGCCTTTTGTCACCTCCAATCCCCTGAGTTAATCCCCATGCTGTGTGAGGGGTTTGGGTTTGGTGCCGTGGAGGAGACGACAGCACCTCACGGGCGGTTGTGCCCTCCAGACGCCCAAAGTCCAACGGGACAGATAAACGGGACAGATAAAACGGGACGTCTATCAGACGTCACAGTGTCTGATAGAAATCGATAAATAGAACTAAAATGTTCTGTTTTTAGAGAAAAGGAAGGTTTATGGGTAAGACTGTCAGATAAAAATCAAGATGCCCAGTTAAACTTGCATTCCAGATTAACAACGCTGGTTTCTTGTTTTGTTTTGTTTTGTTTTTAATATAAGTACAACACAAATACTGCTTGGGACATACTGCACTAAAACGTTATGCATTGTTTTGCACTGTTGATCCGAAAATCAAATTTAACTGTGGGTCCTGGGTTTTTACGCGCCCAACCTGTCTCCCCTATTTGCGGAAGACTTCGTGGTGTGAATAATATTCCATCTGAGTTTCCAAACATGGGCAGGACGGGGACGTTCAGAGAGCCGTGGTCTGCCACAGGGTCAGGATGCCCTCCGACCCCCTGCAGAGACTTCCTTCTACACAGTCGCAAAGGGACACTCTGCAGGTTTAACAGGAGGACAGGAAATTTTATTTCTGCGGCCTGTCACCGAGGCCGGCGAGCTGCTGGGAGGGGCCGGTCAGTGCCGCAGTCCCCAAGGGCTGGGTCACGCTGAGATAGCAAATAACCCCCAGCATCAGCCAGCCAGCCGTCGGCCTCCCGGGTCCTCGCTCCAGGACCCAGGCTGATGGGGGGGGGATGGGGGTGCGGGAGGGGGAGGCCACTATCTAGGACATCGCCAGTTGCCATGGCAAAGGGAAAGAATGTTGCAAAGCAAAGCAGAGGCTTTGAAAACTTACAGTCACTCCCATGCAAATGCCCGAGCTCAACAAGACAAGAAAATGCCATCCCACCTCATGCCTGGGAGAAGAGGAAAACGCAGGTCTCTGTGAACAACCCTAAAGACGCCCTCAGCCACCCTGCTCCCATTTCTAGTTGCACAGACGACCTTGCTTCAAATGTTCCTGCCCCCATCCCTAAGCAACGCCCCCCCCCCACACCTAGTTCAGGGCTGTCACATTCTCACACGCAGGGCAAATAGCTTTACTCCCATCGTGCCTGTTCTAAAGACTCACATGATGCCCTCTCCCTCAGGATGGTAGGCTGGCGATGACCAGGAATCCCAGTAGCCCCGAGCAGTGTCCCCCCTGAGGCAGCGTCCCGCTGCTGGAACAAAGGAGCTGGCTCCAAGGTGATCGTCAGAACCCAAGGACAACCCTGGAGACGCACATTTGGAGCCCTCAGGCCCCCAGGGTGGCTGTGGCAGCAAAAGGTTCAGCTCCAGCTCCGCAGGGGCCGCCGGGGGGGGGGGGGGGGCGACCCTCCCGAGGACCATCAGGGAGCGGACCCAAGCCTGACCCGCACTGGCTCTGGCACCAGAAAGCAGCCTGCCTTTAAAAATCAACACGGAGAGGAAATGAAAAGCACTCGCGCAGGGCCACCCAGACCCAGAAGCGGTTTACGAGGCGGTTTCTGGAAGACGCATGACTAATGCTGTTACTGCTGAAAGCGCCCTGGCTGCGTGCCAGGAGCGCCTCACCAGTCGCCACCTCCGCCAGCAGTCAGGTGCGGCCGGGACAAAGGGGCCTTCTGTGAGCAGAGGACGCCGGAGGAGCCAGACAATGGTGCGCAGGCAGGGGCCTGGGGGAGGCAGCCCCGGGGGAGCCGGGGGGGGGGGGGGGGACCTCCCCCTCCCCCTCCCCCTCGGGCACCCCTGGCCCCCAAGGGCGAAACCTGGGGCCGTCCTTGGGCTGCCAAGGATCGTTCACACCCGAAAAGAGGAGAAGCAGACCCCGAGCCGCAGGGAAGGCCCGGCGCGGGGACCCTAGCGGCGGAGCCCCGTCCGTCCGCCCTTGGAGCCAACGCGGCTGGCGCAGGGCCGGGTCCTGAAACAGCGGCCCTTTATTGACCGCTCACCGTGTACCAGGCCCCGGGGTACCCGCTGCCCTTAGACCACCTTCTTCCTTTCGCCCTCACGGCAAACCCTACCAGTAGGGGATTTATTCGCCCCAAGTGACAGGGCATGAAACTGAGGTTCAGAGAGGTTAAGGACCTGTCCAAGGTCACCCAGCTGAGGCCGAGGTTCATATCCAAGACCTCCCTACGGGAAAGCCGGGTCCCACAGCCGTAAGCCGCCCCGCACTAATGCTGCAGTGAACGGTGCTCCCCTTCCCAGAGCAGGGCCCGGGGAGAAAGGAGCCTGGGTCTCCCTGGCGTCTGGTGCAAAACTGAGCACCCGCCAAAGAATTTAGCGATCAGGGTGAATAATATTTTAATGCAGTGTTTTAAAACACCAAAATTAATGCAAAGCATCCATGATGAACAAAAATATCGAAATTGTGAATAAAGACAGGACCCAGCCCGCCTCTGTGGGTCCTGAGGGACCCCCCCCTCATGTCACCCTGCACTGGCCCCGCCCCAGAGGGGGCCCCCCTGCCCCCCGCCCCGTGGAACAATGTGCATCCTCGGATACACACCCACTGAAACATCTTCATCCCAACAGACAGGATCCCTTGCCTCTGCCTGGCATGCCAGTTAGATCCCAAGACCCTTTGCAGGTTCTGGAGCCTGCTCTCTCTCTCTACTCTTGTGGGCAGCACTGGACAGAACCATAAAGGTCTTTGGCGTTCTGGTTTCCCGTCTCGATTCTTATGTCTGCCTCTGCCCCTGGCCCCAGTGTTGCTCATAGCTGGCTGTCGGAGAACAGATTCAGCCGTGGCGCTCCTGGCTCTCAGCCCCGACTGCCATTGGCCAACTGAACAGGAGCTCTAGGGGTGGCCCAGGTATCTGTGTTCTAAGGCTCTCCTGGTGATTGCCAAGTGGAGCCAGGGTTAAGAGCCTAAGACGGAAGGAATTACTCATTCCTAGGGCTGGATTTGCATTTTCATAGCGGACCCCTTAAAAGCAGATTACCCTGGGGTCGCCTGGGTGGCTCAGTCTCCTGAGCGTCCAACTCTTGCTTTCGGCTCAGGTCACGATCTCACGATTCATGGGTTTGAGCCCAGCGTTGGGCCCTCCCTCTCTCTCTGCCCCTCCCCTGCTCATGCTCTCTCTCTCTCTCTCTCAAAAATAAATAAACATTTAAAAACATTTTTTTAAAAAGCCAAAAATCTTTTAAGACCCATCTCTGAACTCAAGTTATGGGATTCGGTCTCCAGTGGGTTAGTGGATCCTTCTAGCATCTCTCAATCATTACCCATAGGCAGGTTCTTACTCAGAATAGCACCTGTGTCTTCTAGCTCAATTATCTGTCAGCAGTCGGAGGCCCGGATAAACACTGCGGCAGCTCCCAAGCCTTACTTCATTCAGCGGCTTTAACTGTTCAGAACGCCCAACAAGGAACAAAGTTACCTATTGCTTATCTTTCTATCTCCAGCACCTAGCACTACACTGACTCCAAAAAATATTTGCTGAGTCAACCAGTGAAAGATGAATTGTTATTTATCTTCTTTATTCAGCTGTTTGCGTGACCTGGGGCTGCACCTGACCTACACAAGCAGGGGATATGTGGCTGCCGTCCCCACCCCCCGGCCCCGGCTGCTCAGTATCCGCTCCCTGTCCTAGGAAACTCACCTGTCTGACCACATGAGGGGCTGCCTTACCCTCTGGTCTTTGGTTGGGTGTGGTCAGCGGGAGCCCTAGCAGATTAGAGGACAGAATGAGGTCAGCCTGCTCAGTCAAAGTGGGTTCTTTATGCTAATTGGGGGGCAATGGTTGGAAAAAATCGGGGATCTTGAAACTTGGGATGTCCTCTAGGATGTCAGCTCTGCAGACCCCCTGAATGCTCGGCACCTACAGAGGTGGTTCAGAACTGGCACTTCTCCTGAGTGGCAAGATGCTGCACAGGACTTGCACCCACCCCACTATAGCAGGCGGAGAAAGGGCCCCCCAAAGATGTCCATGGCCCAGTCTCCAGACCTGTGAATAGGTTACCTGAGATAGCAAAAGGGACTTTGCAGATGGGATTAAGTCAAGGACCTTGAGATGGGGAGACTGTCCAGGATTATCCAGTAATCCCATGGTCATGTGGGTCCTTACTGTTGAATGATCGTTCCTAGCTAAGGTCAGAGGGCCGTGTGACTGTGAAAGAATGGTCTGAGCGATCAATGTCACTTGCTTTAAAGGCGGAGGAAGAGGCCACGAGCCAAGGGACGTGAGTAGCCTCTAGAAGGTGAAGAAGTTAAGAAAACAGATTCTCCCCTAGAACCTCCAGAGAGATTTGTGGCCCGGCCAGCATTTAGATCTCAGCCCAGTGAGACCTATGGTAGCTGCCGATCGACAGAACTATAAGATGATGAATTTGTGTTGCTTTCGGCCACTAAGTTTAAGGTAATAGTTATAGCAAATAGAAAACCCACTTCCCATGACTCCCAATGACCCACTTGGGGACTGCCTTAGTCCTTTCAGGGCAGTAACTAAATACCAGAGACTGGGTGGCTTATGAGCAACAGAGACTTCTTTGTCCTGGCTCTGGAGGCTGCAAGTCCATGGTCAGGGTGCCAGCGTGCTCAGGTGAGGGCCCTCTTCTGCATCACAGAGTTCTTGTTATGTTCCTACATGGCAGAAGGGCCAAGGATTTCTCTAGAGCCTTTTTTATTGGGGCATTAATCTCCGTTATGAGTTTCCACCCTCATGACCTACTCACCGCCCCCCAAAGACCTCACCTCCGAATACCTATGTTGGGCACTAGGATTTGATGTTGAAATTTATTATATGTGGTCTTCTTCCATGGTTCCTGGCACTTTGTAATGTCCTGAGTGATAAGAGCTATAGGGACATCTTTGTTCCCAGCTCC
Source organism: Leopardus geoffroyi (assembly GCF_018350155.1). Lineage (NCBI taxonomy): Eukaryota > Metazoa > Chordata > Mammalia > Carnivora > Felidae > Leopardus > Leopardus geoffroyi. The sequence goes on along the minus strand of NC_059326.1, from coordinate 9,996,936 downwards.
TATGCCTGGGTGGCTCAGTTGGTTAAGCATCCAACTCGATTTGGGCTCAGGTCATGATCTCACGGTTCGTGGGATCGAGCCTTGAGTCAGACTCTACACTGAGTGTGGAGCCCGCTTGAGATTCTCTCTCCTTCTCCCTCTGCCCCTCTCTTGCTGGCGTGCATGCACCTGCCTCCCCACTAAAAAAAGAGAAAAAAAGGACAATAAAATAGTCCAAAGAGATAAAGCTGAAATGGGTGTCTTTGATATTCATAACAAGCCCCTTTCCTCCACACCTGAGTTTATGTTAATGCGGTGACTTTGGGAAAGGTGCCAGGGAACCCAACTATGCAATTAGAGGTTAAAAATTGAGATCAATAACCAATAGCCAATGATTTAATCAATTACATCAATGCAATGAACCTTCCAGGAAAAAAACCCAAAAGAACGGGGCTCAGAAAGTTTCTGGGCTGGTAAACAAGAATGCATCTACATTTCAGGAGGGTGGTACATCCCAAACTCACAAGCTCCTGAGCTTTGGACCCTTCTGGACCTTGCCTTGTGTATCCCTTCACCTGGGTGTTGAAAGGAAGGAAAAATTCTTCCTCCGCCTTCGAGGTCTTCCAGCAGGGCTAAGAATTAAATTGCCTTGAGACAGAGGAACTGGAGAAAAAACAAAACAAAACAGTTTTATTATGTGTGCAAGGAGGCCCAATAGAATGAAATTGAGACTCAAAGAAATGGCCAAAGTAGGCAGTTTTTCTACCTTTTAGACAAGACAGTAAATCTGTGAGGAGTTGACAGGACAGAGAAAATTTAACTTGGGGGACTTCATTTAGTAAGGACTTCTAAACAGGATTTGGACTGGGGGAGTAAATTAGTAAAAGTAACAAGAAGTGTTTCTATAGCCTCCTCTGCACTGAATTTCTCACCTCTAGTGATAAGGGTGTCTCTTACCTCCTGGTGCAGGGAAGGTACCTTTCACAAAGGAGATTTATTTCCTGCTTCCAGAGAGACAGAGGAGGGAGAGTGTCCTTTTTGCAAAGGCTGGCTCTTAAGTAACTTTTATTTAAAGTTGTCAATATGCCAGGGCGCCTGAGTGGCTCAGTCAGCTGGGCGTCCGACTTTGGCTCAGGTCATGACCTTGCGGTGAGTTCGAGCCCCGCATCTGGCTCTGTGCTGACAGCTCGGAACCCGGAGCCTGGTTCAGATTCTGTGTCTCCCCCCTCTCTCTGCCCCTCCCCTGCTCACGCTCTGTCTCTGTCTCTCTCTCTCTCTCTCAAAAATAAATAAACATTAAAAAAAAAATTTAAACAAAAATAGTCAATATGCCAAAGCGACACATTTGGGGGCAGCCTGGCCCGTCCATGGTGCATTTGTATTCTTTAATATCCTTTGTAATAGGCTGGAAATCTAGTAAATACATTGTAGTTTTTTCTGAGTTCTGTGAGCTGCTCTAGCAAATTAATCACACCCAAGAAGGGAGTCTTTCAGTTCACCGGTCAGAAGGACAGGTAACGACTTGGATTGGCGTCTGAAGGCAGGGGGCAGTCTTGTGGGTCTGAGCCCACAACCCGTGGGATCTGAAGCGTGCTCCAGGGGGAGAGCGTCTGAATTGAGTTAAATTGGCGGACACCCAGCGGGTGGGGCAGGGTTGCTTAACGTGTGGGAGACCCACATGTCTGGTGTCAGAGGTGAAGTATCACTGTGGGGGAGGGCTGAGAGGCACAGGAGTGTGGCTTTCCCTAGCAGATCTCAGCACATAGATTTTTAGGGGACACATTCAGGCCACAGAAGAGACTTTGTGCTTTCTGTCCCCACAACTCTGGGCTCTGCAGGGTTAGAGACCCTGGCCCCCAAAGGGGATACACTCTTGCCAGGGGACACCACAAGGGTCCCTTTGAAGTACAAGTTATGGCTGCAGCCGGGGCACTTTGGACACCTTGTGTCCAGTGGCCAATAGGAAGAAGAACCGCCATCTTGGCAGGGGTGATTGACGCTGGTCGGCAGGAGGAGGCGGGACTGCCTTTCTTCAGCAAGGGTGGGCTGGAATATGTGGGGAGCCCAGGTGGGCCTTGGCATGTCTCTTGGCATGCCCTCGCCCAATTGCAACTGTGAATGAACACATGTAGCATCTGTCCTGGCCCCAACAAGGATGGGGTCACCAAGAACCCAGAGCCTCAGGAATGAGGGGGTGACCTGTTGAGCTGATAGCTTAGGGAGAGGGGAATTTATTATTATTATTTTTTAGTTTTTTTCCCGTCCATTCATTTTTTGAGAGAGAGACAGACAGACAGAGCGCGAGCCGGGAAGGGGCAGAGAGAGAGAGAGAGAGAGAGGGAGACACAGAATCTGGAACAGGCTCCAGGATTTGCGGGGCTCAAACTCACAAACCGTGAGATCATGACCTGGGTGACCTCAAACACTTATCCGACTGAGCCACCCAGGCGCCCTGGGAGGAGGGAATTTAAAAAGCAAAGAAAAAAAGACGTTGATAGTTGTAGTGTTGCTTGCACTGATAGAAGACGGAGTTCTTCCCTCTAGCCTCCTCCTAAGTTTCTCCTCGGGAAGAAAGGCCCACAAGAACCATATTCCCCACACGTGCCTGGAGAAGGAATTCAGCCTGGCACAAGGAGGGGGTGCCGTGGCGGCCACGGACGGTGTCTTTCAGCTCTCCCTCCAAGAGCGACTGCTGCAGCGGGCGTAGCTGACCGAGGGTCTCCAGCTGCCGCACCTCTGGCCCCTCCAGAGCCTTTACTTCCCCTGGATGCCTCCAGCCAATGACTAAGCCTCGTGGGTTCTAGGGCCGGGACATTGCTGCTCGTCACGGACTCTTCCAGCAGACGTCCTTTGCTTGAGGTCTCCCCAGAAGCTTGGAAAGACCCTCTCCAAACTGTACAGCGTTTGGAGACCCCGCCCAGCCAATCTTCCTTCCCTGTCCCTCCGCGGATGTCAGCCCTGCCTCCCTGTCCGCCGCAGGCTCTGCCCGCTTTGACTCTTTCCCCCTTTGTGCTTTCCACACATTTCCCCCAACCCGTCTCTCATGGGTCATCCTGTCCTGGCATCCGCTTCTCAGAACACCTAAAAGGGACCGAGGGTGAAAGCGGACCTTTCCTTGAAAGGAACTAATGCCCCTCCAGCCAGCCGTGCCCGGAGGCAGCCAACCCTGGACAGGAAAGGAAATGTCCAGCTCACTTCCAAGCCCAAGGTCCATGTTGGTCCTCATGCGGAGGCACAGAGATCTGGGGAACATTTATGCTGCTCCTTCGCAGGCAAGTCTGGAAGAATGCAGGAGGCCTGTCCTGTGAGATATGCCGTGGTGGGTCTGGGTCTACGGGACAGGGGGACATTTTCTGTGTTATGCTTCCCTTCCATTTGCCCCAGAACCTTCGGTAGAGCCCTGTTTGTAATTTCAGCCTGGTCTCTGCTCTACAAAGAGGCATTAAGGGAGGGAACCGCTCTACACCCAGGAGAGCGACGTCCCCTCCCCGCCCTGTGGTCAGAGTAAGGTGACAGCGGTGCCCACGGAACAGGTCCCCCAAGGGGCCTCCACCTGCATGGTGGCAGGTTGAGGAATTGGGCCGGGGGCCCTGGGACCTCTCCTTAAGGCCAGCTCTCAGAAAGAACTAAGGCAAATGTTTCAAGAGATACCAATGTCCAGCCAGAAAGCCATCGGGAGCTTGTGGTATCATAACTGAGGTCAAGCAGAAACGTATGGGAGTTAAAGGGCCCCTAAATCCTCCAACCAGATGGTCAGAAACTGACCGCATTTATGCTACTTGGCTGCCCAATACTTGTCTGGTTTTTTTGGTCTTGTTTCCTGTGGTTGGAATAACTCCGATTTTCCCAAGCCTTCCAGGCCCTGACTCCCTAGGCTTTCCATCGGTGTTTCTGCAAACTTTAATGACCATAGGCTCCCCAGGGGCATTTACTAAAATGGAGATTCTTGGCGGATCTCAGAGACTCTGATCCAGTAGGTCTGAGGTTGGTCTCAAGGTGTGAGTGAGTGAGTGAGTGAATGAATGAGTTATTTATTATTTATTTATTTATTTTGAGAGAGAGAGAGAGAGAAGGCACGGGTGGGGAAGGGGCAGAGAGAGAGGGAGGGAGAGATAATCCCAAGCAGGCTCCACACTGACAGTGTGGAGCCACATGCGGGGCTTGAACCCACGAACCGTGAGATCTTGACCGGAGCTGACGTCAGACACTGAACTGGCTGAGCCACCCAGGTGCCCCACAGGGGTATGAGTTTTTAAAAGGCCACCCAAGCGCTTCGAATGCAGAAGGCTGAAGACCAGTCTCAGTTGAAGCCAGTGGTTCTCCAACTTCAGCGTGCATCGGGACTCCCCACAGAGCTCGGTAAAGCACGGATTTCTGCCTCCGGATCGCCAGAGTTTTTTCAGTAGGCCTAGGGTAGGCCCAAGAATTTGCATTTCCAACCAATTCTCAGATGGCAATGGTACTGCTGCTCCAGGGGCCACACTTTGAGAACTTTTGCTTTAAGAGATTCACTCCTCTCCCCTCTCAATCCTACCTTTACTGGGAAAGAGTGATCATATTATGTTTAATTCTCCGGAGCTTTCCCACAAGGCACGACCGTCAGGGACCTGAACTACCGCAGGTCTGTCCTGGCCAAGTTGATTGGGGGCAGGTCACAGCTCTGTCAGGCCATCAAACCAAAGTGTCAAGTGACTGAGTCCAGGAACAGATGTGACCACAACACTCACCTGTACAAGAGGCCTTAAAAGAGGTTGGAATGGGGGTCTGGAAGGCCTGTCTTGAGGCGTTGACTTCTTAGCAGGTGCGCTAGTCTTATTGAGATTCTATTTTACTTGGAGGGGTTTGGTGGTGAAGGATAGAGTCGAGGAAGACGACGGCAGGGGAACTAAAGTCCAAGCCACCTCTGAGAGCTGTCTTTGGAATGGGGGTGACTATCAGCCCAGGGTCGGAAAGGGAGAGGTAAGCCGAAAGAGAACAAAAGGTAAGAGTCAGGACACAGGAGACTCTCACCCAGTGGCTGAAATCGCAGGGAGGCAGGAACAAACAGGAGAGGAGTGGGTTCCAGCTCACAGGACGGGACAGGGCAACAGACCATTTGTAGAGACCACCTGAGCCTTAAAGCCCCAGCTCCTGGGGGCCCTCAGCCCTGCCGACCTGCGTTCCCACCAGGCTGTCAGCCCTCCCTCCTGTTCCCTCCTCTGTCACCACAGTAGATCTGGGGGTGGCATTGATACATATAAATGATAAAGGAAAGTCCGGGATAGCACCCCTCGTAGAGGGTGGTTCTCAAGGTCTGAGTATTTGGACAGAGGGTAAGGAGAATCCTAGGTGTCACCTTCATTTTCGGGTTCCTTTTGTGGCAGGAGGTGTTAAGGGGTCAGAAAACTTGGAGCAAAAGAGCCCCAGCGTAGTAAGGTGACATTCCGCAAAACAGGAAGCAAGGCAGTTGAGTCCCATCCTTCCCCCATACACGCACACACGCGCACACACACACACACACGTGTGCACACACACACAGGCACACTTGTTCGAGCTGTGGTAATCACGAGTACCTTCTACCAAATATTTTCGGTTTTCCTCTTAGGCACAAGACAGAATTGCATTTCCTAGCGCCGCCTCCCGCCCCAGAAATTTTGTGTGGCTGTGTGATTTGGTTTGAACAATGAAACGTAAATACTCCTCACACTTCTGTGAGGAGATTTCACGAGCCAGTGAGAGATTCGCTGCCGTATTTTTACCTGTCTTATTGATCGGAGCAGCTTCTCCCTCACACGGGTCCCAGAGAGAGGTCCAGACAATCAGTGATACACATTTAGAGTGAGAAACTAAATGTCAAAAAATTAAAAAAAAAAAAAACCAACTCACAACGCTTTGCTGTTGTAAGCACCGAGTCGGGGGGTGGCGGGGGGGGGGGGCTTGTCACCCCAGCATCATGTGGTCTCTGCCACCTGATGCAGGGTACGTTGCTGGCCCTCTCGCCCGCCCCTGTCACGTTTTCCCTGGGAACTAAGGAGGACTAGGAGAGATCTGAAGGTTAGGGAAAGACTCCGTATGAGCTCGGTGGAGACTGGTGAGACAGGGAGATTGAAAATCAGATGCGACAACTGTCAGAGAGGAGTCCCACGCCACCAGCACCCGCGTCCTCTCATTTATGCTTCATTTGTTTGTGCAACAAACATGAAATAAAAGCGATGCCATGCAGACCTGAGAGTTCTTCTAGTCTTGAAAAAACAAGGATGAATCGACACAGCCTCTGTCCTGGGGAAGCCCAGGGTCTGCGTGGGCTGGGTGACACGGGTGACAGGCGTGAAAATAAATGGTCACTATGCAAGTATTATTGGAGACCCAAAGACAAAGCGCCAAGGGGAGCACCAGAGAAGAGTGACCTTCTGCCTCTGGCAGCTTTGTGGGCTTTGCGGAGGGCTTTGTGGAAAAGCCTGAGACGTACACAGAGAAGGAATCCACTAGCTTTCACAGGGTCTGGCCCCACCTGTGACTTCGTGTGAGCCCAGGGCCCAGCCTCGTCTGACAGAGCAGGCCTCTGGCCCCTGGAGGTCATCGGCTGGCTAATGTTAGCTGTGCCAGAGAACAGCCTGTCCACAGGAACTTCACAAGGAGAATCGTTTTCAAGCTGGGGAACTGACAGGTTGTTCCCAAGACAAGCTTCATTGACCGTATCAAACAGAGTCAATTTCAGCACAACCCCTACTGAGGTGTTGATTGGCTGGGCCTCAGCTTTCAGTATTTTTCAGGAGGCCTCAACACCGAGGAACCAGCCCAGTCTGGAGGAATAACGTAAGGATTACAGACCAATGCTGCACTCTGAGATGTATATGAGGACATGATGCAGAGTTTCCCAGAACCTGGGGGAGAGTTTGCTGTGCAGAAATGAATGCCACAAAGATAGATGATAGATAGACAGATAGATAGATAGATGATAGATGGTTGACAGATAAGTGATAGATAATTGATACATTAGCTATGGATAGATAGGTAGATAGATAACCAAGGTGAGAGTACGTAGCCTAAGATTTCTGGGGTCCCCTGGAGTGACCCAGTTTCTAAAACAAAAATGTCAGCACAGGCTGCCATCATTTTTTCTGATCTGTTTTATCATCAAGTTTTACAAAGGTATGAAAATGAAGGGTTTTTTTTTATTTTGTCACATAATAATTGCCTTTACTGAAAATATTTAGTGACATCAGATCAGGAAATTCCAGGTGTACAGGTGGCCAGAAATCCACGCTGGGCTCCACCCAGGGACAGGTCTGACTTTCGCCACGGTAGAATGTGGTGGCATCTCTGTTGAAAGGAAATAAGAACGTCAATATATCTGAAAATACTTGGAATGTGATAGTGGAGGACACGTCCTTTCCCTGCGTCTCCCAGCCCTATCCCCCCCTGGACGTCAGAGGATAGACCATTTGTTGAAACTGAATCCATTTTACTAATGCTTCAAAATAATGACCCAAACTTCACCAAGACACCCTTTGCAGGGAAGAATGACTTGAACTCTTGAGGATGACTTAGTGAACCACCAGAGGCTCGGTGACACGCAGTTCCGTGCCTAGGACTCCAGGGATCGCATTAGAACAATCGACTCCCGATAGAAGAGAAGGCAATGTGAAACAAAGTGCTGTCATTTGGATAGCAATTTGCCTAGCAAAGTTTGCCTTCCCGTGTGACAATCACCCCTTTCTCCAGGGACAACCGCGAGGTCAAAACAACTAAGCGATTCTTTACATGAATACATACGTTGGTTGTCGTCTTTGATAAATGGACAACCACCCAAACCCAAGGCTTTCTCTGCTTCTCTCTGTCTTTCCTCCTGATCTCTGCTTGGATTAATTTCTCTCCCTTTGTTCTTTCATTCATTTCTCTCTCTCTCTCTCTCTCTCTCTCTCTTTTTGATATTCATTCCTACTTGAAAAGACATGGGACTTTGGATCAAGTGCCTGCCACAATGTTTGTAAAATCCTGTTCCCAAAAGTGACACTAATGGCCTGTGGAACCTCTCTGGCCCTAATTACTTGGCAGTAGAAATCTCTGTGGGCTGCTTCTCCTGCAATCAGTTCGTCCCATAATTACCACAAGCCTGAGTGGCTGAAGCCATGTGCTGAGAAAAGCATGGCATTGGGTCCCTGACATGCCTGCCGCTGACTTTATGTGTGCACAGAAAGGTAACAGAAAGGTGAAATGTGGAGCAGGAAGGGCCCACAGATTCCACACATTTTGAAAACCAAAGTCAATTTATAGAAAAAGGGAATTCATTTCTGCAAAACAAAATATTTTAAATATTAGGAAGATGAATACAAATACTATGCTTTGTTTAGGCCAAATCATCCAGTCTTGGTTGGTTTTAAATCAACTTGCCCAGAGGGAGGTCATGACATCTCGGCTCTAGAACTCTGCCACACAGGGACAAGACATCAGAGGACGCCAATGGCCTGTGGGCACGACTTGGCCTTGTCCAGCGCATGCTGCCCCAGAGCTGAACGTTTAACAGAAAACACACCAAACTGAAAATGAGCCACAATGCTAGTCTGTAGAGGCCTCTATCGCTCTGAAAGTGTGGTGAAGAAGGCTCCGGAAGGGAAGAAAACCAGTCTTCTCTGTGGCTCTGTTCTAGTACATCGGGCTACTTTGGGCTAGAATTTTGCGAAATCTAATCACAGGCACTGGATTGTCATCCTATGTTTCTCTGGGTTATGATTATTATTGAGCCGATCTCAGCCCTGTTTTTCATAGCTTCCAGAACTTGGAAGAGCACTTCCACTTTCGTAAGCTTTTAATTTGCCCTGTTTGAAAAGGTAGCACATACTGCATGATAAAAGACATTCATGGCTGTATCCCCAGCACCTAGGACAGTGCCAGGCACAGCAGAGGCATTTGGTGCCTATCTGTCACAAGGTGATTTAACGAAATAGAATAGAGCACATTATGGGGTAATTTGTTAACAGGCGTTGGTTTTCTTACTAAATGTTCCGGTAGTCATTCCACCACCAAATCCATTAATTCAACAAATATTCATGGAGAACCAGCTTCATGCCAATTTGGGACTCTGGGGCCAGGGTGGTGAGCCAAGCAGGCAACCAGCCTTGTTAGAGTCACTGAGAACCGTGGTCTCCACCCTTGAGCTGCTTATAATAGGGTGAGGGAACAGAACAGATCAGAAGCAATTAGAAAACAATTAAGTGTTAAATTATATGCCTCCGACTAGCCCAGGGTATTCTCAGAGGGAGAAGATGCTAACGCAGTCATTGCTGTTTTCATGGAGGAGGTGGATCTTTGGCGGGGCCTTGAAGAACGCTCTGGATTTGGGAAGCAGAGCACAGGGGCTGGCGTGGAACGAACCTATTAGGCGGCAGCTACCTGGGAGCCACCCAAGGAAAGCTGAAGCCTTGAACATCCAGTTATACACTGGACCAGAATCGCTCCCAATTAAACAGCCGGAAAATGCTCTAAAGACTTAGAGATGCTCTAAATGCTCTAAAGACTTGGAGATAATAGCCACCTGCTGCCTCAGAGGCTAATTTCTCTTCCTCTAAAAGGCCAGGACGTGACCCTAGGGTTATTTCCTTCAGGTCACTCTGCTGGGGGAGAAGCCGGAGGCCTCCACCGATTGCTGGCCCAGGCTGATGGCACGACAATCTCCTGGGGACAATCTTTCCCGGCCCTGCCCACAGTCTCCACTTCAGCAGCTCTGGGATGGGATCCAGGAATCTGTATGTTTTTAAAGTCCCCCAGGTGATTCTATTCATCAGCTGGGTTTAGGAACTACTCCCTTAGATTCATTTCAAAGACATTCCCTTTCAGGATGAAAGGCAAGGCGTCTAATAACCAAGAAAATAGATATGACTTCTCCCTGCGAATCCCTGTACAACGGGCCCCCTGGAGAAGTCCCAGGGGAAAGAAATCAATCCAACACATTCTACTTCCTTGACCCCCTAAATGAGTCAAAATGGTCAAAATTTGGCTAAAATGAATTAGATTTTGCTTTTACGGCAGAGGCCCAGCCTGATGAATGAAAATGAGAGATTTTCTTTTTATCTTAAATATTAGGAAGGTGAAGCTGTGAGCAAACTGGAACAAAGCCAGATTAAGGCCCTCACTTTTCTTATTTAGCTATGTCAGTTTGTGTCTCCAGTTCCAGAAAAATGTCCATTGGTGCGTAAGGTGTTCCAAGCGCAAAAAGCAGGAACAGCGTATCTCTCGGGCCACACACACTGCTGGGAGAATAATACCACATCCATCAGCATTAAGATTGTTGAACGGATGGGTCTTGTGTGCCATGTTCCACGTCTCCATCTCTCCATTTTGTAGGAGGCGATGCTTATTAATTGTTTCAAGATACGCTCCTCCTCTTGGACTCACCTGGCAAGTCCCTGGTTCTATCTTTTTTTATGTAGCTAATACACACTCTGCCCTGGGGATGAGTTTGCATTTCTCTCTTTGTCTGGGTGTTCAATTCCTATGGCTATCAACGGGAGTTATGTGCCCAAAATATACCCGCAAATTTTTTCTTGGCCAACACGCATATATGCACCACACACACACACACACACACACGCACGCACACGGAGTTCCTCCTCTTCCCACCGTACTCTTGACCCTTGCTTAATCCAAGACACCAGCGTTCAATGTCTTTGTGACATTTCGAAAATCTGACTGAGGTTCCCTGAGGTCATCCGCCTACGTGGAAATTAACTAGCTTCTCCCATTCTGAAGCACTACTGTTTTCAGAGGGTCTTAATGGCTCAGAGGATGTACTTAGTCTCTGTAGACCTAACTGTATGACCTAGTTTATTATTCGTTCAGGATTAGTTCTGAACCGCTGGGAGCAAATCTCAATGTATTCGTTATTTTCCGCTTAGAGCAGGCGATCGTGCAATGGCTTCCAGTTCCTGCCTGAAATGTGTCTCCGCATTGTTTTAACAGATAGCCAGCCCAACAATTATCCCGGAGTTAGAGTAACGCTTAACAGAGGAGACGTTGCAAGTGCACACGTCAGAAAGCTCAGTCATAAATATTCCCATCATTATGGCTATGATGTCATGGCAATTTTAACATCTACTTTAATGATACATTAGGACTCAAGATTTACCTCCACAACAACTGATAAGTGCCCAAGGTAAGGCACGGACACCAGGGCTAATTATATCTACGGTCATGTTACATTCGTCACAATCCTACGGGAAAAGAAGCATCAAACTCGTCATTAAGCTGAAAAGCTAGACTCCGTTTCCCTCGTATATGTGCCTTAGAAGGTTCAGAGCATTCTTTTCTGTTAGGATTCTTCTCTGTGACATCAAATATGTACTTTTTTTTCCAGAGCTGCCATTATTCTGATGGGTTGGCACAGACATCAAAGGCCCTTTCTGGAGGCAACTTGGTGGCTTTATTCACTCAACGGGCATGTATAGAGCAGGCACGTCGTGCCTGGCACCTTGCAAGTGGCTGAGCATACACTGGTTAAAAACAGACATAGTTTCGGGGCGCCTGGGTGGCGCAGTCGGTTAAGCGTCCGACTTCAGCCAGGTCACGATCTCGCGGTCCGTGAGTTCGAGCCCCGCGTCGGGCTCTGGGCTGATGGCTCGGAGCCTGGAGCCTGTTTCCGATTCTGTGTCTCCCTCTCTCTCTGCCCCTCCCCCGTTCATGCTCTGTCTCTCTCTGTCCCAAAAATAAATAAACGTTGAAAAAAAAAATTAAAAAAAAAAAAGTGAAAGAAGTGTAATCCAAACATTAAACCACACATACATTTAAAAAAAAAAAAAAAAAAAAAAAACAGACATAGTTTCTAGTCTCATGAACGCCCGGGCTAGCAAGGGAGACTCAAGTAATGACAGATCGATGTATATCCAGAGGCCGCGCTGAGTGTTAGCACAGACGAGCGGCTCTCTGAGACACGTGACAAGACACCTGGCCCGGGCTGGAGGTCACAGAGGATGTGAGCGAGAAAGGGGTGTGCCTGAGCTCAGACACGAGGGATGGGCAGGATCAGGAAGGCCACAGGGGCAGCATGGGCAAAGAATGGGCAGAAGACACGGCCCTGTGATGCGATGTGCAAAGAAGACAGGTGCGGTCTGAACAGGAGTTTCCAGGACAGGTGCAGGTGGGACCTGGTGTGATGGAGCCTTGGGAGCCCCTTTCAAGAACACTGTCTTTATCCCCAGTGCAACCGGGACCTATCGAAGGTTTCGAAGAAAGAGCGACGCAATCAGACGTTCACCCAGGAGAAATGTTCAGGTAGCAACCTGGGAACACAATGAAGGAGGTGCAAAAGCAGAGGTAGACACGGAGACCAGTCAGGAAGCCAGCTGGGCCGTGAGTAGCTGGCATCAGACTAGGAAAGTGGGTGAAGGGCAGCTGGAAAAAAAGGGACCGATGCAAGAGTTAAATAGGAGGTAGGAGAGGCAGGCATTGGGAATGATTGGATTTCTGGGTAGGAGGGTGGGCGTCCATAAGAACTTCTAGACTTTTGACTTGCATAATGTGACGGACGTGGTGTCCTTGGCTAGAAGTGGACCAGACTTGCTGGATGAGGTGGCCGTGAAGCATCTGAATGGTGATGCTGAGCAGCCATTTGGAGATATGTGGATGAGAGATGTGAACCAGAAGACGTTTGGAATTCATCATTGTCTAGCTGGTCATTGACGTCACGGGCATAAATGAGTAAGACAAAAGAGAGAATAGGTCCACGGCCATACGACCCCGATGGGGCACCTGGGTGGCTCAGTTGGTTAAGCATCCAACTCTTGGTTTCGGCTCAGGTCATGATCTCAAGGTTTGTGAGTTCAAGGCCTGCGCTGGCCCCGGGTCGGGCCTTGAGTCGGGCCCCGGAGTAAGGCTCTGCACTGACAGCTCAGGCCTGCATGGGATTCTCTCTCCCTCTCTTTCTGCCCCTCCCCCATTTGCTCTCTCTCTCTCTCTCTCTCTCTCTCATGCTCAAAATAAATAAACACTAAAAAAAAGAAAGAGAGAGAGAGAATAGAAGGAAACTCGGGCTTCTGGAAAATAATTCTGCCATGTAGAAATGGTATGAGTCACGGAACTTGAAATCAACGTTCCTAAATTTAATATGCACACCGGTTCATTGTTCTATGCAATCCATCTATGATTTTAACAGCTAAATTAAAGGGTCATTGCTATTTCTTCGTAAGAGAAGCCTTCAGAAGTAGGCTTAATTATGGCGAACCACTAATAACACAGGATTCCAATTTTTTTTAAAGTCATTTATCACAAAGTTTCGGTCAAATGTGCTTACTTGTGCCTTGGTCCGTTCCAAGAGATCAGGCTGACTCAGCGAAGCAGGAGGCCGGCTCAGTGTCTGTCGTGATTAAGATGGAATGGGCCCCAGAGTTTTATTTTCGCGGCTCTCTTCTACAAAATCAAAGAAGCGCGCTCCGGTCTCTCTGCACATTTATCTTGCTCACTAATTTTATTAACCTCTATCAGGCAGGTCGAGGATACATATGATCTTGGGGCAAAGATCTTTATTTTTATTTAGCAGCCCCCTGAGAACATGTTGACGGAGGTACAGTATAATTACCAGTCCTTTAACTCACCAGCCAACTTTTTGTTCTCGTAAACAAATGCAAATTCAGGTTCTCGAACACTCTTGAAAAGTAGGCCTTCCTTCCTCTCTCTTCCCAGATAGAGTTTTCTATAATCAAACCGCTGTTTAGCCTGCATTTTTTTTTAATGTTTTTTTTATTTATTTTTGAGACAGAGAGAGACAGAGCATGAATGGGGGAGGGTCAGAGAGAGAGGGAGACACAGAATCGGAAGCAGGCTCCAGGCTCCGAGCCATCAGCCCAGAGCCCGACGTGGGGCTCGAACTCACGGACCGCGAGATCGTGACCTGGCTGAAGTCGGACGCTTAACCGACTGCGCCACCCAGGCGCCCCTAGCCTGCATTTTTTTAATGCTGCTTTTCACTGGGAGGCCAGCATTCCCAATTTCCCAGTGGACCCAGTCACTCCCACATTTTGGCCCATCGTGGCTCACGCCAGGCTGGGAGATAAAAAGATGTGAAGAGGTAGGTATTTCTTCCTAAGTCAGAATGTCTCAGTGGGCAGCACCACGCCCCAGAAAGGGGTAGAATGTAAGATATGTACCATCATACCATGGATGTGAATTTTCAGAACGTGGTGGCCCAGAAGCTGCTGCCAGACTTCAGAGGAAGCCATCTGCAACTCCGATAACTATATTCATACGGACTACAATTCACAGCCTTCGGCAATCCTTTCCGTTTCTTCAATGCCTTGTGTTTCCTCTCTTGCCTCCGGATGTGTTATCTGCTCCTGTCCAGGACCTTCTTTTCCCCAGTCCTGCCTCTTGGTGGAACTCAATCTTATACCTCCAGCCTCGGCTTAGCTCTCCCTTCTGGGAATCCCCTGGTCCCCTCTCATCCTTTAAAGCACCTGTCACATTGTTTCCATGGTTCCCTCCACTCCCCTCATCCTAACTGACGCTCCCTTGTGAATGTGTTCTTACTTAAGTGTATCCCCTCTCCACCAAAAGGACTGGGTCAGTCCCCACAGGACCATCCTTGTCTCTGTTGTGGGCCTCTTGCCTGGAGCCATTTGGTAAATACATGAATGAACAAATTCATTGTCAACCGTCCCTGCCAGGGCCAGGCCCTCACCCTCAGATTCTATGTGGGAGAGGAGAATCCAACCAAAAACAAAACAAAGAAACACAAAGAGCTGTTTATTGAGTACAAATCCTACACCTCATCTAACCTATTTCTCTCCTTCTCTTACCTCAGGGCAGAGAGGACTGAGTCTGCAACCCTCCAGAGGAGCACTTTGGTCTCTGTGTCAATGGTTTACATGGGTAGAAGTGGGAAATGCCCCATGAGGTTCAGGTGAGGAGCTGTCCCATGAGCGTGAAGGGCTCTGGGTATATGGCCTCAAAGGGAACCAACCAGGCCAGGCCACGTAAGGTGAGAGTGACTCTGTCTCTGAGAAGTGGTCCCTCTCTGAATTAAGCAATCTCAATTCAAGTACAATTTCAAGTACACACTTCAGGGGTCACTCAGCCTTTGCAGAGGGCATCTAGACGATCAAGGCACGTAGGCAACCGCATTGGCATTACCAATAGATCCTGGGGTCTCCTTCCCTTCTCCTAGGCTTTGTACCTAGAAGACCCCATGTCCAATGGCTCCCTTCCAGACATCAAAGAAAGACCATAGCATCATGAGCAAATACCTTCTTAACCAAGGAATACTGAGGCCAGTCCAGAGCCACAGCCCTATCCCCACACCAGTGATCAAGAACCTATGGTCCTATTCCAGACATAGCCTTTTAGCTCATACAAAGCAATAGTTGGGGCAGTTGGGGGTGGGGTAGGGCTGGAGACTCTCTAGAGCAAACATCACAGAGTGGTCCTTGGTAAAACCGAACTTTCCGGCACATCTGCTCCAGGAGTGCGATGTGACCATAGTTATAGGGGAGAGGACCATGGATTGGCTATGGGATGGCCCCATAGGACTGGGGGGGCTGCATTCCGGGGAAGCCACAGTCTACATGCTACGTTCTACACACCAAGCCCTCCAGGTACCAGAAGCACGGCTCAGCATGGCTCAGAGCTGGATAGATGCTCTTTCTGTTTGTCTAGTTTGGGTTTCCCCAGAAACAAAGCCTACATCAGAGACTCGGGTCCAGTTCACTTATTTGGAAAGTGATCCCAGGAAGAAGGAAGGAGGGAGACAGGAAGGAAGGCAAAGCCACTAAAGCTGAGTTACTGAGCAGGTTACTGCTGTGACAGGGGGCTCAATCCTACTGGAGTCTCCTGAGGAATGATGTAGAAGGGTCTCGCAATTGTGCCTTCACATGCAGGGCTCCTGTTCCCATTGGCTGAGGCACACCCCAGGGCACGTCAACTATTTCACACTTCTTTTTTTTTTTAAATTTTTTAAAAATGTTTATTTATTTTTGAGAGAGAGAGAGAAAGACAGAAAGACAGAGAGCACCAGTGGGGGAGGGGCAGAGAGAGGAAGACACAGAATCCGAAGCAGGCTCCAGGCTCTGAGCTGTCAGCACAGAGCCCGACGCGGGGCTCGAACTCACGGACCACGAGATCATGACCTGAGCCGAAGTCGGAGGCTTCACTGACTGAGCCACCCAGGCGCCCGGCTATCTCACACTTCTAACCTGCACTGGAAAAATACTTGGCAAATTCCCATAGCCTCCAGGAAGCTGGCAGGTAGACAGCCACTGGGCGTAGAGGCAGGATATTGAGTCTCACCCAAGGGTCCTTTGTGGCTACGCATACAATCAGGGCCATAATCAACTCCTTTCTTGTTGTGTGCAGGACATTTCAGCCCTCTGGAGCCTCAGTTCCCCCATCTATAGAGTCAGGGTGAGAACAATACCTAACTCCTGGGGCTGTTTCCAGGATAAAACAAAATATAAGGAAACACATAACATGCCCTAACACACGTTACAAAGAAACTTCAAGGTGGGACGTCAGATTCTTGTTTCCAGTAAAATGTGAAATAGTACAACCAAATAGAGGGGGAGTTGGCAGTATTGAGCAAAATCACACATGTACTTGCCTTTGGAAGCAGTGATTCCGCTTTTAGGAATTCATTCCAAAGATAAGCTAGCAAAAATATTTCTAAAAAATATGAAGAGACGAATGCACGTTAACTATTTTTAAATACGTGAATTTTTAAAAAGCAAAACCAAGTTGAAGTAAACTTCACTCCACACCTTCTTGGTGGCATAACCACACAGAGAGGAACTATGCCAGCAAATTTTCAAACACCATTATTTTATTGTAGATGTCTAATGAGGTATACGCTAAGGACAAGGGCTGGAAAAGAAAAAAAAAAAAAAACCTAAACTGTTTTCAATAACACTGTTATTCTGAGATGATACGTGCGTATGGTGGGATAAAGCAATTTCAGCATGGAAGAAAGAAAAGACATCTACAAAGCCAATAAGATTAAGTAAAAACCTCATAGTTCTAAAATGATCGTATCTGCATAAACTCGTGATATATTTTATCTTTTTTTTTTAATTTTTTTTTAATGTTTGTTTATTTTTGAGAGAGAGACCGAGACAGAGTGCAAGCTGGGGAGGGGCAGAGAGAGAGGGAGACACAGAATCTGAAGCAGGCTCCAGGCTCTGAGCTGTCAGCACAGAGCCCGACACGGGGCTCGAACCCACAAACTGTGAGATCATGACCTGAGCCGAAGTCGGACGCTTAACCGACTGAGCCACCCAGGCGCCCCATGATATATTTTATCTTAAACAAATAAAATGTATGATTCCTGATTCTGCCCACTGAAAAGGTAGGAAGGCATACCTTTAAAACAAAATTTTTTTTTAATATTTATTTATTTTTAAGAGAGAGAGAGAGAGACAGAGTGTGAGCAGGGGAGGGGCAGAGAGAGCCAGAGACACAGAATTGGATGCAGGCTCCAGGCTCTGAGCTATCAGCACAGAGCCTGATGCGGGGCTTGAACTCACAAACCGTGAGATCATGACTTGAGCCGAAGTCAGACACTCAACCAACTGAGCCACCCAGGCGCCCCAGAGAGGCATATCTTGGTGGCTTCTAAACACTTGGGCTCCTTGGAGAAATGGCTGATAACAGGTCAGAGGAACAATCAGGACCATCCTGTCACCTAAGGAAATAAAGAAACTATCAGAGAAACTATCACGTCAGATGTCAATTGAAAAGGCCCCCATTGCTAAGGGGATGCTTTGAGCACCCTGATGGATATGACATGTAATAGGCTGAAATATACAAAATGTTTTTTCATGATAATGCTTAAGGAAAAACTCATTGGTAAATGTTGGAGGTGTTAGGGAACCACTCCATTTATCCTTCCTTTGCTAAATGCTCCATATGTCTGAGTAGCCAACGAGTTGATAAGAGGAATTTTTCTACATAAAAGTGTGTCAGCTAATAAATGAAGAAGGAATGGAAGAGCATGACCATTCTTCAATTCCTAAAAAAAAAATGAATGGATGAATGAAAAATTGGAATGTGAACTGAATCACATGATGCCATTTACATTAGCACCAAGAAAATGTAACAGGTGCAAGTCTAACATAACACGCACAGGAACCATATGAGGACAGCTACAAAACTCAGATGAAAGAAATCAAAGAACATCTGAATAAATGAGAGATATTTCATGTTCACAGGTAAGAAGAATGAATATTATTACGGGGCACCTGGGTGGCTCAGTCGGCTAAGCGTCTGACTTCGGCTCAGGTCATGATTTCATGGTTCGTGAGTTTGAGCCCTGCATCGGGCTCTGTGCTGACAGCTCAGAGTCTGGCGCCTGTTTTGGAGTCTGTGTCTCCCTCTCTCTCTGCCCCTCCCCTGCTCACTCTCTCTCTCTCTCTCAAAAATAAATAAACATTACGGGGCGCCTGGGTGGCGCAGTCGGTTAAGCGTTCGACTTCAGCCAGGTCACGATCTCGCGGTCCGTGAGTTCGAGCCCCGTGTCGGGCTCTGGGCTGTTGGCTCAGAGCCTGGAGCCTGTTTCCGATTCTGTGTCTCCCTCTCTCTCTGCCCCTCCCCCGTTCATGCTCTGTCTCTCTCTGTCCCAAAAATAAAAATAAAAACGTGGAAAAAAAATTTTTAAAAATAAATAAACGTTAAAAAAATTTTAAAAATATATTATTATGAAGTCAATTCTTCCCAACCTGATCTATAGATTCGATGAAATCCCAATCAAAATTCCAGCAAGTTATGTTGTGGATATCAAAAAAACGGATCCTAAAGTTTTTATGGAAAGGCGGAAGGCCCCGGATAGCTAACAAAGTGCTGAAGAAGAACACAGTGGGAGGAGTCGTGCTACCTGACTTCAAGACGTACTAGAAAGCCATGCTAATCAAGATGGTGTGGTATTGGTCAGAAAGTAGACAAAGAGATCAATAAAACAGGATACAGTGTCCAGAAACCGACCCACATAAATACAGTTAGTTGATCTTTGACAAAGAAGCAAAACAACTCTGCGAGGAAAGGAATCTTTTCCACAAATCATACTGAAACACCTGGACGTCCACATGCAAAAAAGAATGAACCCGGAACTTACACCTTTCCTAGAAACAAGCTCAAGATGGATTCTAGGCCTAAATGTAAAATGCGGAATTATAAAACTCCTAGAAGACAACAAAGGAGAAAATCTAAATCACCTTGGGTTTGGTGATGAGTTTTTAGATACAACATGAAAAGCATGATCCATGGGGGAAAAAAATCAAGAAGCAGGGCTTTATTAAATTAAAAACTTCTGCTCTGCGAAAGACATTGTTAAAACATAAGCCACAGACTGGGAGGAAATATTTGCAAAACATGTAATTGACAAAGGACTTGTATCTAAAATATTTAAAGAACCATTACAACTCAAGAATAAGAAAAAAAAAAAAGAATAAGAAAACAAACAACCCACTTTAAAAATGGGCAAAAGGTCTGAACAGACACCTCACCAAAGAAGAGATAAGATGGCAAACAAGGATATGAAAAGCTACTTCCCCCCATGTCATTAGAGAATCACAAACTACAACAACGGTGAGATTTTACTATGCACCTATTAAAATGGCTCAAATCAAACAACCTGACAAGATCAAAAGCCTGCCAGGATATGGGACCACAGCAACTCTCTTTCATTGCTGGTGGGAATGCAAAAATGATGCAACCACTTGGGAATACAGCTTGTCAGTTTCTTGAAAACTAAAATATTCTCACCACATGATCCAACGATAGTGCTCTTTGGTTTTTACCCAAGTGAGTTGAAAACTTAGGTCCACACAAAAACCTGCCCACAAATATTTATAGCAATTTCCTCCATGATTGCCCAAAACTGGAACGTTTAGTAGTTGAAATGGTAAACAAAGTTCGGTACATCCATACAACAGAATATTATTCAGCAATAAAAAGAATGAGCTAAGAAGCCACAGAAAGAGACGGAAAAAAACATCCGCATGTTGCTAAGTGAAAGAAGCCAGTCTGAAAAGGCTGCACACGGTATGGCTCGAACTATATGACATTCCAGAAAAGGCAAAACTGTGGAGACAGTAAAAAGATCAGTGGTTGCCAAGGGTTTAGAGGTGTGGGGTGGTTAGACAGGTGGAGCACAGAGAATTTTTAAGGCAGTGACATTATTCTGCACAATCCTGTAACGGTGGGTCCATGGCCTTATACATTTGTCACAGCCATAGAATTGTACAAAGCAAAGAGTGAGCCTTAATGTAAACTGTGGACAAAATAAGCCTGTATCAATACTGATTCATCAGTTGTAACAAACGTACCACACTCAAGCAACATGTTAATCTAGGGGAAACTGTGGGGAGCAGTGAGGGGGTATCTGGGAAACTCTCTGTACTAATGCTCAATTTTTCTGTAAATCTAACACTGTTTTTAAAAAATAGCCTATTTTTAAAAAAATAAGAATTGATCTAGGCAATAACTGTCAACAGCTGCCAACCACACACAAAAAAGAAATAACCACACGTTACGTTACGTACCTCCTGATGGAAGAACACAAGACCAAAAACAAAAGAAAACTCGAATCTCATCAAGCTCTTACCTCTAACTTCCAAATGGCAGAAAATACCGCTGTACTCTAGGAAATACGGAGAACAATGCATTATGTCTGACAACACAGGGGTGCAATCAGAAATACAGACTATAGGACACCCTGCAGAACAAAACACAATTTCTTTAGCAAATCATTTGTAAAGAAAAATAACAGAGAGATAGAAGGAACTCACAGATGAAGAGACTTAGGAACAGATCGTGCAATTGCCATTTAAGGATCTCCTCTAGATCCCAGCCCAAATAAGGATCTCCTCTAGATCCCAGCCCAAATATTACACAAAACCTGTAATAATAAACTTTCATGAGGGGCGACTGGGTGGCTCAATCGGTTGTGTCCGACTTTGGTTCAGGTCATGATCTCATGGTTCGTTAGGTCCCGTGAGAGCCCGCGTCAGGCTCTGTGCTGACAGCTCGGAGCCTGGAGCCGGCTTCGGATTCTGTGCCTCCCTCCCTCTCTGCCCCTCCCCCGTTCATGCTCTGTCTCTGTCTCTTAAAAATAAATAAACATTAAAAAAAATTTAAATAAAAATAAAAATAAACGTTCATGAAACAGCTGGAAAAATCTAATACTAATTCTATATTTTCTTTTATTAAGGAATTATCGTTGATATTTTCAGATGTGATTAATGACACTGGTTTTATGTTTAAAATTAGAGTCCTCTTTTATTTTTATTTATTTAAAAAAAATTTTTTTAATGTTTATTTATTTTTGAGACAGAGAGAGACAGAGCATGAACGGGGGAGGGGGAGACAGAGAGGGAGACACAGAATGGGAAGCAGGCTCCAGGCTCCGAGCCATCAGCCCAGAGCCCGACGCGGGGCTCGAACTCACGGACCGCGAGATCGTGACCTGAGCTGAAGTCAGACGCTTAACCGACTGAGTCACCCAGGCGCCCCTAGAGTCCTCTTTTAGAGATAAATACTGAAATACAGATACGGATGAAATAATTTGGTGATTAGAGTTTGCTTCCAAGACTACAGCAGGGAGGAAGAAAGGGTAAGAGAACAGCTAAACCGAGGTCGACCGTGAGTTGGTTTTTTTGTTGAAAATGGGCTCACAATGGCTTAGGGAATCCTTATATCATTTCAGGGGTCAGAATAACAACTATTTCTTGCTCTGCTGATGAGCTGAGAATGACCTTTACATTTTTAAATGTTAGGGAAAAGTTAAAAGAAGAGTATTTCACAACATGTGAAAATTATGTGAAACTCAAATGTTAGCGTCCACAAATAAAGTTCTATTAGAACACAGCGGCACCATTTACGCACTGTCCTTGGCCGCCTTTGTGCTGCAGCAGCCGACTTGAGCAGTTGAGGCAAAGAAAAATATGGCTGTCCGTCCAAAGAATTCCCCACTTTGGCCATTTGGCAAAACACACTCCATGCCTCATCTACCCTCCTGGATGCCTTCTGCTCTGCAACTCAGAAGGTGTCTATGACATGGTGAAATGATTATTTTTCATGGAATTCATCTTGACCTTAAGTCCGGTGTCGAAACTGCAACATTAGCACATATATGGCTTGGCAGCCCCGGCTGGATTCTCATATTGAATTCTCTACCCCGAGCCGTTCTTGGATTCCCTGCACCCAGGCTGATATTCAAGCAAAATGAAACTGTATATTAAAGCTACGTACGTTTTACGTGACCCATGGCAGCTGTCTACTTGGAGATTTGTGGGACTCTCGTGAAAGCCTGCCAATTTAGACCCATTACTTGTGATTCTGAATTCTTGCATTGCAGGTGCTCGTGCGGCTCTGGGTTATCTGCTGTGCATTTCTGCTGAAGTCAGGCAAATGACCCGTTAGGAAAGAGCGCCTTGGATCCCAGCCTCCGCTCTGTGGCAGCCAGCTCTCTACGAATCCTGTCGTGTCGGTTTTCATGACAAATCCAGTCCTTCTGGATGGGTCTCTGGGGAGTTAATTGGGCGGGGAAGAAACATGCCGTGCCCTCGGAGAAGAGCCGAGGGATGGAGCCCTCTGCACCTGCCCGCTGGCCGGCGCTGGCCCTGTCGCGGCCCGCCTGTCCGAAGCGATGTGGCTCTCGTGGCAGCTGATGGTTTGGACTGCGAGCGCTCCTAAGGGCAGAGCGTGGCTGCTGCCAGCTGGTGTCGGAGAGCATGTCAGGGCAGGCCTCGGTCATGCCCTGGTGTGGCCTCCGTCACCCCCTGGCAGGGCCTGCCCACCTGGCCCCACGCCCGGGGCGGGAGGCGTCAGGCCCGCTCTGCAGTGCGGCCAGGGAATTGCTGCGTTCTTGTCCTCCGTGGGTTACTCCCCACTGAAGCTGGCTTCAAGCCCGCGCTCTGGGGGGGGGACAGTGCTGGCGTGTGCATGCATGCGTGTGCCTCTCCTGACCCCCAAAGCACGGGGTGTGGAGGTTCCTGGCAGCAGCCGGCTGACTCGGCTCCTGGGGGAGCGCCGATGGAAAGCTCCAGCAGCCGTGACCGGTCCGGTTACCCAACAAGCCCGGCTCCTGCCTTTGGTGTGTCGGGAAGCCACATAGTCTGCGTCTGGCGCCAGCCCCCGTCAGCTGGGAATCAGAGGAGATGGAGAAAATGAAGCTCCGTGGGGATTCGCCCAGCCTGGAGCGGATGAACACCCACTCAGGGCAAAACCGGAAAGGGGCCGTCTGTAAGATTTCCATAACGTTTGGATGAAGACGAAGGTGGGCCCGTTGAAACAAAAAGGCCAGGAAGCCGTGACACTGAAAGGAGAGTAAAAGCCCAAATTCTCACCGTTGCCCAGGCCCTGCTTCGTCCAGCCTTTGGCTCTTCCTGCCTCGTTTCATGCCACTTTCCCTCGCTCCCACCTTGTGTCACACTGGTCGGTTCAGCTGCTCAGACATATACAGCCTTATGGCCTCAGGGCCTTTGCACAAGCAGCCCCTTCTGCCCGGAATGCCTCATGCCCTCCTTCTGCATCCTCTTTCTCCCAGTCCTGACCTCCACCCCGCCTCTGCTCCTAGCCCACCCCTTTTCTTCCGTGAGGCCCTGGGGGAGAGTTCCCCCTGCCTCCGCCTTACAATCTCCATCAGTAATTCTGTCTCAGATTTTTTTTTTTTTTGGACTCCGTCATAGCCCTTGATACAACGTAGCTGTTTTACTTCTTGTTTTACCTACTTAGGTTTTTTTTTTTTTTTTTTTAATGTTTATTTTTGAGAGAGACAGAGACGGAGTGTGAGCGGGGGAGGGGCAGAGAGAGAGGGAGACACAGAAGCCGGAAGCAGGCTCCGAGCTGTCCGCTCGGAGCCCAATGTGGGGCTCGAACCCACAAACCGTGAGATCGTGACCTGAGCCAAAGTAGGACGCTTAACCGACTGAGCCACCCAGGCGCCCCGTTCCGTTTGCTTACTGAAACAGCCCCTACCAACCTGGAGTCGGTGTCTCCCTGCCCCCCAGTTTCAGATCTCACCTGGGAAGCTCCTGAACAGGTTACAAACCCACAAGGAGCCTTCTGCTTCTCTTTAACTGACCCCACATGAGCCTTGGTCAGACCAGAGTTCTTATTATGGGCTAACCTATGATTTGGGCATTATTTACTATTTTAATGATCCATGAGATTTCTGTCCACTCAGAGCAGGCAGTTGTATTGGTCAGAATAGGCTGTACAAATAACCCCCAAATCTCACAAGCTTCAATCCCTGCAGAGCCCAATAGGAATGTTCTGGATTGCACGGCCCTCCAAAGAGTCATTCAAAGATCCTCCTGTCATGTGACGCTTCATCGTTCACCACGCCTCCCCGTTCACGCCTCCCCGTTCACCACAAGTGGGCAGGAAGACAGCGGACTCGCCTGGACCCCTCACCTGCTCGGTCCGCAGAGACACAGCTTACCCTCAGTCGGACAGGCAGTCCCACGGTCACGGGGAGACAGGGTCTGGCGTGGGGGATGCGAGATGGAACCCCCCGGCGGGCAGCCTCTTCCAACAACGGCTCTCACAAGAGGAACACGAGGGCCCCTGCCACAGCCGTGGGCCACGGGCCGTAGGAAAGAATGACCCCCACGTCTTCATATCACCCACTTCTCACACCCCCTTGGAAGGCCCGAGTGCCCCACAAATTCCAGGCCGCCCAGAGGTGTCCACTGTGGTGGCCCTGTTTAAGGGCACGAGTAGGACGTCGCCTGTACCTTCTGCTTCCTTTGTCTTCTGTTTCACTCTTGGCCCTTCTCTGGAAGGCCCTGGTGGCAATAGTGCCCGGGCGTGGCCCTTGCTGGCTGCGCCACACCCCTCACTCTGCGGCCCGCCCTATCCTACACGTCCTGTTCGGACATATCCTGACGTCCAGCCCCGTCGGCCCCAAGAGAGCTCCATTTGGTACATGATCCTTCTCTTCCTCCATCTCTCTCTCTCTCCTTTCTCACCCTGGCTTATACTTGGGTGCCGGGAAGAGAGTGGTCCTCCAGGATGGACCCAGTCATAAAGGACTGACAACACACCCCTCTGAGACACGCGCCTTTGAAGCAGGAGGTTGGTGGCGGACAGACGCGTGCAGACAGAACCACAGGCAGCTTGACAAACCGGAGGAAGGCACGTCGGGCTGCCAGCGGGGAGGGTCGTCCGCCTGGGGAGCGGGGGCTCTTAAGTAGCAACAGGTAGCTGTTCTCTGTTTTAGTCATTCATTCATTCATTCATTCATTCATTCATTTTTGAGAGATGGCACATACAAGAGCAGGGGAGGGACAGAGGGAGACGGAGAGAGAATCCTAAGCAGGCTCCGTGCCCAGCACAGTGTCTGACGTGGGGCTCGATCTCACAACCATGACACCACGACCTGAGCCGAAATCAAGAGTCGGATGCTTACGGACTGAGCCACCCAGGCACCCCTGCCCTCTGCTTTAAGATATAAGCTGCATGACTCTTCAGGTATGGTGAGGCCAGCAGATCAGGAGGTAACTGCATTGTAAACGGAGTCTGTGACCTTCCGTTCCCAAGAGGAGGGCCACCCGGGGAAGCATCAGGGTCAGGCAGGTGGCAGAGACAGGGGACTGTGGGTAAGAGCCTTTATTGTGGTTTTTCCCACAGGAAGGAATGGACAAGGCAGGGGGAGCAGGCTTAGGATTGGCTACTCGGAATAAACTTCAGAGGGCTCTGGGGCAAAGCTGTCCCTAGTTGTCTGGTATGCCCATTTGCCATTTAGAGGGTACCTTCCCCAGTTTGTTTCTTTTGCAGTTTAAAGACTTCTCTCATGTATTTTGTAATAGCCGTTTTCAAGCACGCACAAAACAAACGGTATAATATCCCCCAGCCCCAGCTATCGCCTCACCTCAGTACTTACCAACCCACGGCCAGTCTTGTTGTAACTATACCACGACCCCCTTCCCCCTTTTCCCCATGCTGATTTGCAGCAAATCCTTGACAACAGAGGGTCTTTATAAATCGGATCAAGTCACTTCCTAGTTTAAAAATCTCCCACAACTTCCCGAGGCTTTGACAGTGAAAGCCTACACTGAGCATGACACTCGGAGCCCTGCTAACCCCTCTGGGGGCATTTCCTCGCTCGGCTCAAGCTACCGTGGTGCGTCTGTTCTCTGGACTCACTGAACCTGTCCCAACTCCATGCCTTCACCCTTGCCGTCCTGCCCTACGTCTACTCAGCTGGCTCTACCCTGGCATTCACGTCTCAACTCAGACGCCCCCACCCCACTGGAAGGTCTTCCCAGGGGACCCATCCTGGTAGTCCCCTACCTCTAACGACACACTCTCCACTGGACGACTCTGAAATCAGTTCACTCATTTCAAAAGTTTGCTCGTCCTACAATTAAAGCTTCAGGGGCGCCCGGTGGCTCGGTCAGTTGGGAGTCTGACTCTTGGTCTCAGGTCTTGTTGGGCTCCATGCTGGGCCTGAAGCCTACTAAGAAAAATAGATAGATAGATAGATAGATACATACATACATACATACATACATAGATAATCGATAGGTGATTGATAAATAGATGGATAGATAGATAGGAAGATAGATACATAGATAGATTGATGATAGATCGATAGACGGATAGATAGATATATAGTAGATAGATAAATAGATGGATGATTGATAGATAATTGATAGACGGATATAAGATAGATAGATAGATAATTGATAGATGATAGATATTTAGATAGATAGATGGATAGATAGATAGACCGATAGATTGGAAGATCGATAGATAGATAGATAATAGATAGATCAAAGCTTCAGAAAAGCTTTGTTCAACATAATCTTGTTCAATGTTATTTCCCCATAAAGTGCTTGGCATATCATAAGCACTGACCATTTGTGCAGTAAAAACAAACAGAAAAGAATACAAATGAAAGGTATTAACTTTAGGGCAGTTTTTTTTTTTTTTTTTTTTAAGTTTTTTGTAATGTTTTTTAAAAAATTTTCCTTTTCAATGTTTATTTATTTTTGACAGAGAGAGAGAGAGAGAGACACAGCATGAGCAGGAGAGGGGCAGAGAGAGAAAAGGAGACACAGAATCCGAAGCAGGCTCCAGGCTCTGAGCTGTCAGCACAAAGCCCAATGCGGGGCTCAACCTCACAAACCTTGAGATCATGACCTGAGCCGAAGTCAGGTGCTTAACCGACTGAGCCACCCAGGTGCCCCATAAGCACGGACCATTTATGCAGTAAAAGCAAACGGAAAAGAATACAGATGAAAAGTATTAACTTTAGGGCAATTTTAAAAAGCAAACTTTCCTGGTTCACTTACCGTCAAATTAACGGATTTAATTAAACGTCGTTTGTTAGGAAAAATACATGCGCACCAATTTATTTGCGGGGGTAGAGGGACAAAACCTCTCACCGTGCGAAGACATGCGCACCTGTGAAAGATCCTAAGTGAGCTGAGTTCTGAATCCGCAAACAGAGAAAGAAAGTTCAGGATGAACTGGCTATTTTTAGTGCTTAGAGGTACCTCCTTGCTCCAGCTAATGTGAGAACCACACTCTCTCGCTCTTAATGCCTTGACATGCCAGGGGGGAGAAAGGCCTCTAAGGAGACAGGATTAATGAATTCTGAAATGAGAAGTAAGACACAGAAATTTAGTTCGCTTAAGAAAAGCCTCCATAGGGGCGCCTGGGTGGCGCAGTCGGTTAAGCGTCCGACTTCAGCCAGGTCACGATCTCGCGGTCCGTGAGTTCGAGCCCCGCGTCAGGCTCTGGGCTGATGGCTCAGAGCCTGGAGCCTGTTTCCGATTCTGTGTCTCCCTCTCTCTCTGCCCCTCCCCCGTTCATGCTCTGTCTCTCTCTGTCCCAAAAATAAACGTTGAAAAAAAAAAATTAAAAAAAAAAAAAAAAGAAAAGCCTCCATTGAAGGCGTTTGAGTATTTGAGGTCCTATTTGATAGAACTCAGATTCTACAGTGAAATTACATTGTGCGTTTAATTATTTCATATCATGTTTTAAAACAAATATATAAAATATAATTTAAAAACATGATTTTTTAAATGGGGAAAATCCGTTCCAAAAAAAAAAAAATCCTCTTTTCTTCCCGGTCCTGCATCCCGCACTCTGCTGTCTACACAGCCCCTACCCTCAGCCCCTACCTTTCATCTAACCTGCCTTTAGAACTGTCTTCACAACTGAGAATCTATTTCACTGCCTGTAGTGAATCTGTTTCACTGCCTGAATCTACTGCCTGTAGAAATATTTTTTTTTTAATTTTTTTTTTTCAACGTTTATTTATTTTTGGGACAGAGAGAGACAGAGCATGAACGGGGGAGGGGCAGAGAGAGAGGGAGACACAGAATCGGAAACAGGCTCCAGGCTCTGAGCCATCAGGCCCGAGCCTGACGCGGGGCTCGAACTCACGGACCGCGAGATCGTGACCTGGCTGAAGTCGGACGCCCAACCGACTGCGCCACCCAGGCGCCCCTGTAGAAATATTTTTGTGGAACAGGTGCTCAGTGCTCCCGATTGTGAGTGCGTATGCCCTTACACACAAAAAACGTGTAGTAGAAAAGTTTCGTGTTGATTAAATTTGTATTAATCCCAGGCCTTTAAACTCACTAGAAGGGAATCCTTTTACAAAAGCAAGCAACGCTCCCCATAACTGTTCTGTTGTAAGTCCACAGACTGGGAGACTGGGCCGATGTAAGGCAGGTGGCACCTACACAGCCGTGGGGCCTCCCTTCCCCCTCGGGTCGACTCCGGCTTTCCAGAAGGCCCGGGGGGACGACAGCGTACCCTCAGCCTTCTCCCACACGTCCCTTGGTTCCGAGGGCAACGACAGCATTATTAATTCAGGCACTGGCAGGAACGTGCAGGGGCTGGGGCAGGCTCCTGGCACGGAAACTCTTGGAAGACACAGCACTGAGGCAATCGGGAGACCTGGAGCTGCGTGCCGGGCAAGGAATCCGTGGAAAAAACCTCACCTGGTTTCCTGAACTCTGTGGCTGGATTCAGGCCTCCCACTTCAAGGCCTTATGTGGCTGGGCTGGGCTGGGCTGGCCTAAGGAGTTGGGGCACAAAGGACTCTGAGGGACGCCTGGGTGGCTCAGTCGGTTACGTGTCTGACTTTCGATCTCAGCTCAGGTCGTGACCTCCCGGTTCGTGGGTTCGAGCCCCGCATCGGGCTCTGTGCATCCAGCTCAGAGCCCGGAGCCCGCTTCGGATTCTGTGCCTCCCTCCCTCTCTCTCTGCCCCTCTCCTGCTTGTGTGTTTTTTCTCTCTCTCTCTCTCACACACACACAAAATAAATAAATAAACTTAAAAAAAAAGAAAAAGTGGGGCGCCTGGGTGGCGCAGTCGGTTAAGCGTCTGACTTCAGCCAGGTCACGATCTCGCGGTCCGTGAGTTCGAGCCCCGCGTCGGGCGCTGGGCTGATGGCTCGGAGCCTGGAGCCTGTTTCCGATTCTGTGTCTCCCTCTCTCTCTGCCCCTCCCCCGTTCATGCTGTGTCTCTCTCTCTCCCAAAAATAAATAAACGTTGAAAAAAAAAAATTAAAAAAAAAAAAAAAAAGAAAAAGAAAGAAAGAAAGAAAGAGGGCACGTCGGTCGAGCTCTGTGGATGGCGTAAGTCCAAAGACTTCACCTGTGTGCCACATCATTTGGAACATTTTTCTGTGTGGCAGCAAAAACCCTTGACGTGATTGGCTCACTCACACCGCACACGTCTCTATGAGGTAGGATTAATATCACTTTCTACTGCGTTGAGGGAACTGAGTCACAAAGAGGTAGGAAACCTAGTGAGCTCACATGACTTAGGCAGAGGACGAGCTGGGAATGTATCCAAAGCCCTCTGACACCAGTGTCTAAGTTCTTCACAAGCACAGAGCCAGCACAGACAGGGATAAAAGACACAGACCCACGCGACGTGGGTTCAGATCCTACCTCTGCTGCTCTTTAGCTGTGTGATTTTAGCAGGTTGCCAAGCTTCTCTGTGCAACAGTCACTTTAGGTATAAGCTGGGAATAACGATAGGAGCCTCCACATGGGGTTGCGTGTGCATTAAATCAGCCACTCACTACACGTGAGTGCTTCTCTGGGCCTGGGATATAGCAAGTGCTGTGTGTCTACCGCGGTCTGCCCAGAGAATGGGGGTCCCTTCCCCCACCCCTGCCAGATGGGCGACTGGGCCCCTGCACTCCAAGGCCGAGCCAGTCTGCTCTCTGAGCCCTCATTGTGCCAGAGCCATATGGGGCCAAGCTGGGCAGCCTGCCTCCAGGGCCTTGCGGAACACTTAAGGGAATTGGCTTCCCATTTTTTCTCACCGCATCCAGGAGCTCATGGGAGGCTGCGCTGAGGGTCAGATCTGAGGCAGAAATTAGAATTAAGCCTCCTCTCCAAATGCTTGAAGCTCTGCCGTTAGCTCTCCCCACCCCCTCCTCCCCTCCCCCTCCCTTCCAGCCCTCCAGCCCTCACACCCTCCCCACCTCCCTCAAGTCCGGGGTTCTCAACGTGACTGCAAAGGCCCCCGGGAGGCTGGGGGGTCTGCAGTCTGCGAAACTGAGCGTGTGTGCGCCCACGCGAGCACGCATTTCTTGGGGAGACTTCCACGGTTAGTGTCCTGTTCTCAAAAGGGGTTTGCGATCCCTCAAACGTCAGGGACCCTGGCATTGATTCCATCGGATACATCAATCTATTGGGCTGGGCTCTCCAGAAAAGGCCCCAAGCTGGAGTTAGGCATGCAGGGGGGTAGCTGAGAAACTCCTGCGGGAGAGACGGGGGCGGGGGGGGGGGGGTGGTGTTGGAGAAACAGAATCGGGGGGCAGTCAGGCAGGAGGGAAACCTACCCAGGAGCTGCTCGCTGGGGTTCTGGAGCACAGACGACTAGCAGAAGGGTCCCACGCTGGACAGAAGCGCTGGGCCCCTGGACCACATGTTGGCCTCCGCAGTCCTAAGCAGAGTAGGGCCAGGTTTGAAAGCCGAGGTCTATCCTGAAGGACCCGTCACCCTGCCATTCTCATTGTGGCCGGGGCCTGAGCCCTTCCTGGAAGGGGGTCTGGGCAGTACACCCCAATGCCCTTTACATGCCCTGGGTAGCCACTGCACCCAGCTTCTGGCCCGTCCTCCTCACAGTCCATCAGACTTGCCCAGGTAGATCCAGATCCAAGTGGCCCAGCCTAAGCCACACCAGGGGCCCCTCGCCCTTGACCTAGGAAATAGGAGTCCCTGAACTTGACCTGCGGAAGAGAGCCAGAGGGATGTTGGGCAGGAGAAGCAAGGGAAGTCTTTATCTCATGAATGGATTATATGCATGATGGTTGTTTAAAATTTGGGAACATTTTCTCGCGGAAATCCTGTTAGAAATGGTTCCCCGGGCTCATTTGCAAAAACCTATTAAATTCTTAGCTAGGTTTCAATAATAGGAAGGGTCATCCTGAGGTCGGAGGCCGGAAAGACCCCCACCCCCCCACCCCCATCCCACCTCTGAGTTGTCCGGGGAATCCTGCAGCAGCGGAAGAAAAGGAAAAATCTGCCAGCATCAGGGGACAGAGGCAGTCTGAAGGAATCCAGGCTGGCAAGGGCGTCCCAGGACTTCCGCAGTGAAGGGAGAGGGGCTTAGCTGTAGAGAGACAGAACCCAGGGATGCGGAGACCCCCGGGGTCTGCGGCAGGTGGGGGGGGGGGGGGAGGTCCTGCAGCAAAGGCACGCTGCTCTGTGCAGTGAGGTTACGCCGCCTCTTTACTAACAGGGTTTCTTGCCTGCCATCAGCCCAGGCCTCTTTGCGATCACCCTCCCGGAAAGGCTCAGCCTGGCTGGAAGGAGCCAAAGCGGCCTCCAGCAAGCTCTTGGTTAACCTCTGCGATGCCGGGCTTCTCCTCCCAGAGCGCCCGCAGCGGCAGAGCGCGCCCGAAAGGGGACGTTCCGAAAGCGGCCACTAGAGGGCGCGTCCGCCCTTCCCTACTCCGGGAGCGTCCGAGAGGGCGCGGGTGGGGAAACCCTTGGTTGTCATGGCCCTTTAATGAGAAGCCTTGTTCCCAAAGTGCCCTCCTCCCAAGGAAAGCTCCAGGCTTCTATTAAAGGGAACAGCTTGGGGGGTGGGTGATGGGTATTGAGGAGGGCACCTTTTGGGATGAGCACTGGGTGTTGTATGGAAACCAATTTGACAATAAAATTCATATATTGAATAAATAAATAAATAAATAAATAAATCAAGGGAACAGCTTATTTATCCTCTAACATGAGGAAGCTTCCATACAGCATCAATTAAACACGCTTAATGTGACCAGAGCGGGAAAACAGCTAACGGATAGAATGAAGGGTTGTTACCATTTTGAAACATCAAACCACCCATTTCGGTCTCCAGGGCGTGTAGATCAGCTCTGGGATGGGTCTCAAGTTTGCCTATATGCCGCCGAGTCCTGTCCCCTCCTCAAACAGGCTGAAGCTTGGGGGGCTTGCCTGGGTATGGTGTCCAGATCCTCCAGACCTGTCGAGTAGCCTTGCTCCGTACTGATTTTTCTTATTAGTACGCACATTGTCAGCACCTTCGTTACAATGTGGGCGCTGAAAAATTGGGCCACTGGTGATATTTTCTACACTGTTGACCTAATGTGTAGGACAGATTCTGGAAGGTTCCATCGTCCGGACCGAAGTAGGTCCACATTGAATAAATATGTTCCCAGGTGTGGGGTGTTCAAGGAGCACACGATGCGCCAAGAAAAAGTGAACGGAAATCTCCAGCAAGAGCCACAGTTCTAAATTCTGAACTGCCGGAGGGGTGGGTCAGACACAGGATGCCATTAAGGTTGTGGCTTAGTAACTAACCAGAGGGTGAGGAAAGGCGCTTAGGAGAAATGCCCCTCTTTCCTTGGTTCCAAAAATAGTGATTTCCTAAGCAGCTGACCTGCTTTTATCTCAACATTCATCCGTTTCCCTTTTCTGTTTACTCCTGGTGCCCGGCTTGTGGCCCTTTGGAAGGAAGTCTGTCAACCGGCTCGGTAAACTCTGTATTTTTCCTCACCTCACTCCTGGCTCCTTGTTACGTCTCCATGCTTTGTTTTTTTTTTCTCCTGCTCTTGTTTTTAGTGTGTATGAAGCTTATCGCTTGTGTCTCTTTTGTAAACTGCCTTAAATCCTTTGTGGAACAGAGCAAACGGCAAATAAAATAAAACAGACATCAGATACGTTCTCTCTGCGGCACGGCACCAGGCCGAAGTGTGTGTGAATGTTTGTTACCTGTGATCCTAGGCAGGAAAGGAGACTTTTAACGTTCTCTGCCAGACTGCCTGACTGGTGACATGTTCCAATAACTTTCCACTTCCTGTCACCCTTAATTTGCTTACCCTGTTACTTGGACACCTCCAAGTCGCGTCTTCTAGACTTTTCTCTTTTGTATGTCATACCCCACCTCACTTTTCTGATTTCCTAATTTCAAAAAGTATATTCTAACGTCTCGGATGGCTGAAGCAACAGATTCATTGTTTAAAAAAATTCACTTTGGTTTACACGTTTAAACTTTTTTTTTTTTTTTTCTTCTCTCTCTCTCTCAGAAGACGTAAGTAATGCAAACCAGCAATATCATTTCGCCAACCCGGCCGGTCCCTTTGAAACGGATTAAGAAACGAAGAGAAAGTCACAGCGGTTTGTCTCAAAAACTCAGATACTCCCAAAGCAATACACGTTTTGGCTGCCGGTGTTGCTGTTACAAGGATTGGTAGCCTTTTTGAAGGCCTCCTTTCCTGAATCTCAAAGGTTTGACCCCAAACTGGACTGTTTGGTAAATGAACGAATGAGTTAGCACAACCTAACCAACATGCAGGGGAGGAATGAATGAGTCCCCTGGGTCGGGCCTGGGGAGTTCCATTACCCGGGTCCTCGAGTGGGACTGACTGACTTTCAATGATGTGAGCGTTTGCGGAACTGGTGTTGCTGCGGTTTTCTTGAGGAGGAAGGGACTGGGCCAGAAAAGGCTGGTCTCTGGAAAAGGCAGCTTTGAAGGAGAAAGCCTTGGTGGACAAGGAAAGCTTTTTCCCTTCTCTCCCCCATCACCTCCCCTCCCTCAAGTGTTAGCAACTTGCCATGTGAATGCCAGCAATGAAACCCCACCGTCCTGATCCCACAGTCCCTTCTTTCCCTGGCTTACTTCTGAATGTCTGTCCTGAGAGGCTTTTTATTTTTTTCTTTCTTTTTTTTTTTTCTGAGAGGTTTTTCATTTCTGAAGGTGTTATGTCATTGGCCAGGCCTAAACATTTAAGAGAACAGAGAGGGTAATTAGTCTGTGGGTTTGGGCTGGGTAAACAACCGATTTCTCTAATTCGGGTCAAAAGGTGGATGTACCGAGGACGCACATTTTTACCGAAAAAATTCATTTACATGAGAAAATTCCACCGGTTGGTCTTTTTTCGACTCCGCAGACGCGTCTCATTCTCTCTGGCTCCTGCTTCTTTTGGTTTTACTTTGACTCCTTTTTTTTAGGACTCTGAAACATCCCAGTGTTGTGGGGCCGGGCTTTACAAGAAGCAGACAGTGCTTGGTGAAGGGGGGGCCTCTCAGCAAGCTGGAAACATTTACTTCCCTAACCAGCTTCCCTCCCTGCCAAGGAATCCGCGAGCCTGGGGAAATGCTTTCCCTACTATGTTTACAAAGCACTAAATTTTCGAAGTCATTAATTCCCTTCATAAAGAAAGGGCCTAATGGAGTTTTCTATTAGTCATTGAGAGAGCGGTTATAACCCTGAAAGATCCAGAAAGCAATAAGGAGCCTAAAGTGAAGCGGGTGTGAGGTGGGGGAGGGGGGGCAGCAAAATCAGTTCTCTTTTTTCGCCGTCAGATTTCTCCGGCTCTAGAGGGAAATATTTTGAATGTCTTCATCGCTACCTCACACGTTTGTTTATTTTGTTTTCCTTTTCAGAACATTGGGAAGTGTTGTTGTGTAGACACAGACCTCGTCCCCCTCCAAGCGTGTGTTTCTCAAAGGAAGCTTCTTTGTCCCGAGGGTTCTGGCTAACTGTGTCCGGAACGGAGCACCCCGCATGGGGGAAGGGAGAAGGGGGGAGGCTCAGGGTCTCAGCCCCGAGGGGCAGGCACCAGAACAGAGGTGCTGGCTGGTGTGCCCAGGGGGCCAGCAGAAAGGCCCAGTGCTCCGACTCTCCTTGGAATCCAGGCTTCTGGGGAGACCGTTAACCCTTTCAGGGCCTTAACCCTGCAGGGACGCCCTCCTGTTCCAAGCCCCTGCTTGGCCATCTCTGGGTGGGTTCTGGGGGAAGGAGAGGGGATGTTATTCTTGGTCAGGGCACTGCTCCCTGCACAGCCCAGCCCCCAGGGCCTTAGCAGGGCCCCCCATAACTCCCCGATGATGAGTCCGGTAAAGATTCCTACGGACTTCGGCATAGATTTGTTTTCTAGAGAATGTCCTGAGACTCCAAATGGCTCTCAGAAGTGTCACTGTGGCCAGAGAATCCACCGGAAGCTGTGTCGGCGGGGAAAGCGGGAGTTTTCAAAACAGGGCCCACAGACTTCCCACATCAAAATCACCGGCAAAGCTTGTTAAAAATACAGACTCTCCACCACCGCGACCACCACCAGCACTGCCCGCTACAAACTCAGAATTTCTCCGGAGGGTAGGGGAATGGCAGGAAAGACCAGGAAGGGTTCCTGCACCTGCCTCTGAGCCCCTGAGGCATGCAGGCCTCTTGGCCTCCTGTGATGGTCCCCGAAGGCTTTCTCTCCAGATATAGAAATACTGGGCTCCCATGGGAGAGGGCATGCCCAAAGGCCACAGGGGACCCCCAAGGCACGCTGTCCCCATGGAGCAGTCAGCAGGCTGTGCCTGCCAGCCTTCTGGACTCTGAATCTTCTTGCGCACATTGGTGTCTTCACCTCAATGCTCCTGGGTAGAATCCAAGAGAGTATTAGAGTCTCTCCAGAAAGTGCTTACGAGTGTGGATTTCAGTTACCCTGGAGATGGCCTTTGTCCCCCCGGGGCTGCCTGTTTGGCATATGGGCCTGGCCCTATCCTATTTACATTCCTAGAGAGACACTGCGGGAGCCATATTGGGTGGAAGAAATTTACAGACAGGCACGGGGATCAGGGATCCTGTAGCAAAAAGAATTCCCAACCTCTGACTATCGGACGCACCCGGGGCATGTTGGCCGCTGTAGCACCCACGTGGGACCCACCTCCTCGGGAGGCTTTCAAAGATGCTGGGATTTTCTTCTTGTATTCGTCTTTCCTCTGTGCCAAGCCTTTAGAGGCAAGGAGCCAGGAGCCAGATCCTGGCCCTGCCTTTTATAGATATGCGATCTTGGGTACATTAGTCTCCTCCTCTGAGCCACAGATGGCCTTACCTGCAAAACAGAAAAAATAATAATAGTCATGATGTTCCTGCGGCATCAATGAGATGAAATCTCATACCAAGTGCTTGGCTGGTGCTTCAGCGGATCTATTCCTCCCCTGCCTGCCGGCAGGATCCTTGCTGGGTGTCCACACCAGGAACTTGGGCGTGTACCTGCACACTCAGAGAAAGGGGGTCAGGGAACCATTCGAACTGCCTAAGTTCCACCAGTGATCTGTCGTGCCCTGATAGTTAGTTGCTCCTGATGTTGAGCGGAGATAATTATCGCTCGATTCTCAAAGCAACAAGTTGCCCGGTCTGTCGATGAGACCTCCCATCGAGACATATGATCCCCCAAGCTGGGGGTGGAGGTTGCCCCACCCCTTTCTTCTGAGCCCCCCCATGCTGGGGGTGGCTCTGGGCGCGGTAAATATTTATGCACATGTCTTGTGTAACTATCATGGATCTGGGTGCATCAGGAGCCATGGAGAAACACGCTGGCACCTAAGGGTCCCAGCTTCGAGAGACAGCGTTGAGGCCAAAGATGGGGAGTCTGTTGGCTACCGATGGCTGTCAGGTAGCAGAATCCTGCGGTCTGTTCATTGTCTTGGAAACAAAGTCTTGAATTGGGAGGAAGAGAAAGCAATGGTAATTAAAGCTTTCCTTGGGCAGAGCTTCCCAGTGAAGGGAATTGGCACATTTCTTGCGTGCCCATTAAGCTCCAGGCGCTAGGCTAAGAACTTCGCATACATTGAATGTTTTAATCCTTACAACAGCCAGAGAAGGGACTGTGGTTGTCACCAAGAAACAGAGGTCAGAGAGGTTAAATAGCGTCCTCAGAGTTTTACAGCTACTCAGCACCGGAACCAGGAGACGAAGCCAGGGTTGGGCCCTGTACCAAGGGAGAAAGGGAACCAGTCCTGCTCTTTTTAACCCTGAAGCCTTGCCGGTGACATGCTCTCAGAGACTGGCTATCCTTGAGACCAGGGAGAAGGCTCCTGTCTCCAGGGAATGCCTCCGAGCTTCCCGACTGGGTCGATGCTAAACCCCTTCCTGATGCCTCGTGGATGCCCACTGGGAAAATATGTTCCGTGCTATCTCAAAAGATGTATATATTAAGACTCAAGGGAATGGAAAGACATCAGAGACAAAAGAAAAGAGAGAGAGGAAGCCCAGTCTACCTTCATCTTCAAGCCCCGCCCATTTGCAGGCACTGTCCCTCCGCTTCTCACACAGACCTCGGGATCCACCGGCCACCGCAGGCCCTTCCGCCTTCTGTTCCCTGGATCGCTGGCAGCCACATTTACTTCTGGAAGTTCCTCCTTACATGGGTCGGCGCCTCGGCTCTTCAGATGCAGCCAGACTGGCACAGCCTGCTTCTTCTCACCCGGTCCTACGCCTTCTGGACGACCTCATAATTGCACGTGTAGACACTCGTCCCTTCTGCGAACGGTGAGCTCCGCCGAGGCGCTCCAAGGGTTGTTGTCCAAGCGTTGGCCCACGGAAGGCACGCAACAAATGCTAAATGGCAGACTGAAGGAAGGGATGGCGGCCTGGGAATAGAAACTTCGTGCCTCCGATCACATTCCCAGACAGAAGGATCTGTCCGGTCATTGTTTTCGTTGCAGCCGGAATGCAATACTTTCTTATTCAGAGATAGTCAGGACGACCTTGTTCCCTGAGATGGTAAACAAGGTTACACCGCCTCGTGGAGAGCTCCTAGGGAATAACCAGTAACTAAGCAGTGGTCGAATGTTCACAGGATCATTGAAAAATGAGAAGAAGAGGGCCTCTAGAATTCAAAGACAATAAACAACGCTGGAAAACTATTTTTTAGATTTCCAAGCAAGTATTTCAGTAGCTCCTGGGACAATTCACTTCACTTTGTAAGAGTCACTTCGGTAACTCAAAAGCATTCACTGAGCACCTCCCGAGTGCTTGAAGCTACAGGGGAAATTAAGATCTTCTACATAGAAAGTGCTTTATGGCCCTCAGCACATGTCGCGGAACGCTTCTGTGTTTCTCGGCGTCTTCACGAGGTGGGCAGAACGGCGGCTGCAGAAGGTGGCCTTGTCCTAACACCTGCAGTGAATGTGTGACCTCACATGGTCAAAGGGACCTTGCAGATGTGATTACACGGAGGGTCCTGAGGTGGGGAGAACACCCTGCCTTATCTGGGTGGACTCAGTGTCATCACCAGGGTCCTTATAAGGGGGAGAGAGGAGGGTCAGGGTCAGTCGTAGGGGATGAGACAAGAGAAGCCCATGGTTGGGAGGTTGGAGCCATGTGGCCAGGAACCGAGGACAATGGGCAGCTTCCAGAAACTGAAAAGGGCGAGGAAAGGATTCTCTCCCAGAACATCCGGAAGGAGTATAGTCTTGCTGATACGTCCATTTTAGACTTTTAGGTTTGTGTCATTTATTACACGCATCTTTACAACAGAGATAAGGATAGTCCTTACCTCGTGGGCTCTGCCGTTAGATGATACGTGACAGAGGTCCAGAACAGCGCCAGGCACGTGGCCATTTAGTCAGCTGTCATTATGATAGAATTCTTATTTTATTGCTCTTTATTTGGGAGATCTTCTGCTGCGGGGTAGGCAGACCCCCTTCGTATTCATAAAACGAACCAGTATTAAGTCCTCGCCAGACCCCAGGTCCTCAGTAACCCTGGGGACCGGAGAGAAATTGAATGGTCTTTCTGACCTCAGGGGCTCCTGGCAGGCAGGGAAGGCAGGCAGCTTAACATGAAGGCCAGCACGGGGTGACAAGACTCAGTTAGGGGCATGCCCAGGATTGGGAGTCCAGAGGGAGGATCTCTGGTGGGAAGCAGGGTGACTGGGGAAGTCCCTCTAATGAAGGAAGCCTTGAGCCAAGAACTGTAGACAGCAGAGGCTGCCGGGCCGGCAGGCGGAGGGACCAGAGGGAACCGTGCGCGGAGTCAGCCCTCCAGAGAAGAAGGGTTGGACAGCTGCCCAAGATCCCGCAACCGAGACTCAAACCCAGACCTTCTGCCTTAGCCCTGTCTGCTGCCCTGGGGATACTCTGCATGCACGTGACCTAGCTGCTGGCAGGCCTCAAGGACAGCATGGTTTACCCAGAGACGACTGGGTACAGGATAAGGACACAAGGTAAAACAACCATATTTGAGAAAGCTTAAGAATAAATGGTGGCCAAATTCCACCAGGAAGGTGTAAAAGGACCAGATTTGGGAAGATTTAAAGAGGGAAGAACATGAGTCGGACCCTACGGGTGGGTAGGATATGGACAGTCGGGGGCGGTGGGTGAGGGAAGTACCTTCTCAGCATCATGGAGGCCAGTCCTCCCCGAGGCAGGCCACTGGGCGAGCGTGGGGACTAGCCACAGGAGCCCAGAAGGCAAGGATGACGGGCTAGCTGTAGAAAGTCATGTGGGGCCTTGAAAGCTCGTCCCAGACAACACTTTATTCGGAGCGTATTTGGGGAGTCTGCTGAAGGGTCCTTTGAGTAGTAGGAAGCGATCAGTGTATCAGACACACTAACGGGTCTGCCTCCAAGACGGGACTTACCTTTCTGTCTCCAGCATGGTACGTGCTCCTCCCTTATTTGTTGACCTGAATGGAGATTTGTAGGATGGATAGGAAGGCAGGGGGGAAATCTGGTTTCTGATCTAAATGCTACTTATAACTGAGTATAACTGACTATTGACTCAGTTGTTGAAACAGGAGCTGAAAACGGGATTTCGGCACCGGATTCTGATGGTAAGACGCAACGCCTTCTCTGTCTTCTGAGCCTTAGCACAGTATGATTCCTGCCCACGCCAACCCCGCACGCGGGGAGTTGCCGAGCAAAATGGGTGCTTGGCTGCCAAAAGGTGCCCAAAACTGTGCACCAGAAATAATGGTAACAATAGGACATGTAGAATGCTAAGAAACTGCTGGCAAGTAGAATGAATAGCAGGGACCACAACTTGAACTTGGGTGAAACGAGGCGCGCTTCGATTCAGACAACCGAATGACGGCGAGGCACCCTAGCCTCGGGAACGGCTGGAGCAGGGACCCAAATTCAGACAGAACCTTCCAGCCACTTCTGCCACATGCTTCTCTCTGCATGTTAGCTTCACTGTCACCAAAAGGTAGTGGATCTTTTCCTCCAGGACGTGGGGGACACGAGCACCAGCGACGTCCAGGCTCTTCTCTCCCTCCCAGTGAGGACCCCTCTCCTCCACCAGCTGCAGTTCCGATAAATGTCAGGGAGGGACCGTCTCCAACGTTCCTCCCCTCAAGGGGACTGAGGCCAGGGAGGCAGAGTCACAGAAAGGGATGACAGCCCCATTTCGGTCCAAGTGGCTGGCGTCGGGGGACACAACAGGTAGTTTCATCAAAGAAGGGCTTGGGTAGCGAAAACACTAAGGCACTATTCCGGGCCGGCAAGCCAGCTTCAGGATTCGCACAACAGCTTGTGGCAAAGCTAGGCCTGGAAGGGTTCTGTTCTCTTTCGGGCATCACAGCCTGTGTTCCCAGGTCATCCCGTCTGGCCTCTGATTCCTGGCGAATCCAGGAGAACTCACTTATCCCTTCACTGGAGTCAGTCTCGGCTCTCTCCCCAACTTCCCTC
This sequence comes from Leopardus geoffroyi, assembly GCF_018350155.1. NCBI lineage: Eukaryota > Metazoa > Chordata > Mammalia > Carnivora > Felidae > Leopardus > Leopardus geoffroyi. The sequence continues at coordinate 9,956,105 of NC_059326.1, read as the reverse complement.
TGCATGGGGTCCTCTGAAGTTCCCGGTGCCTGCAGTTCAAAATTCAACTTTGGGGGCGCCTGGGTGGCTCAGCCGGTTAAGCGGCCGGCTTTGGCTCAGGTCATGACCTCACGGTTCAGGAGTTCGAGCCCCGCGTCAGGCTCTGTGCTGACAGCTCAGAGCCTGGAGCCTGCTTCGGATTCTGTGTCTCCCCCTCTCTCTGCCCCTCCCCGACTTGTGTGCATGCTCTCTCTCTCTCTCTCTCTCTCTCTCTTTCTGTCAAAAATAAATAAATAAACAGTTTTTAAAAATTCAGCTTTACCATCAGGTTAACATTATGTCAGGTAGGCACAGCAGTGAGAGAGACATATCACAGCCTAACATTCTTGTCAAAGACTCACGAGATCCTACAGCTTAAAGATATAAGGTGTGTGTGGGTGAAATCAGATTAGGTTGCCCTCAACTGTTCATCAGAAGTTGACAGACACCGGCCCTAATGACTACGAATTTTACATCCACGGTGACCGATCGGGTCATCGGTCATTGCCCTGACAGGTGGTGAAACCTTAGCCGTGGGCGAGCTCACTTGTTGAGAAAAAGGCCTTGCGATGGGTGAAATGTTGACTTAATTTAGGGATAGTGCAATTGTATCTGCACATCCTGCCTTCAGCTGTTGTTAAGACCAGAGGCCGCCCGACTGGTTACATTTTTGTTTCAAATCCTCCCCCACCACTGATCCTGAGTTGACCCCAGCCAGATTCTGGAGCATCAGAATCTAGCCCCCACTTGTTTGTCACTGGCCCCCACGGCCAGCGCTGGCTTTTCTGCGCTGTGTCATCTGCTGTGATACCCTGAGCTCAGCCTCGAAGGCCACCCTCTAACTGTGGGTCAGCCAAGCCCACAGCCTCCTTGGGGGACTCAGCAACGACAGAACCTGCCTGTGGCTAAAGTGTGCTATGTTTTTCTTAAGGGAGGCTATTTAAAACAGAAGCCTTAATTTTCTGGTTAGCTGGCCAATAGAAGTTCCATCCGTCCTTGATTGTCAGATAGCTGGCTGCTATTGCCCGGGCAGGTTATCACTTAGAGAAACGGAGAAGGTGGGTTCATTGCACCCGGAGACAAACTCTGTCCCTTGGCCCCCGCGGTACATCCTGGGCCTTAGCCAGCCGGCTTGGAAAGTCTCAGGTGGGTTCATTGCACCCGGAGACAAACTCTGTCCCTTGGCCCCCGGGGTACATCCTGGGCCTCCGCCCGGCGGAGAGCAGAGCTCATCCACTTCCCCTGCCCCCGAGTGTCATCCTGATGTGCAGAGGAGAGTGAGTTCATGCATTGAGAACCCACCCCTGCGTGTAAGAGCAAACCAGTCGGCTCTGGTGGAGCAGGCTGGGGGTCCGGGAAGCTGCACTGGTGTGGGGCTTCAAGCGGCAATCTGGCCAAAGGTCCCCTGGTGGCCTGAAGGAGACTGCATGTAAGTAAGCCCTGCACTGAAAACAACAGAGCCTTGAGGCCGGTGGTTTATTGGGTGTTTCCAGTAAAGATGCAGAGCCCGAGGCCTCCCAGCGGAATCCCTGGCACAGTAACCCGGCACACATTTATCTGGCCACATTTGCACTTTCAAGCACTTGGGGATATCCAGAAAAGGGGCCGGTGTGCCTTTCCAAGCACCATGGCCGCCTGCCTCGGAAATCAAAGCTCATGGTCAGATTCAGATGGGAGGAGCCACAGTACTCAGCCAGAAGCATTAAGGCTCGGAACGGAACGGCTCCTCAGCTGCAGGCAAAAGTGTGCTTTTTCTTAAACCACGAACCTGGAATGTGCCCTCTGATGATGATTGCAGGCCAAATCAACACCCAAGTGATGGAAACCAGGCCCACGCTCTGCTCGCGGTGTCCAGACCGGGACAGCTGCGTCCTAATGGGATCCAGAAGCCCTACCCTGCTCGCTAGCAGGCCCTCGGGGGAGGGGGCACCCAGGCGCTGTTCTGAAGGGCTGCTTGCCAGCGCGGGGGCTCAGCAGGTGTGCACCAGAGTCAGCCCCATCCCGCACAGGGACGCCTTGCAGGGTGACAGGAAGGGGCTGTGGTGCTGGGGTCAGCCCACCTGGACAGAGCTCTTCCCCCCGCAGCTCAAACCGTGACCTATCTGCCTGCAAATCTCTCATAGCCACAAAACTACACCTGGAAAGGCAGGGAAAGCTTGCTCTCTTTGCACTTGGTGGAAAGGATGTTTCTATATGATACGTAAGGAGGCCCCATGATAAGGCACTCACGACAACAGAAGATCGAATGAACAGACAGAGAAGGTGATGGACTCCTGCCCTCTATGCCCACCTCCCCTGGCCATTCCGCCTAACTCATTACAGCACGCGCCCACCTTTTATGGGACTGAGCTCCGGGGGCCCCACTTGGGAATTTACTCTATTTAGTAACGCAAATCATGCATAGAAAAATGCCAAGCATACAGAAGTCCCTCCACTTGCTGCCAGGGCCACTTTGGTGAAATAAAGCCCTGGTGAGATGCTGCTGCACAGACATTTATACCTTAAGGAGCTTACATTAAAAAAAATTTTTTTTTTAATGTTTATTTTTGACAGAGAGAGAAAGACAGAGCATGAGTAGGGGAGGGGCAGAGAGATTGGGAGACACAGAATGGGAAGCAGGCTCCAGGCTCTGAGCTGACAGCACAGAGCCTGACGCGGGGCTCGAACTCACGGACCGTGAGATCATGACCTGAGCCGAAGTCGGACGCTCAACCGACTGAGCCACCCAGGCGCCCCAGGAGCTTACATTTTAAATGCCCAGGGGTCACTGTCACCTATCAGTGGTCCCCCAAGTAGAGGCTCAACAGTTAAAGGTGTGCATGGGGTCCTGGTAATGATGTTTGGTCCCTCACAGAGCTGAAGGGTACAGAGATGGTTTAAGAGAGAAGTCAGGACAGAACATGTGCTCGGGTCCCCCACAGGACAGCAGACCCAGACTTGGCCTTGTTAATAAGCTGCCGCCTCACACAGCTCTGGGGAGGGTATGCGGCTGATGCTTAATTGTCCACCATTTTGGATGGCATCTGAGGCAAAGGCACGAGGTCCAGCTGTTCCTTCCAGCTCCATGTTCCCTATCACCATTACTGGAACCATTGGTCCTAAGAAATGAAGCATTCTTGGAAGGTTGGATTCTTGAGAGGCTGGAGACGTGCTCATCCCTAATCTTGCTACATGTTATTGTCAACGACATTCTCGGGTGTCACGGAGCTACAATTCCTGAACAAGAAAGAATGGTATCTTCGCAACAGCTTCAGCCCAGAAGATGAACTTGAAGAGGAGACATCCAAGTATGGAGGGGGTGGGGGGGAGGTACCAATTTTCCACATTTAATATTATTCGGGCTTTCCAGGAAAGAAATCGTGGTACAGGTGAGACCTGGCTACACTCTCAGAGGAAGCTTTCATCACTACCTAGAGCCCTGGTCTCTTTAAAGGGGCAGAACTCTCCAGATGTTACTACAAGGCTGCTGTGATCTTCCTCGGGTCACCCCACAAGCAGACAAGTCAACAAACCCACTCCTCACAAACATAATTGTGTGAACTTCACCCTGCCCTCTGGCTTCACCCACGGGAAGTGCACTCCAGAATATACTGGAACATTCCAGAACTTCCTGAGAATTCTAGAATACCTGTGCTCTCCCACTAGGCCTGCCCAGTTCTCTGCTCCAGAGCATGTGCAGGTTTTACACTCTCCCACTTACAGGTTCTTCCCCTACATGAACTGAACTGGAGTTAGGAGACTGCTTGTACTTGGTGTCTATTAGCTCACTCCTCAAATTTTGTTTGCTATTCAGTATGTTCTCACTATTTTGCATTTCCTTTTTCTCGAATTTTTAATCACAGTCCACAGTGGGTGTGTGAGAGGCAGAAGAGTCACATCTGGGAGTTTTGTCAGGTGGTAGCAATTGAAGGACTTCTCTGACCCCCAGAGGCAGTTCTACTCCTTTGTATCCTCAACCTTCAGTATAAAAGCTCAACACGCTTTTTCACATTATATGGTGACTGTTGATATGCCTTCCCTTAGAAAATAACACCATTTACTGAGCACTTCCTACGTGACAGTGTTTAACGTACATTATTTCCATTCCCTTAAGATACGTATTCTTGGGGCGCCTGGGTGGCTCAGTCGGTTAAGCATCCGACTTCAGCTCAGGTCACAATCTCACAGTCCATGAGTTCGAGCCCCGCGTCGGGCTCTGGGATGATGGCTCAGAGCCTGGAGCCTGCTTCTGATTCTGTGTCTCCTTCTCTCTCTGCCCCTCCCCCATTCATGCTCTGTCTCTCTCTGCCTCAAAAATAAATAAAAACGTTAAAAAAATTTTTTTAAAAAAAGATATGTATTCTTTTTTCCCCTATAACAGATGAGAAGCTAGTGTTCAAAAAGGTAAAGTAACTTCTCCAACATCACACAGAAAAAGATTGGGCAGAGAAATCAAGCTTCCGTTGGGCAGGCCTGGCTCCAAAGCCAACTCCCTCTCCGTTCCTCACCTGCCAGTCAACATCCTATAAACCTGAGGTCTGGGCTCAGACTTTCCTCTCTGGCCTGAAGGTTAACGCTGGGACTGAGACGTTTCGTGGGACGTGGGACTTTTGGTACTAAAACCGGGACAGTTGGTCATCGAGGGAGGGTGGACATCTGGACCTTAAGGTGGGCCTCAGGTTGGAGTGCAGATGCCAGGGGGTGAAGAGCCAAGAGAAAGAATATCCACTATGCACAGAGACGCCCCCTGCAGGACAGACCCTGCAAGGACAAGTCTTCCAACTTTGCAGAGGGTTACCACTTAAGTCTCCAGGCCAAAGCACGGTCATGATCATTTGGATAGTGGACGTGGGTTTTGTCAGTGGGTAAGATGTGCCAAACATTAGAGAAACATCCCTAAGATTTTCTTCCCTTTATGTGAATTCAAGGAATCTAAAACTAGATAAAATTTTTGAAAATATTCATGGATCCACTGGACTCACCCTCCTCGAATGCTCATCTTTAAGAAGGCTTCTGGGCCCACATGACCCAAGGTCCTTAGGGTGCTCCAGATCCGATGCCTGCCCACAGCTCCCACGCCATCCCCCTGCGTGCGCACACACACACACACACACTCCCCCCCCACATGACCTCGTCAAAGTGTCCTTGCAGCTTCACTCCATGCTTCTGCACATGCCGTGGCCATGGGTTAGACCAAAGCTCTCCTCCCAGAGCCTCCCGACTACCTGTCCCCTGCCTGGGTCACATGGCACTGTCATTCTCTGTTGTGGATGTGTGTTTATCTCACCCCTCGAGGCTGGCACACCAGGGCTGTGTCTTATTCCTGGGTTCTCAGGATCCACCGCGGTGTTTGGGAAGCAGATGATCAATAGGTATTTGTTTCAATGACATGGACGCAGGGCTGCAGCGGGCGTGCTGGTAATGAACGACCCCAGCTGGAAGGGCGCCTTGCTCCGGGTTGCAGCCACAGGCAGCTCCAGGCTTACAAGCCTACTGTTAGCTTCTACCCAGGGCTACTCAGTTCCCGGTAGCTGTGGAGGCCACCCCATGGTTGCCATGGGAACCAGCCACTCACAAAGCCTCTGGGGCCCCGAACTCCACCCGTGCTCCCTGCTGCAGAGCCTTCTCAGATGCTACCGTGGGAACGGCCTGGGTGCCAGCGGCTCTCTCCAGCCCACCCCTTAGAGTTGCCTCGGGCCAGAAGATAGAGGCCGGGCCCTGGCCGTGATCCCCGTACAGCTGCTTTTATGGAGGAGTGCACTCCAAGTTGCAAAGTTCCAGTAAGCGAACTCCTGGAACACAACCTGTGAGATAAAGTGGCTTGGCTCTAGGCAGCTGGTCTGAGAAGGGTGAGAACCAAGAAGCAGGCAGTTGGGCAAATGGAAGAGGGATCGGACCTCCTTTATCTCCAGACTGGGGGTGGGAAGTCCGATGCTGGCAAATCGGGGAGTTGGGGAACGTTGTCAGACCTGCCGGTGGTGGGTCCCAGCCGTCACTTTACCAACTGGCAATCAGTGGAGTATTTCGCAGATGAGGGAACTGAGGCTCAGAGAAGTTAGCCGAGTCCGTGTTGGTTTCTTCTTCCTGGGCACACGTTGCATGGCCTCCCTTGCAACTAGGAGCGGCCGTGTGGCTGTCCAAGGGATCTGAGAGGAAACAATGTGGGCCCCTTCCAGGCTTGGTCAAATCTCCCACGCACGCCTCCACGCCCTGACCCTCTTATGGCCGGCTGGGCTGATGATGACCCCCAGGCAACCTTGGAAATGATCAGTGACCTGGTGAAGGTAGCAGAGCCTCCACCGGTTCAAGTCCATGAATGAGTGTGCTGAGCGGGTTCCCCCACAAATCTCTGTACCTGCCCAGAAGTATTACTTGAACAGAAAATAAACTGCTAGTGTGATTATACATGTCGAAGTCTGTTTGTTACAAGTAGCCTTCCCTAACGGATAGGACAAGACAGTCCTATATGGCTTTCAGCTTCGCTGTGCCACGTCTCACAGGCCAGGGCTAGTTCCAGGGCAACTCGTGGCATCCGAGATATATAGGCTCAGTTGGACAAGTCCAGAGATGCTGGGATCAGAGCTGTTTTGTTCATTGCAACAGCTGCTTCTTATGCTCTGGAGGCCTTCCAAGAAGCTGGCTCCAAGACAGAGCATGAATTGTCCACATGACATGTTCCCAGGGAGATTATGGATTTTCTGCCTGGTCTCTGGTACTTAAAAGGTGTTCTATAAATACTTATTGGATGGATGGATGGATGGATGGATGGATGGAAAATAGCTTCTACTATAGGGTTCCTACTATAGGGAGAGGAAAGAATGTCCTAAATTATAGGGCTGAGAGTCTAATTGAGACACCAGAAGGTAGGTAAAGAGAGCTGGTCACTCCAGTGACAATACCCATTTGCAATCCAGCTGGGTTGAGGGCAGTAGGTGACCAGAGATGGACAGGCCCAACGAGGCAGCCAATGTGTGGCATTAAGTGGCCCCTACTGCTGGAAATGCTTCACACCCATCCCCAACCAGGGCTGGGCTTGCCACTTCCTCAAATAAAAGCACAGGATGTCCAGTTAAGTTTGAATTTCAAATAAACAACTACTATCTGTCCCTATAAAACTTGGGACATACTGGTACTAAACAATTATTCATCTTCTAAAATCTTATCTTCAAATTTAACTGCATGTCCCGTAATTTCATCTGGCAACCCTAAAGCAGGCTGCCCAGTAATTGATCTAGTCTGGACAAATGGAGGAGGGAGCTGACATGGGCTGATCAAAGACCATTGTTTCAGGGACTCAGTCTCACTGTCAGGGCGGTTTGCCTCGTGTGGATAACCAGGAGGCATAAGACCTGTAGCAACTTCATTTGGCCTCTTTCCTGCATTCTGGAAAGTATGCTAAGTATGGAAAATGGTAGGTCTATAAATAGTGGTGTGCATTAGAATGGGGGAAAAAAAAAACAACTTTGGCCTTCAGTCCATTAGATCCAGAAAAGAAATCCTTCCAAGCCAGTGACTGTTTATTAAATGTGAAACATACAACCTCATTCATAACAGAATTTATGGAACGGGGGTACAAGGGGCCTTGCTGTTTTCAACCTTTAGAAGAACTCTCTGTGTTTTTTTTTCAAGATTCTCAAAACAAATATCATTCACATATAGCTACTGTCGTTGTCCAAAAGCTGATATTTAATAAATAGTCCGCTGTCGGCACAGAATTTTTGGTGGGTCTTTACTTAGACACTGTTGTTCTCTCCCTTTAGATTCGACACAATTTTAGCTTATCTTAATATTCCTAGGAGCCATGGGAGAAAGTTCTAGAGGCAAAAGGAATCTAACCTCACCCCTTTTCCCCCACACTGATCACATGACAAGTTTACAGTAAAATCTCCTAGAGAAAAGGCAAGAGGGCTGAAGGGGTAAGGCAATCACCATCCTGGGTCGGGAGGTTTGGTCTGAGACAGCTAACACCACATGCTGGCTGGTGTTATGATGTCTCGTGTTAGCAACAAGATTCGGAGCTGCATCTCAGCATCACATTGTGCCAGAACCTCCATCATAATCACCCTCATTGGCCACGTGTTTTACTGGTGTCCTTATTTTAAGGCTTGCCTCACGGCAGGCCATGCTCAACCCAGCAGCAGCCAGAGGGATCTTTGTAAAATGTCATTCTCCCATTTTAAGCCTTCCCACGATTCCCAGCCCTCTAAAAAATATATCCACACCCCTTGGTGCGGGCTACAATGCTCATGACTCGACCTCTCTGACCTCACTTTCTTCTCCTACTCTCCCCAACGGCATTCACCCCACCCTACCAACACTGGCCCGCCTTCTTCTCCTCAAACACACCAAGCCTGATCCCTGCTCAAGGCTCTGCATGAACTGGTTACTGTGTTTGAAAAATTCTTGCCCTTGGTGTTTGGCTGGCTGCTGCCTTTTGTCATTCAGGTAACAGCTTAAAATTGCCTTGGAGAGCAGCTTTTCGAGATCATGTAACCTAAAGTAATTCCCTCCCCCATCCCTCCCCCTCTCCTCACCCTATTTTATTTTATTTTTATCATCACACTTACCACTAGCTCATAATTTGTTATTTATCTGTTTATTGTCTGTATCCTCAAAATAAAATGTAAATTCCAGGAGGACAGAGATCTTATTTGTCCTACTCAACCCATATCCCCAGTGCCCAGAACGGCATGTGGGCTGTCACTATATGAGTCTTGCAGAAACTTTTTCAAAGCTTTGTCGTATCACCAGGCACCAGATCCTTCTGAAGGCAGCATCATGAAGAAATCCTCATGAAGACAACATATACACAGACTGATAATGCTAGTGAATATTGATCCAGAGCTTACCACATGCCTAAGCACTTGACATGTATAATTAATTCCCCTAATTCTCACCATAGCTCTAGGAATTCTGTTATACACTATCCCATTTTACAGACAAAAGCCTGGAGCGCAGGCGGGAAAAGTAACTTGCCCATGACCACACCGGGGTAAGGAGTTGCCTGGATGTACCCAGGAAGTCCACCTCCAAACTGTAGGAACCGTTCACTGAGCTGTGCTGCTAACCCCAAATAAACCCAAATCCTGGGACATAAATGGGGCGGAGTCCAAGCTAGTTTCTGAAAGATATTCCCCGTGAGGCTTTTGGTTGTCTATGCTGGTTTGTTTCATCTGTAGAGTTTCGGTCATATATTCAACGTTAGGAAGAAGGAGAACCAATCGTGATTTGGCAAGAATTACAAGAGAGCCAAAGACAGAAGAGGACGAAGGCCATGAAGGCCTCAATAAACCAGTGTCTTCTGCGTCTCACCCATCCATCCATTTGTCTCTGACTCAACACACGTGTTTTGACCACCTAACCACTGCCGGGCGCTATTCTAGGCACATTTGTCCATCAAGAGGCAGTAAGGTCGAGAAATATGGAGCACCCAGGAATAGAACCATGCTGCTTTATAGGTCCATGAGGGGTCTGGGAGCAGGGTATTCGAGGCAGTGGGGGCAGCAAGTGTAGAGGCCCTCAGGCAGGAACACGCCTGGCGTATCTGGAAGACGAGGAAAGAGTGGATTTGAGACGGAGAGAGCGGTGGTGACGGACGAGGTCAGAGGAGAAGAGAGAGGCCTTACGGGTGCTGTAAGGTATTTGAATTTTACTCTGAGTGGATGGGAAGCAATGATTTGACTCATCGTGTTTCAAGAATCACTCCAGCTGCTCAGACACCATGGGGTCCCCGCAGAAAGCAGAAGACCAGCTATGGTGGTGGTTCTGCCCCCTAGTGGACATTTGACAACGTCTGGAGACATTTTTGGCTGCCACTAACTTGAGGCGGAAGGGGCGAGTGCAACTGGAATCCAGTGGGGAGAGGCCAGGGATGCATGCTGGCCTCCTACAGCGCACCCAAAGCCCCCACAACAGAATTACCCAGCCCAGAACGTCAGTAGCGCCGAGGTTGGGAAATCCAGAGTCGGGGAATTACTACAATAATCTAGGCAAGAACGAAGCACCTACGATGTGCCAGGCAACGCGCCGGGAACTGAAGATACCACAACGAACAAAACAGACGAGGTGGGCACCCTCACAGAGCTCCCCTTGAAGTGATGGTGGAAGCTGAGAACAGAGCAGAGATTGGCAGGGGGGTAAGGACGGTCAGATTTTTTTTTTTTTTTTTTTTGAATGTCTGTTGAAGGTAACACTGACAGAGTTTGCTCAGAACTGGATGTGCAGAAAGCAGAGTCAGACTGGACTCCAAGGCTTTGTCCCAAGCAATTGGTACGGATCTGCCATGGGTTGAAATGACGACCCCTGGAGGAGAAAGTGATTTGGGGGCTGGAGCAAGGGGGGGGTTCTGTTTCGGATGTACGACGTAGACAAGTGGGCAACGGGATATTTTAGTCTGGAGGTTTGAAAACAAACAAAAGGCCTGGAGATGAAAAAAAATAAGAGAGAGAATCTTAGAAATTGGCAAATGTAAAGAAGAATACTCAGGGATTCGGTTTAAATGTAAGAACACATCCGAGAGATCCTCGCCCCCCAAGCCCAAACTCTCCGCCGTGGGGGAGCTTGGGGAGGAGCCAGCAAAGAAGGTGGAGTTAGGAAGATAAGCAGGCATGCAGAGTCCTGTCAGAAGCCAAAGGGAGAAAGTGTTTCAGGAGAAGAGAGTGGTCAAACCATGCGAGGTAAGGGGTCCCATGCAAGGAAGGAAATCTAAATACCACCCATTGACATTTTCTAACACTATGAATTGTTCTGGTGAGGCCATCACGAAACTTGGCCCGCCCATCCATTGCCTTATCTGTTCAGTCTCTTCCAGGATAATTACTGAGCGTGTATCCTGACCGATAAATTAAACCGGATCTCACATAAGACGCAAAAATGATAAATACATAGTTTCTGTCCTCATCAAGCTTTCTGCTAGAGAAAACACAACATCCCCCAAAATTTCTGCCACATCAAAAGAAGGAATTAATCCATCCGTACTCATTGGGTATCTACTAAACTCAGCACTCTCCTTATGGTTAAAAATATACAAGGGAGGAAAAATAAATAAATAAATAAATAAATAAAATTAAAAAAATAAATAAATAAAAATATACAAAGGAGGGGCGCCCGGGTGGCTCAGTCAGTTTAAGCATCCGACTTCAGCTCAGGTCCTGAGCTCACGGTCTGTGAGTTCGAGCCCCACGTCGGGCTCTGTGCTGACAGCTCAGAGCCTGGAGCCTACTTCTGATTCTGTGTCTCCCATCTCTCTGCCCTTCCCCTGCTCATGCTCTGTCTCTCTCGAAAATAAAAATAAAATAAAATAAAATAAAATATATACAAGAGAAGGGAGCCTGGGTGGCTCACTTGGTTAAGCACCCAACTCTTGATTTCGGCTCAGGTCATGATCTCGTATTTGATGGTTTCAAGCCTTGCATCAGGCGAGGGCTCTGTGCTGACAGTGAGGAGCCTGCTTCGGATTCTCTCCCTCTCTTTCTGCCCTTCCCCCACTTGCATGTGCTCTCTCCAAATAAATAAATAAACTCTCTCTCTCTCTCTATATATATATATATATGCACACATATATATGAGTGTGTGTGTATATGTGTATATATATATATATATATATACACACTTATATATGAGAAATGTACAACAAAGGCATTTGTCTCACGGAATTTATAGTGCAGTAGAGCAAACTGGGACCGGGGTAAACACAAATGAAATATTTAGAGAAGAAATAACGGCAAATGCCCTAGGTGTCTGAGGAAGGAGGAAACCATTCATATTAAAAAACCTCTCTTCCTGAGCTCCAGCCTGAAATGCTTCCCCTTTGCGGAGGTTCACATAGGCGTGGGGGATGGGAGTGGCACGGAAGGCGGCCATCAGGCAAGAAGATGTAAATAAATCAGCATCTGACCATGACAGCCTCTGAGAAAGTGGCCCCAAAGCACACCGGCCACCCGCTGCCAGTCAGAGGAGACTTTTTCTAGGTGCTCAGCCTCATGATTAAGCATCTGCTGGGACTGGTGGTGTGAGTGGAATCGGGGCCAACCAACGCGGAGCTATCTTGGTGTCTCTTCCCATTCATTAGCTCCCAGCTGTTACTTCCCCAGAAGTAACCAGATAAAAGAGGTTTTGCATTTGAAATGTCGAGGCTTTGGAAAAATCAATTTCCACACCAATTTCTCCCTCAGTCTGATATAGTAACCCAAAATACTTCTCAATTTTGCATACCCAAACATTACAGTGGGAAGTTCATGAATTTCTGCGTAATATAACCCAATCCTCATATTAGACTGAGCCGAGCTTCGGTGCTCCCTGGAACTTTTTGTGTAAGGGGCAGATGAGCCTCAAAGGACAATCAAGGATTTGCCTCTTTTAGCCTCATTTCTGGAGTACGGACGGGCTGGGCGGTAGAGCAGCGGATTGCTGGGCGAGTGTAAGCAGAATATGCTTCAAGTTACTGTACAAGTTATATGCCTTTTTCTATATCAATTCAAACAATTTTTAAGATAACTGTGTATGACCAGAGTAGAGAAGGGATAAGAGAAACCGTATATTCTCTTTTTGTACGAATTCCTGAAATACTATTTCACTACAGCTCAAAATAGCTCAGAAGGAAGATTGAAGGACAAATTGTTTCAAGAAAATATCTACTTCCTCTATCTCCCCCCGCCTCTTTTTTTTCAAGTCAGTTTGCCTTAGCAACAGTAAGATATTTCAATTATCCGTTCTGTCAACACCCCACCAAAGCCAAAGGAAACATGATCATTTCGCTTTGGTCCAGATAAATACGGGGAGTAGATTATCTTTTCAAACAGCAAAGGACTATAGAGTTAGAAATCACCTATAAAGTCTGGAAGGCTTGTAAGGCCATTATCAGGAAAATGCCTTAAAGTCTCTTGTCTTTAGCAGAGAAACAATTTTAAACAATTTTAAACATATTTTTATGTTTCAGTGTGGAGCCATCCTGTTCTCTTTGAGCCCAATCCTAAATTGGAAAATTCGGAAAAGTCAATTATAAATACAAAAGATCAATTGATTTCTTATGAACGTGATTTTTCTTACCTGACATGCTTTCCGTAAATTAGGATAGTGTGGCTGTGTTTTTAGATTCAAAGACCCGGTTCAGTATGTCTATCCGTGGAAGAGAAAATGAAACATCTACTTGGTGCATCCATTAGGAAGATGGACTTATGACAGGCAGCTGTCAGGCAAGGCGTCTGGATTCTGATGGTGCTGGTGTAGATCGTGGGGCTGAAAGTCGTCACGAATCCATTGAAAGTCATAGAAACTTACCACAGCCCTTCCCCACCCTCCATCCCCAGAAACATCATGCACGATATGGATGCCCACACATCCACAATCCTGACGATAATTTCAGGGTTTTTGAGCTTCCCCACCCCCAAGGTCCAGACCTGGATCCCACGTCCATGAGTTTCAAGCTGTCTGACCTGGGTCAAATGACTTGTTCTCTTTAAGGTTCACTTTCGCTTTCCCCCTTTGTACAATTGGCATGGAATAATGACACCTGCCTCATTGGTTTGTTCCGAAGGTTAAATGAGTAGATACATCTGAAGCCCTTGGCACAGTCTCGCCCATCATGACAGCTGGTTATTATGTGTTATTTTCATGCTTGGGCCATGAGGTCAAAATTTCCTGGTCAAAAAGAATAATAGAGGTGCTTTACAGTTTATTGCTACCATTTTTAAAAAATCCATATGACAGTTTTATGGAATAACAAACGGTTCAACGTATGGGTTTATTTTACAATGTTCCTAATTTACTTTAAAATAGTTGGACATTGGGGCGCCTGGGTGGCGCAGTCGGTTAAGCGTCCGACTTCAGCCAGGTCACGATCTCGTGGTCCGTGGGTTCGAGCCCCGCGTCGGGCTCTGGGCTGATGGCTCAGAGCCTGGAGCCTGTTTCTGATTCTGTGTCTCCCTCTCTCTCTGCCCCTCCCCCGTTCATGCTCTGTCTCTCTCTGTCCCAAAAATAAATAAACGTTGAAAAAAAAAATTTAATAAAAAAAAAAAATAGTTGGACATTGAGCATGAGAACATGAGTTTGTATTACTGGAAGTCTCAACTCTAAGGGCATTTAGTAGCCCTTAGAAATTCAGGGGCGGGTGGCGCGCCTGGATGGCTCAGTCGATTAAGCGTCCGACTTCAGCTCAGGTCATAATCTCATGGTTCATGAATTGGAGCCCCGCAGCCGGCTCTGTGCTAACAGCTCGGAGCCTGGAACCTGCTTCAGATTCTTTGTCTCCTTCTGTCTGCCCCTCTCCCACTTGGGCTCTCTCTCTGTCTCTCAAAAATAAATACATGTAAAAAAAAAAAAAAGGAAAAGAAAAGAAAGAAATTCAGGGGCAATAGAGAAATTCAGCCTCGAAGCGTATTAATCAGAAAGCCATCAGCTCTTCTGATCTCAATCACCACTTGAGGCTTTAAAACTCAGAGTAGCGAGTATCAGAAGTGAGTTTCTTTAAGTGTTTATTTATTTTTTTTTAAATGTTTTTATTTATTTATTTTTGAGACAGAGAGAGAACATGAGCAGGAGAGGGGCAGAGAGGGAGGGAGACACAGAATCTGAAGCAGGCTCCAGGCTCTGAGCTGTCAGCACAGAGCCCGACGCGGGGCTGGAAACACGGAGTGTGAGATCATGACCTGAGCTGAAGTCGGACGCTCAACCGACTAAGCCACCCAGGTGCCCCTGTTTATTTATTTTTGAGACAGTGCAAGAGAGGGAGGAGCAGAGAGACAGGGGGAAAGAGGATACAAAACGGGCTCTGTGCTAAGAGCAGAGAGCCCGACATGGGGCTCAAACTCATGAACCATGAGATCAGGATCTGAGCCAAAGTTGGAGGCTTAACTGACTGAGCCGCCCAGGCGCCCCCATGAGAAGTGAGTTTCTGTTGGTGAAAAGAGAGGTTTGCTGGTTTACATGATGAATGTCAAAAATGGGCTCTCAGTGTTCAAATTAAACGTATTCATATTTTGAGGACTGGGTAAATATTGGGCAGGTGCTCCCCAGCCCAGGTGTGAACGGGCTGTAGGAATCCAGTGAGGCTTAAGACCATGTCCTTAGGGATGGCATCTGACTCAAAAGAAGCTTTTAGACGAGAGGAATCCCCAAGCTCGCAGTTATATGAACTGTCCCAGGCCTGCTTTCTAAAGGGAGGTTTGTTTAATAAAAGATCTATATTTGTGGCCAAATCTGGCCTGAGAATTGCTTCCTTGATAACAAGATAATGAGGCTGAGGACATAGCTAACTCTCACCCACCTTCAATGCCCCAGTGCCATTATATGCCCCAAATTACCCACGAGTCGTGGTTGGACCTTTTGGATAAGGTCAGTTCACAATGACCTTAAAAAGAGGTAGACTTAGGGGTGCCTGGGTGGCGCAGTCGGTTAAGCGTCCGACTTCAGCTAGGTCACCATCTCGCGGTCCATGAGTTCGAGCCCCGCGTCGGGCTCTGGGCTGATGGCTCAGAGCCTGGAGCCTGTTTCCCATTCTGTGTCTCCCTCTCTCTCTGCCCCTCCCCCGTTCGTGCTCTGTCTCTCTCTGTCCCAAAAATAAACGTTGGAAAAAAAAAAAAAAAAAAAAAGAGGTAGACTTAGAAGCCTGGGTGGCTCAGTCAGTTTGAACATCGATCTCTTGATTTCAGCTCAGGTCATGATCCCAGGGTCGTGGGATCGAGCCCCACGTTGGGCTCTGTGTTGAGCATGAAACTTGCTTAAAATTCTCTCTCTCTCTCTCTCTCCCTCTACCCCCTCCCCATGCTCTCTCTCTCTAAAATATAAATAAATAAATAAACAAATAAATAAATAAATAATAGACTTGAACTTGGATCCGGGATCTGCTCCTTGCCAGCTCTTTAACCTTGGGGCAAAAGTCCACAAGTGAGAAAGTAATAAAAGCATAGTCATGGCTATTATTAAGTGCTTAGCAATTCTTACTTCTCCTAATTATAAGTGGCTTTTCAGTGTCCCTTGATTTTCATTTTTCTTGATGTCTTACACAGATCTGCAAGTCAAAACTGTTCACTCTTATGCGTCTGCAACCTCTGTTGCTCTGGTCATTCCTCGACCTCTCTGGCTGCTTCCTGTCCCCTTAGAATAAATGTTCCTCAAGGGTGATCTTGTCTCTCTTTGTCACTGTCGATGCCCAGCCCCTAGCCCTAGGCCTGGGATATGGTAGGGGCACTCTGGGAATTTAATTACAGACTGATTCTCTTCTCACCCAGACTCAAAACCCAGAATTCTCTTTTACTCTCCTTCTCCTTTCCTTGCTTCCATGCAACCAGTCATGCTCCCTCTTATTTTTTTTTTTTAATTTTTTTTTTCAACGTTTATTTATTTTTGGGACAGAGAGAGACAGAGCATGAATGGCGGAGGGGCAGAGAGAGAGGGAGACACAGAATCGGAAACAGGCTCCAGGCTCTGAGCCATCAGCCCAGAGCCCGACGCGGGGCTCGAACTCACGGACCGCGAGATCGTGACCTGGCTGAAGTCGGACGCTTAACCGACTGCGCCACCCAGGCGCCCCTGCTCCCTCTTATTTATTCAAAATGTTACATCTTCTACTCGCTTCTCCATCTTAGGCCAGGCCCCATCTTGCATTTAAACCATTGAAATTTTCACCTACCAATGATCTCCAGCGCGTTCCTCCTCCCCCATCTAGATATTTCCTTTCCTTGGCTATCTTCAGTAAAGCTGCCAGGTTTTTCTATGAAACTCCTGCTTTGCACAAGGCATCATTCTCTTAAAAACAAAAACAAACACTTTCAACAACCCTCAACTGAGAGCATCCAAATCCCACAGGCTGGGCGGCACTGAAGAGTCCGCGACCTTAACCCGTGGACCTTCCTTTTGGGCGATCTTTCACTCCCGTCAAAATGGTTTACTCGCGATCTGCTGTTGATCCCTGTGTCCACTGTCCAGCATCTCTCAAACCTTCCTACCAGTCTCCCCAAATCACAGAGGAGGTTGACTCAAGTACACAGTGGGAGACGTGACTTTCAAGCCTGGTGTTTTATATGAAAAGCCATATCTATCTTGCATATATCTGTCAGTGGTAGGAGCTTTTCTGATGCGATGTTTTAAAATGCTTCCAACAGAGGGGCGCCTGGGTGGCTCTGTAGGTTAAGCGTCAGACTCTTGATTTCGGCTCAGGTCACGATCTCACAGCTTGTGAGTTCGAGTTCTGAGTCGGGCTCTGCGCTGGCAGTGCGGAGCCAGCCTGGGATTCTCTCCCTCTCCTTCTCTCTCTTCCCCTCCCCAGCTTCTGCTTGCTTTCTCTCTTAAAATAAATAAGTAAACTTGAAAAAAAGGAGGAATATAAGTAACAAGTAATGGCTACTTTTTAAATTAATTAATTCGTTAGCACTTTATCAAGGTCAGAGATTTATTTGACTTGTTTCACAGTAACACACTAGTGAAGAATCCCTCACTGAAGTAATGCGGAACATTCTAGAAGAGTACCCACGCAACTCTTGACTTTCTGGCGGCCCACTTCCTTTCTCTGCCTGGCCTCCCCCCCATTTAATTCCTCAATAACAGCCTCACAACAGGGAAGAGTGAAGGTAGTGATCTCAGGAAAGGAAGGGCTTTGAAACAAAGGATTATGATGAGAGTAGGTTCAGGCATTAACTGTTTTCTGTTGTCCTCATTAACCTAGGTGATTGAGAGACAGAGAGAAAGGATGTGTCAGCTGAATCACAAAATGTTATTGTGGGTTTTGTCCTCTCTGTAGGCGCGAACAAATCACACACACACACACACACACACACACACACGTACACACTTTCCCCAGCTCCCCAACCCCACTGCCAATAAGGCCTTTTGCTGATGGAAGTTACAAGAATCATCCCACTTCACGGTCAATTGCATCAGCTAGCATTCTTTTCACACCAGCTGAAGCATTGGTAAGTTTGAATATAATTGAGGTGAGGGAGGGAGGCTGTGTGCCCAGTGGGCGTGGCTCTTGGGCTCCAGGTGAGAATAGACGTTTCCAGACAGTTGCTGTGGCCGCGTTCTGGTTGCCATCGTGTTGACGTCGAGGAAGCAAACATACACGTAGGGAAGGAAGTCATCTTGCACCAAAGGTTCAGTCTTCTGCTGTCTTGTTCATTGGCTGAGAAGTCATTTATTAGTCTGAATTCTGCGAAGGCTTATATTTCATTTTGTTTATGCAGTGGCTTCTAGTCTATTAATAGCAAGTCCATTTTTGCAAGTCTTCAACTATGAAGGCCAATTTCCGTTAAAAATTGTTTCTAAAAATTATCATAAGAGAGACAGAGTGGTTGCTTTCCTATAGATAGACCTTCTGATATGCTTGAAGCCCGCGCTGACTTCTTTTAGGCAAGTTCGAGTGCGCCCATTTGCAGGGCTGCAGGAAATTCAAACGCGTGTGCTCCGTGCAGACCTTCTGCGCTCCCTATCAGCACGGCATCTAAGTGCTTAGGCAAGGATAACGAGAAGAAAAGGAGGCTAAACTTCTCCCGGGACTCTGGTCTATTGGTGTGCCCAGCCAAATTTTTAATTTGGAGAGCAATTCTGCAGAAAATGAACAGAAACTGCTATCTAAACATTTTAATAAGAATAAGCCCCCAAGCCAATATGCAATCGAGTGCACTGCTTTCTAGTAATTTCATTTATACAACAGCTCCCACAAGCTGTTTCTCTCTCCATATTCAGATAACCCTCGCCTCTAGGGTGACCGTAAAAATGATATTTTAATAATGTGCCACATCTGTGATCAGAAATACTTAATGAAACACTCTCGTGATCATATGGTAACAAGCTCCAAAGAACTATTTCCAGATTCAGACAGGACCAGTTTGCTTCTTGCGGTAACTTTCATCGGCACATTTTTCAATATTGTCTGCAAGAGATCATCCCTGAAGATAAGTGCGCAGGGTGGGGTCCAGCACTTATTTCAGCCGTGAGGCTTGCTGGCTCCCGTAGAACTTCTAGATCAATAGGAACATAATGTGAGCTGTATATGTAATTTAAAATTTCTAGTAGTCAGATTAAGAAAAGTACAAAGAAACAGGTGAAATTCATTCTAGTAATACATTTTGCTTAACACCTACAGCCACGAGAGTATCATTGCAACGTGTGATCCATACAAAAACATTATAAAGGAGATACTTTACATTTTTGGTATTAAATCTTTGAAATCTGGCGTGCACTCTACATTTACAGCACATCTCAGTTTAGAGGAGCCATCTTTCAAGGGCTAGTAGCCGCCATATTGGGTGGTACAGCTATAGAACGAAAAGCTTCTGGAAGAGTGGTCTTCAACTATCTGCATCAGGAAAATCCAGAGAATCTTAATAAGAATGTGAATTCCTGGGCCCAATCCCTAACCTACCAGATCATATCTCTGGGGGTGATGTGGAGGGATTTCCATTTTCTAATGGGTCCCCTACCTGGAGTTTGGCTTACTCAAATTTAAGATCATCTGTAAGGCTCCCTGTCCTGAATTTGCTCACAGCCCTTTAGCCATCACCACTGCAACCTACCTCCCAGTCACTTAAGCCAGTAGACACAATCATCCAACCCAGTCCATTCTTCCATTGACTCATTCAGTATGTCTGGAGCACTGATTATCTGCCTAGCACTGTTCTAGGCCATGGGAATAGAGGGATGAGCAACACAGACAAAATCCCTGCCCTTTGGAAGCTTCTATCCTAGGGCAGGAGACAGACAATGGACAAGTAGGGGACTAAATAAGTGATCTAACTTCAGGCGACAGAGAAGAAAAAGTAAAACGAGGGTAGGAGATGGTGGGTGGGGCAGAGGAGGAATCGCACTTCTACGTAGACTCCGCACTGGTCTTGGAGGGCTCTGTGAGGAGGTGACCACTGGCAGACTCTGAGCGCAAGGAGGGAGGGAGCCACAGAGCACCTGGGGGAGGAGCCCCGCATTACAGCCGGCAGCAGGAGGGCCAGCGGGGCTGACGCCCAGTGAGCCAAGGCGGGCAGCTCGAAGAGGAACACCGCCACCAACCGCACAGGCCCTGGAAAGCCACATCAAGGCACTTGGGGTTTATCCTAAGAGTGATAGAAATGCCCTGGCAGGTTTCAAGCGAGGGCATGTGATGTAACACCCAATGGAGGTGGCTATGGAAATGGTCCAGGAGAGACATAAGGTCGGCTCAGGCAACGGGGACAGCCAGTCGGGGACATTCTTATGAAAATAGCGTATTTTAGTCAAAATGGAAGGGGAGGGTGGGGTTCACGTCTTGTTTGTCTCAGCTTCATCTGTTCTATCACTGCACTGTTTCCCACAGGGGATAGAAAAGGTTATGAATGAAGCTTCCCTGCTCCTAAGGAGTTGGAAGAGACCCCAGCCTCCTTCCTAATAGAATTCTCACCCAAATGTTCACACGTGCACGAGCACACACACACACACACACACACTCCACCCTGCTTCTGCCCAGAAGACCCATAATCTCACCATCCATCCCTCTCCCTTTGGCTCCTCTGAGACTGGAAGGTAAGCTGGGTAGTCAGAATCCTAAAATGACTCACCCTTCTGTATCATCTGCCCCCCGCCTCGAGGGTGAGCAGGGCCTAGATTGTAATCTCACTAAGTTACATTATAAGGTAAAAGTGAAGGGGTTTTGCAATGTCAGTGTGGTGCCAAAGCAGTTGATTTTAAGTTCATCAAAGGTGAGCTTGACCTGGGTGGGCCTGGCCTAATCAGGAGAACCTTATAAAAGTGGGTCTAGAGGTCAGAGATGAAAAAGGCACCAATGTTGCTCTCCTGTTGGCCTTAAAGAGGTAAAAATGCCATGTTGTGCAGAAGCCCATGTGTCAGGGAAGGGGCTACCAGGAGCTGAGGGCTTTTCTTCTGGAGTGGCAAAGAACCGAGTTCTGCCTACAACCAGTGAGCCTGAAGAGAATGCCAAGCCTCCGCGGAGATTGCATCCCAGGCCGACATGTTGATTATGGCCTGCTGAGACCCTGAACAGAGGACCCAGCTCAAGCATATGACCTCTGACCCAATGAAACGGTGAGGTGGCAACGTATGGGGTGATAATCCACTAAGGTTGTGGGAGTTTCTTATGCAGCAATAGAAAATGAATCAAACAACATAACGATAATAAATATAATAAGTATAGCAATACCAGATGATAATATTCAGCACGTATTATATGCTAAAATTTTTCAATTGCTTTCTCTCTTTATAGCAACCCCATATTTTGAGGCTATTATTATCCCAATTTAATAAATGCAAAACTGGAGGCTAGGGGGGACGTCACAGAATGGAGGAGGTGACAGGGCAAGGGTTGAGCCCAGGCCTGGAACTCTGAAGACAGAGTTTGACCACTAGGCAGGGTCGCCTCTGACCAGACAGCAGGAGTTCTGCCCCGAGACCCTCTTCTTCATAACAGTCAAGTCTCCTCTGCACCTCAACCCCTGAGTGCCATCAGTCGTGGACTCTCCACCCAAACCAGAGTCCGCAGAGCCTCTGATGGGCCATGACATCATTTCCTGTCTTTGCCCTCTGGAGGTCCCATGGTCAGTTCGGACGGTGCGGCCTCTGGGAGCTAAGGGGTCCCCAGGCTCCCCCGAGCATATCCTGGCCCAGCTCGCCCTCAGAGCAACCCACTCATCTTGGTTTTCCCAGGACTGTCCCAGTTTTCAAACCGAAAGC
The DNA here is from genome assembly GCF_018350155.1 of Leopardus geoffroyi. Classification (NCBI taxonomy): domain Eukaryota; kingdom Metazoa; phylum Chordata; class Mammalia; order Carnivora; family Felidae; genus Leopardus; species Leopardus geoffroyi. Next base: position 9,934,460 of record NC_059326.1, on the reverse strand, counting down.
GTCTCCTCCCAGGAAATCTCTTAGTCCCAGACAAACATGGATGCCTGGTCACTTTGTTGCCCTCCACACCAAGCCAGGCTGAGGTGGCCCCTGGAGCCCCCTCCACCTTGCAATCTGCGAAGCCTTTTCCTTCCCACTGCCCACCAGGACATTTGGGTCCTGGTCTCTACAGAGGGCTAAGAGCGGAAGCAACTCTGCTGGAGCCATGGGCACGGAGAAGCTTCTGCCGGTTGGGGTTTGGCCAGAAGACCCCAAGCGGGGCTTTAGTCTGGACCACCAGATAGGCCTAGGAAACCATGCCCACATGGGGGTTTTCCCGCGAACTGAGAAATCTGCTTGCCTTGGGCATCGCACGCGAAGCAGACGTCACACGGGCCGGATTCCATGTTTCATCCCCTCCACGCCCCAAGCAGGCAACTCCGAGAAAAGTGGGGAGCTGTGGCCCCTGGATTTGTCTCATTCTGCCTAAGACGGTGACCATCATGAGACTCAGCGGGGGTAGCAGGGACTCATCCATCGCTGTTCGCCTCAGCCGAGAGCTCAGTCCTCAGGAGTTGCGGGCTTCTCTCTGTCGGGAGTCCTGGACTCTTGACCACACCCAGCTATTATCTAAATTGTGACAAGGGACACCGTGTGTGTGTGTGTGTGTGTGTGTGTGTGTGACAGTTGGTTGCACCACCGTGAATCCATCCGCAATATGGGAAATGGCTCGCTCTACAGACGTATTTTATTAAATACTGCTAGCCAGTGATTTATAAACTCATTCATTCATTACTTCATTTGTTCAACCAATACCTGGGGGCCCCACAATGGGTCATTTGTTCAACCAATACCTGGGGGCCCCACAATGGGCCCGGCATTATCCTAGGCTCTGACACTGAGTTATGGCATGTTTCGTTTTGTTTTGTTTTAAATGTTTATTTCCGAAAGAGAGCACACAAGCAAGGGAGGGGCAGAGAGACAGGGGGACAGAGGATCTGAAGTGGGCTCCCTCGCTGACAGCGGTGAGCCCGATACGGGGCTCGAATTTACAAACCGCAAGATCATGACCCGACGCTCAACCTACTGAGCCACCCGGGCGCCCCACAGCACATTTTAAACTGAGATGATACGATGGGCGCTGGGCACGATGCTAGCACATAAAGATACCAACCTAATCTTCATGGGGTGTGTGAAGGATTCTTAAGGAAGTCAACAAAAGATCCTTCAGGAAGTCTGTCTAAGGAAGGATAGTGTGGGGGGCCGGGGGCTTGTTTTCGTTTTTGCTTTTGCATTTCTCCACAATTAATCCCATTAAAACATCGAAAGAAAACATCTTAATCTCCTAAAACACCCCACTGTCCCCTACCATATATCACTTTGCAGGACGCCTGTTTGAGTTCCGAAATAGCTTGAGGCAGGATGCCTGCGATGTGACAGTCTCCGAGCTTGGCACAGGAAAAGCAAAATAGGTGGGACATCAGGGATATCCAAGAGCTAATGATTTAGTGGGGCGGGGCGACATGCGCTAATAAACATCTTTCCATTGTAATATGGATTTGCTGCGGTTGAGATGTCGAGAGGGTGCTGTGGGAGGTCAGAGGGCAACACTAGACCAACCGGGAGATGGGAAAGGCTTCCCAGAAAGGCCACGCTCTGGCTGTGTCTCTTCTGGTTCTGTGCTGAGTGCCATTTATTTGCTGCAAATAATACATGAAAATATAAACACAGAGTAAAACCCACCCCCAAATCGCTTCAGCCCAAGATAATCCTAATTGACATTTTGGTGAATGCCTTCCAGGCACGCCTGCGTGCAAGGACAGTGTATTTTCTATTATCGTCGTCGAGGTTGAGGAAAACCGACTAGGTGTTCAAATGTAGCAAGAAACCCCCAAAAAAACTCGACCCCGGGCTGAAACATGTCTGCGCTTTATTTGAGGAAAACATAAATGTGGTCACAAAACATCTTCGGGAAGTGGGGTAACTCAGGAAACCTACAGAACTACCGAACGGGTCTGAGTAAGAGATACGGGGCCACTGCCATTCTCAAGGGCGGGGGAGCGGACACTAAGTTATTTTCTTCCGGGGAAAGCAAGGTTAACTCAAGCTGCGGGGCCCAGATGGTCATTCGATTTACAGCTGTCTAAAGAGGAGCTGTATCTTTCCAAGGGCTGAGTTATGATGACTTTAGGTATCGATCAGATGGAAATGCCGACCCTGTATTCGGCGGAGAGTCAGGGGATGAGGAGCAGAGGGGAGATGGTGGTGGTTACTGTCTTTATGTAGTTTTCGAAGTCACTTCCGAAAAAGAAGATGAGATAATAGTTGAAGATTCCGGCAAGGGACATGAGGAACAGGAACAGTATGATTCGCTTCCCAAATATGTAGCCCGGTGTGCTGGAAAAGAGAGAAAACGGCAGAAGCAGCAACTGAGATGGGCTTAACAAAGAACGTCACCAATTTGAGACACAAGGGGTTTCGATTATAGTTCCTTTTACTCAGGAATGCTCCACTGACTTCCTATGAAGAATGGAAGGGTCTCTGCTACTATTAGTCACTGAACGTATTTCAGAACCAAGCTACGAGAGCCGAGACCCCAAACCCCATCATCGTTAGGGCTCTGCTCTACAGCTTCTCTGCGTTCCCCCAGTGTCCTTCTGAACCCCGATGGCGTGAAGGCAGTGGGTGCTGTCGGTCGGTCGTCAGGCATTCTGATCCGGGATTAGGAACCCCAGTGACTCGTTCCGACCCTTTCTGCAGCCGCTCTGCTCTAGGAGTGCCTGCGAAGCCGTGCTGGCCGCTGTGTCTCACCCAGGACTGAAGTGCCTCTCCGAGGCAGGGGCTGGTTTCACGAACCAGTGAGGCTGATGGAATCTAAAAGGTGCTTCAGGATCCGAGGGTTCAATCTATTCTCCTGAGGCTGCTTGGGAATGAGCCATGTTCACACGAATGAAAGCTGGACCCCTAGCAGCGGAAGACAGGCTCTTACATTTTAAGTGAATGGAGGTGGGACAGAGATGTTTTAGTACATTCATATTCTTCTCTCAAAGGCTCTAAATCCTACGCTGCTTAGGCAAATCATCAGCTGGGGTCAGGAGGCAGCCCCCCAGTGATAGGTGACCACCTAATTGTGCACAGCGGCTGCCCTGGCTTCCCTCTGAACGATCCTTTTGTGACCGCCGTGGCCGGATCCAACCCGGGTAGCGCTAGCGCGTTTGCAAAATCCAGCCAAATGGCTCGTTAAGGCTGTTAACCACGACCCAGTGAGGGGACCCTTTGGCAATCATGGCTGCTCAACGAGAACAGCCAACTCAGCTAAACAGGTGCGTCAGTGCTACTGAGCATTATGGTTTTTGACATAATCAAGAGAGAGAGCAGAATTTGGCATCCCCAGGCTCGACGTTAGAAATTTTATCTTTTTGCAATGGACCCCAAAGCTTCATCACGGAACTCCTAACTTCCCTATGTCAAGAGTCTGACAAACGTTCAGCGGTGCGACTATTTCCTTGCTACTCAAAGTGTGGGCCGCGGACCAGCAGCGTTGGTGTCCACCGGGGGCTTGTTAAGAAATGCAGAATCGCAGGTCCCTCTCTGGATTCAGCACATCCAAATCTGCGTTTTGACAAGTCCCTCCGTGACTCACAGGCCATCAAAGTTTGAGAAACATGGCTGGCCGACATTGTCCCTGCTCCTTGGCCCGCTGTGTTCTTCTGCCCCGTTCTGACCTGTTCTTCTTTCCTCGGTTCCCTGTTTACAGTCATGCTCATGAAGTGAGACCTCCTGTTTCTTTATTGGGGAGAAAAATAATATGCTCTCTAAAGAGAGCATGATGGGCTAAATTGTGTCCTCCCCTCCCCCCCCCCATTCATATGTTGAAGTCCTAACCCCAATTCCTCAGGACACGACCGTGTTTAGAGACAGAATCTTTAAAGAGATAATTAAGGTAAAAATGTTATCACCAGGGTGGACCCTGGCTCAATATGGCTGGTGTCCTTTAAGAAGAGAAGATCTGAACACAGACCCACACAGAAGGAAGACACAGGGGAAAGATGGCCACCCGTGAGCCAAGGAGGGAGGTGTCAGAAGAAACAAGGCAGCCGACACCTTGATCTCAGATTTCTACCCTCCGGAGACAATCTCTGTGGTCTGAGCCACGCCGTCTACGGTACTTGATTACAGTGGCCCTGGCGGACAAATGCAGTCACCTGCTAATGCTGATGAGAAAGTAACAGAATCTAAGGAAGGGCTATCTTTCAGCCAGAGAATAGAGGGCTCAGAGAAATTAACTTGTGAAAAGTCAAATATTGTGGTGGCTCAGATTTATCACAGGAATGAGGCCACCATATGTTCATTACAGAAACAAGAAAAAGCGATCTGCGAAGCTGTTTCAGAATGTGCTCGAGATAAATCTGCGGTGAAGGATGAAATGGCAGCGCCTGCTGCTGAAATAGTGGTGTTCTCGACTTGGGGGCAGCATTTTTCAAAGGTCTCAAGGCATCCCGCCCCCGAGGAGACGGCTGTGTGGTGCCTTAACTCTTCCCGGACCGTGCGAAGGGCGTGGAAGGCAAGGGTTCAGCAGGGCTGAGTGTGAATGGGGGTCCCCACCTCGGGCACTTCGGGAGCCTCGGTTTGAAATCTGTCCAGCCTGGCGGTGGGCGCGGTGGGGGCAGAAGGAAGGGCCGGGGTGGGGGGCCCGCGGGACCCGTCCTGCATAATTAGACTGAAACCCAAGGCATCTCTATGATTGTCTCTGGAAGCTGATGCACAGTTCTCTCTAAATGGGGCGGGGAAGGTCAGAATTAAACGAAGCATCTGAGGGACTGGCATTTTACATCTGTGACTTTGTGAGGTATTGGTAACCCATTATCCAGGTGGGGAAACTGAGAAGAGGCAGGTTGAATGATGTGCCTCAGGGCACACAGCCAGGAAGAGGCAAAGTGGGAATTCAAACCTGTCTGGGTGAGGCCAGAGTCCTGCTCTGTCTACCTTCCCGAGGGCTCCTTTGGAGACTAGGATTTTGTTGTTACGTTTCGAAATAAATGTATCCCCCCTCTCTTACACACACACACAGCATCAAACCTACGTGAAAACATCAAAAAGGCATTATGACAGGGGCGCCCGGGTGGCTCAGTCGGTTGAGCCCCCAACTTCCGCCCAGGTCACGATCTCTCACCATTTGTGAGTTCGAGCCCCGTGTCGGGCTCTGTGCCGACGGCTCGGAGCCTGGAACCTGTTTCGGATTCTGTGTCTCCTTCTCTCTCTGCGCCCCTGCCCCCCAACTTGTGCTCTGTCTCTCCCTGTCAAAAATAAATAAAATAAAATAAAAAATTCCAAAAGGCATTATGACAGACAATTCCCATCTCGAATGTGCCTAAAACTTCGAGGAGGAGAAGGTGTGGTGTGAGGTGTAGCTGGGGCCAGGCACCAGGACCCCTGAGCTCCAGCCCCCCCTCCCTGCTGTGTGGCCTTGGGCAAGTCGCTGACCCTCCCCCGCCTCACATAAAAATATATACAAAATGTGGGTGGAAAAAAGAAAACTGCATGGTCCCATCTGGCCTTAAAATTCTGTTCTTTTCAGAAAGGAAATACCACTTTAAACCCGGTAACTTCTAAAGGGAATAAAAATTGTAAGGCCCACGAGAACAAGATATTGTTCCTCTGCTCACCCACATATCTCCAATAAATCAGGCCCTCCAGAGATTCTTGTCAAATGAATCATTCTTAGAAAAGAGGCATGAACAGCCTTCAGTGATTCCCACACTGTGTGCAGAAGTTGTTAAAATGCATGCTCCCAGGCTCCCACCCTAGAGATTCTGATTCAGTACGTTCAGGGTGAGGCCCAGGAATGTCTATTTTCAACAAGCACCCCCAGGCAATTCTTGGTGCACTTGGTTGTTGGTTGGTGGGTTGCACTTTAGAAACACCAGCCTTGAGGGGCGCCTGGGTGGCTCAGTCGGTTAAGCGGCTGACTTCGGCTCAGGTCACGATCTCGCGGTCCGTGAGTTCGAGCCCCGCGTCGGGCTCTGTGCTGACCGCTCAGAGCCTGGAGTCTATGTCTCTTTCTCTCTCTGCCCTTCCCCTGTTCATGCTCTCTCTTTCTCTCTTTCTCTCTCTGTCTCTTTCAAAAATAAATAAACATTTTTTTTAAAAAGTCAAGTAAAGGTAGATGATAAAAGACAAGTAGTCTTGTAACATAATGCCAATTGCCACTGAGTTTGGGTCCCAATAGTAGCTTAGAATGAAAGGGGAAGAAACTAAATTCATTTTTTTTTTAAGAGTCAGACAGTGAGCGGGGGAGGGGCAGAGAGACAGAGGGAAAGAGAATCTCTGACAGGCTGCATGCTGTCAGGACAGAACCCAACACAGGGCTCGATCTCACGGCCCTGAGATCTGAGATCTGAGACCTGAGCTGAAATCAAGAGTCGGACGCTTAACCTACTGAGCTACCCAGGTGCCCCTGAAACTCACGTGGTTTGAGATGCTACAAACTACCTAATTAAAACAGGGAGAAAAGTGTCAGGGAGGGCTGAGAATGAGAGCCATAAGCTTCTAGGGGGGACAAAGGTGGGGGCTCCAAAATTCCAGAAGGAAGAAGCTTCGGTGGGGGAGACACATCAAGGAATGTCATGCCCACCCACTGCACCCAAAATGACACTAGAACTTCTGATGTGGATAGGGCCAAAGCAACTTCTGGGGAGGAGCAAAGATAATTGACAGCCCCCCGGGAGAAATTCCTGGAAGGGTCTCCCTGAGCAGCATCTTCCTCTATGGTGAGCCCAAGAACTAAAGCAGATCCCGAAGACATTTGGCCATTAGAGCATCTGCAGAGAACAAGTGTGACACGGCCCAGGGACGGAAGTGGGGATCCGAAAGAGGGGGTCCACGGCGGAAGAGGGTATTAGCACATAGTTTCCAGAAGGCAGAACTGAAAATCCTCTGGGACCTAGCCATGGAGTTTCTCGGAGCTGCATCTACCTCAAACTATATGTCGGTCTAGGTTAGGATTAGACATTTCATCCCATAGATGTCGTTTCTCCTGATGCCAATAGCTCCGAACTCTGTGTTCAGAAGTATTGTGAGGCCGTGTTCGGTCTCAGCAGGAGGGAGCACCATGATGGATGAGTAATGAAGGCTGTGGGTGCGGGACAGGTGAGAAGGCTCTGAAGGCACCACAGACAGTGGTAAAGGGGCCGGTGGGATCTCACGGGGGAGACTAGGACAGGATTTAAGAGGTTAGGCCAATTACATTTTAATGAGGTCCAGGGAAGTCTAGTATTTTTAAGATTTTCAGTCTAGATCTTATTATTTTTTGCCACCTCGGTTCATTCCCTAGCAGTGATTACCTTTAAAATGCAGAGAGCCTAACGGGCAAATCCACAAATGTTGTCATGCTCCACGGATTGCCTTAGAATTAAAGCAACTTTAAGATCTCAGGCGAGAGGTGACAGGCGAAGAGAACAGTGGCTGGGCCAGACCCCGGAGACTCTGCGGAGGAAGACAGGGATGCACGGGGAGGCAGCCCAAGAGAGCAGAACCCCCTTATTTTACTGATAGACACCCCACCACCCCTCGCTTCTTGACAACAGGTGCTCTCCCGGGAAAAGGTGGAATAGAGGCTTTCCAGAGTGGAAGAGAATGAGGAATATCATTTATGAGAGTGTTGATAAGGGTAAGAGAGATAATGGAACTGTGGTTTTCAAGGGTAAATAAGAACCCCACCAGAGAGGAATGAATAGCAGACGAGCCCAGGAAAGAATCTCTGAGAGACGAGTCATTCTTCTCTTGGCTGCAGCTCGCCATCACCCCCCGGCCCCCAGCCATTTAGTTTCACAAGCTCCCAAGGTCCCCAGACAGAATGCTTTCACCTGCTGACCTCCCAGGATGTCAATGCCTTTGTCACTGCTGCAGATGTTATCTAAACGGAGAGCCCATTAACCGCGAAAAGAGGGTGCTATCGTAAGAGACGGGGGGGTGGGGGGGGGGACGTGAAACTAGACAAGGGAGAAAAATGGAGGGGAGGGCTGGAGTCACCACTCGGGCAGGCGGCAGCCTCCCAGAACACACGCCTGGCTCCCGGAGCCCTGCTGGTACATTAAGAATTCGAAAGAAGTGGGAGCGCCTGGGTGGCTCAGTCAGTTAAGTGTCCGACTCTTGATTTCAGCTCAGGTCACGATCTCACGGTTCACGAGTTCAAGCCCCACATCGGGCTCTGTGCTGGCCACGCGGAGCCTGCTTGGGGTTCTCTCTCGCCCTCTCCCTCTCTCTCTCTGCCCCTCTGCTGCTCACTCTCTCTTTCTCCCAAAAAATAAATAAATAAATAAAATTCTAACAAGAATTCGGAGGAACTGGTGGCAGACTATAACACGTCTCCTGTAAGTATCCTCATTTATTTTATGGAAATCCGGATTTCCCAAACCGGGTGTAGCCAAAGTTATAGCTGCTGCTCTGGGGCTTTCCGTCTGGCAGCCTCCATCAGCAATGCAACGGGGACTCTATTCACGGGCTCCGTCCTCTGAGTGTTCGTGCGTCCTATTTTTGCAACATTCTTCCTGCTGGTCCCTGGAAAATCTGTTACTCAAGAGAACTGATCACAAGGTGCACGTTTTAGTTCTCATTTCTTTTTTTTTTATTATTATTATTTTTTTTTAACTTTTTTTTTTCAATGTTTATTTATTTTTGGGACAGAGAGAGACAGAGCATGAACGGGGGAGGGGCAGAGAGAGAGGGAGACACAGAATCGGAAACAGGCTCCAGGCTCCGAGCCATCAGCCCAGAGCCCGACGCGGGGCTCGAACTCACGGACCGCGAGATCGTGACCCGGCTGAAGTCGGACGCTTAACCGACTGCGCCACCCAGGCGCCCCTAGTTCTCATTTCTTTAGGCAAACAATGAAATGCTTCACTCACCGGAGGCCTTGGGAAGCCAGGCCCAGAAAGTCAGACTCTGCAGGGTGGGAGTAGAACAGGGGGCAGAGGGGGTGCAAGAATGGGCAGCCTGCGGTGTTAAAGCATCCTTCGTGGGCCAGACGCCATGTGGAGGAACTTGTTACTGGGCATAGGAATCAAGTCCCCCAGCGGTATTTGCCGAGCCCGCAAGGTTCGGGGGGAGAAGGGGGAGGGATACTATAGCCCTCACCCTCCAGCCCCGAGTGACCCCCCGCCCAGAGCCTTAAATCTTGGGCAGAATATGGTGGTGAACGATCCCTCCTCTTGCTCAAAAAGCGTGGCTCACACACTGGTTCTCAAACAGTCCCAGTGGCCTACCTCTGAGTTCTCTCCCCCAGGTAGCCGACGAAGTATTTTTGCCTCACGAACAGGTACATCAGTCCAGCAAAGGCGGCAGGAACTAAGTGGAGAAAGGGAAACACCCGTGTGAGTTTCACAGATGCCAGAACATGCTAAGTTAGCATGGTATTAACCCAGTCATTATACAACGAATGTTGGTCACAAAATCGAGCAGAAGCCTCAAGTGCCGGCAGCTGGGGCTGAACTTCAGCAAATGCCCAGGGCTGGTAGAAACCTAGAACCTCGATGATAGTAATGTTACTTTCTACGGGCGTCGTGGTACAGTTTACAAAGTGTTTTCCTGCCCATCATGTAATCTGAATCCTTCGCACATGACCAATATCATCTTTGCTTATTCGAGATGTGAAAACTTGGGCTTCAGGGGTCAAAGGGCTTGTGTAAGACTGCCAGGTGGGATGGGTGGTGTGTGTGTTTGTGTGTATGTGTGCGTGTGTGTGTGTGTGATGTGGTCCGGGGCAGGGGATGGGGAACCAGACCCGGAACCCCAAGCCCAGCTCTAGGCTGGCTCTCTTAAAAGTATACCCTTCCCCTCTGGCCACCAGGCAGTGCAATGCTCAACCTTTTCTGAAAAATTGCTGCCAATTCAGAAAACATCTCTAGAGAAGGAGATTCCCTTTGCTTTCTAGTCCCCTGAGGAGCACCCGTGAGCATCGGGAGTCCTGAACCTTGGATTTGAGAGTGAGAAAACCCAACCCCACAAGAACCATTCGGATCAGGAGCTAATACTTAACTCATTCTACATCTGGACAAAGGGGTGATTGCAGCTTTCCTACCTCTCAGGAATAATTATGAGGGTGATATAAGTGATGGGTATAAAAGCACCCTGAAGACCTCCCAGCATTAGTCAAATGCCAAATTAATTGTGTCGACAGAGTGCTTTTTATATGTCAGGCACTGCCCCCAGGCACTTTGGGTACTTGGGTCTCCAATCCTCCCAGGCCCCTGGTAAAGAGCGTATCACTGTCGCCATTGGGCAGATGAGGAAATTTAGGCTCAAGGAAGTCAGTTTGCCCAGCTGCACTTACCAGACCAAAAGGCCCATGAGGACACACATTTTTGGCCAGCCATCATCTCTGTGCTTGGCATAGTGCCTGGCACATAGTGGCTCTCAAAAATTATTTGTTAACTGAATTAATAAACATCAAGTAAGCCAAAGAAAAGTGCTAAAAAGAAAACCACACACCCAAAATGGCATCAGTTAGGCCAAGTCCCCAAACCGGGCTTCCTATCTAACCTGATAGCAATTTCCATCTCCCTCCAAAATGCAGTCTCAATCTGTAGTCAGGAATTTTCTGATCCGAGCCAAGGCAGTCATGGGTTGCACGGGCCCTCTCCCACGTGGGGGATGGAAGGAAGGCGAGGTCTGCAGGATAAGGGCCCCTCCTCTCCTCTCTAAGGGAAAGAAACCTTGCTCGGAAAAATCCTTTTCTTTTGCTAACAACTTTCTTGCCTCACCCTCCTTCCTATAAAAACCTTCCATTTTGTACAACCCCTCTGCACCCCCTCTGCTTGCTAGATGGGATGCTGGATTGGTGAATCCTTTAATGAAGCCGATTAGGTCTTCAAATTTATTCGGTTGAGTTTTATTTTTTAACAAGGTGGAATCTGAAACCAAGTTTGTATAATTTTAAAGCCGTGTTACCACCACCAGTGCCATCAATAATCACATTTACTGGGCTTCTATTGTTAGGTTGAACTATATGAACTGCCACTTTTGTGGATCCTAAACTGTCAGGCATCAGCAGTTTTCTATGGTTCAATCTGATATATGCCATGCACTATGTCAGGGACTTTATGCACAGTCTCTCAAGCATCCTGGGAACTCAATTATTCCTGCTTTACAAATGGGGAAACTGAGGCTTAGGAAGGATGAGTGAAGAACAGCCCAGGGTCACACCACCAGCAATGAGTGTCCTCACAATAGTCTCTAGGGATGCCTGAGTATCCCTAGGCATCTCTAGGGATGCCTGAGTATTTGATTAAGTATCTGACTCTTGATTTTGGCTCAGGTCATGATCTCACAGTTCGTGTGTTAGAGCCCTCCCATCAGGCTTTGTGCTGACTGCACGGAGCCTGCTCGGGATTCTCTCTCTCCCTCTGTCTCTGCCCCTCCCCTGCTCATGCATGTGCGCTCTCTCTCTCTCCTTCTCTGTCCCTCTGTCTCTCAAAATAAAGAAAGAAAACACTTAAAAATTAAAAAAAAAAAAAAAAAAAAGAACTGTCTCCAGTCTGTCAGTCCCCAGACCCTCCCAAAATACTAGTGTTACGTGACAGGTAAGAAAACCAAAACACAAAAGAAACCACTTATGAAGTTCATGCTATTATCTGAAAGTCACGAAACTGTCACAATTCACAATCTGCCCTGAACAAAGTTTTTCCTGGTTTGTCCCATCTGGATGGCTCTGCTCTAACTTAACCAGCACATCTCTCTCTCAACAGGAGCTAAACTGAACATGAGCTCACAAGAGTCAGGGGTGGAAAATGGCTGTGCTCATGCCTCGTGGACCCACCAGGCCGCCTGGAACAGTAGGAAAGGCACAGTGGGTTCGAATCTGGACTCGAAAATTCTGAGGTTTGAGCAAACCGCTTGTCCCTCTGGGACTTGGGCTCCTGCTCCCGTAAAGTGAAGAATCTGGGCGAGAATGATCTCTGAAGTTCCTTTTGACTAAACAATCCAGTAATTTACTATAGAGCATAAGAAATGACGATTACCGAAGAGGGTTTACTGACACCTTTGACCCCTAGCAATGCCAACAACTGCTGGGCAGAAAATGCATAGTTCCGGGGCTCTGAAACACCTTCACACTCCCTTTGTATTTATCTAGCTAGAACAACTCTAGATCCACCTCTATCGAGTATCATCTAGGACCTAAAAGGAATCCTAACTCCTCGTATAAGCGTAGTTTGGCTTGATTTTTCAAGTGACGCCAGACACGTTTCTTATTTCACTCGGGATAGATAGTGGTAAATAAATAGTGAGTGATGACAGCCTTATGGAGCACAGGAGGAGGCCACATGCTGTCCCTGAAGGGGTTTCTGCTGCCATCCCTCACCTCTGTTCTCTGTCCCCGCGCCTGATTCCTTTCCTTCATGGCGCTTCTCACTCTCGGCAACAATGTATCCATTCGCTTTTTTTCCTGTGGTTCATCTCACCAAGTGCCATGTGCTCGGCCACTACATCTTGTTATTTATCACTGTGTATCTAAGCACAGGGCTCGTCACGTAGGAGGTGCTCAAGGTCTATGCATCACATACGTGGATAATGCAGAAAAGCCCTGGTGCAAAACCCAGGACTTAGCGCCAGAGACCCGGGCTCTGTTTCTGGCTCTGTTATTCACCAGCTGAGTAACCTTGAGCCCGACATCTCATCTCCCCGAACCAAAGTGTGCTCCAGGCGAATAGAGGGAGGGGCGCCTGGGTGGCTCCGCGGGGTTAAGCGTCTGGCTCTCGGTTTGGGTTCAGAGCCCGTGTGGGACTCTCCCTCTCCCTCTCTCTCTCTGCCCCTCCCCCACTCGCTCTCTCCACCACTCTCAAAAAGAAATAAAGAAACTTAACAAAAAGATAACAGAGGGAGATAATACGCCCTCTACCTACTCCCTCAAGTGGGAGAAGAGGTAAGGATTAAAGAGTCCCTCGGGGGACACTTGTGGCCTTTTCTTACACACCCCCGCGGGGGGCCACATTGTGGAAGCTGGCCAGGTCACGCCAGCCGCCCCCCCCCCACCCCCAGCCAGGCACAGTGCCGATCTCCAAAGGGGACCCGAAAAACACGACTCTGGTTTCCTGGTCCTTTTAAGTCAACTCTGGGAGTCAACCTGCTGAAGTCAAGACCGTGGGCGGCTGCTAACCCCGGAGAAGGCTGGGGACCTGGAATCCGGCCCGTGGCTCTGCAGACCCAGGCCCGACAGAGGACCTGCCACCCTGCAAGCTTATTAGCAGAAGAGCAGAGTGACGGCGGTCCCAGAATAGATCCCTCAGGCGCCCTCATTTATAATGCCCTTGTATCTGCGCTAACACTGCTTAAGGATTCTGAGTCACATTTAGCCTTAAACCACCCTTGTCGGCGCAGAAGCTCTCAACCAGCCACCGGGGAGCAAGCATTAGCAATGCATTATCGCACCCGCTCTGCACAGGCGCAGAGCATGCCTGAAACACGACCTCCCGAGGGTTCTCACCTCTCCGAGGGCTTCACGGGGATCGGAGCTGGAGGTCAAGCAAAGTCTTTTCAACAAAAGAGCCCGCGCTTGAACCTCCCCACGGCGCACGCTCCAGAAAGAGAGCACACAAGGAGAAGCCAGAGTTACCTTGGCTGCAGAGCAGCCCCGCGCTCCAGAGCACGACAAGGAACGTGGGGTACGCGTCCACACAGTTTTGGCTGTAGAATAAAAAAAAATAAGGAGAAGAAGCATCAGGAAACACGCTACCACGGCACCATCTGAAAATCACCTGAAACCCCAAGCCGATAATCACCATCACACATGAAGCACGAACCCCATTCATGACTCCACTTATATCTACCGGTAGGACCCGGCTGCCGCATGAGACATAGGCAGTGGCATAAAGCAAATACATGCTCAGAATCCATTTAGTCCCTTCCTCAGTGAAGCCAGTCGGAGACTCGGTTTCTTGATGGATTCGTTTTGGCAGGGTTCCTGCTCCTGGCTGTGCCAAAGTGCTTCTTGGAATTGAAAAGTGAGCAACACAGACAGCAGGGCTGTGGCAGCTGTCAGGATTGGGGGTGGGGGGTGGGGGGTGCAGGAGAGAGGAGCCCAACTGAGAAACCATTGTCAGACACACAAGTCAGCTCAGACCCACAGGCGAGGCTGGGGGAGGGGTGAGGGGTGGGGGTGGGGAGATGAGCTTCGAGCGTGAAAGAAACCAGGGTCGATTCGGAAAAGCTGACGCTCAGAAAGGTCTCGTGCTGGTGGTGCGATCGCCGTGTTCAGGGCTCAGTCTTCACTCTCGGGGAGGGGCTCTCCCCTCACACCGGCCACCATGCTGATATTTTACACCCTTTGTCCCCCCGGACACTCACCGCAGCCGTGTGAGCGCGCAGGGTGACTGCATGCGTTTTCTGCGGCTGCTGGAACAGGTCGCCCCAAACATCGGGGCTTAAAACAAGACAAATCATCTGGAGGTCAGAAGTCCAAATGGGTCTCACTGGGCCATGGTCAAGGTGGGTCAGCATGGCTGCAAGCCTGCTGGAGACCCTAGGGAAGAATCTGTTTTGCCTTGCCTTTCTCAGCTTCTAGAGATCACCTGCATTCCTTGGCTTGTGGCCCCCTTCCAACCTCAAAGGCAGCAGTGGCCGAGAGGGTCTTTCTGACACCCACTTCTCCGCCTCCTTCCTTCACAGTTAAAGAACCCTTGTTAGGGGTGCCTGGGTGGCTCAGTCGGCTAAGCATCTGACTTCCTCAAGGCATGATCTCGCAGTTCACGGGTTTGAGCCCCACGTCGGGCTCTGTGCTAACACCTGAGCCTGGAACCTGCTTCAGATTCTGTGTCTCCCTCTCTCTCTGCCCCTCCCCCACTCTCTCTCTCTCTCTCTCTCTCTCTCTCAAAAATAAATAAACATTAAAAAAAAATTACAAAGAAAAGAACCCTGGTGATCCCATTGGTTCCACCCAAATAATCCAGAGTAATCTCTTGATTTTAAGGTCAGGTGGTTAACAATCTGAATTCCTTCTTGCCATGTAACAGAACCTACTGGTTCCCGGGATTGGGATGTAAAGATGTTTCGGGGCTCTTTATTCAGTCTACCACAGTTACCCTCATCTTCACATGAGAAACTGAGGTTGGGAGAAGTTGACTAACTGCTGAGTGTCACTGAGCTACAAGGTGGTGGGGCCAGGATGCATGTCCTGGTCAGTCCAACTCTGTAACCATATCTGTTAGCTCTTCGACTACACTAAAAAAAATAGCAAATATCCTCTGGAAAAGTTGACAGTCTCGGTCAGGACCATCAATATGCACATCCACATTGATAAAAATCCCCAACAAAGTAGGGCCAGATGGAACATACTTCAACATCATAAAGGCCACATATGAAAACACCCACAGCTAATATCATACTCAATGGGGAAAAACTGAGAGTGTTCCCTCTGGGGTCGGGAACAAGACAGGGATGTCCACTCTCACCATTCACTATTTAGCATAGTACTAGAAGTCTTAGCCTCAGCGGACAACAAAAGGAAATAAAAGGCATCCAAATCGGCAAGAATGAAATCAAACTTTCATTATTTGCAAACAACATGATATTCTATGTAGAACACCGGAAAGACTCCACCAAAAAATTGCTAGAACTAATACGAATTCAGCAGAGTCGCAGGATGTGAAATCAATGTACAGAAATCTGTTGCATTTCTATATGCCAATCATGAAGCAGCAGAAAAAGAAATCAAAGAATTGATTCCATTTACAATCACACAAAAACAATAAGATACCTCGCAATAAACCTAGCCAAAGAGGTAAAATATCTGTACTCTGAAAACCGTAGAACAGTTATGGAATATCTTGAAGAAGACACAAAGAACTGGAAAAATATTCCATGCTTATGGACTGGAAGAACAACCATTGTTAAAATGTCTATACTACCCAAAGCAATCCATACATGTAATGCAATCCCTATCAAAATACCACCAGCATTTTTCACAGAGCTAGAACAGTCTTAAAATATGTATGGAACCACAGAACACTCTGAATAGCCAAAGCAATCCTGAAAAAGAAAAACAAAGCTAGAGGCATCACGATTCGGGACCTCTAGCTATATTACAAAGCTGTAGTCATCAAGACAGTATGGTACTGACACAAAAACAGGCACATAGATCAGTGGAACAGAATAGAAGATCCAGAAATGGACGTACCACTACATGGTCAACTCACCTTTGACAGAGCAGGAAAGAATACCCAATCGAAAAAAGACAGTCTCCTCAACAAATGGTGTTGGGAGAACTGAAGAACAAGGTGCAGAAGAATGAAACTGGACCACTTTCTTACAGCATACACAAAAATAAATTCAAAATGGATGAAAGACCTAAATGTGAGAAAGGAAACCATCAAAATCCTAGAGGAGAACCTGGCAGCAACTTCTCTGACCTCAGCGGTAGCAACGTCTTCCTAGACATGTCGCAAGAAGCAAAAATGAACTCCTGGAGCTTCATCAAGATGAAAAGCTTCTGCACAGTGAAGGAACCAAACAACAAAACTAAAAGGCAGCCTACAGAATGGGAGAAGATATTTGATAAAGCATTAGTATCCAAAATCTATAAAGAACTTATCAAACTCAACACCCCCCCCAAAAAAAAAGACCAGTTAAGAAATGGGCAGAAGGGGTGCCTGAGTGGCTCAGTAGGTTGAGTCGGTTAAGTCAGTCCAACTCTTGATGTTGGCTTAGGTAATAATCTCACGGTCATGAGATCGAGCCCCATGCCGGGCTCCTCACTGGTCACGGAAACTGCTTAAGATTCTCTCTCTTCCTCTGTCCTTCCCCATCCTCAAAAAGAAAGGAAAGAAAGAAAGAAAGAAAGAAAGAAAGAAAGAAAGAAAGAAAGAAAAAGAAAGGAAGGGAGGGAGGGAGGAAGGAAGGAAGGAAGGAAGGAAGAGGAAAAAATGAGCAGACGACATGAATAGATGTTTTTCCAAAGAAGACATCCAGATGGCTAACAGACATATGAAAAGATGTTCAACATCACTCATCATCAGGGAAATACAAATCAAAACCACAATGAGACACCACCTCACACCTCTCAGAATGGCTAAAATGAACAACTCTGGCAACAACAGATGTTGGCGAGGATGTGGAGAAAGGGGAACCCTTTCGCATTGTTGGTGGGAATGCAAACTGGTGCAGTCACTCTGGAGAACATATGGAGGTTCCTCAAAAAGTTAAAAATAGAACTACCCTACGACCCAGCGATTGCGCTCCTAAGTAGTTACCCAAAGGATACAAAACTACAGTTTCAAAGGCAGTGCATGTACCCCAAAGTTCACAGCAGCACTATCGACAATAGCCAAACTATGAAAAGAGCCCAAATGTCCATCAGCTGATGAATGGATAAAGAAGACGTGGTCTACATAAATACAATGGAGTATTACTCATGCTGTGTGCAATGACATGAATGGAGCCAGAGGATATGCTAAGCAAAATAAGTCAGGCAGAGAAAGACAAATACCCTATGATTTTACTCATATATGGAATTTGAGAAACAAAATAGATGTACATACGGGAAGGGGGGAAAAAAGAGAGAGGGAAACAAATCACAAGGGACTCTTTTACGATGAGAACAAACTGAGGGTTGAGGGAGGGAGGTGGGTAGGGGATGGGCTAGATGGGTGATGGGCATTCAGGGAGGGCACTTGTCACGTTGAGCACCGGGTGTTGTGTGTAAGTGATGAATCACTAAATTCTACTCCTGAAAACAATATTACACTATATTTTAACTAACTATACCTTGGATAAAACCTTGAAAAAAGAAAAAAAATACACGCACATCCGTGGAAAAACCACCTTACAAGACATGGAAGCGTGAATGGGGAAGGGCAGCGCGATGGAGTGGAAAAGGCACGTGACTAAGGTTTCGCCTCTGACCTGACGTTCACCGTCTGTTTGTCAATGGCAAAATAATCACTTTGGACGTAGTTTTCCCACCTGAAACACTAAGAGACTGATAGTAACTCTAAGATCCACGTAAGCTTTAAGAGTTGATGCGCTAGTGAGGTGGTCCTCAAAGTGTTGTCCCTGGATCAGCAGGCATCCGGAATACCTGGGAACTTGCTAAAACTGAAAGTGTTAATGCCCATCTGAGACCTACAGAATTAAACACTCCAGGGGTGGGGCCCCGCCATCTGTGTTTTAACAGGCTGACTGTTTTAACAGGCCCTGTAGGTGACTCTGAAGCACACTCAAGTTTGAAAACCACTGGTCTAATGTCACTCAAACTAACAGGCAAAGCAAAGATGCACTCTTCAAAGCGTATTTGGCCTTTTATCCGAATTCCTTCCTTGGATTCCTTCCTCTGGACCCTCCCTGATCTGGTTCTCATGACTTTCCTCCTAAATCGGCGACGGACCCTTATTCAGACTGATAGCGTCTCATGCCTCAGTGGTACCATTGAGGACTCTGGAATGGCCGAGCCCTGGTCCATCCCCCGGAGAGAACCCAGAGAGGATGTGCCGTGTCCCTGGCCACGGGAAGTTTCATGTCCCTCTGATGATCAAAAGATCCGCCACCGGAGAGGTCAATGAAATTAAAGGTAAGAAAGCAGCGTATCCTACCCTGGGATACAGGCACAGGGGAGAGAGCACAGCCCCGCTGGGCTTGCTGGGTACCCAGGGGTTTCACTGATCTAGCGGACACAGTAGTACTTAGGTAAGTACTTCTGTGTCTCATTCCCAAAGGTGGAGAAAAACAAAAGGGAAAACACGAGTCCTTTTCTCCACGAACACATTGATGGTGTGGTGCATCATACTGAACACGGCACAGTGACCTGTCCACAAACCCGGCAAGCGCCTCAGAATCAGACCCGGAGGAAGGGCAGGGGCCTTGAGCCAACTTATCATTTGGGGTGAAGTCCTCAGCGAACAAACAGGTCCCGTACGCAGCTATGGAGCGCCCCAACGCCACAGCTATTACGTATTAGAGGAACAAACCCACAGCCTTGGGACTGAGAATGTGACCCTAGAAAACTAGGTCACGTTATTATTTATTTAATTGAATAATGCTCTATGTCCAATGGGATCTAATACCTGAGGCTCCAACAATTTGACGATCTATTAATGCCAAAGATCGCCCCTACGTCCTCCTCATTCACATGCTTCCGGTTTTGTTTGTATTTGAGTACTGGTTTGGGCTGGGTGACGCAGTTTTTCAAAATGCTTAATTATCTAAGGAATTTGCTCATTAGAGAGAACGGTATAGTAATGTGACATTGGATCGGTCCTTCAATCATTCCTGCCTGTTGTCTCAAGTCACCCGGGTCCCTCATAAAACACGGTCTGTCTGGATTGGAATGAAACTCCCAACTCCTGTCCCTCGATCTAGCTCAAGCCAGTCTTTTTCCGATCCAGAGTCTCTGACCCGTCTTCGATCCACAGCTCCCCCCCACGCATATGTCCCTCCTTGGCAGAGAGCCACCGCCGGGCTGAAATCAAGTGGCATTGGTCAGTGACAGGGCCGTCCCTTGAGGTGGAGCCGGATGGATGTTCACACGCTCTTTAAAGGCACAAAGCCTGGGTCCGGTGCCTACTCTGCCGCTGCGTGAGTGCACTGAGCCTCAGTTTTCTTCATCTATAAGAGGTGAGTGGGGACGTAAGTAATTACCGCCCTGGCTTCTGAAAATAAAATGAGATAGAGCAGTGCCCAGCCCAGAACAAGCATTCCATAAACGGTGACTGTTACCTCTCCAATGTCTTCCTTCTTACAGTCCCCAGTGGAAATGCCTTTCCTGCGGACAAATTATTATTACTCCAAATTTTCTTTTGTGGAGGGTTTTGTGCCGTTCTTTCTACGAGACAAAATTGACAGACCCATCTTGGCTCTCTTCGTTTCCCCAGGTCTGATTCTGAGGCACTTGCCCGATTTGTCGACAAGTCACTCTGCTGTGTTCAATGTGATGCACGACACTCTGTGTGCTCATGGAGAAAAGGACTCGGATTTTCCCTTTTGCTTTTCTCCACCTTCGGGAATAAGTACAGGAGAACTTACTAAGGGTTTTGTTTAGGTTAACTTAAAGCAAGTAAATTATCACTAATAACGGTAATAGTAGCTATACTAATGGATGGAATCAATGCAGAACTATTAGCTTCAAGTTATTTACAAGTCCACCCTACTTAGAAGTGAGCCTAAAGCGGATTCTGAAGGGTGCCTGGGTGGCTCAGTCGGTGAAGCGTCCGACTTCAGCTCAGGCCGTGATCTTGCGGTTCGTGGTTCGTGGGTTCAAGCCCGGCGTTGGGTTCTGGGTTGACAACTCAGAGCCTGGAGCCGGCTTCGGATTCTGTGTCTCCCTCTCTCTCTGCCCCTCCCCCACTCTCTCTCTCTCTCTCTCTCTCTCTCTCTCAAAAATAGATAAATGTTAAAAAAGAAAGTGGATTTTGAGAGGTGCAGGGGAGAAGGGACATTAGGGTGGCATTTTCCAAAAAAATGCATTTTGTGAAGCACTAAACCCTGGATATGATCTGCCCAAAAAAAGGGATGGGGGGTGTATCTGTCCGTAAAAAAGACTTCCCCTTCTTGGAGAAACCAAGAATCATAGTGTTCCTCAGTACCTTAGAAGTTCTCAAAAGTCCTGTTTTACAGAACTTGCTCTCCTCTGTAATACCTGTTACCAGCCCAGGAACGTGTAATCTATGGGACATGTGTAGAAAATTACATTTCTCCAGAGACCCGTCACCTCTCTGCAGCCCGTGCTCACCAGCATCATGGGGAAGAATCTTGGGTCAGTTTAACTGAGATTTTTCTCCAGAAATCAAGCTCTGTTCTAGCTGTGCGCAGCATCTGGGAACAGGGCTTTGGACTACGCCTTGCACACGTGAACAGAGTCAAGGTCAAGATTCTTTTTATCTCTCAAACCCTGACTGGGCTCTACCCTCGTAGACCGTTAACCGGGGCCCCGTTGGAGCCGATGGGCCACACCCAGCCGCGATACCCGTTTATCAACGCCCCCCCCCCCGATCTCGAACCATCTGCATCACTCAGCAGTCATATTTGGTGCTGAAAAATCTGCATCAGGCGTTTCAATCCGCCAGCATCATTTATCCTTTATGCTAGTTTTTCTTTACAGCCATGGTCTGGAAACATTTATGATCTCACACCCCATCAACCAGAAGATCTGATCGTGCAACCCTGTGACGGGTATATATACACACAGCTCTCAACCTGTGTATTAAAACCAAGCAAAGCTTAATTTCTTATTTTTTTAGATAGCAAGATTAAATCCCTGTTCTTTTCTTGCTGCACATCCACGGCTCAGCTTGCACCCTCTTTGGTGCTTTGGGGGCCAGACGAGCTACGGCCAGAGAAGAGTGCCTATGACACAGGACCCCTTGGCAGGAACTTCCTGGCAGACGCACGCACACTGGCGCCTCTGGGTTCTGCCAGCACGTGGTGGCCCGTGGCCCTGATCTTTCAGCCCTTGGACAAACCACCACAGGCACACAGAGTGCCGTCAGCTGGGTCAGGGAGGAAGTGGTCTTTGTAACAGAACCACAGCAGCGTCTGGGCCGCCTCCCTCTTCCAGAAAATTCTCCGTTTCTTCCCCTTAGCTGCTCCCGCTCTGCAGCTCCCTCTCCTCCCAACTCTTGTGGCTCTCCTCCCACGGAGGTGAAGCACAGACGCATGGCTTTGGGGAGCTGGGCCACGCGCCCACACCGTGGGGACCCCCGGCGCAGCCGGGATGGGCCACCGCGGTCCTCCAGCGCCTTCTTCCCTCCGGAACCCCGCAGCCTTGCGGAACTTCCAAACCGCCCTCCCAAATGACGCAGCGCAGCGGCCACCAAAGGGCGACTTCTGCAATTTGGAGGCTGGCGCCCCGGGCCAGGTACGGGCCGAGCCACTCCTTAGGCGCAGAGCCAGCGCCCCCCCTGGGGGACGCGGCAAAACCCGGACGGCCTGGCCTCCTCCTCTTCGTCTCCTCTTCGTCTCCTCTTCGTCTTCGTTGCTGCCAAAACGGAAACTGAACTTCCGCACGAGGTGCGGGGAAACCACCGCAGGTCACCTGCGCCGCCCGGCTTCTCCGGAACGGAGCCACCCGATGCAACTGCTAATAACGCGGAGATCTGGGCAGAAAGAAGCTTCTCTTTCCCAAGTAGTCAAAAAGCGTCAGTGTGCCCTTCGGGGTTGTTTGCAGAGAGCGTTTCGGCTCGTCCCTGATCAAAGACACCTTCTTCGCGCCTCTCGCACGCGGGGTGTCTGAGAGGCGCTCTCACGGCTCCCCCTGCAAATAGCACAAAGACAGCGATGCGCCCTGCGTACGTTCCCTACGCTCCTTTAAGTGTCCGTGTCTAAAATGGCTTCAGACGCATCTTTAAACTTTTTCGACTGATTCTGAGAATTGATACCCCGAAGGTCCACATGTTAAAAGAGAAATATCCCCGTCGGTAGTTCCCTGAGACCAGACTGCTGGAATGACCCTACTGGGGACAGCAGAGTGTGAGCGAGGGGGGGCCCCACGCAGGTGGCGAGGGCCCGAGTGAAGGGGAGGTCTTGGAGGGGCTTCGAGCACTCGGGAGTGGCCTCAAGTCCCGAGCCCAAAAGGCAAAGGGCTCAGAAAGGGTGAAGGGACCTGTCATATCAGCCTATGACAATTTCCTTGGGTATCCACGACTGCCCCTTTGGAAAGATCTCTGCGGCCATCAGAGCCACCTCCGAGTTGAGACTGAAGGCCAGCTCCTTGGCCAGCTCCTCTCCGAAGCCTTTCCCCGTGACGGGCCCCTGGTCACAGGCACAGAGAAGCAGACAGGCCACTGCCTGAAACTGCTGTTCAAATACATTCTGCGTAAAGGAAAAACGCGTGTGTGAATAACGTCCATTCAGATTTGCATCCCGAGTAGCTCCCATCTCCTTCTCTGAGCTGCCCAGGTATTTTCAAACAGCTTTTTTATTCAAAAGTAAAGAATGGCGGGGGGAGGGGGGGGGATGGGGAGGAATTGCACAGCTCCCCTGTTCTTTCTGTTCTTGTTCTGGTTGCTCAAGGAGAGCGGGCGTTACGAAAGGTCCCGGCAAACCTCCAGAAGTCCCCCCAAGGGGGACGCAAGGGACAGTGAGCTGAAGGCGGTCACCACCGCGTCCCACCTGTTGCCTCCAAAGCCAGCCGATGAGTTTGCATGGCTGGTTTGCATGGTAGTCCCTTTGGACGAATTCCCCAGGAAGTCGGTAACGCTGTGGCTACGTGACTGGCTCAGAGGCTTCTGGAGCACGGGGGAGCTGCGGCGATCGCACCTCTCCCCACTCCCGCCCCCACTACCCCTAATTCCTTTCTTTAAACACTAGCCCTTATCAAGATGACCAAGGGTGCCCCCAACACCCCCCACCCAGGTGAGGTTCAATCGTCCCTGGGAGCTCTGCCTTCTTGGCACTCTGAAGGTCGACCCAGACAGACATGTAGCCTTGACGGTGGCCTTCACTCCAGTAGGAAGGCCCCCCCTTGCCCAGGGCCCCACTCTGTTAGTTTGCAGTATCAGGGTTTGAACTCACTTGGCAGTGTAGACGCGTTCAAAGGCAAGTGTTCCCGTCCTCTGGAAGCTCCGCCCATTCTGTGTCTTGCTTTCATGCTCCACCTTGTGGGCAAAGAACCCTGACAGAGGGAAAGGTTTGGATCTGGTTTACCATGGGCACGTTCATGAGCCTGTTGTCCCCTTATTTTACTAGAACATTAAATGTTTCCTCGGTGTGCCCTCCAAACAGCCCCGAATGTCTTCTGTCAAACGTCATTTGCCAGAAATTCACTCAGCAGCTATCTCTACTAACCTCTGCCTTGCCACGAGCCAGACACTTAGCTTGCATCCGAGAACAAAACACACAAAGGACGTTGGCCTGAGAAGCTCATGCTCTGGCGGGGGGGGCAGAGGAGGAGGCAGACCGTAAACCGCGAACAAAACACTTAGATGAAATTTATCCAGTGCGCCCAGCCGCGGATGGAGGGGAACGCAGAGCCTGGTGGGGGGCCACGTGCGGTGCCCACGGGGTGGACAGAGCGAGAAAGCACTAAGTGAGCCCAGGCCTGGAGAAGAGGATAGTTGAGGAACGCCTGCCGGATTTGGTGGCGTGACTGTGACCTTGCTGTGAGCCGCGGTAAGAAAATCAGAATTTGTGCCCATCTCATGAGCCACAAGGAGTCACTGGCAGGGATAAGCTGAGCGAGTGGTGGAAGCAGGAAGCCACTCCGTCTTCTGCATGGGGAGCGTCCAGAGGGGTCAGGACCGGGACAGCGGTAGATAGGGAGCCCGCTAAGGTGGGGCGGTGGGCTGGGGTGGGGGCGGGGGGGGAGTTGCCGAGAAGCCAGAATGCCAAGGGTCTGTCTATAGATTGGATGGAGCGGGGAGGGCTGAAGGTCTCTCTCCCTTCCCCTCGTCTTTTACTCCTCTGCTCCTATTTCCAGAATATCAGGGGTCCCTGTGGGATCCCTTTTCATCAGCTTGATATTAGCCTCCTCAAAAAGCTGTGAAATGGATGCCTTATCAACCGTGTATAGGAATAAAAGCCTTCTCTGGTTTCCTTTTGGGCAAAAGCACAGCCGTACCCTAGCAACGTGCCTGTCTGGGGCATAGCAGCTACGGGCCCGCTGGTAAGCAGGGGGCGTCACCCTCCAGCAGACACCTGACGTCTATTCCCTCGATGGGCCTTGTGCCCACTCCGTGGAGTGGGCCATGCTGTCTCCACTTTGTAGACAAGGCCCCAGTGACTCAGGGGGGTTGGGTGGCATTCTCAGAGCCACCCCACTGGGGAACAGTGAAGCTGGGGACTCAGATCCAAGGGGGCAGATGAGGATATTTTCTTCCTGTTGCTGTCACACTGCAGCTCCCCGCAGGGGACCCACCAGCCACACGGGGTTTAAGTACACAGCTGTCTGTTCTGAATGTCTCTTCTTAGCACAAAGGACAGCAGGAAGTCCTGCTCACTGGCTTTCCAGAACCTAAGGGTTCCGAACCTAAGGGTCCAGAACCTAAGAGGCCCTCGCCTCTGAACAGGTGGCAGAGATAGTATTAAGAAAGTCAGAGGTATGGGGCGCCTGGGTGGCGCAGTCGGTTAAGCGTCCGACTTCAGCCAGGTCACGATCTCGCGGTCCGTGAGTTCGAGCCCCGCGTCGGGCTCTGGGCTGATGGCTCGGAGCCTGGAGCCTGTTTCCGATTCTGTGTCTCCCTCTCTCTCTGCCCCTCCCCCATTCATGCTCTGTCTCTCTCTGTCCCAAAAATAAATAAACGTTGAAAAAAAAAAAATTAAAAAAAAAAAAAAAGAAAGTCAGAGGTGATTTCTGCAACCAGCAGCGCGACGTGGCTATAGTTCTCCGTGCCTGCCTGCCTTCTCTCTCTCCTTGCTCAGACAGACCCCTTCCTCGTTTGCAGGGCTTGCCCTCGACCTGTGACTTCCAGCCCATTCCTGCCGCCTCTCCGGGCCTTTGTCTCATCAGTGTTCTCCCCAATTCCTGAACCTTCCCTCTCTTTTTTCCTCCTTCTCTTGACCCTAGAAACATACTCGGATCTTTCCTACCCATTGAACAAAAAAGCAAGCTTGCCCCAGCCTACGAGGCTTTCCCTCTCCCTCCTTCTTAGCTACACTTGAACGAATTTGCCTTCCTTTGCCCACGCCTCGCCACCCATTCACACCCCACCCCCGTGTTATCTTCCGCCATGTTACAGAAACCTCGAGCGCAGAGACCATTGATAGGCTTATCTTGGCCAGCTGCTGACGGTGAGCCAAACCAGAGAGATAGCGCCAGAGTCAGAGACACAGAGAGAAAAGGCTGCCGACCACTAAAGAGCACACACACCGCATGCCGGGCACCGCAGGCTACTTTCCCTAGGTTGTTCCATTGCAGGGTGGCTTTGTTTGTTTGTTTGTTTTTTGGGTAGGCTTCATGCCCAGTGCGGGGCTTGAACTCACAACCCTGAGATCAAGACCTGAGCTGAGATCAAAGGTTGGACGCTTGACCGACTGGGTCACCCGGGCGCCTCTCCGTGCGATATATTCAACAGATATGCACGGAAGTCATCGTAGCCCCACTTGTCAGTTGAGGAAGCTGGGAGTCTGGGAAGGCAAACAGCTTTCTCAGGATCACATACAAAGATCTTGAGGACTTAGCTAGGCACAAAGTTAATACGAGCCAGCAGTGCGATAACAAGTGTTCAAAAGAATAATGCACCTGTGATTATCTTAATAGGATTGATGTCTGGATCTCAGGAAGAGTGAGTTTCCCTGTACAGGAAGCGTCTGTCTGCATCTTAGAAAGCTCAGGGCAAGATGGGTGGGAGGGTGTAACCCAATGACAAGGGACTCTGGAAACCAAGTCACAAAGGAAATGATACATTGATGACAGGATAGCTGACTCTGTAAACCTAGAAGCAGCAAGCTTTTCCAGACAATAGAAACAGGACCAGTGGATAGAAGTTACAGGGCAGTAGATTTCAGCACGTGTAAGAAAGCACTTCTTGAGTCGGGAGCGTTTGAATAAAAGAATTTGAGGCAATAAACGTAGCATAAGCGTCTACTTTTTGGAATTGGATTGAATCTCAGTCCAACCATTGTTCTAGCCTCTCCAAGCCCCACTTTGCTTATCTGTAAAATAGGATCGATCGATCGATCGATCGATAGATATAGATATAATTCACAGGCTGCAAGGATTCAGTGAAATAGTCTTATGCCCAGCCCAAAGCACCACGCTCGACACAAAGCAAACTCCCAATACACCTAACAAGGGAAAGGGGGAGTCCAGTAGCCGTGAGCTCTCTATCACGGGAGGGTCCAGGCCGGAGCTGTTGAGAATGCTGCAAATAAGATTTCTGCTTTGGGGGCGCCTCCTGAGTCCTGTTTCCACGGCCCATTTAACCCTACGTTGGGCCGTTGGGTCTTCCAATATGGTGCCCGTGAGATTCACTTCGAGTGTGTGTGGTGGGGGTGGGAGTACCAGGGATGGCACGGAAATGGAGGTGTTCCCCGCCAGCTCTCTAGCCCTCCTTGTCCTATGCTCACAAACCCCTGTGAGAGCAGGGCCACGATGTCTCCCTTCCTGGCTTCACGGTAAGAAGAGAGTTGAGGCGGGAGGATGATGCCAGCTCCCACCGCCTTTCCCCACAACCAGAAGGGCGGCCGGAACGGCTCTCCTGCTGGAGGACATCTCTTCTCTGCTGCCACTCAGGCTTCCGTGCATGGGCTCAGTGGCCCTTCCCCTCGGCTCACCCTCTCCTCTCAAGCTAACTAGTTGGGCTGCTTATGGAAATCACTTTCTCCAAATCCATGGGTATCGCCTGCGTGTTTCTGCATGTCAACGCTGCTGGCACCTCGGCAGGAGGGGTCGGAGGCCCTCTGGATGCTATTTATAGGAAATGCATCTATCTGCATTCCCTGGGAAACCAGCCTTTGGTGGTTCCGGCCCCGCTTTCTTGGAACGACGTATCTGAAACTTGCTCTGTGCTTCCAGATCTGTGTTTTGCTGGATCGAGCTGGAAGAGGGCCACAGGTTCAAAGATCTTGATGACTCAACAACGTTTCAGAGTCGGAGGGGGAAGTTCCAGCGGGCGGGCCGGGCTCTGGCCTCTTTCTGGGAAATGAGGTTCTCACACAGTGAACAGAGAGCACCAGACCCAGGACACCATCATGGACACATGCGGACCGGACCTCTCTGTCGTGGGGCAAAGACAACGTCTAGGGTGCCTGGCGACAACACGGAAGTATTTTTTAAAACTAAGGGGAAGGGTTTGAAGTGGCATTTGGCGGGGCAGGGAGAGAGAGGCACCGTTTTTGCATATTTTCTGAACTCTCTGAGGAGGACCCATGGTTGCAGCCTTGAGGTTAATTAGCATTGCAAAGAGAGGTTCGGGACAGGCACTTGAACCTTTGCGTTTGCCTGAAAGCCCAGGTGTAAGCGAGCACAGATATTCTCTTCCGGGTCGTTTGGATTTGTCTTGTTCCCCGACATGGGCACATTTGACGGTCACAAGTAAAAGGCCTCACCCAGCAGTCTCCACATCACACGGCAGTCCGGGTCTCGGCCTCAGAGGGAAAGCATGGCTTTCATGTGGCTTCAAAAAGAGCCTGAAAAAGTCTCCGGGCCCCAAACGGTGGCTCCACCCTGGTCCAGGTTTGCAGCTCCCCACCGGGCAGCCTTTATCCCGCATCAGCGGCTGGAGCTCTAGCAGCGAGGCCACTGTGTTGTGTCGCCATCTCTCTGAAATGGCCTGCCAAAAGTCAAGGCCCCCACGCCGCGGCTGTTAAGGCTCAGACGTTTGGCCGCCTATCATCTCCCCTTCCACACCGTACCAAGGAAGAAGACTTCATCTCATCTGCCAAAAATAATTAGGAACTTCGCCGTCCCCCTCAAGTCGGATCAGGGCTTGCTTTGCACTCGGGGAAAAGCCCGGGACCCACTCGACAGGCCCGGACCGGGTTCTGCATCTCGGGAGCGATGAAGAGACTCTATTCTCACAACAGGAGACCCTGCGGCCCCCCCCAGCTCAGCTCTGAACCGAGAGGCAGCAGTTCGGGGTGACCTACAGCCTTCCAGCTAGCTTAGCCCCATCCACACTGGCCAGTGACAAGGCACTGGCTCCCGGGTCCACCGGTATTTGTCAGTTACATTGCCATTTACAAGGGGGAGGGTGGGTGGGGAGACCCTACACAGCACTGGAAAAGCACTGCCCACTCACCCAACCAGAACGGTCTTTGAAGGCTTCCTACTGACCTTGCCTGGTCATCTCTTTTTGCTATCCTTTCTTTCCTGGGACACCCACCCCACAGCTATGTCCCCATAAAGCCAGGACTCTGACCACCACAAGGGCAGCGGGAGGGGGGGGGGTGTCCCTGGAGGTGTCTGCATGTTGAATAAATGAATCCCTTGCTGATTCGCAAAGCCAAGGGAGCTCCTGACGCCTGCAGAAAATAGCAATGGCTCGAGGAATGGCAGACTAAACAACTCACCTGTTCCCTCTCAGAGCTGCAACTTTATTGTGTGGATTTAGCATGAAAATGGTTGGGTCAAAAAGCAGCCAACTGTTGTTCCACAGAGGAAACATACAGGGGAAAGCGGGTCTCTCTGGTGTGGGGAGGTCTCAGGGAAGCCTTACTCAGGGCTCAGAAGGCTAATCCTCAGCCGCTGTCCAGGTTCAAGTTGGGGGGAAATAACAGAGGATCCCAAATTGGTGAAACATTCAAATTTCCAAAGTGTGACAACAGTGTGTGAACACGCAATAATTACCATTAAGTGGTAACAGCCGCCCTTGGTAGTTACTTTCCTTTTTCCTCTATCTTAATAAACTGCAAAACACAAAGCCACTGGAAATACTTAGAAAAAGAATCTGTGGCAGTCCTAACTCGGAACTTTAAAGAGAAAATGCTACACGGTCTTGTCTTTTTCAGGTCCCGGTACCTTGCGTATTTCTTTCTTCCTTGCTCGGTTTTCTTAAGTGATGGCGAGGTGGATGGAAATGCAAACCCCGCGCAAGAAAAAATGTTTCCTCTCTCTCTTTACATTAATAGTTAATACATAATGCGTATGAAAAATGCTTCAAAACTATACATCGCTAGGAAAAAAAAAAAAAAAAAAGCATTACAAAGAATCTCTTTCTTCCAAAGAAAAAAGAAGCAATACAGAGATAAATGATAATAAGGTGATTTCTTCCTCCCACTATCCAAATTCAATTTTTTTTTTTTTTCTTTTAGCCTACAGGTGACAGGTAACGTCAGTTTCACTGAAGTCAGCCCAGCTGCGCTTAACAAAAGCCCAGTGTCTTGAGACAACATGTATTTCACTTTCCCTTTCTAGGCTTCTTGCCTCCCACCCGGTCTCTGGCCACAGTAATTAATAGTTAAAACGCTGACTGCAGACACTTTAGTAAGGGTTTTTATAAAGCTTCTAGATCGCAGCCCCGGCTTTACAAACATGGTTAGTCACCAACATTGAAGTGCAAGAAATACCAGAAGGAAACCCCCAAAGTCATGCATAAATGCATATATCCTATACATTCAAAGCAAAAAGAAAACAAATACAAGTAAGGGGAAAGTGGGCAAAAGTGTGCACAGACACAGAGAACGGCGTGAGCCTCTGACTTTCAAGCGATTGACAAACAAAATCTGTTTTGTCTCCCCCTCTGAGTGAGGGCGCTCCCTTACCGTTCTGGACCACGCTGATGAGGGTGACAATGGCCAACAGGACAATATTGCCAACGGTTTCCTGATCCATGTTTGCTTCGGGCTCCCCGGCAAGGACTGCTCCTGTCTGGTGACACCCTGTGCTGCTCAGAAAGAGGAAGTGAGGGCCCTGCCTTTCATCACTAGAATTTCCAAAGGGCCCAGCACAGTTACACAGTGACTTCTTCTTTTTCTTCTTCTTCTTTTTTTTTTTTAACTAGCCACCAAAGTGTCCTGGCTCAGTGTGACCTTCCAGGAGAAGCAGGGCTTGGAAGCCGAGCAGGAAGGGAAGACAAAATAAAACTTATGTTTTAGGGGCACCTGGGTGGCTCAGCTGGTTAAGCGTCTGACCCCTGATTCCAGCTCAGGTCATGATCTCTCGGTTCATGGGATGGGGCCCCACGTCGGGCTCTGTGCTGACAACGTGGAATGTGCTTGGGTTCTCTCGCTCGCTCTCTAAAAATAAGTAAACTAAAAACAAAACTTGTGTTTTATTTAGAGAGCACCAAAAAGATCTGTGTTTTGAATGCTGTCACTGCTTTCTTGAATTCCCAGGAAAAAGCCCTGAATACATAACACATGGCAGGGTCCAGAGTAGCAGCCACAGAATAAGGCCTGGATGGGTGAATAAATGGATGAATGAGTAAGAGGGGGACAGCTGACATCTCTGTTTCCACAAGGGGAAAAAAAAAAAGGCAACAAGAGAATTAAAACTAAACCAAAGAATTTAGATAAGGAACAGAAATGAGGTTACAGATGACCCTTAAGGAAACCTTTGAACAGAAGTATTATTAAACACCGTGGCTTGACCCCTCAGAGCTCGTTGTTGAAACACCTTCCTGCAATGGCCTCGGTGTAATTAATGATAAGAGAGGAGAGAAGGTGTGAGAGTGAGCCCGCGGGGGCAGGTAGGTGGTGACCTGGCATTTTACGGGACAGTTTTCTCCGTGTAAATGGCAATCCCTCGGAAGCCACACAGAAAATGCGAGATTCCTGCGATCTTCGGCCCAGACCCAACAACTCTTTTTTTTTTTTTTTTTTAATTTTTTTTCAACGTTTATTTATTTTTGGGACAGAGAGAGACAGAGCATGAACGGGGGAGGGGCAGAGAGAGAGGGAGACACAGAATCGGAAACAGGCTCCAGGCTCTGAGCCATCAGCCCAGAGCCTGACGCGGGGCTCGAACTCACGGACCGCGAGATCGTGACCTGGCTGAAGTCGGACGCTTAACCGACTGCGCCACCCAGGCGCCCCAGACCCAACAACTCTTTAGCAGCGACGGAGTGGAGCTTTTATCAAAACCTCACTTTGAAAGAGAACGTTAGCCACTATACTCGGTGGCCGCAGGGGGCTGCACCGTAGTGTGGGAGAGACCGGCTTGAGTGTCCTCCGTTCAACTGAGAAGAGACAGACGTCCATGGAGGCGGTGTCCAGAGCTTGGACGCGTGGAGGCCAGTAGCTAGGGCAATCCAGATGTGGCCTTGACACTCTTGAGTACTCTCTGAGTGCCTGGGGAACTCTGCCAGGTGTGATATCACAAGACAGCTTAGGGGGCTCAGCACCAGCGAGATTTGTGTATTCACCTTAATGAGATCTGATTCGTATGGGAAGTTTGGTGAAGTTTCAGGAGCTGCTGAGGGCCGGGTAGATAAGGAGTCTGACCCTCATAAAGAGGTTGCCTTTCTAATGCTCATCATAACTTAGAGATAATGCATCAGAGGCGAAGGCCAGTCCCTTTTTAAAGTACTCCCTTTGCAAACAGTGGCAACTTAGCTCAAACTAGCGTGGGCAAAAAGAAAAGGGGGGAAATGATTGGCTCAAAAAATCCAAGGAACCAAGCAACCAAAAGTTAGAAAGAACAGAGAGGTGGTTGGGCCTTGGAGATCAGGCATTCTCTCTCTCTCTCTCTCTCTCTCTCTCTCTCTCTCAAATAGAGTTCTCTCTCTCTCTCTTTCAGTCGCTCTCTTCCTCTCTCAACTTTCTCTTGGTTTGTCAGCTTTATTCTCTCTGCAGATCACTTTTCCCCACACTCTAAAGGACTGACTTCTCTCATCTGAATTTTTAGAACGATCTCACGGGCTCTGGGTAGTCACATATCATTCCTCGGACAACCAGATGGCAGGAAAACGAAAGAACTGGTGGTTTCCATATCGTTCCCTAAAGAAAGATTGGGAGGGGTGGAGGCATGCCAGGTGTACGTAAATACTATCACACTGTGACTGTCCACTCCTTGTAATTCCAGATTGAAACACCCAGTTATCCAAGAAGTGTCTCTCTCATACCGCCTGGTGTCTTTAAGTCTCAGCCTAGTCTCCTTCCTGCTTGGGCGTTTGTGTTTCTGGCGTGTAAGTGTGTGTCCACAGGCACACAACAAACAGCATCGACAGAGTCCAACGATGTCTTTGAAAATCATCCCAGCCTGGGCTCCTGCCTTCCAAGAAGGGCAACCTCTCCTCTTGCTTCCCAAGCCTCCAGGGGCTCCACAACGTGGGAGTGGGGTGGGGTGGGGGGGTGGGGGTTGGCGGTGGGGGTGGGTAATGCCCAGCCATCTCCCCTTTAGAAGAGAAGGCCCTGGTAGGAGTTCAGGAGCTGCACCCCCCTCCCTCCCACGGGGGGCCAGCCACATCCGAGCTCCCCGGAGTCACCCTGGCAGCGTGAGCACGTGCCGATGGAGCGAGTTCACTTCACCCGGGAAGAGCGTTTTAATAGTCAGCCGAGATGGCCGTTAAATTACAGGGCGCACATTAAGATTCCGGCTGCCGCCGCAGAGGAACACTTATCAGAGGTGAAGCCTCTGGAAATGCCATTCATCTCAATAGAGAGCTGCTGAGACAGAACAAAAAGACGAGGGGCGCCCGGGGAGCGGGGGAGGGGAGCGCACGGCCGGCTCTCCTTTCCCACTGCTAACGAGATGGTCCCCGGGTGGGCAGCGGCGCCTGGCGGGGCCCAGACCAGACCGGGCACAGGCCCCGAGGCCCTGATCGGCCTGTGCTTTTGCTTCTCAACACAGCGCCCTGTGCACAGGTTACTCCTCCCATTGCCCAAAGGGCTAGAACTGAAGTTCAGAGGGGTTAAACTCCATGCCTAAGGACCCACGTGTAGTAAAGGAGCAGGACCAGGATTCAAACCCGGGCTCCTCTAGCTTCAAAGGCTAGGTCCTCAACCGCTCTGAATGCTGCTTCTGGAACAGTTTTCAGAGTTTGGGACTCGCTGGTGCTTCTGCATCGGTGCAGGCCCCTCAGAGGCTAGGACATTAATCAATGGCCCAAGGCCCCAAAAGAGAGATTTATTTTTTATTTTTTTAATGTTCAGTTTATTTTATTTTAGAGACACAGAGTGTGTGAGCACAGAGGGGGAGGGGCAGAGACAGAGGGACACAGAATCTGAAGCAGGCTCCAGGCTCCGAGCCGTCAGCACAGAGCCTGACGCGGGGCTCGAACTCACTAACTGCAGGATCATGACCTGAGCTGAAGTCCGAGGCTTCGCCGGTGGAGCCACCCAGGCGCCCCAAGAAAGATTTAAAAAAAAATTTTTTTTCAACGTTTATTTATTTTTGGGACAGAGAGAGACAGAGCATGAACGGGGGAGGGGCAGAGAGAGGGAGACACAGAATCGGAAACAGTCTCCAGGCTCCGAGCCATCAGCCCAGAGCCTGACGCGGGGCTCGAACTCACGGACCGCGAGATCGTGACCTGGCTGAAGTCGGACGCTTAACCGACTGCGCCACCCAGGCGCCCCTAGAAAGATTTTTTTAAAAGGAAGGAAAGGAAAACAAATACACGTCACAGGAAATAACATATTCCCCAGACACCCCACTGTTGTAAAGGTAGTTTAACTAGAACTCTCCCATGGCTC
The DNA here is from genome assembly GCF_018350155.1 of Leopardus geoffroyi. Lineage (NCBI taxonomy): Eukaryota > Metazoa > Chordata > Mammalia > Carnivora > Felidae > Leopardus > Leopardus geoffroyi. Next base: position 9,900,488 of record NC_059326.1, on the reverse strand, counting down.
CGAGCTATGAGCCCAGCCCTCTGCTCCCAGATCCCTGCTCCCAGCACCCCCGTGATCATGCCTGTGCTGCACTTACAGCGTGTGACAGGTTAGTTAGACAAATGTGCTGGGAGTAGGGAAGGATAATTAGCACATTCATTAATTAGAGTACTGCTGGTAGTTTGACTGTGAAGGACAACCATTTGTCAACAGAGATCAGGACAGCTGGGGCCACGCAGCCACTCAGGGGGGCAGCAATTCAGAGAAGGCAGTGGCACTGACCAGCTGCTATAAAAAACATGGGAGCTGCTCGTACACTTAGCGTCAACAGGCTTCCGTCACCATGGCAACATGGGGCCACTTCGTAGGCTGTCAAGCAACAACATTCACATATCCTTCATCTCACCTCCAGTACATGTTGTCGTTCCATGATATCTCTTCCCTTCACTTTCCAGACAGGGTGGCCCTCCGTGTTCACCAGGACGAAGACTTCCCTGTACATACGTGCTGGGAGCGAGGCAGCAGGCACAGAATTCTCCCGGGCTGGGGCCATCAACTCTAGCTGGGACGTAGAGATATAGCCCAGGCCCACGGGCACACACTGTGGAGGGGTACAAAGCAGTTCCTTTAATTTCAGCTATTCTAAAAACTATTCAGACCACATTGATCTGAAAGATAGGTGATATCAACAAAGACCAGGCCATGGTGCGTTCTAGATATCACACATCAATAGTCTCCAAGAGAACCAAATCAGCCTGATTAAAGTTGTCAAGTCTCCTTCCCCAGCTACTATCAGATGGTCTTTCTTTACATGAACAAACAGCCCATGGTCCTGACTTGAATTGAATTAAATAGAGATGAGCCTTCATGCCAATAAATAGATGAGGAAACTGAGGGATAGTGAATTGGCCATAACCTCAGTCCTACTGACTAAATCGCACACACGCCCAGGGCATTGAGCTAGGTGCTTTACAAAGGAAAATGACAGTCACAGATACGATCTCCATGTCCTAGAGTCTCAAGCTGTAAGCTGATAATACCAGCGCAAAGAAACGAATAGAAGCTGAAGTCCGCAGACACTCAATGCAGACGGTAAGAAACCGAGGTGGCATCCAGGAAATGTCTTCCCTCCCGTATCACAAACACACAAAGCACAGTGTGTGGCTATGAGCTTGTGGAAAGATTAAGTAAGTCACCCATAAGAGCAGAAAACATCATACGTGTGTCGTGCAAAAACAGGTATCTCGTGTGGGTTCCTTTCCCCCAGCTATCAGCTTGTCTTACAGGCTCTCTATGGAAAGGAGGTCAGTAGTGGGCATGACCAGATGTGGACGCATTCAGTTCTAATAGAAATAAAAAATTGTGAGGCTCATATACGCCCAGTTAATTTTTGACAGAGTAATTCAATGAGGAAAGGAATGTCTTTCAAACAAAGGGTGCTGGAACAACTGGCCATTCATGGGGGGGAGAAAATGAACCTTGACCCTACGCCCAAATTGCACACGTATAACTAGAAATGGGTCTTCAACCCAAACCTAAAAACGAAAACTGCAAAGCTTCTGGAAGAAAAAAATAAAAGGAAGTCTTTGTGACCGTATGGAGGGCAAAGTGGTTTTTCTTTCATTTTTTTTATTTTTCTTGCATTTATTTTTCATTTTATTTCTTTCATTTCTTTCATTTGTTTTTCATTTTTTCGTTTTTTTATTTTTTCTTTCATTTTTTCTACTGTGTACAGTTGACATACAACATTACATGAGTTTCAGGTATACAACATGGTGATTCAACTTGTCTGTATGTTATCCTGTGCTCACCACAAGTGAAGCTGCCATCTGTCACCAGACAATGCGATTACAATGCCATGGACTAGATTCCCTAGGCTGTAAAAAGTTGTCGTTGTTTTTTAAAGACACAAAAAGTGTGAGCTGGGTAAAGAAAAAAATCAAAATTTAAAACATTTGTGCTTCAAAAGACACCATTCAGAGAATAAGAGGGCAAGCCACAGACAGGGAGAAAATACTTGTAATACATAAGCTTGATGAAGGATGTAGTCTCTCCAGAATATATAAAGAACTTATTCCCAGCCACTGATAAGAAGATGAACAATCCCCGTTTAAAAAAAAAAAAAAAAAAAATGGGTAAATGACTTGAACAGACATGTCACAAAAGAAGATCTACAAATGGCCGATAAGTGCGTGAAAAGATGCTCGGTGTCATTAGTCATCGGGAAACGCAAAGTAAAAGATCCCACCATAAACCTTCTGGAATGGTTAGCAAGGACGTGGAGCAAATGGGACTTTAATCTAACCCATTTCTGGTCAGAGCGTAAAGTGGTAAATGTGAAAAAGGGGCAAAATACAAATAAAAACATTTCGGAAAAAGTTTGGTAGTTTCTTAAAAAGCTAAATCCACATTTACTCTATGACCTGGCAGTCCATTCTCAGATATTTGTCCAAAAGGGATGAAAACACGTGTCTTGTTGCAGGCAGGGTTTCACCAGAGGAGCGGAGCTGCTAGAAGATTATATACATGTTTATATATTTATATTTATACATATAATCCATACACGTATATGCTTGTGTCATAGGGATCCAAGCTTACACAACTGTCTATGTGAATGTATTTGTTTTCTAGGGTCGCTGTAAAGAAATTTAAGACAATAGAAACCTATCGGGACACAGTTCTGGAGAGTAGAAGAAATCCACAATCAAGGTGTTGGCGGGGCCATCAGCTTCTGAAACCTATAAGGGGAAGGTCCCTCTCTGCTCCCCCCAGCTTCTGGTGGTCGCCAAGAGTCCTTGGTGTCCATTAGCTTGCAGCTGCAGCCCTTCAGTCTCTGTACCTGTCACTACCTAATGCTCACCCCTTAGGTCTCTGTCTTCCCATGGCCATCTTCTCACGAGGACAAAAGATCCTCAAAAGGATCAAAAGTCCACCCTACCCCAGTGTGACCTTTCTTAATTCATTATATTTGCAACGACCCCATTGCCAAGCAAGGTCACGTTCTGAGGTACGGGAGGTTAGGACTTCAACAGGTCTTTTGGAGGACACAGTTCAACCCTTAACTGTGCAGCTTCTGTGCTCCACTTGGTGGAGAACAAGTGGCTCTCCGTTTGGTGCTGAAGCCTCAAATCCAAAAGGGCAAGCCGACAGGCAAACAGGGGCAGGTAGAGAGGGACATGAAGCGGGGGAAGCAAGAACTGGACAGACGCTAAAACATGTGAGGAAACCACGAGGACAGGCTGGAACCCATTATCTTTCACACACCGACTTTAAGCCCAAACCTCAATGACTGCGGCTTTCTGCCGGAGAATCTGGTAGCCTGGTCACAGTCCAGTCAGAGAAGCTGAAGGAGTTCCTAGAACAAGCTGGAAGAACTGAGGGCCCAGCCAACTGCCCTAAGTCAACTGGTTGAGCCAGCAGATAGGCAAGAATGTGTGTGCCAGAAAGCCATGTGCCCTACCTAACTGCTAAGCATAAAAAGATGGCTGCTGGTTCGCGTCTACCTTCCAAACTCATGTCAAGTGCCTCCTGTGGTCCACACTAACCCAGAACTATGCAGGGAGATGAGAGGAGGGTGGGAGTCAACTTCTGCCAACCGCCTGTGTGTGTTGATATTTTGACCTCCTCCCACGAATCATGAGTGTTCTTAATGGCATCTAGAATAGTGAATCCTTTCCAGAAGATTTTCAATGGACTTTGCCCAGACCCATCAGAGAAATCACTATTTATGGCAGCTCTAGCCTTACAAGATGTATTTCTTAAGACTCCTAAGTCAAAGTTCCTTCTCGATCTATGAGCTACAGAATGGATGTTGCATTAGCATGCCTGAAAACAGCAGTAATCCAAAAAAAAAAATATTAATCTCCTTGTACAACTCCTTCAGAGCTCTTGAGTGACAGGTCAATTGTCAATGAGCAGAATTGTTGGAGGGTATCTTTTTTTCTGACCAGAAGATCTCAACAGTAGCTTCACATATTCAGTAAGCCACGTTGTAAACAGATGTGCTGTCCTCCAGGCTTCGCTGATCCACTTATAGACCACAGACAGAGCAGATTTAGCATAGTTCTTAAGGGCCCCAGGATTTTTGGAATGGACAATGTGCATTGACTTCAGCTTCAAGTGATCAGCTGCACTGGCCCCTAACGAGAGAGTCAGCCTGTCCTTTGAAGCTTTGAAGCCAGCCATTGACTTCTCCTCTCCAGCTCTGAAAGTCCTCGGTGGCATCTTCTTCCAACAGAAGGCACTTTGGCCTACACTGAAAGTCTGTTCTGGAGTGTAGCCACCTTCATGAATCATCTTCGGCAGATCTTCTGGAGAACTTGCTGTAGCTTCTACACGAGTGCTTACAGATTCACCTTGTACTTTCATGTTACGGAGACGGCCTCTTTCCTTAAACCTCACGAACCCACCTCCGCTGGTTTTAAACTCGAGTGGCTTCCTTACCTCTCTCTGCTTTCATAGCGTTACAGAGAGCTAAGCCTTGCTCTGGATCAGGCTTTGGCTTCAGGGAATGCTGTGGTTTGGCCTTCTATCCAGACCGCTCAGACTTCCTCCACATCAGCAATAAGGCTGCTTCACTTTCTTATTTGTGTGGTCACTAGAGCCGCACTTTTAAGGGCCTTCAATAACTTTCTTTTTTCATTCGCAACTCGGCTGCCGGTTGGGCCCAAGAGACCTCGCTTTCAGCCTGTCTCGGCTTTCAACACACGTTTCTCACGAAGCTTCATCATTTCTAGCTTTTCATTTAAGGTGAGACACATATGACTCTTCCTTCCATTTGAGCACTCAAAGGCCGCTGTCGGGTGACTCACTGGCCTTATTTCAATATCGTTGCGTCTCAGGGCACAGGGAGGCCTGAGGAGAGGGAGAGAGACAGGGACGGTTGGTTAGGGGAACAGTCAGAACACACACATCTATCCATTCGTTTCACCTTCTTATATCAGCGTGGTTCCCGGCACCCCAAAAACAATGAGCATAATAACATCAAAGAACCCTAATTGCAGATCACTGTAAAAAATGGAACAATAATGAAGAAGTTTAAAATATCATGAGAGGAGCGCCTGGGCGGCTCAGCCAGTTGAACACCCGACTTCGGTTCAGGTCATGATCTCGCAGCTCTTGAGTTCGAGCCCTGTGTCGGGCTCTGTGCTGCCAGCTCAGGGCCTGGAGCCTGCTTTGGATTCTGTGTGTGTGTGTGCGTGTGTGTGTGTGTGTCCCTCCCCTGCTCACACTCTGTCTCTCTCTCTCAAAATAAACATTAAAATAATTTTTTCATCAAAATAAAATAATAAAATACGATGAGAACTACCAGAATGTGACACAGAGACATTAAGTGAGCAAAGATGGCACCCATAGCCTTGCTCTATGCAGGGTTGACAAATCTTCAACCTGTACGTCTACGTTAAAACCTGAAGGATGAGTAGGAATCAGCTCAGCAGAGACGGGAGGAAAGAGGAAGTGATGTGTTCAAAGATCCCGAGCAGGAGAAAGGTCACAAGGCAGCTGAGGAACTGAAACGCTCGGCATTTAGCTGGAAACTAGATTGAGGAGATGGGAGGGGAGGGGCCTGGGGAACCGCTTCACCGAGGGCCTCGCCAGTGCGGCCAGGAGTTTCAAAATGATCTTGGGAACAGAGAGAAGCCACTCCAGGACTTTAAGGGGAGTTGTCTTGAAACAGGATGGGCATTTGCCATCAGCTGAGCAGGGTGGAGACGGGGAGAGCAGCTGGGAGGCCGCGCCAGAGGTCTATGGAGAAAAGGGGATGAGTTAGACTTGGCGTGGTGCCAATGACCTTGGGCAGAGGTTGGTGGGTTGGAGGACTGTTTCTTGAGGAGTAACTGCAAGGGTTAGCGAGGGATGAGGGATAAAAGGAAGAGGAGTCAAGGGTGATTCTCAGAGGTCTGACAACCTTCCAGATGAGTGTTGGCGTAATTCCCTGAGAAGTTTCTCTCGAGACTCTTTCGTTATCATTGCCCTTGCAGCCCTTTGCTGGGGGGAGCGTGTGGGCACACAGCTGAAGTTCCCGGTGCCACGTTGACTCGGGCTACCGTCGAGTGAATGCTTGATAAGCACCCTAGCTCGCACACAGTCGCGTGGCAACACGACAGTGAGGTGGCAATATTAGACCTGCTGCGGACGTGTGTGTATTAAAAATGAACGCCTGTCTTCCGTGGTCTCGGATAGCAAAGGACTAGAGGGAGGCGTGTGCGGCCGGCAGAAAGGGGGGGGGGGCATGTGGAGTAGACTCAGTGAAGGGTCCACGAACCCTGTGCCGTGACGGAGAATGGAATTACAAGCTTCATTTCCCCCCAAGTACATGGCCACAGGGGGTTCCCAGCTCGAGATGAGGGGTGGACAGCATCCGCACAGAATTCCGATCCCTGCGACCACAGCGCCCGCAGGGAAGTGGAGGGACAAATTAGAAAAGCGGCTCTAATCCCAGGAGGGTGCCCTCGGGCAGCAGACGGGTCCTTGTCCTCCGCAGAGAGCAGGGAGAGGCGAGGAGAAGTCCTGTGGGGGTTGCTCGGCCTTATGTTATTGACAGAAATGATGCAACAGGCAAGGAAAGAGAATACTCAGATCAAATGACGGGGCATTTAAAGATTCAGAAGTTAAACTTCTTCCCCCAGCAAAATTAGCCTGACCACAGTACCAGAATATATATAGCATTAGAGTGTTTTTGTTCCTGCTTTCCTTTTGAATAAACCAGCCAAAAACATTATTGTTTGCGGTGCTAAATGGATTTCATAACCAGTACAGGATGTGGCTAAATTCATATTACTGTGATAATTTTAATTGAATTTCCTGACTCTTACATGCTTAATTGTCAACTTTTAGCACTGCATTAAACATAAGTTGCCAATGTTATTAATATGAAATGCTCACATTCCCTGAAGACCGTGATTATATTTTGCTTATCATTCCTGCATGTCGTCTTAAGTCTATTTAAAATATGTCCCGAGAGACCCTTATATGTTTACTGCATTAGAAGAAAAACAGATGTTCTCACATATCCTGATAGATATTGCAAGTTACATTGTATATGAAGGTTGCTGAGAACCACTTAGAGGTTTTTTTTTTTTCAGTCGGCCAGAGGGCTTAAGGTTTAAGTAATCCACAGTATCCGATAGTGTGTGACACTATAAAATTCAAAACAAACGCCAGTCACATTTTCCAAACGCAAACACACATTTTAAAAGTATCCTTGGAAAGAGGGGAAAAGGAGCATTTGAACCACAGCCTTGTTGTCCTCAGGCTGTGTTTGAATCACATGCACAAGTGAACACTTGCCTCAAGTTTACCTGCAGAACTGCCCCAACTGTCCCTCCTCACTCACGTGGAACTTGTCCACGAACCCCACTTGTCCAGCACACGCCACGAAGTCCGACATAGCGAAGACAACCCTGAGCAGCTCAAACAGATTTAACGGAGACTATTCACTAAACAAAACAGCATTTGATTCTCTGAACTGCCCTAAGAAGGCTGGTCATTTTATACAGGATCGTAACAAGCTTAGTCGTCTGAAGTCCATACTTCCAGCAAGAGAATCAAGAGCTAGAATAAGGAGACAGGTGAGTGACAATGTGGGAATATTTATCGAATGCAGCTAAATGCAAGCACTCTTACACGCGTCACTTTATTTAGACTTTAAAACAACCCTATGAAGAGGTATTATTGTCCCCTTATCCAGAGAAGAGCACTGAGACTGAGGGGTCGCCCGGTAAACAGGAGGTGAAACCGAAGTCCCAGTCAAGGTTGCTTTGGCTTCGGAGAATCATAACAATCACGTAATTGCTAACAGGTTGCGGCTGCCTTTTTCCCTGCACGGCGCCGCCGACAGAGAAGCATCCGGGTTCCCGAGCGAGCCCGGATGCACGTGGAGATGTTCTGCACGCCCACTGCCTGAGAAGGCAGCACCACCTTCACCTTGGCCAGGGCACTGTGGCACAGCTGTATTCCTCACAGCAGAGAATCTTCCTAATAGCAAAGGGTAACATAGATCAGGTGTGGTAAACACACCGGGCACGGTTCCAGGTGGCTCGTACTCAACGTCTCCAAAGTCCCTACGATGATTGCCCTCATTTGCAAATGAGGAGAGTGAAGCTCAGAGAACCCCAGCAACTTGTCCGTGGTCACACAGCAAGTTAGAGCGCGGTACTTAAGGCCATACTTGTCAGTCTCCAAAGCCAGTGAGACCTGGGTGTTTCATGGAGGCCCCGGGGGGCTTAGGCAACCGGTCATGGGCGCACGTCGACCTGGAGAAGGAGCAAGGTGGCGAGCCCAAGGACCAGGACAGCCCTCCTATATCTTGCGACATGCCATAGCCAGTTGAGAAACGATCTGACCTCGGAAGGGCCCCGCCCCCGCCAGGGGCTAATCTCTCGCGACCTTGACAGACGCTCAAAAGGGGGAGCACGGCACAAGACTGCAGTGAGTAGCAAGACAGAAGCCAAGAATGGCGTTGTTCACTTAGTAAAATGAACACTTTGGCAAGCCCTGAGTTTCCCAACAGGAACCAGAGACCGTAAGCTAAGTGGAGACGTTCTGCCAAATGCCCAGGGCCCGTTGGCAGGCGGTCCTCTAAGAGGCCACAAGAAGTCCCCCAACGGAACCACCTGCCAAGGTTTCCCACGTCTAGGGTCCTCCCCTCTGGCGCGGGCACGAGAGCCCGACAGCGGACTGCACACCACGTGCTGGTCCCCGGAGCACCCCTTGGGCTCCCGGGCAGCTGGCAGCCTGGCAGGGGTCCCCCCCGGACAAGCCCCCTGCCAGCCGCTGCCTCTCGGGCAGGAGCCAGGGGAGGAGGGAGAGCGGGGCAGAATGAGTGAGCCTGCGGAAAGGGATCACTCACACGCGACGATGACGAAGCGCTCACCCCCCTGGTTTCCGCACCTGTGGATGTCTCCCTCGCCTCGCCCTCCCCCTCCCCCTGCACAGCAAAGGCCTTTCTGTGAGGAGGGAAGGAGCCCTTCCCTGCCCAGGTGTCTTTCTCAGGAGAGAGGAAAAGGGGTCCTCTGGCCTCTCCCTCCAGAGGAACGGAGACATAGTCTAAGCCCTTCACGAATCGCGGAACACGCGGCTCAGGTTTTTTCTGTTAAGGTTAGTTCATCCATCACTTATCCTAATGCTTATTCAGCATCCCTTTAGAAAGAGCCAGGGCTGGGAGTTCCCTCGACAAAGTAGCTTTCAGGGACTCGCCATTATTTAGTGCAAAGCAAGTAAGAATCCCTTAGCTGTTGATTAGGAGTGCGACCCCATGATGCAGATTTATGGAACAAGACTGGAGAAGAAATTTGGTTCAGAAGTAGGTGGAGTTGGACGTACATCCCAGGACCTTCGCGCTTCTGGGAGCCGTCGGCTCTTAAAACCACTGCATGTGCCCGAGGACTCAGGTGGGTTTGTAGGGGGGCACGTAGAAGATGCCTCCAACACACACACACGCACACACGCACAACGAGCACCTCAGAGACAGCCAACATCTTCTTGTTCCCAAGGCTCCCCAGGGGGCCTAAAGATTTCCCAAATTCAGAGGTTTTCAGACTTTTCCCGTGCATTCCATGAGAGCTGCGGTTAAATGCCAGCATTTTTTGCTTCTGTTGACTTCCCGGAGTTGTGCGAGGCCCTGTTTACAGTGACAACAACTCTACAGAGCTCTAGCAAGATCATCCAGCTGTGTCGGAACGCCCCCTTTGCACGGGGGCGGGAGGGGAGAGAGGGGCAGAGGTGGGGGTGGGGAAATCAGGACCTGCAGAGCCCCCACGGTGGGAGCGGGTGCCCCTTCAGCCTCACCTCGGCCAGAGCTGTGGCTCCTTCCCTTCCCTAGTCCCAGGTGCCGGGAAGCGATTTCTGTTCCTTTCCTGGGTGCCTCATGCCTCACCAGCCTCACCAGACAAAACACACTTCAGATGAGGATGGGGGTGGGTAGTCTTCTGACTGTGGGGTCAGACGCAGTGCAAGGAGAGGACCCGAAGTTGCAATGTTATCTCACTTACTCACTTCCTTGTACCCTGCAGAGAGGAAGGCTCATAGGTTAGGGTCCACAGAAGGACAAGTGTCCCACGTGGACACTTCCTCTTTTCAAACGTCTGTGTCACCCCCACTTAATCTGTCTCCTACTCTACCCTCGCAGCCCGGTGTCCTCGCCCCTTCCCCTCTTTAGAAAGCCAATCCTCCCCATCCACCATTTCCAGCCCTTCAACCCCCACCCCTTCCACCATCCCGCATCCCCAGAAAGCGCTCCTTCTTATGTCTTGGAAAGCCCAGCTTCTCAGGCTTTGCTCAGATGCACAACCTCTCTTCTGCTCAACTTTTGCCAATTTAGGGTTGGAGAAAATGAAATGCAGCAAAGAAGATGTGTGGGCTCTTATACCCAGGCATGGCTGGAGGCAAGTTGGCTTAGGCACATCCAGGACCGGGACCCAAAAACCCTGACAATGCTCCCTGCCTACAGTTCTGTGTCTTTGCGAGCCGGCTTCTTCCCCTCCGGCTGGAGTCGGGCTCTAATTCAAGGGCAATGGTGGTGGTGGATGTTTCACTCCACTTCAGAGTCCCCACCAATGAGAGCTACGACAGACGGTATCTGTTGTTATCTGGAGTAGCAACCCAGTCTGGCTTGACTTGAGGCAAATGTGTTCTTCCTGTTAGCATGGCTTTGTTCCTGGACCTTGCAGAATAAAAAATCCTGGCACCTTGGTCCCGGCCCACCTTACAAACTCCATGACATGTCTTAGCAGCTGTTACTGGTTGCATTGCATCCTCCGAAAGATATGCTCAAGTCCTAATGCCTGCAGCCTCAGAATATGATCTTATTTGCAAAACGGGTCACTGCAGATGTAGTTATTTAAGTTAGGATGAGATCATCCTGGGGTCAGGGGGGCCATTTTCCAACATGACTGGTGTCTTATAAGAAGACAGACACTCGGGGAGGGGGACGGGGGGGGGGTGACAACAGAGGCACATGTGACAATGGAGGCACAGGTTGGAGTGATGGATCTACAAGCCAAGGTTTGCAGGCAATGCCAGGAGTTGAGAGAAAATCATGGAAAAGATTCTCTCCGGGAGCCTTCAGAGAGAGCATGGCCTGCCAACATGTCCATTTGGGACTTCTAGCCTCCAGAATGAATTCCTGTCGTGTGAGGCCTCCCAGTTTATTGTACGTTGTTATGACAGCTCTAGGAAATGAATACGGCAGTAAATACGGGTTGTTCCAACTCGAGTCGACTCTTTTTTTTTTTTAATTTTTTTTTTCAACGTTTATTTATTTTTTTGGGGACAGAGAGAGACAGAGCATGAACGGGGGAGGGGCAGAGAGAGAGGGAGACACAGAATCGGAAACAGGCTCCAGGCTCTGAGCCATCAGCCCAGAGCCCGACGCGGGGCTCGAACTCACGGACCGCGAGATTGTGACCTGGCTGAAGTCGGACGCTTAACCGACTGCGCCACCCAGGCGCCCCTCGAGTCGACTCTTAACGGTCACTAGCTATCACGGCGACAGGAGATACTTGTGCCTCAGTTCACCCCACCAAATGGAAAACCGTTTGAGTCGAGGCCTGCTAGACACTTGCCTGTGCCTCGAATCAATTTCTTCCAAGAACAAGGATAGGTTAATATTAAAGGCTAAACGAATTACTCAATAGCAGGCAGTATAGACGGACTTACGGGATCTCAAGGCAAGAAATGGTGCAATATCCATGCTGGGAACTTGAGCAGTGCCTGCTGTGGGACAAGGTAATACAGTCTGTCACTAAGTGCACGAAGAGTAGGTTCTGAACAGAAGTGGCTGTTGTTGTCCCCGACATCTCTAGGATCCAAACATTTGCCATCATGCTTTCTCTGCCTTTGAGGGGTTTTTTTTTTGTTTGTTTGTTTTGTTTTTTAATTTTTTTTTAACATTTATTTATTTTTGAGACAGGGAGAGACAGCATGAACGGGGGAGGGTCAGAGAGAGAGGGAGACACAGAATTTGAAACAGGCTGCAGGCTCTGAGCTGTCAGCGCAGAGCCTGATGCGGGGCTTGAACTCACGGACCGCGAGATCATGACCTGAGCCGAAGTCAGGTAGGTGCTTAACCGACTGAGCCACCCAGGCGCCCCTGCCTTTGAGTTTTTAAGACATAGATTCGGTTAAGATATTAACGAGGCAGTTACCTTTCAAAGATTCAAAACTTGCAAATGTAATTGGTGCAGCCACTCTGGAAAACAGTGTGGAGCTTCCTCAAAAAATTAAAAATAGACCTACCCTATGACCCAGCAATAGCACTGCTAGGAATTGACCCAAGGGATACAGGAGTACTGATGCATAGGGGCACTTGTACCCCAATGTTTATAGCAGCACTCTCAACAATAGCCAAATTATGGAAAGAGCCTAAATGTCCATCAACTGATGAATGGATAAAGAAATTGTGGTTTATATACACAATGGAGTACTACGTGGCAATGAGAAAGAATGAAATCTGGCCCTTTGTAGCAACGTGGATGGAACTGGAGAGTGTGATGCTAAGTGAAATAAGCCATACAGAGAAAGACAGATACCATATGTTTTCACTCTTATGTGGATCCTGAGAAACTTAACAGAAACCCATGGGGGAGGGGAAGGAAAAATAAAAAAGAGGTTAGAGTGGAAGAGAGCCAAAGCATAAGAGACTCTTAAAAACTGAGAACAAACTGAGGGTTGATGGGGGTGGGAGGGAAGGGAGGGTGGGTGATGGGTATTGAGGAGGGCACCTTTGGGGATGAGCACTGGGTGTTGTATGGACACCAATTTGACAATAAATTTCATATATTGAAAAAAAAAAAAACCTGCAAATGTAATTGATGACCTGAATAAGACAGTGCTGCTTCTATTGCAAATAGGGGCAGCCTTGTGGAAGGAAGGTTGAAAAACTCCGTTCATGAATCTTACGCCCTCCTGTGTACCCCTTACCGGGTTGAGAAGCCATGAAATAAACTTATATATATAATAACTTATATATATAATACTATATATATATAAGTAAACATATATATATGTAAACATATATATAAACATATATATAAGTAAACATATATATAATAACTTATATATATTATATATATACACACACACATATATATATACACATATACATATATACATATGTGTATATATATATATTCTGGATGTTTCTTTATCCTCACTCTCTTGTTAAAAGTTTTCCATGTTTACTTATTTTTGAGAAAAAGAGAGAGACAGAGCGCAAGCAGGGGAGGGGCAGAGAGAGAGGGAGGCACGGAATCCTAAGCAGGCTCCAGGCTCTGAGCTGTCAGCACAGAACTCGATGCGGGGCTCAAACAGGCCATGAGATCAGGACCTGAGCTGAAGTCAGCCGCTTAACCGACTTAGCCACCCAGGCACCCCCGTCCTCACTCTTTATTTTTACCCCAAGACGTTTTGTAGCACTCTCCTGGTTTGTGAGATTGACCTACATCCAGCTGCAAGGGTGGGTTCTGATTTGTCCAAAGTGATAGGTGCGATCACTCCCCTTCTGCCGCAGTGGCGGGTACACTAATGTAGTCGTCGCACAGCGTGAAAATATTCCTCTCCCTGGTCTCCATTGCCACTAGGGGGTGGCCATGTGATCGGTTCTGAGATGCGAACAGAGTCCTGATTGGGGCCTCCAGAAGGTTTTTATGATGGTTTGGTTATCTGGGTTTGGGATTTTTTTTTTTTTTTCTTCGATTATAAAGGGGCAGACTCAGCAGGGTGCTGAGTCTTAACCTGTCTGTCCTCTTCTTCCTGCCAGAGGCCAGAATGGGACGCCATTGACGAAGCAGCCATCTTGCTTCCAGGAAAACAAAATCCACTCATTGAAGATGGTGGGGCAGAGAGCCAGGAAGAACCTGGCTCTTCGCAGACAACTCCCTTGAGCAGCTTTACCAGCCCGGGTCCACCTACCTCTGGAAACAAACTAAAAACCCCATCTGAATCAAGAAGGTGGAAAGTGGCATAAGTGAGAGTAGACAAGTAGATCAATAGAACAAGACAGAGAGCCCAGAAATAGATCCATGCTGGCCATACAATTAAAACCTGATCTACTGAAGTTCATCAAAATTTAAAGTTTCCACTCGTCAAAGACATTAAGAATACGAGAAGGCAAACCACAAGCTGAGAGGAAATATTCACAACACATTTATCTGGCAAAGAGCTTGTATCCACAATACACACACTGCTGTAAATTAAAAAGAAAAGAAAACAAAGGGAAATGCAACCCAGGGTTTTTAAAGAATGAGCTGAAGACTTCAAAGGGCATGTCACAGAGAAAGCTGCAGAAATGACCAAAGAGCGCATGGAAAGGCGTTCGACATCACCGGCTATCAGTGAAATGTAGTCACAACCACGTGATATTTCACATCCGCCAGGATGGCCAAAATGTTTAAAACTGGCTACACTTCTGTCCGCGAGCATGCGGGGCAACGGAACGCTCACACGTTGCCGTTCAAATTATCGTGGGCATTTGGAAAAACCGATGGGCAGTTTCTCGAAATATTAAATACGCACCTATTTATTACCCAACCATTTTACTTCTGGCTATTTGCCCCAGAAAAGTGAAAACTTAAAAGACGTATACAGGAATGTTTTTAAATGCTTTATTCACGACAGGCAAGAACTGAAAACGGCCCGAATGTGTATCAACCAAAGAATGGGTACAAAAAGTGTGGCATATTTATTCATTAGAATACTACTTAGCAATGAAAAGAACTACTGAAACTTTCAACCACGTGAATGAATACTATGAATATTACGTTGAATCGAAGAAGTCAGACACAAAGGGATACATTCGGTATTGTTCTATTTATATGAAGTTCTAGAAGCAGGCACAACTAAGCTATGGTAAGAGAAATCACAACAGTGGCTGCCTAGGGGAAGGGGTCAGGGTTCACAAGAAAGGGACATCGGATCATTTCCTAGGGTGATAAACATGTTTTATATACCAATGGGGTGGTTTCATAAACTATAGTACCTTTGCCAAAGCTCACTGAACAGGAAGCTTAAAATATGTGGAGTTACATCATGTAAATATCTCAAAAACAAAACTAAACTAAACTAAGCAAAAAAACTTATTTGGTTGAGTCCCTGCAGTCGTGTTTCTTTTAATGTGGCTAATGCCATCCATCCTGATTTCAGGAAGGAAAAACTGAAGCAAAAAGTATAAAGGTAATAACAGGAAAATGAAGAATCAGCAGCAGGCAGTGTGGTACACAGCATACCTCCGTCCGCAAGTCCTTAAATCATGTAAAAGCGTGTAAAATTAATTGCATTCATCATATAGTTTCATGGAGTTTCTTGCGTAGGTGGGGAAGCTTTGTGTACCAGTCATGTTGCATGGAAATAGGACACAGATAGTTATTCCTGAGGGGAAGCTCAGGCCCAGGGGAAGGTGGGCTACCAGATGTTCCTGACATCCTGGGACCAGCTTTAAAAACACAGCTGCAGGGGCGCCTGGGTGGCTCAGTTGGCTAAGCCTCCGACTTTGGCTCAGGTCACGATCTCACGGCTCTCGAGTTCAAGTCCTGCATCGACTCTGTGCCGACAGCTCAGAACCTGGAGTCTGCTTCGGATTCTCTGTCTCCCTCTCTCTCTGTCCCTCCCCTGTTTGCTCTCTCTCTCTCTCTCTTTCTCTCTCAAAAGTAAATAACCATCAAAAAATAAATAAATAAATAACTCACTGCTGGAAAACTGGGTGTGTGAACCAAACGTACCCAAATCTTTGACGTTCCAAGAAACCCAAACCAGGAGTCAGGTTTGCCAAGGGAGGAGAGGGGGCGTATCCTTGGTGCTTGGACTCCTTCTGAGGTCCCGCTGGTGGTTCTGTCCCCATCCTGCACCCTGGTATCCAACCCAGCCACATAGGTGGTGATTTGGTATCAGCTCCCCCCCCGCCCCCAGTTCTGAGGACCACACCCGTTCGGAGTGACACGTGATATTGTTTTGCTGAACCCCCAACCCTCAAACCAAGAAAGTGGCCCTGCCTGTCCCCCGCAGCTTTGCTGGCATTCCTGCTTTGAGCTGCTGCTACACCTTTGTCGAGACACGGCACGGAGATGTCACCTGGTCTCCACGGGACGCCAGCGCTTTGTTCCGTACTAAAACCACCCTTTCGTCTTTTCCATCGGTCTGCAACCACTTTTAAAACACCACTGGAGGGGGCATCCGGGTGGCTCGGTCGGTTAAGCGTCTGACTCTTGACTTCAGCTCAGGTCAGGAGCTCATGGGTTTTGAGCTCTAGCCCCGCACTGGGTTCCAGGCACTGACCGTGTGGAGCCTGCTTGGGATTTTCTCCTCTCTCTCTCTCTCTCTCTCTCTCTCTGCCCCTCCCCTGCTTGGGCTCTCTCTCTGTCTCAAAATAAATAAATAAATAAACTTTAAAAAAATGATAAAATAAAATAAAATGCCACTTAGCATCAAAACACATTTGTGGATATGGGTCCTGAGGGGCGAGGTAGTACTCCTACTTAAGGGGTCAATCAGCACCGAATATGCTTATTCCAACCCGTTTAGACGATCATAAACTCTAAAAAGCACAATTTCTAAAATTCTGGCAGGGAACTCTTACAACTCTGGGGAACAGTCCGGTGTGTTCTCGCCCCCCCACCCCCACCCCAGCCTTGGCCCGGGGCTGCAGACCCCATCGGAGAAACCCCTCACCCTCTCTCACGTTTCCCTCGATGCTTTTCTGGCTCTGCCTCAGATCTGACTCCATGGGATGCAACAGCACGTGTGACGGGTCCCAGGGGGTTTTCACGCAGGCCTGTCCTAGGATTACTACAAAAGCAATATTTATGTCCTGGTGGTTTTCTAACGTCACCTGGCCAGGTATTACCTTCAGACTTGATGTTGCTGTCATAGAAGGAAATTGCAGGAGAAGCTTCCTGCCTCTTGGGCTTTATTCACAGGCTTCCTTATTTTTCAGCTTCTGACGTGCACTGACATCGTCAGGCCTCAAGAGCAGGACCGAAGGGAGCGGGGTGGAGGCCTTCGTGCCCAACTTGCGGCCTGCCTTCCTCTCCCCTAGCAGATTGGCAGACTGTCGCCTGTCAGGCCCAGCTGAAGCTCCCGCCCGCGTGGGTCACTGGCTGTCAGCTGGAGGAGAAGTTCCAGGAAGTGGATGTTGTTTTTCAGGCTCAGAAAGGCCACGTGCTAAAAATATCGATGGCAGAGGCTGTCACCAGGGAACACTTGGCAGTGAGGAAGATGTGCTGTGAAATGGAACAGCCTCGTCCTTCAGGGAGAGGTTTCTCGACCAGCCCGATCTGTGAAGGAGCCTTGGTGGCCAGCCCTCCGCGGAGCTCTGGGCACAGGGAGCTCTCCTCGCCAGGAGATAGACACCCCCACTTCTTGACTCCTACCCACGCGGGCTCCCTTCTGTGTTTCCTCTTTGGGTAAATGAGACCATGGCTCCCCCGTTCCTGAGCGCAAAACCCAGGAGTCACCTTCGTGACTTCTTCGCCTTCACCCACCCCCCCTCCCCGTGTTGATGTGCCATTCTCGGGTCCCCCAGCGGTGCCTCCGTTTCCGCTCTCTCATTACCTCTCGTCTGGACGACTGCGGTGGCCTCTTAAATTTTCTTCCTGCTCCGGCACTCCTTTTGCCAACTTAGGTTACACACATCCTCACAATCATCATCATCTTTTACGTCTTTAAAAAAACTTCGCCCCCATTGCATACAACTACGGCGTCTTGAAAACGAAGGCTCTTCCCAAACTCTTCTCCAAGCCTTCGTTTCTGTACGTGTGTCTATTGCTGTCTACGAAACGACTCCCAAAACCAAAGCCTTAAAGCATCAAGAGAACACCTGCTGTCTCTCAGTCACTGTGGGTCAGAAAATCAGGAGCGTCTTAGCTGAGCGGTTCTGGCTCAAGGTCTCGCCTAAGTGCCAGTCAGGATATCAGCTGGGACTGCGGTCACCTGGAGCTCTGACCCAGTTCTAGCGGATCAGCTTCCAAGAAGGCTGGTTCACACCGACAGTAGGAGCAGGTTGGTGCTGGCTCATGGAGGGAGGCTTCAGTTCCTTCCCCACGCGGGTCTGTCCCTAGGCTGCTGGGTGTCGTCACCACAAGGCAGCTAGCTTCCCCCACAGCAGGCAGTCCACAGAACAGCAAGGGAAGTGGCAACATCTTCTGTGGCACAGTCTTAGGAGTCACACACCATCACTTCCACCACGTTCCGTTGGTCACACAGACCACCCCTGAGACAATGCCGGGAGGACCACAAAAGAACATGAACAGCAGGAGTTGAGGATCGTTGGGCGCCATCTTGGAGACAGTTTTCCACCTAGACCCTCGCCGTCTCTTCCTACGCACCCTGAACTGCAGTCGAACAAATGGTCCTCCTCCCGTTTCTACCTGACAAAATCCTACCTGTCCAACCAGGACTCACACGGCCATGAAGTCCTCCCAGATCCCACAGGCTTTAATAAATTCCTCCCTTCCTGGTCCACTTAGCATTTCTTTTCTTTTCTCTTCGCTTTTCTTCTCTTCTCTTTCCTCTTCTTTTTTTTTTTTTTTTTTTTTTTTTTTGAGAGAGAGAGAAGGAGAAAATGAGTAGGGGAGAGGCAGAGGGAGAGAGAGAGGGAGAAAATCTCAAGCAGAAAATCTTAAGGTGTGACTTCCACACCTAGCACGGAGCCCAATCCCACGACCCTGGGATCATGACCTGAGCCAAAATCAAGAGTCAGATGCGTAACTGACTGAGCCACTCAGGCACCCCCCACTTTTCTTTTCTTTTTTTTTTTTAGCACTTAGCATTTCGACCTCTATGGTAGTGCTTATCACATTCTGCCTTGTGTTACAGTTGGGTACGAATGTAACTAACTACCTCCGAAAACCCCTGAAAGAAAGGACCCATGATCTATTCTCTTGTTCACCCAGTCCTTGGGAAAGTACTTACAGATGTAGACGCTGTATATGGGTTTATTGAATTGAATGTGTCCTCCTTCCTGTCAGGGTTACTGGTTGGGTTAAAATCCTACAAGAGAAGAGAATATTTCACTTAGCATCATACTATGGCCTACTATGTGCTAGCTTTGGGGGATAAACATGGTCCTTGCTGCCACAGTGTCTCAGCCTAGTGAAACATTTGTAAATTCTCATGAATGACCAGACAAATGGAGCCACATTCAAAATTCTCTATTCCGTCAACTCAGCACATTGGAATATTCGAGGATATTCCTAATTTTTGAAAAATATTTTACCTGGAATATTTTGTGGCCCAATCTTTCCACTTTATCCTCAGCTTTTTAATGATGGTTCCTGCTCATTCATTCATTCATTCATTCACCTACCTAATCAGCCATTCATACATTCAACAAACACTCACTGAGCAAGCCACTGTGGGTATTTAAAGATAAACGAGATGAAGTGTCTCCTTTTAGGATTTTTGAAATCCAGCAGAGGAGACAAACAGGTACACAAAGCACTATAACACAACCAACCGTTAGCACAGGAAAGGGAGGAGCATGACAGCAACAGATTTCAAGGGCAATTCAGAAGATGCTCTCCAGCCTGCAGGGTGAGGGGGCGGAACCCCCGCGTCTGCTGTAGAGGCTGCTGAGGGCAACATTAACCTCCTCAAACTACATCAGAGATGAACAGCTGTGTCTTTTTTGTCCAGAAAGATCTGGACCCCCTCCCCTGATCCCCAGAACGAAACCTCACCGCCAACCTCTCCATCTTTCTACTCAAGGCGTTGAGAGCCAACAAGGGAAACAGGAACAGGACTTCAGTTAAGATCAAGTTCAGGTTCGCCAGGTGAGACTTCTCAGCAGCATCCCTCCCTGGGAAAATGGATCAGTCCTCACCTGAGTACTGTCCTTCCCTGCTCTGAAGCGGCCTGGAGAGGACAGGCATACATACCAATGATTCAATACCAGTGACTCTATGAATCTAGAACCTGCCGACGGTCCAAGAAGGGAAAAAATAAATACATGCTTGTGTATTAATTCCTAGAAAATCGGTACTATTTCTATAGTTACCGTATTTTTTTTTTTTTTGAATCATGAATAAGAATACCTGGGCGGTCCCATTGTTTGCTACATGAATCCAATAATGGGATGGAATATTTTATTTCATTGTTTTCCTGGAACCCTGGGACATATGATTGCTAAAACAAACCTCATAAATGCTCATTTATTTTTAATGCATTTATTTTAATGCATGCAAGACATATCATACACATAAAAAGGATTTATAAGACATATGCACATTTTAAAGCTTAATAAAATGAACACCGGGTACCCACCACCCCACTCAAGAAATATATGTCAGTTGATTATTAATAATAAGAGCTAATATTTTCTAAGCACTTATTATGTGCCAGACACTGTTCTAAGCACTTTACATATATTATCTGATGGATTTTCACAACAACCTTATATGTTAAGCATCACTATTATCATTTCATAAATGGAATAACAAGCCTCCGTGTGGGAGCTTGCCCGAGGACACACAGATAATAAGTGGTTGAGCTGGGGTAGAAACCTAGACAGTCTGCCTCTAGAGCCCACACTTTATTATTTTTTTAATATTTATTTATTTTGGGGAGAGCACAAGCCAGGGAGGGGCACAGAGAGGGGGACAGAGTATCCAAAGAGGGCTCTGGGCTGCAGGCTGATAGCAGTGAGCCCAACGCAGGGCTCGAACTCATGAACCTCGAGATCATGACCTGAGCCAAAGTCAGACGCTCAACCGACGGAGCCACCCGGGTACCCCCAGAGCCCACACTTTAAATCACTACGCTATACAGAGGCCCTTGGCTGTACAGGATATTGGGACAAATTGACCATAAGATGAAACGCGTATGCAAACCAAATGTCTCTACTGACTCCTACTCTTACATGGAGGGTGAGTTTGGGGGCAGAAGCCTTCCTAACCACAACAAACACAAAACTCCTGAGACCCAGGCTATCGTTGCCAAACAGCAGCAGATTTAAAAGATGTAAAGGCAGAAACAACAGGGCAAAAGGTATAATGATTTTAAAAAATCCTATTACCCGCGCCTACAGACACATATACCTCATGGTTATTTTGCACCAAATGCAAACTTTATCCTGAAACAGCCAAACGTGATGTTAGAGCTTCAATGATCATGGGAATTTTTGATTCCACAAATAACTATTAAGGGGAAGATGGTTTCAATTGATATATTTATCTTAATCTCAATAGGGCGGCATGCAAGGGCCATGACTTTTTTTTTTTTTCCCAAATGTCCGAAATCAGAGTATTGGTGGGAATCAAAGATCTTTTTAAATGACAGAGCTTTAGGGGCGCCTGGGTGGCTCAGTCGGTTGAGCATCCGACTTCGGCTCAGGTCATGAACTCGCGGTTTGAGTTCGAGCCCCGCGTCAGGCTCTGTGCTGACAGCTCAGAGCCTGGAGTCTGTTTCAGATTCTATGTCTCCCTCGCTCTCTTCCCCTCCCCCACTCATGCTCTCTCTCTCTCTCTCTCTCTCTCTCTCTCTCGCTCTCTGTCAAAAATAAATAAACATTTAAAAAAATTAATTAATTAAAAAAAAAAAAAAGACCGAGCTTTAGAATGCCACACAAAACGCCAGGAAGGTCTGGCTGATGTTGTGCGTCTGTGCAAGGCGTCCGGGGCAGGGAGAGAGCCTGCTGCAGAGCCCGGTGGGCGAGGCCCGCCTCCTCTCTCCCCTCCCCTTCTCCTTTCCTGGTGCTTGGGCTCTTCCTCTCCGCCCTTCCCTTCCGACTTCACTTCTTTCCTCCCACTCACCCTCCACTCCACGCACTGCATTTGTCTTTCCTTCCACACCCATTCTTAGAATCACCTTCTATTTCTGCACCCAAATGCCTCTTCTTTGCACCCTTCAGACCCCTCGGGGAGCTCACCGAAGACATGTAATGTGCCTCCGTTAACAGCTGGTTCCGGGCTCCAAAGCATGGAGCACATTTGTGCAGGGACATAGGCAGGCAGGGTATAGATGCGGACGAGACTGGGTCCTCCTGGCCCCAGACAACTTCCGGTCTAGAGAAGGAAGCAGACAGAAGCCCATATAACAAACCCAGGCTGAGTGGGCTAAGGCAGAAAAGTAGGGCTAATACTATGGGTGAGCAGACCCCTGGGGGGAGCCCAGATTCATGCTGCAACCAGGAGGGCTTCCCGGAGGAGGCAGCAACTGAGCAGAAGTGCAGGGTCCTGCCTTTCTTATCTCCGAAGCTTCACGTGAAATGCTCAGGAGAGATGTCTTCACGGGGGTTAGGAGAAAGGGTTGCCGGAGAGTTTCAGCACCCGCTTGCATAACCGCGGGAGCCTGAGCTCTGCACACAGCCACGCCTGTGGCTCCCCGCCCCAGCTCACACAGCTCCGATTCCCCCGGGATTCTGTCTCGAGGTGCAGAGCTCCGAGGGAGATCAGCAGAAGGGAGCAGAGTCAGTCTTAAAGATCTTGCCTTCCCGGCCCGGAATGAGAAGCAAACGTAGGCCCGGACCCTCAGCTTCTCTCACGTTCCCTCACCCCCGGCCCCTCTGTACGGGGTTTCCAGCCTGCCTGTCCTTCGGTTCAGACTCAGGACAGCAGGGAAGGTGAGGAAGTGGAGAAGGGAGGGCGAAAGCAGATGATTCTTTCCAGAATCTGCTCTTGAGCAAACCACTTCCCCTCCCTGGGCCTCAGTTTCCTCATCCGCAAAATGAGAAAGCCCGTCCCTGCCAGCCCAGCCGGGCCAGCTGTTTTCTGTTTCCGTCCTGCCCTCCTTCGGTATGTCTTTCTGTTGCAGTCAGATGGGGCTGTTTCCCAGTTTCTGGAAACCGCTTCTCACCATCTGCCTATCATCGTCCTCTGTCACAGGAGCTCTTCCCCCCCTGTGGCTTTTCTCTCCCCTGCCTGGGCTCCACGGTGGGGGGACACAGGCCATGCTGCTGTTACTTTGGGGCCGGCCTTTCTGAGCCTCCCTCCCCCCCCCCCCCCCAGCTTTCAGTGGGCACACACGGACAGGAAGCCGGGCCCTCGAACTGTGTGCTCAGCACTTGGGGCCAGAGCCATTGCCCCCAGCCTGACTCACAGAAGGGAATTCAGAATCTCTGCAAGGCCAGCCGAGCCAGGTTGGGGAAATGGCCTCCTTTTGTTTCCCCCCCCCCCCCCTTCGAATCCTGGTTAAGACTTCAAGGAAGGGTTAGGTGAGCGTGGTTGTTGCAAGACGGAAGCAAGGGGCCCTCCAGGCAACGGCGAGGACGCGGTCTGAGGCGGGTACGGAGTCCGCGGTTGATAAATGGGAGAATGAACGCTGCTGTGGATTCTGTCGCAGAGGACGTTCCCTCCCTTTAGAACCGCTGCCAGAGAAAGGGACTTTTCTAGGATACACTCCATATGGGAAGATAGGACAACAGTCCCGTGCGCGTCAAAGCCATTTCCCTTTGGGCCTTTGTGCTGGAAGCTTCCTCCCGGCTTCCTTCTCCCGAAGCAGCTCCTGACAGGACACATTGGTCGGAAGGGCTGGCAAAGCAGGGCAGGCTGCTCAGGCGACCCAGGCGGGCGGGTGGTGCGACCCTCCTCCACTTGGCCGTTGGCCCATCTGTCCCTTCACTCCCGCGGCCCTTCTTTTGTGCGCCCACCTCCTCCTGCCTCCCCGGGAACAGACCTGCGACGCTATGCCAGCCTGAACTTCCGTCCCCACCCCGACAGGCCCAGCCCGCGGTGCCAGGGGTGAGCTCATGAAGGTCACAAATGTATCTGTTCTCATCCCTCACGACAGTCTTGCTCTCTCCCGACACGAAACGCCTCCAGCATTTGTGTTCTGGAACGCTCAGCCCGCGTCCAATAAACTCTGCCTTTTATGATTGTAATCCCTTTGACGCACAGGCCCAGGGTCCCCAACCAAACCGCAAGTTGCTCTCTAACCTCTCTAACCCCGGTTCCTGTCAACGTGTCTCATTCATAGTCAGCGGATTCCTTTTTATTCTTTATTATGGTTTATTACACAGATAAAACATGCTCACGGTAGGATTACATGTTTATTGGCAGAGTAAATCACCACGGAATCAAGTGCACAGCCTCCAAAGCTATTAAAGAAATGCAAATTTTTTTTAAGTGGAAGATATTCTTATACATGTATTAAATTAAGGCAAATCAATAAAAATGAAAAAACGCTATGCAAGAGTGATTATGGAAAAGAGTGTGCTTAACACAGCATTGGTGGTGGGGGGGCCACCTATCGTTCGGTTCAAGACTCTGGAACACTACCTGGAGGTATCTCACAGGACGTATAAAGATCCCCGTGCCCTGGGGCGCCTAGGGGGCTCAGTCGGTTGGGCGTCAGACTTCCGCTCAGGTCACGATCTCGCGGTCCATGAGTTCGAGCCCCGTGTCCGGCTCTGTGCTGACAGCTTGGAGCCTGGAGCCTGCTTCAGATTCTGTGTCTCCCTCCTCTCTGCCCTTCCCCCGCTCGCACTCTGTCTCCATATCAAAAATAAAAATAAATGTTAAAAAATTTTTAAAAACAAAAGATCCCCATGCCCTTTAATTTGGGATACGAGTGTTAGATCTGGCATCAGGGTATCCTGAACCTTCTCCATTCTATATTCTCCTCTCCTTGTTGCCTTCTCTCTCTCTCTTTCTGTCTCTGTCCTCTCTGTGTCATCTCCTCTCTGTCTACCTCCCCTCACTGGGGATTTCCTTCTGCCACTGTGTCTGTCCTCAACCACATTGCCAAGAGCCCGTCCTCATTCTGCTCCAAAGTAGAAGGAAATGTCTCCCTGGGCTAGACTTTAAAGCCTCTGTCTTCCAAGTGTCTTCTCCAGTGTGGGTAAGTCCCGCCTTGCTTGTGCTCCTCCCATCAGAGACTTCACCAAGCCCTCCGGGTGAATCAGGGTGTTCCCTGTGAGACATCACCAAACACCAGCACTCCGTGTGCAAGGCCAGGGAGCTATCCTTTCCTCCCTGGAGTGGGCGTGCGGAGCAGAACCCAAGAGCAGAGACTCGGAGCTTGCTCATGGAGAACATGCACAGGCCAAGGCCAGCAGCGAGACGCCCCCCCCCCCCCCCGCACTGCTTCCTCCCCAGCTCACTCCCAGGACCAGAGGAAAGAAGAGATGGGGGACAGCGGGGAGTGGGGGTGGGAAGGGAGTGCCTGTGCTGTTTCCTTACTTAGCTGGTCCTGTTTGCTCTTCTCTCTGCCGTCCAGCGGCCACTGTCAGGGTAGCCCGTGCCTACTTCTCTTCCGAGCCAGTTTGGAGGTTCCGCTGTGATTGTCCCTGGACAATCCCTCCGTTGGGAACTTTACAGAAGCACAAGGTCTTGGCTCAGATACTGTAGCAGACGCTGAGGGTGCCACGGCTGGAGGCCAGAGGTCCATACTCTTCACGGCACCCGGCAGATTCTTTTTTTCCTTTTGTTCTTTTTATTGGAGCTTCGTTGACATACAATGTCATGTTAGTTTCAGGTGTTCAAGGTAGTGCGTCAACAGTTCTATACATTATACAATGCGCACCACCTCCAGCGTGGTTACCATCTGTCACCATCCAACGTTTTTACAACATTATTGACGATTTCTTCTCATCCCTGTGCCTTATTGATTTCATAACTGGAAGTTTGTACCTCTTAATCCCCTTCATCTATATCGCTCATCTCCCCCACCCCTCCCCTCTGGCAGCAAGTTCTTTCTTTCTTTTTGAGAGAGAGAGAGAGAGAGAGCACAAGTGGGGGAGGTGCAGAGAGAGGGGGAACAGAGGATCCCAAGTGGGCTCCGTGTTGACAGCAGCGAGCCTGACGGGGGCTCAAACTCACAAACCGTGAGATCACGACCTGAGCCAAAGGCTGCCGTTCAACTGACTGAGCCACCCAGGTGGCCCTGCGAGTTCTTTCCTGTAGAGAGAATCCAGAGCACCTGCATGGCTTCCACAATCACCTAAACATCACCTACTTCTAGGGATCCAGGAACGGAGTTTTCTTTAAGAAACGTTAGCCTTAAAGTTCTCAAGTTGCCCCCTTCCCCCTCCCTGAGACGGGAGCTGGACGCTTTTCCCCCCAGATCAAGCAACAAGTGAAAGGAGATATAAGGGAACCGCTGGAAGAAAGCGGGAGCCCGTCTCGCACGCGGAAGGACATGTGCCTGGTGCTGCTCTAGGATGGGCAGAGGGTGGCGGGATGGATCTTGCTAGAGCTCGATTTGTGTGTCTTCAGTTTGGGAAGCATGGACACTGGTGCCAGGGGCACGGGATGAGGGTAACAGCGGGAGCTCCTGGAATTCGTCGGCTAAAAACGCACACCGTTCCTGTTGCACAGCAATGTGAATATAGTTAACCCTACTGACCCGTACATTTGAAAGGATCAAGATGGTGAAGTTTGTGATACGGTTTTTACCACAGCTTAACAAAAAGGGGAGAGATGCACAGGGTTTTCCACGGCCCAGATGGGCACTGCGGAAGGTAGCTGTCGGGAGCCCCAGAGGATCCCTGCCCAGAGAACTGCCTGCCGTGGAGACACGCAAGCAGGAAGAGGCCAGCGCTTACTGCTTCTGGGGACGGGGACTGAGCCGAGCGGTGGCAGATCACCCGGAAAAGGATCACCCGCTTGAAGGGATAGACACGTACAGACTCCCCAGCAGAGGGGTCACTGTGGAACCTCAGACAGGGGTCACCCTGGGGCCTCGCTATGCCTGCCCCATGTGGTACCCACTGGTGGACAACTGCTGGCCCAGAGCTCCCCCCTGGACATGTGCAATGCTCTGCAAGTTTCTGACACTCATATTTTATTAGCCAAAGCAAATCACATGGCCAAACCTGACAATGAAGCATGGAAGTGTATTCTTCCCACAGTCCCAAGGCAGCAGGCAAGGATATCTAATCCTCCTCTGAAGGGGCAAATATTTGAAAATACAGAAAGATGCCAGGGCTGAGGTCTCCAAGAGTTCTTGACCTTTCCTAGTTGTGCCAAAGTGGCTGCCACGGCTCCAAGAAACAGAGCTATTCCACACAGGAAGGAAAAGAAAGGGGGAAGGATAAGCAGGAAGAAATGCTGGCTGAGTCTGTCAATCTCTTTCTCTCTCTCTCTCTTTTTTAAGATTTTTATTTTTATTTAAAAAAATTTTTTTAAGTTTATTTATTTTGAGAGAGACAGAGACAGTACGAGTGGGGCAGGGGCAGAGAGAGGGAGAGAGAGAATCCCAAGCAGGCTCCGTGCTGCCAGCACAGAGCCCAAAGCAGGGCTCAAGCCCACGAAACATGAGATCATGACCTGGGCCAAAATCAAGAGTCAGACACTTAAACGACTGAGCCACCCAGGTGTCCTTAAAGGTTTTTAAGTAATCTCTGCACCCAGTGTGGGTCTCACACTCACAACCCCAAGATCAGGAGTCACACGCTCTACTGACTGAGCCAGCCAGGAGCCCAATGTCTCTTTGAAGAGTTGTTGTTATTGGGGGGTTTTCTTGCTTTTTTTTTTTTTTTTTTTCTTTTCTGGCAGGCTGCCTTAAAGACTTCCACTTACTTACGTTTCATTGGCCATTTCTCTGTGCAAGGAAAGCGAGGCTATGTTATTCAGCTACCACTCCTAATAGAGGGGTTTTGTGAGTAAGGAAGATAGTATGAATATTGGGTGCTCAGCTGGTGGTTTCTGCCATTCCAACAAGAGAGGTATCTAAAAGTTTTTGAAAGCTACAAGACAGAATGAAACAAATTAACTAATGAAATGAAAAAGAAGCCACAGTCTCGAATTTTCTGTAGTTGTTGCAGAGATGCTGGAAGCTGATCTACCTACTAGAACCCTGACATGTTTCTGGGCTCTGAGTCAGCAGCTGGGCTAGAAGACAGAAGCAAGAAGTGGGCTGAAAAGAGAGAGAACTCGTGAATGTCTTACACGGACAACTACCCTTCACACCATTTTTCCCATCACGACCCAGAAAGCCAGCACTCAGCATTTACTCCCATGCAAAACAAAACAAAACCCAAAGATACTAAACAAAATATTTCAGCCCTCTTTCTTTAAGTCTCTATTTGGAGGCCCCTGCAGCCTGACAGCCCCCTTCTCACCCACTTTACCCAGAGCTCTGAATCCAAATCCTAGTTGGTAAAGATAACTGGCTTGAGAACAGACCACTGTGGAAGCCCACATCAGCTAGGCAGTCTTTCTGCCTTATATATGAGCAAACCGTTGGGGC
The DNA here is from genome assembly GCF_018350155.1 of Leopardus geoffroyi. NCBI lineage: Eukaryota > Metazoa > Chordata > Mammalia > Carnivora > Felidae > Leopardus > Leopardus geoffroyi. The sequence continues at coordinate 9,872,393 of NC_059326.1, read as the reverse complement.
TTACCAGGCAAATGAGGGGCTCAACTGCAGGGTCAGATGCAATCTCAGCTGATGCCACACCCACAACCAAATGTTAAGTGAAAGTCTGTAGGCTGAACCATAGGCCCACCCCCAGCCCTGCTGTATCCATGCAACAAGAACAGGTTGCTATGAAAATGGAACATTCAGAGAACCACAGAGGAGTACTTATAAACTTAAAAACTCTGCCTATCACAAATATAAATATTAATACTGGGAAGAGGGTGGTAGACTGGGCAGTGCAAAGTAAAATCTTCATATTGAAGAGTTAAAGGATAATGTCAAAAGTCTTCCAAATAAGTAAATAGAGGTAACAACATATAATCTAGAGTTCTGAAGGTAGCCACAAGAAGAGCTAAATAAAGAACCTGTTTTGAAGGAAAGGAAGGTAGGTAGGAAAGAAAGGAGGGAAGAAAGAAAAGAAAAAGAGGAAGGAAGGAAGGAAGGAAGGAAGGAAGGAAGGAAGGAAGGAAAAGAAAAGAAAACATTTTCTCTGAGTTTGGGATTCAAGGAGGGGAGGAAATGTGGAAGTCCACGACTTTCCCCTATAACCTGCTCTGTATTATTTGATCTGTTGCCAGTCACATGGACTTCCATACCTATGCTTTCTGCAACACTACATTTTTAGATATATACACATTGAAACTGCTATATAGCATTGCAGTGTCTAAATATACCATGTTTATTTATACAGACCCTTTAGATGACTATTTGAGTCATTTAAAATGTTTCAGTGTTAAGAACAATATTGGATCAAACAGTCTTGTATACATCCTTCTGTACAAGTCTGGAGGAGGGATACTCTGCACTGGAGGGAAGGAGTCTAACTTCACCAGGAAACTGACAAATTGCTCTCCAGGGCATGTGGCCAGCTCTCATCCATAAGAGATAAAAGTGCCAGTGTTCCATACCCTCACCAATTGTTTTTCAAGTCTCTTACATTCTGCCAGTCTGGTGGGTGTGAAATGACGTCTCACTGTGACGCTGCTTCCCAGATTATTAGAAGAGTTGAAGGTCTTCTCACGAGTTTGCTGGCAATACGGATTTCCTCTTCACTGAGGCTTTGCCTGCGTATCTGTTTTGTTGTTTATCTTCCGCTAATTGGTAGGCATTCTTTACGAATTCTGGATACTAAGGCTTTGTGGGGCACACGTGTTGCAAGGTCTTCTCTCAGTCTATTTGGTTTTTAAATCTGTTTACTTTTTGCTCATTCATTTAACATACGTTTTAAGTGTAATCAAATACATCAACCTTTTATGTTCATCCTTACGTTGTGTTTATGAAATCCCCTCTTACCCTGAGGTCATCATGCTGTCTTCCTTAGGGCACAAAGTAACGCTTCAGTTAATATATGAATAAATACACAAATAAATAAAGTCTTTCCAGGTTGTTGGTCTCCGGGACATTACACAAATCCAATTTTTATTTTGTACAAGCACCTTGCTCATACAAGCAAATTTGTATTGCAAGATCAGACTTAAAGACAAATGTTAAAGGGGTTGTTACCATTTATCATAATGAAACCAAGCTGAAGCATGCCTTACTTTACACACACGGAAGTGTACAACCAGCGAGACTAACTAATTCTTCTTCACAAAAGATGCACTTGAGAAATGGGGTTTTAATATACAGCAATGTTTAGATTAGAAATCAGAAAAACAATCTTGTTAGTAAGGGCTACAGCAATACAACAGGGCACCTGGAACAGCCCATGTATTGAAAAAATTGTACTGAGCCTCTATTGTATGGCAGACCTGTAAGAAAAATTGTGGAAATTCTTTTTTAAAAAGGGTGGGGGGAGGGGGTGGTGCCTGGGTGGCTCAGTCGGTTAAGTGTCTGACTTTGACTCAGGTCATGAGTGTGAGCCCCTCATCGGGCTCTGTGCTGACAGCTCAGAGCCTGGCACCTGCTTCGGATTCTGTGTCTCCTCCTCCCTCTGCCCCTCCCATGCTCATGTCTTTGTCTCTCAATAATAAATAAGCGTTAAAAAAAATTAATAAATAAACATTTAAAAAACCCTATGCAATCATTAGATCTGAAAGCCAGAGTCATTGCCATCAGTAGCACCAAGTCAACGGCTCTAACACGCATGTTTATCAACCGCATCCCACTGCTTTTCTCCTTAAGCCTTTGTCTTTCGTGTCCTTTCCATTCTCCGTGGCCCCATCAAGGCCTCTTCTCTCCACATCGAGTTTATAGAAACAGTCACCCAACTGGTCATCCTCTTTCCAGCTCGTTCTCCCATCCTCCCATGCTGGATGAAACGTCCCCTGAACCTGGCTGTGATCAAGCCTTCTGCTCAAAATTTTCACCGCATCCTCGCCGCACTTTGGATAAATATGCCATAGAAATGTGTACGTTGTCCCTTTGATGAGTATTTAAGTCATTAAAAATTTTCCACTCTTATGAACAATACCATTCGTAATGCAAATTTTCTCGCTGGGTATTCAGGGCCCTCCATACTCTGTCACCAATTAGCTTTCTTTATGTCCCATCGCAGCCTATGTAAATCCTCTGCTTCCTCTGGGCTGATCTTCTGTTCTCCGCCTTTGTTCCTTCTCCTCCCCAGCTAAAGGATCCTGCCAAGGACAGCCCAAGACCCACTTCTTCCACTGATTGTTTACTGACTGTTCAGTGATTATTCCCACCTCACATTCCTAAAACACTTACCATCTGTGCCATGCAGTTGGCACATGCTGTCTTGAAACGTTTTTATATATCTCCTGGTTCCCAAAGTAGATTAAAGCGATCTGTGGGCAGGAATGATGTGTCAGAGAGTCTTGGGCAGAAGGGAGGTCCCCGAAGCATCCAGCCCAGTTCCTTGCAAGATTCAATAAGTATCTGCTGTCATTTAGCCCCAAATGTATTAAATTTTTCATAGTATATTCACCAACGTTAAAGAGAAAAGTCTTAATACTCTCCAGTAGGTTGGGTTATGCTTCCCAGATGAAAACGACTCATGGTAGAAAAAGACAATTAATGCAAAGAAGTGTTTTTGAACATTAAGAAGAAATATAAGAGTGACCTAAAATCTCAGGCACTCCACATCTCTTTTTAAATGAAAGCATATTTGGGGTGCCCAGGTGGCTCAGGCGGTTGAGCGGCCGACCTTGGCTCAAGTCATGATGTCACGGCTTGTGGGTTCGAGCCCCGCATTGGGCTCTGTACCAAAACTCGGAGCCTGGAGCCTGCTTCGGATTCTGTGTCTCCCTCTCTCTGCCCCTCCCTTGCTTGTTCTCTCTCTCTCTCTCTCAAAAATAAATAAGCATTTAAAACAAATTTTTTTAATGAATAAGTGAAAGCATATTCATTACTGAAGAGTCACACGTTGTAAAACTCCCCGCAGAAGTTTACACGTTCCCCAGACACCCTTCTCTCAGGGGGTTGAAGACTTGGAGAAGAGAGGCCAGCATTGACGGTTACGCTGTGCTCGGCCAAGACCCACAAGTCCGCACGCTGGGCTGCCCGAGTCGCCACCTCACGCGGGCACTCTTCTGGCCCCAGACAGACCAAGTGGAGAATAACCACCTACCACCCTCTACCTGTAATTTCGGGAAACTGCTGCTGTCGCCTTTCATCACTGGCTCCTTAAAAGTACTGCTGGCTGCAAATGCTTGAGGAAATAGCGAAAAGAGGTAAAGAAGAAAATACAAACCACCACCCAGGCATAACCACTAACACTCTTTTGGAGGTTTCACCAAAACTACACACACACACACACACACACACACACACACACACACACACCCCACCCTGTGGGCTCCTGCCCCACAGGCAGTGAGAGGCTGTGTGGGTCAAGGTTACAAGCGTGGCCTCCGGAGCCTGACTCCAGGTCTGAAACCTGGTCCCACCGCTCACTGGCTCCGTAACCTGAACAAATTGCTTCCTGTGCACATTCTTTCACCTGCAAAATTAGAATCATAGCGTCTGCCTCTTAGGGTTGCTAGGGGTTTAAGTGAGGTGATATATATGTCACGTCCGTACCAGCGAGATGCGTAGAAAACACCGGGCAGTTCTGAGTTATCATGATTAGACAAGTCCCCATCTTACCTTTGAACTTGACATTTTGTCAGGGCTCTGTTGCCAAATCTTCTTTGAAAATATTGTCTTTATGGGGGCGTCTGGGTGTCTTAGTCGGTTAAGCGTCTGACTTCAGTTCAGGTCATGATCTCGCGGTTCGTGAGTTTGAGCCCCGTATCAGGTTCTCTGCTGTCAGCGTGGAGACCGCTTCGGATCCTCTGTCCCCCTCTCTCTGCACCTTCCGATTGCTTGGTCTCTCTCTCTCTCTCTCTCTCTCAAAAATAAATAAATAGGTTTTTTTTTGAAAAAGAAAATATTGTTTTTATGATTATACGTTTCTCTATCCTACTTTTAACTTACCACTTTATCGCACCTATATGTTTTTAACATTCTTTTAAAAAATTATTTCTGATGTCTGTATAACTAATACTCTATCTTCTAAATATGCCACATTTATCATTTTCTTCTATTGCTGGATGTTCCGGTTGTTTCCTATTTATCACTATGATATATAATACTGTGATAATAAAAACTTTAGTCACATCTCTGTTTGCTTTCTTGTGACTTCTAACATAGAATTTCTAGAAGGATAGGGGATAAGCATTGTTTAATGTTTATGTTACCAAACCGCCATCCAGAAAAAAGACTCCACAAGTTCACACCCATCAGTCCTGTGTGAGAACAGCCTCTATATCCATGATGGTGTTTTAGTGTTATCTCTTTTCTCTTTTTTTTGCTACTTGGGAAAAAGAAAATTTTTATGTCATTTAATTTTGATTTTGACAGCCAAACTTTTATGATTATATTGGTCAAGTGTATTTCCTCTTTCGGGAATATTCTATTCATGTCCCCATTTCTTTTGGTTGAGTTGCAAAGAGGTTTTTCATATTAATTGGTAAGTGCTCCTTATACTAGCAATTTAATTTTTCTGTTACATTTTATTTTTTTCCAGTTTACTTTAGAGCTTATGGCTTTTATTTCCTCATTGACTCAGCATATAGTTATTGAGTGCCTGCTGTGCCAGACAATGTTGTAGGTGCTGGGGATTCAGCAGAGAGCACAGCCGGCTAAAATCTCTGTCCCTGGAGAGCTTACATGTTAGTGGGAGAGTGGAATTGCAATGCACAGAACCATCTAGTTCCTGGAATGCCTGCTCTAGAGTTTTACAAGCACCTGTAACTTCTTAGACACAACTGACCTGTTAAGTCGTCTTCTTTTCGGAAAACCATTGTACCCACGTGAATACAGAGGAAGAGAGACCCCAGGGTCTCTTGATAGAGAAAATTAGATAATATTTTCAGACGAGTCTGACTGGAAGGGCACCCATAGACTTTCAGACGGGACTTGGGATATCAAGAGCACATCTAGTGTTGTTTCTTTTTCCTTTCACACACACACCTCGCTTGCACATCCCACACTAGGGGGCAGGAGGAACAGAGGGGTGCGGGCACGGATGACGAGAACAGAAAAGCTTGCGGTCCTATCTGAGTTGGCTCAGGCTGTCACCACAAAGTGCCACAGAGCGGGTAGCTTATAAACAGCAGCACCCTCTTTCTCCCAGTTCCGAAGGCTGGAGGTCTCAGATCGGGATGCTAGCCTGGTCAGGTTCTGGGGAGAGCCTTCTTCCGGGTTGCAGACTGCTGACCGCTTGCCGTGGCCTCACACGGTGGGAAAAGGTTGAGCTGGCTCTCTGGCCTCTTCTTAAAAGGGCACTAATCCTATTCATGAGGGCTCACCCAAGTACCTCCCGGAGGCCTCACCTCCAAAACCCAGCACACTGGAGATTAGACTTTAACATGCGAACTTGGGGAGGCCATAACGAGGCTCCATAAGCAGAGGGGATTGTGCCAGGAAGGACTTTATGGAATGGCTGATGCACCAGCACCAAGTTGACAAGAGATTCCCATCCCTCAATGGATGCACAGGAGAGCTAGGGGACCCACAACAGGAGCAAAATGGCCTTCTCAGCAATCTGTGTGCACGTGTGACTCAAGCACCAGCTGAACGACCACCCTTCCAAAGTGTCAACTCTTGGAGGGGTGCCCGGGTGGCGCAGTCAGTTGAGCGTCCAACTCTAGATGTGGGCTCAGGTCCTGATCTCACGGTTCATGAGTTTGAGCCCCGCATCAGGCTTGTGCTCACAATGAGGAGCCTGCGTGGTATTCTCTCTCTTTCCTCTCTCTACCCCTCCCCTGCTCTCTCTTTCTCTCTGTCTCTCCAAATGAATAAATAAACATTTTTTTAAAAGTTTAAAAACCAAGTGTCAGCCCTTGGAAACAACTCCAGAGAAGCAGACAGACAGAATCCTGAGTTAACTGAGATTGTGCTTTGGGCAGCAGCAGAACAAGGCTCAAAATAAAAGCTGAATGGAGTTATAGAAAGTTCTATTTCTCATACCTCTGAAAGATCTCCCTGTGCTTTTAAGAGGGATCATGCAAAAAAAGAGATCATTATTTCAACACTTAGACAAGAATTCCCACAGTTCTTAAGAAACCGAAAATGCAGATAGAAGATTCTGTTACATTAGCATAATCTTAAATTCACTTTTGCAAAGGCAGTTCCAAAAACACCCGTTCCGATACGTACAAGGTGGAGGTCATCAATCCCTCCTTCACCCTTGGCCCCTCGCAAGCAACACATACATAAACATCCCTACAGAGCCAGAACAAACACAACGGACCCCCAAAGTCGCCCAACGCAGACGAACAAGATCCTCGTGAGGACAAAATCTCTAGATGGCCCTTCTCAGAAGACTCCTCCCTCACCCCCTCTCCTTGCACGGCTCAGGCTTCCCTGCCGCCTCCACTTTGTCCGCTGGCTCCACTCTTTGTCAAAAGCTGCCCTCTTATCAGACGCTGCCCTCTGTCACTCTCAGCTTACTCCTCAATAAAGCAGAGCTGGCTTGCTAGGAGGAAACAAGTAGAGGAAGATGGGTTCAGAAAAGATGTTCCGCATCACTAATCGTTAGGGAAATGCACACCAAAACCACAATGAGATAACACTTCGCACCCATTGGGATGACTACTTAAAAAGGGGGGGGGGGGTGGTTGGTGGGCAGGGAGGTTGGTGAGGACAGGGAGAAAGAGAAACCCGGGGTGGCGGGAACGTAAAATGGCACACAGCCGGTGTGGAAAATGGTGTGATGGCGCCTGAAAAATTTTTAAAAGGGGATTACCATACAATTCACCAATTATACAGCTGGGGATACCCCCAAAAGAACTGAGGGCAAGGCCTCAAAGAGATGCTTGCACACCCATGATCACTATCACTGCAGCATCAGTCACAAAAACCAAAAGGCGGAAGCCACCCAAGTGTCCCCAGACGGATGAATGGGTAAAGATGTGGCCTCTTCGTACAATGGGACATGATGCAGCGTGAGAAAGGAAGGAAATGCTGCCCCAGGCAACAATATGGCTGAATTCTGAGGCCGTTGCGCTAAGTGAAATAAGCCGGCGTCGCAAAAGGACAAAGACCGCCCGATTCCACTCCCATGAGCTGCCTATAGTCAAAGTCATAGGGACAGAAAGGACAAGGGTGATTGGCAGGGTCAGGGGGGAAGAGGGGAATGAGGCGCTCGCGCTTGAGGGGTCGAGAGCCTCAGTTGAGGCCAGGACAAAGCTCTGGAAGTGGATAGTGGTGGCCGTTGCACAGCGATACAAATGTACTTAATGGCACAGAACCGTGAGCTTCTAAACGGGGTGGGGGGGGGGGGTGAATGCTGAGAAAAAGAACTTGGGGGAGGAGTGGGTGTCGGGTCAAATCGGACGGAAACAAGAACACTCAAGGACCGGCTTTACGCCCTGGAGAGCTGGAGTGAACTCCCCAGGCTGTAGGGCCAGGAGCGGGGAGGCGGCCCCACCGAGCTCTAGGGACTGGCCACCCAGAAGGATGTCTGCAGCTTATCTTAATCGCCACACCCTCCACGAAGCCCCCTTCTGATGTCCCCTAAACTCTGCCTGATCAACGGAGGCCACATGCCCTCCAAGCGGGCACCGGCTGGGGCTCAGGAAGGGAAACACATCTTACATTCTTTAGCCCAAGCACAGATCGACGTTCGGCCCGGGCACAGACGCACGGTGTCTGCGGAATTAAAAGGTAACGGTGAGGGGTGGTGCCGAAGGGGGGGTGGGAAGCCTCGGGGCGAGGGGACACACGCGACGCTTGGGAAAGCCAGCCCTACAGTTTGGGGCCTGACACACGCGGCCCCCGTGCTCCGAGCCCACACCGCACTTGCTTCTTCTCTCACAGGCTCTACCGGGACCCCTTTGCCCAGTTCTGCCCGCGGGGCCCAAGGCGGCGTCTGCTGGGGGCCGCGGGCACCCGGCGGCGCCCCGCACGCGGCCAGCGCAGACACGCAGGGCGCGCCCCTCCGCGTCCCCCGGGCTCGCGCCCCAGCGCGGGCGCGCTCACGAGCTCGGGCCGGGGCCGGCGCCGCCCGCGGGGGCGCGCCTCGTCCCCCAACTCCCGTCCCCGCGCGGCCGCGGGCTCGGCCTCTTCGCGCCCGCGCGCCCGCGCCCGCGCCCGCGCCCGCGCCGGGCGGGCCGCAGCCGCGGCCCCTCCCGCCGCCTCCTCCGCACGCTCCTCCGCGCGCTCCTCCGCGCGCTCCTCCGTCCGGCTCGCGCGGCGACGCCCTGGGCGGCGAGAGCCTCCGCGGCCGCGGAAATCTGTACACACCGCGCGGCGAGCCTGGTAGCTGGGTCTCTGTGGCGCAATCGGTTAGCGCGTTCGGCTGTTAACCGAAAGGTTGGTGGTTCGAGCCCACCCAGGGACGGGCAGCGCTCCTTTTCCTGAGATGACCTCGATACGGATCCATTTTAAAATGGCAAGCCTGAGATTTTTAGTCGAACGGGAGTACGACGCCACCACGCTTCCAGGATAGAGGAAGACCTTGTCCTCTCAGTATTTGTTGCACGGCGGAGGCGGTTCTAAGAGGGACTCTGCGTCTGGACTGGCAGCGTGTGCCTTGGTCATTCAGTTCCCGTGGTCATTTATCCACGGGAAACCTACACACATTCTTCGGGAGACCGGCCCAAGATTGTGCTTCAACAGCAGTAACTGTAACGGGGGGGAAATAAATGCCCCTTGACAAGTGAGTTTCTCCCAGAAAATCGGATACCACCAAAAAAAGTAAATGTACTTACTCAGTACTGCCTTATCTACTGCCAGAAGAATCCGAGGAACTGTTCGATGAACATATGCAAGGGGAGTCACCTAAAAGTATGTGGGGGCATAATCACCCCACGTAACTGTGCTAAACGGGGCTCTGTTTTGGACAATGGACTTGAACCTAGGCAAAGGTGTTAATGTTTGCGTTAGATCGCTGACACAATTTTCCCTGAAATTAAACTCAGGCAGAAATTGTTTGTATGAGTTCTTGCTAAAAGGTTTCCAATGACGTGTTTTCAACTCCGGTCTCACAGAAGACACAGATCTTTTACAAGCAGATGGTTCACATAAGACTTTCTATAAAGATAGAGAACCACACGATAATATGATAACGTGATGCTATAATTCGTTCCTGCCAAGATTGAGGTCATGTGGTGGGTGCTTTGTCTCTGGGATGTACTTTTCCTGGATAGAACTGAGAGACTCGGAAGAAGGAATAAGTTAGCTGCGTCACTCGGCGGTCTCTTAGGAAATGCCTTGGCAAATGCTGGCTGATAATTATTTATCAAATAATTGTTGATAATAAAATACCCTCTCTTGTCTAGTGAGAAGCCCTAAAAAGGGAGACACAGTGTTGCACTTGGAGAATTTCAGGCAGATTCAGCAGTAGCCGGCCCCCCACCCCCACCCCCCACATTCCAAGCTTTCCACTCATACTTATGGATAGATTATAGTAGAAACAAGAAAAGGGAAGGCAGTTAGGTCATAAGGTCATTCATGTACTGTCCAAATCTAGTCTAACACTTCAAGATGAAGGAGGCATAATATTTGCTAATACTTAAGTTATGGGGCCTTAGAAAGCATATCCTTCCGCTTTAAGCTGATTGTATTTATACTAGGTTATAAGCTCCTTGAGGGAAGAGACCAACTTCTGTTCTTAGTGATCATTTTAGATTCCAAACTGCTTCCTTCAAGATGCAGTTCAAATTCTTGAGCTTAACACACAGAGGCTTTCATGATCTGTGGCCTTGTCTCCTACTATGTTCCTGCATGAAAACTTCTAGTGGTTATATGCATGTACCAGGAGTTCCTTCAATGGCGCATGCTGCCTTGTACCCCCCACCCCCCAGATGTCTTTCCCGTTACCCTGATGTGCCAGTCCCCGCCCCCTCTGTACACACCTGGGTAACATCCGCAGAGGAGTTACCTTCTCAGGGAGGCCTCTCCTGATGCCCCTCCTCCATTCATTCATCACGCTACCCTGAAAACAGGGAGTTACTTGTCACCTACGCTAGAATACGAACCCCTGGAGTGTAGTGACTAGTCTTTATTCACATTGTCTGCTCACCTAGCACAGGCCTGTCACATGCACATGCTCAGGACAGATGCGTTCCCTGCCTTCTCAGAGTATGTGATTAACAGAGATAGATACTCAGATAAAAATGCATATGATGAAGTGTCAGCGTGAGGGCCACAGAAAAATGTTCCCAGGCAGTAAAGGAGGAAGTCAACATAGATAGGCTGGACTGTGTCTCCGTGGAGGATTTGAAACAACCCTGAAAGATCTGGACAGGCCAGAAGGCAGGGGAGAGCTATTTAAAGCTGGCAAAATTTGGAGACAAGATGGGGGTGGGTAGGAGAGGAGCGTAACCAGAATATGGAACAAATGTACTTAAATAGAGCGCACTGAAAATGTTCTTAGCTTGCAGAAGGGCCCTGAAGACCAAAGGATGAGGCTAGACTTTACCCTATAAAGTAAGGGAGTAACTGTTAAAGGTTTCTGTTTCAGGATATAATGAAATTTAGTCTTGATGGTTGGTCTGGCAACAGAATAGGGAAAATAAGAGATCAGAGAACAGTTAAGAGGAAATTATATTTCAAAGGAGAGGCAACGAGGTGACTTTAGAAACGAAGGATGTAATTCAAGGGAAGACTGGATAAGATTTAGAGACCGAAGCAAGAGGGAAATGTGGAGGGTGGCGCCTACATTTACAGCCTGGGTGACCCAGGAAATGGTGATAGTGTTGCTTGATGTTGGAGGGGTCTTAAAGAAATCTTGAAATTAGAGAAATTATACATTGCCCATACTTTCAGTTTACCGTACTTGTGGCTGGTTCTCCACCATGGAGTTCATCTAAAACCTAGCCCCAAAAAGAAAAAAAAAAAAACACGAAAAACCTAGTCCCAGAATCAGTCTTCATTTTTTTGAAAGTTTTTATTTATTTTGAGAGAGAAAGAGAGAGCGTGTGCACATGCGTGAGCTGGGGAGGGGCACAGAGAGAGGGAGAGACAGAGAGAGAGAGGGAGCCAGCACGGAGCTTGATTCGGGGCTCGAATCCGTGAACCGTGAGATCATGACCCGAGCCAAAGTCTGACACTTAACTGACTGAGCCACCCAGGCGCCCCTGTATTTATTGTATTTGTATTCTAATTAGTGATAAAGGTTATAAAGTATGTCAAATCCAAAGTGTTTAGGGATGGAAAAATTACTAAACTGAAGCTTTTAAGGTAATACAAAGAACTAGAATAGTCTAATACTATTGACAAGCCACCAAGAAACCAATTTTTCTTTTTCTTTCTTTTTTTTTGCTGAGCAATTAAGTAGATACGCAAAATTAGTAATAAATGACTTCAGACCAAAAAAAAAAAAAAAAAAAGGCTGCTTTGGGGTTTTAACACTTAATACCTTATTTTTATAATCTGCAATGACTTGATGTGAAGGGCTTTACTATACTGATCCTTTAAGGGTTGCTTCTATAGGGATTTACAGCAGCAGCAGATACCAATTTGTATTTCTTTCCTTGCAAGTTACTTTAATGACATCCAGCAAACCCCTTTGAGGAATTGAGCCATTTTTCATTGCTTTTTTTTTTCTTTTTAGTAAAAACAGAACAGAAATTACCGTCTGCCAAAGAGGACTCAAACTAGTTATCCCCTAAGATAAAGTGACAAAGTAAATCAAACACACACTTTAAGGAGACCAACTATCTTAGTACTAAACTGGGAAGTCGATTATTATAGATTATCATATGTGTGTGTGAGCACAGGGGTGTTTATTTATACCTAAGTGAACAACATATTCACTTTAATACTAGAGTTTAGGCTAGTCTGATAATTGAAATTCACTAGAGTGTAAACTACATAGGCGAAAATCTACATTGGATGTGACTCAACATAGAACTGAAGTTTGAAATACAGAATTTCTCCATTAATCATCAAGCAAGGAGGTTCTTTACTGGAACCACAACTTTCGTGGCCAGCGGGGACATCAGTTTACTGCTGCAAACATTTTGCCATCCTGCTGAATTGGCCTGGTTTACACTGCCTTAGGGCTGGGGGAGCAGTAAAGATCTGGTGTTGTAGACACTTGAACCTCAGCATATTCCACAATCTCCGCCTCCAAGCCTGGCGGGAAGGTATACTAAAAAGAGGAGGCTGGCAAGAAGGGTGCTTTACCAAGCTCTTAAGAACCTGCAATAACCAAACAAAATGAATTTCCATCTTGAGATGTGAAGTCTTTCACAAGTTCCTTTTCTCTCGATGACCTCTTGCTTCTGTGGTTACATTTTAACTCCTGACGACTGTATTTTACACTTCTCCGGTACTAGATTTGTCGTCACTTTAGCCCGTTTGCTATGTTGCAGAAGTTGATAAGCCCCTTTTCGTGGATCTGCTCGGATTAGAAACAACCTGGTATGCCGTTCTGCCTCCTTTGCCTCTTCTGCGGCTTCCTGAGGGAACACTGGTTGGGGAGAAGGGGTGTAGAGGTCCTGGTGCTCCAAAGTGAAAGAGAGTCAGAAAGACAGTCACAGATAAGCTCGCTGAGCAGGCCTGTTCAGAGCCAACCAACTATGGGGGACTCTTTACAGGCACCCACAGGAGGGGTTGCCTCTGGAAACTGCTCGGAATGAAGTCATTAGTTTAAATGTGGCTTCTTTGGGATGCTTTCTCTAACCTCCCAGATGGATCCCACCCTTCCTCGTCATCCTCTGCCATAACACATATTGATCAATGTTTTTTGGCCCCCAGGCTCTGCGTTTGGAGAAGCAGTCCATTTTGTGTTGTTTGTATTTGTGGTACCTAGCAAAACTCTAAAGTTACCTAAATTTGATTGCAGTAATCATTTTTGTGATTATAAGCCAAAGCATTATGCTGTATACCTTAAGCTTATGCAAAGATGTAGGTCAGTTATATCTCAATACAACCGGAAGCGAACAAAAACAGAACAAAACTCTAATAAATCTTCCACTTTTCGTCCAGTGTTTCTGACTTGCAGAGTACATTATTATGATAATGTTAAGTGGAAGAAAAAACAGTTAAAATTTAATAGACTTTCCTCCCAGCGTATTTTCTCCTGGAAAATTGAGATTTACACTGTTTAACTGGCATTCTACCACTGAGCACCAAAATTTCCCCCTCAACTTACTACAGGAATTGAACATTTGTTACATTTAATATGAAAGATAGGTGAATGGTGTATCCTGAATGGTTAAAGAACAGTAAGTTGATTCAGCAAATGGTGTTCAAACAAATATACTATCAGGGGAGAAAAACCTCAGTGCAACACATCAAAATACATTCCAAAAGAATTAAAGATTCATGACTAAAAAAAAAAGAAAGAAAAAAGAAAGAAAAGAAACCTAGCTTTACCAGAAGATATATGTAAATATTTGTATATTTGGGGTGTGGAAATGACCTGGCTAAACCATAATACCGAAAGGAAAAGAATATAAAATAATGTAAAATTTCTATCAAATTTCTCCTAGTTGCTTTTTCTTTTTCTTTTTTTTTTTAATTTTTCTTTTTTCAACGTTTATTTATTTTTGGGACAGAGAGAGACAGAGCATGAACGGGGGAGGGGCAGAGAGAGAGGGAGACACAGAATCGGAAGCAGGCTCCAGGCTCTGAGCCATCAGCCCAGAGCCCGACGCGGGGCTCGAACTCACGGACCGCGAGATCGTAACCTGGCTGAAGTCGGACGCTTAACCGACTGCGCCACCCAGGCGCCCCTCCTAGTTGCTTTTTCAACCACTGTTCCCCTCTTCATTATAACCCTCCTGTGCCTTTGAAGCACAGACCATTAGACTGAACCACCCACGCTGTTCCTTTGCGGCCATCAGCCATTTTCGTGGTATTCCGCCTTTCCTTGAGGATTTTAGCTCCTGGCTTACTGTATATTTCTTTCCACCAGGACTCCTGCCGCCATTTAAATGACTCTGCCTTCCACAAAGTCTATCCAAACACCATCCTGGCCTCTTGATTCCTTCATCTCCTCACTTTTCATGGAACCTTGGCCATGCACTTCCCTTGTCACACTTCAGACCTTGTCATCGCCAATAACTGCACTGTTCCCAAAAGCTCAGTTTCAAGCACGCTGCTTTCTTACTCACTCCAACTAGTCCCGCGCTGGCATTCTTTGCACCCACCTCCAATCCGCTGAGATCTGCCACCACTTTTTAAATGATCACCACCTGTCCTATGTCCCTCTAGCCCTCCTTATCACATCCTTAAAATCATTTTCCTTGCATAAAGCCTTAATTCCTTTTCTCCTCTGTCCCATTTACCTGGCAATACCTCTAACCTTGGCTGGATCCAACTTCCCATCTACTCTTTCTGTCCTGAGCAGCAAATGTGATTAGAGAAAAACAACCATCTTGGCTCATTTTGGTTAAAACTTACGGCCATAAACGTCTGGTGGGTTCTCTGTACGGCCTAGTGAGCCTATTGCCATGCCCCTGTTCAATTAGCTCTCAGACTAAAAATTCTAACTTCTCTCACTCAATGTTCAACTCCCCCAACACTCATACTCAGCTGGTAATATTTAAAAAAAAAATTTTTTTTTCAACGTTTATTTATTTTTGGGACAGAGAGGGACAGAGCATGAACGGGGGAGGGGCAGAGAGAGAGGGAGACACAGAATCGGAAGCAGGCTCCAGGCTCTGAGCCATCAGCCCAGAGCCCGACGCGGGGCTCGAACTCACGGACCGCGAGATCGTGACCTGGCTGAAGTCGGACACTTAACCGACTGCGCCACCCAGGCGCCCCACTCAGCTGGTAATATTACTGTATCCCTGAGAAAATAAAAATGTGACCTTCCTCACTGTCCAATCATCACATCTCCTAATATCTGTACCCATATATTTGTCTTCTCTAGTATTAACGTGGATAAACTTGGGGGCTCTGGGGTGGCTCACGTAAGTGTTCAACTTGAGTTCAGGTGATGATCTCACAGTTCGCGGGTTCAAGCCCCACATCGGGATCTCTGCTGTCAGTGGGGAGCTCGCTTCAGATCCTCTCTCTCTCTCTCAAAAATAAACATTAAAAAAAATAAAATGGATAAACTCCTTCTAGCTCGTTAAGGTCACACTCCTCTTATACACTGGGTCCCCAGCCCTGGAGAAATTTACTGTGGCAGCTATCACTCCTCTCATCTACAACATCCATTCAGGTCCACACATACACATACTATGACATCTCCCGTCTTAAAGACATTAACAAAAATCTTGACCCCTCACTCCCTCACCGGGCACCAGGTGAATGTTTCAAAAGGGTAGGTCTCTATCTGCACTTTCTCTCAATCCCTTCTCTCTTGAGCCCACTCACACTTGTCCCAACTCCACTGAACTGTCCTCCCCAAGTTACCAAAGACTTTCCAATTACAAAAGCCAATGGTCATTCTCGGTCCTCACCTTACACTACTTCTCAGCAGCATCTGACACATCAGCATCGCTCCGCCTCAAAAAAAAAAAAAAAAGCTTTCTTCCCTTTTCAGGACACCACACTCACGTCCCTTCCATGGCTCTTCCTGTTCCCCAGAGTTATTTCAACTCCCTAAATGACTCCATCCTTTACTGGACATTAAATACGATCACGTGTTCATAATTCCTAAGTAGGAATCTCTAGTGTCCGCCTCTTCCTATTAGATTATCTCCACTTGGCAGCCTAATGGGAACCTCACATATATTCAAAATTGAATGAGTGAGTGCTTTGCTTTAAATTTTTTCCTTCCCAAGCCTGTCCCATCTCAGTAAATAGTATGACCCATCTGCTCAGGCAACAAAACCTGAGACTCCTCTTTGACTCCTCTTTCTGCCCCACATCCAACCCATCAACACATCCCGTTGGCTCTACTTTTGAAATGCAACAGTAATCCAGCTACTTTTTAACACCTCCACAGGGATCACCCTAAACCCTGGGGAGGCTGTAACAGACTATGGCTGCTACTCTGACCGGCTATAGTCATTCTCCACGCGTAAGGGATCCTTTTGAATCTAAGACTAGATATCCTGCCCTTGCCTGAACCTTCTAGTGGCCTCCATTATTCTCAAATGTTAACAAGGTCTTCGCTATGGCCCACAAAACCATTCAAAAACTGGCTTCTGCCAACCTCCTTCTTCTTGTGTTTTAATTCTCTTTCCCTTTGTCTCTGCTCAACCACAATGGACTTTTCCTAGTCCTCAATCATGCCAAGCACCCTCACTCCTCTGGACTTTTGTTCTTCCTGGAATGCCCTTCCTCTACACACATGGCCCAACTCCCTAACTTCACTGAAGTCCCTGCCAAATGACACCCTTCTCCAAGAAAACTTTCCAAATCCACTCACTCTGAGTCCTCCCATGCTCTCACCTGCTGTTTTCCTCCACAGCATTCAGTGCTATTTGACTAAATCCTCATTATGCAGATTGTTTGTGATTTTGCCTACATGCTTAGATTTATAACCTTAAAAATCAACACTTACAATGTGGTTATTATGGACACCCACAGAGCCGCCCAACACATATGACCCCAGGTGAGGCCTAACAGGTCAACACTGCCTTGATTCAGCTCTCATGCTGTAAGTGTCCTTTTTACAATATATCTAGTGCCACATCTTTTGTGTGTTTTTGGTGATTTCACTGTTTAAAATGTACCTCAAGTGTAGTGTTAAACTGCTGTCTGATGTTCCTAAGCACAAAGGTGTGATGTGCCTTATGTGTTAGATAAGCTTCCTTCAGGCGTGACTTAAAGTGCTGTTGGCCTTGTACTCAATGGGAATGAACCAACAATATATGTTACCTGAGGTGTTTTTAAACAGAAGCACAGAGGGGCGCCTGGGTGGCGCAGTCGGTTAAGCGTCCGACTTCAGCCAGGTCACGATCTCGCGGTCCGTGGGTTCAAGCCCTGCGTCGGGCTCTGGGCTGATGGCTCAGAGCCTGGAGCCTGTTTCCGATTCTGTGTCTCCCTCTCTCTCTGCCCCTCCCCCGTTCATGCTCTGTCTCTCTCTGTCCCATAAATAAATAAACGTTGAGAAAAAAAATTTTAAACAGAAGCACAGAAAAAACAAGGTTATTTGTTGATCAGTTGACGATAATGTTGCAACCAGAGGCTCACAGGAACCTAACCCTGCAATTCCCCTAGGAGCAGTGGTTCAGTATTTCATATTCATGGAACTCTTGTGGAAACTTTATAGAAGAGAACCACTACAAGTGACCATCAACTGTATCTGTTACCACTTAACATGATATATCTATTTCCTTGTTTAGAAGGCAAGCTCCTTCTAAAGGGCAAGAATTTCTTTTTTTACTGCTTTATCTCTGAGGTTTACAACACTGTTTGGTACTTACCAGAAATCTAGAAATACTCAAATGATTAAGCAAGTTCTTGGAGAAAGTCAACTGGCCAATCGTTATGTAAGTATATAACGTCATATATACTCAACCGCACTAGTAATCATGAAAATGTTAAAACAACAACAACAAAAAAACAGCCAAGGTTTTTTTTGCTCCCTCAATGCTACTACTTGGTGTTGGTGAGGATTCAGGAAAGCCAATCATGCCATCATTAAAAGACTTTAAAAATGCATATCCTCTGACCCAGCAATTCCACTCCCAGAAAATAAGACAAAAATAACAAAGAAAAAATCTGTGCAAAAACTTAACAAGAATTGTTGTGGCACAATGAATAATAACAAAACAGTACAAATCACCTTGAAATCTCAAGATTGGTAAAACAACGATAATCCGTACAACCTAATATTATGGAGCTATCCCAAAGTTGCCAAAGCTGTTAAGACGGAAAAAATGCTCATTAAACGTTAAAACAGATTGTACAAACAGGTCGAGTAGAATTTCTTTCTTAAAGTCTATTTGTATACAAATGTGAAAATGTTCGTGGTAGTTATTACCACTAAGTGTAAAGATCGAAGATTCAAAATCTTCCTATTTTTCTGGATGTTCCAAGCTTCTCCTGACAATAAGCACGCGGTACTTTTGTGATAAAAAAAGAAAATAGGGGCGGGGGAGGGGACGGAAAGCAAATTGGACAAATCAATCACGAAGTGATTTGAGTACCAGAGTACTCTATTCCAAGACTGCCACCCTTAAAACCTTAGGAACTACCCCTAATAACTCAAATCACTATTGCAGTGGTGCTGTTTAAGCAACCAAATTTTAAGTGGGTCCTGAGGGGGAACACATGCTTCTAACAGCTGCAGGAACCACGCTACTCAAACCCGGCTGTACGACTTACTAAGCTCTGTGCTGTTTTTTTAGGTCAAATGTGATCAAAGGAGCCTGCTCACAGAAATGTTGATTTTTGTTTTGATTTTAAAGTTTATTTATTTTGAGAGACGGTGTGCACAAACGAGGGGAGGGGGCAGAGAGGTGACAGAATCCCAAGCAGGCTCCATGCCACCAGCATAGAGCCCATCGTGGGGCCTGAACTCACAAACCGTGAGATCACATCCTGAGCCAAGATCAAGATCTGACGTTCACCCGACTGAGCCGCTCAGGTGCCCCAGAAATGTTGGGATTTCAATGAATTAGTGTTTCATACAAAACAGAATGTAACATACAGCAAGCTTTATAAGAACTTGGTTATTATTTTCTCCCTAGAACAACTGTTGGATGGCGTCCAAATTTGCTTGCGAAAATAAATGTGTGGGAAAAATATGAGATTTATGATCATGTGGACTCTTTGCATATAACACAAAAATAGATTATTTTCCTGTTAGAGATCATTTATTGATCACGTAACGTTACTTAAAGTTCTAGTAACAAGGTTCCTGCCGTCCTTATAAGTAGAGAAGGAAAGTTCTTTGGGGGAGGTTTACATTCCACAGCACTTGACTGGTATAAGAAACAGGCGTAGGATCTATGACCATAGAACGATTACCAGTCACACATTCATATCTCATGTACAATGACTTAAGTTTGTACAAACTAGTGTTTCTCCTGAACCACTGTAACCGAAAATTAAAATGTAGAAATTTAATGTCCCCAAATGTAAAAACTGCCAGAAACTAGACACTCCTCTGTATCATTTTTAACATTTTGAAAAACTCACTCTCCTACAATACAAAATGAAGCAAACAAGGAAAACCAATTCCTGATCATTTTAATTTCTAAAACAGATTACATGCTTTGTGGGTAGAACCAAAGGTAAAACCTCGCGTAGCTTACATTTCGTTCATGACAAGGCCAGTGTATAAATACTACTTAATAACATATTAAGTTTTCCAAGAGCCATAATAAATATTAAACTAAAAGAAGATAGCATGCAATCAACAACTCTCAAACAGATATTCATCAAAATGAGGTAAGTCTAATGTGTCATTTGCTAAAGAATTTAATGTCGAAGTGGAAAAAAACTCATCAAAAATATCAGTCTTCATGGAACTTTCCAAGTTCAATGTCCTAACGCAGGCATTATTTGTCAGTGAGTCTGGCTGAACTTCACACGGATTCTTCTTGGTGGGGCTACAGTAATTATGGTCCTGTCTCAGGTGTGTATTTTGGGGAATGTCGTCTAACTCAGTAGGCACTGGTGCCGCGACGTGGTCATCTCCCATTTCTAAATACCTGAAATCAGCCTCCCCATTTGCCGAGTGCTCTGTTGAGACAACAGCTGTAGGAGACAACAGTTCTGCCAAAATTTCTTCATGACTTTGACCACTGTATGGAACCGCGGTGCATCCAGATTTATTCTCAGCGGTATCGATCTGATACTGTAGTTCTTTTAACAAGTCTTCTATCGAGTCACAATCGTTCGGAGACCCACAATGGGACACGTGTTCTAAATTTTCACTTGGAAGCGCTCCGTTTTGGGGGGAAGACATAAGAGCAGCTAATTTCTTCTTCTTTGCCTTAAGTTTTTTAAGAAGTTTGAGACGAAGTTTATGAATCTGACCCTCAACTGAGTCTCCATGGTTTGCAGAAGAAACACCATGTTCTTTGACACAGGAACTGTGACTGCGGTGAGCTCCGTAGGGGGCGTTTTCACATTTCTTCAGAACATCTGAATCAGCAGTAACATTAGCATGAACATGAGAAGTCGTGCCACCAGGCAGTGGATGACTTGGTGGCGGGGTGCTAACCGTAGGAGGCTTCCTTGCACACCTATTAGCTTTCCTGGATGCCCGGGTAGCCTTTTGGTTCACACCTTTAGTTTTAAAGCCACCAAAATTACTTGCCCCCTTAACCGAAGGCTGCAAATCAGTTACAGTGTTCCTATTACGAGCCGAAACACAAGGTGGCATAAAAGAAGCACCTTTGCTTAATAAGCCTTTAACCCAACTTCCTACAAATGGTTTCTTCGGAGTGTCTTTCAGAGATGGATTCTGCAGTGGCTTTGCTGTTACAGGTTTAGAAAATGCTGCCGTTTCGTTTTTCTTCAAATTAGATACCTGAGATGTAACCTGTTGTTCGGGTTTTAATTTCTCAGTCTTTGGTGAAGGAAACCGTGTCAATGGAGTGTCCTTCTCGTGGGCCACTGTGCCCTCAACTTCTGGCTGCCCACCGTGTACAGGATCAGTAGCGGGGATATTATTCACAGGTGCAGCAATCCCCGCGTCTTCGGCATTCGGCGGTGCAAATCGCACGCTTGCATTTACAGTTTGAGACGGAAGCTTTAAATCCATGAATTGGTCTTGAGTCAGGTTTCCAACACATGGAGCGGATACTAAAGCAGCCAGTAGTGACTCTTGTGATTGCAAAGCCTTTGTTTTGCCAACTCCTGCATTCTCTGCCACAGTTTTATTTTCAACCGGGAAACTTTCAGAGTTAACCTGTATTTCTTCAAGTGTCAAAGATAAAATATTGTCGTCCCCCAAACCTTCTGGACCGGAAAGTAAATGATGTCCGTGAGCTACAGCCTGACCCTGCGAAAGAGTATTAGGAGCAAATGACACACTGGTGGGGAGAGTTCCTGAGGACAGCTCGGCGGAGGCAGCATCACCCACAGAACACCACGCTGGAGAGGCTTGTTCCTCATCACCAAAAGCATGCTCATCACTAGTCTTTTTAAGTGGAAGGCAGGCAGATGTTTTATTTGTCATCTCAGATGTTCTTCTTTCCCAAATAACAATATGGATCTCTGAAGCAAGAACTTCAAATTTCTCACGCCTTTCAGAACATAGGCCTTTTAGGTCATCACATTCCAGCCAAGTTCCTGGGGGATGAGGAAGTTAAATAAATGAGGTTAGACGTTCAAAACGCACCAGCTAGGTTAATTTTCTTCTGGCCATTTTAACTGCTGGATCCCTGAATATCCATCAAAGGAGAACACTTGAGAACATGGCCTTATCGTTGTCACCATTTCCTTCTGCCAAAGGTTAAAGTCTTTATTTGGACAATTAAAAGTTACGGACTAACATCCAGAAATTTTAAAAACTGAGATAGTGTTTACTCTTCCCTAAATTACCCACAAAAATCAAGACAGAAGTCTAAATATTTAACTTTTGTGACTTGGAATACAGTACATATCGCCCAATTTATCCAACAACATCAGAAAATGGATTTTTTCTGAGGCGCCTGGGTGGCTCAGTCAGTTAAGCTTCTGACTTTGGCTCAGGTCATGATCTCGTGGTGTGTGGGTTTGAGCCCTGCATTGGGCTCTGTGCTGACAGCCCAGAGCCTGGAGCCTGTTTCGGATTCTGTGTCTTCCTCTCTTTCTGCCACTCCCCTGCTCGTGCTCTGTCCTTCTCTCTCTCTCTCTCTCAATCTCTCTCAAAAATAAATAAACATTAAAAAAAAAAAAAAAAACGGGGGAGTTTTTCCATATCTGTGAATTTTCATGAAGTCTGTTACCTCAAGTACCAACATTTGTTTGAATTCTTATTTTAATTTTTTTTTTTTTCTGGTTAAAAAACCGATAACTTTAGAGCTTTCATGTGTTTAGTTGTTTTATTTCTGAGCTTCTATTCTCTCATTTGTCAAGCAAAAATGGAGTCATGTAGGTAGGACAAGGGAAGAGGTTAAGACCCTGTAGACACACACACAAAAAAAAAACCAACAAAACCATTCACTAAGTTTATGTGGATATATCCTTATAAACCACCTGAACCTACTATTTCTATACCCATTAAAACTTCTGAGACTCTGTTGTCTGTTTATGTCAGTGGTTCTCTACCAGACATGCACATTAGAATTACTTGGTTAACATTTGGACCTAATCCCCAGGGACCGATTCAATGCACGAGGGAGGAGCCATGACCTTTTTTATAAGGTAACCATTTGATTTTTATATGTTGGAAACCATCTAACCATGTAACCTACTGAAGAGGATTTCAGATTCCCTGGAATGCAGTAAAAAATTAATTTTTTTTCCAGTTTGTTTATGTTATTGAGAACCACTTCCCTCCAAATGCTGAAGCAGAGTAAAATTTTAAGGTAATCTTATTTATAATGTGAGTTTTGGCTTGCAAAGTGCTTCTATAACACATTATTGTGCCACCCACCCAAACCACCCAAAGAGGAAAATATCAGCTATGAGAAGTGTCCAAATAACAGAAAATGGAAAAACAGGCAATATCAAAAAGACTCCTTACCAACAGCCTGATACAACACTTTAAGTGGCTGCGTTATCTTGTTTAAGACAAAGTGAACACTGTGAGAGAAACACACTCAATATTAAACCATATTAGATAAATGTTAGGAAAAACCTAGCAAAGTTCATGGGCTGTACTATTTAATCTTCTTCTGAAAAGTTTAACTATTTAAATAAAGGCTTTATGGGGCACCTGGGTGGCTCAGTAAGTTAAGCGTCTGACTTCAGCTCCGGTCATGATCTTGCGGCTCAGCTCGTGAGTTCGAGCCCTGTGGAGCCTGGAGCCTGCTTCAGATTCTCGGTCTCCCTCTCTCTCTACCCCTCTCCTGCTCACTCTCTGACTCTCTCTCTCTCTCTCTCTAAAATAAATAAACGTTAAAATAAATAAATAATACATACATACATACATACATAAAGGCTTTACCTTGACCATAGCTATAGCAAATTATAGAGTTCAGATACTCTATTTCATGGGGAGAGAAGGCTACATGATCTGTAATGTCCAACAGTCTTAGAAATAGATGTTTTATTTATGACTAACAATTGTAAACTAAGCAAAATTTTTTTATTCTCAGTTAAAAACCTTTCAGTACGATGCACTCTCTTTTTAAAAGAAGTACATGTTACATATCTAAGAAATCAGAACTGGCTCCATTCACTTATCTGTACTGACCACCTATTACTCATGGAATAAAAGCAAACAAAGTGGAAAAAAGCAAATTGTAAACTAACAATAGGATATGATCCCGTTCTTCACCTAGAAAAGAAATACGCATAAGCACATGTACACCCATACAAAAGCAGCAGAAGACAGGAGTGATTCTAAACCAGAGTGACAGAGAGGAGGGGGCAGAAGAATTAAAGGCAAGGGCAAGAAGCGAGAGGGAAAGGAGTCAAGACAAAGTCTGTCTTTTTAAAAAAAAAAAAAAATCTAGAATTTAGCCTCTATGGCTATTATCATAAAAGAAAAAGGTTTAAACACTTACCGTCAGCATCTAAAATCCATGTTATAAAATGATTATTTGCTTGGTACTGAATTACAGAAGTTATTTGATAAAGACAGCCTTCAAAATGGAATGAATAGCGCTGCAAGTCATTTCGTGGCAAGCCTTCCACAAAGTGCAACATGAATATGGGAGATACTCTGTGGGAGAGGAAGGCAAGCAAAGTCAAACAAATTTCATGCCCGTGCCTGGTTATACAAAAGACAGTCTGAAGCAAGGAAGTCATACATAACGCTTTCAAGGCTAACTGCACTAATTTTTCTTGAGAACCTCCAGATGTGTGCCTTAATTAGCAATGGAGAACTCACTCTACGAAGTATGTAACAGTAAACCCTTCTCAGAATGGTATCACCGACAGTTGGAAGCCATCATGCAATAAGGCTCTAACACAGACCATTAAACAAAAATTGCTCTGTAAGCCACACTGCTGCTTTGGCTTAAAGAAGATCTCACAGTAACATAACTACTCTGCAAAATCACAGGGAAAAATCCAGACCTTTTAGAATTTTCTTGGGCATCCAGTGGCCCAAATGAATTACTTTTGTTAGATGGCATAGGTAATATGGGAAAACAAAGTAACAAACCTAAGACACTGAAATAAACATTTAAAAAATTGCCAATATGCTAATAATTTGTCCTATTTCACTTTTATCTCAAGAAGCAGAGTGGTCCATCAAAGTAAAACTTCTCCTTAGGAAGCTTCATTTGTACCTAAGTAGACAAGAAAATAGAACATACTGGTTGATTTACCATACACTTCAAGACATCCCTAATTTCAAAAATACACTTTATCGTTACAGTCGCATGCCAAACCAGAAAACAGAATCCAAAGATGGGCCTCAAATTAACCAAATTTAACAAAGCTCTCATGATTTAAGAAAAATGTCAAATACCCCTTTTCCCAATATTTAAACAGCTGTCAAACTTACTTATCAAAACTTATTCGGCTGAAATGAACTTGAATCAGTGTCCAAAATGCAGATTATTCAGACAAGGAATAATTAGTAAATTATCTCATCGATCATTCTGTTAGGGGAAAGAATCAAGTCTTCAAAATTTAAGTACCTATAAATAACAAGTCCTGCAGAACTGTCTATAATGCTAACCCCCTTTGTTCTTTTATCATATCTGTAGCATCACTTTAAGATAATACTGATTACAGAGGCGCCTGGGTGGCTCAGTCAGTTGAGCGTCCGACTTCGGCTCAGGTCATGATCTTGCATTTGTGAGTTCGAGCCCCGCGTTGGGCTCTGTGCTCACAGCTCAGAGCCTGGAGCCTGCTTCCGATTCTGTGTGTGTGTCTCTCTCTCTGCCCCTCCCCTGTTCACGCTCTGTCTCTTAATAACAAATAAATAAAATTTATTGTAATATATTTATTATTTAAATATACTATATTTATTATTAATAAAATAAATAAAAAATGAAAAAAAAAGATAATACTGATTATAAAATATACCACTAGGAAAGAGAACTGCTAACTAAACTCTACCACGCCATCAATTTATAGACATACTCCCATTTTAAATATGTGAAAATGTGCCTCTGAATCAGTGATCCACAGTGAAAGTACAGATATGTTCTCACAGCTTGATATGCAGGCTTCAGGCACCCACTTGACTCCTTAAGTACTAATATCTTTTCAAGATATCTTTTTAAAAAAAAATTTTTTTTTAATGTTTATTCTTGAGACAGAGACAGGGCGTGAACAGGGGAGGGGCACAGAGAGAAGGAGACATAGAATCTGAAACAGGCTCCAGGCTCTGAGCTGTGTCGGCACAGAGCCCAATGCTGGACTCAAACTCACTGACTGTGAGATCATGACCTGAGCCAAAGTCAGATGGACGCTCAACCAACTGATGAGCCACCCAGGATACCTTCTGTGGCTAGTTACTAAAACATTCTCTCCTGGATCCCTAGATTACGCAACCTTGCCTCCTTAGTAGTGTGAATTACACATGGAAAGTGTTCAATGGTCAGTATTTTTTTCTTAATGGCATATTTAAAAAAACAGAACAATTTATAATGATGGCATCTTGGATTCAATAAAATAAAGCATATGCCCCCTCCTCTTCGAGTTTATTTTCCTCTCTGGGTCCCTAGACTCTAGCGTCCTTTAACAGTCACAGATTTCTCCTACCCGTGCTTCCAGCTTGTCTCATTTCCAGCCTCATAGCTGAGGGTACAACTTTACTCTTAAGCTGGCGATAGATTTTGTTCTCAGGCTTCTTGCTACTCGCAATGCCTAGCATGTCGAGGATGATGCTCAGAGCTGAGACTGAGTTAAGCTGAGACTTAACCATAAAAAACCTGGATGGGACAGGTTAACAGAATTGGAATGAGAGTCACAAGAGATTTCAAGCTAAGATCTGTTTGCATTCACCTCCTTAACTTGAGGCTGAACTCCTCCCACTAGAAGGATCTACCCTCAGAAGAGAGAGAAGCACAAGAGAACCGTGCCAATTGCCCCGCTACTCAGACAGCAGGGCAACACAGAGTCCCTGTCCCACAAAGAGCAGCCGGTTTTATGTAATGGCCTAGATAGAGTACAAGTTTTTTATTTTTATCCCAACTAATGTAATGTAATAATTCGTATTTTAGAAAATGTAGATTTAACAATGTGCATATATACTCCTGAACTGTAATAACAGGCTTTAGGCAAAAAAAAATCTGCAAATATAATTTTTAAACCTCATTACATTCTAGATCTAATTATATCACTGAACTAGTTCATATTTCAGATTCTATGACAAAAATTGAGGGGCGCCTGGGTGGCTCAGTTGGTTAACTGCTGACTTCGGCTCAGGTCATGATCTCACGGTTCGTGGGTTCTAACCCCATGTAGGGCTCTGTGCTGACAGCTCAGAGCCTGGAGCCTGCTTCAGATTCTGTGTCTCCCTCTCTGCCCCTCCCCCATTCATGCTGTCTCTAAAATAAACATTAAAAAAAATTTTTTTAAAAATGTGAGTAAAATCAGGTATAATTAAAGTGAGAGTTGGGGGTGCCTGGGTGGCAGAGTCAGTTAAGAGTCCAACTCTGGATTTTGGCTCAGGTCATGATCTCACGGTTCATGAGATCGAGCCCCATGTTGAGCTCCATGCTCACCAGCATGGAGCCTGCTTCGGATTCTCTCTCTCCCTCTCTCTCTCTGCACGACCCCCCACTCATGCACACATGCACTCTCCCTCTCTCTCTTAAACTTAAAACAAAAACCCATAATTTTAACTTTTTTAAAATGTTTTTTTTAATTTATTTTTGAGATAGAGTGTGAGTGGAGGAGGGGCAGAGAGAGGGAGACACAGAATCCGAAGCAGGCTCCAGGCTCTGAGCTGTCAGCACAGAGCCCGATGCAGGGCTCGAACTCACAAACCGTGAGATCATGACCTGAGCCGAAGTCGGACGTTTAACCGACTGAGCCACCCAGGCACCCCTTAACTATTTTATATGTCAGTATTCCAACCAAACTTTTGTAGGGAATGGTTCAATTTATCTGCTTGGAAGAAAGTCTCAAAGTCATTGTATTTTAATGATACTTTAATGACACTTTAATAAGCTCTATAAGCACAGAACAGAAACATCTAATTCTCTTCCTATCACTCCCCTACCCTTTACAAAAAGTTATTAAAAAAAAAAAAATCATGGCACAAAAACAGACACTCAGATCTAGGGAACAGAACAAAGAACCCAGAAATGGACCCACAAACCTATGGCCACCTAATCTTTGACAAAGCAGGAAAGAATATCCAATGGAATAAAGACAGTCTCTTCAGCAAGTGATGCTGGGAAAACTGGACAGCGACATGCAGAAAAATGAACATGGACCACTTTCTTACACCAGACACAAAAAGAAACCCAAAATGGATAAAAGACCTAAAGGTAAGACAGCAAGCCATCAAAATCCTTGAGGAGAAAGCAGGCAAAAACCTCTTTGATCCTGGCCACGGCAACTTTTTACTCAACAAGTCTCCAGAGACAAGGGAAACAAAAGCAAAACTGAACGATTGGGACCATCAAAATAAAAACCTTCTGCGTAACAAAGGAAACAATCGGCAAAACTAAAAGGCAACTAACGGAATGGGAGGAGGTATTTGCAAACAACATATCAGATAAAGGGTTAGTATCCAAATCTATAAAGAACTTATCAAACTCAACACCCAAGGAACAAATAATCCAGTGAAGAAATGGGCAAAAGACATGAATAGACACTTCTTCAAAGACATCCAGATGGCCAACCGACACATGAAAAAATGTTCATCACTCATCATCAGGGAAATACAAATCAAAACCACAATAAGATACCACCTCACACCTGTAAGTGGCTAACATTAACAACTCAGGTAACAACAGATATTGGTGAGGATGGGGAGAAAGAGGCTCTCTTTTGCACTGCTGGTGGGAATGCAAACTGGCGCAGCCACTCTAGAAAACAGTATGGACGTTCCTCAAAAACCAAAAACTAGAACTGCCCTACGACCCAGCAATCACACTACTAGGTATCTATCCAAGGGATACAGGTGTGCTGTTTCAAAGGGGCACATGCACCCCAGTGTTTATAGCAGCATTATCAACAATGGCCAAAGTATGGAAAGAGCCCAAATGTCCATCGATGGATGAATGGATAAAGAAGATGTGGTGGGGCGCCTGGGTGGCTTGGTCGGTTAAGCGTCCGACTTCGGGACTTCGGCTCAGGTCATGATCTCACGGTCCGTGAGTTCAAGCCCCGCGTCGGGCTCTGTGCTGACCGCTCAGAGCCTGCAGCTTGTTTCAGATTCTGTGTCTCCCTCTGTCTCTGCCCCTCCCCTGTTCATGCTCTGTCTCTCTCTGTCTCAAAAATAAATAAACATTGAAAAAAAAAAAAAAAAAAGATGTGGTGTACACACACACACACACACACACACACACACACACACACACACACACACAATGGAGTATTACTCGGCAATCAAAAAAGAATGAAGCTTGCCATTTGCAACTACGTGGATGGAACTGGAGGGTATTATGCTAAGTGAAATTAGTCAGAGAAAGACAAATATATGACTTCACTCATATGAGGACTTTAAGACACAGAACAGATAAACACAATGGAAGGGAAGCAAAAATAATACAAAAACAGGGAGGGGGACAAAACATACGAGACTCTTAAATATGGCGCACAAACAGAGGGTTATGGGAGCCGGCGTGGGGAGGATGAGCTAAATGGGCAAGGGGCATTAAGGAATCTACTCCTGAAATCATTGTTGCACCATATGCTAACTAACTTGGATGCAAATTAAAAAAATAAAAGAAAATAAACTTTAAAAACATATTGAGTACCCGCTATATAACAGGGAGAGATGACATAGTACTGTTTACTGATACATGAAGATTCCATAAAATAATAATAAAATTGGATTATAAAACAACAAAAAAAATAACTGTTAAAACTGAAGTTTAAATAAATAACCTTTTCAAATTACAATCCAGGGTACTGTGTGACTTAGACTCCTAGTGATGAGGTTTTTTTCAAGATTTGTAAAGTAAAATTAAATCAGATTCTAAGTTGGTGCTCCGTATCACCATGCTCTGAATATAATTCCTAAATAATACACTTAAAGTAGCAGATCTGGCCTTGCTAGATTTAATTCATCTGATTTATCAATGGACTCTTTTTCCAATGGGAATATATTAGAGTGTGGATTACCTGAGACAAGGTGTTCAGGGAACTCACAATACTATTAGTTTTTAGAATGCTGACTGTAAGGTTGAATTATACATGATATCATAATGGATCTAATTACTTTTAAGTTATCCTTAAAAACTATTAAATTTGTTTCTAGATTCCATTAAACAACAATAAATCTTGATTTGTTGAATCTTGTTGTTGAATATGAATTTCAGGGGCTCCTGTGTGGCTCAGCCAGCTAAGCATCCGACTTCAGCTCAGGCCATCATCTCGCGGTCCATGAGTTCAAGCCCCGCATCAGACTCTGTGCTGACAGCTCAGAGCCTGGAGCCTGCTTCAGATTCTGTGTCTCCCCTCTCTCTGCCCCTGCCCCATTCACGCTCTGTCTCTGTCTCTCTCTCGAAAAATATACGTTAAAAAAATATTAATACAAAAAGAATATAAATTTCAAAGTAAAAAACTCAGAGGACTTCAAAAGACCCCGTCATTTAAAATTTAAGTGAAATTTTACACACTAGTTCAGTTTACTTTTGAATAGAGTCAATGTCCAAATTATAAACTCGGCTTATAATTGGCCTGTTAGAACTCTAAACACATTTCACATTGAAACACTTATATTCAACGGATATGTTTCTGGATCAGAGCCTGAATCTCTAATGTAAGTGATGCATCTTATTTGTATAATTAAAAATTGTACGTTGCAATGCATCCAATTAACAGATCAAACAAAATCGGAGTAAAAGTTTATCTTCAATGCTGGTGCGTGAGAAAAAGCAGGTGTAAGTGTTAGATGAAATCACATACACCAGGCAGCCTCAAGCAACCCACCGGTCCAGTACAGGAGGGCAGATACCCACACCCTGCTGCCCTTCTGCCTCCTTCTCAAGACAGGGCTTAAACAAAAAAGACTCCCACAACACTTCAATCTCAAAGTTTGAAACCCCAGACAACCAAAACAGACTGTGGACTTTCCATTAAAGGTAGCTCCTCTTCTTTTCCATTCAAATGCTATCAAATGATAGCGAATGGGGGGAAAGAAAGGAACGAAACCGAAAGGGCCAAGAAGGGGAAGAAGACATGAGGAAACAAGCAAACAGCAAATATTCTGCAGGCAAAAATGAAAGAGCAACAGGGAAGCGGTAACTGAGCAGAATGGATGAAGCGGTGACGGGAGCGCTGTGGGGTGGGCACACTCAGGAGAAGAGCTTATACATGTCACAGAACCCCTCGAAGACTCAACGCTGATGGGCAACAGATACTGCAGAATGTGGGGTAAGGCCCTGGGCTAAAAACTAGGGTAGTGACAGGAAGAGTGTATCCAGAGCTCCCATGCACCAGGCTCAGAGAGGAACCAGTATAGACCGGAACACTGGAGCAAAAGATGAAAGGTGGCAGAAGAAAGGTTTCTAGAGAAAAACGTGGGGGAGGATTCCAAAATTGTGAAACATTTAAGTGTTTAGAAAATGTATCAATGAGTGTTTGAAGAATTTGGGAAAATTTCACAATGCATACATAAAGAAAGCAAATGAAAACACAAGGAAATAATTCCAGGAAAACTTAGAAGTTATAAAAGAAATGAAATACAACCACATATACTGCTTGGCTGGAGAGGAAATACACATGTATTCATAATAATAAATAATGAGTACTGATTACAAAAATCAGTACTGATATCAGTATTACTGATAACAAAAAATGTTATCATGTTGCAAGGACAGGGAGAGGTTAAAAACAGACGGAGCCCAGTGATTGGTGTAAGAACCCTAGTCTTCAACAACTATAAAAGAAGGAGAATGGGGCGCCTGAGCGGCTCAGTCAGTTGAGCTTGGTCCAACTTCAGCTCGAGTCATGATCTCACGGTTCGTGAGTTCAAGCCCCGCATCGGGCTCTGTGCTGACAGCTCGGAGCCTGGAGCCTACTTCGGATTCTGTCTCCTTCTCTCTCTGCCCCTCCCCACTTGTGCTCTGTCTCTCAGTCTCTCAAAAATAAATAAATGTTAAAAAAAAAAAAAAAAAAAGAAGACTGCATAAAAGTAGAATAAGCTTTAAAAAGAAAAAAGAATGAAAACAAAGAGAAACAAAAGGTGGAATAAATGCACTGTTCTGAAACGTCAAAGTAAATACCGCTTCACAGGTGTAAAGTAGACGCTTATGGGAGAGGAGGTTGGAGGGGCACTGCTCTCTTTCCTTCTAGGTCTTGGCAGTATTAGATTAACCAAGAATGTATTACCTGGATGAAAACAACTCTTTAGGAAAGATTGGAGGGATTTCCTGGCACATCCAAGGGCATCAGAAGAGGTATGAAAAGGTTAATGCCCCTGCTTTTTTATATCACATTATACCTCCAAACATTTCTTTATTGACAGTCAGAGGCGAGGATGACTAAACACGAAGGTCACAGGATGCATTCGTGCGAAGTGTATTAACAAACGAGACAAACTGCCTAGAATGGAACTGACCCATGAGCTTAAAATATGGGCTTCTGGTAGCAATTTTAGAAAAGGTAATTCTGACCAGTGGTCCCACTGCAGACAAATAGAAAAGCTGGCAAAATATACTAAAAACACATCTGCTCAAAGGCAGCAGAAAGCTTCCAAGGGGATGAAGAATTAGCAGGCCGAAGTCTGGGAGAAGATGGGAATTCAGACAGATGAGCCTGTGGTTCACCTTTGAGTCATCTTAGTTCTTGAAATCAGATTAAGGAAATCCCAGAATTCTAGTGACTCCAGGCACTTGGCAGAGGAGAGAAAAACTGATGATTAATATCCTTAAAGGGAGAAAACAAGGTAAAAGGCAAGGCCCCATTAGAGTGGGGTCAGTCACCCTGAGACAGGTGCAGCGGTACTTTGCCTGGGACAGTTTGCTGTCGGCCAGAGTCCACGACGGAGAGGCATTTTGGCAATTCGTGACAACTCAAACTTCTGACAAACAGTTTCAATTCTACAAACTAAATCCACCTTCATTTCGTTCTAAAAATAGTAAGACAATTTTAACTCACTTTTCCAATACCATTTTTCGTATCTGTGACTTATTCCTGCAATTGTTACATGGACCAAAATGGGCAGCATTAAGTGGGTGCCACTCAGGGATGACATTTGTAAAGGTGACCAGATTCTTCATGTATCTGTAAAACAGAGACATAAATTAACTTAAATTCGTTTACATTAATTTCAATCAATGCCTAAACCTTCATTCACTTATTTATACTTCCCTATTCCCCCATATCACATGATAAATCAATATGCTAACGTTCCTCGCACACCCTAGTAAAGCTCTCTGTGAAGACTCTCCACAGTGACTCCTGTACTTTTTCAGCTGTGAGATGAAGACAATACGAAAGGCAGGGTTTCTCAAGAACAATACTGACATTTTGCACTGGGTATTTCTTTGC
The DNA here is from genome assembly GCF_018350155.1 of Leopardus geoffroyi. NCBI lineage: Eukaryota > Metazoa > Chordata > Mammalia > Carnivora > Felidae > Leopardus > Leopardus geoffroyi. The sequence goes on along the minus strand of NC_059326.1, from coordinate 9,839,393 downwards.
TGTGAGGCATCTGTCCCGTGCACTGGGGCTGTTCAGCACCATCTCTGGCCTCTACCCACTAGATGCCAGTAACAGCCTCCAAGTGCAGCGACCGTTAGCTCCAAACACCGCCAAACGTCCCACGAGGTGCAAAACAGCCCCTCGCTGAGAACCACCACTTCCAAATTTATTACGAGCTCACCCCTTACCTACAAAATTACAATCTGGCTACCCGTATGGACAACCAAAAAGGAAAAAAGACAGTTCCAAATATATAATCACGAACACATACAACTTAACTTTCTTGATCTTTAAAAAATTAGAATGCCAGTTGTGGCAGAATTTTGTTTTCCCAGATACAGAAGTTCCAAATTTGCACTTTAGTCTAGATACCTGACAGCAAGAGGCACCTAAAATGATCTTTAAAGATGTACACTACATCAATTGGGTCTATTTTAATAAAAAAAAACCTTTAAAGGGGCAATTAATTACCTAATAGACATTCGTTTTTTCCTAAACAATAACAACAAATATTGATCAATCGTAAGTGAGATCAGCACAGGCTATTACAAATACAGCAGTTCTCAGGGAAGCTAACATTTTAAAAGTGAGCAGCATAAAGTTATCAACAAAATGGAATGATTTATTTCTACTAAAATTTTAGTGCTCACAGATGACTGTTAAGGCTCCCATTTTTTAGTCTATAAGGGGGAGTTTGTCTCTGCAAATAAATGTTCATGCTCCACATGACAGCTAACGTTTTTGAGCACGTACCATGTGCAGGGCAGGGCGTTTACGCTCCTCTCCCAAACAACCCTAAGTGGCAGATACTATTCTTATCCCCATTTTACAGATGAGGAAAGTGAAACAGACTGCATATCAGATGATAAATGACCGACTTGAGATTTTAATCCAGGGAGTCTGACTCCAAAGATTATGTAAATAACTGCCTCCGGAATGTACCTTATAAATCAAGTAACAGATCTTAAATTGGCACCAAAAAAAGCAGCACAAAACCCAGTGAGTTTGCTGGATATTCTCACGTTGGATTAAGTGGAAATAGTTTTAAACGATGATATATTAAGATTTAATGAAATGCCACTTCATGTTAGCTTTTCCTCTAGAACTACTTATTTTTCGAACAAAGGAATTAAAAAAAATAAAACCAGAAACCAGCAAACTCAAACAGCCAATGGCTTCTTTCCCCTGAGCCCTCTGAGATTTTTTAACACACCTCCAAAATGCTCTTGTATTCAAAGTATTCCAAGTAACTTAATGCAGCCAACAGATCAAAATAATTACTAAGTCACTGGCCCTCAATAATGTGTTTATATGTTATCTCCTTAACTAACTGGTCTGAATTTGGCCAGATAGAGATTATTTCCATTGAGTTCCTGGCACATAAAACATACTCAATGAAAAGCTGTCAAACAACTCAGATGTAGATTTTGGAAAAGTTGTAATTAAGCTGATTTTAATCATCAAGCTTGTTTGTATCACTTAAAACCCAGGTGGTGATTAGGGAGTGTGTATACTACAGTGAGCAAGAAATTGAGGCCAGAAAACGTAAGCCTGAGTTTTGCCATCTACTAGTGTGTGTCACCTTGGGTGTTATTTACCCCCTTTTCAAGGTTCAGTTTCCCTATCTGTCAAATGAGGAGAAAATTAGATAATTTATATAAACCAGTGACAGAAGACAGAGAAATAGATAACTTGTTCTTATACTCACTTACAGAAAACTATTTTAAGTCCTAGGTGTGAGTGAATGCTCATTCTTACTCTGTTCTACTACTTTTGAGTCAACTGGTAAAAAACAAATGTCTTCTGGTTCTGTTGCTTGCATTCCCTAGAACATTCTCTCAGACTTGACTCTCCTTGAGTGATCCTTAAATACCAAAAATAATCTCAATTTAGATAATGAATATCTAAATGGTTTTCTCACATTTTTACTTAAAAATTTTAAATAATTTTAATTTTAAATATTTTATTTAATAATTTGACTCCAAATTTTCTAATTTGCTAGTAGGTGGGTGAGTTTAAGGCAAGAGGAAAGTATCGATCTCCATGACAGTAATTTGAATAAATGACCAACAAAACCAGTTTGGTGATTTTAACTGCCAGTCAGCAACTTTCTCATGTATGGACAGAGTGAAGGTATCACGTGTGATGAAAACTTTCTCTGACACCTCTTTCCAAACCAACTTTCTCTCCTTGTTATGTGGCTCAGTGTATGGAAGCAAAAGAAACCCTCTGCTGCTTTCTTCTCCATGGTTCCTCTCAAGTCCCAGTCTCAGGGCATAAAAGGATTGTGCGCCCATCAGGACCCCTCTAATCCTCACCCAGAGCATCAGGGAAGTAGGAAGCAGGCTGAGACAGCTCACATGCAAGAGGAATTTGGCGGTGGCTGGTCTTTCACGGAGGAGCGGAAGAGCCTAAGTTCTTCTCAGAACTACTGCCAGACTCCCAGAGCCTCAAATCAGTTTCCATGAGGTTAAAAAAGGTAACCAAACAAAAACCCTAGTTGCTAACCGAGGAAACAAAACACATATCACTTCAGGCAATTCTAAGCAGTATTCTTACTCCGCAGGGAATCCAGAATGGGGGTTGTGGGAGAATGCACTGCTCTTCCCATCTGTCCCCACGGAAGAAAACTCCTACTAGGTAACCCCACAGACCATGGTTTTTTACTCTTCCAGTTGAAAGAAGCAAGCAAATTGCAATTTCTGGGGCTCAAATTTTTCCACTGATTGATGGATTACTTATTTGAATTTGTAATGTTTATTTTTGGGAGAGAAAGAGACAGAGCACGAGCGGGGGAGGGGCAGAGAGAGACTCACACAGAATCCGAAGCAGGCTCCAGGCTCCGAGCTGCCGGCACAGAGCCCGATGCAGGGCTCGAACTCACGGACCGTAAGATCATGACCTGAGCCAAAGTCGGATGCTTACCGACTGAGCCACCCAGGCGCCCCTCAAATTTTTCCTTTTAATCTTACTGGTGGGAGACTTTAAGATATGGTAGGAAATTTTTTTTCTAAACATTTTTATTTATTTCTGAGAGACAGAGAGAGACAGTGAGTGAGTGGGCGAGGGGCAGAGAGAGAGGGAGACACAGAATCTGAAGCAGGCTCCAAGCTCTAAGCTGTCAGAACAGGGCGTGACATGGGGCTTGAACCCATGAACCGTGACATCATGACTTGAGCCGCAGCTGGACGCTTAACCACCTGAGCCACCCAGGCACCCTGGTAGGAAATTTTACTGAGGGCAGAAGGAACCAGGGAGAGAGCAATGCCACAAATCGAAGTTTCATTAAAATTTTATTACTCAGAACTATTTTCAATAGAATGAGTCCATTTTTAAAAAGAGAAAAACGAAAAATATAAAAAATTTAAAATTTAAAAAAATAAATAAAAAGAGAAAAACTAACCTGCTTTGATACTTGTGCCCACACTGTGAGCATTCAAAATTCCAAGAGAAAGAATACATGAAAAGCTTTTCAATGAGGGGTTCCATTTTTAAGAGCAGGGGAAGTGCAAACACTGGGCTTTCCATATCACCTATAAAAAGAAAAGGGAAAACTATTGTTCATAATTGACTGAGAAAAGTAAACCCAAATCATTAACTGTTATCTTTTCTCACTACATTCACAGTACAATATATGTGAAAACATGAATATATGACAGAGTAAGTTACTCACAGTGGGGCAAGGGGAAGTTTTTAAAGCATTTCTCTAAAAATGTCTATCATAAAGATTTAATTATCACTTCAGTCCCTGTCTTCCATTTTTCGTGGTGGACACCTACGAAAACTTTTTAAGACAAAAGACACAAAAGACCCACACTCTCTCCTCAGAGCTGTTAACAGCTCTAGAGTATTATAAAAATAAAGCAAAAATACATAGCTTGCCACAGATACTAAAAATAGTACACCTGGTGAAACATTGTAGGATAATGGCAGACGTGGACAAAACCATTAAAAAGCCACTTCTATTCCAACCGTCCTGTTCCACGTGTGAAGGACGTGACACACAGGGTTCAAGGGCCGGCCTCAAATCTCCCTGCTCTTCTTCTATCACTCTTCTTAAAATCTTTTAACAGTTAAAATTAAACTTCAATGACTTTAAGACTAGAGAAGATCTGAATTCTGGTGTCCTTGGAACAACAACTGGACAGTGAATCTGGTCCTCCAGTTTTGAGATCAGCAGGCAAGTTAAATAGGAAGATTTACATTCTCCTCTTACACTTGTTCTCCAGTTGGTTTCTTGCCTTTCTGTCCCCAGGGGAGCTTAGATGGTGCCGTACTGATCCAGCCCTAGAAAGAACCGGAGTCCTTCCCTTCCCTACCTGCCCGGGAACAGTCTCGCTTCCACGGTCCAGTTCTCCCCCTGGCCTGCAGCTACCACAGCCCGGAACATGGCCAGGAGGAGTCGCCTTGGCAGGATGCAAATGCAGGGCAGGTGTTACTGCCGGAGCACACTCTATACCAGTAGTTACAAAGGCTATTTTAACAGTCGCCTTTGTGGTATAGCCCCACAGCTATTTCCATACAAAAGTAAAAATCAAAACAAAATTTTTGTATGTAGAAATAAATGCAAATCAATCTCCTAAACACACGTAAACAGCGTAAACAGGGAACAGTACAGCATGAGTTTGTAACAGTTACTAGCATTTAAATGCTTACTCTACCGTAGCTAAATATTAATTGAGAAGCAACTAATTTATATTTCTTAATGACAACATAGAATCTGCAAGTCTAAAAATACATAAAGTTCTCAGTAAATCAAAATACCATAAAAGAAAAAAATCATAAAAGAGCTCAAAACACACTGTTAAATAAGTTATACGCATACAGATCATTTTCGGTAATTTATATAGCTCCTAAATTAACCTCAATTATTTTTCCTTTGTTTACAACTCTTATGGGTATTAAGCATAAAGCATTCACTAGAGAACACGTAATACCAATTAATTCCAATTTTTATAACTTCCTGCTGAAATCAGTTAAGTGGTTTCTTTGACTCTAGTATCTTCAGCCCAACTCCTACCCAACTACCTAGTTTTTCATATTTCCCTAAAATACTATCATTTGCCATGATGCAAATCTTTCAGTGACGTTTTGCTGCCCAGCTAGTCAAGTTTTCTCTTCTGCTCATTGTTTTTGTTTTTTTTAAACCAATGTACAGAGTTCTTTAGAAGATATCCAGGATATTATTTCTTTGTTCTATTTTTGTCCAGAGGTTTTAAACTTCAATGTAATCGTATCTACCACTATTTTATGTACCTTATTTAGGAAATTCTTCTCCACTGAGTGGAAAAATATGCAGCCATATTCTTTACCAAAGTGTTAGAATTCTGCTTTTTCATGTTTAGGTCTTTTTTCTTTTTAATTCATTTAGAGAGAGCGAGAGAGCGCACGCGAGCGCAAGTCGGGGAGGGGCAGAGAGACAGGGAGACAGAATCCCAAGCAGGCTGCCTGCTGTCGGCGCAGAGCTCTATGTGGGCCTCCAACTCGAGAACTGTGAGGTCATGACCTGAGCCGAGCCACCCAGGCACCCCTGAAGTTTAAGTCTTTAAATGGGCTGAAATTTCTTTCTGATTACAGTGTCAAGTAGGGATCCAACTTCCCCCGTCTCAGGAACAAACTGTCCCAACACCATTTACTGGACGGCCTTTTTCCTTCCCCTACTTATCTACATCACCACCTCTGTCACAGGAGGTAAGCAAAAAGGGAGGGTTTTCATCTGGACTCTATTCTATTCTACTGGTCTGTGTATCCTTACACTAGTACACAAATCTCAAAGACTAAATTAATCTTTAAGATTACATAAATAAATCCAAACGAGAACAATATTAGCTTTATCTTAAAAAAAAAAAAAAATTAGACATTAGAAAGAGAAAACTAAGTTGAAGAGCGCAGTTACCTTTGTGGAGAGGTAAGGAAGAACTGAACAGGAAAGCGTACAAAGGGGGCTTAACTTGTATTTGTAATGTTTTATATTTCTTAAACTGCAGGGAGGGGGAACAGAGAGGACAGGCTACGATGCATTTTTTAAAAACAATAATCAAAACGATGCTATGGCTGATCTTAAAAATGTAACCAACATTCGGGGTCAGTACAGATTCTCTTTCTTTAGTACTTTCAAACACACATTGACACTCAGAAAGAGAACACAAACACGGTATAATTTTAAAATGCTCTTTTTAAGTTTATTTGTATTTATTTAGCACAGATTAGATTTCACTGGTAAGATCTTAAGCTCTAACATAGCACCCAGTACTGTGCAATGAGTAATATGAACACAAACAAGAGAGGAATTCTACTGTATTAGAAGAGCTGTACGCATGCCCAACTGCTATGACTGCACAAAATAAGAATTTAAAATTCCCTTCTCTGGGGGGTGCCTGGGTGGCTCAGTGGGTTGAGCATCCGACTTCGGCTAGGGTCATGATCTCACGGTTTGTGAGTTCGAGCCCTGCATCAGGTTCTGTGCTGACAGCTCAGGGTCTGGACCCTGCTTCAGATTCTGTGTGTGTGTCTCTCTCTCTCCCTCTCTCTCTCTTTCTCTCTCTGCCCCTCCCCCACTCATGTTCTCTCTCTCTCTCTCTCTCTCTCTCTCAAAAATAAATAAACATTAAAAAAAAAACCCTACAACATTTAAAAATCCCTTCTCTGTCACATAGAAAACCAGGCCCAAGGCAGCAGTGGAGCAAGACACAACCTTGCTCCAAATATAATGATCAGGACTAAGAAGGGTGGCGATTCAGACTTGGGGAGAAACCACTCTCGAATTCAACTGGGAACTGGAGCAGGAACCCTGAATAAAACATCCCCGGTCACTCCAGGAGGGAGGCGATACCTGCAAAATGCACCACGGGAGCCCCTCAGTCTGCACTCTGGTAATCTTATGGAAAAGGCTCCTCTGCGATGAGTATCCACCCAACAGATCAGGGGTTGGGGGTAAGAACAGGGACTGAAGGAACCTCAAGAAAACTTTTAGGCTGACAGCACTGTTCTCTACCTTGATTGTGGTAATGGTTCCACACACCGTATACGTTTAAAAAGAGTTTTACTACATCTAAATTATACTTTGCTAAAAAGGAAAAAAGAATTTTCATCGCATCTGAGATCCTACCTGATAATAAGTTACAAAAGCCCTTTAGACCTAAAGGAGATAATGCCAAAGATTTGGCAAATCGAATTTCAGTTTATTATTTTAGGGACAGAGGAAACACAAACGTAGGAGCTCACGGAAAACAAAATAATAAAAGTAGGGGACAGAAATGTGAGACCAAAGATACTACCATTTACATGGTTTTTACCATGTAAAAACCAAGGTTTTTTACAAAAAGACCTTGCTTCCAGATGCAGTATCTGAGTCTGATGAAATAGATTTTTCTCACTGAGAGAAAAATTTGAAGGCATTGATATTTTACAGAATTTAATATGGCTAATATACTAATAGAGGTATCCTGTATTTTTTACCACAACACAATATTAGTAGAAGAGTCAATACAAGGATAAGGAGAAATAAAACAAAAAGACAATACCCTTTAAAAAAAAACCACTACTGGCTCTTCTTTGCAATACCCAAAAATTGAGAAACCCCGGGACTCTAGCACCCCTAGCTCCACGTTGCTCCAAGGCCAGATCATAGAGAACAAAGCAGGTCTCGTTACCGTGCCCTTCTTAAAAGAAAGCTTTCCCAAAAGCTCATCAGGATATTTCTCCTCATATTCTCTTGGTGAAAATTGGGTACGGCAATTCTTAAACCAATCCCCAGCAAGGGAAGTCCAATTACTATGGCTGGGTTTAGATCAGAGATTCTCAACCCTGTCCATCCTTAAGAATCACACGGGGCTTCTAAGCCGCATCCCTGAGATTCTTATTTAATGGACGTCAAGTACTTTTCCAATGCCCTAGGTACTTTTTAATGCATCGTCAAGGTTGAAGACACTGAATCAGTCTACTGGAGGTAAGTATTAGAAAAGCAACCAATGGTGTCCACCCCCTGAGTATCCATCTGGTTCTGAGAACTGCAGCCACTTTCGGGGGTAGAACACAAGCCTGCATATTCATACGGGACAGCTCTACCCAACAAATGATTTAACCAGCAGGAGGCTCCTAAACGAAACCACACACAGATTTTTTCTCCCAAGAATCTAATCACCCAAAGTAAGAAAATAGTGTATTTCCTTACGACGTAAGGATTTCTTTATGGTAGATGAGTAATACAGTTAAATTACACGAATTACTTACCTAATGTGCATCTAAGCTGAGGCTGAAGCCTAATGAAAATTTCATCTCTGACTTCATTCAGACAGGTCTCTATCTTTGCAAATACTTCTGAAGGAAGCTTTTTATAATCTCCATCTAAAAATGAAATACAGATTATCAACTTTTCATCAATCTGTATCTTCCACAGAAAATTAAGACATTACCAAGAATGAAAGTTCATCAGAGTCAATACACTTTGTAGAGACGAAATGGAAAACACAAAATTTCCTTGATTCTTATTCCTCTGTGTTATACCATTTACTGCCTTAATATTTCCTCAGCCCAGCATCATTAGTAGCAATTCCATGAGCTAACATCTTTGTGCTTGAGTAAATCTCAGTGAAAAGCTTTCCTCATCCAAATAACCACAGGCCTAGCAAAAGAGCTAAGCTTTCAGATAGTCTGCCTACCTCTGAAACAGCTGCAGCTACGTCTTGTCTTGTGATTATTACTTATGTTAGAGACATCTAGTCATTTATTTTTTTGTAGAACTTTTATCAAACTTAGCCAGATCACAGGAGCAGATAAAAGTATATTTATTTCCCAAACTAACATTTGGTATATATAGCTCCCTCCTTCTACTGTCTCTGGGGGGTGGCGGGCGGTGAAGGAGTCTTCAATGACAGCATAATGTTTATACAGTTCTGCTTACTTAATGTTTACACATCCTGCTTACTTCACACGAATTTGCATCATTAAAAATTTTGTAGGCTAGTTATTACACTCCAACTGAACCACAGTTTTATTAACAATTTCCCTAGTGCCGGACGTTTAAGTTGCTTCTTTTTTCACTATTATAAATACTATCATGATAAATGACTTTGGGGCACATACCTGTCCACGTTTTTATTCATTTCTTTAGGGTTAAAGTCCTCATAATGGAACTATTGTGACAGAAAACTAAGATTAATAAGAAACTATTTTGAATCAAAGCCACCATATGCACCTGACTCTAGTTATTCTTAAGCTACAAAAGATTTCACCGAAACCTCTTACAAATAATTCATATAGGCTGATCACACTCTGTTGGTATGTTTTACTACGAAAATACCTGGATTTCCCTATAATACGAAGTAAGCATAAACTGGAACTTTTATTTGACCATGCCAAAAAGAGAAGAGAAAACATACAATACAAAGTAAGTCAACTTAAATGTAATTACAACCATATTATGCAAGCTACAATTACTGTTAAAAAATTAATGACTGAACATATAAAATGGGTGAAGTAAACAGAAGAGAATACTTATTGTGATGAGCACTGAGTAATACACAGAACTGCTGAATCATTATACTGTACACCTGAAACTAATATAACACTAGATGTTAATTATGGTGGAATAAAAAAATGAAACACAAAAAATAAAGTGGCTACGCTTTATAAAAAAATAAACATAATTAAAATGAATGCAAGTCCATTTTGAACGAGAAATATGCTCTTCTGCAATAATCAACTGAACTGTCAGCTAACTCCGTGCTGGGGTTCCTATAATCATAGAAATACAAAGAAAAAACAAAAGCAAAAATGCTCGTGAAAAACTGGATTTTAAAATTTACAAAAAATTCAATCTCAAGGAAACTCAAATTGAAACAAAATATCTGACAAAATTATAACTTTTAAAATGTTTATACCCAAAGGTGATCTGAGTGCTCTGGGATGTTTTCCTCTACATATAATGGAATCATATGTTGATATAACCCTTCTATAAAGCCTTTCAGAAAGATTCTTTATATTCACATTTTAATATCCCTTCTAGGATAAAATCAGCAGTGGATTCAAAGGATATATAGATATTTGTCATGAAGCTTATTCATAACTGAAAAAATAGTAAGCAGCCTGAATGGTCAACAATATATATGAAAGTACAATATATATATTTTACATATTCAGGACGTATATATAAAAGACTGCAACACCAAAGTCACGCTGAATAAACGTAAGGATTCTTGCCCCTACCAGAGAGAAAGACCTCAAAAAGCCACAATAATTAAAATAGTGTGGCATCGGTGCAGGGACGGAAACATGGTCAACAATGGGGGAACTATGTATAAGACTGATGTAACAGATTGCATTAACCAAAAACAAGATGAAAAAGGTGAGGATTCTTGGGAAAACAATGTGTAAGATTTATATAAAAGACTGCATTGCATGATCAAAACCAAGCTGAATAAAGATGAGGATTCTTATACTTCCAGGCAGCAAGACCTAAAAAACCCCAATAGTTAAAAGAGTGTGGTGCTGACACAAGGACAAAGTAACCAAGAAAACAAAACTGCACAAATAAATGGACGGCTATATGACAGAGGTGGCCTGGCAGGTAAATTGAAGAGAAAAGCGGAGCTGGACAATGGGGGGAAAAGGGGATCTTTATCATGCACAAAAGGTAACTTTAGCTGAATTAAAAATTCCATGTTGGGGTGCCTGGATGGCTCACTTGGTTGAGCATCCTACTTTTGGTTTCGGCTCAGGTAATGATCTCACAGACTGTGGGTTTGTTTGAGTCCCACGTCGGGCTCTGCGCTGCTGGTGTAGAGCCTTCTTAGGATTCTCCTTCCCTCTCTCTCTACCCCTCCCCGCTTGCATGCACTCTCTCCAAATAAACAAATAAAACTCTAAAATAATTCAATGTCAACCACAAATCTTTCTGACTTTTCAGTGAAAATATAGGTGAATAGCTTTCTGATCTTGGGAAAAGGAATGACTCCTTTTAAATGTCGTATTACTAGCTACAAAAGGAAAGATTAACAATTTCTGTACAAAAGATATCTTTAGAAAAGTGAAAACACAAGATACAAATTGGGAGATTTAGCAACACATACCTGATACAAAGATAACAACAAAGACCCATAGAAATCAAACAAATAAGAACATGACAACTGAACAAATAGCGGTAAGACACAGGCATTTCACAAGAGGGAACATATGATCAATGCTACACATGAAGAGCTGTCCAACCTCTTTAAAATTTGGGAAAGGCAGAGAGGTTGGTGGAGGATGGGGTAAACAGGTGAGGGAACTAAGGAGTGATGAGCATGGGGTGATGAACAGAACTGCTGACTCACCCTACGGTACTTCTGAAACTAACGTAACACTGTGTTAACTGGAATGAAAATAAAATTTGGGAAAGGCAAATCAAGACGACAACCCATTTTACATCAAATAGCAAAATTCTCCAAATGTGAAAATAACCAAGGGAGAATATATGGATCGGGAAGATAAGAAGGAAGATCTCTTGCACATTGTTAATGGGAGTGCTGGTACATGCACTTTGGAAAACAATCTGCCATTGTCTTGTCAATCTGAACTCAGATTTGATTCCATTCCTAAGGTATACTCAAGAGAAACTCTCTAGATGAGCCCAGGTATTTACAATGGCAAAGAACAACTCAATGACAGTTGAATGAATAAATATACTGATATATTTACAAAATGTAAATTTATAGCAACAAAAAATAACAAACTACCAATACACGCCAACTTCATAGATAAATCTTTATAGAAAGAAAAACAAGGCCCCAGAAGACATACCGTACAACATCGTTTGTATAAAGTTCAAAACAAACTAAAGTAGGCAATATACTGTTTAGCAATACATACATAAAAGAAAAAAACGGAATGATAACCCATATTTGGGAATAATGATTTCCCCTAGGGGAGATGGAGGGTGGGACGGGGAGGAACACATAGGAGGTTAAATAATCGAGAATATACTAATTCTTCTTGAGTTGGGAGGTAGCTTCATGGGTATCCTATTTTATAAGAAAAAAACTATATATGCCCTTAATTGAGAATAGAGATTTTGGGGGAGTTGTGGGATAATGAGTGATGTGTATCTGTATCTTTTCCACACGTATGAGACAAAACTGAAGATCAACCTCTGTGGCTCAGTCGGTTGAGCTTCCAACTTCAGGTCAGGCCACGATCTAATGATTCGGGAGTTCAAGTCCTGCACCAGGTTCTCTGCCATCGGCGCAGAGCCCACTTCCGATTCTCTGTCTCCCTCTCTCTCTGCCCCTCCCCCACTCGCTCTCCCTCTCAAAAATAAAAACATGTGAAAATAAATAAAGAGAGAAATAAAATATTATTACCGACCTTTAACTCCTTCCAATTGACTGGTGTGCAGAAGCTTGCTTGCTTGATTATACTTCGTAAACAACCGCCAGAACACAGATTCCTCATTAGAACACAGGTCAGTCACAGTGTTCTTTAACCCTTCCAAGTGCACCAGTGCTGACAGAATACAGTCTAACCAACAGAGAGCATTAGCATTTTTCCACTGGACGTAGGAAGACTGGCAAAGTGACGTACATTTGCTCTCCAACAGCATTTCCAGTTCAGATGTGCATCCTTCGTTGTGAGGGGAAATCCCTCCAGTTCCAGAAACATCAACTGTAGTAGGAGCTTCTTCAGCAGCCATGTCAGTAACATCAGCCTCCAAACTCTCATTCTGTTCCAAGGAACCAACTGTCCTGTCTGGGTGCTGTGGTCCACTGTGTGGTGAATCAGGTAAGCTTGACGAGGTTTCACCATACGCTTCTCCATCGCGTTTGCTGTTCAAACCTTGCTCACCGTCAGTAACAGTGTGATTTTTAGTCTTTTTGGCATTTGCTAAAAGAGGTGAATCTTTATAGCTGGTTTCCAAGAACTTTCTTTTTTGAGACTTATTTGGAGTGTGATAATCTTCCAAATCAGGGGAAATTAAGTTATTAAGTGATTTAGAGCCCAAAGGGTAGATGCACTAGAAAGAAAAAATAAAATGATAAAAACTACAAAAAAAGTCAAATAAGCTCAAGTTTTATATTACAGTTTCTATGTCATGAAATGTATGCATAAAATTTCAGCATTAATATAATTTTATCAATCTAAATTTAAAGGACCTAGGAATTTAACCAAAATTTTGGCCCCCAAAAGAGTTAATGCTGAGTGAATTAACAATTTCAACAATTTAAAGAAACATTCTATGATGAGTGTTACTCCTTTTGGGGCAGGTACACTGCATAACATTACAAACTGGAGAAGTGTTTTCAAATAAAAAAAGCTGCAAGAGTAATTTCTGTGTCTCTTAATTTTAAAACTGAATGTTAGGGGCGCCTGGGTGGCTCAGTCAGTTGAGCGTCTCTAGATTTCGGCTCAGGTCATGATCTTGTGGTTCATGGGATAAAGCCCTGCATGGGGCTCTCTGCTGACAGCACAGAGCCTGCTTGGGATTCTCCCTCTGCCCCTCCTCCACTTGCACTCTCTCAAAATAATAAATAAATGTTAAAAAAAATAAAACAGTATTAATCTGAAAGCACATCAGCATTATCAATTTTACATCCTTACTGGATCTAAGAGTCAATCTGGGTGAATTTTAACAACTTCATCAAATCTCACTATGTATTAACACAATTTCAGCCAAATATCAAAAGTGTAGACAAATCACTTAGTTTGAAAACTAGCAAAATATTTTAAAAAACAAATTCAAGAAATCTATATACTATGTATCATTTAAAATGCCTTCTTCTACACAAGCAGGCTAACTGCTACCCTGGTGGCCTCTAATGAGCTACAGAACTACCCCACCTGGTATTCACGCCCTGATAGGGTCAGTCCCCCCAACATAACGCTCTGGGTTTAGCCATGTGACCAGCTTAGATGGGATGTTAACAAGCATGATGCACGTGGAAGCCTGGTAAGTATAGGCTCATTGGGCTAGTCCTTTTGGAACCCTCCTTCTGGAACACTCTCTCTTAAAGAAGTCCCATCCATCATACTGTGAGGAGCCCAAGTAGCCCCATGGAGAAACCCTTATGGAAAAGAACTGAGATCTTGGCTGACTGCCTATGCGGAGTTCCCTGTTGGCAAACAGTACTGACACCAGCCATGTGGACATTTTAGGTGTCCCAGCCAACAGCGGGTAAAGTGTTAAGAACTACCTGGGGAGCCCACAGAATCATGAGGAATAAGTAAAGCCATTAAGTTTTTTTAGTCACTAGGTTTTGAGCAACAGACACTGAAATGCATTAAATGCTTTCATTTAAAGTACAGCTGCTTCTATACAAGTGAACGCCATTAACACTGTACTAAGGAAATTCTTTAGTTCAATAGGATAAGTTCTGGATTCTTCTGTCACCAACTAGTAATGCACTCACCATCAGCTAACAACTTGTCTCTCAACTTTATGCCCTGAGATTATTTCCTAAATCCTACCGTATGTCAGAAAACAGAGAACACTTTAAAAGCGATAACAACTGTATATTCATAGTTATAGACAGGTATATATATACAGAAAAAATGAAAGCAGGACCTCAAAGAGATACTTGCACACCCTTATGCATTGCAGCACTATTCACAATAGCCTAGAGGTGGAATCAACCCAAATTTCCATGAATGAACAAATGGATAAAGAAAATGTGGTACAGTCGGGGGGGCGCCTGGGTGGCTCAGTTGGCTAAGAAAATGTGGTATAGACATACAGTGGAATATTACTCAGCCCTAAAAAGTAAAGGAATCTGTCACAAGCTACAACATGGATAAACACTGAGGACTAAAAGTCAGTCACAAAGACAAATACAGTATGATTCCACTTACGTGAGGTACCTAAAGTAGTCAAATCCATACAGACTAAAAGTAGAATAGTGACTGCCAAGGGGTGGGGGGAGGGAAAGGGCGAATTGTCACTCAGTGGGTACAGAATTTGAGTTTTTCAAGACGATAAAGTTCCAGAGATCTGTCGCACAATAACGGGAATATAAGTAACACTCCCAAACTGTACACGTAAAAATGATTAAGATGGTAAAATTCATAATTTTTTTTTTTTTTACATTAAATGAAAAAAAAATTTACAACAAATTTAAAACTAAAAAATCTTAATCGGTCTCAAACAGAGTTAAAATAATGTTGTGCACATCCTACCAGCACCCCTTCTTAATTAAAAGCAATAAACCATAGGGCACCTGGGTGGCTCAGTTAAGCGTCCAACTCTTGATATCAGCTCAGGTCAAGATCTAACCATCGTGAGATTGAGCCCTGCATCTGGCTCTGCACTGAGCGTGGAGCCTGCTTGGGATTCTCTCTCTCCCTCTCCTTCTGCCCCTTACCTGCTCCTGCTCTCTCTCAAAATAAATACACTTAAAAACAAAAACAAAAACAAAAACCATTAAGGGCCCTGGGGCTGCAAAATTTAGTGGCCTAGATGGTTTCCCCCCTACATTATTTGAAAATATCTTAACTGACTTTTCAAGCTATAATTTGTGGTCCAATCATAGGGCAAATTTAAAACATAATTTGTCCTTGTCCTGATTTTTCCCTCTTATAAATTAATGCTTTTGGATGTTTATCTCTTTTATACGTCAACTTTAGGTCTTTTTTTTTTTTTTTTTAATTTTTTTTTTCAACGTTTATTTATTTTTTTGGGGACAGAGACAGACAGAGCATGAACGGGGGAGGGGCAGAGAGAGAGGGAGACACAGAATCGGAAACAGGCTCCAGGCTCTGAGCCATCAGCCCAGAGCCTGACGCGGGGCTCGAACTCACGGACCACGAGATCGTGACCTGGCTGAAGTCGGACGCTTAACCAACTGCGCCACCCAGGCGCCCCCGTCAACTTTAGGTCTTAATATGCCACAGAAGTTTTTGGCTTGTCTTCAAAAAAAGGGAAAAGTCATAAAACAATACACAGAGTGCTAATTTCTCCATCTAGCCCAACCATGTAAAAGCATTCAAAATCTAATGCTGCCTCTTTCACTGATTTTGTTGAGTAGCTTAAACAGATTCCCATTTTTAATCCTGTAAAACAGAAAAAGGAAAACATTGCACACTACCTTACATTTGGAAAATTATCTTAAGGTATGGCCAGAAACAAGTTATAAAAATAATTTACAAAAAAAGTAATAATAATTTACATTCATTTTACAAATGAAAAAAAAACAGGAAAATGAGTTTTTTGATGGCTTAACACTAAAGACCTAAGAGCCTTATAAAGTTCATGTTTAAAAAAATTAAATAAGTGTTCCAATAAAAGACTAAATAATGGAATACTCAAAAAAAAAAGAGAGAGAAAGAGAGAAAAGATAAGTTAAAACTCCCTACAGTTTGAAAAAACTTGAGTTTCAATTTATTAATTTGGAAGCAGAGTTTGAATATTAGTACTGTTTTCAAACCAAGAAACTTCTGATCAAGAGGGGTTTCCCATGTGGTTTACAATTTGGCAACTGAAAGCAGAATGTTCAGTGGACTCCAAATTTTATAATAAAACCCTACAGAAATTAACAAATTGATTCAAAGGTCTTCTAGACCAGGGATCAGCAAACTTTACCTGTCAAAGGCCAGATAAATATGTTAGGCTTTGTAAGCCAGTCAATGTCTGTCATTAACTACTCAAGTCTGCCATTATAATATAAAAGCAGCCACAGACAATACAAAAATGATAGGGTATAGCTAAGTTCCAATAAAATTTATTTATGGACACGGAAATCTGAAATTCACATAATTTTCATGTATTACAAAAAAGTATTCTTTTCATGTTTTCCTAATCATTTAAAAATCCGTTCTTAGTCTGTGGGTGTCATACAAAGTGCTTGCTGACTCCTGGTGTGTAAACCAATCTACCTCATAAAACATACCAGGCTCTTACTGATTACAACATTTTCTAAAATTTAGATAATAATTACTTTAAAGTTCTCTTTTTATATTTGCAAAGTTTATACTTAATATTCTTGGTTATATGTTTTCTTCCTCATCACTTAAAAAGAATGCTTCAGAACTAAAAATACAAATACCTCTAACTTTACGAGCCAAAACCTAATGTCCTGAGGACACGGACTTCTCCATTATGGTAGTCTGTGGTTAAAGAACTCTACTGAAATATTATACGTTGTTTGGAAGAGCGGGAAAAAGTAGTTTTTTTCTAGGAAGATTTATTTTCTCTCTTCAATATTCACCATTCTACAACTCTGTTCTGAGCCAGCTAATGAGTAAACTCTCTGTGTAGTCTGCTGCTAGGATAAGCCGTCCAACCTAAAATCAAGCCTTCTAATGGTGTGACAGAGCCCATGTCTGCTCAAAGGAGAGCAGCTCTCCAGCAATTCCATGACACTTTCTATTTTCCCCTCACTACTGGATACAGTCAGCATACAAACACGCCGTTGTTTTCCCCAACTTAAAAACTTCCTCTTCCAGGTACCACCTCACATCTATATTTCTCAGTTCTTTCTCTCCAATTTTCTATCACTCACTGCAATCAAGCTTTTATCATTAATACTTTACCCAAACTATTCTCATTAAGGTCCTCAATGACCTACAACACTAGCCAATGGTGAGTATTCATCCTCATTGAGTTCTTACTGGCATTGAAAGTAAATAATGTTTTCTTAAATATTTTTTCACTTGACTTCCAGGACAAAATTATCTCCTTTCTGGGTTTACTCCTACCTCACTGTCTATTTCTCTCACCCTTTTCCTGGTTCCACTTCATCTCCCCACACTCTTAATGCTGGAGTATAACAGGGCTCAGTCCTTGAATCTCTACCCATACTTCTAGGTAAACTCATCCACTGTCATGGTTCAATTATATACATGCTGATGACTCCCAAATTTATCGAACCTCACTCTCCACCTAATAGCAGACACACAGATCCAACCATTTATTCCATATACCCTCAATATCAGATATCTGTCTCGAGTTTGACTTGGTCCTGGCCTGATCTTCCCCTAAAATCTTCGTCTTCCCAAAGTCTTTCTCATCTCAGTGACTGGCAACTCCATTCTTCCAATTATTCAAGTCAAAAATCTGGGAATCATCCCTGATTCCTCTCTCTCCTACTATGTATCTATCCCAATCTTTCAGCCAATACTTTTTGGATCTACTTTCAAAATATGCAGATAATCCAATCATGTCTCATCACCTTAGCCACTACTTGCTCCCCACGGAATACTCCAATTGCCTTCCAACTAGTTAGTCTCCCTGCTTCAAGTCTTGGCCATTACAGATACTTTCAACAAAGGAGCCACAATGATCCTTTTAACATGGAAATCAGATTATGTCACTCCCTGCTATGGGTCTTCATTTCAGTCACCGTAAAAGCCTGGTAAGACCCTGCTGGGTGCAACCTCTTCCCCATTATTTTTCTGACCCATCTTCTAGTACTCTGCCTCACTCCCTCAGATCCAGCTCTGCTAGCTTCCTTGCAGTAGAACATGCACAGGCACCCCCCATCCACCGCCCCTCACAGGGCCTTCGATCTGCTACTCTCCCTGCCTGGAAAGCTTGTTCATCCCATATCCACATGGCTTGTTTGTCTTCATCTTTCAGGTCTTTGCTCAAATGTCTCTCAATGAAGAGTTCCCTTCACCACTCTGTTTAAAATTGCAAACTACACATTCCCGAACATTCCATTCCCTGGGCTTTATTTTTCCCCACAGCACTTTTCATCACCTCACACACAAAAAATATAACTTACTTATTGATTTTCTTTCCTACTCTAGAACGTGACCTTCTTGAGGTAAGAAATTTTTGCTTTTTCACTGTATCCCAGCCTTTGGAACAATGCCAATATGGTGACACTCGAAAAAAAATTTACTGAATAAATGCAAAAAGAAATGTATTTCTATTTGTGAGAATGCCTGGGATTTTCTTCAAGTTATACCCAGCAAAAGTATCTATCACCAACAGCGTGATTTAGTTTAGTATTTTGCAAATTTGGCTGATCATCAGCCTCACCCTAAAAATTACAAAACTATAAAATTCTGGGTCAACTCTACCGAATGAGCATCTGGGTGTGAGATCCAGAAATTTTTAAAAAGTACTGCAAGTGACTCTGAAGAACTGTTACTTTACCTGGAATAAAACATATCTGAAATTAAAAGACTATATTCCAATTACAGTTCTGCTACTTTAGGAAGATCTTATATTCCCAAACCCTCTGTATCTGATTTCTTAATCATAAAATGGAACCATCTACCTTGCAAAACTTTGAGAACTAAATACGTACAGAACAATTTCACCAACTGTCAAGTACAATAAAATGTGGAGTATTATGGAGTTTAATGAGCTCCTATATAAAAGCTGTACCACTGGAAATGAAATCTATAATTAATTCTAAAAGATATTTAGATCCTTAAGGACTTTCAATTAATAACTTTTCCAGTAAGTTCCAAAGTTTATAAACCAAAGAGGTGAAAGACTATTATATACCAACAACTAACAACGACCCCCACAAGGTTAATGGGAAAAAAAAAAAAAATCTTGAAATGTAGATTCTCTTCTCATTAAGTCTAATGATAATAAAAACAAATACCTTCATGCAATACCCCAGGGAAATAACTGAAGTGGAAAAATAACACAAAATATTTAAAACTGTACACCGGACAGATCTAGAAACTCTGATTATCTATTAAAAATGTACACTCTGAAAGATACAAAACGAGTACAAATATAAATACTGAAGAAAAAAGCAAAAAGCTAAAACCTTGATACTATCTAAGATTAATACTTTACCTGCAGATCCTCACACAAAAAGACAGATTCTTGAAAACTAATTCGGTAAGTCTTTAAGGCTTTTAACTTTCCCTTCTCTCTACAAGCAGGACAATACCCATCTGACGGGACTTTAGCTGAATCATAATTCTAAAAAAGAAATAAAGTAAATTAAAATATAGACATTCCTAAATTATATCAAATTACAAAAAGTTAAACGAAAAAGGAACCAGAAAAAAATTACAATTTTCACCTGGAAGTGTTCTGGCGAGATATTTTAAACATGGCAAATAAAAGAAAAGCACATAGGCTTAAAATACAGCTACTATTCCAAAAAGAAATGTATTACAGTTCTAAATATTAAATTTTAAGTGCTAAAAATAGCATTAGTTTTATGTGCAAGAAAAAAGTAATGTCAACTGCCAGGGAAAATGTATGTTCCATATTTTCAGAGAATAATAAACCACAAGATCTATGTTCTATTTCTACTTTCACATACCAATAAAACACAGAGAGGTAAACACATTAAAATAATCTTTCGCCATTGCTTAAGATTTCCGTGGAAGATATAATTTTTTAGAAGTTAATTGGAAAATTAAACCCAAATTTAAATCTCTAAAAAAAGGAGGAAAAAACCCAACTTTGCACTGAGGCAAAAAATAAGTTCACTAACTTTTCCCAAATACCCCACCATGTGGAGTGAAGATATCCCTATATCAGTCCCTGGTCCAATCACTGGCAAACCATTTCCAATCTTCGGGGAATCCATCATTCCGAGTCATTGGCTAATTTATGTCACTTGAAACATGTCAATATCACTAAGGATTTTTCAATGAACCCTGGAAAAAAAAAAGTCAATAGACAATTAAATAAAAAATTCTATTTACCTTGAAAAAGAGCTATGCTATAAGATGTATATATATTAAATATACTTTGAAACCATAGGTCTTAAGATAAACATATTCTAAAATTGTAATCTTGACGTGAAAACAAATAACCTATACATACTTAGAAACCTAGCAAATTTGTTGGAAGAGGGCAGACTGGAAACAGGACCAAGTTTCAGACTTACTTGTAAGCAAATTTATTAAAACTTACAAAAGAAGGTAACTATTCTTTAAAGCAAATTATACTGACCAGAGTTTGAAAACTCAAGTTCGTAGAGTCTATGCATAATCTGAAACAAGTATGTCAGCGTTATATTAGAAGGTACTTTAAAGACTCAGGATCTTTTGTGCCATTGCTTGACAGAGACAAAAGAACCCCATAAATTCCTATTGCTTTCAACCACCAAGAACAGGTCACCAAGAGGATAATGCTATTTTTTTTAAGTTTCCACCAATATACTATTTTATAATAAATGAACTGTACCCGACAAAAATGTTAACACTGTAATAGTACAAATTAGGTATTTAACAAGCTTGGTTTGAGTGTTAATTTTATGGAATAGAATCACATTCAGTAAAGTTGAAATTATGAGACTGGAGCTCAGTAGAAGGAAAAAATAATTGTTAAGAGTAGTTTAGATATGTGTTTAAAATATAGGGAAACCAGATACAAAAGACCTATAGCAGAGAACAGCAGGGATGTTGTAAAATAATTTCAAGCAAACGTCTTTCCCAAATCTAAGAATTCATCATTCTATGACAACCATTTCCTGGGAAACTGTGGCTCGTAGATTCACTTTAAAAACCAGTGACACTATTCTGTTCCAGATATATAAAGTTTACATGTCTTTCAAGCCAAGGAATAATGTCAAAAATAAAAATGTTTAAGAAGAAAAGTGTAAGTGAATCTCAATTCCCTCTTCCTAAAGAAATATATTGATATGGCAGGACTTCTCAACTACAGCACTATAAACATTTTGGACCAAATAATTCTTCGTTGTGAAGGCTATCCTTTCCCCGTATGATGTTCAGTGGCATCGCTCACTCTTACCTACTAGATGCCAGTGTTACTCCTCAGTTGTGACAAAGTCTCCAGACATTGCCAAAAGACCCCTGGGAGGCAAAACTGCCCCACTGAGAACCACTGCCAAAATGATCAAAGTAAGGGGCACATGGGTAGCTCTGCCAGTTAAGCATCCGATTCCTGATATTGACTCACTGCATGATCTCATGGTTCATGAGTTCGAGCCCCAAGTCTGGCTCTGCGTTTCACAGCGCGGAGCCTGCCTGGGACTCTCTGTCTCTCTGACTCCCTCTCTCTCTCTGCCCCTCCCCTGCTTGCATTCTCTCTCTCTGTGTCAAAGTAAATAAATAAACTTCTAAAAAAAAAAAAAAAAAAAGATAAAAGTTTGGTGTTTTACTTTATAAGCTCCTCACAGAAAACACAAATTTATCATTTTTGCTTTGTTCTATTCATAACGTACTTACAAAAGGCAACAAACTAGACAGAAAAGGGTCCAACTGCTTATGGTTCCAGAGTGGCCAAAAGCATGGTATTTACAACAGCAGATTTGGGTTCAGAAATTTGTAAAATTGGTTTGTTCTAAGAATTAAATACATATAAAATGCTTAGCACCTGAACACACAATACGTTTTAACTACTACTTGTTTGGTGCTAATTTTATACTTTACTCTATAGAAACTATGGAGCCCACCTTGTATTATTCTGCACTATTCTCAAAAGAAACTGGTAGAACCTGGTACGCTATAATCCTTGAATAAGATGTTTTTAATGAAAATTTCCATCTGCCTGTGAGATCTAGAAAAACTTTTTTGGCCTGTTTTGTTTTGTTTTTTTCTCTCTCTCTCAATTATAAAAGTAAAAATAAGAAGCCTTCAAATCTGCTCTGATCCTGATCTCAGCAGCCAACATTTCAATGGGACAAGCAGATAGGCTGGTGGTTGAAATTCTGACTATGCAAAACCTGGCAAAAGAAAACTGATTAAAAAAAAAAAAAATAGCAGAGGTGAGCTATCCAGGACTTTCAAAAACAATTTACTTTGTCTTATACACAAAACCCAGGGGGTGATTCTTGCAAGTTAATTTGCCCTCAATGATGGTCTCCATTGTTCTCGCTACAAACATAACCTGCTCCTCTTTCTTGTATCTCACCTAGATTTTGGCATCTTCATCCTTCCAAATACACATACTAGAAAATTCGAGTGGTTCTCTAAACTTTCACTTCCCACTTCCTCCTGTCCAAATTCTGTGGACAATTCTTGGGAAGCATCTCAAATCCCACCTCTTTCCACCCGATCCCCACTCCGTATTGCAGCCAAAGTAACGCTAGTATAAAACAAGTCTGAGTCTGTCACGGCTCAACTTAAAATCATTTACCCCAACCTGATTGTAGGAAAGTCCAAACAGCTCAGTATGGACCTAAGGGTAATACTATGACCTTAAAACTCACTGTACTTGAGACCGACCAACCCGGCTTTCCAGTCTTACCTTCCTCTCCTCCACTTCAACCTCAGCACCTTCCTTCTGACTCCCTCTTTTCATTATTTCGGTGAGCCACTGATACTCCAGGAGCCCCAGTGTGAATGCCTAGCCCAGTATGAACCCAGTTACAGCACAAAGAATATGTAAAGTTGCCCCTGGGTATGCCGAAAGATATGCAATTAAGCTTCTTTCACAGCCCCGTGTGCACAGTGGGGAAACCCAGAGAACCAGCGGCTCCGAGAAGAGCCTCAAACTTTATTTACATCTGAGCTTGCCCTCCAAGACCAAGAGAGCTCAGCACATGAATTGTCAAAGGCAAGACCACAGTAAACTTGAAGCCGAGGACTGGGGTCGGCTTTGGGTGCCCGGCCCTCCAGAATCAGAGACGCACAGGACCAAGACCTGGCAGTTTCAAAACCAAACCTTGGAAACCCAAGGTGCAGGGTTCCGTTAACCCTCCCCATCTCCACGCTCTTTGGAAGAACGAAACACAAAACAACTCTGGTTTCTCTTCAGCATTTACCTCTCTGAGCCAAAACGAATCAGTAACTCTCTACCTTAATCGCCAACCCTTCCCCCCCGAGCCCAGTCCCAGCCCCTTCCCTCTCCCAGCCTAGCCCACCTTTCAGCGCGCGGACCCCCCCAGCGGCAGTCCCTTTTCCCCAGCTCTGTGCCCCCTTCCCTACTTCGGGAGCTGAAGGAAACCACTTCCTCTCCTCCCTTACCTGCCGCGTGCACGCTCCTTCTTCACACCGGGTCGGTCCGAACTCCTGTTCCAGCTTGGGTCCACACCACCCCGTGCAACGTTCAACCCACGTTCCCCCCGGCCCGCTCCTCCCCCACCGGCCTCTCCGCTCGCCAAGCGGCTTCCGGTTTGAGTCCGCGGCAAAAGAATTCCCCTTCCTGCTCGGCGCGGGGCCTGAAAGTTCGTCAGCGTGGCGGGGAAGGTGAGAACGGGAGCACTTCCGGACGGCCTCTGCAGAGGCGTGGCTGCCCGCCCGGCTGTCGCAGCCGCAGTTTCAGCCGCGGCGACGGCTAGGGGCGGGGCCGGTGGCTGCCGAGCCCGGCATCTGTGAGTGGCTGGGTTTGGGGAGGCGACGTTTCTGGAAGCTGCTGGAAAGCGCTCGAGTGGCGGAGGTGACGCCGGCGACCAGGGGGTGGGGCGTGATTAAAACTAGTGCGCGCTCGGCAGCGGAGGGATTACGCTGAGGAAAGAGAGTGGCGCGCACCTCGTTGCGCCCGGGCCGACGCGAGCCCGGGTCGGAAGTCGACGCGGCGGAGAGTGACCTGGGTGGGTGGGTGGTGGGGCGAGGGAAGGGCTCCCCAGCCTGCAGAGGCGGAGGGTGCAATGGAGCCTGTCGGCCGGCGCGTCCCTGCAGCGCTGCGGTCTCCACGACGACTGTGGGCCGCGCAAGGCCCCCGTAGTCCGCTCTCCTAAAGCCTCGGTGAGAGCCGAGCAGCCACAGAGTGTGTGTTCACAAAGGGTCACCACACACGGAGCTGCCCCTCCCTGTCTCCCTAAACCCCATCTTCGAGGCCAGGGGCTTTTCTGCCAGGATTCTGGGGTGTTTCTCCTTTCCTCCCTCCCAGATCTTCTAACGGTAAGGGGAGTAGCCAAAGCACAGGGACTTTGCTGTCCACCGCCCGTTTTTGCTAGTCAGCAGCCGATCTGTCCCTGCTGCGTTCATTTTAGCTGCCCTGCCTTGCTTGAACTTAAGAGAAAAGGATAGTTCTCCTGTAGTTGATAAGTTTAAGGCTCTGCTTTCGTAGGAAGGTCATGTGGCTTAAGGGACATCGTGACCGCGTGTGCTATTTCTGACTTGCATTCTGAATCTTGGGGCAGCATATTCTAGAAGTCCTTTTGGTCGACTGGTTCTATAACCTAGAGTAACAGTTTGGATTTTGTGACCCTGTCGTGACAGAGTAACCACCGTTAGCATTTTGGGCTGGGGGCATTTGGGCATGTTTTTAGTGGTTTCAAACTAAATAACTATATTCTAGAATAATGCTGGTAATTTTGATAGGGCGGTATAGAGGAAACAAGTCCCTTATACCAAGAAATTCTTCAGTAAAAAGGATTTTAGTTGTCCGTACTTATGAATGCATATGGCCAAGAAATCCAGTAGGGAGTTTGTTTTTCCTCCAGACTGAAAACTAGGCTGGTTAATTTTTGCTTACCTTTCTTGTTGTCCTCGGTTATTAATATGCTGGTATATTTGTTGTAAGATCTAACTAGTTTTCTCTTTTTTAAATGAATTATGAAAATAGAACATAGTATTTCCTTCTTGAAATAATAGACAAACTCGGAGCGTTTTTCTTGTTCACCATTGCTATTTCCATTTTCAGGATAGAATACAGGATTTTTTTTTTTTTTTTTTTTTTTTTTTTTGTAAATAATGCTTGCCGAATTGTTAACTTCGTAAGTTGAACAAAACAATTGATTCAGTTAAAATTGTAGCTACAATTTTAAGATGGAAAAATCAACATTGCCAAACTGAATTATATCAATGAAACGTTGTTTGTGAAGTTGATTTATAGTCTTGCAGTGCAAATTTGATTTTTTGCCAGGAAAAAATATGTAATAGTGACAGAAACAAAATGGATGTAGGGCTTGGGTTGTGGAAAGAAAAGAGGACTTTAGATATACAGATTTGACTCCAGAATTTTTCCCCCTTGTAAAAGGTAGAAAAAGTTCGGCAAGACTTTCTAAAAGGAGTGATGCTAATAAGGACAATTAGGAGAGGTTGACTAGAAGAAACTCTCCTTTCAGTTATATTACAGTAGCAGTCCCAGGTTGAAAAAATTGAATACATTTATGCTTTTTCCTTGCGAATGTGTTTGGAATGCCTCTTTCTATGTACACTGATCCCAGAAAGAGTACAGTTACCTTTCAGTAGAAAGCAATCTCCTCGTCAGCAATGTGGTACAGAAATTGTATTTAACGTGTTTCCATTTAAAAACTAACACACTGTGATTAAAGGAAGCTTTTATTCGTGAACAGCCAAAATAGGAATATAATGTACAATTAGGATTTTCTTTCTTCTCTTTTAAATGTTTTATTTTCATAGCATCAGGTTTTGTCCCCTCTGCTGGATTGGATTCCTTAATCAGGAGCCAAGTCTTTAGCCCAAACCTGGGATGTAAAAGCTGCCTGCTGTGATTGGTCGTTCTGATCTCATCAAAAAAGATGAGAGTTGAAGGAACTAACCCTATTTTTTTAGCAGCATCTTTGTGAGTGCAGTCTATAATCTATTTAATTCCAACATTCAGGAGGGTGCACAAACCAAAAACTTATTAAACTTGGAGAGAAAATTAATTTGGTAACAAAGTATCACCCAAGCTAATGAAAAGTGATACATAGTTTTTACCCCGTATGTTTTGCTGAGGAAATAGGTTATATGTTTGACTGTGGGGTGCTCCCCTTGACCACTGGTGTGGGAAGTGTTATGTGTATCCTGTAACATTTTTAAATTTCAAGGAATTGTTATTTCTAAAATATATCCAGACCCTGGGTTTTGGATAGGGAATGTAAACCTATAGTACTATTTTGGGCAGTTATACTTGTGCTAGGCGTTTGCAAATTTAGAAAATTAAAAGAAGACACTCTAGTTCTTGCCCTCAGTGGATTCAATTGAGATAGGATAAAGACAGTACATTTATCATACTGTAATATGTGCAGTGATGAGGATATGCACGGCCTATTTGTAAGTGTCGCCACATCAAGGCCACACTAAGAATGAGTAGTCTGAGGAGTTGAAGTTATTTTGTACTTTAGCCTCTGAATTTTAGACAGAACATGACGACCCTTTATGTAGTCTAGACTTGTTTCCATTTTGCCCACACAAAATGAGAAGACGGTATGATACAGAAGAGTCGTAGAGTAGATCTTGGAACATCTGATTTCTAATCCTCACTCTTTTGTTATGTGACCTCACATACGTCGCTTAATTCTCAAGGCCTCGGTTTCCAGATCTATAAAGTGAGTTCAGAATAGATGGTCACTTACAGTTCCAATATTCTACCTACTATGCCTACTTTTTGCAAATGTTTAACATTAAGAGCATGATCCTTTTTCATCTCAAACTACTTTGGTGCTGATCTAAATTTTGTATTTTCTTTTGGATTAGGTAATAGATTCACATGGTTCACATGTAAAAAGGTAAAAAAGAATATGCAATGAAAAGTCTTCCTTCTACTCCTGTCCCAGTTTCTTCCCTAGGAAGCAACCAATGCTACCAGTTTCTTATATTTTTTTCCAAAAAACTTTCACATGTATATAAGCAAATAAATACTACATATATTCCCCCCCCTTTTGTATGTAAATGGTACTGTGCACAGTGTATGTACGCTGTTTTTTTCATTTATCTTAGAAACTGTTCTATGTCATTATCTAAAGTGGTTCCTTATTCATTTTTATGGCAGCATGATATTCCACTGTATGATGTATCACTTAATTGGCCCTTTCCTTTTGGACATTAGGTTTTTTTTCCTGGTCTTTAGTAAAAGCATTGTGCAATGAATAACTTTGTACATTCATCAGTTTCCACAGATGTAAATATATCTTTTCCCTAAACAGTGGCACAGGTCTATTGGGACAGTGACATAGTTGGTAAACTATGTTATTTAGCAACCAGTAACAAAAAAATTGATGGATCATGGTCTCAACAGTATATTGCCAGCGTTCCATCCACTTTGACTTATGTGCTCTCTATGGCAGTATAGTATAGTCATGTAGTGGAGTCTGTACCCTATTTGGTTCTAAAGTAAACATATGAACTAAATCACATCACCTGAATGACTGTTCTTTTTTTTTTTTTTTTTTTTTTTTTTTGAGCTGTGGATGAAGCAAATGGATATGCAGGGACCTTGTTTTAGGCAAAGAAGTATGTAAGTGTGTGTGTATACACCTATATATGTATGCGTATGTATGCGTATATAAATAAGTATATAAATCTTTAAACACTAAGATCATACAGCACAGCAAGATTTTCAGTGAAAGGCTCTTAACTGAGACTAATTGATGGAACAACATATTTGGGCTTTCCAGCTCATGCTTACCTCTAGGCATATACTCACTGAGTACTATTTAAATTGATATTTTTCTTTTAAACTTTTTGCCAAGCACATGGAGTTGACTTTGTATAAGTTGCAACTTTTATGTATTCTCACTTTATAAATTTTTTTTAATGCTTATCAGAGAGAAAGAGAGAGAGAGAGAGAGAGCGCGAGCGAGCGCAGGGGGAGGGGCAGAGAGAGAGGGAGACATAGAATCTGAAGTAGGCTCCAGGCTTTCAGCATAGAGCGTGATGCGGGGCTTGAACTCTGGAACCACAAGATCATGACCTGAGCCGAAGTCTGACGCTTAACCGACTGAGCCACCAGGTGTCCTATATATTCCCACTTTACCAATGATAAAACTAAACCTAGAAGTGAACAACTGACCCAAATTTGCATAACAAAGTGGCAGACCTGGGACTAGAACCTATGTCCTCTAATTTCTAATGCAGGGCTTTTTCCAGTACATCACATGCTCCCATTTCACAGGTAGCTGTAGCAGTAGATCTGAGAATGCCCCGTGGTTAGGGACCGCTTTAGGTAGGTTTCCTCTACGTAGGTTCTAGAGCAATTTACAGTTCGGAAAGCAGCAGGTCATTTTTCTGAAAACAAAAGAACATTCTATAATTATTGAAGTAATTATACATGTTGATTAGCAATCAGGAGGACTCCCAAATCAAAAAATTAAAGATGATTTAGAGAAACACTCTTTTCCTAATTGGGACACAGATGTCTCTTGGAGATGAATTTATCAGTCGTAAGATTAGAGGGAAATTAGGATTATTTGGAAACAGCCTTACATCCCCCCGAGTTCATGCCATTTGTAAAATTTTGCCAGGAATATCTGAACCATCAGAAAAAGAGAAGTGATAGAAACAATTGCAAAAGAACTGATAAATAGAAGGGTAGAGAATATGCTGTGGTAATTGGATTCCCCTGAAGCTGGCATTGTAGCATGTGGCCGCCACCCCTGCTTCAGGGCCTTAATTCTCCTAGCTGTTCCCCTTCTCCTTGCGTATGTGACTCGTCCTTCAAGTGTCAGCCTCGGTTTCACTTGTCAAGCTGTCCACCCTATGAGCAGCCCTCTACCTGCCATCCCTACTCTAATTCCTTATTACCACCTGCTGTTTGTTTTCTTCACAACCTATGTATATATTAAGTGTCTACTAACTTGTGAGGGCAAGGACTACGTCTGGCTTATTCGAGGTTATATATACATTGCCTAGTACATAGTACATATTTGCTAATCAGTGAATGATCATCATGGTTCCCAGTTCACAGGGCTGACAAAACCTACTCTTAAAATGTAGTGTTTTCCACAGTATATTTCCCCATGTTCTTATCCTTGTTAGTTCAGGGTTTTGGAAGATGTGAGAAAAATATTAACTTATTTGTCAACACACTTTTATTGAGTATGCAAAGCACTGTGCTAAATGCTGGATGAATACAAAGGTGCTTAATGCATAATCTTTATCCCTAAAAAAAAGTAGAAGCATTTGTAAATGGATAGTTTTCATACAAAGGCAAAATGAAATAAATGCTAAATAGAGATGTGCCAGCAATATTCCGTAGCAACAATGGAAAGAAACTAGTTAATTTTAATTACAGGAAGGGTCTCACAAAGTTGAATTTTGACTTTGGTCTTGAAGATGGAAAAACAGTTGAGGTGCCTATATACATGGAGAATAGAGATAACTAAGTATTTAGCTTCACTTTTCAGAAAGTCCTTAAGGGGTGCTGGGTGGGTCAGTTGGTTGGGCATCCAACTCTTGATTTCAGCTCTGGTCATGATCTCCCCTCTGGTCATGATCTCACAGTTCATGGGATAGAGCCCCAAGTCAGGCTCTGTGCTGACTGTGTGGAGCCTGTTTGGGATTCTCTCTCTCTCTCTCTCTCTCTCTCTCTCTCTCTACCCCTCCCCGCTCTTGCATATGGCTGCACATTCTCTCTCTCAAGTAACATTTTTTTTTAAGTCCTTAAGATAGTAATATTTATCATGAAGTCTTGTAAAATATTGTCATAAAGCAGTCTTTAAAAATTTCAGTTAGGGGCGCCTGGGTGGCGCAGTCGGTTAAGCGTCCGACTTCAGCCAGGTCACGATCTCGTGGTCTGTGAGTTCGAGCCCCGCGTCAGGCTCTGGGCTGATGGCTCAGAGCCTGGAGCCTGTTTCCGATTCTGTGTCTCCCTCTCTCTTCTGCCCCTCCCCCGTTCATGCTCTGTCTCTCTCTGTCCCAAAAATAAATAAACGTTGAAAAAAAAAAATTAAAAAAAAAATTTCAGTTATGGGGTGCCTGGGTGGCTCAGTCAGTTAAGCATCCGACTCTTGATTTTGGGTCAAGTCATATCTCACAGTTGTGAGATTGAGCCCCACGTTGGGCTCTGCACTGAGTATGGAGCCTGCTTAGGACTCTCTCCCTCTCTTTGGGGCACCTGGATGGCTCAGTTGGTTAGGCATCCGACTTCGGCTCAGGTCATAGTCTTGCAGTTGATGAGTTCCAGCCCCGCATCGGGCTCTGTGCTGACAGCTCAGAGCCTGTAGCCTTCTTCAGATTCTGTATCTTCCTCTCTTTCTGCCCCTCCTCTGCTCATGCTCTGTCTCTCTCTCTCCCCCTCAAAATAAATAAACGTTAAAAAAAAATGTTTTTAAGATTCTCTTCCTCTCTTTCTGCCCCTCCCCTACTCACACACGTGTGTGCACACTCTCTCCAAAAAATAAACATTAAAAAATTTTTTTCAGTTATAAATGAAATTACTCTGGCCTTAAACATTATGCTTATAAGACTAACTGTAAAATTAATTTGACTGTTTTGACTAGGTTGGTGCTTTCCAACTAGTTGCTGAATCATCAGTTCAGTCTAATAATTGGATTCTGATTGCTAATTGCAGTTGGTAATTATTTAGTAAACTAATCAATTCAGACAAAACTGCCTTTGATTTTTTTCTTTTGATCTTTTTTTTTTAAGGGGTGCCTGGATGGCTCAGTCGCTTAAATGTCTAACTCTTGATCTCAGCTCGGGTCATGATCTCATGGTTTTGTGAGTTTGAGCCCCATGTCGGGCTCAGTGCTAGCAGTGTGGACCCTGCCTGGGATTGTCTCTCTCCTCTCTCTCTGTCCCTCCCCCACTTGCACTGTCTGTCTCTCAAAATAAACATTTAAAAAAAATTTTTAAAAAACTTCAAGAGTGTCTTTTTTTAAAAAAAATCTTTTTAAAACTGATTTTTATATCATTGGTGGTCTTTAATGTGTGGTTGTCTGACCACATCATAAGTTTAAGTGTAGACTATTTTTTGATGGTCTAATTTGATTTCTAAGTTTACTATTGCTTTTCTGTTCTTGTGTTCTTTTTAAGCAAAGGAGATTCTCTCCTTTCCATCTTACTAAAAAGAAAAAAAGAAACAGGCTTTAGATTCACCGACCTGATTTCACCTTGTCCACTTATTAATCACAGTTCTTCCACTTTCCAATTTTGTTTCTTCCAACAAAATACTTAACCTCCCTGAGGCTCAATTTCATCCATATGATGAAAATGTCTACTAATCCCACTGTGTCGTTTAACTAGTTTTGTGACCTGAGGTAAATGATTTCATCTGTCTGAGCCTCAGTTTTTCCATGTATGCAATGAAATTATCTTAAATGAGGTGATGCGTAGAACAGTGCCTGGCAGTTAATAGGCCCTCAGCACATTCTGGTTTCCCTCCGTTATCTACCATCTCATCTAAACCCTGCATGTCATTTACAATTTGCTTAAAGTTCTGTTTGCTATAATCTTTCCTTTGATAGCTCACAGCAGTCTCTTTTTTTCCAGAATCATTGCACTCCTTGTGTATAGCTCGGGTTCCTAAATTGGTATGAATCAGCATTATATTGGGAACTTATTAAAAATGCAATTGCTTGGGTCCTATTCCCAATTCTGTGGGTTTGGCATGGGGTCTGGGCATCTGTGTTTTTGCCTTTCTTCTTCAGATTTTCTGATGCTTACCAGTGATCATAATTTCTCACTTATTTATTAATAACTATGTGCTTCTTATAGTTTACATTTGAGAGGTAATTATTTAATCCTTCAGGTTATCTTAGTTTACATCCCAAATATACCATACAGTCCATATGGACACGAAATACCCATTATAGTGCTGTGTATTTAGTTTAGAGATTGATAAGTAATGACACCCTTTTTTTCCTTGCTGAAGTTTGAATCGTGGTAAGAAATAAGATGTAGAAATCACATAGATGAAGATTCAAATACAAGTTTACCCAAAAAGTTGTTTTGGAAACGTGGCTGAGGTTTGCAGCAACAAGGAACTTCCTAGTATTGCACTCCGGAATTAGGCTGATTTCAGCCTCACCTTTCTCTGTCTACAAGAATGGAGTTTGTCCCACTACATTTGCTGTGTGATAGAGAACAGCCCAGAATAAATGGCTGTCTTCAGTTAGACAAATCCCAAATAGAAAAGAAAAAAGGAAGTGGCTGAGCCCAGAATTTTTTCTCTCAAATTTATCAGACTGGTTACTCCTTCCTACCCCAGGGAGGAGTTAGTGAGAAAGTGGAGATCAGCCATGAATACTACTTTAAGGAAGTTTCATGTGCAGTGTGACAAAGCTTTCTTGTCATCAGTGGTACTCGATAGGTATTTGTTAGTGGATTTCTTTTAATACCTTGCATTGCATCAGGACGCTGTGATTTTTAATACTTAAGTGGGATGTTATATAGCTATAACTTCAACCAGTTAAATTAGTATATATCATTGTATAGTTATATTTTGCTGTGCAAGAAAGTACCCCCAAAGGCTTAAACCATAGATGTTTATTATTAAACACAGTTTCTGATGGGTAGGAATCTGGAAGTATTTTAGCTGGGTGGTTCCAATTCAGAGTCTCATGTGACTGCAGTCATCTGAAAGCTGCAGGAATGTCCCTTGACATGACAGCTGGCTTTCCACCAGAGTAGGTGATCTGAAAGAGAGGCAGAAACCGTAGTGTCTTTTATAACCTGGCTTTAGAAGTAATATACCATTTGGGGCACCTGGGTGACTCAGTCATTTAAGTGTTGGAATTCTTGATTTTGGCTCAGGTCATGATCTCATGGTTATAAGATTCAGCCCTGTGTCAGGCTGAGCATGGAACCTGCTTAAGATTCTCTCCCTTCTTCTCCCCCCCCCCGCCCACCCCCATCCCATGCATGCTCTCTCTCAAAAAAAAAAAAAAAAAAAAAAAAGTATGCCATCACTCTCCTGCACAGACCCACCCTGATCTACTGTGGGAGGGACCCACACGAGGGTGTGAATACTTGGAGGCAGGGCTCGCTAGAGGCCATCTTGGAAGCTGGCTGCCGCAGTTACATAACATGTTAGTTTGATTTTGTTACTTCACTTTGCTTCATTTGAGATCAGATAATTGAGTAACATAGTTTCCTAGCTGGAGAATAGGTTGAAAGGATAATTTTCTGCTGCTGGCCCCTCCTTCTCATCTAGCTCCATCTAAATGAGAAGTTTACATAACGTGATCAGGGACTAGCAGTGGTTTTTATGATCTTCCAGACAGTCTGAAAGTTGAGATGACCTACAGGCAGACTTATAATTACAGGTGATAATAGCTACAATTTTTATTTTAACATGAATTAATTTACTTCTGGGAGGTGCTTCATGAAGTCTGGTCCCTAGCTTCTAATTTATTGAAGTAAGGGGTTTTTTGCAGTAGTAATCAGAATGAGGTGGGACTAGGTGGCTAGTGAAGGTCATTTACCTCGCTGAAATAAACCATAGGCCCAAAAGGGTTGAAAAATATCACTTAAAATAAGCATCAGTGGTTTGATTAAAATTCTAATGCAAAGCACTAAAGAAGTCCAAGTAAGTGCAAGGAAATGGTTAAAAATCATTAACCGTTTTGGGGCTCCTGGCTGCCTCTGTCGGTAGAGCTTGTGGCTCTTGATCACAGAGTTGTGAGTTCGAGTCCCATAAAATCTTTGGAAAAAAATCATTAACCATTTTATTTTAGTCATTTATTTCACCATGTGCGATGAAGTCTTATGAACTCGTAAATGAGATGAATTCATTTATTTTATGATATTTCATATGCCATGCTAAATGCAGGTTTTATAACATAGCAAAAAATAAATAGCAATGTAAGGGGGAACATGAAACATTTATTGGATCAAACAGTATAAAATTTGTATACTGTTTAATCATTTGTATAAAATCATTCTGTTTCTAATGCTTTCTGACACTGTGGAAAAGACAATTTTAAGATTGTGGCAGAAAATGTTTATGACAAATTGATAATGCCTAAATGTTCTTTAGAATTCTAGTCCTAAACATTGTTGGGTCAGTTTGCATTTTAAGTTGCTTGAAGAACGTCCATTAAGTTGTGTAAAGCATTTATGCCTGACTGACCAGTTATAGAAGGCCAGATACAAGTTTAATCAAATCTTGCATCTGTATTTAAGTTCTTTACTACATAGAATGGTGTATAGAGCATACCAGCACCAGACTCTGTGCACCCTTTTGGCTGTTGTAATTTCTGGTCACGTGGGTGTATTTCACAGCAGCTTTCACCCTCAGTTATTAGGAGGCACTATTTTGCTAATCAGGAAAGAAATTTCAGAGAATTCATTTTACTTTCCAAATGTAGTTTGTTGTGTTTAACCAATAAAATGTTTGGTGTCAGTACTGATTAGCTTTAGGATGAGATCCCCATGATTTTTACAGTGAGAGGCTGTAGTCGATTTTTTCTGACCATGGAACGTATAAACCCTGTAAGTTGCTCAGTTGAGTCTTTAGAGCTTACAGGAGGCAGTTAAATGGAAAAAAAAAATCCTGGAATAAATTGAGAATTTTTGTAAAATGAAAGGGCAGAGAGATACAGAAAGTTGGGAAGTATTAATTTTAGGATATTATGCCAAGAATAATGAATATATTTACTACTTTTTACAAACTCTTCCCTTCCAGGACAGAAGAACAAGTTAAGTGGCTTCACCAGGAATCAGTCAGGTCCATTCCGTAAGACAGGTCTTTTCAAAAACTCATTAAGAGACACCAAAGGAACATGATAACCAAATGTAATGCGTAGACTTTGATTAAATCCTGGTTTGAGAAAAACTGCTGCAAAACCTATTTGGGGGGATTTTAATATGCCTAGCAATAAGCTATATTTGGGAGTGTACATTTTATTTTCCTACATGTGTTGTTAATGGTTATTACGGCTGTGTCGGAGAATTGCCTTTCTTTTTTTTTTTAGGAGATGTATCTGAAGTATATTTAGAGATGAAGTTACCTTCAGTGTTCGGGAGGGTGTGTGTGTGTGTGTGTGTGTGTGTGTGTGTGTACATGTGTACAAATAGGAAAAACACATGATAATGTTAAATGTTGAGTCTGTTGTAGATATAAGCAGTTTTGTCATACTGTCAAGTTTTCTGAAGGTTCGAACATGTACCATAAGCTGGGAGGGAAAAAATCCTCCTCCGGATATTATCTGTTTTTTTACTCAGCTTTACAAAGACCGCAAGAGAGTGTATCACTGCTTACAGCCACTGTCTCTACCTTCCTCTGCTATGAACTCTTTGGCCTCCAGGCCAGTCAGGCTTTCATTCCTGCCTCCCACCGGCACCGTTCATTTCCACATCAACATCGACATCTGTGTTGCCAGATCTTGTGGTCATTTCTCAGCCCTCAGTTTCCCTTTCCCTCTCAGCAGCGTTTGACACAGCTCCTCGTTCTCACTTACTCTTGGTTCTCTTACCTCAGTCCTTCTCCTTTGCCTTTTTAGTAGTTCATGCTGATTCCCCTCCCCTTTAAGCATTGAAATGCCTCAGAACCCAGATCTTGTCTCAGTTTTCATTCCCTCCCTAACTAATCTCCTGTCCTGTAGCTGTTCGTACTGTATAGATGCTGAAACTCCCAAGTGCCTGTCTCCACCCCAGCCTCTGCCCAGAGCTTCAGGCTCACGGATCGATCTGCCTACTTGATACATTCACTTGACACCAGGTAGATAGACAAAGTTCAACATTTAATATGTGTAAAACAATTGCTTGAGTCTCATCAGCCACTTCTCACCTGCAAACAAAACAGAGCACCTCCTCCCTACTTACTGCTTCCACATTCTTCCTCCTCTCAATACTAGGCACTTCATTCTTACAGTTGCTCAAGTGAGAAAGCTTGATATCCTCTCTGCTTCTTTTTCCCTCATACTATACATTTAATCCCACAACACATACAGTCAGCTCTACTTTTTTTTTTTAATGTATTTATTCTTAGAGAGCGCGCCCACGAGAGTGGGGGAGAGGCAGAGAGAGAGGGAGTACAGAGCCTGATGTGGGGCTTGAACTCATGAACCCTGAGATCATAACCTGAGCTGAAATGAAGAGTCTGTTGCTTAACCAACTAAGCCACTCAGGTATCCCCAGTCAGCTCTACCTTTTTTTTTTTTTTTAAGTTTATTTATTTATTCTGAGAGAGAGAGAGAGCAGCATGAGTGGGAGAGGGACAGAGAATCCCAAGCAGGCTCTACACTGCACAGAACCCAATGCAGGGCTCAATCTCACAAACCGTGAGATCATGACCTGAGTCGAAACCAAGAGTCAGATCCTTAACCAGCTGAGCCACCCAGGTGGCCCCTCTCCTTTTAAAATCTATCCAGAACTAAGCACGTCTTGAGCTGTCACCACTACCATCTTTATCCATGCCACCATTCTATGACAGATTAGAACAGTTTCTCCAACTCAGCACTATTGACATTTGCAGCCAGTAGTTCTTTTTGGGGGGATGGGCTGACCCATGCATTGTAGGGTACTTCGTGGTATCCCTAGCCTTTACCCACTAGATACAAGTAGCAAGTGCCTCTCACAGTTGTGACCACCAAAAACGTCACCAGACATTGCTAAAATGTCCCCTTGGGAGCAAAACTGCCTCCAGTTGAGGACCATTGGATTATAGCAATAGCCTCCTCTTCTCCCTACTTCCTTCCCTTCCCCACGGTTTATTCTCCATCTGCCAACCAGTGTATCACTAAAAACATCAGTAAGGTCATGTCATTTCTTTGCTCAAAACATTCCGGTGGCTTCCCTTCTCACTAGGCTCAAAATCTATATGTGCCTACAGATTCCTTCTCTACACACATGCACACGCACACCCCTGTTGAAGAGCAGTTTATTGCCATTGTTTAAAGCTTTTTCTCTTTATGCAAATGGAAAAGGACACCCCTTTCACTAGGTAGATGCAGCCCTTTGTGCTACTTTATTTTTCTTTACTGCATCATATGTCAGTTTACGTGTTGTATTTATTGAGTGAATGGTAAAATAAGTCCAATTGTAATAATGTATACAAAGTCTACGATTTTAATAATATGTACAGTTATACATAATACAAATATAGCCAAAATAAGTGCTGAAATTTCAAGAAAGGCCTAGCACCTAACCTAGTCCAGAGATTTTTAAAAGATCTCTCAGAAGAAACGATGTCCAAATAAGACTTCATCTGGTAGTCAGGCGCCTGGGTGGCTCAGTTGGTTAAGCGTCCGACTTCGGCCTAGGTCATGATCTCGCAATTCGTGAGTTCGAGCCCCGCGTCGGGCTTGGTGCTGACAGCTCGGAGCCTGGAGCCCGCTTCCAGATTCTGTGTCTCCCTCTCTCTCTGCCCCTCCCTGATCATGCTCTGTCTCTCTCTGTCTCTCAAAAATAAATAAATGTTCAAAAAAAATTATAATAAAAAAGAAGACTTCGTCTGGTAGTATAGAAGGAGAGAAAGGTGTTCACAACAGAGGGAGAAGAGAAAGAGAGGAGCAAATGATTAGTTCAGTTTCAAACTGACTCTGGGGTCCCTCCATGAGATTATTCCATCAGGCAGTTAAGAGATGTGAGTCTTGATCTCAAGAGAGACATCTGGGCTGTAGCTACAGATTTGGGAATAATCAATAAGTAGGCAGAAATGAGAATGTTTACATGTCATAATTGGAAGGATAACCTTGAAACGTAGTCTGATAAACTGAGGACATTCCTGATCACATGCCACAGGGGAGAATGTAGATGAGAGGCTGATGGTGTGCCTCTCGAAGACAAGGGAAATGAATAAGTTAGGGTCAGTTAGATCACTTGTACTTTAGAACTCCTTACCTTACTTCAGCCTGGTTTAAACTAAATAATCGTTCTTCCTCAGGGCTTATCAAGAGTGTTGATCACATCAGACAAACAGAGCCTGCTGGTTGGGACATACAGTTTCTAAGACTGTACATTTTCTGCCTTAGAAAAATCAGTTTTTCTCTTTTTTTTCTTCTAAGATTTTATTAAATTCAAGTTCACATATAGTGTAGTGTTTTTCAGATGTAGAATTCAGTGATTCATCACTTACATACAACACCCAGGGCTCATCACAGGTGCCCTCCTTGATGCCCATCACCAGCCCCCAACAGCTCCCCTCCAGCAACCCTTAGTTTGTTCTCTGTAGTCAAGAGTGTCTTACGGTTTGCCTAGGAAAATCAGTTTTTCAAACTTGGAAATGTGGGGGTGTAAAACCTTTAGGGTGTGGATTATGAAGTTCTTCTTTCATTCTTCTACTTTGAACTTGGAGTAGTAAACTAACATGTTTTAGTCTAATGGTCATTTGTTATACAGCAAACTGCTCCACAATTTTGTGGCTTTAAAAAAATGTTTATTTCTCACAATTCTGTATGTAACTGTACAGTTTTTCTGCCGGTCTCACCTGGATCCACTCACACAGCTGCGGTTAGCTGGCAGCTGGCCCGGGGCGGAAAGGTCTAAGACGGCCGTGCTGACATATCTGAGGCCAGGGTGCTTCCTGCCAGCTGGGCATCTCTCTCTGTCTCCGAGCAGGGTCTCTTCATTCGTAATCTCCCTTGGGCTTCCTACCATGGCAGCAGAGTATTCCAAGAGGGCAAAAGCAGAAGGCTACAAGGCTTCTTAAAGCTGGTCTCAGAAGTGGGATGCTATCGGTTCTCTTGCATTCTGCCACACTGTTATGTGTGCTGATTCTCATGTAAACCTCACAACAGTGCTACAAAAAGTAAATATCATTATTATCTTCATTTTCAAAATGAGAAAACTAAAGCTCAGCACCAGTAGTTTGACCACAGGCACCAGACGAGCAAGCCACAGAGCAAAACATGGGTTTCAGTCTCTCCTTACCAACCAGCAAACTCTGTGAGGTTAATTTATCTGAGCCTGACTCCTCGTCTGTAAAATGAGGGTACTACTACTCTATAGACTTATTTTCAGGATTGAATGATTCGCTTTCTAAAGTACTGAGCAAAAGCAGTTCAAGATGGCAGCGTAGGAAGGTCCTAAACTCTTGTCCTCCCACAGACACACCAGATCTACAGCTACATGTGGAACAGTTCCAGAGACGGCACCTCTACAGCAAAGGATAAAAGGGCCACATAGAGACCGGTAGGAGAGGCAGAGGTGTAGTCTCGCTGAACACCCCATCTCCAGCACAGCAGCCCACAGCCGGAAGAGAGCTCACGAATACGGCACTTCTCCCTGAGGAGCAAGGGATTCCTGCCTCACGTTAGTCCCCCCAACTCTTGTGATCCGCGTCAAAGAGACAAACCTTTCAAACAACTGGCGTTTAAAACCAGCGAGACTTACATGTCTAGGAGAACCAAAAGGCTGCTAGGAACTGAGATCCTTTCTAAAGGGTCTTGTATGCAGAGTCACTCACCCCATGGCCCGGCACAAAAGCAGTGGTTTGAAAAGCACCTAGACTTGATATGAAGGAGCTTCGTTTGCTAATCTTGAAGCATCTGCCAGAGGAGTAGGGACTTGTCACAACTTCCTCTGGGGACAGAGGCACTGGCAGGTGCCATTTTTGTGCTCTCCTACCTTGCTGGCACCAGCAGGCACGTAACAGTCACGGCACCCTTCTGCCCCACTAAAGCTGGCAAGCATACCCAGCCCATGTGCTCCCCCGCTATATTGCTAAAGCTGGCAGACGTGCCCTACCCCTGTGCTCTCTGGCTGGCTTTTTAAAGCTGGCAGGTGCATAGTCCACATAGAGGACGTCCCTTGATTGCCTGGCTGTGGAAAAGACACTCAGATCCAGGAAGCCCAGAAAGTTCCAAATAAGATGACCCCAAAGAGATCTACACCAAGACAAGTGATAATTAAAATGTCAAAAGTTAAAGAGAATCTTAAAAGCAGCAAGAGAAAAACAACATGTTACGGACGAGGGAACCTCTATGCAACTGTCAGCAGGGTTTTTTTGGCCAAAACTTTGCAGGCCAAGGGAGTGACATGATACAGTCAAAGTACCGAATGAAAAAAAACTTGCAACCAAGAATGCTTTACCCAGCAAGGTTATCATTCAGAATTAAGGAGGGGATAAAGAGTTTTCCAGACAAGGAAATACTGAAGGAATTCATCATTAAACTGGCTTTACAAGAAGTGTTAAAGGAATTTCTTCAAGCTGAAAAGAAAGGGCACTAAGAAAACATATAAAAGTAAAAAATCTCACTGGTAAAGGTAAATATGTAGTAAAGGTAGTGGATTAATTACTTAGAAAGCTAGTCTGAAGGTTAAAAGTAGTAAAAAGTAACAAATTTAATAGTTAAGGAATACACAATTAAAAGATATAAAATGTGACATCAAATAAAACATAGGCAGAGGAATAAAAATGTAGTTTTAGGATGTGTTGAAACTTGCTATCAACTTAGATTGTTAGATATAACATATATAAATGTAAATCTCATAACCACAGAACAAACTTGTAGAAGTTATATAAAAGATAACAAGAATCTAAGCATAACACTACAGAAAGTCATCAAACCACAAGGGAAGAGAGTAAGATAATAATAAAGAACAGAGAGGAGCTATGAAACAGACAAAAAACAACAAATGGCAATAAATACACACTTACCAATAATTGTATGTAAATATACTACATTCACCAATCAAAAGACACAGAGTAGCTGAATGGGTAAGAAAAACAAGACCCTCCTATATACTACCTGCAAGAGGCTTCACGTGCAAGAACATACAGACTGAAAGTGAAGGGATGGAAAAAGATGTTTCATACAAATGGCAGCCAGAAGAAAGCTGGGGTAGTTATGTTTCTATCAGAAAAAGAAAAGCTATCTTTGAAAAGATATCTTTGATATCTTTTCAAAACATAAACAGAACTGACAGACTTTTAGACTGAGAAAATGAGAGAGGGCTAAAATAAAATCAGAAGTGAAAAAGGAGAAGTTACAACTGCTACCAAAGAAATACAAAGGATCATAAGGGACTACTATGAATGATCATATGCCAGCAAATTGGACAACCTAGAAGAAATGGATAAATTTCTAGAAGCATACAATCTTCCAAGACTGAATCATGAAGAAATAGAAAATCTGAATAGACCAGTTACTAGCAAGGAAATTAAATCAGTAATCAAAAAACTCCCAGCAAAAAGTCCAGGACCAAGCAGCTTCACTAGTGAATTCTATCAGACATTGAAAAAAAGTGGGTTTTTTTTTTCTTTTTTCTTTTTTTCTCTGTTTAAGTAGGCTCCACGCTAGGCATGAACTCACAACCCTGAGATCAAGACCCGAGCTGAGATCAAGAGTTGGACGCTTAACTGACTGAGCCACCATGGTGCCCAGGAGATTTTTGTTTTTCAGAGATTTAATACCGTTCTCTATCAAAGTCTTCCAAAAAATGGAAGAGGAGGGGACACATACCAACTCATTTTATAAGGCCAGCATTACCCTGATACCAAAACCAGACAAGATACCATGGAAAAAATACTATAGGCCAATATCCCTGATGAACATAAACGCAACAGTCCTAAACACAGTATTGGTAAACTGGATTCAACATACCTTAAAAGGATCAAATATCATAATCAAGTGGGATTTATTCCAATGATGTAAAGATGGTTGAATATCTGATGATTGCAAATCAATCAACATGATACACCACATTAACAAAATGAAGAGTAAAAATAATCTAATCACCTCAATATGTGCAGAAAAAGCATTTGACAAAATTTAACATCACTTTATGATAAAAACTCCCAACAAATTGGGTATAGAGGGGACATACCTCACCACAATAAAGGCCATATGGTCAATTTGTTTACAGCAAAGGAGCCAAGAATAAACAGTGGGGATCGGACAGTCTCTTCAATAAATGATGCTGGGAGAACTGGGTATCACATGCATAAGAATGAAAATAGAGTACTGTCTTATACCATAAACAAAAATTACCTCTTAATGGATGACATACTTGAATGTAAGACTTGAAACCATAAAACTCCTAGAAGAAACTATAGATGATAAGCTTCTCAACATCAATTTTAACGATGATTTTTTTTGGAATTGACTCACAAAGGCAAAGGCAACAAAAGCAAAAGTAAACAAGTGGGACTACATCAGACTAAAAAGCTTCTGCATAGCAAAGGAGATCATCAATGAAATGAAAAGGCAACCTACTGAACGGGAAAAAATATTTGCAAATCATGTATTCGATAAGGGGTTAGTATTATAAAGAATTCATACAACTCAATGGCAGAAAAACAAGCAATCCAATTAAAAAGTGAGCAGAGAACCTGAAGAGGCATTTTTCCAAAGAAGACATACAGATGACCAACAGGCACATGAAAAGATGCTCAAAATTACTCATCATCAAATAAACACAAATCAAAACCACAATGAGGTGTCACCTAACACCTGTTAGAATGACTGTTATCAAAAAGACAAGATTCCAAATGTTGTCAAGGATATAGAGAAAAAGGAACCCATGTGCATTGTTGGTGGGAATGTAAATTGTTGCAGCCACTATGGAAAACAGTATGGAGGTTCCTCAGAAAGTTAAAAATAGAACTATTGTATATCCAGTAATTTCACTTCAGGGTGTTTATATGAAGAATATGAAAACCATAATTTGAAAAGATAGATGCATCCCTATGCTCGCTGCAACAGCATTGCAAAGTATTTACGATAGCCAAGATATGGAAACAAGTGTGATACACACACACACAATGGAATACTGATTGGTCATTAAAATGAAGGAAATCCAGCCATTTGGGACAACATGGATGGACCTTGAGGGAATTATGCAAAGTAAAATAAATCAGAGAAAGACAAATACCATATGATTTCACTTATATTTAGAACCTAAAAAAACCAAAAGAAAACTTATAGGTAGAGACAACAGATTGTGGGTTGCCAGAGAGGATGGGTTTTGGGGGGTGGGCAAAATGGGTATGAAAGGGATCAAAAGGTGCAAACTTCCAGTTATAAGTAAGTCATGGGTTGTAACGTACAGTATGGTGACTATAGTCAATTATAATATCATTTTGCATATTTGAAAGTTGCTGAAGTTTCACAAAAAAAATTTCTTTGTATGGTGACAGATGGTAACTAAACTTACTGTGGTTCAACGGATGAACGGATAAAGATGTGTGTGTATATACAATGGAATATGACTCAGCAATCAAAAATAAGATCAAAATGGAAGGGGGCACCTGGGTGGCTCAGTTAAGCACCTCTCTCTTTTTTTTTTTTTTTAAATGTTTATTTACTTAGCACAAGTAGGGAAGGAGCAGAGAGAGGGAGAGAGAATCCTGACGCAGGGCTCGATGCAGGGCTTGGACTCACGAACCGTGTGATCATGACCTGAGCGGAGATCAGGAGTCAGATGATCAACTGACTGAGCCACCCAGGCGCCCCAAGTGTCTGACTCTTGATCTCTGCTTAGGTCATGATCTCACAGTTTGTGAGATCAA
The DNA here is from genome assembly GCF_018350155.1 of Leopardus geoffroyi. Lineage (NCBI taxonomy): Eukaryota > Metazoa > Chordata > Mammalia > Carnivora > Felidae > Leopardus > Leopardus geoffroyi. The sequence continues at coordinate 9,795,532 of NC_059326.1, read as the reverse complement.
GCCCCACATTAGGCTTTGTGCTGACATTGCAGAGCCTGCTTTGGATTCTCTCTCTCCCTCCCTCTGTGATCCTGCCCTCGCCCACACTCTCACCCTCCCAAAAATAAACAAATAAAACATTAAAAAAAAAAAAAAAAGGCAAACCATAAGAGACTCTTAAACGTAAAGAACAAACTGAAGGTTGCTGGAGGGGAGGTGGGTAGGGGGATGGGCTGAATGGGTGATAGGCATGAAGAAGGGCACTTGTTGGGATGAGCACTGGGTGTTATATGTGATGAATCACTAAATTCTCTGGAAACCAGTACTACACTATACATTAACTTGAATTTAATTAAAAAAATTTTTTTAATGTTTATTTCTGAGACAGAGACAGAGCGAGACAGAGCATGAGTGGGGCAGGGGCAGAGAGAGAGGGAGACACAGAATCCAAAGCAGGCTCCAGGCTCTGAGCGGTCAGCACAGAGCCCAACGCGGGGCTCAAACTCAGAGACCGCGAGGCCATGACCTGAGCCGAAGTCGGTCGCTCAACCGACTGAGCCACCCAGGCGCCCCAACTTGAATTTAATTTTAAAAAATGTTTTTTAAATAAACTTACTGTGGTGATCATTTCCCATTGTATATAAATACTAAATTATTATGTTGTACACCTGAAGCTAGGAAGTGTTATATGCCAGTTGTACCTCGATTTAAAAAATAATGAAAATTTGGGATGCCTAGGTGGCTTAGTCAGTTGAGTGTCCGACTTTGGCTCAGGTCATGATCTCACAGATTCTGAGTTCGAGCCCCTCATCAGGCTCACTGCTGTCAGCGCAGAGCCCGCTTTGGATCCTCTGTTACCTCTCTCTCTCTCTCTCTCTGCCCCTCCCTGACTTAAGCTCTCAAAAATAAAGAAAAATAATAATAAAAATTAAGCACTTAGCAGAGTGCATGATACAGAACAGAGACTCAAAAATGTTAATTTCACCACCTTCCTCTTATTCTTCTCAAGTTTCTTTATTAGGAGATGTTTTTATGCATGTCATTTGTCTTTTTATCTTAAAACTTATTATTAAGGGAGATGGTCATTAACATTCCAATGTTAGAGGAATAATAAAGAACATTCCATCTGATGGAATTAGTTATTTATTATAACACTGTGATCTTAGCTGTTCTACCCTAAGGTGTTAATGTCTGATGATCACTTAATGTATTACTCCTCCAGAAATTACATTTTCAGAGGAAATAAAATGCCAATGAAGGAATAGAATAAAAGAATTTTAGGCTTTGTGGCAAGCCAGCGAAGAAGCTAAGATTAGGAAAGGGATCTTTCAGAGGTGTTCCTTGTGGTCTGTCTACAGACCTGGGCCAGCCCTGGCAATTTATCAAGTCAATCATGTATACAACTCATAGATTTGGGTTTGTATAGATAAAAGGGAGAGATTCCTTTTAATGAATTCAGATCACCATGTGGTATTCTTTCATTTGCAGATGTGACATTTAGGTAAACACAGATGCAGTCACTACTATTAATGCAAACTACAGTGCTGACAAGTTTTGGGCCTGTTATGGGCTGAATTGTATCCCCTCCCAAATTCATATATCGAAGCTTTAATTCCCAGTACCTCAGAATGTGACTATATTTGGAGGGCAGGTCTTAAAAGGTCATTAAGTTAAAATGAAATCTTCAGGATGAGCCCTAATCCATTATGACAGGTGTTTTTATAAGGAAAGGAGATTAGAATACAGGCCTGCTCATGTGCAGAGGGAAGACCACATGAGGATCCAGTGAGAAAGTGACCATCTACACACAAGGAGAAAGGCCTCCGAAGAAACCAAACCTGCTGACACCTTGATCTTGGACTTGTAACCTTCAGAAATAAATTTCTGTTGTATTAGCCACTCAAGTCTGTAGTCGTATGCTATGGCAGCCCATGCAAACTAATACAGGGGCCATTTCTACCCTTACACCTGATGTTTAATAATTGATATTTTTTCAAAGCCAAAAATTTTTGTTACAGGAACAGAAATCAGGTATGAATTATAGGAAACTTTTCCAAATTAAGTTATGATCTAGTGTTTGAAATAGAACAGATTAGAAGTATCTTCTTATTCTTTATCCTACCACCATGGCTATAATCCTTTTTCCTTTTATTTCCTTACCCTCCTTCACCCTACCCTATCCAACCCTATCCAACACACATCCACTCCACGTAGCTGGCTCTTTTACCTTCAGTCTTTATATTTTCAAATATGTTCTCTTAACAGGCTTTAGTTATTTTCCCTAAACAGCAGGAAAATCATCCATGTTGTTTTTAGTCTTCACTTTGTAGAAGAAACACTTGAATAGCCCAGTTGAAGGAGGAGAGAGAGCCTTAACATTTATGGAGTGGCTATTTTATGCTAGGTACTAGGTTATTCACTTTACATAAACCATCTAGTGAGAAAACAGCAGTGGCCCAATTTAGAAAAAGAGGAGGGGTGCATGGGTGGCTCAGTCGGTTGAGGGTCCGACTCTTGATTTCAGTTCAGGTCATGATCTCGTGGTTCGTGGTATTGAGCCCTGCATTGGGCTCCATGGTGTCTCTCCCTCTCTCTCTCTGTCTCTCTCTCTCTGCCCCTCCCCTGCTCATGAGTTCTCTCTCTCTCACTTGCTGTCTCTCAAAAAAGTTTTTAAGAAAGAGAAGGAATGGGGTGCCTGGGTGGCTCAGTCAGTTAAGTGTCGTCCTTTGGCTTAGGTCATAATCTCATAGTCCGTGGGTTCAAGCCCTGCATCGGGCTCTGTGTTGACAGCTCAGAACCTGGAGCCTGCTTCAGATTCAGTGACTCCCTCTCTCTCTCTGCCCCTCCCCACTCATGCTCTGTCTCCATGTCTCAAAAATGAATAAACATTAATAATAAAGGGAAGGAAAAGCAACAGTAATAGACTCGTGACATCATTTCGGAATGTTAAGTCTCTGGCCATTGCCCTACTTTCTGTATACTTACCCCTGCCACTATCAGATCCACAATACCTGATGGCTATGAAAAGCACCTTAACTATTTAAACCCCTAGATGTCAGTCATTTTGTGAGCTATGAAAGCTGCATATCCTTGGGGTATCTTTGGGGAGTGGCCCTGGAAATAGCATGGGGGTACTAATCCTTCTGAGAATATGTCACTGACAGTCATTAGTAATTTGTGTGCATGCCCCTTAGTGGAGAGTAACCAAAGGAAAAATGGAAAAAGTTGCTATCCTTTGGACTACTCTAATAGTTACAATAGTAACAGTAGTCAAGAAGGGACAGCTAGCCCTAAGGATATTGGAAGCATGCCTGGTCTGGTGTAAAATATCTTTCACCTACTTGTGAAAAAAAAAGTTTGAAATGGTTTCCCTTGGGCTTGGAATTCTGAAGAAAAGGAGCCTAAGGTTGTGTTAGCCCTCTACATCAGGGTTCAGCAAACTGTGGGTCCAGTTTAGCCTGAGCCCTGTTTTTGTACATCCCTTCGCCTAAGAAGGAATTTTACATTTTTAAAGAGTTGTTAAAAAATAACAATGTGACAGAGACCTAACGTGGCCCACAAAGCCTAAAACATTTACTGTCTGTCCCTGCAGGAAAAGTTTGTCATCCCTTGCATATCATTGTAGAGGATCCGTTTTGCATTTTCCATTGAAAGACAGGTGGTATACTGCAGACTACTGAATACAAGAATTTTTTCTGAACGCTTGTTGTCTTTCATAGAATTCTTCAGTTTTAGACCCTATAAAATACTGACAAGTTCTCTCTCACGTCTTAGTTTGTGAGGGCTGCTGTAATACAATACCGCAAATTGGTGGCTTAAGAGAAATGCATCGTTAATATTGTCTCACAGTTCTGGAGGCTGGATGTCTAAAACCAGTGTGTCGGTGTGGATGGTTCATTGTGAGGAAGAATCCGTTCCGTGTCTCTTCCTAGCTTCTGATGGTTTCCTTGCAGACTTCAGTGGTCCTTGGCTTATAGACATAGTGCCCTGATCTCTGTCTCCATGTTCACGTGGCATTCTCCTGGTATTTCTGTCTCTATGTCCAAACTTCCCCCTTTTTACATGGACATGGTCATATTGGTGTAGGGCCCACCTTTGTGACCTCATCTTAACTTTATTATCTGCTAAGAGCCTATTTCCATATAAGGTCACGTTCACAGGTACTGAGGCTTAGGACCGCAGCATCCTTTTGGAGAACTCCGTTCGACCCAAAACATTTTCTGATCGTTTTACAGATAAGAGCACCGAAGCGAAGAAAGTGTAAAGAAGTCACTCAGGTTCTATAGCTATCTAGGAGCAGAACTGGTATTAAAATGTAGATCCTCTCACTGGTCCACTTCTTGTTCACCTACATGCTTTACACCGTAATACACAATTGTAGAATAACGAGGTTCATATCAAGTCTGTCGTACTTGCTTATACTAGTTGGATTATTCCAGTTGTCTTTTAGGTGTTTTGCAATAATCACAGATAATAAGTTATAGATGGATCAGAATTAATCCATAATTTCCATTGCCGAAACCAGCGCATCTTGTACTAATTTTTGTTTAAAACCATCTTTGTGAGGCGCCTGGGTGGCTTGTCGATTGGGCGTCAGACTTCAGCTCGGGTCATGATCTCACAGTTTGTGGGTTTGAGCCCCGCATTGGGCTCTGTGCTGACAGCTTGGAGCCTGGAGCCTGCTTCGGATTCTGTGTCTCCCTCTCTCTCTCTGCTCCTCCCCCGCTTCACACTCTGTCTCTCGCTCTCAAAAATAAATAAAACATTGGAAAAAAAATTTTTAAGAAAAAAACCCATCTTTGTATAATGCCTAGTGAAATAAGTCATCAGAGAAAGATAGATACCATATGAATTTATTCACGTGAAATTTAAGAAAGAAAACAGATGAACAAAGAAAAAGAGACAAACCCCAAAACAGACCCTTAACTATGGAGAACAAACAGATGGTTACCAGAGGGGCGGTGGGTGGGGGGATGGATGAAGTAAGTGAAGCGGATTAAGAAATACACTTACGGGGCGCCTGGGTGGCGCAGTCGGTTAAGCGTCCGACTTCAGCCAGGTCACGATCTCGCGGTCCGGGAGTTCGAGCCCCGCGTCAGGCTCTGGGCTGATGGCTCGGAGCCTGGAGCCTGTTTCCGATTCTGTGTCTCCCTCTCTCTATGCCCTCCCCCGTTCATGCTCTGTCTCTCTCTGTCCCAAAAATAAATAAACGTTGAAAAAAAAATTTTTTTTAAAAAAATAAAAAAAAAATAAAAAAAAAGAAATACACTTACCACGATGAGCAGAGTAATCTATAGAATTGTTAAAACCACATATTGGGGGCGCCTGGGTGGCGCAGTCGGTTGAGCGTCCGACTTCAGCCAGGTCACGATCTCGCGGTCCGTGAGTTCGAGCCCCGCGTCGGGCTCTGGGCTGACGGCTCAGAGCCTGGAGCCTGTTTCCGATTCTGTGTCTCCCTCTCTCTCTGCCCCTCCCCCGTTCATGCTCTGTCTCTCTCTGTCCCAAAAATAAATAAACGTTGAAAAAAAAAAAATTTAAAAAAATAAAAAAAAATAAAACCACATATTGTACACTGGAAACTAATATAACACTGTATGTTAACTAAACTGGAATTAAGATTTTTTTTAATCCTTGTATATTTAGTTCAGAAAGAATTTATGAAGGTCTGTTGTTACTAGAGAGTATCTAAGCATACAGGGAAGGTATAAGCTAGGTAGTAGTCGGTGAAACTTTGTGGAGAGCGTGCCCTGGTCTGGACCTGTGCTTTGCCTGTTTCAATAACTTTTATGGGCAGGTGGCTCCTCTAGAGGTTCTAGTCCCAACTGTGCTACAGATTCTAGGATTGAAGGCTCATTTTTTGTACCTTTGACAAATCATGTTAAGCCTTAATTCCAATTTCTTTAAAAGAAAAAAATCAGGTTTTCAAAAGTACCTTATACCTCTAGGATTCTAATTCTGTGAATGTGATGAGACCTTTTTGCATTTGTGAGCTGTCTGTTGGTTTGGGACAATACATTTAATTTCATACTAAAGATTATATGGTAAACCTCTATACAGACTAAGACTTATCTAGCCTACCTGGAGTAGTATGTATGAGTGTTAATCGTGGGGTCCCAGTGTTTGATTATAAAAACTTCATAAAGTTCCCTTTGGATGCATTCTAGTGTATGCTAGATTACAAGTGGGAGAAATATTGCTGGACTGTCGTATTTTCTGTGATAATTATTGGCCAGATTTCTGAGTGAAGAGCTAACTTTAAAAGACTATACCCCAGAGATAACCTAATATTTCTTATCATTGGCATCCCAAGGAATGGAGTTTAATTGCACCTTCTTTGCACTCTTGGTATTTTTTACCTCTCAGGCAACCTTTCATGGGAGACACTCTCCAAGATGGCCCGTGGGTATTTCCTGCCCTTGTGAGGTCCCCTCCCATACTCAATAGGATTTGCCTATGTAACCAATAGGATATTGTGGAAATGACAATGTGTGACTCCTGAGGCTAGATCATAAAAGACACTTTAGATTCCAGTTTGCTCTCTTGAATCACTCTAGGGGAAGTCAGCTGCCATGTCATATGGACACAGACAGCCCTGTAGAAAGGTCCAAGTGATAAGGAACTAAGGCCTCTCAACAACCAGCACTGACTTGCCTGGCATGTGAGTGAGCCACCCGGGAAGTGGAGCGTGCAGCCCTCATCGGGTCCACAGAGAACTGCAGCCCCAGCCAACATCTTGTCTGCCACTGAGCCACGTCCAGCTAAGCCCTCCTGGATTCTTGGCTACAGAAGCATTAATAATAAGTGTTTGTTGTTTTAAGCTACTAGGTTTGGGACAAATATGCTATGCAAAAATAGGTAGCAATACCACGTTTGTTGATTCTGCTCCTATTTTCAGATCATTGTTTGCATCTATTATCCCCTAATAGATTTTTATCTACTGAAGGGCAGAGTTCATGTTAATTCACTTTGATATGCCTCAACTGAGGTTATTACAGTACTCTGAACATATTTTAAATGCCATGTGATTGACTTGTACAAAGGCTGGAACACCTGGATTGCACCGATTGCTGCTGTTGGAAAGATGTAAATTACCTTGACTATTTTATTTGGAAATAAATGTATTTTTTTAATGTTTATTTATTTTTGAGAGAGAGAGAGAGACAGAGAGAACATGAGCGGGGGAAGGGCAGAGAGAGGGAGACACAGAATCTGAACCAGGCTCCAGGCTCTGAGCTGTCAGCACAGGGCCCGACGTGGGCCTGAACCCACAAACTGTGAGATTGTGACCCGAGCCGAAGTCGGACGCTTAACCGACTGAGCCACCCAGGTGCTCCCAGTGTAGTGTTTTTAAAAAGTTTCCTTAAAAAGAAATTAGAGTGTTGGGACACCTGCGTGGCTCAGTCGGTTAAGCATCCAGCTTCGGCTTAGGTCACGATCTCACAGTCTGTGAGTTCAAGCCCCGCGTCACGCTGTGTGCTGACAGCCTGGAGCCTGCTTTGGATTCTGTGTCTCCCTCTCTCTCTGCCCCTCCCCTGTTCATGCTCTGTCTCTCTCTGTCTCAAAAATAAATAAACATTAAAAAAAAATTTTTTTTAAGGGAAAAGAAGTTAGAGTGTTTAAGGGGCACAGTCCGTTGAGTGTCTGACTCTTGATTTCAACTCAGGTCATGATTTGGGGATCGTAGGATTAGGCTGCACATCGCACTCCACGCTGGACATGGAATCTGCTTGAGGTTCTTTCTCTCTGCCCCTCTCCCCAACTCGTGCGCGTGCGCGCGCGCGCTCTCTCTCTCTCTCTCTCTAAAATAAGAAAAATGAATAAATAATTTTTAAAAATAAAAAGTAAAATAAAAGAAGTTAAGAGTGTTTAAAAACATAAGTGAAACAAAAATATAGTTATGTATAGGGAACTTAATATTTTAACAAGTAGCTAAACAAATAGAGGGGAAAAGACTCATAGAATCAGGAAGAGCTGTTAGAGTTGGTCATATTTAAAAAAAATTACTGAGAAAAAGAATGTCCTTTTTTGCTCGCCTGTTTTTATTCTTTATTTGAAAATGATTTCAAATATGGGTAAGTTGAAAAAAACAAGAACTCGTGTATACCTTCTACTTAGATCCACCTATTAAGATCTTGTCTCATTTGCTTTATCACTTATGTCCCTGTATCCTCTTGCCTCAATGGTGTGTTTATAGGTGTATATGTACGTGTGTGTGTACATATACATGTATGTGTATATGTATGTGTGTGTGTGTGTGTACTTACGTGTATATGTCCACACATACAATATTTTTTCTAAACCATTTCAGGGTAGCTTACGTATATTGTAGCCCTATACCCCTAAATTCTTAAGTATATATAGTTCCTAAGAATTGCAGTTAACAAACTTCCATTAAGTTCAACATACTTTACTGTTTGTAATCCGGTTTTGTCCGTCCATCCAGTAATGTCCTTTTTGCCATCCCCCTCCCACCCCCCCCCCACCCCATCCCAGTACAGGACCAAGTATAGAGTCATGCATTTGAAGTAGTTTTGCTCTCCTTTAATCTGTAACCTTTCCATAGGCCTTCTTGGTCTTTTATGGCATTGGCATTTTGGAAGAATACAGGTTCCCCTCACACACATTTTTTGGTAGAATGTTCTTCGTTTGGGGTTTATCTGGTGTTACCTTGTAATTACATCCAGTATCCGTTTAAATGTTCTAAAGTGAGAAAACAGTATTCCATTCCAAGCATCCGTTTTCAAGAAAAATTTAGGTCACACTTAGTTTGAATTATTAGAAATTGAAATGGAAACCCAAAACCTGTTGTAGAATCCACTTCTTAGAAAATGTTTAGAATAAGAACATTTTCTATCTTTTGTGATTCTGTAAGTAGTATTGGTTGGCCCGACAACTGGATTTTCAAAAGTCAAGAAATGCTCGGCTTTGGGATGACCTGAAGTGGTTTTATTTCAGCTTCATGGTGAACTCAGCCCCCCGAAAAGCCCGTGGTATCTTTCCGTGGAAACAAAGGATTTTTCTCCCAACTATTGCTACATTTTTGATGGTCGTTGTGAAGTCCTTACCATCTGTCAGACACGGAAGTGGATGGTGGGGATACAGAGAGGAATATAAGGCACACTTCCTATGCCACACTGTGTATTAGAAGACTGCCAGAGAGGCCAGCACCCCGGAGAGGCCAGAGCCCGTGCGTGGGGCCAGTCTGTAGCCATCCTGGAGTTGGGGAGGCCCGATGCGCCTTTCTGCCTGGAAGGAATCCCTGTTGCTCCTAGAAGAGTCACATCCATCTGCGAGAAAAACCTAACCTTGCTGCTGCTTGGCATTTTTACCTGTTCTGGCGCATTAAGAATGACTAAATCATATTGAAAGTTCAGTGCAGGCAATCCCTTAAAAGACTGCAGGATAAGACAGATGGTTTCTTTTAATGCTCAAATTCTTGAATCGTCAGTTATTCTATATTACGTGCAGTGTCCAGGAACTCACTGAGAAAATAGCACTACACTTTTAATTGTAGTTTTATTTACTTATGCATCGTTTCCAGCAGTGTCACAGGTGAATGGTTAAACATTATTTTAAGGTGAAAATGTTCTTTTTAAGTCTGAAGATAAAACAGCTTTGTATCTTCTGATGCTGTGCACACAGTTATGACTTTGTTCTTGATTCCTCATCTGGCAGTGTTCTAGGCAATTCCTGGAAAGACTGATATTTTCATGTAATTCTCATTATGAGACTTACGAAAATGCTATCTATTCAAGGTTCTGGGCTGTATTTTGTTAATACAGTAATCAAATACCAAGCTAAAGCAAAGAATCTGTGGTTTTATATTCTCAGAAACATGACTTTAAAAGGCATCTAGGGAACAGAAAGGAATTCAAGAATCCATAAATCTAATATGATATTGGGAAAGATTTTTTTTTAAGTAGCTGTGTATAGTCCTTGGTTATATGTTGCTAAATACAGACCGAAGAGAACTATTCTGTTGATAAGTGTGTATTTTAGTTAAAATAATTCTCTAATAAATCTCTCAAATAAGCTAACTTCAGCAGTCTTCCTTTTATTAACACTAAAAGGAAAGGAGCACAGATTCTTTTAATTCATGTAGTTTTAAATGCAGTTAACTATAGTATATAAATAAAATTGATCTTTCAAACTACCTTAGTTGTTGGGCTTCCCACAGTAGGGACAGTATTGTGAAGCATAAACTAAACTCTGAATCTGATTTTAAATGGAATGTAGATTACATACAAGTTCTTTCTTATTTATGTTGTTAATATTGATTAAGAATTGACTAGGTTGTCTTAAATTTAAAAATCCTTACTGCTTTGCACAGAGCTTAGAGAGCAGAATGCAAAGTGTTTCCAATTCCTTAGCACACATAGCGTGCTCTGACATTGCTAGGTGATTCTTTTTAAAATGAAAACTGGTTGGATATGGGAAATTTTATATGAGTCCACCTTAAAATGGATTTCTTTGTAACTTGACTTCTGCCTTCCTCTCTAGCTTCCTGTCCTGCCTCAGCCTGCCTTGAACTTCATTGCTTAGCAACATGAAACAGCTTGCCATTTCCTTGCTCACCTCTAACTTTCACAATTTAGAGTTGCACTGTCCACTCTGATAGCCACTACCTGCATGTAGCTATTGAAATTTAATTTTAAATTCATTAAAATTAAATAAAAACCCTCATTCCTGTTGCACTAGCCACATATGAAGAACTCAAAAGCCACATGTGATTAGTAGCTGTCTGATCACAGAAAGTTCTGCTGCACAGTGTCCTTAGAGTCTTTTGTTCCACTACAACTTGTTCTTCTTCCTTGTCTATTTAAAGCCTACTTTTTCTTCAAGATTTATATCGTGTGTCATTTAGTGCAAGAAACACTTCCAGCCAGTGCTGTTCATTCCCAATGTCTGTGTTAGATTTTTCCTTTATTTTTAGCATGTTGCCTTCATTATTGGCATTTTACTGTTTGAAAATTTAGGTTTAAGGGCTCCTGAGTGGCTCAGTCAGTAAAGTGTCCAACTCTTGGTTTCAACTCAGGTCACAATCTCATGGTCCTGAGACTGAGCCCCACATCAGGCTCTGTGCGGAACATGGAGCCTGCTTGAGATTCTCTCTTGCCCTCTCTCTCTGCTCCTCTTCCCCACGTGCATGCTTTCTCTCTCAAAATAAATAAACATTTTAAAACAAAAACTCTAGGTTTATATCATGTATGCCTTCCATTCTAGGTGTCACTTTTCAAATTCTGCCTCCTAAATATTCCTTGAGTCTATCTCTTTTTTCATTCTAAATATAGTGGAAACAGCATAGTCTTAGATCTCACTTTAAATCAGGCCCCTCCATTTACTACCTTTGTGATCTTACCTTTAATCTTGTCGACCCTTAGTTTTCTCATGTATAAAATGGAAAACTAGGTATTCAACTTAATGATTGAAGGTTGTTATGAATTGAGTGTTTGTGTCCCTCCAAAATTCCTATGTTGAAATCCTAACACCCAACGTTGTGTTAGGTCAGGCAGGTGTAGCCCTCAGGAATGGGATTCGTTTTCTAATAAAAGAGACCCTCAGAGAGCTCTCTGGATACAGCAAGGATACATTAATTCAAGGATACACAAGGATATAACAAGAAACAGCAGTCTGCAACTGAGAGAGGGTCTCACCAGAACCCAGCCATGTACCCTGATGCTGTACTTCCGGCCTCCAGAACTCTGAGAAATAAATTTCTGTTGCTTATAAGCTCCCTCACCCCCACCCTCCCCACCCCCGTCTATAGTGTTCTGTTATAGCAGCATGAGCTAAGAGAGAGGTCATAAATATATATAATTAGAAAAGAACAGTAAATGCTATTTTTTTTAAAGATAACAATGCAGCATAGGAGGGGGAATCACATAATTTTAAAGTGGTATGACCTATTTTTTCTCCTTTCTGATTTATTTTTAAATAACTGATTTTTATTAAATTAATTGTTTCTAAACAATTACGTACGTATCCAACCTTCTCAGTTCTCCGAGTTTTTGGAGAGACTCTCTAATAAAGAACTTTCAGACCTAGACCGATCTGTCTATTTGCATTGTGAAGATTTCAGAATGTATTTTCACCAGACATGTACTTCATAACTGATATGATCAATCACGTATCCAACTATGCCTTTGACATTTCCTCTTGAATATGTACTGCCACGTTCTTCATCTAAGCCCTCCCAACTACATAATCTTCTAGCTAACTTCCCAGACTCCAGGCCCTTCCTGTTTTCGCCCATCCTCTGTGCTTCTGTGTCAGTCCTTTGTCTCATTTTTTTAAGCTTCTGTTTCCTGTGTTACTGTTCTACCTTTTTGCCTCAACATTAAGGCCTTTAGTATCTTTGTTATACCTTACCTGTCAAATCTGTTAACCATGTAACTTCCTATTGTTCTCATTTTTCTACAGAGGCAGATCTTTTTTACTGTGCCATTGATATACCATGCTCAGTCCTACCTCCTAGTTCTTACTATGTTGTGCGTTGTATGAAACAACATGGTATATATGATAGAAAGGTGGAAATTTGGCATTAACTCTATTCATTTAGTTTTACTGTTATGGTTATTTTGAAATAGGAAGTAACGAGTTGTGTGTGGTGCCTTATGGATAAAGGGCACGGGCTTTGGTCTGAGACTAAATTCTAATAACTCGCCTCTCACGAGAGCTGGGTGACCTTGGGCAAGTTCTTCCATCTGTCTGAGCATTAGTTTCCTTTATTGGTAAAATGGGACAACGTATGACTGCTATAAGGTAGTTGTTAGGCTTACACGATGTACCTATGGAGAACACTTATCACAGTGGAACACGAATGTCGATGTTATTGTGGTTAATTATTTAGAAATAGATTCAGTTCTGGGTGACAGAAAACTAAATGACAGTGGCTTAACAAACTGGAAGTTTATGTCTTTGACCACATACGTCTGCATAGGGATCTAAGACTGGTATAATATCCTGAGATACGAGGGAACTGAATTTCTGGCTTGTTGGCCGTGCCATCTTTGGCCTCCAACTCATGGATGAAAATGGTGGCATTTGCATTCTAGGTATCAGGATAAAGAAAGGTATGAAAATGAAGGAAAAACCATGGTATGTGCTCTGTTTAGGGTAGGCATCTGAAGATATCTCATGACATTTCCATTTACGTGTCATTAGCTAGAACTTGTTCACACAGCTACACTGAGCGGCAAGGGAAGCTGAGAAATGCAGTCTTATTCTCAGCAGCCAATATTTTGATTGCCAATATTCAAGCTAAAAATTTTATTGCAATAAGAGATGGGAAAATCCCTTGCCACATACTATGTTTATTAAAGTTACAAAATTATGAGTCTTTTTGACACCAATATTGGTTTGATTCATTGTTTTTACAAAGAAATATAAATGGAGCATAAGGAGAGAGCCTAATTTTAACAAAGTAGAGAAGTTATATTACTTAATGTTGATCTCAGTTTAAAAAGATAATTCTACAGGGGCGCCTGGGTGGCGCAGTCGGTTAAGAGTCCGACTTCAGCCAGGTCACGATCTCGCGGTCCGTGAGTTCGAGCCCCGCGTCAGGCTCTGGGCTGATGGCTCAGAGCCTGGAGCCTGTTTCCGATTCTGTGTCTCCCTCTCTCTCTGCCCCTCCCCCATTCATGCTCTGTCTCTCTCTGTCCCAAAAATAAATAAACGTTGAAAAAAAAATTTTTTTTAAAAGATAATTCTACATGTGAAGGTTTTAGAGAAAAGAAATTTTAACATTTTAATCACAGTAACCAGTGAGAAAAGAACTTTTAGTAAATTTATAACAAATTCTATGGAATAAGCATTTACTCAGTATACGAGTACAGAATGGTAATGTTGTTTATTGAAGAAGATAGGGACAAGTTTGGGAGAGAGTCCGGTTAGTTTGTTGAACACATTAAGTTCGAGTTGCCTATTAAAAGTCCAAGTGGATCTGTCAAATAGATCAATTATTTTAAGAGAGCCTAGGGGGAAAAATCGGGATATAATACTTTTTTTAGCCTACAGATAGTGTTTAAGGCATGGAACTGAATGAGATCATCCAGGAGAAATACATGGAGGGAAAAGGGAATAGGTCCAGTCCTTGAGTTGTTCTTACTATTTAGAGGACAGAGAGAAAGAATAGCCAATAGAAGAGTAAGAAGGAGTGGGAAAATAGTAGAGTTGGGTATTTTTAAAACTCAAGAGAGTGTCTTAAGGACGGAATCATCAGCTATGTCAAATGCTTCTGGGAGACTGGGTGAGATGGAGACAGGAAATGTCCACTGGATTTGGCGACATAGACACCATTGATGGTGTCCTTCGTAAAAGCAGTTTTAGTGGACGAGTGCGGAGAACTGCTGCCATATTGGAGTAGGTTAAAGGTAAGTGAGGGGATCGGGGAGAACACAGTTGTCTTGAGAAGTTTTGCCGCAAAGAAAAGAGAAGTGAGTAGACAGGTAGAGGTGAGAAGTCACAGGACAGTATTTTGATGGGAATAAGCTAGCAGTCAGTTTTAAACCTTTCTGAGTGGTGTTAAAAGGGGTATTTACACTTTAAAAGTCCCTGCAGAATCAGCCGTATACTTTTTTTACAAACTGGACTTAAAGTGTCCACATTGCCTTGCTTTTCATAAGTGAAAAAGTTCAGTGTTTTCTGTCTAAATTTCAAAATTCAATGCATTCTGTCTAGTCACGAGTACATGTTTCTAGAAAAACTTGTGTTAGTGTAAGCGTTTTCAGAAGCTATCCAGTTGCTAAAACATTTTACAATGTAATCCTTCCAATTGACAAAAATGGTAGATATTTTATTGAAATAATTGGAAAATACCTGCAAAATACCAACATTTAAATAATTACATTTCAGTGCATATCTTTTGCTGAGAAACTGAAATTAAGTAGAATGTTTCATAGCTAGTCAATAAAAATTTTTCTTATCAAACACTCTGTGTTCCAGGCACTATTTGAGCTGCTGATAATACCAACAGCGAATGGTTCCTGCCTTCAAGAAATGCTTACATTTTAGGAGGTGGGGGTTGGGGGTGGGGAAGACAACAAGCACATACAAAGCACTTGGTACTTAACATAATACTTCTTGGTACTTAACGTAGTATTAGCAAGTACTGTGAATAAAATAAAATCGAAAAATGTAGTAGAGAGTGACTGGGATAACTACTTTTGCTAAATGGTCAAGAAAGGCCTCTTTGAGGTGACCTTTAAGACTATTCTGAATAATGGGTGAAAGAGGTTCAAGTGTAAATGTCTCGAAGCAGGATCGTATTTGGCTGGTAACAGGAAAATGAGAAGGCTAAGCGGCCTGTGATATGGAGTAATCTAGAAACAGAATGGTAGGAGATATTCAGAGAGTTTCTTTGGGCTTCTAAGGAACTTAGATATGGGTTTTCTCCTTAATAGGAATCCATTAAAAGGTTTTAATCAGGGAAGGGACAGGGCTAGATTTGTGCTTGGAAAGATCAGTCTGAATGCTGTGTGGAATAGACCTAGGCATCTACAGTAGTCCAAGTGAGATCATGATCGTGCTGAGACTGTAACAGTGGAGATGGTGGAGAATGGTTAAATTCAGGATGCACAGGTGGATTGGGTATGGGCCATAGGGGAAGGAGAATGTCATGTTCAGCAGAGACTTAAGTACCTGTCCTAATGCAGTGCTACGTTAGATAACAAGCATACAGATTGACTTAAGCAGCTATGTCCCTTCCTTCTTGGATAGTAAGTCTTCATGCTTCTTCCCGTTTTGGTGTGTTAGTAAACCACCTAAATGACTGCATAATATTAACTTTCTTGCTACTTAATTATATATTTTTCAAACAATTTGTAGAGGTTTTGATTGCAACAACAAAGATAAATTGTGCCAGTTCCAGTAGAGGCCATTGTTTTATCAACACTCCTGTGTATGTCGTCTTGGTTAAGTGTCCCAACTCCTAGCACAATGAAACATACCGCATATAAAAGTTTCCACAGATCGTTCTGAAGCACCCCACCTCTCAACTGCTGTCTTGTTTTCTCTGCCTGCTTGCTGTTGGCTCCAGCTTTGATGCCCATTTGTTCTGGCATGAGATGGTGATTCTGTTGAAAATCATAAAACACTCCCTTCAGTAAGTCCTGAGGCACTTTTTCCCCCATCTTCCCCACTTCTCAGGTCGTCAGGGTTGTTGAAGAAAGCAATCTCTGCTAAGGAGAACCCATCTGTAGAAGCAGAGTCTGCAGGTTAAATACAACTGAACACTTGTTCACGTGTTAAAATGGACTTGAAATTTCTTCCCACAGAAAATTCTGACTTTGCCTGCATTTGTCTCCCTTCTCATTAAGATAACCTTCTATCAAAGCAAAAGCCCTGATTAGGAACCTCAGTTTCCATTATAGATTATTATTAGCCTTATCACCTGCTTGTCTGGCCTC
The DNA here is from genome assembly GCF_018350155.1 of Leopardus geoffroyi. NCBI lineage: Eukaryota > Metazoa > Chordata > Mammalia > Carnivora > Felidae > Leopardus > Leopardus geoffroyi. The sequence continues at coordinate 9,779,147 of NC_059326.1, read as the reverse complement.
TGATGCACATGGTTCTGCTCTTAATCAGCAGCATAGAATATTTGTAGTCTCCCAGGGTCAGCAGACTTTCCATGGAGAGTCTATTATGGACTGAATGTTTGTATCCCCCCCATATCCCTATGTTGAAACCCTGCCCTGCCATGTGATGGTATAAGGAGGCAGAGCCTTTGGGAAATAATTAGAATTAGGTGAGGTTATGAGGGTTGAAACCTCATGAGTGAGATTAGTATCCTTATCACCTAATCCTAATGACCTGGCCAAAATCTTGCTTCTTTTCTCTCCTTTCCACCATGTGAGGAAGCAGCAAGGAGTTGGCAGTCTGCTACCCGGAAGAGGGCTTTCACCAGAACCCTACTGTGCTGGCTGGATCTTAGACTTCCAGTCTCCAGAACTGTGAGAAATAAATTTCTGTTGTTTCTAAGCTACCCAGTTTAGGGCATTTTGTCACAGGAGCCCGAGCTGTCTAATACAGGGTCAGATGATAGATTTTTTAGTCTTTGTAGGCCGTATGGCCTCTGCCACAACTACCCAGTTCTGCCCCTATAGCTTAGAAGCAGTCAGTGACAATACAAAAATGAGTGGGCATGGCTGTGTTCTAATAAAATTTTCTTTACAGAAATCAGCAGCAGGCAGGATTTGGCCCACAAACCATTGTTTGCTGAACCCTACTCTCTAGGCCTTTGTTAGACAAACTGGTACACTGTTCAGCTACCATCAAAACCTGGACTGTGCTATTCATGGAGTATGATTAGAAGGAGCCATCATATATCCACTCATGTAAGTAATCCAAATTATAAGATTCAGTTCTTGGATTTGATTCCCTCTTTTGTCCATTAAAAAAAAAAATGTTTTTCCCGCTATTAGCCAAGTAGACATACAGCTATGTCTTACATCATCTACAACAGAAATGCCGAAGAGGAAGAATGTCCTTATTTAGCCAGTCGTTTCCAGGGAAGGGCTGTCTTAATTATAATGACCAATGGTGATTAGCTGCATGGAAAAATATGGAGAATAGATAAAGGCAACCTATTGTTGTCTTTATGAAGACAACATCAGGATCAACACATGACAGAAATTCTCTAAAAGAGCCAAACTTGACTCTTTCTTGACTCTTGGGGGTCATTCTGGTCTCTAATTGTATTCAACTAATTGTTGTTAAATGTCCGTTATGTGCAAAGCATGGTGCTCAGCAGTGTCTCCTGAGAATATTTTTTTTACCGGTAAAAAATGCCTATTGGTATCTGCTTTCCTGCGTATAGAGCTCATTCCCTAGTATGTAGGAGATGCTCAATAAATATTTGTGGCTGAATTAATATCTCCTGTTATGAATCAGTAAATTGATATTATTTGTAAATTGCTGTCTAATGGATTCAATTAACATGAATCAGTGGATGAATTGATAAATAAAAGAAGCCAAAGCTAATGTCCAACCATGAACCCAAGGTGATTCCAAATAGGCTGTGGTGTCTATTTTAATAAGATTACTGAAATATCTCTTTCTCATACTACCATATACAGCCCTGAAATGTGTAGAGGGAAGTGATTGAATTAAATAAACACAACAGATTTCTTTAGGACAAGAAATAAGAGCTAATTTGGGAGTTAGAACCAGGTGGCTGTTTGCAGTCTAATAAAGCAAAGCTAATTTTGAACTTTTCGAACTTTCTGAAGCAGAACTTTTTGAACACCTACTAAGTTCTGGTTTCTGGTGTTGTACGTAGACCTTTTTTTTTTTTTTTAATGAAAAACTGTGAAATTGTAGTTATTTGTTTTTACTAATGAAAAATTGAATCCAAAAAAGTAATTTATTTGGGGGCCACCCCCTTTTCTCGCTGTCTCTTTGTGTCAGAGATAAAGGCTTGGATGAAGATAGTCTGATGTCTTATTTCTTTTGTCATATGTAAGGTTACATATTCGCCCCCATTATTTTCCTTTTCCTTCCAGTTGAGTCACTCCACTATTGTAGCAGGTGAATCGACTTTGTAATTCACTGCTTTTATACAGTAGTCATTTTTTATTTTAATCTACTTTTCCCAGATACCAGCAACGACCTCCTGCCTAATTTAGTACCAGTAGTCAATTTAAGTTTATTTGATCAAAGGAAGAAACTAACATTAAAAAAAATTTTTTTTTATTTTATTGTTTATTTATTTTTGAGAGAGACACGGAATGTGAGCAGGGGAGGGGCAGAGAGACCGAGGGAGACACAGAATCCGAAGCAGGCTCCAGACTCTGAGCTGTCAGCACAGAGCCCTATGCGGGGCTTGAACTCATGAGCCGCAAGGCCATGACCTGAGCTGAAGTCGGACGCTTAACCAACTGAGCCCCCCAATGTGCCCCAACGTTTTTTTAATATCTTATGTCCAGGTACTATGCTTTCATCATCATCATCATCCTTGCTAAGGTTCACTGAGTAAATACTAAATACCAAGCACTGTGCTTGGTACTTGGAGGCCTTACATACATTTACATACAGTATTCCATTATCTCCACTCTGTGAGGATACTTCTGTTGTCCTCTGGGTGATTTCCATGAGAAGACAAACTAGGGGGTAGAACTAAAGAGAGGTTTTGTAAGGTGGCCCAGTGAGCTGTGATATGGACCAAGTCTTTCTTACAAGTTTTCACATCTCACTGAATGTTCCCCAGACTCTAAGTGGTGGACATTATATTGGGGTCATTACAAAAACTAATAAACTAAACTAAGAAGTGACCATACACAGTGTTTTCTTAACTTTTTAAAAAGTCACTCCATTGTAGGAAAATAATTTTACGTTGCAACCCAGTACACGTACACGCACACATGTAACTGAAACAAAAACTGTGCCAACTTAATGGCCACCTTTGCTGTATGTAATGCCCTCCGAGGTCTTCTATTATTCAAATTCTTTTTTATGATGGATTGTGACCTACAGTTTGAAAAATAGTGATCTAATGTGTGTCTACTCAGGATGTATTCTTAGTATGGTAATAAGCCTAAGGTTCCTCTCATTTTTTTTTTTTTTTTTAGCTATTCTGTTCATAAATTTACCTAAAAATATGCTTATAACTATTGAGTGTTGCTTACTATATGCCAGATGCAGTTCTAGTTCCCAGGATATAAGACAGTAGAATTCAGTCCTTGCCCTCGAACTCAAATGGATAAAACAGACAAAAATTAAAATAACTTTTAGTAAATACAGTTGACCCTTGAACAAGATGGGGGTTAGTGGCACTGACCCCCTGTGCAATTGAAAACCCTGGGGCGCCTGGGTGGCTCAGTCAGTTAAGTGCCTGACTTTGGCTCAGAGTCATGATCTCACAGTTTGTGGTTTCGGGCGCCATGTTGGGCTCTGGGCTGACAGCTCAGAGCCGGGGAGCCTACCTTGGATTCTGTCTCCCTCTCTCTCTGCCCCTCCCCCCCCCCCAAAATAAAATAAACATTAAAAAAATTTAAGAAAAAAAGAAAATCTTCATATAACTTCTGACTCCCCAAAACAACTACTAACAGCCTACTGTTGACTGGAAGCCTTACCAAGAACATAAACAGGTGATTAACACATATTTGTATGTTATATGTATTATATACTGTATTCATACAATAAAGTAAGCTAGAGAAAAGAAAATATTAAGGAAATCATAAGGAAAAGAAAGTACATTTATAGTACTGAACAGTATTTACCGAAAAAAATCTGTGTGTAAGTGGACCCACGCAGTTCAAACCTCTGATGTTCACAAGTCACGTGTGTTATAATATCAATATGAACAATGTGCTGTGGGAACAGTGGAGCAAGCCACTAACTCTCCCAAGCGAAATCCAAGAAAGGCTTGATGAGGGAGGTGACTTAGCACAAATGGATCGTATGGAATGAGTGAAGATTTTCCAGGTGTAAGAGAGAAGAACATTCAAGCAGTGGGACCTCCTGTGCATGCACGGGCCAGGAGGTTTGAGAGGCCCGAACTCATTCCAGCAACAGAAGAAGTTCAGTGTAGCATAGAGTTTAGGAGCATGCAGAGAAGTCAGGCAGAGGGGTGGGTTGAAGGACCTGTGTGCCTTGTTAAAGAGGTTAGATGCCATCTCCTGCAGGGAGAAGCCCGGTGAGGTTTTGGATCTAGGCCATGTAAGATAAGATGTTTGTGCTTTAGGAAGACAGTTCTGACAGCTGCTTAAAGGATAGTGTGGGGAAGAGAGAGGTCAGAGGCAGGAGATCCTTTGCATGGCCTCACATGAGAAATAGAGACATGAACTTAGAAAGCAGTGGTGGGTATGGAAAAGATCATCTGGATCCCAGAGCTCAATTCCATTGAGCTTGTCAAACATTTACTGAGTGCTGACTGCAAGTCAGGTTGTTAAATACTATGATACAAAAAAAAAAAAAAAAGAATAAAAATGGTCTCTGATCTTGAGTTTTCTGTCTAGTGGGAAATGAAGACACACAAATAGATCACTTCAGTTTTATAATGGTTAAGTGCTATGATAAAGGCTTACATGAAAATGAAAAGAGCAGGGGCACCTGGGTGGCTCAGTCGGTTGAGCGTCCGACTTCGGCTCAGGTCATGATCCACGGTTCGTGGGTTCAAGCCCTGCGTTGGGCCCTGTGCTGACAGCTCAGAACCTGGAGCCTGCTTTGGAGTCTGTGTCTCCCTCTCTCTCTGCCCCTCCCCTGCTCATGCTCTGTCTGTCTCTCTCTCATAATTAAACATTAAAAATGTTTAAAAACAAAATGAAAAGAGCCAAGGTGAGAGGTTCATTACTGAGACTGAGAGGTTCACAAAGGCTTCCTCAGAAGGAAACATCCACGTGGAGTCTGGAAGGATGAATAGGAATTGACCAAGTGAAGCAAAGGACAAGGGGCGTTCCAGGCAGAGGGCAGAGGGAAGTGGTCCTGAGTATCCCAGAACAGCAGGAGTTCAATGTTGCTGGAGCAGAGTGTGAGTGAGGAGTGATATGCCTGAGGCCAGACTAGGAGCAGAGGGTTCACTTGACTTCCTGTTGTGGAACTTGCAGGTTCTTAAGGAGCCCGTAAGTCATGCTAAGGAGCCTGAGCTTTATTCTGTCGGTGGCGGGGAGCCCAGTGAAGAGTAGTAAAACATGGGAATGGCGTGGGCAGGTCTGTGGTTCAGGTGGCTCGTTCTGGGAATGGAGACCAGAATAGCCCACTTTCACCAGATGCTTATAATGCACCAAGCAGTCCTGTGAGCGTTTTACATGTGTCACCTTGCCGAAACAACCCTCCTGTTCACTGCGCAGGGAGATCTCTGACACCCAGATTCAGTAGCTGGCCCAAGCGTACAGAGTCGGTGGCGGAGCAGGGACTCAGTCCCCAGTGATCCGACTACCCCACAGTGCCATTCAGTAGTTAGGAGATGAGAAGAGAGCGACCAGACTACAGGGGAGAGAGGATGGTGAGCTGCCCCGGGGGGCGGAGCAGAAGGAGGGATGTCTGCCGGGGCTGCGGGAACAAATTACCATAAACTGTGTAACCTCACAACAGAGATTGATTTTCCTACAACTGGAGGTTAGAAGTTTAAGATGAAGGTACTATCGGGATTGGCTTCTGTAAGGGCCCTCCTTCTGGCTCGTAGATGGTAGCCTTTCCTCGGTGTGTGCTTGTGGGGAGAGAGAGCAAGCTCTTCGGTGTGTCTTTTAAGGACACTAATCCTGTTGAATCGGGGCCCCACCGTTATGACCCCTTTTGACCTTAATTTCTTCCTTAGAGGCTTTGCCTCTCCAAATACAGTCACGCGGGGGAGTTAGGGCTTCAATATGAATGGGGACCAGGGGAAACAAACATGCAGTCCATAACAGCCACATTCCAGAAACCATTTAGAAGATAAACTGAGCACAAGTTGGTGACTGATTGGATGTGCAAAGGGAAGGAGAAGGAAGAGTTGAGGATGACTCAGGTTTCTCACAGAGGACACAGAATAAGGAGCGACTCTGTTGGGGGCGGGGGGCGGGGGGAGGACAGTTCAGTGGGGATGATAGTAAATCAGGAGCTCCTGGAAGGAGCCAGGAGCCAGCTGGCAGTGGTGATGGGAGGAGAGGCACCAGCACGTGGATGGCAGTGGAAGCCACAGGTTGGGTCACGTCGTGTAGAGAAAATACGTAGGGTGAAAAGGAGGCAATGCTGCCAAGGATAGAAAAATACATGCCAGGTACACAAAAGAGAGACTGCAGAAATGAGAGACCTTTATGGTTGAATGCAAAGCAAGAGAGAATTTCAAACAATGGAGAATCTAACACTCAAATTCTGTAGCCTCTTGTGTGTCAGCTTTGTATTCTTAGGCGAGAAAAGGGAACAGTCACAGAATCGCAGCATTTCATCGCCTAATGGGACCAGAAGCATGATTTTACAATCTTCTGGCTCTACAAACAAGGAAGCTGAAGCCTCGCAAAGCCTAATGATTTGTCTCTTTTGTGGCGGGCACTGGCAGAACTAGAATTGAGGTCTCCCAGGCCTCTTGACGTCAATCCAGTGCTTCTAACAATATATCAAATGGAATCCATCGCTGTGGGGTTTGAAAATTAGGTCTAAGTTGTAAAAAAAATTCCACTAAATAAGGTGGAGAAAGACACATCACAGTGTTACTACTATATGTATTTTGGGAGAGGAAGAGGTGGTATATAAAATGTATGAAAACGTTATGTAAGAGGACAGATTAATAGTGTTGGCCTTGGACAGTGATAAGAAAATGGACTCGTGGAAGAGAGCTTGGAGACAGGATGTCCCTACTACATTTAGAGTGGAAATGCCACATTGACCGGGGGCGCCTGTTACACGCTGGGCACGTGGATTTTTTTGTTGTTGTTGCTATGTTTTGTTTGGGGGGAGGGGGGAGGCATGTTTTTAAATGCGACTCCTGTTTATGTTTTTCCTGTTGCTCACCCCGTATTAGATTTATGGTGATACTGTTGTTAGAAAATTGCTTTTAAGTCAGTATCTTCTTACGGTCTTGAAACTGACAGACCTCCTTGCTTATGGAGAAGAGTGACTGACTCTTCTACAGGATTTCAGAGCTGTCTTCAGCCATATAGACCCGCCATGAGTGAAAATTTTCTGTCAGTAGTAGTTTACCTTGTAACTCAGTTGATGAAGGATTTTTGAGTATCTGCTGTAAGTAAAGCACTGTGTTAAGCACTTCAGGTTGTATTAGTGAGTTGAACGGCATCCCTCTGGAAGACGAATAGAGCCTGTTGCAGGTAGAAACTGTGTCACATGAACCTTTGGACTCACAAATATCTTAATGATGTCAGTATTGTCAAGAGTGCTAGTATCTTTTCTTCAGGACTTATGATTGGAAATACCTGAGCTCACTTTGGCGTATATGTATCACTTCCAAGTTTTAAAAAACAAACAAAAACTAAAGCAGGTTTAGCCACCAACTTGGCTTGTTATATCAATTGCTTTCTTGTCTCTTGAATGAATGAAACAAACATGAATTTGACTTAATAATACTATTTTTTCCACTTTGTAACTCTATAAGCAAATATTTAAAATAATAAGTATACTATACTATAAAGATACTCCTGCTTGGGGCGCCTGGGTGGCTCAGTCGGTTGAGCTTCTGACTTTGGCTCAGGTCATATCTCGCAGTTCATGGGTTTGAGCCCCGCGTCGGGCTCTGTGCTGACAGCTCGGAGCCTGGAGCCTGCTTTGGATTCTGTGTCTCCCTCTCTCTCTGCCCCTCCCCTGCTCGTGCTCTGCCTCTTTCTCTCTCAAAAATAAATAAACATTAAAAAAAATTTTTTTAAAGATACTCTTGCTTTTTACTTCTATTTTTGGTAGATTTTAATATATTGATTGAGATGGAATTATACAGAGTCCTAACTGATTCACTAACAGATACAACTTGGGTACCATTAACAGAATTTTTATGTGGCGCATGCATACATTATGTGGAAAATAAACCAAACTCAGTATGTATAAGCATTATATAAAGGGACTAGATAGCATGCGGTTAGCATCATAAAAAGAATTTTCATGTGTAGTATAGTATAAACTTCTGCATCAGGGCGAGCCCTCAACAAAATTGTGAAATAGGTAAAGTGTAGCTTCAGAGGATAGCAGAATCTTGGCATAACTGGTAATATGTGTTATTCCAAACATGAAATCTGAAGGCATTTCATGAAAAGTTTGACCTATAATGCTGCACCAGTTGAGACTTTCAGTAGAATGAGAGGCTTACCATAATTCTCTCAATATTCCCATCGTAGAGTAGTCCAAGGAAATGAGTAGGTTTCCAGTAAATGTTTATTAAATGACTGTGTTCTGTTTATTTTAAAACATTAAGAAATGTTGACTGCGGATTATATTAACGTCGTGCTATTATCATAAGAGGATTTATTTAGCAACCATTCATTGGACATCATCTATGTGTGGATGCCGACCGTGTTGGCACTAGGAATACAGAAATGAATAAGCTTCAAGCAGTGGGATTGGGAAGAGTAGATGGAAGAGGGAAAAAAACACTTGTAAACAGATACAGTGAAGATTCCTGGTACGATAAGAGAACTCTGAAGACAACTATGAAATAACAATGCAATAACGGAAATATCTACAAACAAAATATAGTTATGTCATTATCAAAATAAAAAGTACTATGTGAGTCCAGAAGAGACGTTAATTCCAGTTGAAAGTAGTAGTTCACAGGGCAAGTGACTTTTGATCTTGGGCATCTCAAAACCACTTGCGTCCATTGGTGCATTCATTGTGTTCCCCTTCCACCCGTCTGTCCTAGATCTACATGTCTGATAGTCTTGAACATGATCACTGATTCACCCCTGACCTGGAGTCTTCCTTTTGGGAAGTGCTAGAATCATTGGACTCTGTCTTTTCTCCCTCTAGTATTAATCACTATGGTTACATGAAGTTTTGAATAATTGACAGTTTTTGATGATAGATCTACTTTGTGCATAATCAAAAGTTTATCAAAAATATTTGAATATATCACATATAATTGCATATTTTAAATTTTGTTAAATTATATACAAAAAATGTCATCTTCAACAATTCACCCTTTTTTCCACATTGAAAAAAAAATCCAATTTTATCTAAAAACTGTACAGAAAATTGTAGAGCTTACTATTCTAGAAAAGGTATCCTGGTTTGCAGTCACAACAGTGTCTTTATTTTAAATAATACTATTCTTCTAAGAATATATTTCTTTTAATTTGTGCTTATCTCTACAAAACCATAAAATTTTAGCACTACTGTAGAATTTCTAGAGAGTAGTACATTTCTGCTGCCATTTGGAGGAGCCTGCATCACAGAGTAATGAGGAGTTGAGTCTGACTTGCAAAGATGCCTCCATTTGAAATTCAGACACACACCCCCCCCAGAAGAATTATTAGTCAAATTCCCATAATTAATGAATTGTGTCTTCCACATTTCTCTGGAAATTTTTCTCAATCTAATACAAGTTACAATTACAAGTGATTATTTTGTAGAGGCTCTGATGACATTCTTACACCACTGAAACAGTAGATATTCTCAAAGCTGAAAGTGAAACTGTCAGCTCTTGGCATCGAGAGTTAACAAACTACTTAAGAGCTCTGTTGATAGATATCTAGGTAATTGTGAGATTAAACCAACAATGTGGGAGGCCTCCATGCTTTTCTAGTGAAAACCACTTAAGTTTCGTTAACAATCTGTGAAGCATAACCAGGGTCTCTTTTAATCCAAATTGTTAAATAACACCTAGAAAAACTTATTCTCTAGAGTAGTTTTAGGAGTTAGGAAAAGCAGAAATAATATGAGAATTTCATTCCCTTTTTCCTTGAACCATATACGCAGAGTTAACAAAGGATTGGCAAAGTTCATCAGTATGAAGTTTTACCCAGCCGATCCCTTGCTTTGGTGAAATACTGGGAAAATATGTTGAGAAGTAGAAGGAAATGGGAGAGTCAAAGGAAATTTCAGTTAGTTAGTGGAGATGCATTTAGATAATCTTGCCATGATTGTAAAGTCGTGAATTCTAATTTTGCTTTTGCTAGTGTAAGGCTAATATATTTTACTTAATTAAAATTGTTATAATAAATACGCAGCCTAATTTCTATCAGCACGATAGAGAATTTGCATTTAGAATGGCCTTCAACATTAAATAATTCTTATGCCTTTACAGAACGTAACTGAGCAGTGTCTGAAGGCTAAGATGAATACTTTATCTCTGATGTGTCCTTGCCTGTTGCTGACGTGTTTGAGAAAAGAAAGGGATTTCCTAACTGGAGTGTTTGTTAACACTACTCACCCCTAATACTCATGAACCGTCCTGGCATTGTTCCATGCCTGGTGACATCACATTCATCCTTAAGTTTTAACTCAATGTCCGTTCTTTGAGGTCATGCTTACTTTCACATCGTAAGCTTGCAGAACTCTGCCTGAAGCTATTTCATTTCCTCCGAAGTGACACCTGCTCTTTGGTTCATATCAATACAGACATAGTTTCAGGTGTGGCCTCACGGTCCCTACAGCCAGATTGATGATACAGTAAATTTACTAAGCAAATACAAGCAGGTTTTCATTAAATTATTTTTTTTAATGTTTTTATTTTTGAGACAGAGAGAGACAGAGCATGAGCAGGGGAGGGGCAGAGAGAGAGGGAGACACAGAATGGGAAGCAGGCTCCAGGCTCCGAGCTGTCAGCACAGAGCCCGATGCGGGGCTCGAACCCACAGACTGTGAGATCGTGACCTGAGCTGAAGTTGGACGCCCAACCGACTGAGCCACCCAGGCGCCCCCCATTAAATTATTTTAAAATCTATATATAACTCACAAGAAATTTTTGAATGTAAATAGTAGCTACTAGAGTATAATGTTTAAAGCAATATAATGTAATATTTGTGAAATATAATGCTCAAATGTATTAGTTTTTCTTACTCATCTTGACATCTTTTCATTCTGTTTAGACAATCCCTGTCTTCTCTAGACTTGAATAGATTTAAATGCTTTTCATTACCCCGTTTGTGGCTTCAAAACCACAAAATACTATGCCGTCTGTTAAACGTGGAGTTTTATTCTTCGTGAGCTTAATTGTCCAAAACAGAATGTAGTCATTTTTTTGCTAATCCCGGAAGAGTGCTTTCTCACACTTCTATTACTTCTATAAGTTGTCAGAATTCCTACCTCATTTTTTGCCTGCCAATCAAAAAAAAAAAAAAAAAATACAGAGGCACCTGGGTGGCTCAGTCGGTTAAGCATCCAACTCTTGATTTCAACTCAGGTCATGATCTCGAGGTTCATGAGTTCGAGTCCTGCATCGGGCTCGGCACTGACAGTATGGAGTCTGCTTGGGACTCTGTCTCCCTCTCTCTGTGTCCCTCACCCCCCACTCTCCCTTTCAAAATAAATAAAAACTTAAAACGATATAGAATAAAATGTTAGTATATGCCAAAAATTTCCGTGTTTCTAGTCAGAATACGATTTTTCTATCACCTTCCAAGTATTCTTACTCTTTTAAGTTTGAATTTATGAGAATATAATTTATAACGAATGCACACATTTATTCATGAGGCTGACTTTTGAACAAAACTATTTGTGAAGGGTCTATGATAGACTAAATTTTGAGAACATATATGTAAATCTTTTGAGGATATGACAAAATTGCCTTTATTTAAGTAAGAGGGAATTAGGTGAAATCAGAACTCCCTTGGAAAATATGGAATATAGAATCCTCTCCACGGAGCATGGGCCTTGTCTATTTGATGCATCTTGGTAGAGTACCCAGGACAGTAGCACAAAAAGAAGGCTTTTAATAATACGGAGATGAACTTCTTTTGATATGAAGAAGTAACCAAAACTGCTCATATTCTCGTTGTCCTTATAAGTGTGGGAAGCAGAGCATTTAATACAGTGCGCGAACAAGAAAGTTACACACAAAATCGGAAGTACACTGTGTGGAAAGATGGAGATTTATGGGGGCCCAATTACGTGTAGGGTATGTAAGTAGAGTCGCATGCATCAGGGTGTGCGTGCAGACTGATTAAGTTAAGCAGTTACTGAAATTACTTTCTGAAAGCTAAGTGATCATAAAAATAAAATGCAGAAGTTCGAAGGGAAAAAGTGACCTTAGACTAAGGAAAATGAGAACCCAATAATGCACTAAAGCGCTTTTACAACACGTAGAAGTTTTCACCCACATCTAGAAATTCACAAGTGATTTTTTTTTTTTTTTAAAGAATGAGAATTTGAATCATTTGTTGCTTTCTCTTTCAGTGTACTTGTTTAAGCAGAAGGGTGGCTTCTATGCGGTGCCTCAGACTTCTTTTTCACTCCCACTCTCTCTGCTTGTGAGTAATCAGGACCAGTGTGCTGTTGTCCTTCGCACACAAAGAAAATGCTGTTGACCCATTGTCTTAGTCAGGGTCAACAGGGCCAGGCTGCTGTAACAAATTATCATAGATGGAGTGGCTTCAACAACACACGTTTATTTCTCATGGTTCTGGAGGCTGGAAGCCTGAGATGAGTGCCAGTGCGGTCAGGTTCTGGTGAAGGCCCTCTCCTGGTTTACAGACTGTTGTCTTCTTGCTTTCTGTGTCGTCTGTCTCGTGTCTTTTTTTTTTTTTTTTTAATGTTTGTTTTTGAGAGCAAGAGAGCATGAGTGAGGGAGGGGCAGAGAGAGAGGGAAACAGAGGATCCAAAGCAGGCTCCATGCTGGCAGCAGAGGGGCTCAAACTCACGAACCATGAGATCATGACCTGGGCCGAAATCAGACGCTTAACCAACTGAGCCACCCAGGTGCTCTTTGTGTCTTTTCTTGTAAGGGCACTAATCCGGTTCATGAGGGCTATAGCTCTACCCTTAAGACCTAATTACGTCGCAAAGGCGCCACCTCCAGATATCATCCCATTGGAGATGAGGGCTTCAGCATGTGAATTGGGTTGGGGTGGGGACACACAAACACCCATCATCAGGATCAAGAAATGCACTGAATCTGTAATCACGTTCCGCTTTGTCCCATCTTCCTTCTAATTAGGCCCATGCATATATAAACTTCTTGGCAGGTTAGAGAACTGTGGATGGCTAGACTGTGCCTCTAGACCCATCTTAGTTTTCTCCAGTAAGCAAGGATGAACAAATATACAGAGATGAAATGCATGGCCTTTGACCCCTTTAGCACAAGAATTGATTCAAGTTGCCAGGTGCCTGGGTGGCTCAGTCTGTTAAGCCTCCGACTGTTGATTTCAGCCCAGGTCATGATCTCATGGCTGGTGGGTTCGAGCCCCACGTCTGGCTCTGCGTTGACAGCATGGAGCCTGCTTGGGATTTCTCTCTCTCCCTCTCTGCCCCTCCCCCTGCTCTTTCTCTCTCTGTGTCCCTCTCTCTCTCTCAAAATAAATAAACATTAAAAAAAAAAAAACTGGGGGGCGCCTGGGTGGCGCAGTCGGTTAAGCGTCCGACTTCAGCCAGGTCACGATCTCGCGGTCTGTGGGTTCGAGCCCCGTGTCGGGCTCTGGGCTGATGGCTCAGAGCCTGGAGCCTGTTTCCGATTCTGTGTCTCCCTCTCTCTCTGCCCCTCCCCTGCTCATGCTCTGTCTCTCTCTGTCCCAAAAATAAATAAACGTTGAAAAAAAAAAATTAAAAAAAAAAACAAAAAAAAACTGGGGCTCCTGGGTGGCTCAGTCAGTTAAGCATCCCACTTTGGCTCAGGTCACGATATCACTGTTCGTGAGTTCAATCCCCGCATCAGGCTCTCTGCTGTCAGTGCAGAGCCCTCTTTGGATCCTCTGTTCCCCTCGCTCTCTGCCCCTCCCTCGCTCATACACATGCACTCTTTCTCTCGCAAAAATAAATAAACGTTAAAAATTTTCTTGAAATTAAAAGAACTGATTCAGGTTGTATACACTTGGTTTTGGTGTCTGAAAGCCTTCCTGTCTTTTTCTTCTCCCCCTTCCACAGCCTGTCTTGTGACCTGTGCTTATTATGTTCTTCATCCATCAGACCACGCTCTCTGAAAGCAACGTAGGAAAGACATTCTCTTAATTAAGAGCAGAGGCTTTGGGACTCCGACTCAGAGTAGCTTATGGCCTGGTGCTGCCACTTAGGAAGTATGTCCTCTCAAATAAGTGAGGCATTTAAATGACGTTATTTTCTCATCTGTAAAATGGGTGCAGTGCCTTCCTCACACAATCCTGTAGAGATTAAACAAGGTTAAGCAAGTGGTTAAGTGTCTGGCTTCAGCCCAGGTCATGATCTCACAGTTCTTGGGTTCGAGCCCTGCTCTGACAGCTCAGAGCCTGGAGCCTGCTTCCCATTCTGTGTCTCCCCCTCTCTCTTTCTGCCCCTCCCCCACTTACACTCTGTCTCTCTCTTAAAAATAAATGCACATTAAAAGAATTTTAACAAGGTAGTGTATTTAAAGTACTCAGTGTATTCCGAGAAATGCACGCTAAATAACTAAAAATGAAAAAGGAACTAGAGTTGTTTACGGTAAGATTGATACATTTAGCTTGTAAATGCATTGCCTCTCTCCAAAAAATTCACCCTTCTAATAGGGTATAATGACACAGGCTCCAAGTACGACATGAGGAGTACCACACAGTTGGTAAACAAGGCTTTGTTTTAAAATCGCTTGTCCCACCAGCCCTGTAGACCTAGGCTCGTGCCTGTTTTGCTGAATACAAAACTGCAGCCCTTCATTAACCTCTTTGTGCTACTAAAAACATGGCGAGGTCCTAGGATGAACCATTGCTTTATAACCATTTTTTATACTGTGAATTCATCTCCTAATGCTGCTGTAACAAATCACCCACCAACTTGGTGGCTTAAGACAACGTAAATTTATTCTTAACAGCTCTAGAGGCCAGAAGTTCAAAATCAAGGTGTCAGCAGGATCGGTTCCTTCTGGAGGCTCCGAGGGAGAAACTGTCCCACGCGTGTCTCCTAGCTTCTGGTTGTCGCCCGCATTTCTTGGCTTGCGGCTGCATCGCTCCAGTCTCTGCCTCTCTTCTCACAAGGCCTTCCCCTCTGTCTTTCCCTTATAAGGACACCTGCCATTGGATTTAGGGCCCACTCTCAGTCCAGGGTGATCTCATTCAAGTTCCTCAATTTGATTATGTCTGCAAAGACCATTTTTCCAAATCAAGTCACAAGACCATCATCCAACCACTATGTAAGAGACCACTATGTAAGAGAAAGAACCAGAATGTGAGGTGAAAGAGAGGATGAAAAGGAAAGGAAAACTATACTTCCTGAAGATTCCACCCAGTGGGAATACTAGAGTAGAGCTTCGTTGCCAGTGTGGTCATGGAACCCTTCGAGATTAATATTCTAGGCACAGCTAAACCTCTGCCCGGTGGGCAGGTCTTCATCTTCAGGGGCAGGTGAACTGCTGTTGGGATTTGTCCAGTTTTCTTTGTCAAATATGTCAGTACTGTTTAGTTTCCAGAGCCTATTAACTATATTTGGGAAAAGAAAAGAACAAGCAGTGGAGCTAGAAGCACGTGACGTGGTTTGGGCTTGAGAGCCATGATGGAACGTTCTAAGAAGCACCCAACTAAACGACATACCAACAGCCATCAGAACACCGTGGTAGCCCCTTTTCAGCAGGAATGTACCTCGCCCCAGGCATGCGTAATTGGAAATTTGGCTAACAAGAAGATGGAGATGAGTATTCTTGATGCTTCGGGGCTTTGGCTCTGAGTGGAGCTTGGGAATTGGCTACCAGTGCTGAATAAGGAAAGATAGGAAATTACTGCATTTTTTTCCCCACCACAATAGTGTGACCTGTAACTGGGAAAAGGACAGTGCTAATACCAGGACCCGTTGCCCAAGACTTCAAAGTTTGAATAGTTGGCATCCTGGCACCTCTACCTAAAATGGTCTGGAGTAGTTGTTAGTTCAAGGACACCCAGGCTGTAGAGACTTGTAACTCCGTTTTGAAAAAATTTTCTACCAATATGCATAGTAGGCTGCCCACAAAAATAGCATTACACACATTTTTAAAATCAAAACTCATTTGTTCGTCAGCTCTCCCGACCAAGATCTCCTCAAAGTTAATTACTACCTTGTTCCTTTTTGTATCTGTGGTTCCTACCGCAGTGCCTATTGAGGAGGTGTTTAATCAGCCGATTATTTAGTATATTCCATCACTGCTCACCTTTTAAGTTGCTATGATTGATTTCCATAAAGATCAAAATATTGAGAAAGTAAATGACACGATCTAAATGCTGGATTCAATAAGTACAACCACTTCATTTTTCAGAATAACGTCCTGTTGACTTGGTAAGAAGAGAGAAATGCCTGGTTTCAAGGAGAACGTGTGTTGGTATAAATCAGATCAAGGTATCACTGCTTCAGAACCAGGGGTCAGCAAAGTATATAGCCTATGGGCCAAACCCAGCTCGCTGCCTAATTTTGTATGGCCTGCAGGCTAAAAATAAAAATGGCTGTGCCCTTTTTAAACAGTTGGACAAAAATCAAAAAAAGAAAACCATTGCCTGAAAGTATATAAAATACAGAAATTCCAGGGTCCACAAATAAAATTATATTGGAGCAGAGCTCATTCATTTATGCATCGTCTATGGGCTACTCTTGCCCTACAGTGGTAAAGTTGAGTTGTTACAACAGAGACCACATGTGGCCCGGAAAGTCTAAAATATTTACTCTCTGACCTTTAACAGAAGTCCGGCATTCTGTCAACACCTGCCGTGGTGCAGTGTCCATCAAAATGCTCATTTTGAGCCTCAGAATATTAAGAACTTGAGTTTGTTCCTCCGTCTGTAATTTGGCTTCAGGAAATAGGGAGAAATAGGGATGCACCGTATCAGATAGCTGCCAGGCTTTCCCCCTGTGGACTGAGGAAGAGTGGACAGACACTGGCAAACTGGGCAGACGCTTCACGGTGTTCAGAAAATGGTCAAGTATTGCTAGACAGGTGGGCCAAGGAGTGGTCCGAACAGGACACTGCCTCTGGCCCCGTTTACGTTGAACTCTAAATGCCACTCATGCCGGGAATGATTTCTAAATTGCCCTTGCGTCTTTGCAATGCAGCCCAAGGAGCGTGGCCCTGGAAGGAGGTTTCTGGTTGGCCGGCCCTAGGCCACATGTCCGTACCTGGTTGTCAAGGTATGGGTGAGGGAGGTTCTTGTTCTCATTTGCTCGTTTTCAATTCGTCCCTCCCAGTATGATGCACAAAGTGAAGATTTCCCCCAAATAGGAAGCCATGCTAGGCAGCTAGAGAATGTAAATCAAACGTCTTCTGTATCTTTGATCCCCTCCGTGTGGTCTGAGGACCAGCATCGGAGGGTCCTCAGGTGACATGATGCATGACCCTCAGGAGGGTGACATGATGCATGTCACCAGGCATCACCTGGGAGTGCAGTAGAAAGGCAGCCTCTCAGACCCATCCCCAGACCTACTGAATCAGATTCAGATTCTAACAAGGTTTCCAGATGATTTGTACGTGCATTAAAAATCGAGGGGCAGTTGGGTGGCTCAGTCGGTCAGGTGTCCGACTCCTGATTTCAGCTCAGGTTATGATCTCACGGTTCGCGATATCGAGCCCCACATTGGGCTCTGTGCTGACAGTGCTGAGCCTGCTTGAGATTCTCTCTCTCTTTCTCTCTCTCTGCCCCTCCCGCACTCTCTCTCTCAAAATAAATAAGTAAACTTTAAAAAAAGTAAAAAGTAATCTTCACAAGTATTTAGAAAAAAAATGGAGACGAGATCCAAATAAAATTCTAATTGGCAGGATTTCGGGCAATATTATGGAGTGAAAGGAAATAGACAGTTTGGGGGCATATATTTTTGGCCTTGAGAGCTTACCCATAAACATGCCAGCTCTATCTGGGAACCTACTCACCTAGGCTAGGCCTGCTTTTTGGTATCTTCCTTTCTTAAACCCTCAAGATTTAAAACCTCCAAAATTATAGCATTTCCCATGGCAGTGCGCCAAGAGTCCCGGCAGTGAAAGTGGACAATGAGGGAGCAGGGGGCTGTTTGCAAGTGATGGCTTGCCTGTGTGGGTCACAGGGCCAAAAGTGAGTTATTGACCTAATATAAATTCAAAACCAGAAGTTTAACATGACCCCAATCATAGTTGAGATTCAAGTCCCCAGCTCTGTCACTTATTTTGTGATTTTGTTAAAATTTTTTGATTAATTTATTATCTATTTATTTTGAGAGAAAGAATGCACCCACGTGAGCGGGGGAGGGGCGGGGCGCGGGCAAGAGAATTCCCAAGCAGGATCCCCACCGTCAGTACCACTTGGGGCTCAATCCCACGAACCGTGAGATCATGACCTGAGCCGAAATCAAGAGTGGGGCACTTAACCAACTGAGCCACCCAGGCTATTTTGTGATTTTGATATAACTTAACGTAACCTTCCTGAGCCAAGATTTTCTTGTCTCTAAAATGGGGATAATAGTATGGCGATAGTCTATGTGAAGGAGATACCGCCATGTGTAGCAAGAACTATGTACTCCATGAATTATAGTCATTATTTGTTTTAATTTGCAGCATTAGGTGACCATTTGGTTAACCAAAGCGTTAGAGCTTACTAACTCATTTTGCAGTAGAATTGTTACAACTCCTAAAGCTGAGTAATTCATGCTGAGTTTTAGGATTACAGATGTTTAGACATTCAGTTTCTACTTCTGTCTCCAGTTTCTGTCACCATGAGGCATCATAGGATACACTTGTTTGTTATACCATCAGGTCAATTTGATAAATTGCAATCATGAATATTAGAGGGATAAAAGTACATATTTGAAAAACTGCTGAGTGTACTAAGTGTATTCTTTAAATACGACTTCTGGAAGATTGCCACACTGACTACAATAGAAAAATCTCAGCAGAACCTATCTGTAGGACAGAAACGATTACTCTTAATTATCCTAAACCTACTAAAATTTACTTCCAGCCATTTTCAGAACTGAAGAAAAACATCTTTGCAAGCACAGGACAGTGGTTGGTATGTTAGACATGTGCTATCCTAATCATTTGTCTCCATTTCCTTTGAGAATCTATCACCTCGGTAAAATCGATCCTTTAAAAATGTGAATCGGATTTATTCCCACAGCTAAAATGTTTTGGGCACAGTGCCCCTGAAGTTATTAAAATAAACTCTTTATTGAAAAGCAAGATAGGTTTTCCAGTTACTATGTTAATTTTTATTGCCTTGTAACTTAAAGAAGAACGCAGTTATAGAGTAGAAAACCAGCTAATAAAGCTTAAAGAAGTTGTTTATAAATGAACTGGATACATAAAATCCTCCAACCATATCTCGGTTGGCAGTGAGGTGTCTTTATCCTCCATTGATTAATACATTTGCTCTACGCAACACTTGCATCAGAGACACCCCTAACATGAAGGTCCTACGTTCCTGTTGGCTCAAATCTAAATGTAGATTTGCAGGAAAATTACTAGCCTTTGAAGCACATGGCTATAATGTACCAAATCAAAGAAAATATTTTATTATTAACACCCAGGCAATATTATTACTATTGGCCAGGCAGTATAAGGGGACAGACACCCTGTCAGAAATTAAACTTGTGGGGATTTTTCCCCTGTTCTTTAACAAGAAAACGTCTAAATGCTTTTATAAATGCAGGAATCTCTTTTGACCTTGAACCAAATCTTTTCTAGTAAAATATGCTTGAGAATTACCCTTAGAATGCACGGCTAGTAGACTTCTTGCTATGCTATGGCTGCTAGGGGGGATTTTATGTATGTGTGTGTACACACACACACACACACACACACGTGTGTGTGTGTGTGTATATATATATATATATATATATATATATTTTTTTTTTTTTTTTTTTTTTAAGAAAAAAAAAAGGAGAGGGACAGAGAGAGAATCCCAGGCAGACTGCATGCTCAGTGAGGAGCCCAACACAAGGCTCGATCCCACCCCCCTAGGATCATGACCTGAACTGAAATCAAGAGTCAGACGCTCAACCCACTGAGCCACCCAGGCATCCCATCATAACTGCACTTCTTAAATGCCTTAGAAGGGCGGTCTGCGCTCCGTTTCCACTCACACACTTCCTCACTCTTACTCCCCAACCCAACGTCATCTGTCTTCTTTCCTACTACTCCACTTTGTTCTAGCAGGGTCTTGAGAGACTTCCTCCTCACCAGTTGGTTGATGTTTGACAGCAGGCTCACTGTTACGCATTCGTCCTTCCTTTTCGATACCTTACCTTCCCTTGGCTTCACTGAGTCCCCTTTCCTACCTCCCTGCTGACAGTTGCTTAGTGTCCTTTGCAAGCGTCTCTTGTGTTCCTCAGGAACCTTCCTGGTCCTTTTCTCATTCATCACACAAAGGCTGGGTAATCCCAGCTACTTCCATTACTTCGATACCATCAGATAGAGTTTCCTCCTCACTCTGAGTTCCACAGATGGGGAAGTTGTTGACATCCCCACCTTTGTGAAATACTCTCTTCTGTTGGGTTCCCTGATTCCAGAATGCCTTGGTTTTCTTTCTATTTTCTTTGGCAAATATTCCTCAGTCATCTTAAATCTGTCACTTTCCTACTTAAAATGCTTCATTTGTTTTTAAATTCCGTGAGTTATAAATTCAGTGATTATCAGACTCCTCCTCACTTCTCCAGATGCTTCTCCAGATAGCTCTAGCTGTCCTCATCTTACTGATTTTTCCTTTCTTCAGACACCCTGCTCCTGGTCTCTTGCTCCTTATATATATAACTATATGACATGAAGCCAGTTCTAATTTATGAACCCTAGCCTCTGCCGGCCTGAGTGGTTATTCCAAATTTCCATCACTCTTCAGGCCTTCAGTATCGTTACCACTATCCTATCTCCTGCCACTGTGCCACCTGCTTCATGGGGGTGGGGGTGGGGGGAAGAATAGAAAAACAGAATGAGGCCTTCATACCAGGATTTCCTCAGCCTCTTCCTTAATACTTAGAAATATACCTCCATGGGAACCTACCCACTCTTCCTTATTTTTTGTCCCAGGGAAAGAAATGTGCTTCCACTTATGGAGGCCCAATCCAGTCCCTTCCTGACTTTTCAGGAATGTGTTCTACTTGTTGACATTGGCTTTTGTCTCCAGTAGTTTTGTCCATTGTTATACTCTTACACTCCTTGGAAAAGAGGAGTCCCTTGATTCCACATTTCCTCCTAGCTACTGACCTAGCCGTGCTTCCTTTCAAAATCAGGTTTCTTGAAAGAGAGGCCTGTAATTGGCTATCCCCACTTCCCCAACCCACTGCCATTAGCTTCTGTTCCCCAGACGCCAGTGAAATGGTTCCTGCTAACTTGCCAGTAAGTTTCGTGGTTTCCAAAACCAGTGGACAGTTTTTATGTTTTTTTTTTTTTTTATCTTTACCTTATGTTGTGCTTTTGTAATATTAGACACCGCTGACCGCCCCTCCTTGGACCTGTCTTCTCCTTTGATGGACGTGATCCTACTTTTCTCTGGTACTTCTCTCATCTTCTCAGCTTTTTCCTTCGCAGGCTCTTTGGGGCTCGTCTTTATTCACTCGTTCGTTTAGCAGGTGTTTATTGAGCTGGACCCTGGAGCTGCAGTGAGGGGTAGAATATAATCCCTGCCCTCATGGAGTTTGTAGCGTACAGGGAATGAGAGACCATCGAATAATCATGCAAGTAGCCATAGACCATTATGAATTCCGGTAAGTGCTGTGAGAGCGCGAATCAGGGGCCTGATCTAGTTTTGGGGTACCTGAGGGTTGACGCATACTAGGTGTCATCCATCATACTGTACTACTTTTCTTACTTTCTCAAAATGTGAAATTTTGGTGAATGAATGCATATTCATCTTCGTCATACCCTTAATTATTTAATAACTGTCAGTCACGTACGCTTTCACAATCTGCTGTTTCCAAATGGAGATATTTTTAGTCTTTTTATGTACAGTCTCTGCTTCTCTGCTGCCTCTTAGTAGTTATGTAGAGACTTGGGGCTTAAATACATTTTTGTAAATTTTCTTCGGTTCCCTTATGCCTGACTTGAGCAGCAGTAGAACTCCACGGCATTCCAGGTGCCCGTCTCTTTGAAACTGCATTCCATCCTCTGTCTTAAAGATTGGATTTACACATGTAGCTTTCTAAATTTAGATCTTGTGCGTCAAGAGTAGACAGCCTACTACAGGCACATCTATACCACTCCTTTTTAGTATGCCGTATCGTTGAGGAGGTGTGGACAGTCCGGATCTGACCTCCGTCGTTTCATAATTGTGACAAATGACTCGGATGTGCTGCCCAAGGAAGCGCTGCGAATCGGCATCAAAACCCTGGCAATCTGGCTGAGATTGGGGGTTTAACCTGTAAGTCCATTGTTTGGTCAGTGGTCATTGTCATGGTGAGAAGGCAGTTCTCCCCTGGTGCCCTTGACTAGCCGGTCTGAAAGCAAAAGCAACTAGCCTTGGGGAGAGGCAAGTGCCTAATCTATCCTGGGAGCGAATGATCTGAAGCAGTGGTTCTCAACAGGGAAGGATTTTGCTTCCCACCCCTGAGTACATTTAGCAACATGTGGGAACATGTTTGATTCTCCTGACTTGGTGGGTGCAACTGGCCTCTAGGTAGAGATAGAGGCCGAGGATGTTGCTAAACATGCAAGGCAGGAGACAGACTCCCACAGCACAGAATCGGTCTGGTCCACAATGCCAAGGCTGAGAAAAAATCACAGGGTTGGAAAATCCTAATTTAAGGAGTGATGGAAATATAATAATTTAGTAACTTTGCACCACAGGTGGATGCGGCAAACATCCTCTTATTTCTGGCGAAGCACTCAAAAGCTATTTTTAATTAAAAAAAAAAAAAAAACATAGATTCAGAGTTCTGAGGAAGTGTGTAGGCTAGTCATTCAACTACGAGCCACGTGCCGGGATTTCAACTCTCCGCAAGCCTTGGTGCCTGCCCTCAAGGGCATAATCCAGTTGGCAGGAGTAGTCTTTAAACTTTAAAGTGCATCCGAATCTCCTAGAGACTTGTCAAAATGCATTGCTGCCCCCCCCCCCACCACCACCAGAGTTTCCAATTCAGTAAGTAGGTAGGACCCAAGAATTTGCATTTCTTTAAATTTTTTTTTTCAATGTTTATTTATTTTTGGGACAGAGAGAGACAGAGCATGAACGGGGGAGGGGCAGAGAAAGAGGGAGACACAGAATCGGAAACAGGCTCCAGGCTCTGAGCCATCAGTCCAGAGCCTGACGCGGGGCTCGAACTCCCGGACCGCGAGATCGTGACCTGGCTGAAGTCGGACGCTTAACCGACTGCACCACCCAGGCGCCCCAAGAATTTGCATTTCTAACAAGCTCCCAAGCACTGCCAAAGAAGCTGGTCCAGAATAACACTTTGAGAACCATTGCACTAAGTTGTGCAAACACCTGTGGTTTTGTTATGAACTGCATCCTTGTGTTTCCCCCCCACGTCGCACCCCGCCCTCAGATTCATAGTTTGAAATCTTAACCTCCAGGGTGATCATTTTAGGAGGGAAGGCCTTTGCGAGGTGGTTTGGTCACGAGGGTGGAGAGCGTACCCTTTTAAGAAGAAGCAGAAGAGAGCTGCTATTCCCCTGTCTCTGCTCTTTGCCTGGTGAAGACACAGAACAAGATGGCCACCTGGAAATCAGGATGAGGGCTTTTGCCAGAAATTTATCAGGCTGGCATCCTGATCTGGGACTTCCAGCCTCCGGGATGGTGAGAAATAAATGTTTGTGGTTTAAGCCACGCAGTCTATGGCAATTCGTTAGGGCAACTGAGCTAAAACAGATTTTGAGGATTAACATTTGCAGTAATTGTGGACGCTTGAAAGATGGAATTGTATCTGTCAGAATGTCTTGGGTTGTAGGAAGGAGGATTTCGTAGCCCATGGCTGCTGAAGGTAGACTTGGTGTTTCCGTGAGAACTGGTATTATTGCTAAAAGCCCAGCTGTTTTCATTTCTAGTTCTCTAAAGCCAGCAAGGTTGTACATTTTTTCGTCTTTCAAAAAATGTTTTATCTCTTTTTTATGTGAATGATGTGTTCATTTCAATTGTCTTTTTATATATTTCTCCTGAGGTCTTGGTGAGCAAATGATTTTCAACTCCACCGTCTTAGCTAATAGTGAGACGCGAGATATAGACACTAGTCCTTAAAATTCAGCACGGTTCAGTTTTGCCAGACAAACATAAACTTGGGTGGCATCAAATTTTAGAGACCACAGTATCTAGAATATTTTATTTGATCATTTTTACATCTTCACGGAGGAAGGTAGTCGGGCAATCAAGGTAGCAAATCTCAAGCAAGCGAGGGTTAAGTTTCCAGGTTGCCACAAGTCAGAATTGACAAGAAAAGCTTTCCCTTCCATTATTTGCTCCAAGGGAAAGGCAAGAGGCAGCAACTCAAATTCTTGTTCCCTACATTATCCTTTTTTTAATAGCTTTTGCATCGGCTTGATTTTTGGAAGTTGTATGATGCTAATTTAGGTATATATGTCATCACAGTTTTAGCCTGGATCCTTCGCAGGCATACACAAGATATGCCAGACATGTGAAAAGGGGAGGGAGCGAGCCAAGCATTGGAACCTCTGGGGCACTGATGTAACAATATTCCAAACTTAAAACCCACTTCAACACCTACCAAATTGATGGACCTGCGTTTCGAGTCCATCTCTGAATGTGGAGGAATAACCCTTCTTCCTGCCCTTCGCCCTGAGGTTCCCTGTTCCGCCCATAACTGTGTTCGATATAATTCCCAAGGGGAGACATAGAACCAATGGACAAAAGACTAAAAAAAGAGAGTTTGACTCAGTTTGACTATTATATAACAATTAGCTTTGTTGTGGTTAATAAAATTGACTTGGCACAGAGGCATTCTTTTCTCTGGATGTGTTTTTGCAAAGGCTGGCTGTTCAAAAAGTAGAGCGGTAGTTAGAGCATTGGGTTAGACGACCTCCAACAGCCTCTAACTCCAAGGCGAATCTATAAATCTAGGATTCTTTGGTCAGCGTTAATTGGAGCACAGCCGTGGACAGAGCATCGCATTAGGCATTGGGCATATACAAGAGACATAAAGCATGGTCTTTGCCTTCAAGAGGTATATTGGGGCACCTGGGTGGCTCAGTCGGTTAAGCATCGCACTTTGGCTCAGGTCATGATCTTGCAGTTTGTGGGTTTGAGCCCCACGTCACGCTCCGTGCTGACGGCTCAGAGCCTGGAGCCTGTTTCATATCCTGTGTCTCCCTTTCTCTCTACCCCTACCCCACTCGTGCTCTGTCTCTGTCTCTCAAAAAAAGAAGAAACGTTAAAAAAATTAAAAAGTACACATACACACACACACACACACACACACACAAAGCAAATAACAGTGCAAAATAATATAGACCATTATTTTTCAGTCCTGGATCTGGTGTTGAGGATCCTGTGATTAAGTTTTGAATTAAATTTTTAGAGATTACCTTATTTCGACCGATATACAGCAGCTAATGAATTTTTTTACTAGAGTTGGGCAATTTATTTCCCTTGAACACTGCTTGTGTCAAAAAGTAAAGGTGAAAACATGGAAAAAGGTAACCTTAAAAATATGTGGGCCTCCGTGCAAATTTTATTAGCCTACGAAAACAAATTGTACGATTATTCTTCCCCATTACACACATTTGAAAAATTTACCTAAAATCATGAAAAGCTGTGATGTTGCAAAACATCAGAATAAGAAATAATTTGTTTTTATTTTGCTATGTAAGTAAATTGATTTTAGTGTCTTGAGAACTCAATAAATTGTTGTAATGTATACTCTCTAAAGACTCACTTGTGCCTTCTGCTTATTGACAGCTATGGAGGAAGCTTCCAAAAGTTGCTTTTTCTGAGGTCTTTGTGACTTTCTGACACTTTTCCTATTGAGAAAATAGACTCTTTCTTCTGAATAATTCTCATTTCCCACTAAGTGCATGAACAGCCTTGAGTATTTTGTGAGATCCATACAGATGAACATTTCAGGCACAATAATCCTTATACATTCTAGTTTGGCTATACATTGTATGCATAGTCCTTATACATACTAGATTATGGTAATGACATGAAGGTTTTGAATTAAGAGCACTTTCGAGGTCCCAAAGCTTTGAAAATCTTAGGTAGAAATAAGACAACACATTCCTCTGAGGTATCGAGGTCATACTAGTTTTCGTAAGTATCCGTCTACAAGTTGAGAATTTCTTCCTGAAATTTAGATTTAATCTATCCCGGTATATTGTGAAATGTGGTTTGTCTTTTCGCAAATTTAGGATGATTATTTTAAAAAATCATCCGGGACATTGTTTATTAGGGTAAGAGTGTGTTCAGTGCATTGGCTAGAATTTTGGTTGCTAATGAAAGTGACTAAAATTAGCCAGTGCAAAAGAGGGCTGGAGGTAGAAGAATGCAGCTGGGCCTCAAGAAGGAAATAGACCCTAGAACTAGAAGCCATCAAAACTCTGAGTTCTTGCTCACGTCCTCTCTGTCTCTTGTCTCTGCTCCTTCACGAAGTATCGTAATGAAGCACCATGCTTCATATTTGCTCCTTTCTATAAAGCAGACTTGCTGTGCTTGTTCCTTGATGTGGCAGAGTGTGGCCGGCCACTCCATAGATCCTGGATTTCATTTTATAGCTAAAGCCATATGTGAGGCGAAACGCCTCTTTCTTGATCTCAAATTCAATTTCCCCAGATAAAGAATCTACTCATAGTTTAATTAGCTATAGCCTGAGGGGGAGGATCACAAAGTCTCCTAGTAAAAATGTGGACACGTAAGCCCACTTCCAAGGAGCTGAGGGGAGGAGTAGTAAGTTTTAAGGGAAATAGGAGTAAACTTTAAGAAGTGGTGAGATAGCTCCTCGCTGGGCAGACATCCAACGTGCTTGATTATAGTCAAGTACTACTCTAGAAATTTATGTATGTCTTTATACACACATGTACACACACACACACACATATCAGGGGAGGGAATTTCTAATTTCTAATGATCAGAGTCCTGCACGGTATTATTATCTTCATTATAAACAGAGGAAAGTAAGGCTGAGAGGTGAAATTAACCAGCTCAAGATCATAGGTAACGAATGACCGAACTTAGGTCCAAATTCAAGTCTGCCTAATCCTAAGCTTGTGTTCTGTTCACCTTACCACACTCTGTTAGTCTGGGCTCTCCTGCAGGTAGCTTGTTGGAGGATGTGAGCAGGTTATGAGAAACAGAAGGATGACCCCAGGAAGGAGGGAAAGCCAATCCAACGTTCCTTTTTTAAAATTGACAGCCGTTACGAATATCTGCTACTTGGTCCTACAACAGCTTCTGAGGAAACTTGCAAAACGCATCTCAGAATCGGCCACCCTGGAGATCAAAACCGGGGAAGCATTTTTCACGGTCCCTCCGTGGTCAAGGGTGGCCCGATAGACCTTGACGGCTGGTTTCCAGATCGTGTGTGTCTGAGGGCCTAGCGGTTCCGTGGGAGTCCTTTGCCACCACACCAGTGTAGCCCTGGGGCCAGACGAGTTTGCAGCACAGGCTCAGAGTAAGGTGCTGTCGGACTGCATCTGCACAAGGCTGACAGAAGCCTGTACAGGACTGGACACCAGTGACACTTTTGAAATAAGAGGCGAAACTGGGAAGACATTGACCAGTTATAAAGGGAATGTAGAATGAGGATCGTGAATGTCACCATTCACTTATGCATTCATTGATTCATTCGTCCATTCAGCCAACAACTAATGCCAGGCAGTATATGAAGTGCAAGAGAAACTGAAATGGAGTCTAGTTGAGTTCCAGATACTAACAAAAAAAAGAAACAGACAAAATGATGGAACGTGGTGAGTGCTTCAATGCTAAAAGGTAATAAAAATACAGAGGTGAGACATCCGACACATTGTGCGTGTGTGTGCGCGCGTGTGTGTATCTGCGTGTGTGTGTTAGGATGTCGTGTCCTTTTACTAAACCTTAGTCTTAAAACATAAATAATAATAGCCACTTGGGAAATTGGGGAGAAATTTATTGACTGTATGTACCAATTAAATGTTAACATTTTCATATTACATTTCGCAAGTGAGAATATAGTGTTTTGGTTGTGTAAGAGAATGTCCTGTTTTTAGGAAATACATACTGAAGAATTTAAGAGTAATGTGTCAGGGCTCCTGCGTGGCTCAGTTGGTTAAGCGTCCAGCTTCAGTTCAGGTCATGATCTCACGGTTCATGGGTTCAAGCCCCACATCGCGCTCTGTGCTGACACCTCAGAGCCTGGAGCCCGCTTCAGATTCTGTGTCTCCCTCTCTCTCCGCCCCTCCCCTACTTGTGCTTTGTCTCTCTTTCTCTCTCTCAAAAATAAATATTAAAATTTTTAAGTAAAGTGTCATAATGTCTGCAACTTTTTTTTTTTTTTTAATGTTTATTCATTTCTGAGAGAGAGAGAGCACAAGCAGGGAAGGAGCAGAGACAGACAGAGGGAGACACAGAATCCGAAGCAGGCTCCAGGCTCCGAGCTGTCAGCACGGAGCCTGACGCGGGGCTCGAACTCACGAACCATGGGATCATGACCTGAGCCGAAGTCAGAAGCCCAACCAACTGAGCCACCCAGGGTCCCCTGCAACTTACTCATAAAAGATTCAACAAAAGTAAATATGTGTATGGCAGCCGGGGGAGAGCAAATGAACATAAATGTGGCAAAACGTTCACAACTGATAAATACAGGTGGAGGCTTCATGAGTGTTTATGTACTGATCTTAACAACTTTTTGAAATTTCCCCCCCTCCCCCACCAAAAAGAAAAAACTGGAGGGAAAAGTTAATTGGGAGCCATGGGCAGGAGTTGGGAGGGGGTGAAGAGGAGGGGTCTAGGATGAGATTGTGACAGACACCCGGGCGTGAGGAAGCTTGGGGCTTTTCAGAAATTTCGAATGGTTAGGTATGACTGGAACAGAGACAGCTGATGGCAGGGACATGGCGAAAGTGAGGCGGGACAAGGCGGTGAGCTGTGCGAGCACGCTTCCTGAAGGCCTCGGGCTGGCCTTGAGAGGTTCCACGCGTCTTTTGTGTTTTAGGTTGATCACATCGGCGTCAATTTAACAAGACTGGCTTAGAAAGGGGCACCATGATGGCAGAAGGCTTAGTTTGTGTGCTATTACGGTAGTTCCGGGAACAAGTTCGGTAGGCCTAGAGGAAAATCGTGCCGCAGGTCAAGTGGAGAAGACAATTCTGAAGCTAGATAGAGCAGAAGAATCTACAGGACTCGGCGGTCAGGCTCACTCAGTGTGGAAGGAGGCTGGCTTGGTCGAGTTTGGTTTGATGACTCTTAAACCCAAAGGAAAAGGAAAACTTGCGGAAGGGTAAAATGTCTAACTTCTCTAGCCCCGACCGATAACTTAAGGAGACTGGTTTGTACATCAAGGATTTACTTCTCCTTCGTCTCCATATCTAGTATTGCTTGGCATATAGTAGGTGTTCGATAAATTTTTTTTAACTGTTTTTAGAAGTCATGATAGTCAATAGTACCATGCTTCCTTCGGTTGCTGTTCCTCAGGGGAAATATGCTCTACATTTTGTTAATGTTTTCTCCCTGAGGGTTAAGCATTTGGTGAGCATCTGTCTCCTCACACCTGTTGGACTGGTTTACGTGCAATCTCAAATGAACACATGCCAGGGTAGGGCCGCTCAAGGTACTTGTACTTTTAAAATCTATCAGATGTGTCTAGAATTAGTTTTGTCTTAGTTTATTGACTCGGTTCAGAAAGTACAGATATTTCTGTGTCTTAGTAAACATGATACAGTAAATGTGCATTTGCAGAACTTGCAAAGTAGAAACATTTCTATTTCATATAACATGAATTTTTCGACTGTAAAAATTTCCTCTCGGTAGTGATTCCTATGCTTGAGTAACAGTGACGAACAGATATGGTACTGAAGCCAAGCTTACCTAGACGTTGCATCTCTAACAAAAGAGATGGCCTGGTTGTGTCATCAGAGGATCCCTAGGGATGGGTGTGATTCCTTTGATGGGTGGTGAGCTGAACAAAGCAGGCAAGTAAGGGGCGCCTGGGTGGCTCAGTTGGTTAAGCGTCCAACTCTTGATTTCAACTCAGGTCATGATCTCAGGATTCATCAGTTCGCGCCCCACATGAGGATCTGTGCTGACAGTGCAGAGCTTGCTTGGGATTCTCTCCCTCCCTTCTGTATCCCTCCCTAACTCATGTGCCCTGTCTCTCTCTCTCTCTCTCTCTCTCTCTCAAAATAAAAAATAAAAATAAAAAACATTGGGGCACCTGGCTGGCTCAGTCAGTTAAGTGTCTGACTTCGGCTCAGGTCATCTCACGGTTTGTGAGTTCGAGCCCCACGTCAGGCTCTCTGCTGACAGCTCAGAGCCTGGAGCTTGCTTGCTTCAGATTCTGTGTCTCTCTCTCTCTCTGCCCCTTCCCTGCTCACATTCTGTCTCTGTCTCTGTCTCTCTCTCAAAAATAAATAAACATTAAAAAAATTAAAAATAAACATCAAAAAAAAGAAGGCAAGTAAATGATAACGTAGTTACAGCAAGAGACTCAACCCTAAGATGTCAGGATTCAGTTTAGACTTTCTGTCCTTGACCTCCCGCCCCACCACATTACAGAGACCATGTGCTCCCGTCCCACTCAGCCACAGACGTATCACACTTATCATAGCTTGTAATTGTCTGCTTTCCTCCTTCTACCTTATATAAGCACTAGGAAACCCATCCACCTTGTGGCTCCCCCATTTAACATGGTGCCTAGCACAAGGTCGGGGCTCCCAGTTTTTACATGTATGAATGAATACATGGACGAATAAACATGCGTGACTTCCTAAAAGGATCACAGTTCCCAACAGTCAAAACCGGATTACAAAACCCTTTCTTTGTAATGAGTTTCAATTTAGTGCTTTAAAGAAGACATGACGTGTTTTAGTAGTACATAGCACACATTTGGAGTCCTTCTAGTAAATATGAATAGTCACTTGTAAAATAATCTAAGCCCATATGCTTTACAAATTAGGATTTATTACTTAAAGTGTTGTTTTAGAATCTGCCAAATACGGGGCCGCTACCTTAGACCTTTCAGATGCCGGCCGGACCTTTCTCTGATTCTTTTGATTCCAATGAAGCAAAAACTTCAGGACACCATGAGATAAAGCAGCCAAAAGGAATTCACACCGTCCCCTTTATTTACTATCAGGGACACTGTTATAGGACTGCCTCTAGCTCTCTGCACGATGGTATCCAAGGCAGGCACTTCTGGTTGATCTTAGGGACAGACCCCAAGGAGTTAGTCTACAATGCACAGCACAGCTTTGTGGCAACTGCTTCTGTGGGAGACATCTTCCGGCTCTTTTATATGTCCCCTGGGGCAACAACTGCACGTCCTGAGTGCCATCTTACCATAACTCAGTGGAAACACCGAGAAGCAAGCAAGCCTAATCCTGGGCAAAGAAGAACTTCTGTCGTAAGATTTTTGCAAGCCATACTTATTCTCTAATTTTGTCACAGTGCATGTAATTTGTCTTTTGGGAAAGAAACACACAGATCTGGAGGTAATTTGTGTCCTGGTCACTGCTCATTAATGAAACATCCTTGTTAGTTGAGGAGAAAAAAGGTTAGTGACGTCAGAGTTTCCCATAACAGGCGCTTATGCCTGTATTTGAAAACCTGAAACATAGTGGTGTTCCTATCACAAGTTCTCGTAGGGAAAACACCATTAGAAAATGCAATAAATGAAAGGGCTTTCCATGATGGAGTGAGAATTTTTATTTTCTCCTAAACATAGATGACTACCTCAGACCTTTGTTTTCTTTTCTTTTGATGCTAGAGTCTACTGTTTGTAAAGACCCTTATCCCGTGTTATTAGACAGCTTTTGCGGCAGTAACACTATCTAACGAATTACCCCAAACACAGAGGCTTATTTATGTATGTATATATTTATGGATTTATTCTTCCACCCACAGGTTTAAGGTTCATCGGGGGTAGCTTACATAGGATAGGCTCAGCTGGGTTGATCTGTTCCAGACCGTGGGTAAAGGACACTGCTATTTAGTCAAATGGAAATAACCTTGCCCTATATTAAGTTCATTAGGTTTTGTCACCATACATAATCATTAAACTTGCACTCAAAATGTTTAGCACCAGTATTTTTTATGAAATGAAAGGAAAAGTAATAAAACTTATTACCAGAGCACTACCTTGCCTGCAGTAAGTTCTTAAATAATATTTGGAAAAAGACAAAGCAATGGAATATAAAAAAAAAAAATCAGAGGGGCAACCGGGCGGCTTCGTCGGTTAAACGTCTGACTCTTGATTTTGGCTAGGACGTGATTTTGGCTTGGTTTGTGAGATAGAGCCCCAAGTCGCTCAGCGTGGAGCCTGCTTGAGATTCTCTCTCCCTCTCTCCTTCCCTTCCCCCACTCACGTTCAAAACATTCTCAGGAAGACTTCAGGTTTAATGTGGCAGATTGAACACGTCCCTGCCTAAAACCCATTAAAATGATAGTAAAATAAATGAAATAGGTATAAATACCTTTTGGAAGACGAAGACAGATGGACAAGTGGTAACTAACAGCAGAAGGCTGAAACCTACCTTCAAGAGCGTACGTTCGAGTGGAGAGTGGTTAAGTTAAATTTCAAGAAATGGAGTCCTTTGAGGACCTGTGAAGTTGGGTTTGGGGCAAGGTTGAAAACTAAAGAATTAATGAAAACATTAGATAAAAAGTAAGCAAACTTTCAGATCCTCTTATCCAACAGTACAGTTAAGAAACGACTTCTCCCAAAGCAAAAAATACGAGGTTCAGTCTCCAGCGCTAACAGAACTTTCTGTGATAAAAGAAAGGTTTTCCGTCAGCATTGTCCACCGTCACGTGGCTCAGTGGCCAGCGTGGCTGGTGTGACTGCGGAACTACATTTCTAACTTAATTTTAATTAATTAACTTTTTTAAATGTTTATTTATTTTTGAGAGAGAGAGACAGAGAGGTAGAGAGGAGACACAGAATCCCAAGCAGGCTTCCTGCTGTCAGCGCAGAGCCCGACGCGGGGCTCGAACTCACAAACTGTGAGATCATGACCCGAACCGAAATCAGGAGTCGCGCTTCTAACAGCTGAGCCAGCCTGGTGCCTCTAGCTTTAATTAATTGAAATTCAGATGGCCCCACGTGGCTAGCGGCTACCACACCAGACAGCGCAGCTGTGGACCCAGGGATACCAAGCACTGCTGAGAACAGGGATGGATCATCTTACGGAGAAACGGAAATTCAGTAAAGTTCTTCATACCGAATAGCGAGAGCTCTCAACCCTTCCTACTGCTTGGGGCCTGGATTGGGGGATTCCTTCCTGAGGACATCCACCTGCCGAAGAGGAAACATCTGTAACCCCCACGACATGTCTGGCACTCTCCCTCCCTATCTTGTACACGGCAGGGGCCGCCCCACACCCGGAGCTTTCAGTCAGTTTTTTAAATGCCTCACTCTTAAATATGACAAGGCAGCCAAAGATCACCACACGTTTGAGGACAGCTGGCCAGGCCAAAAGAGAGACAAATAACAAACAAAAAAAAAGGGAGCTGACATTACAGACAGCGGAAGGAAAAAAAAATTTTTTTTCTTAAATTTCTTCGAAAGGAGAAGCTATTGCAGCAATGAAATAAGATCAGGGTGCGATTTAAAAGATGAGAAAAAGAATTGTAACTATTTTGGAGATTAAAAATATACCAAGATAAAAACACAGGAGAGATATGGGAAGATAAAGTTGAGAGGTCCTCTCAGAAAATAAACCAAAAAGAAAATCCAAGAGAAAAGCTGTGAGTATTAGAGCTCCAGAAAGAAAGAAGTGGAAAAGAAAAAAAGGAAAGGATTTAACAAAGAAGCAATTGCAGAAAATTTCTCTAAAACGAAAAAAGTCAAGATTCAGATTGAAAAGGCTGAGTCCCCAGCCAAAAACTGGGGAAAAGACTCACCCCAGCCAACAGAAATGCATACATCTGTTGTAAAGATACAGCAAAGGCCATGTACACAAATGTTTGTGGCACCTCCTTAATAGCCGAAAACTGAAAACAGCCAGAAGTCCATCCACATTAACGCTGGATAAATTAATCGTAGCGTGTTCATAAAAAGGAACAAGCATGAATGAGTTACCCATTACATGCAGGTGACACACGTGAATCTCCCAAACTTAACCGGTGAGACCAGAAGCAAAAGAATATATTGTATGGTTTCATTTTTTTAAAAACATTTTTGCATTTTTTTTTTTTACCTTTATTTATTTTAGGAGAAAGAATGCAAGCAGGGGAGGGGCAGAGTGAAAGAAGGAGACAGAATCCCAGGCAGGCTCCAGGTCCCAGCTGTCAGCACTGAGCCCCACACGACTTGAACTCACGAAACATGAGATCATGACCTGAGCCGCAGTCAGATGCTTAACTGACTGAGCTACCCAGGTGCCCTTGTATGATTTCATTTCTATAAAAATTCACAAACAGGGGCGCCTGGGTGGCGCAGTCGGTCAAGCGTCCGACTTCAGCCAGGTCACGATCTCGCGGTCCGTGAGTTCGAGCCCCGCGTCGGGCTCTGGGCTGATGGCTCAGAGCCTGGAGCCTGTTTCCGATTCTGTGTCTCCCTCTCTCTCTGCCCCTCCCCCGTTCATGCTCTGTCTCTCTCTGTCCCAAAAATAAATAAACGTTGGAAAAAAAAAAAAATTTAAAATAAAAAAAAAAAAATTCACAAACAGGCAAACTTTGATCTGTGGTGTTAGAAATTAGGATAGTGATTACCACTAGGAGCAGGTAGTGGCCAGAAGCAGGCTCTTGGTATCACTCTCTTTCTTCATCTAGGTACTGGTTACACAGTATGTGTGAATTTTGTAAAAAATCATCCAGTTGATACTTATGATTCATGCCCTCTTCTGTGATTATGTTATTCTTCAGTAAAAAGCTTAACGTTTCTTTTTTTTTTTTTTTTTTAATTTTTTTTTTTCAACGTTTATTTATTTTTGGGACAGAGAGAGACAGAGCATGAACGGGGGAGGGGCAGAGAGAGAGGGAGACACAGAATCGGAAACAGGCTCCAAGCTCTGAGCCATCAGCCCAGAGCCCGATGCGGGGCTCGAACTCACAGACTGCGAGATCGTGACCTGGCTGAAGTCGGACGCTTAACCGACTGCGCCACCCAGGCGCCCCAAAAGCTTAACGTTTCTGAAAGTTCCTACCCAAACACATCATAGTGAAATTTAGAACCAGATAAAAGCCTTCAGTGGGGGTGGGGAGATAAAAGGATTAAGACGGAAAATAACTTAAGACTCCTGAAGAGCACCTAGAAACAAATGGAAGCAAAAAAGGACTATAGGAAAACATGTATAGGGAAGGAAATGTCATGGAGGTATATACAGTGAACAGTATTTACATTTAATGATATAAATACCGAGGGGCGCCTGGGTGGCTCAGTCGGTTAGGCTTCCAACTTCGGCTCAGGTCGTGATCCCACAGTTCATGAGTTCAAGCCCCGCGTCGGGCTGTGTGCTGACAGCTCAGAGCCTGGAGCCTGCTTTGGATTATGTGTCTCCCTCTCTCTCTGTTCCTCCCCTGCTCACACTCTGTCTCTCTCTCAAAAATAAAAATTAAAAAAATAATATAAATACTGAATATTGACTTAATTTTTTTTAAACCTTCATATTAGGAAACTAGGAAAAGGAAAGTGCAATGTGTCATGAGAAGTTTGGGAAAACGTCTCAGCCGTAATAGTCTATGATACGAGATCAATACTACGTATACTATGTGTGTATATTACTTTGATAATTAATTTTTAAACACTGGTCATCAGAAGAAAAATAATTGGATAATAATTGCAACACAGTGAGAATTGTTTTTCGCAGTA
Organism: Leopardus geoffroyi; assembly: GCF_018350155.1. Taxonomy (NCBI): domain Eukaryota; kingdom Metazoa; phylum Chordata; class Mammalia; order Carnivora; family Felidae; genus Leopardus; species Leopardus geoffroyi. Next base: position 9,743,389 of record NC_059326.1, on the reverse strand, counting down.
ACTTCTGTTTAACTGGAGAAAATAAAGTTTTCCATTTCTTGATCCTAAAGTGCACTTTTAGTGTTTTTGTCCAGCTTTGTAAAGCCCAGTGTTAGAAAAATCACATTGAAAACATGCTTCTGTTTTCTGAGTTAATGTTATCTGTAATCATTACAAAAGTGGACTTTTATTATTTGAGTGTGTGTGGCTTAGCTTAGTGTATTCGGGTCGCAACTTTGGTGGGGGGGGGGTGCAGGGAACAGAAGGGGAAAAAAAAAGGTGTTCGTCAGTTCCAATAAGTGGAGTAAGAAGATGTCGTAAGCATGGCACTTAACATCTTTGCAGTTTCCCTGCTGAAGCAGTTAATCCTAGAAGCCTTTTTCCTGAGTCCCAAATGGTTAAAATGGTCCCGGAGGGAAAAGGTGCCCATTTCCCTCTCCTCTTACCGGTAGTATTACTCATCCTTTTGGCTTAGAGAAAGTAGCAACACACACACGCACACACGCACACACACGCACACACCTTTTAATGAGGTCTTCCATTCCCCCAGAGTGTTGAATTCCGGAAGAAGTTCTCTATCATTTTCATGATAGGCAGCTTATTTTTTCCCAATCGTGACAGTTGTGAAACTTCAGAATGAACTGAGCAAGTATGCAAGTCTCCCCCCCCCCCCCTTATCTTCTCCGAGGGCTGACAAAGCAGGGTTTCAGATGAATCCCCTCAGATGGTGTTGGAGGCTTATCAAGACAGGGGGGGTTGAGGTTTGTGATCACTCTGTGAGAGGGGAGAAAGAGAAAGCCCAAACGGGGGGAAACTCGAGAGAGGAGCCTTCTCCTTCAAGTTGTCATTATCAGGGTCCCCCCAGAAAAGACTGACGAGTAACCCAACACTGACTTGGAAAACCAGCTCTCAGTCAAATTCCCTCTCTTAACCTGTGTCAGCCATGGGCCAGTCCCTCCGCTGTTGTTAACAGGGAACAGTGCAAACCGAATTGATAGAAGGGTGAAAACGCAAATCTTCCAAAAGATGGGAAATTCTATGGAGTCTATGAAAGCGATATTCAAAAACAGCCAGAATCACAGGAAAGAGGGAGATTCACGGGGAAAAAAAAGAATCCATGTGGATGATACCATGATGCGTCAAAAAGAGTGATGTGAATGTTTTTTTTAATGTGCAGGAGGCCCTTGGAAAATTGATGAGCCCTTCCTTTAATATTTGTGGGGAAAATGAACATTTTAACAGTTAAGCTGTACAACTCAAGCCTGAAGTGAAGGGTGTTACATTGTGCCAACATACATTTTTGTCAGATAAAAGTGTACCCCCTGAAGTCAGGAATATACTTACTTTGTTCATTCTGAGAACTAGCATGGTATTGCAATGATGTCTAAATTCTGATCAACCTAAAATGAAGTCAGCGTTTTCATGATACAAAGTTTCATCAAATAAACCTTTTTTCCCCCGAAAAAAGATTTAATACAAAATTTAGCCCTGAATAAAGTGAATTCGTTTCATGTGGTCTTTTCTGATGTCTGGGTTTTTTGTTTTTTTTTTTTTTTTTTTTTTTTTGGATATAAGGATCTCCCAGAGTACTTTTAAAATGCATTATTTGGCGGACGCCTGGGGCTCAGTCAGTTGAGCATCCGGCTTCGGCTCAGGTCATGATCTCGCGGTTCGTGAGTTCAAGCCCCGTGTCGGGCTCTGTGCCCACAGCTCAGATTCAGATTCTGTGTCCCCCTCTCTCTCTGCCCCACCCTGCTTGTGCTCTGTTTCTCTCTGTATTTAAAAAAAAATGAATAAACATTTTTAAAAAGTTTAAAAAGAAAATATTTCCTGCCTTCGTAGAGCTCACAGTCTGATGGAAAACAAAATGATACAATGCAAGAATTTGGTAAAATGTACATAAATGGCCACTGAAGAAGTGATTCTCTGAGGGCACAAAGGGAGTCTTTTCTTTAGAAAAGAGGGACTTCAGAATACAAATCTTTGGAAACTATTCTGTCTTCACTGATTTGCATTTCGATGTTCTGCCCCTGGCTTTTATTAAGAGGCATTGTAAGAAATAAATTTCATATATATATATATATAATGACATTTTAACTCCCATTTGCCATACGAAAGGGGTTTAGAACGTTGTTTTCTCCATCATTTTTGTGAAATCACCTCCATACCCCACCCTCCACCCCCATTTAAGTAGGGCCTCAGATGTGGGTACTTTGCCCTGAGGTACACTAGCTGGGAAGCCTGGGTTGAATGCAGGGGTGCATGTCATAGGCTCTAGGGCCAAAAAAAGGGTGAATACACTACAAAGTCAAGGGGGCAGATGTGGAAGCCCAAAGAAGAGTAAAAAGGTTTCACAAAGGGTTGGAGGCAGAGACTAGAGCAATTTCCTCAGCCAAGTAAGATAACTGCAATTGTTTTTACTGTAGGTGGCATGGCCCTAGACCAATGGGAAGGGACTCACTGTTTAAGATTCTTTTATTTATTTTTTTTAAATTATTTTTATGTTTATTTTTTTTTTAATTTTTTTTTTTCAACGTTTATTTATTTTTGGGACAGAGAGAGACAGAGCATGAACGGGGGAGGGGCAGAGAGAGAGGGAGACACAGAATCGGAAACAGGCTCCAGGCTCTGAGCCATCAGCCCAGAGCCCGACGCGGGGCTCGAACTCACGGACCGTGAGATCGTGACCTGGCTGAAGTCGGACGCTTAACCGACTGCGCCACCCAGGCGCCCCAATGTTTATTTATTTTAGAGAGAGAGAACAATCAGGGAGGGACAGAGGGAGAGAGAGAAAATCCCAAGCAGGCTCCACACTGCCATTGTGGAGCCCTGTGCGGGACTCGAACTCCCCAACTGCGAGATCATGACCTGAGCCCAAATCAGGAGTCAGATGCTTAACCGACTGAGCCACCCAGGCGCCCCACTGTTTAAGATTCTTTCAGAATGTAGGCAAAACCCTAGATCCCTGGAAGAAGTATATAGTTCTTCTCTAATAATACTTACGTGTCTCCCCTTTTACCTTTTGTTTTAAATTGTGTAAAATACGCACAAAATTTATCATCTTCACCATTTTTAAATGTACAGTTTAAGCCACACTGCGGCGGATCTCGAGAACTTTCTCGTTCTGCAAAACTGAAACGCCATAAACTCTGTGTATACAACAGCAGCCATTTCCCCCTAGCCCCAGCCCCTGGTGACCACCATTCTACTTTGTTTCTCAGTTTGACTACTTTAGAGAACTCATATATGTGGAATCTTCCAGCATTTGTCTTTTGGTAACGGCCAATTTATCTGTTTGTAATTTTGACTGGCCGATTTCACCGATCGTAATGTCGCCAAGGTTCCTCCGTGTTGTAGCACGTGTCAGAATTTCCTTCCTCTTTAAGGCTGACTAATATTCTGTTGTATGGACGTACCACATTTTGTTTGTGGACATTTGGGTTGTTTCCATCTTTTGGCTATTGTAAGTGATTCTGTTATGAACACGAACATAAAAATCTCTCTTTGAGATAATGCTTTCGTTTCTTTTGGATATATATCCAGAGTGGAATTGCTGGATCCTTTTATAATTTTATTTTTTAAGTTTTTAAGGAACCACTATACTGTCGGTGGCTATCAGCAGCGCACAAGTTTGCAGTTTCTCCACATCCTTGTCGACACTTGTTATTTTCTGGTTTTTGATAGTAGCCATGGTAACGGGTGTGAGGTGGTATCTCCTTGTGGTTTTGCTTTGTGTTTCTTTGATGACTAGTGATGTTGAGTATCTTTTTTTTTTTTTTTTTTTTTGAGAGTGGGGAGGGGCAGGGGAAGAGGAAGAGAGAGAATCTTAAGCAGGCTCCATGCTGGGTGGTGTGGGAGTCAATCTCTGTGAGATCAAGACCTGAGCCGATATCAAGAGATGGACCCTTAACCAACTGAGCCACCCAGGTGCCCCTTGAGTATCTTTTTCGTATGCTTTTGGCCATTTGTATATCATCTTTGGAGAACTATCTATTTAAGTTTCTTGCCCATTTTTAAGTCAGGTTATTTGATTTTTGTTGTTCTTGAGTCATAGGAGTTCTCTATATATTTTGGATATTAACTCCTTACCAGATATGATTTGCAAATGTTTTCTCCCTTTTGTGGATTGCTTTTTCACCCTGTTGATTATATCCTTTGATGCACAGAAGTTAATACATTTGGTGTCTCATTTGTCTATTTTGCTTTTTTGCCTGCGTTTTTTTTTTTTTTTTTTTTTTATGGTAGCATATTTAAGAAATAATTGCCAAATTCAGTGTTGCAAAATTTTCTCCCTGTGTTTCTTCTGGGGTTTTTATAGTTTTAGGTCTTTAATTAATTTTAAGTTAATTTTTGTATATGGTGTAAGGCAAACTTCCAATTTCATTCTTTTGCCTGTGGATATCCAGTTTTCACAACACCATTTGTTGAAAAGGCTGTCCTCTCCCCCATTGAATGATCTTGGCTCCCTTGTCGAAAATCATTTGACTGTATATTTGAGGTTTTATATCTGAGCTCTCTATTCTATTCTGTTGGTCTATATATCTCCTTTTAATCCCCTTTTACCTTTGATGGTCAGGTAAGTTAATTGGTAGCTAAATTCAGAGCTCAGCTACAACCATGGATGTGGACCTTCACGATGTGAAAGTTGATGTTCTCTTCTTTTCTTGCCATGGCCTTGACCTTTTTCTCTCCTTTAAGGTTCTCCTGGTCCAGATTCTTGATCCATATTTCTTTTTTATTAGTATGCTGTGGTATATGCTCTTATCGTGAAGTACCCTATATGCTTTATGGATAAATCGAGACAGCGCATCACTCCCGTAATCCGTCAATCACACACAGCCGCTAGGATGCTCACGATCTCATTGAAGAGGTTGGCTTCACACGTGGAACAATGCAAGACAGCACGTGTGTCACCACATGCAGGTTCGAGTATTAAGCTCTGGGAGATAGAAAAGGAAGAGAACAATGTGGGACAGAATGTCCAGGGTAGGTTGTACTTGGACCGGGTGTCTAAGGAATGTTAGCGCTTGGATTGATAGCCATAGAGGGTAGACAAAACAGAGCTTTCCCTCAAAAGGAGGAGGCTTGTAAGGCTAAAATGAGAGACAGGACTGAGCCTGGCCTGGGCCAGAGGGTGTGACTAGACTGAGACCGAGAATGAGAAGGTGGAAGGAGACCCGCTCACAAAGGAATCAAAGACCGGAATGAGGAATTCGGATGGACCTTAATCTTTTTCACATGCCCACCTACCTGGGGATATAAAGACAGTATCTTCCGGGATATAGTGGAGGGTTTTCAAACTAGGGGTTTTGACCAGCATTGGGTTTTTGGGGTTTGTTTTTGGTTTTGTGTTGTTTAATGAAAGAGAAAATTTCACAATGCTTTGCAGATAGCAGGTAGAAGTCTGGTTGCAGCTGCATGTGTGTGTGTGTGCTGGGTCACAGCGTGAAATGCAATCAAAAAGCGTGAAAGACACTGGTGTAGAAGAAACTGCACGGTTCTGTTACAGATCTAAAGTACTGGGAAGCCCTAACATTGAGCCACATCAGACTGCACCACAGTATTGTGAAGTCCTCAGGCTGTGGTGACACAGATGTCTCCCCATGCTCCAATCCCAGCTCCTCCCCACAGGGGACGTTACAAGGGGTACTGGCTCCAAGAGCCTTTGCTCCGCCTCACTCCTCGCTTCTGTTGAAGCCTTCACTCGACCCCCCTGAACGTGGATCCATGCAGTATGTAGCAGAAAGAGTACATGTTTTAGTCTCAGCGGATCTGGGCTAGTTCAGCCACTTGCTAACAAAGTCGTGAAGCCATTCTGAGCCCCAGTCGCCTCTTCTGGAAAAATGGGGAGAAATAATACCCATCTCATAGGGTTGTAGGGAAGCTTTGATGTCCTCGTCAAACAAGCTCTATGTATTCCACTTCTGGGAGGGTATCTATGTAAGTCTTCACGTGCCAAGATTCATATGAGTGGATGGTTGCTGGCAGTCTTTCTTACAGAACCAAAACTTTAGTAGAAGCATGTAAATCCGTAATAGGGGATTGATTTTTTTTATCATGGTGTATCAATAGGACAGAATACTACGTAGCTACTAAAAAGAGTGAGGTAGAGGCACCTGGGTGGCTCAGTCGGTTGAGCATCCGACTTCGGCTCAGGTCATGATCTTGCAGTTCGTGAGTTCAAGCCCCGCATCGGGCTCTGTGCTGACAGCTCAGAGCCTGGAGCCTGCTTCCGATTCTGTCCCTGTCTCTCTCTCTGCCCCTCCCCTGCCCACACACTGTCTCTCTCTTTGCCTCTCTCTCAATTGTAAATAAACATTAAAAAACAAAAAAACTTAAAAAAAAAAATAAAAAGAATGAGGTAGGCCTACATCTGCTGATATAGAAAGATATTTGCAGCACTATTAAGTGGGGAAAAAATAAGTTGTAAAACCATGATCCTGTTTTAAGAATACATAGATTTTTGGATATGTGTCAAGAAATGGCTATAGGAATTTCTTGAAGTCAGAATTACGAAGAACTTTAAATTTCTGTTTTATCAGTTTTTCTGTTTTTACAGTGGGCATGGGTGAATTTTATATTTAGAAAAAAAGTAGCTTGATATACATATATGCATTCACATGCTTGTATTACCTGGTGTAGTAATTCTGAGCAGATACCTTGACACTCTTTGTAGTTAGTAGTTATTGTAAGTATTTGCTTTCAGCATAGGTGTTCTGAATCTTCAAATCAAATATTTCTGTAGCAGTGGAACCATTGTGCCTGGGGGTTCTCGGTGAAAATATACCCATTTTTCCTTCCTGGTAGACTGATTATTCTAGTTGAGGCCTGTTCTCTTTTCCCCTTTACCCAGTGGGCTCGGGGCACCCCTCACAGGATATGCCATCATTCATTTTAATTTTTAAACTTATAATAGCAATTTAAGCTCATCTTAAATATTTAAACAATACTGAAGTTTATGAAGTAAAAACTGAAAGTCCGCATTCTTCAGTCCCGCTACTCAGGAATGGAGATAGTTCAGCGTATGGTCTTTAGAACTTCTGTGCATATGCAAACGTCCGTGTGTGTTTCTGTTACACAAATGAGATCATATCATGTATACCAATAAGTATCCTCCCATACCCTAGATTAAGTTGTAATTACAGTGCCTCCTTTCGAAGAAGCACCTAATAGTACCCTTCGTAGGTATATCATAATTTATTTCACCATTCCTTCTATTGTTCTATTTCTGGCCATTGCTAGCAGTGCTCCAAAAATATTTTTACATATATCATTGCCCACTTCAGTGAGCAGATCTGTAGGATAAATTCTTACAAGTGGAATTAGTGTTGTTCAAAAGATCCCTACATGAATAATAATTGTTGTCATGTTGCCCTAAGTTACACTTCTCCCAGCAGTGACTGTATGAATTCCTTTTCCCCCCCCCACACACCTCCTCACCAGTATTGTAATTATTGTCATCCTAAAGTCCTCACCAGCCCGATGCATGAAAAATGGATCTGATTGTTTCATTTGAATTTCCTTGGAGTGAAATTGAACCTCTCTGTTGCCACACCTGTTGGGAAATGTCACACGTGTCTGCAGATCCAGTGGGAAGTTTGGTCTGGAGTCTGCGTTCTTGGTTAAATGGTGGTACTCTTCTCTTAATATGCTTAGAAATGTGGTCCAGGATAGAGCATTAGGAAGAACAGACAGAGCAGATGGTATGATCTAGTATATTCATGGTTTCCTATTTGGACATCCATGGCAGTGGGGGAGGACAGGTTGGATGGTGGCATATTTCTATGCATAGAAATAATAACCGTGCGGCTGCTGATTGAGCAGTCCCCAGTCCCTCACCTGGCTGAAATATTCCAGTTCAACCTTTTCTGAAACTACGGAAATCTCGTCCATTATTCTCTTACATTCTCTTAAATCTCGTACATTATTCTGTGTACTCTTCCCCACAGAAATCTGGCACGGTATTGATTCAGCCTCTGGAAGAGCCAACACCAGTTTATCAAACCTGCATCCCCTCACCTAGCAGTGCCTCGTATGCCTCAGGGATTTCACACAACTTCCTTTTAGAATCACTGCTTGAACTGGTCATGTTTTAAACCTCTGTAAAGAAACTTGTTAACGCGGCAAAATGTAGGCAGAGCCTTCAATGCAGAGAGTGTTCAGATATCTTTACCATCAGCTTTTTGGTGATCGCTCAGTCCCCTCCTATCCCCTTATTGGTTTCTCCATCTTAGGATCCAGAGGGACCTACTTGTGGAAAGGACATGATTCTTTCTGACTACTCAGGACCTCCCAAAACATTGCAGTCTCACGCAGATCTTAGTTAAGGAATTTTGTGCTTTGTTTTGTTTTGCAGCTTCCTGAGGTAAGCCCAGTGGTTCTCCTCTGTTGTTTTTTTTTTTAATTTTGTTTTAATGTTTATTTATTTTTGACAGAGAGAGAGAGTACAAGCAGGGGAGGAGCAGAGAAGGAGGGAGACACAGAATCCGAAGCAGGCTCCAGGCTCTGAGCTGGCAGCACAGAGCCCGACGCGGGGCTCAAACTCACGAGCTGTGAGATCATGACCTGAGCCGAAGTCGGACGCTTAACCGACTGAGCCACCCAGGCGCCCCTCTCCTCTGTTTTTATACCTATCAGCTTTTCCCCCACGGACTTCATGTCTTGAGATTTCATGTCTTCCAAACACACTGTGCTCACAACTAATTCATTATTCATTATTCCTTTTTTCTTTTTTTTTTTTTTTTTAAGTCAAGCAGATATATAATGTAACTTGCACATAGGGCTTCTGGTCAACCTGCGACAACCAGTGTTAACTCACGCAAGAGTCAACTCAATCAAAAGCAAGGGAAGGTGATAGGTTAGTACTTCTGTAGGTAGACTTGAGCTTACCCTCCCCCACCACACTCGTTATCTTCTTTGTTTTCCTAAAAAGGGAAAGATTCTGGGCTGAGACCGCCTTAAGTTACCCCTTCGAAATGGTAACTCACTTCCTTTATCCCACCCCTCTGACTTTCCTAACTAGTATGTGGTTGACCGTGAAAGAGGGTGAGTGGTTCAAGATCACCCACTTCACCCCTGCACCCAAAACAAGACAGCGCACATTTACATTTTGCTGGCAAAGGAAACCCCGAGTGGAAAGTTTTATGTAGAAAACAGCCTTGGAAGTGAGTGATGTGTCACCGGCCCTGCAGCACACTGAGTTCCCTGTTTGGGATCAGGTTGTTAAGACCACATGCGGATCATCCCGTAAAAGTGTCTGCCTTCTCCAGTTCAGTTTTCCCAGAGTACATAAATCCACTGACCGTTTTCTTTAACCAGTTGTTCTCAGCTTCAAATAAAATTTGAAAATAATTAACACCTGGTTTGCTTTTTAAAAAGTCTGATTTGTAAAGTCGGGCATGGGGAGGGTGTAGGTTTGGGGGTTATGGAAGGCATTGTAATATCGGGAGAGAACACAAGTTTCTCGTGATTAGGCAGGTTTGACTTTGAACCATGGCTTCACCGAATATTTGGCTATGTGACCTTGGGAAGGTTATTTTTAAGTCTCGATTTGCGTATCTGCAAGTAGGGATACTGTTTCCTTGAAGTCTCGTTTCTTTGAGCATTGAATAACGGAAATGAAGAGGCATAGCATAGTGCCAGAAAAGGCACTGGTCGGACAGCTCAGTGAAGGACGGCTCACCTATCCATTCCCATCTCTCTGTATGACTCCTAGAATCAGAGCCTCCTTCTTTTTTTTCCATTTAACTTGAACTTAGTTAACTGACAGTGTAGTGTTGGCTTCAGGACTAGAACCCAGTGATTCATCTCTTAAGTATAATACCCAGTGCTCATCCCGAAAAGTGCCCTCCATGATGCCCATCACCCATTCAGCCCATCCCCTCCCCCACCTCCCCTCCAGAAACCCTTAGTTTGTTCTCTGTTTTTTAAGAGTCTCTCATGGTTTGTCTCCCTCTCTGTTTTAATCTTATTTTTCCTTCCCTTCCCCTGTGTTCATCTGTGTTGTTTCTTAAAGTCCACATCTGAGTGAAATCGTATGATAATCGTCTTTCTCTGACTTATTTCACTTAGCATAATATGCTCTGGTTCCATCCGTGTTGCTGCAAATGGCAAAATTTCATTCTTTTTCATCACCAAGTAGTATGCCATGATCCACTCATCCGTCGATGGACATTTGGGCTCTTTCCATACTTTGGCTATTGTTGATAGCGTTGCTGTAAACATTGGGGGTGCATGTGCCCCTTCGAATCAGCATTTTTGTATCCTTTGGATAAATCCCTGGTGGTGCAATTGCTGGGTCGTAGGGTAGTTCTCTTTTTAATTTTTTGAGGAACCGCCATACTGTTTTCCAGAGTGGCCGCCCCATTCGCATTCCCACCAGCAGCGCAAGAGGGGTCCCCTTTCGGAATCAGAGCCTTCTGTTCCGTGTGTATTTAAGGGAACCCTGGATGCCACGTGGTGATGCCGACTGAGGAAGCCACAGTCCATGAGGGGACAAGGGGGTAGAAGACAGGCCATGCCATTGTACCCCTAGAAGCAAGTCCCCTGAGCCACTGCAGACTAGCAGACCTCTGAGGGGGGTCAGAAGAGGCTCAGTGGTGGGAGCTCTTGCCGTATTCAGGCTCTCCTCACCCCATCACACTGCCACGTCACGTGGCGTCTGGCCGTCCCCTACAGGGAGGGGGAAGCAGTGCCTCCCGGGATTAGTTCAAGGGCCAGGTGAGAGTAGGTTGAAGGCTCTGTCCATCGTCCTGCCTCTGGCCGGCGCCTTTCTCCCCGAAGTCTCTCTCAGAGCCCAGGCTTCAGTTCTGGCAAACAAGGACCAATGGACCTACCTGCTGGGTCCCAGCAGTTACCTCCCCAGGCAGGGTCCTGTCTCCCTTCTGAGAGAAATACTCCTCCCAGCTCTCTCTCCTACCGCCCCCCGGAGAGCGCGGAGTCTCAGCACCGGACCCACAGCCACAATAGACCCTACTGTGGTGAGGATTCTTGAGCTGCCCAGTACCTCGGCTGCTTGCCAACGTGCAGGCCCTCGGCCGCCCTCCTGACCTGCCTGGCCCGGAAGCCTGCACGGCTCTGGGATGCACAGAAACAGACCCTCAGCAGGACGTGCTGGAAACATCGAGATAAGCGATGAGTGACTTCTGGGAGCACAGACCTCAGGCTGACTGTGGCCTGAGAAGCTGAGACAAAACAGCACCAAGTATTTCTAAATCGCTAAGACGACGGTGGAACACAGCAAGAGAATGAAGGTGCTCGATCCTTTGACCTGGCCCCGCCACGGGAAGGCAGTGTGGTACAGCCGGGGGTGGGAACGCAGGCCCTTTGGCGTCAGGCAGACCAGGCCCCTTTCTGGTCTCTGTCTTGGGCCAAGTACCTTAGCGGTGACGGTGGAGGCGGGACCACGGCAGGAGTTCTTGCTGTTGGCAAGTGCTGAGGTCTTACTCTGTGCCGAGCAGTGTTAGGTACTCTCTTCCCTGCGAATTGGGAGTTAAAAAATACTCTCTCGCAGAGTTGGGGAAATAATGGGTGGTTCCCATCAAGTCAGCGGTATACAGCAGGTGTTCGGTAAATGCGAACTTTCTTCTAGGAGGACGGGTCCTAATGAAATAATAAAAAGGAGCAGAAGAGATTCCTTCTGTGCGAGGACGTAACCTGGAACCCGCCGTCTCTTTTTAGGTCTGTTAATATTTGCTTTACGTACTTAGGTGCTCCTGTGTTAGGCGCGTTAATATTTACCGACGGTATGTGCTCTTGTTGGATTGACTCCTTTGTCATTATGTAATGCCCTTCTTTGTCTTTTATCACAGTCTTTGTCTTAGAGTCTGTTGGGTCTGATGTAAGCATAGCTGCTTCGGCTCTCTTTTTATTTCCTTTTCCATCCCTTCACTTTCCGTCTGCATGTATCCTTACATCCGAAGTCGAGGCTCCTGTAGACAGCGTATAGATGGGCCTTCTGGAAGCCACCTGCGTGTCCCACGCCAGGAAAATGTGTAACAGATGATGACAGGGTGTTATGCAGCCACTAAAATATTTATGAAAAAAAAAAAACCGTAAAATGGAAAGCATTCATGATTTTATGTCAGGTCGATAAAGCAAAATGCAAAATCGCAGGTGTATATCAATGACCCCTACATCGCTTCAAGTGTAGACAGGGGTTTGGAAACAAAATACAATAATTAAAAGTTGTTAGACGTAGGTTCTTTAATGTTGAGAGGTACTGCCTTCCAGTTTAAAACGAAGCAAACAAACCAAAAAAGCCCAACAAGAACAAAAGCGGTGCCAGGGGCCACAGGTAGCAGCTGCTGTGGGCAGGATCAGGATGACCTTAGCAGGTGTCAGATATGAAAAGGATTCCAGTGCTTTGAACCACACCAGCCTCTGCAAAGAGTGAGTGGACCCTCTCAATAACATCTCTTTGTTGTTCCTATGCTAAGAATGGAACGCGTCTTTCGGACAAATCCTGAAAAAAAAAATTTTTTTTTGGTTTCAATAGATACACCACACGCTCATCGACCTGCTGGACTCTGTAAACCCAACACAAGGTCACGGTCCAGTGTTGAGAAGTTGACTTTGCTAGTGAGGTAAGGAAGCTCTCCGTTTAGAGGCCTTTACCCTCGCTCGGCTGGGGTTTAGTAACATGCAGATTTTCTTTGACTAGAAAAGAGTAGTGCTGTAGAGCTTATAACCTCCAAGGAGATCATTTCATAAAATATTGATTTTTTTGCACATAAAGGAGATAGTTCATGAATAGAAAATGTAAGCATCAGCAAAAATTCTTTCGCACTCTCAGTTCATGAACACGGAAAGTAATGAATCCCGCCTACCAACTGAGGCTGACATCTATTCCTTCTGGGGGGGGGGGGGGGGCAGTGGGAGGGGCAGAGCTAGAATATTATTCTTCCTCAGTGTCATAATTCCAAGAACAGATGTGCCCAAAAGAGACCAACCTGGATTGTACAGCCTTTTACTACAAGCTGTGAACACCGCCCCATAGACTTTGCTGCAAGTCGTAGATTTTGTTTTGCCTCTGTACCTCGCAAGCTACAACCGGGCCTTTTCCCAAAATCAGATTCGTCTTAGTGAGCTGTTCCTGGCCAATGTGGTTTACTAGCTGTTGCCGTCTTGTGAAAGCCAGCAGCGGTATCACAGCATCTCACGGGGCGGCGCCATGCTGCGTCCTCCCCACACTCCCCAGCTTACCCCAGATCTGTCATCGCCCTTGTCCCCACTCTGTAGCAGATAGCTCTCCTGAGGTTCCAGTGGCCTGGTGTGGTGAAACAGCAATGGGCCCAGAATCTAAGAAGCATCTTACTAGTTGACGTGCTGTCTCTAACTGAGCTATCTTGAGCAAGTCAATGAATCAGTCTTCGTGTTTGCTTCCTTGACTGTGGGTAAGGAATGGGGACAGATGTTGTGTGGATCGAATGAGCAAATGCAAGGGAGAAATACTTTAAAAATAAGTGCGTTGGCCACAATGAAGAGACTCGTTCACACCCACCAGGACAGCAATAAGCAAGAAGACGAGATAATAACAAATGTTGACAAGGATGTGGGGAAATTGGAACCCTCATATTTTGCCAGCTGGATTGTAAAATGGTACAGCTGCTTTGGAAAACAGTCTGGCAGTTCCTGAAACAGTTAAACATAGAGTCACTGAAAGACCCAGCAATTCCACTCCTGGGGATGTGCCCGGGAGAAACGAAAACATCCATTTACACGAAAATCTGCACATGAATGCTCGCAGCATTATTCACGATAGCCAAAAAGTGGAAACAACCCAAGCGTCCATCGGCTCCAGTAGATAAATCAAATGTGGTATATCCATACAGTTGAATGTTAGTCAACGGGAAAAGGGTGTGCAGCACTGATACAGGCTACAGCACGGGCGAACCTTGACAACGTTATGCAAAGTGAGAGGAGCCGCATATCGTGATTCCGTGTATATAAAATACCCAGAAGAGGCAGATCCGTAGAGAGGAAAAGTAGATTAATTACCGGAGCACTGGGAGTTGGGGGAAGAATGGGGAGAGGTTGCTAATGGGTCCAGGATTTCTTTCTGGGGTGATGAAACTGTTCTAAAATTGATTTATTGGTATACATCACGAAGATACTGAAAAGCGTAGAATGTTGCACTTTAAATGAGTGAATTGTAGAGCATGTGAATTTTATCTCGACAAAGCTGTTATGGAAAAAAAAAAAATTAGTGCAATGCAAAGGCCATTAAATAGTAATCCTGTGTTTTCTGCGCTTACCAGAGCGGAATCTCAGCCGGGTTCCATTCAGGGCCTGATTGACCCCAACGTCTGTAAAATCGCGATGCACCTTATGATCGAAGATGCCTCACAGTCTGTTGGCCAGGCCACAGCCGTCATTACCTACATGTCCGTGAACTTCAAAGGCAGCAGTGTCCAAACTTGGGAAATGGGTGTCGGTTGCTTGCAGCCAACTCCCAGAAGGAAGGGTGAAGCCCTCTTTAAACCCCAAGAGCCAAATGCTTATGGGAGAGGGAGTGGGGAAAATGAGAAGTCATCACATGCTTGGCGGTACTCTTGAGGCAGGAATCAAAACCAGGCCAGCAGACAGCGCAGCCCCAAGAGCGTTTAGTACTGTAAGATTCTCTTAAGAAATGCTGCCTCACCAGTACCCCCGACGGTACCAAGGGTGATACGGAGCGAATAAGCAATGACACACACTCTGAGTCAAACGAGGGATGCGGAAGATGGGGGCACTGAGCGTGAGGACAACATAGGAATATTTCTTGTAATATTTATTCATTATTTTGAGAGAGAAAGAGCGAGTGAGCATACGCACAAGGGGGTAGAGGCAGAGAGAAAGGGAGAGAGAATCCCAAGCAGGCTGCACGCTCAGGCAGAGCCTACACAGGGTTCCATCCCACAACTGTGAGACCATGACCTGAGCCGAAATCCAGAGTCAGATGCTTAACGGACGGAGCCACCCAGGCGCCCCACGTAGGAACGTTTTAAATGACTTTATTTTGCCTATGTTTTCCTTTTTATGTGGGCAAAAGGATGATAAATGTTTTAAAAATCGAAGTCTGAAAGAGCGACTTCATAGGGTCTGAAATGAAAATTGCACGTACAGATGAGAAAGCATCATCTGATAGTTTAATTGGCAACATTTTTTTTAACCGCCACATAATACAGTGTCGCGTCTTAGGATCAGAGGTCTTCTATTTGGTGATATTTGGTACTTATTCAAAGTAGCTCATGAGGGTGGTGGGAACCTCTAAGTTGAAGGTAAACCTCTCTTAGCTGTCTCATTGAAAAATAATCGTAGTGAGTCCAGGCCCGGGGGGCCAGGGCCAAATAATAAACATACAAACACACAAATCAATCAATAAATATTTAGTGTAATTCTAGCTTCTCAAACGTTAAAATTGACACCTGTTCTCGGACTTTCATAGAATTTTTGTTAGTAGTTAAGGATTGTTTGTGGTTTATGACCCCTTACTCTGTGTGCTTTTCATACATTTTCTCATTCGCCCCTGACAACAATGATATGTAGAAGGTGGAACTATTGCTTATCTTATAGAAAAGGAAACTGAGGTTTAGAAATATTAAATAACTGGGGCGCCTGGGTAGCTGAGTCGGTTAAGCATCCGACTTTGGCTCAGGTCATGATCTCGCGCGGTTCATGACTTCAGACCCCGCGTCGGGCTCTGTGCTAACAGCTCAGGGCTTGGAGCTGCTTCGGATTCTGTGTCTCCCTCCCTCTCTGCCCCTCTCCCACTTGTGCGCGCTCTCTCTCTCTCTCTCAGAAAAAAAAAAAATTAAAGAAAAAGAAATATCAAATAACCCTCTCAGAGTCATTCAGGAACAAATGACAGAGCTAGGACTTGAATCCATCTGACTCCACAAGATCACTCTTGACCACTCTTCCAGAGCACATTTTACGGCTGATTGCAAATTGAATCTTAAAACCACAGACAAGGAAACAAATGGACATAGAAGTCGTATGGTAGTTGCAGACTTCTGGGCATTCTCTCATTACACCAATGGTCAACGAGGCCAACGCTGCATTTCCCGTGTTCTGGATGGAGGCGGGAGCAAGAGAAGTGAGAATCTGTAGTTTCAGGCTCCGGCTTTCTCCTTCTGCAAATTCTGCCAACAGCTGTAAAACCAAGTTTTTGTCTCCCACCTTCATTCTCTGAGCATTCTGGCTCTGCTTTCGTGTGCTGAAATACCCAGGGAGGGAACTGCAGAGGATTTGAGATGCAGAGCCAGAACAAGGATCTCCTGTGACAAAATCCCCAAACACCGAGCTTTAGAGCTAAATGGGATCTCGGAGATTGGCACACATCAAAACCACCTCTGCAGCTTTTCCCAGACCTGTTGAGTGAGAATCTCAAGGGAGTCGGTATAAGAGTTAGATTCTCTGCGGTGCTCAAAATAGGGTTCCTGGACCAGCAGCTTCAGCGTCACCTGGGAACTTGTTAGAATTGCATTCTTGGCCCCCCATCCCCACCCCACCCCCCAGGCCTGTGGACCAGCGACTCTGGGGCTGTGGTCCAGCAATCTGTGCTTTATGAAGCCTTCTAGTAGTTCCTAAAACCTCCTAAAGTTTGAGAACCACTGACTTAGAGCAGAAAGTTGGACAGGATCCTAAGGTTAGTCCTCCTTTTTGAAGTATATAGCAGCTCTGTTTCACATTCAGTAAAAATATATATATATATATATATATATATATATATATATATATTTATTTTCAGTTTTTTCTACATGAAATTTCTTTTAGAATTTATAGTACTTAAAAGCACAAGAATCCTAGCCTAAAATTCTGATCTTATTCTCCTCTCTTCCATGGGGCCTTACCCGACTTAATTATCACTGATGAAAAGTATCCTTTCTTAAAAAGCTGTTTAGTCTGACATGTTTTCTTTTTTAAAAAATTTTTTTGAATGTTTGTTTATTTTTAAGAGAGAGAGAGAGTCAGAGCATGAGCGGGGGAGGGGCAGAGAGAGAGGGAGACACAGAATCCGAAGCAGGCTCCAGGCTCTGACCTGTCAGCACGGAGCCTGACGTGGGGCTCGAACTCACGAACCGTGAGATCATGACCTGAGCCGAAGTCGGACGCTCAACCGACTGAGCCACCCAGGCGCCCCAGTCTGACGTGTTTTCTGCATTCAGTTGTAAAGTATTAGATGACAGAAACCACCTTGCTCCACTTACATTTGAAACATGTCCACTTTAGTGATGCACAAATAGGTATGGCATCACTTTTCTAGAAGTCTCCTTGGGAGATTCATTTTGCCATATAGGTATTTTATTAATATAGTTGTTAAAAATCAGTTTTCTAGCTCATTGACACTAGGGAGTATAGTGAAAAGTTGTGACAGCCAATAGGGAAAGAGGCAACTCTCTTGAGTATCTTTTAATCGATTCAGTTTCTGAAACGTTTCTTTCCGGACTAATGTTTTGATTTGACATTTGGTCTGGGAAAGCGAGGGATTTGTTTAGGTCAGCATTTCTCAGATGGTGTCGCTAGATGTCAAGCCCTGTCCCGAAGCAAAGAATCTGGGGTAAATACATCTGCGGAATGCTGTGTTACCAAAAAATTAACTAGAGTCACTTCATGGCTTCTTTGAGCTCTTAGTACGGTCACATGCAGCGTGTCTCTCCAAGGGGGTAGTTAATACACAGCCTTTGCCAGATTCCTCAAATAAAAACTTTTGGAAACGCACCAACACAAGCATCATTTCTAAGGATCTTCGGCGTTGACATGGAGATAGAATTGTGACACGGGATCCTTCTTTGTAATGCTAATTTATGCAAAGAAATGTTACCTGTAAATCCCTTTGATGATTACCTTAGTTTGTGACATATTTTGCTAGCTGGATTTTGGTGTCCTGAAACTAAAATATAGCCCCTGGGTGTATGAAATGTGTAGCTGGTGCATCTAGCTATAAGTAATTCCTTTTTATGTTTTATAAAAACATCACTTCTGGAATAATGTATTTTAAGCGATTTAATCAATATAAAATGAGCATGCCAGATATTGCCCAAATTAAAATCTTTGTTAAGGGGCGCCTGGGTGGCGCAGTCGGTTAAGCATCCGACTTCAGCCAGGTCACGATCTCGCGGTCTGTGAGTTCGAGCCCCGCGTCGGGCTCTGGGCTGATGGCTCAGAGCCTGGAGCCTGTTTCCGATTCTGTGTCTCCCTCTCTCTCTGCCCCTCCCCCGTTCATGCTCTGTCTCTCTCTGTCTCAAAAATAAATAAATGTTAAAAAAAAAAAAATTAAAAAAAAAAATCTTTGTTAAATCTCTCTCTTTTTTTTTTTTGATGATAGAGAAGACTAGTTGACATTTTGACATTACCGGTGATAAGGTAAAGTTATTTCGATTATTAATGTTTTCTCAGTGGGTATGTATTGACAGTAATGTTAAATAATGTATTAATAATTAAGACATTTACAAAGAGGTATTAGTCTTCTGTTGCCACATAACAAAAATTGTCACAAATAGAAGCACCTGGATGGCCCCGTCGGTTAAGCGTCCGATTCTTGTTTTCCGCTCAGATCGTGATCTCACGGTTTGTGGGATTGAGCCCCGCGTCAGGCACTACACTGACAGTGCGGAGCCTGCTTGGGACTATCTCTCCCCCTCTCTCCCTCTGCCCTTCCTGGCTCAGGCATGTGCTCTGTCTCTCAAAATAAATAAACATCTGGGGGGGAAAAAAAAAAAGCTGAAATCAAGACGTTGACCAAACGGAGCTCTCCTCTGGAGGCTTTGGGAGGCTTCCAAGCTCATTCGGGTTATCGTCGGAATCCGGATCCTTGGCCACTGTATAACTGAGGCCTCTGTCTTCTTGCTGACTCTCTTAGGGCATTACTCTCTGGTCCTCAGGCTGCTTTCAGGTCCTTTCTGTGTGGCCCCCGCCACCTTCAAACCCGCAAGGGCATGCCCACCTTTTTCCTGGGCTTTGAACCTCTGACTTCCTCTTCTGCCTCTAGCCAGAGAAAACTCTCTGCTTTTAATGATTCAGTATAATTAGATCTGGCCCACCTGGGCAATCTCCCTTTCGTAAGGTCAGCTGTGTTGTCTACCATAACCTGATCATGGGAATAATACCACATTCACAGATGCCACCACATTCAAAGGGGAGGGGATTCTACAAGTAAGAGGGTTACGTGGGGTCCTCATAGAATTCTGCATACCACAAAACATAAGATACATTCCAGTTCTTCAGTATCTAAAAACTAGTATGTGGATCTCCAAATATGAACAGAATATACATTTTTATTTGTTTTTATTTTTTTATTATTATTTTTTAATGTGTATGTATTTTTGAGACAGAGACAGACGGAGCGTGAGCGGGGGAGGGGCAGAGAGAGAGAGAGAGACACAGAATCCGAAGCGGGCTCCAGGCTCCGAGCTGTCAGCACAGAGCCCGACGCGGGGCTCAAACTCGCGAACCGTGAGATCATGACCTGAGCCGAAGTAGGAGGCTCAGCCGACTGAGCCACCCAGGCGCCCCCAGAACATACATTTGTAAATGAACAGTGCAATGCGTGCAGCAGCAGTTTATAGAAGGACAACATCCGCGGAATCAGTTGGTTAGAAAGGTCACGTAGAGTTTAAAAAGAAATTGCACTTGATCCTAAGGGATAATAGTAGCAATGGCTAACATTCATTGAGTTATAAGCCCCGGATACTGTGCTGTGTGTGTGTGTTATCTCATTTGATCTTTCCAAAGTCCAAGTATAATTATTCCTGTTTTAAAGTCGAAGAAACAGAAGCTTACAGAGACAAAAGCAGTGGCAAGTGACAGAACCAGGAACAGTGCCAAGCCAGTGTGCTCCTTGTCACCATTCAGTGTGACAGACCTTTGTTAGGTCATTACCCTGCTGCAAGGCACTCTCCTAGGTGCCCTTAATACAAAAGTGAACCACAATTCCCGCCCTCAGGACTTCACAGAAAGAGACAGGGTCAAGGAAACAAATCATCACCCTGGAGTATGTAAAGCACATATTAAGTACAATGGCTGCACTAAACAAGGAATGATCAACTCCACTTGAGTGGGTCACCAAGAGCTTCTCAGAGGGGTGACACTCGAGATACATCTGAAGAATGAATAGTTCTCCAGGAGAATGTGGAGTGTTGTGATGGACAAGGGAGAATCCCAGATAGGAGCAAAGGCAAGGAAGAATGAAACCGTGTAGCCTATTTAGGGAAACGCTCATGTACCTCCTGGTTCTGTAGGGTCTGGATCTCGAGGAACTGGAAAAGATAAGAGATGAGGCTGGAAAGGAGGCCAGGGGTCCATTCATAAAGGGACTTGCATGACATAATGGCCAGTTTGGATTTACCCCCGTAGGCAAGGGATCCATTGAGTTGTCTTAAGCGGGAGAATAACATGGACAGAGTTGTATCCAAAGACGGTAACTTTAGCATTCACGTGGAGGATGTATTTGAGAAGAACAGGCGTGGAGCAGGGAGACCAGTTAGAAGATTACCATCACAGTCTAGATGAGCAACGTCAAGGACCTGAGGTTAAGAGCAAAGTGGACAGACGTGAAGGGACAGTGGGTGAATGAGATTTAGTGACTGATTAGATGTGGGGCGTGAACAAGGAAAGGGATTTAGGATGACCCGTGGGTCTGACTTAGCATGTTCTTTGGGTGATGGTGCCATTAACTGGCATAAGGAGGGAAAAGCAAATTCAGTATTGGCTCAACGAAGGCTGGGTTATCTGTATCACGTCCAAGTAGAGACGCCCAAACACACGTGCGGATGGTTGCAACGTCACGATGGGCACACGCACAGCGTTCGAGAGCATTCATGGGGAGTGACTTCCTAAAACAGGTGGTTCCAGCGGGATAGGAGTAAAGAGCAGGAAGGAATAGTGGAACGGTTCTTCTCTAGAGCAAGCGAAAAGTGACTAGAGAACAAAAAATGGGGGGAGAGCTGAAGAGAAAATAGAATCCACGTGAAGATAAGTTTGGTGTTTCGTGATGCGGTTTCACAGCGGTGAACTCAACATGCGGTGACTGTGCCCAAATAGTGAGCAGACTCTTCACTCTGAGGCCTTCCCTGAACCCGTTTACCTTGGTCGGTTCACCGTGGTCCTGAAGCTCTTCCTCGGGCTCAGAAATGGGATTTATTGTATTTGTTATCATTATTGTTGGACTGGAAGTGGTCCCATTTCTCAGCAGTGGCCTCACATTGACCCAGCACAGCAAGACTGATTACTCACATGTAAGCACTCGCCTGAACGCGGTGCATTGACTTGCAGGGGCAACTATCGTCGGCTGTCTGGCCGACCAGGACCCAGTCCATGGGAAGCCAAACGCCAGGAGCTTGCTGTGGGATCATGGGCTAGTGATGGGGATTGTTAGGTGACTCCAGTGTTCTCTAGTGGCAGACCCTGAGTTATCATGTTCTCCCTCAACAGGCACGGATAGACATTCCGGTTGACCTAACACGCAGGCGTTGCCTACTTCTTACTCTTTGGGTTCCCCTTGCTGGCCCTTCTAGTCACACCTTTTCTCTAAACCAGGCTCATTGTTTGCTTCTGCTTGCCAAGTGACAATCACTTTTTAGCCCTGTTTCCCTGGTATGACTCACAGGTTTTGATTGGAGTTTGGCGTTATCCCCAGCTCTTAAGAGTCCCTCATTTACAGAGTAGGCAATCGTTTGATTCGCTCCTGCGGGTTACATCGATTGTGTAGTTTTACCCAGGAAAATCACGATGACAACTTCCCAGGTCTCACGGGGCGGTCCGCAGTCACCCCCCTGTAAAGAAGAGTTGCAGAGAGCTTAGATGAGGAGCATCGGCTTAGATGTAAAAGTCTTTGAAAATCTGGCTAAGGAGTGTGCGCCTTGTCCTGTAAATACTGGGGAGCCCCTGGAGATGTGGGTTGGGGCAGTGCGGATGGCTTGATGAAATCCACGTTCGGGGGATATTGATCTGGGGCTGGGGGTGAAGTGCATTCACATAAGGAGAAACCAAACACCAAGAGCCCAGCCAGGAAGCTGAGATCATGCAATTGGATGAAATATGCAAGGCTGGAATTAAAATGGTGACAAGGTATGGAATGGAAATGCCACGTTGAATGGTCATGGCAAAGACAGAAGCAACAAGACTTGGTGACCCAAGGGCTAGAGAGAATACAAAGGAGGAAAACATTGGTACGCTATTTTTCTTGAGTTGTATGATTGTTCCTGGCAGTGTTTCAGGTACTTAACTATACTCACTTTAGGTGTATGTTTATAAGCACTACATACGTAAAACTGTGGTTTCAGTGGGATGAACAGTCTGTCAGAGTCTGACGCTCCCACCCTGATTTACTTAGGACATTTAACAGAATGAGCATTTTTTAGAATTTTTTTTTTTTAATTTTTTTTTTCAACGTTTATTTATTTTTGGGACAGAGAGAGACAGAGCATGAACGGGGGAGGGGCAGAGAGAGAGGGAGACACAGAATCGGAAACAGGCTCCAGGCTCTGAGCCATCAGCCCAGAGCCCGACGCGGGGCTCGAACTCACAGACCGCGAGATCGTGACCTGGCTGAAGTCGGACGCTCAACCGACTGCGCCACCCAGGCGCCCCTAGAATTATTTTTTTTAAAAACTCCAACCTGTAGGCTAATCTGGAATATTTTCCTCTCTCAGATCTCTTAGGAGGAAATGTTCCTGATAGAAGCAGGAAGTTTGGAAGAATAAGGAATAGAATTCTGAGAGAATAGTGGAGAGGGGAGTGGGGGGGAGAGTCATTCAGTAAGCTTTTAGTAGTCACCTACGAGATGCCTAAGGTGGCGTGAGGTGCCGTGGAGGCTACAAAAGCTACATAGCTGTTCCATTTTGCAAGAGCTTAACGCCATCTCTGGAGCCAGATCCTACTCTAAGAAATAACCAGAAGCAAGCAACATAAAAGAGTGTATAACTGAGCCGCTAAGCCGTGCGTACAGATTAGCGGTATTTACGTACAGATGAGTGATGGGCCTCTGGAAGCCATAGCAGAGAAAACAGCAAGGTTAGGAGGACAAAAAAATCATAGCTTGAAAGGAATAGGCAAACTGGGACTGGTAAGTTTAGTTAACAGATTCCAGAAGGATTTATCCTCTCTATGTTGTTCCCCCCGGAGGTTTATTCTTTGCAGAACACTTTTATGTGTATTAATCTCATTTTAGCCTTGACACAATCCAGCAAGGGAGGCAAGGTAGGGATTATAAGGGGAAGGGTGGGGGTAGGATTTGGGAGAGATTTATGCTGTAGAAACAGCAGGATTTTATGACCAATTAATCTTCTGGTTGAGGGTGAAGGACGAGCTGAGGATGACCCGCCCCCACTCACTCATTCACTCATTAAATCACTTGTTCAAGTACTTCTTGAGGGTCTATTGTGTGTCTGCTCTATGCTCCAGCGCTGGGTTTCCAGATTCCTGGCTGGGACTATCAAGTGGATGAGAGTGCCTTTGCCTGCCGCAGGCAGCAGTGGAGGGAGGATGCCTGATGCTGACTGTCCTTCAGGTTTCCACCCTGTGAATTCGGGCCGCCTGTGGGACACCCAAGTGAAATTGGCAAGTAGGTAATGTGACAGAACAGTTTGGCTTTTTCAGGAAAGAAGTCTGGGACATGAAATAGATTTGGAAATCGTTAGCCTGGAGGTGAGCGTTAAGACTGAGAACGGGTTAGGTGACCTAGGGAGATCTTGGTTAAGACATTTAACAATTCTGAGTTTTCAGTTTCCTTCTGTGGGAGATGGAGAAGATATCTTATAGCACAGGATTGTCTTTGATCAGATGAATGTGAATGGGCCTGGGAAACAGCAAAGTATTATAGATATTGAAAATGCTATTACTGAGGGGCGCCTGGGTGGCTCAGTCCGTTAAGTGACCGACTTCGGCTCAGGTCATGATCTCACAGTCGGTGAGTTCGAGCCCCACATCGGGCTCTGGGCTGACAGCTCAGAGCCTGGAGCCTGCTTCTGTTTCTGTGTCTCCCTCTCTCTCTGCCCCTCCCCCATTCGCACTCTGTCTCTCTCTGCCTTTCAAAAATGAATAAATGTTAAAAAAAAAAAAAAAGAAAATACTATTACTGATATTTCATTACTATAGTATCTGCACCTTCTCTAACCGAACAGCTTAGCAAATTCCTTAAAGAAGACCAAATTTTGCACTAATAACCCCTCTTTTATCTTATTATCATCACACCTCTAGGCAGAGGTCAAGAGCTAAATATGAATCGGTGTTGATATTTTGGCTTTGAATAGAAAATCAAGAATATCAGACTAATTCATAAATGCGTTTTAGAAATGAGAGATGTATCTGATCAGGAACGAAGGCAGGAAGATAATGCAATGCAGAAGGTTGTACTTTCATTCAGCTTGATTTCTGAAAACACAACTAGTGAAGAATGAATAGGAAAGAAATATGTTCAGAGAGCCTGACCATTGAAGAGTGAGGAAGAGGGGAAATTTATCGAAATTTGAGAGGAACATTCAAGTTATGACCAGGAAACCCCCTGATCGTCAAAATGAAAGCCAGGGGGAAAGCCAGGATACCTTTAGAAAAATACTCAAAGCAGACTTGGAGGAGACTAAATTTAGGAGTGCTGTTTTGATTGAGTGCAGGGATGAAATAGTGACCAGGAGGGTTTTTCCTGTTCTTAAGATGTGTTTTTTGTGTTTGTTTTTGCCGTTTCCGGCTGCCTAAGACTATGATTTAAAAACAACTTTCTTAGGGTAATCTGTATTTTTCAGATGGTGTGACTACAGCTAACTTCATGTGTTAGGACCTGACTGGGAATGATGAGGAACACATCTACGCTCAGTTTTTAATTTTTTTTTTAATTTTTTTTTTCAACGTTTATTTATTTTTGGGACAGAGAGAGACAGAGCATGAACGGGGGAGGGGCAGAGAGAGAGGGAGACGCAGAATCGGAAACAGGCTCCAGGCTCTGAGCCATCAGCCCAGAGCCCGACGCGGGGCTCGAACTCACGGACCGCGAGATCGTGACCTGAGCTGAAGTCGGACGCTTAACCGACTGCGCCACCCAGGCGCCCCATAGTTTTTAATTTTTTATACAGGGTGATACGAGAGCGATGGTCAGGTGCCGTGGCCAGTCGGCCCGTCGCGTTTTCTGGCTTGTGTTAACGGATAACTGGGAGCATTGGTTCGTCTACTGACCAAGTAGCCACTCTACCTCAGACGTTCAACACGAGGAGGAAGTCGGGTCGCCACATACTACAAAAGGGCTTACTCTTCTACTGACAGAGCACCATGGGTAGTTTCCTGAAACTTTAATTTTGGAGACCTCACATACTCAACCGGCAATGCTAGTCTTCCTCAGACCAGAGGAAATTAGTGTGAAATGTCTGTGTCATTTGTGCTTCTGCCGTGACAGAAACTGAAAGAAGCGAATGCTTTATTTCCTCGTGCAACCTACACTGAGGTGCTCATACGTGCTAGACATTGTGCAAACTGCTAGAAATACACGGATGAAGAAGAAGGCCTTGCTCTTAGGAACCTTCCCGTCTAGAGGAGAAGACAATGCCAGGGTTAGGCTCAGGGCACACTTCACACGGGTGTCAACACGAAAACGGGAGTCTTCAGGGATCAGCAGGACGTGGCCAGTGGGTGAAGGGTTGAAATCCCAGACAAGGGAGAGAACCCACAACACGAGAAGACTCAGTAGGGGGCTTGGAAAAGTTCACGTTGCAGTGGGAGGTTGTATGCCTGTGGACGGAAGGTTGAGCTGAAGAGCTGGTTAGGGCTAGAAGGGCCTCACCCTCTAAAAAAAAATCTGGATTTTTACCGTGAATGTAATGGGAAGCCTCCTAAAGAACAGTTAGCGGACACTCTGATCTCCTTGCTTTGGGGGAGACGCTTCTCTGTAGGCTGAGTTACTTGGTTTTGTTCATCGCCACTGTTTCCCCTCAAATATTCGAGCGCCTTCTGAACGAGCATCTGAAAGCCAGGGATGCAGGAGAGACTCGATTCAGCCCCTGCTGTCAGGGCGCTTGGGAGAGAGATGCTCACGTGCACCTGCTCACAGCGGAGCGGTGAGTCATGGGTTTCCTGAAGAAGGGGAGGCTTTGGAGAATCAGCAGTCCAGGGAGGCAACGGAGGGCTGGGGGACATTCAGAGAGAGGAGAGCGGCAGGGGCAGCCAGGGGAGGAAAGACCAGGAGCTGGAGTGCGCGTGCGTACCTGTGTTGTGGAGCGAGTGCGGAATGACCGCAGGTGCAGGACCCCGGAGCGGGTGGGAAGGAGGCTGGGGGGTTGGGGGTTGCTGAAAGGAGACATGCCGGCCAGGAACAAAGGGGAAGATGTCCTCCAGCAAGATTGGAGGAAAAGGAGGGTGGATGTGACTATGGATCGGTTTAAAGAGGGGGTCAGCGATAGATACAGTTTCAATAATCATTTGCTTAGTCAATCATGTAATAGTATGTATACCCTTAGCATCACAGAAGCCAGATGACCACCAACAGATCTAAAATGCTTCTACCCAGAAATCTGCACCTACCTGCTCTGGCCCTCCCCCCTTCAGAGGACCTCTATGAGACATCCCAGGTGCCACCGACCTGGGAAGGGGGTGAGGAAGCCTTCACAGCAGCTCTACGTCCCAGCCCAGGGAGAAGCTTTCCTCCGCCGCCTCCTACACGAGTCCTGATTCAAAGGGCGTTCACTCACTCACTCCCTTCCAGCCAGTTTGGTATTTCCGTGGAGACTGTTTTCCTCTCTCCTCAAATCTGTCTCCTTGTCCTCAGATTACTCATCGAGAGGATGGGAGTGAGTGAAGGGAAAGGGGGAATCCAAAAGGCACGCTTGCTTTAAGATGATTTTACTCACTGAAGTCATTACAGATGACACGGTGACCTCCGAATAATCCAGTAAATAAATAGAAATACAGGTGAAAACAGGACTGGCCGTGGGCCGACAGCTGCTGAAGCTGGACGATGGGTTCACGGGGTTTCATTACACTCTTCTCTCTATGCCTTTGCCTGTGTGCAACTCGCCATGATTAAAAAGTTGAAAAATAAATAGTTGGGATTTGAATTGCGAATTTACGATAGTACTTCATTTTTGCCGGTTAAAGTGAAAGAACATACATTATTTAGCAATGTGAAAAAAAAAAAAAATGCAGGAAGTGTCTTATGAGAACATTGCTGGGTCGGATCTCTCCTGCCCTCTCACCTCTGGCTCCAGTCTTTGGTGGTGTTATCTGTACTCTTCCTTCCTGGTCTCAATCAGAATCACCAACTTCATTCCTTCTGTCTGTGCATGCTTGTGAAAGGAGCACCCTCCTTTATCTCTGTTAAAAATTTGAAAGGGTAGGGGCGCCTGGGTGGCTCAGTCAGTTAAGCGGCCAACTTCGGCTCAGGTCATGATCTCATAGTCTGTGAGTTCGAGCCTCGCGTCAGGCTCTGTGCTGACAGCTCAGAGCCTGGAGCCTGTTTTAGATTCTGTGTCTCCCTCTCTCTGACCCTCCCCCGTTCATGCTCTGTCTCTCTCTGTCTCAAAAATAAATAAACATTAAAAAAAAATTTTTTTTTTTTTTAATTTGAAAGGGTAACCCTATTGTAGGGAAGTGGCCATTTAAACCTTAACCTAAGCCTAACCTTTCCCTGGTCTGGACTCTTCTTTCCACCCCAGCTGTGACGTTGAAGTGACGGGGAGTTCCTGGTCGTCCTGTTTTTCAATTACCCGCCCCCCACCTTGGGCGTCTCAAAATTAATCCTCCTTTGTCCAGCTTTTTCATGGGTCTCTGATGTTTTAAAAAGAAGTGTCTAGAACTTCTTCTGCACCAAAAAGATGCTTAACCATATGGGCATGCAAAACAAATTTCAGATACAAACGATTATTTTCAGTTGAGATCACATTTTATTGAGAAACTTGAAGACAAGTTATGAGTCAAAAGATAAGGAACCAACTAGTGAGAATAGCAGATGTTTTGGGTGGAGCCTGTGTCACGGGCTGGGGCGGAGTAATTCACATTCAGCCTTGTGAATGTCTTTTCCTCCGGGCCTACCCTATTCCATTTCACCTTCTTAATGGCTCTGCATTTCTTCAGGATAAAACGGGAATTTCTTTTTTTTTTTTTTTTTAATTTTTTTTTTTCAACGTTTATTTTTATTTTTGGGACAGAGAGAGACAGAGCATGAACGGGGGAGGGACAGAGAGAGAGGGAGACACAGAATCGGAAACAGGCTCCAGGCTCTGAGCCATCAGCCCAGAGCCTGACGCGGGGCTCGAACTCACGGACCGCGAGATCGTGACTTGGCTGAAGTCGGACGCCCAACCAACTGCGCCACCCAGGCACCCCTAAAACGGGAATTTCTTAAAGAGCACGTAAAATTAGTCGAGATCGGACCCCATGTATCTCTCCATTTACATCTCAAGGTTTCCTTCCCAGAACCCTTCCTTGATGCCTCAAAATCATATTGATTTCACCATTGGGGCTTCCAGAGCTTCCATCTATCCCCCCCCCCCATGTTAACTCTTGTTTTCCCTGCAACAAGTTTTTTGGGCTCAGGTTTAGTCTTGGTTGCCTTTGTAGTACTTGTGTTCGGCACCTGCGAAGTTCCCCCTAATAGCCTCAGTTCCCCTGCAGAAGGGTAACAGCCCCAAATGAAGACAAGTAATTAAACAAACCCTTAGGGTGGCAACAGAACTATTACTTTTTCTAGCAGTGGAAGAACACTCAGCCTAAAATATATGACAGAACATCATTGTTTTATTCATTTTTATGGTGTGCCTGCTAGGATCCAGCCACTGTGCTAAACACTACCTACTTCACCTCAAGTATTTTTATCCTACTCTCTCTCCTCCACCCACCTGCACCGCCACGTTCCATCAGATCAGTTAAGAGTGTAAGCTCTGAAGCCAGCCTGCCTCTTTCTAGCTAGTTTAGCACACAAATTTCCTGACCTCTTGTGCCTTAGTCTCCACATCTGCAAAATGGGTTTGATAATGGTAAATACTTAATAGAACTGTCGTGAGAACTTTAACAGTTACGATGTGTTAAGGTTTTACAACAGCGGCTTGCCCACAGTCTAGGTTATAGAACTGTTGGCTATTTATTTCAAAATACATACTCAAAGATGCTGTGTTTTGTGTATGCATTTTAAAATATATTCTATACCCCCCCCCTTTTTTTCCCCATTTTCCAGTTCGTTTTTGGACTCTTTTTTTTTTTTTTTAATTTTTTTTTTTCAACGTTTATTTATTTTTGGGACAGAGAGAGACAGAGCATGAACGGGGGAGGGCCAGAGAGAGAGGGAGACACAGAATCGGAAACAGGCTCCAGGCTCTGAGCCATCAGCCCAGAGCCCGACGCGGGGCTCGAACTCACGGACCGCGAGATCGTGACCTGGCTGACCCTGGACTCTTAAGACTTTGTAAATCAACTGACTTCTCTTTGTCTATTGAAATCACAGGATTACCAAAACAATTCAATCTAATTGCAGTCTTCAGGCATTCTTTTTCTAAGGAAACTGACATGGAAGATGGCCTCTCTTTTTAGACAGTAATCAGAAATCTCTCCATGCTGACATTGAGAGAACATCGTCAAGGTTTAGTACTAACTGGAAAATGAAAATTATATATACCTATGTATCCATGTATCACCATAACCTGAAGAACAAAATTTTTAAATAAATTATCATCTATACAATATTACATATATTTAAAATTTTTATTTTTTTATTATTAAAAAAATTTTTTTTTACATTTATTTATTTTTTTTTTTGAGAAACAGAGTGAGACAAAGCATGAACGGGGGAGGAGCAGAGAGAGTAGGAGACACAGAATCTGAAGCAGGCTCCAGGCTCTGAGCAAGCGGTCAGCACAGAGCCTGATGCGGGGCTCGAACCCACGAACTGTGAGATCATGACCTGAGCCAAAGTCGGACACTCAACCGACTGAGTCACCCAGGCGCCCCTAAAATTTTTAAATCCACTAACCTAGATTATGACGATGGTTGCACAGACCTGCATATTTACTAAATACCCCTGAATTGTGCACGTGACACAAGTGAACTTTACATCAAGTCGCAATAAAGGTGGTTTTAAAATCCTATATAAGGTATTCTGTGTAAAGAAACGCAACGTCAGAAAAATATTAAACTGTTAACAATATTGTATGTATATTATACAATTATTATGATAGCAGTTATTATAAGGAAAGAACTGAGATGAGCTGTCCCGAGGGCAGCTTTGATTTTTTATTCTATACATTTCGGTAGCGGAATGCTTTAGAGTGAACCTGTGTTTACGTATTTTTATGTATTTTTCATCTGTTTTGTTCACTGCTGTTACTCCAGCACCTAGATCGGTGTCTGCATATAGCAGAAGATCAGTAAATATTTGTCAAAAGAACGAATAAATAAATGACATTGTAAACGTAAAACACAAATAGTGTGCACAATAACTTGATAGGTTTGTGTATGGCTGACTCAAACTTGCTAATTTCTAAGATCCATCTCCAAGATAGATTTATGGCGGTGATGCTTTCCAGCAATTTGAGAACTATTCTTGGAATACTCTGAATGGGCCCCGGCTTTCAAAATTCAGGCTCCGAATTTGATTTTTGGCTGCAAAATTTGGCTCTGAAAGGAGTTTCCACAGTATGTCTTTTAATCAGTCTGTTATAAGGCATGCAGAATAATTTATTCTTCTTGTCTAATACGGGAAGATGAGACTGTAACTGAGGAAAAATTGTGATTTCATTTGTATTCAGTGTTACTTTTGAATTACCTGGTTAAAGTTTTTCTTAGACGTTAGATAATAGTGGAAATATGGTAGTTTTAGAAATAGTGGAAAATCAGGAGTTTTCAACGTAGTCTAAAATAG
The DNA here is from genome assembly GCF_018350155.1 of Leopardus geoffroyi. Taxonomy (NCBI): domain Eukaryota; kingdom Metazoa; phylum Chordata; class Mammalia; order Carnivora; family Felidae; genus Leopardus; species Leopardus geoffroyi. The sequence continues at coordinate 9,712,596 of NC_059326.1, read as the reverse complement.
GTATTTGAACTTCTCTTTCCCAGATAAACTTGTTTTATGTATGTTAAGGTAAATACTTGTGGATAGGTATTAGAAGTGCTGGAATGGTGTTATCTGTATTAGTATTTAAACATGGCCACTGGTCCTGTATGATTAGTTACAGGATCTGACATGTTTTATCTTGTGGTTTGCTAAAATGGAAGTTTTTTGCTATTCTAATGCATTTGGAAATATATAAAATAATCATATCTTGATTTTAATCTTGGCTTTCCTCTAAAACAAAAGTTCTTAAATCTTTTATAGGCCATAAACCCCTTAAACTTTTGTACCAGAAAAATGTAGATGTTTGAAGATGGTCCAGACCAGGGTTAATAACTCCTATTCTAAAATCATGAAAATGCATGCAGCTCTCCATAGATATCTTCACACCCATAGTTTCCATATACTGATTCATAAATATTTAACTTAAAAGCATGTAATTTGACCAAGGCTGCTAGCTTATGTATGGATGGTGACTTTCATCTTTCACCTGTGGCTCTTCAAGCTAGCAAATTCCGTGATTAGAATATCGTACTCACTTCTCCAGATAGAGCTGTAGGATGATTGGCAGATGGGCTTCAGACTCACATTAACCAAACTCCGGTGGCTTTGGGCAGATTTTAATTTTGTTTAAGTGAATTCAATAGTTTTCTGAACTCTTCGGAGAAAGTCATTACATAATTATTGAAAGGGAGTATAACTAAAGGATCGGCTTCTCAAGATTCCCTTTTTGGGCTTATGATGCTAAGAAGTTCAAGACTAGCCATTCTGGTTTTGAAAGAAGTGGGAATCTACAATCAGTGAAGGGTTATTTCTCATACTTTGCGCTCTTATGAGAACAAGGGAAGGGTATTGTGGTTTTCAAAAGTGGTTTGGGGAGGGGCGCCTGGAGGGCTCAGTCTGTTAAGCATCTGACTTGGCTCAGGTCATGATCTTGCAGTTCATGAGTTCGAGCCCCGCGTCAGGCTCTGTCCTGACAGCTCGGAGCCTGGAGCCTGCTTCGGATTCTGTGTCTCCTTCTCTCTCTGTCCCTCTCCCACCTGTGCTCTGTCTCTGTCTGTCTCTCAAAAATAAATAAACATTAAAAAAAAAAAAAAAGACAATGATACAGAGAGAAACACAGTTCAAAAAAAGCAAACTGGAGAAGTCACTGGATTGAGGGTCAAGGATGGGTGAGAGCAGCAATCCTTGAACTGATGATTCAGAGACGTGCTAGTCCAGAGCCATCCAATCTACAGGTGAGAGGTTCAGCGGGCCCATCACAGACCTAACCACAGCTGTCACTCAGTTAAGTTAGTGGGGCAGGGAAGGGGTTGGGCGATTACTGACCCCCATCTTCAAAACAAAGAATTTGCTGGTTTCCTGCTCTAAAAAACTTTTCTAGATTCGTGGTATTTGGGGCAAGGAGTATTGGGATGGTATCCTGCTCTATAACTAGACTTGAACAGTGGGGGAACCCTCTGGGGAATAGAGTGAATAATGATGATTTTCAGAGGAAAACAGACCCAGCAATCTCCCTCATACCCCCAGCAGCTATTACTCCTCTCAAGGCTCTCCCAATCCTGCTGGATCCTAACAGGAAAAGCAAACGTATATGAGAAGACAAATTCCAAAAAGCCATTGAATTGGTCCAACCAAAGGTCCTTATTCACCTTAGGAAATATATTTTTGTGGGTTAGTAAAAATGGAGTACATGCTGAATCCGGGGTGGGAATAAATGTTGGATAATCATTCGAGGTGTTCCGCACGTGAAAAGAGAGAGAGAGAGAGAGAGAGAGAGAGAGAGAGAGATGGGTTCGTGCAGTGGTTTTGGATTGAGATACGTCTTCCACATTGGAGCGTCCTGGTTATAGGTAAGGGAGAAGAGGAAAGAGCCCATGGAAACTGCTAAGGGATAATTTTGGAAGGAGAAGAGGAGACTGAGGACCTTACGGTCTGTCTCTAGGATTGAAGGGAAGGAGGGCCGAAGAGCGAAGGGGATGGTTTTCCTGTGTGGAGGAATATTAGCACCGAACTTCTAAGAGTAGAAAAGACACGTCATGTGAGACCCTGGGAACGATGAGCATATTGGGGGGGGGGGGGGGGGGGGGGGGGGGGGGGGGGGGGGGAGGGGGAGGGGGAGCAAATGACCATCAGCCTGAAGTTGACCGTAAAGAACAAAAGTGCCAAAACACATTCAATTGTCTTTTCCTCTTAAATGACTCAAAGTGTCGAAGAAAATTGCCTGGAAAAGCAGTGCTTCTTTTCGCCCGTTGAATATGTTGGTACTTTACTTTTGAAAATCCAAGAAACAACTGCAATGCTCCCAAAGAATCTTCTCCTCCCCCCTCCCCCCCCCCCCCCCATAGCTTAGCTTTTGAGCTACACAGAGAAAGCAAGCTGGGAGACGGGCTTTTTGGTCCATTCCCCTCCACATTTTTTGGTAAGGCTTTTATTTGAGGCTCCGTGTCTGATCTGCCAGGTTTTTGCATAAATGCATTTCCTGGATGTGTGTGTTTTGTGGCCATTGCCAACAATGTCTGCTTCTAATCACTTGCTGCAAGCGCCCAGTAGCTATCAGGGATAGCACTGACGGTGCGTGGAGGAGGCCCATGTGTTCGATTGTGGGTCTTGGCAGATTGTTGAAAAGGCAGTTACTTTCCTAGGGTCTAGAGTTTGGTAAGTAACCGATAGGAGGCCCGAAGGGAGGAGTGGCTGAGGCAGGAGCCTACATTTGCTAGCAGGAGCCATCGACATTTAATAAAGAGGCAAAACTGTTGAGGACACAATTTGGCCACTCCATTCTTCAGGTGCCCTCTGGGATCATCAAAATTTATTTTGGGAAAAAAAAAAAAAAAAACCCACCCAAATGTTCGAATTCGCTGTAGGTTAATATATTATCAGCTTTGGAGGTAAAAATTGTCAATGGCACATTAGGCTGAACTGTTGTGATAGAGCAGCGGAAGAAAGGAGATGGTGGTCCACCTTCCATCGGTAGGATTATATTGTCTTAGGCGGCCCATTTTGAGAGGGACACTGACCAACGTGGGTCACGATCAGCGAGGAATAGCCAGGGCCACCGTGTTATCTGAGGAATGAGCCAAGGCCTGGATAAAGAAGGCCCTCAGGCTATCTTCAGGAATCTCACGGGTTGTCCACTGTGTTGAACAGGGAAGTGTTGTTATTCGGCGTTCCTCTGGAGGCCAGAACTAGGAGCAATGGGCCGAACTGGTGAGGAAATACATATTGGATTAAAATAAGAACATTTCTACTATCAGAGTTGTTCCAAAGTGGAATGGGGCAAAAACAAATTTCAGAACAGCATGAGACATTTGCTTCCATTTTAGTTTGAAATTGTGCGCAAAGGTCTTTTGGGTAGTGGAGGGACAGGATCGTTGCTATAGCAAAACGATGCTGGCAGCAGGTGAGAAGATGCGTGAGAGAAGGTGGCAAGGATGGCCAGTTAACAGACTGCTAAAATAATCCGGGCAAGAGATGGTGAGACCGTAAGCTGGGGTAGTAGCCATGGGCGTTCAGAGTTGTAGATGCCCTGACTTTCCATCAACAGATGGATGGTTCAACAGCCTCTGGCGTGTATTACCTGCATTGGAATATTACATAGCCTTAAAAAGGAAAGAAATTTTTTAGTTAAAAAAATTTTTTTTAATGTTTATTTTATTTTGAGAGAGAGAGAGAGACATAACGGGAGCAGGAGAGGGGCACAAAGAGAGGGAGACGCAGAATCCGAAGCAGGCTCCAGGCTCTGAGCTGTCAGCCCAGAGCCCGACGCGGGGCTCAGCCTCCCGAACCGTGAGATCATCACCTGAGCCGAAGTCAGATGCTTAACCGGCTGAGCCACCCAGGCACCCCAAGGAAAGAAATTTTGATACATGCTAGGACATAGAGGAATGTTGTAAAATAGGTAAAATAAAGCCAGTGTTACAAAGGACAACTATTGTGTGAGTCCAGTTATAAAAATACTGTGAGGAGTCAAATTCATAGAGACAGAAAGGAGGGTGGTGGTTGCCAGGGGCTGGGGAGGGACAGGAATGGGGCCTTCTTGTTTGATGAGGACAGGGTTTCAGTTTGGGGAGATCCGAAAGCTATGGAGATAGATGGTGATGATGGCTGCATAACACTGTGAGTGTCCTTAGTGTCACCGAACTGTACATTTTTAAATGCCTTAAATGGCCAATTTTATGTTAGACGCAATTTTTAAAATACACTGTTCTGAGTTTTTTTTTTTTTAAGAGAAGTAAATTCAGGAAGGACAGTAAAGGTGTGAAGGAGGAGTGAATGTGGTTGCCAGGCTGTCTAGCCTAGCTACTGGGTAGAGGATGCCATTAGTCAAGAGAGTATTAACCAAAAAAAAAAAAAAGAGAGAGAGAGAGAGAGAAACAGGCTTGGAAGGAGCTCATGAACTTGGTTTTAGAAATGTGACATTTGAGTGGCCTAAAGAACATGCAGTTGGAGATTTTTAATTTTTTTTTCTCTTTGAGAGAGAGAGAGAGAGAGCAGGGGAGGGGCAGAGAGAGGGAGACAGAGAATCTGAAGCGGGCTCTGCACTGACAGCAGCGAGCCCAATGTGGGGCTCAAACTCACAAACCTCGAGATCATGACCTGAGCCGAAGACGGACGCTCAACTGACTGAGCCACCCAGGAGCCCCTCAGTTGGAGATTTGTAAAATAACCTTATGGAGTTGTATACAATGTAAATTGCATCTTAAACGGTACAATTCAGACTTTAGACAAATGCATGTACCCACGTATCCATCACAAGCAAGGTACTGAACGTTTCTACCATCCCAAAAGTCTTCTGCTCCCCCTGACCCTCTTCCATTCCTGCCCCAGGCAATGACTGATCTGCTTTCTGCCACTTATAAATGAGTTGGCATTTTTTGCAATTTTTTATAAATGGAATCAATCATACAACAAGGTACCTGTTTGTGTGTGTGCGTGTGTGTCTGACTTACTTCACTTAGCGTGATGATTTTGACAACCATCGTATTGTTGCCTGTGTCTGTAATTCAGTCCTTTTTATTACCGACTGATGATCTACCGTACGGGTACGCACAACTGATTTATGCATGCACCTGTCTGTCATCGGGCATTTGGTTTGTTTCTAGTCTTTATTAACAAATCAAGCTAAGTGAACATTCCTATAATGTCTTTGAGTGGACATCCCATTTTCCTACCCAGCAGTAGATGTGACTTGGTTGAATGGGAGGCATACCTTTCACTTTTTAAGAAACTGTTAGTTTTTCCAAAGTGTGCTATTTTACATTCTCACCAGCAGGTGTTCCATATCTTCATCAGCACTTGGTATTGTCAGCTTTTTATTTAAAATTCTGATAAAGGTCAGTTTATTAGGGGTGCCTGGGTGGCTCAGTCGGTTAAGCGGCCGACTTCGGCTCAGGTCACGATCTCGCGGTCCGTGAGTTCAAGCCCCGCATCGGGCTCTGTGCTGACAGCTCGGAGCCCGGAGCCTGTTTCAGATTCTGTGTCTCCCTCTCTCTCTGACCCTCCCCTGTTCATGCTCTGTCTCTCTCTGTCTCAAAAATAAGTAAACGTTAAAAAAAATTTAAAAAAAAAATAAAATTCTGATAAAGGTCAGTTTATCAAGTTTTCTTGTTTACGAAAATTTGTTCTTATGTACCAAGACATGTTTGTCTCCTTCAATATTGAATAGGTTTTCTCCTCCGTTCAGCCCGCCATTTAGTTTGAGGTTTTGCATGGAGGTCTATCATTAGTTTTTAGTTAATTTCTCTGTATAGTGTGAAGTCAGGGTCAGTGTTCATCCTCCCCTCCCCCCTCAATATGGCCGTGTAGTTACCTGGCAGAATTTGTTGAAAAGATTTTCCTCTCCCCCATTGAATTGTCTTACCACCTTTGTTGTAAATCAGTTGACCATTTATGTGTGAGTCTGTTTCTGGAGTCTCTCTTCTGTTCCAGGTGGAGACATCTAATGAGATGCTTGAAATTGGGAATTAGAGACATATTTTTTGCTGAGAATTAGCCGTGCATCTCTGCCCAGCCCCTGGAGAAAGCATCTATCTTTACCACTGTCAAGTTTGCTTGTCGTTTCTTAAATTCTTTTGTTTTTAATTTTTTTAAATGTTTACTTATTTTTGAGAGAGAGAGAGACAGAGAGACAGAGCATGAGTTGGGGAAGGGCAGAGAGAGGGAGTCACAAAATCCAAAGTAGGCTCCAGGCTCCAAGATGTCAGCACAGAGCCCAACGCGGGGCTCGAACCCACGGACCATGAGATCATGACCTGAGCTGAAGTCAGAGGCTTACCCGACTGAGCCACCCAGGCACCCCAAGACTCTTAAATTCTTGATTGAAATGCATGTTTCTTACGGGCTAGCATTAGAGGCAAGACCCACAACAATAAGGCAAAGGGAAATATGAAAACGTGAATCTAGACTTGGTCAAATACACCATGTCACAAAGTCTTTGGAGACCTAATTGTTTACAGCGCTAAACTTATCCGTGTATTATTTCTGTGGACAGATTTACAGGCTAAAGAGCTGGACATGCCTGAAGACAGCTTAAGGATCTGGGAACTTTCTCTGCAAAGATAATCAGGAATCTGGACGTTGGCAAAGTACCCAGCCTTTTCTTATTCCTCATGTCACAAGAAGTCGTGTGTCAGGGCACCGGATCACTGGCCCTGTTTCCCTGGCGTTGGTGTAGATGGCCTGAGAAAAGAAGGAAACTAGTCCAATTTATTGTAAATAAGAGTTTGAAATAAATATGAGAGCAATATGGAGGATGTAAGAGTAGAAGAAACTAAATATGAAACTCAATTTTAGTGGGTCATTTAAAAGGATAGAGGAAGGGGCGCCTGGGTGGCTCAGTCGGTTAAGCGCCCGACTTCAGCTCAGGTCACGATCTCGCAGTCCGTGGGTTCCAGCCCCGCGTCGGGCTCTGGGCTAATGGCTCAGAGCCTGGAGCCTGTTTCCGATTCTGTGTCTCCCTCTCTCTCCCCCCCTCCCCCATTCATGCTCTGTCTCTCTCTGTCTCAAAAATAAATAAACGTTAAAAAAAAAATTTTTTTTTTAAATAAATAAAAGGATAGAGGAATATGTTGAAGAATGTGTATTCAGAAGCATGGGGCCCAGGGGTCCAGAATTTGCATTTGATTTGGGCGCACACCTTAGAAATGTTAACCTCTCTCCCCTCTCTTTTTTTTTTTTTTTTTTTAAATTTTTTTTTTTTTCAACGTTTATTTATTTTTGGGACAGAGAGAGACAGACCATGAACGGGGGAGGGGCAGAGAGAGAGGGAGACACAGAATCGGAAACAGGTTCCAGGCTCCGAGCCATCAGCCCAGAGCCCGACGCAGGGCTCGAACTCACGGACCGCGAGATCGTGACCTGGCTGAAGTCGGACGCTTAACCGACTGCGCCACCCAGGCGCCCCTCTCCCCTCTCTTAATGAGAGCCACCATGTGTTTAGGAGCGGGACATAATGATTGCTTCACTATGCTTATTTAATGACAAGTAAATTTAGAAATATATTCTAGACAAATCCTTTTCTACTTCCACCAGCAGTGTGTTTTTTTTTTTATTTTTTTAATGTTTATTTATTTTTGAGAGAGAGAGTCAGAGTGTGAGCGGTAGAGGGGCAGAGAGAGAGGGAGACATAGAATCTGAAGCAACTCCAGGCTCCGAGCCATCAGCACAGATGCGGGGCTCGAACTCATGAACCGTGAGATCATGACCCGAGCTGAAGCCGGACGCTCAACCGACTGAGCGACCCAGGCGGCCCGGCAGTGTGTTTTGTTTTGTTTTGTTTTGTTTTGTTTTTTCTTTTGTTTGGTTTTGGTTTTGCTCTCACACTTTAAATTCTGACCCTCTTTCCATGAATTCAGTTACATCTTTTTGGTAGGAAAAAAAAAAATCAGTCAACCCAGGAATTAATCTTATATCCTTCAACAAGAGTTTTTGAAAGAACCTGGAAGGGACCCCTGGGTGGCTCAGTCAGTTAAGCATCTTGGTTCGGCTCAGGTCATGATTTCCCGGTTTTGTGGGTTCGAGCCCCGCCCCGCATCAGGCATCAGACTCTGTGCTGACATTGTGGAGCCTGCTTGGGATTCTGTTTCCCTCTCTCTGCCCCAGCCCCACTTGCACTGTCTCTGCCTCTCTCAAAATAAATAAATAAATAAAATTTTAAAGTGCAAAAAAAAAAAAAAAAAGTGCCTGGAAATTAAAGTTACAGGGTTTTGAACTGTTAATGATCTTCTGAAGAGGGTCAAATCCACCACCTGCTAAGCCTGTTCCTTTAAAGACACTCAAAAATGTAGTAAGACTCCTCTTCTCAAGCCATTATATATGTGTGATGTATATAATAAATATATGCTAGGGGTATGGAGGTTGAGTTTCTATAATTGCAAAAGTCGTCAGCTACCTTGAATCACGGTTATCTCCATGGCGACTTCGATCCATTTCTTAATGATGTTGTAATAATTATATCTTAGCATCTAAATTAGAAAACAAAACTAATGCTGGTGGTAGTTTGTTTTGTTTTGTTTAGAATGATAGTTTCCACGTGCAGTTTTATTATTTAAAATTTGCCAGGAATAGGATGTAATTACTTCCATTCTAGACACCATTTAATATATAAACATCAAGTTTGTATGACCACCTGGTATATTTGGTGGGGTCCAAAGGTTACACAACAATTCTGTAACTCTTTAAAGACTTTGGCAACATGGTTTTTTTTTTTCCCCCTCCGTTTTAAATCATTATTTTGTAAGGAAAATTTAATTAGGTAAAAAATGGGTTTTTTTCTAAATGCAGGCCCCTCCATTGAGCCAATAAAGAATTTGTTTGAAAATAATTCCCAGCGTTTAGGACTACTAAGAGTATAAATTTTTCCCCTTTAATTAGTATCTTAGATTTTTTTTTTTTAACCAATGCCAAATGCAATGTGAGCTCAAGTTTTTTAGTTCAGTTCTAAACTTAGAACCCGTGATTTTCAAGTGGGTTCTAAATTTGGCAAAATGTCTTCTCTCTGCCATAGTAGCTGGTGTTTTCCCATTCTTCAGGGTTCATACATCTTATTTTCTAAGCAAGCAGCACTGTTTTTCTTCGCTTTTTAATAATTTTTTTTTCCTCTCCCCTTTTATGGAATACCAAATGTGATGCAACCTTTTTTAGACTGTAAAGTAAACTAGATATGGCAGCTTTCTGAACGGGAAGGAGAGTGGTAAGGAGGGGTGGGGGGAGTCATTTAGCCTCTTCCTTACAATGAAAAGATAAATACTGTATGCCTTCGATGCTGAGTTATGTGAAGTTTAGGTGTAGGTGGGTCAGAATCACCAAGTCAGAATTCGGTTCAAATGCTTCTCTTTCCTGCACATTTCTGCGTACGTACAAATGAGCCCCAGCCCCTTCCTGAGGAAAACGTGGGAAACAGCATCCTATTTGGTCACCACTTCCAGAAGGGTGTCCAACAAAGCCGTCTCCCGTGGTCTGCTCTGTGCTAAATACTCCATCCCCCTCCTGGGAGATGAAGACGCCAGGCAAAGGGCTCAATGCAAAACTCCCCGGGCGCGGAACTCAGACCCTGGCCACCGTGGGTCTAGGCTGTTAGCACATAGATGTTGTTGGCAGTTGAAAACAGCCACTTCCTCATTCTGCAAGGTGTCAGAGGGAGGGAGGGACACCAAGACCTCTCCCCAAACCAGGCTCGCACACACACTCCGCACTCACCTGCACTGATCTCTGTTCTTCCGACTCCAGGCTCACATCTCTCCCTACCACGATCCTCCTGGCCCTTCTTCCTGCCACTGCAACCATCTTTCCCATTAAAAGAAAGGGAGCCGGAGGAAAGGGGACCAGCGTGAAGGAAAGTGAGCTCTGTTGCCCTCCGGGGCCACACTTCTGGAATTTGACCCCTCAGCTGCGCGCCTCTGCAGCCGCGCGTGTCTGTCTGAGCAGCTCCCTTTCCTACCCGTGATGATGTCCTTGAGGCATTTGTGATGATGTCGTTGAGGCATTTGTGTGCGCCGCCCCAGCCCAGAACGCGAGGCTCAAGCTGCGTGCGTTCTCAGGGAGCGTTTCCCAGCACCTCTTGGAGATCTTGGCCACTGGCATCCTGTTCACGCAGGTCTCTCCAGCCCAAGCTCAGGCCTCTTCTAGCAGGTGGAGGCCTCCAACGACAAGCCAGCCAGCGGGCGGCCTTGACGGTCCCGTCTGACAGGTTCCTCTGCTTTATACCCTCTTGCCTCTGCAGTGCCAAGAGGGGAGGACTGGAATACTTAAGATATTTCCCAGTCGCCGTCTCCCTGGGTGCTAAGCGTTCTGACTCCCAGACTCCCAGCAGAATTTTCGGGGATGGACAGCCCTCCCATCCTCCGTGCCACTGCCACTGGCAGCTGTCTCCCCTCCCCACCCTGCAAGTGTTGGTAGAATTCCATTGACCTCAGCATTCCTAGAATGGCTGCAGTTGGCTTGAACATCCAACCTTGAAGGGAATGTAGCACAGTGAAGCGGCCGACGCTGTGCTCCCGTGGACAGGCCGGATCGCTGGAGCCCAGGGAGTAGGTGCTGGGAGTAAGAAACGCACATCGGTTGGGGGCTGCACATCATCCCGGCCAATCTCCTGCCTCTGACAGCGGCATAAAGGGCCGTGTTGTGAGAAAACAGTGTCGCTCTTTCCCACGTCGGCCTCAGGCTTTCCCGGTTACCAGACAACCTCCTGGCTTTCCTTCACCATGTTATTTATCCGGCCTTGTCTCCAGATTTTCTATTTGGGGTCTCAATCGTCTGTCGCAGGGTCTTTAGATTAAATAATCTAAAGGAAGGAGCATTAATTAGACTAGGAGTGAGAAGTCCCACGTTCAATCTGTAGCCCTGCCATACGGTGATGGGTGACCTCCAGTAAGGCCTCGTTCCGAGTTTCCTGAGCCTGCTTCCTTCATCTGAAGCATGGACGGGGGGTTGAGGGGGCAGCTGGAAGTGATAATAACCGGGTTCTAGAATTCCACGAGTCTTGGGGCTCCTGGGTGGCTCAGTCGGTTAAGGGTCTGACACTTGATTTGGGCTCAGGACATGATAGGTTTGTGAGTTCGAGGCCACCCACCCCCCCCCCTCCATCCGTGGGGCTCCACGCTGACAGTGCAAAGCCTGCCTGGGATCCTCTCTCTCTCCCTCTCCCTCTGCCCCTCCCCTGCTCACGTGCTCTCTCTCAAAAATAAATAAATAAACTTAAAAAAAAAAAACAATTGCAGGAGTCTTCTTTAAACTGCTACTTAGCAGAGTAACTGGACATCTAAAATGCTACCATAAGATAGTATGTCCCCCACAATTGTCCCTAAATTACTTCGGTCAAACTTGGAGGAGCAATGCTATTTCCAGTCTTACAGGTTCCCCCCCTCCAATCGGTCTCTTCACGACTGCATTCGCTTTTTCATCCTCCTCCTTTTCTTCAGCGTTTACGGATTGCAGATGTACTGTCTTGTTTTTCTTCTTCGTAAGTCTGCTTTTCTTTAGAAAGTCTCAAGGGGCTCCGTTGTCTTTGCTACCCACGTCTAGGGGACACCCCGGCTCTGAAGAAAGCAGTACCTACCCCGGGCAGGATGACGGGGTCTCCCCTTTTGTTTCTTCGTGACACTCCGGTCTGGTGGCTTTGTGATGGCAGCAACCCGCCGAGTTGGTGCCTTTTGGGGGCCTGGCCACGATGTCTCCCAGGATGCCTTTCCTGTACTATAAACAGGAGCTCACAGTCCCTCATCTTCTAAGGACATGTGAGCTCTTTTTGCCCAAATGCCTGGTAAAGCAAAGAGTACGTTGCCACATGAATACCTGTCTCCCGCTCTTTGCACATTCACAGAGCTTTGGGAGATCTTCTGGCCGTTTATCCCCCTGCTTCTTCGTCACCGTGCAGGAGGGTCATCTACCGAATTGAAGATGGCACTGAGGAGTGCGTGTCACTTTTTTTTTTTTTTTTTAATGCTGAAGGAAAAAAAAAAAAAGAAAACAAATCAAAACCATAAACTCTCATACTCCTCCTGATCCCTGGGAGAGAATAGCAGCTGGTGGGGGACGGTGAGTGAGGGACGAGGTGAAGATCCTTCTTGAAGGATGGGAAAACAGCATTTCATTTTAGCATGGGTTTTAGTAGCAGGTTCTACAGTGGTTGGTGGCAAAGTCATGATTAGACTCCCATCTCTTCATGACTTCCTCCACTCTGTCGTATGGGAGCCTTTGCCCGTGAATTGAGTGGCTCCTACAGGCCGGGCTCCAGGCTAAATGCTGGGGGAAAAGGTGAGTACCGCACGCCCTGCCTTAGAAGGACCTACAGACGAGAAGTATGGGCAGTTGCAGGCCTGGGTGAGCGTGCCGTGATAGGAAGGGACACAGAGTGGAGTAGTGGCCTGGCCGGGAGTGCCACGCCCAGGGTGGGCTCAGATCGGGGTAGTCAAGGAAGGCTTCTGGGAGCGGTGACCTCTAAGCTGAAAGGCCAGTGGGATTTGGATGGGTGGAGGTTTATTCTAACAAGAGGACTTACAAGTGGCCGAGGGAGCATGTCCGTGCCAGGATCTCTCAGTGGTTCAAGATGGCGGGAGCTTGGAGCGTGGGGCTGGAGAGAGAGGCAGACGCTGACCGGAAAAGGCCTAGGATGCTCTGCTAAGGAGTTTGAACGTTCTCTTGAAGACCATGGGAAGTCCCAGAGGGATGTTTTAAGGAGAGATCTATCGGGATCGTATTATCATATTTACTTTAGAAGAAAAGCCACCTGAAGTTTTCTAAGGCCAAGGCCCAGAGACATTAGATAGTTAGAAATTGTTCGAGTAGACCAGGCAAGAGACCGTGGCTTCGGCTAGGAGGGTGGCCTTTGAAATGGAGGGAAGTGGGTAGATCAGAGGCATAAACGAAAGAGGCAGAATCCACAGGACTTGATGGTTTGATGATTGTTGGGAGTTAGGGAAAGGGAGGAGTCCGTGATGAAACGATCGGGTTGGGGCACCAAGCTACTGAGCTGGAAAGCACCACCAGAGGGTATTAATGGTAAATGCAGAGACGAGTGAAGTTCCGACTCTCACGGCTCCCCTGAGGCAGTACCAAGTTCTTAAGTCCTGGTGGACCCAGAATGATGAGGAACTATTCTAAGAATGAAGTGGGTTTTCTGTGCCTACCTGGCCCATTTACCTTTGGGCAAAGCGTGCTGGGGCACTACCCTCTTGGCTAGATTCTCTGATCTGTCCTCTGTGCCATGAGTTCTCCTCCACCACCGGCAAAGAACATAGGGTTCCTCACTCCGCACAGAGACTCTGGAAGGAGGTGGTGCTGCACAACTTCTACTAACAGCTGTCATCGTACTACCTTTGGAACGTATCTCTTTGTGACGGTTGGATTTTAGAGCCAAAGCAGAGAATAGGAGATACCCATGGTGTCGTGGCTTTGGAGTCAGAGAGACCAACTGAGCAAGCCCTAAGCAACCTTAATTCCCTCCTCTGCAAAACAAGGAAAGTAGCACCAACTCCAAGGACTTGCTGTAAGCCTTATAATGCGGTAAAACGTGTATGGTGCCCAGCAGATGGTAAATGCCCAATAAATATTACTTTCTGCCCCCACGACCCCCATCCATGGGCACTTACATTCCAAACAACGCGGCCTTCTCACCCTGAGAAAGGAAGCTCCATGATGCTCTTACCTTTACCATCTTGCTAATAACTGGTTGGTTGTTGCTGTCACTGTTGCTTTCCATCTCTCAGACAGTGGAGAGAAAGAGAGGGAGGGGAAGGGATCCAAATTCAATTTAGGAACTTTTCCGAGTGGAAGTTCCGCCTGAAAGAGTTCCATCACGTGTCTGACGTCAGTTCTTTCCCCACCGCGTGTGAACCTGTGGCTTGTGACAGTCGTGCGTCTTAGTCTCTTGAGACTAAGAATGCTTGGGTTGGGCTGGAATATCAGGCTAATGGGATGGACAGTACCCATTTCCTTCAGAGGCTGACTTTGACCCCCCACTCTTTGTCCTGGAAACTTACAGTGTAAAGCTGTAATGCGATTGGCATCTCACTTCAGAAAAATGCAGGTCTTCTGCCTTGAGTCTGCTCCAAATCGTTCAGCTTTTGGAGACATGCATGTAAATTCTTTCTTATTACCTTTCCTGGAGGTAGATAGCATCTAACCCTTGCATTTAGGGCTCACAGGACTCCCTCCCTCAGGCCACCTTTCTTAGATTTGGATAGATTTAGGGAACATTTTTGAGTGGAACGCTCTTTGGCACTGGCTTCTACTTCTGCAGCCTTCCCCTTGCCCTTCTTGGCATTCTTTGCTTCTGTTGTTCTAGAAGTTCCTCTTCTAATCTCATTTGTATTATTTTGCTCCATTAATAGTAATTAAAAAAAAAAAAACCCTTTGGGAAAGATACGAAGTTCAGTGTCAGCCATTGAAGAAATTTAATAGCTCCAGAAAATGTTTTTTGAGTCTTCTGTCATTAGTAAATATATAGCCTATGACGACAGCTTGTTACTATATACCACTTAGGTCAGGATACGGTTTCTACCTGCAGAAAGTTTTCATTTCTTCAGGTAAGGTAAGAAAACACAACAGGAAAAAGATTGAAGAGACTACTATTATACCTCTTTTAAAAGAGACCATAGCCTCTCAAAAATCTATTCTTCTGCCGAGGATGAGATTATTAATTTCCTTAGTTACTATTTTTCCCTGAAGTGTTGGAATAAGTGCCTTTTGATGCCTAGGCTTGAGAAAAGCTTGTTCCCCAAAGCCACTTGGCAAGTATAAATCCCAGGAACTAGGTGCTTTAAGCACTGTGTTTGTGAAGCAGCAACCATTGTTGGGAGAGAAGCAGGGTGGGGGAGGAGAGAAGGCAGGAAGGGGGGTGGAGGGAGAGGGAGGAGGGAGGGGAAAGTGACGGTACTTAGGAACGCACCAATGGTGGGAGTGACCAAAATATACTGGAGACTGGGTCCTTCCTGGGACCTTGCAAGTGGGACTCGATCAGCCTCCCTCTTTCTCCCACCACCGGCTTCACCCAGCGAAGCCACTGCTGCTGTTAAATCTGGAGTACCTTCATGCAAATATAAACGGTTGGGTTGTTTCCCTCCAAATCTAAGACCTAGAGAGAACCCCTTGAATTCAGCGAACACACGCTTTGGTGTCAAAGTAAATGTTCTACACAAGAACAATGATAACACTTTTGAGGAGTTCATGAACTTTTGTGATATCTGGGAATATGTAGGAAAAAAAGTGTGTGTTAACCTCAGAAAGCGTCTTTGTTGCCACACAAATGCAACCATTTAGAAACCTGGTATTTTGACCTGGAAGATTTTTAATAAGAGACATGAATGAAAATATGAATCTATTTTTGACCTTACGAACTAAAGCAACACCTCACACCGTAAAAAGCAGAAAAGAAAATCTGTTAAAACAGCAGTTCATAAAAACACTGCCCCAAATCATCAGGATAGGGGCCACCCTAAATAGAAATTGAACGCGAAGTTGCCAATATCCACTGATTTTGACCAACAAAAATGACAACATGACAATACATTTTGCTCCATGTCCCTAAAGCCAACATGCTAGAATGTAATTTAATCTCTAAAGGGAAGGGAATCCTAGGTGCCGGTTCTTAAAATTCAGCATCAACGGCGTGGTAGGTGTGGGCAGAAAGTCAGGCATCACCTTTACATCAGCTGACATGTATTGGATGCCCATGATGAACAAAGTGCTGGAGAAATAAAAATGAGGAAGAGAGGGTGATATATAATATATTTATATAGGTTACAACATATATAATATATTGTTCTATGCACAGCACTAGAGAACCATTGGAAAGGCAGAGCTCAAAAATGAAAGAAAGCTCACCAAGTTCAGAGTTACAAAAGGTTGAGAAGCTTTTAAAGGACAGGTTGGATTTTACGTAGAGGTGGGGGAAGGACACTACCAGCAGAAGAAACAACGTGACCAGACGCTCAAAGGTAGGACAGTACAAGGTCCAGGTCGATTGGAAAATAGAGCAGTGGAAGGAAAGCAGAGAGCAATGTGCCTTACTAGGAGGGCCCTGAAGGCCAGGGGAAGACTGTATAGTTAATTTGGAAGAAAATGTTGTAATTAAATGGAAATTTTTTCAGCAATGGAGTTTTATGCATTAGGAAAGCATTGATAATTCCAGTTTTTAAAATAATCTGAAATAAACAGCCAACATCTGTTAATCGTCCACAGTGTTCTAAGCAATTTACATGCTAGGCTCAGCTCTTACGTATATGAGCTAGTTTAAATTCACAACCCCCCTTTGAAAAGGTGAGTATGATCCATTTTACAGGAGCAATTGGGGCTCAGAGAGGTTAATTCACTTGGCCCAAGGTGACACAGCTAGTTAGTGCCAGGGCCAGGATTTTAACCTATGGGCGTCTGGTTCCAACGTCTCCGTCGTGACCCACAAAATAATAAGTGCCAGAACCGGAGTTGGGGCCAATAAAAATGAAAAGAGGAAATGATTCGAAGTATTGTGACATAGATATTATAGAATTTAATGTGAGGAAAGAGCTAGAAGGGGGAATCACAGACTCCTAGAATGGGAGCCAGCATGGGAAGTTGGAGTGAATGGAGAAATCGGAAAGAGGCGTCCTCTGGAGAGCAGGCAGGAAGGTGAGCTTGAGAAGTCAGTTTAAGTGGTGGGGTCCAGGAGAGAGACCAGGGCTGAAAGGGAAGTTCAGGGCTATTTACATAGAGATGGAGGTTAAGAGTCAATGTGGAGTGGGTTGCCTAGGTCTCTAAGAGAGCAAAGAAGCAAAAAGACGACTGGGGACTGAATTATGGAGAAAGAAGGAGTATCCACTAAAGAAGACACCTCAGTAGAGATGAGAGGTAAAAGTTGTTTCAAGTCGATGCTAATACTTTTCTTTCCAACAATTACCTAATTCTGATTTGTGTTATCAGGATGGTCACCTTTTGATAACAATGGAGATGCCTTTGCTTCAAGGCTATGACAAATGTGCATGATTTATGTATATATAGTATAGTATATATATATATATATATATATATATATATATATATAGTATAGTATATATATATATATATATATATATATATATATAGTATATTTCCTCATAGGGAAGAGTTTCTAGAGTAATGAAGTCTGAATTTTTCTTTTTTTTAATTTTTTTGAATGTTTATTTTTTTTTAATGTTTATTTATCTTTGAGGGAGACAGAGACAGAATGTGAGTGGGTTAGGGGCAGAGAGAGGGGGACACAGAATCCGAAGCAGGCTCCAGGCTCTGAGCCATCAGCACAGAGCCCGACGCGGGGCTCGAACTCACGAGCCGTGAGATCATGACCTGAGCTGAAGTCGGACGCTCAACCGACTGAGCCACCCAGGCACCCCTAGGGGCTTTTATTTCTAACTATAGAAGTAATATAAATTGATTGTAGAAAACTGAGGAAATACTGAAGAGTAAAGAAGAAAACCTTTTGCCAGTAATAAACACTACTAACATTTTTTTTTTTTAGTATATCCTTCCATTCTGTTTTGGATTTACGTACACGCTTTTTTTCAAACCAGGGATCCTTGATAAGATACTGTGAATATTTTTACGTGTCGTTAAATTTAGTATTCGTAACAGTTTGGTAGCTGCATCGTGGTAATCCGTCAGAAGGATGGACCAGAATTTATTTAACCAAGCCCCTGTTATTAGATAATGTAGGTCGTTTCCACCTTGTAGATAATGCTACAGTTAGTATTCTTCATCAAACTTTTTGTGCTTTTTACTTCTTTCTGATTATTTTCTAAATAGTTCCTAGGAGCAAAACCGCTGGTGAAATGCCATGCATGTTTCCAAATCAGAGTTCTGCTTCCAAATGTGGTACCAATTTGCCGGTAGCACTTATGTTAGGATATAGCAAGTTGTGCTGTCTCCTTCCTACTTCCTTATTCTCATTCTTGGAAGCCAAAGGAAAACCTTAGAACAAGGATCAACGGCAACCTTTCCGAAAAAGTATACACATCGTTTTGTTGCTGGTTTTGTTCTTTTTTTTATTAACCTCCTCCTGAGCAACAGGTATGGGTCCGCAATCAGCTTCTGTTTAGTCCCGCAAGGCATTCTGGGTGCTCTGTGTTTGGAAACAGAAAGGCCTGGTACTTTGGGAGATGAGGCCAACTTCCCCGCCAGTCCAGTGCCTGATGGGCAGAGGGACTCCCGCGTTCTGGCTTTCGTTAGCGGCAAGTGCAAGGTGGGGAATCTCGCTCCGGTGAGGATATTTACCAGGGCTGCCCGGATGGCCCTCCTAGGCCTTGGGGACTGGCAGTCAACCTCTTTGCATTTCCCAGAGGCCTCTGGCCTGGAGCACTGGTTTTTGTCTTGGGTCTCCCTGGCAGAGCAGAGCACTCCCCTTTCCCGTCTTCAGAGTCTTGGGGCAGTCCCACAGTCTTGGTGCCTAAACTCCCTTGCTGGGCTGCGGCACTCTGGGTGCTGGGCATGTCTCCCGGCCTGCCCGTCTCTTCAGTCCTGTCCAGTCAGCCTGCAGCACCCACACTTGTTACTAACGGGTGATGCTACTACCCATGTCGGAAAACAGGGCTTGCTTACTACAGCCCTAATGCAGCATTTTGCAAACCGAGGGGCCTGTTGGTGGGCTGCGAAGTAAATTTAGGATTTTAAGGAGAAAAATCAGACTCTGTCACAGTCATGGTAGGTATTGTTCCGTGGAACTTCTTCTCAAATGTTAATATATACAAACTGTATTGGTCCTATCCAGAAACCTTGAAAACCAAGGCCGTAAATGCAAGTCAGGATTGCCGTGAGGATATGAAGAGGTAGGCTTAGGTGGGAAAACGTGATGCTTTAAAAATGTTTTTTTAATGTTGATTTTTGAGAGAGACAGAGCACGAGTTATTTTTGAGAGAGACGAGCTCAGAGTCTGGAGCTTGCCTTGGATTCTGTCTCTCTCTCTGCCTTTCCCCCACTCGTGCTCTCTCTCTCTCTCTCTCTCAAAAATAAATAAACATTTAAAAAAGAAAAGAAAAACTTCCCAACGTACCCCTGGACAGTACTGTCTTCACATTATTTTGTAGCACAAATACACTTTAAGCATGTAACGTGTAACTCCAACCATAGATGAAATCTTCACCTAACGAAGAGAACGGTTCTCGTTTTCATGAGGTGTTAAACACCAGGGGCAACAGGAAAGTTCTGGACAAAACTAGCAAGTTGGGTAGTGTTCTGTCATCCCCTTCTATGTTTGGTCATCAAAACCACTCATAAAAACATTTATCCCTTTCTTAAAAAAAAAAAATAGCTTTATGGAGCTATAACTCCCATACAATTCAACGGTTTTTGGTATATTCCCGGGGTTATGCAACCATTACCATAAACGGTTTTAGAACATTTTTGTCCTCCTAAAAGCAGCCCCATCACCATTAGCAGTCACTCCCTTCCCCCGCAAGCTCCCAACCCCTGGTTATCACTGATCCAGTGTTCATCTTTATAAATGTTTGTATTCTGGACATTTCATATGAATGGAGTCCTACAAGTGGCCTTGGGTCACTGGCCTTTTTAACTGCATCTGATGTTTCCAAGGTTCATCCGTGTTCAGCATGCATCAGTCCTTCATTCCCCTCTATGGCTGATAATATGCAGCCATATAGATCTACCACATTTCATTTATCCACTCATACACGCCACAGTTGACGGGCATTTGGATCGTTTCCGCGTTTTGATGATTACAAATGAGGTTTCCGTGAACATTCATGCGCAGGTTTTCGTGTGGACATGTTTTTGTTTCTCTTGGATACATACCTAGGAGTGGGAATTGCTGGGTCATATGGTAATTCTATGTTTAACCTTCGGAGGGACTGTCAGACTGTTTTCCCAAGCAGCTGCACTATTTTACATGCTCACCAGCCGTGTATGGCGGTTCCAATTTCGCCACATCCTCACCCACACTTGCTGTCGTCTGTCTTTTTGCTTACAGCCGTCCTAGGTATGCTAAGACATTGATTCCTAAGATTTGCGACACTTTCAATACAGCAGTTGAATTTGGGCTGTTGATGTGGTTCGTGAGATCAAGACCTAAAAGAGTGATCTTTGTTGGATTTAGATCATTGTTCTACAGGGAGGGGCGCCTGGGTGGCTCAGTCGGTTGGGCGTCCAACTTCGGCTCAGGTCATGATCTCGCAGTCCGTGAGTTCGAGCCCCGTGTCGGGCTCTGTGCTGACAGCTCGGAGCCTGGAGCCTGCTCCAGATCCTATGTCTCCCTCTCTCTCTGACCCTCCCCGTTCCTGCTCTGTCTCTGTCTCAAAAAATAAATACATAAACGTTTAAAAAGAATTTAGATCATTGTTTTACAAAAAGTTTTGCGGATAAGCTTTCCCCTCCTCGTGTGTACCATTCTTTGGCGAGAGAACAGGCATCTTATTAAGAAAAGGTGTGCTATCTCTTCCTTATTCACCAGTGAAATATTCCAGTTCTAGAGATATTATTGGTATAAATCAGCTTCAGGACTGTTTTCTCTGCCTCCGCCATCAGTGCAGCCCACAGCTGATCTCACTCCTTTCCCTACTTGCAAGCCACATTCAGACAGAAAACTCTGGCTGGGGCAGAAATACTTAAGCAACTCAGGACCAGCTTGGCCTTCTCCACGCACTGACAAATGTAACACCACCTCTCGGCCCCCTGCCTCTGGTCTTGCTTTGTGCCTATCCCGTAACATCCTTTCGAATTAGATAAGGTTTCACTAGTCCTAAGTAAGAGTGGGGGAAAGGGAGCACAGGCCTTAGGGGCTACCAGAAGTCCACGTGCGTGGGGGTGGGGGGGGTGGAGGAGGGACTTGGAACTCAGTGTCCTAGCTCGGAGTCCAAACTTCACAAACCTGTGCTCTTCTTTTCCTGATTTCCTCTCTCCTTTGTTTTAAGCACCCTTGAAGAAAAAAGGTTTTTAAGTATGTATGATCCGTAGTATGGTTGACCTCATCCGACATTTTGGTTTACTGTTTCTACTCCTTTTCAGAACCTGGCCCTTGTCGAGAAGCGAAACAACAGGACAATTCACATAGCTTGACTTTAGGACTCACTGCATTGGGGGAGGAATTAATATCCTTCAGCCAAAGACTTAACAGCCTCGTCTGCATTTTGTATTTTTTTACATTAGAGTTAAGTTTCAAATGTCTGTTGGAAGCAACCTTTGGGCAGACATTCTTGCAGTTTTCTGTGATAAATTCTTATTTGGCTTGCCATAGTCCACTGTATCCAACAAGGAATAACCTTGGCCGAGTTGGAAACTGTTAACTGCTAAAAATGTATGTGTTTGTCTAAATTTGAGATCCCCTCCAGCCCCCCAGTCCCATCTTCCCCGTGTTAAGTTATAAAACTGAGATGCGGGGGCACCTGAGTGACTCAATGAAGCATCCCACTTCGGCTCAGGTCATGATCTTGTGGTTCATGAGTTCGAGCTCCGATTCCCCCATCGGGCTAGCTGCTGTCAGCGCAGAGCCCGCTTCGGATCCTCTGCCCCCCTCTCTCTCTCTCTCTGCCCCTCCCCTGCTTGCGTGCACTCTCTCTCCCTCTCAAAAACAAATAAACATTTAACAAAAAGTGATGATGCAGTTGGCATCTAGCCTCACTTTTAGTATCCTAACATTTACTTATTACTTATTACTCTATTTTCCTGCCTTCTGATTTAGAGAGACCCCAATGCTTATCTCCAAAGATGGAAGAGGAAGATTAAAACAATAATTTGCAGTAAGTACTCTTTCAGCTGTTAATTCATTTATTCAACAGACTTTATTTGGTGCTTGCCAGATGCCAGGCACCCTGGTAGGTGCTTGGGATACAAAGATAAGCTAGGGTCCCTGCCTTTAAGGGATGCAGTGCAGTAGGACAAGCAGACCCATAACTGGATAAGCACACTTGTGAACACGATAAATAATGCACAGAATATTATGGGATCGCAGAAGAGAGGCCCGTCACCTACCCTGTAGAGGAGATTGAGGCAGGCTTCAGGAAGGGTGTAAACTGTATTAGTGAAGATCTGCAGTTCAGTTAGCTAAATGAGGTATGGGAGAGAGCATTCAGGCTTTTTGAATTAGGTATCTTTGTAATTTAAGATCAAACACCCAGGAACTCTAACGTAAACTATATGCCAGTTTCTGGCCAGTGATTCATGTTGAGGAAGGAAGGGGTCTACCATCATGAATAAGTGAACATCAAGGTTGCAGGATTAGAGCTAGAAGTTGTAGGGTTTCTTGAAAAGCTTCTTTCCTTGTTATGCCTTTCCCTCCCTATATAATGGAAAAACAAACATGAGAAATGTTGTGCCTGTAAGTGGAGGTTTTTATATTCCTCTGACCTGGCCTCTGTTACACTTGGGAATATATAAAGGCATCTTCACTAGAATGGATGAAGATTAGTGTTTGAGTCTAGGATTGAAATAAAAAGGCTTCATTAGATTTGCAACCACTGCCCTCGTAAAATTAAAAATAATAAAAACTCCAAGTTAACTGTACTTGATGCTTTCTAAATCGTGGGTTTGAAGGGATGTGCATGACACAATTTGAAACCTTTGAAAGAAAAGTTTAATCTTTCCAACAACCCTGTGACCACCTCCATGTTATACTGAGAGAATTGAAGAAGCAACAAAGAGGTTACAAAACTTGCCTAAAACACTCATTATGATGAGCACTGAGTGTGGTATGTATGTGATGAGTCACTCAATTCTACTCCTGAAACCAATGTTGTCCTGTATGTTAACTAACTAGAATTTAAATAAACACCTGAAGGAAAAAAAAAAAAAAACTTGCCTAAGATTATAAAGCTGGTAAGTAGCAGAGCTGGGATTTGAACCCAGGTCTCTATTTAAATCTAGTGCCTATTACTCACCGCGCCATCCTGCTGAAATAGAAACCTGTGTGGGCCCATACTTTCCTGCAGTCCTGTGACCATGAACTTAGCCTGGCAGGAGTTAGCTATTACAGAAAACTGGTAAAAGTCGTGTCGTTGGGACAGGGCAAATCCAACATTGCTCCTGAAAAATGCTGAGAGTGCTATCTTCAAATAATAGTCAGATTTTGATATCACGGACGCTGTTTAAAAGGTAGACAATTTTTATCAATATTTTGTAACATAGGCCCTGAGAAGGTAAAGCAGAATCGAGGTAGATATGTAGATTTGAATGGATCGCAAAATGTGATTCATAGAGAAAGTAGACAAGGGTACATATGTGTGAAAATAACAAAATAAAAGTTACCTTTAGATGTTTGCTTTTTATTTTTTTTTTTAATTTTTTTTTCAACGTTTATTTATTTTTGGGACAGAGAGAGACAGAGCATGAACGGGGGAGGGGCAGAGAGAGAGGGAGACACAGAATCGGAAACAGGCTCCAGGCTCCGAGCCATCAGCCCAGAGCCCGACGCGGGGCTCGAACCCACGGACCGCGAGATCGTGACCTGGCTGAAGTCGGACGCTTAACCGACTGCGCCACCCAGGCGCCCCAAGATGTTTGCTTTTTAAATATTGCATGTACGTTATGCTAGTTTATATATTAATAGTATGCTGATTTTCACGTGCATTTGTATGTATTGTCCATTCCACAGGACTGTAATCCCTGAGACCAGCCTTTTTAAAACGGTTATCTATAGGTCAGGAAAGGTTATCGGAGCCTATTCTCAAAGAGCCTAACAAATGGGAGCAAACGCATTAGGTTATGGCTGCTTAGAGTGGATATAAGAAATGAAATTAACATAAGAAAATGACTTGTTTTAACTTAGATCTATCACATTTGGGAAGAATTGGCTGCTGGATTTAAAAGTGTATAAACATTCCATTAGAGAGTGAAAAAGGGGAAGTCTGTTATAACCGAATAGGGGTGTGGTCTGCATAGGCTAAGGAGGCATAGATAATAGTTTCATCAAAGACTGATAGAAGTATAGCCTTCAGAACTGGCCATGATAGCTAGTACATTTTCTTTACAGACGTAATAAGTATGTCTGTTAATACCAGCCAGCTTGGTGAGTTAGAGAAACCACAGCCTGTGGATTTGGGCATACGCACTCTCTGCCTGCATCTAATCCTCGGGTAACAATACACCTACAACTGCTGTAATCCTAGAGCAGTTACATGGATGCACTAAGTGGTGTGATGGGAGGGAAAGATAGCATCACAAGGATTCGTTTGATTATAACAGTAATCCACACCAAGTCAAAGAAAACAGCCAAACAGTTAAAAATGTGGTCTCTAATGAATTTGCTAATTCTAGCAGGCCCTCACGAACGGTTCCTGCTAGAGTACCCCGTATCAGAACGAGGGAGCTGTGCTTTAATTACATGGAATAATTATTTGATTTCCAGGAAGTTAAGACAGTGCTTTGTATTTACATAAAAAGTTCTAGACATGCTGGGAAACTCGATCAAACCAAGAGAAAGAGTGAAACTGAACGCCTGTTCAGGGAGTCAAGATTTCGGCTGCTCAGCAAGCTTGTCGTTCCGGCTTATGAGCCCAGAAAAGGGGTATTTTAAAACCGGCTGACTGGATCGTGTCGCTTGGTTAGAGGAAAAGCCCTGCCTTTCCCGAGATCTAGAGGGTAACGCAACCATATGCTGTTGAGGGGCTCGAATCTTGGCTGCCTTCACCCCTCTGCATTAGCAGACACCCCAGTTTTCAGGGGACGTGATCTCGTACCGTCGCCCTCACTTTTGAAGGTCTGTTAAAATTCTGGGGCCTCTTATCTCAGTGGCTTTGGAAGTGAGTTTGGGGTAAGAAGGGGGGGGGAGGCCTGTGAGTGTCTCTTTTGCCTGAGGAGTTGGAGACACTTGTGGAAAAGTCAGGCCCTTTTCGCCCCGGCGGCCGCTCCGGTGTGGGGCTGGCTTGGGTTAGACACATGCACACATACACCATAGAGCTCTGCTTTCCCGTAGCAGCTGCTGCCTCTGCCTCTGCCTCTCCCGCCTCAGCCTCTTTGCCCGGCATACACACACATTCAGATTTGCGCGCTGTTTCAATCCTTGATGACGTGTCCCCGGAGACAGCCAATAGCAAACGGGCTCTGGTCAGGACAATGGGAGGTATCGGGCCAATGAGCGAGCCCCGTGAGTTGGCGGTAGCCAATAGGAGCCGCGCTGGCTGGAGAGTAATGTTACAGAGCGGAGAGAGTGAGGAGGCTGCGTCTGGCTCCCGCTCTCACAGCCATTGCAGTACATTGAGCTCCATAGAGACAGCGCCGGGGCAAGTGAGAGCCAGACGGGCACTGGGCGACTCTGTGCCTCGCTGAGGGTGAGTCTGGGGCAGCGCCGCGGCGGGGAGAGCGCCTCCGGCAGCTCCCCACCCCGCGCGGTGGCCGGATCCCCGCGGCCGGGAGCCGGCGGGTCAGGATCCACACAAAGGCAAATGAGGGGGGACCGTGGGGGGAACTGCGCACGGAGCGAGCCTCTTCTCGGGCGCCGGGAGCCCTGCCCCGCGCCGGAACCCCGGCCCACAGGCTGCCTGAGGCGCTGCGAACCCCGAGCCCCGCGAGTTTCCACCCCCGGCGGCGTCCGCGCTGACTGGCGCAAAAAAAATTTTTTTAATTAAAAAAAATTTTTTTAACGTGTTTTCGGCCCCCGGGCCGAATGTTCGGGTGGCCGGCGTGCGCGGGGGGCGGCGGGCGGCGGGGCCGGTGGCGGGAGGGCAGGCGGGCGGGCGGGCAGGCGGGCAGGCGGCGGCGCTTCCACGGGCTGCATTGGCCGCCGCAGAGAGCCGGGCGCCGGCGGCGAGCGCGGGCGGGCGGGCGGGCGCTGCGGGCGAGGCGGCGCGGTGGGCCGGGGGCGGCGGCGGCGCGGGGCCCGGCCCGCCGGCCTGTGCCCGGGCGGCGGCGGCGGCGGCGGCGGCTCGGCGGCGGGGGGAGCGGCGCCGCTGCGCTCGCTGGAACATGGCTGACTCGGCCCGGCGCTGCTGGCTGGAGAGAAAACAAGGCGGGCGGGAGCGGGCGGGGGAGCTGGGCGCAGCAGTTCCGAGGCAACTTTTTTTTTCCTCTCTTCCCAGCCCCGCGTTCTCCGTGCGGGGGCGGCCGGGGCGCGCGGGCCCGCGCGGAGGGGGACGGGGAGCGGCGGGCCGGTGGGCGCCTCCCGGGGCGGCCCCCACCCCCGCGGGCCGGGAGGGGGGAGGGTCCGGGCCCGCGCGCCCCCCACCCCTCCCCCCCCCGGGCTGTAATGGCCGAGTGTGTGCGCCAGAGCGCGGCGCGCACCCCGCCCGCCTGCGCTCACACTCACACACTCACACACTCACACACACACACACAAAGGGAAGGAGCCATATTCTCGCTCGCGCTCGCCCTCGCGGCGGCGGCGGCGGCGGCGGCGCAGGCGGGGAAGACGCGCAGCGGCCATTCCGTGCGCGCCGGCCCCGGCGGCCGCGGGCGGAGCCAGCCCCCATTTCGAGCGGGGCTTCTCCCTCCGCCGAGCCTGACAAAATGGGGGAGGCCTGCGGGGCCTGCGCCGGCGGGCGGGCGGGCGCACGTGGCGGCCCCGGCGCGGGCGGGTCGGGCCCGGAGGCCCGGCCGCGGCCCCGCGTCTCCTCGGCCGCCCCGCCGCCACCGAAGTTCTGGGGGTGGGGGCCGAGTGGCGGGAAGGTGTGCGGGGCCCGTCTCGCGAGGCGCCCCGACTTTCGCAGATTGGGAAAAAAAAAAAAAAAAACAACACTCCTGGTGGTGGGGGGGGGGGGCAGGCAGAGCCACGAGCAGGAGTGGCTTTTGTCCCTCATCCTTGTTTACTCGAAGAAACTTCAGACCGGACGTGTTTAGTCAGAACTGAAATACATCTCGGGGCCAAACCGATAGGAAACGAGGCTGCCTCGCGGTGGCAGCCGCACAAATACCACCGCCAACCCCCCAGCCTGGGTCCCGGCGCTGGAGCTTTCTCCTCCTCCCTCCTCCCGGCAAAGTTTTGTGCAGAGAGTATTTTTAAAGTCCTCGTTGGGAAAACTTGAGATAGACGGTGGTTTAGGCCCGTAATTGGGAGACGCCGACCCGCTCGGGCGCTCACCTATTTTGTTCCCGACGTGGTGCCGATCCACGAACCGGCAGCGCCAGTTTTGTGGTCCCTGGTTCTGTTGATCACAAAATGGTTTTGTGCCTTTAAAAAGTTTTTAAATGTCCGCCTAGGTGTTCATTCGGAGCGGATACCCGCAGATGAGTAACGAATACTGTATGAGGATGCCATTGTGTCTACACTTTTTTGAGATCACACTGGAGGACCGTTTTTTGTGTTTGTGTGTGTGTGTGTGTGTGTGTGTTCCTTTTTGCTTGGCATAGCCTCTTCTAGGCATTAGCTATCCCTGCCATTTTCTTGTTTGGTATGTTATGGGAGGTTCACGCCACTACTGTGTTAAATAACCCAACTTTGGTTTTCATTCACTCCCCACAAAGTTCAAGTGCTCATAGAATCCCGTAATTTCATTGCTAACCTCAACCATTTCTTTTTCTCTCTTTTTAGAAAATAATTAAACATGGGCAAAGGAGATCCTAAGAAGCCGAGAGGCAAAATGTCATCATATGCATTCTTTGTGCAAACTTGCCGAGAGGAGCACAAGAAGAAGCACCCAGATGCTTCAGTCAACTTCTCAGAGTTTTCTAAGAAGTGCTCAGAGAGGTGGAAGGTAAGGGGGCTTAACACATAATTGAGGGATTTTTAAAAACTTAAATCCAAATCAAGGTCTTTAAAAAGCCTCGGTGCCGTTTGCATAACGCGAGTAGGGATGTTAGAACAGGCTGCGGAGTGAGTACATGGCAAAGGATGCCGGTTTTTGTCATGTTAGTACTTTTGCGACAATTTAGTAGGATTTGGGTTACCGATTTCAGTTTACAAATGATTTCTTTTGTAGACCATGTCTGCTAAAGAGAAAGGAAAGTTTGAAGACATGGCAAAGGCGGACAAGGCCCGTTATGAAAGAGAAATGAAAACTTATATCCCCCCTAAAGGGGAAACAAAAAAGAAGTTCAAGGATCCCAATGCACCCAAGAGGCCTCCGTGAGTATCTTACCTATTTCCAGGAGGGTTTTGCAGTAGAATCAGATAGAAATTTAGCAAGCCACCCTGTGGGTTTGGAGTGTATAATCAAAAGTTTCTTAGCTGGTAAGTGCCTTACATTGGTCTATTTGGATATTGTAAGTAGAATTCCTGTTGAATGGGAGGAGCATTTGAATTAGACATTGGCCTTCTTCACTTAATCTGTCTCCTAAATGTAACTTTGTTTTGTTTCTTGAGAAATACCATCTCTCCGAAATACTTAAAGTTTCACAGAATTGCTTTTGGAGCTCTTGCATTTATTAATAGTACATGTTCAACTAGTAGCATCCTAAGTCAGATAGCCGTGAATGGAGGTTTGGTTGTAAAGGGTATTTAGCATATTTTAATATTTGCACTCTGTCCAGTGCCTGATAGAAATCAGCAGCAGCTTTTATATAGCAGGACAACACACATTCCATAGTAAACTTAAAATTAAATTTCTCTTTTTAGTTCGGCCTTTTTCTTGTTTTGTTCTGAGTATCGCCCAAAAATCAAAGGAGAACATCCTGGCCTATCCATTGGTGATGTTGCAAAGAAACTGGGAGAGATGTGGAATAACACCGCTGCAGATGACAAGCAGCCTTATGAGAAGAAGGCTGCGAAGCTGAAGGAAAAATATGAAAAGGTAAGAAGTGTGCATTTGTTCGGTGTAATGAGGAAAGGGGATGCCCGACATTAGATTATACTTGGTACCTCATCTCAATTACCTACTTTCTTGTGGATTTCTAAGAATTCGGGGTGTAATGCAGTTTTCAGATTCACAGCTCCTTTCCGTGTGCCGCTGGCTGCAGTCTTAAATCTTTTCCATCCTTCAGAGAGTATAGAAGTTCAGATCAGTTGTTTTTTTTTTGTTGTTGTTGTTTTTTTTGACTTCGGTATAGCTGCCATACACTTAAGCTGGCTTTGTTATTCTCTGATTTAAATTTACTGGTAGTCACTTTTAGTCAAGTGATTATTTTAAATGGTCAGACACATAAAAATAGTCTGGGCAAGATAATGAAGACCGTGTCCTTCATAAACCTGTCCTGAAGTATTTGTGTTCCCTTCCTTCAATAACAGAAATCCCAATTTTATGAATTTCAAAAAAGTTACAGTGTTGAACTGTGTCGTAAGTTGATAAAGAAAAAGCTTTATCTCCTATACTTTGAATACGAGTAGCAAGTTAAATTTTAGCTTATTTAGTCATCTGGAAAAATGTTGATTTCTAGATGTTTCTTAATTGCATGCTTACTGGCAGATTTACTTTTTTTTTCTTTTAAGACAAAATTTCCTTCTCTGGATTAGGGTCTGATAGAAACCTGTAGATTGCTGTTTTGCATTCAGAAGGTGGCAGTGTCTACCCTTTAATCAAAGTCTCTACATTCTGGTTTTAATCAACTAAAGTTAGGACGTGGTACCTAATTGTACTTCAGTGAGGCGCACAACAATGCAAATATTGGACCGTGTCATTCCATGAGTTACGGGTTATTAATTGCAATTCTCGGCGCGTTCATATGCATTCCTCCGTCCTAGGCGTTTATGGGATCGGGGTGAGTGCAGATACGTGGTTATTTTCGCGTAACTGGGATCTTGATTTTTCGTAAGTGACTTTTCCTTCTCCCCTTGCTTAACTGTCCTGTCTTTCCTTCCACTTTTTCTTGACTTTATTTTGGAAGGATATTGCTGCATACCGAGCTAAAGGAAAGCCTGACGCGGCAAAAAAGGGAGTCGTCAAGGCTGAAAAAAGCAAGAAAAAGAAGGAAGAGGAGGAGGACGAGGAAGATGAAGAGGATGAGGAAGAGGAGGAAGATGAAGAAGATGAAGAAGAAGAAGAAGATGATGATGATGAATAAGTTGGTTCTAGCGCAGTTTTTTTTTCTTGTCTATAAAGCATTTAACCCCCCTGTACACAACTCACTCCTTTTAAAGAAAAAAATTGAAATGTAAGGCTGTGTAAGATTTGTTTTTAAACTGTACAGTGTCTTTTTTTGTATAGTTAACACACTACCGAATGTGTCTTTAGATAGCCCTGTCCCGGTGGTATTTCCAATAGCCACTAACCTTGCCTGGTACAGTATGGGGGTTGTAAATTGGCATGGAAATTTAAAGCAGGTTCTTGTTGGTGCACAGCACAAATTAGTTATATATGGGGATGGTAGTTTTTTCATCTTCAGTTGTCTCTGATGCAGCTTATACGAAATAATTGTTGTTCTGTTAACTGAATACCACTCTGTAATTGCAAAAAAAAAAAAAAGTTGCAGCTGTTTTGTTGACATTCTGAATGCTTCTAAGTAAATACAATTTTTTTTATTAGTATTGTTGTCCTTTTCATAGGTCTGAAATTTTTCTTCTTGAGGGGAAGCTAGTCTTTTGCTTTTGCCCATTTTGGATCACATGGATTATTACAGTGTTTTATCTTTTCATATAGTTAGCTGATAAAAAGCTCTGTCTACACCCTGCATACTCATGATGAGGGTAATAAAAGTTGAATTGAGACAGTTTTCATCCATAACTGAAACTCCAATCTTGATCAGTTGATGGCAGATTTCACATAGCCCAGTCACATTTACGAAGTGAAGAGTAACCACAGCATGGGATTAGTAGAATCAAACATTTTGAAAGTCTGTCCTTGAAGGACTAAGAGAAAAAGTATGTTCTAATCTTTACATGAGGACTCTACATTCTTTAACTCCCATTACCATGTAATGGCAGTTATATTTGCAGTTCCCACATTAAAGAAGACCTGAGAATGTATCCCCAAAAGCGTGAGCTTAAAATACAAGACTGCCATATTAGATTTTTTGTTGACATTAGTCCCAGCAAAGGCTCTGGAAAAAAAAAAAAAGTGCTGGCTGTAAATGTCTTCTATTTCTCTAAATACGGATTTCTTAGGAAACTTGACTCTCCATTAAAGGTATTTTTAATTAATTGGGCCAACTTCTAAAATGTATGCCACACTGAAAATCCGGTATATTTTCCTATATTGTAGTTTGCTCCTTTATATAAATCAAACAGGCCTGAGGGAAGAAGACGCTTAAAACTTTGTATTTCAGTAGGAGTTATCGGATTTGAATTTGATTTTTCTTTACGAAACCCAAACTCATTCATTAGAGTCATGTTTATCTACTTAGCAGTTTAGGGAACAATTTGGCAATTTTGTGGTTTTTGAGATTATCGTTCTCTTAAAGTGCCAGTGTTTTAAAATAGCGTTCTTGTAATTTTACACGCTTTTGTGATGGAGTGCTGTTTTGTTATATAATTTTGACTTGGATTCTTTCCATTTGCATTTGTTTATGTAATTTCAGGAGGAATACTGAACATCTGAGTCCTGGATGATACTAATAAACTAATAATTGCAGAGGTTTTAAATATTAGTTAAATGGCTTTCACTTAAGATTTTAAGGTTTTGTTATATATACATATTTTAATCTTTCCAATAGTATCTCTCAGCCGACACCATTTAAACAAGTATAAGGTCTGGCAAAGTTCTTCCCTTTAAAAATACTTGGTTTATAACTACAAATAGCTTAATGATAAAAAGTTTTTGTCAAACATTGAGCGTGTTCTCAGAGGTTGCTATAGATCTAGGTGCGGAAAAATTAAATTTATTTTCAGTATGTTGGGTTAAACAAGATAGTAGCTTTTCAAAAGCGAGGCACCCGAAGCAGTTAAAACACAATAGTGATCATAAAGCTGAATTTACCAATTTTCTAAGTCCATGGAGACGCCTCAATTGTGTAAAACTTCATTGAATTCTTAAGTCAAGAGGAACAAGCCCGTCTCCTGACTTTTCGTGCGCATCCTTGCCGTAGCAGAGGCACCAACACGGTCGACATCTGTTGCTAGTAAGGGATCCAATTAAAAGTGGATTCTGCCTGAAGGAAACTTGCAACTTGGTGGGTATGTCATCTACCAGTTTTGTCAGATGCTGAGAATGGGAACGAGTTTTTTGGTGTGTTAACTGGCTTCAGATCTTGACAGGAAAAAGTCTTCAATCAGGAAGCTAATAGAGTCCTGTGTAGTATCCCTAGGGCTTGGAATTTTAGGTAATTCAGCATAAAGCCTTTGTGCAATTGGGAGGATTTGTTTTCAAGTTTATGTACGAGAACTATTTTCATGTTTAGAAGTAGTCACAGCACGAGGGGCATAAAGATTTTCTTTAAAAAAAAATTTTTGTTTTAATGTTTATTTTTGACAGAGAGACAGCATGAGCAGGGGAGGGGCAGAGAGAGGGAGACACAGGATCCGAAGCAGGCTCCAGGCTCCAAGCTGTCGGCACAGAGCCCGACGTGAGGCTCGAACTCACAAACCGTAAGCCATGACCTGAGCCAGAGACGCTCAAGCGACTGAGCCACCCAGGCGCCCCGGGCATAAAGATTTTCTGAAGAAAGTCGGTATAAAGTTGAGGATTAAAGTTGGGGCACTTAACATCAGAGTGTGGATCAAAACCCAAGTCCCAGTTCCCTGACTTGCCTGTTGTAAGGGTGGCACCGTGGCAGGTTAGTTGCTGTAATTCTGGTAGTCTTCCATCGAGGTGTTGATATTTGCCGGACCTGTTCATTTTCTTGAGTCAAGTCTGAGAAAGGAAGTCTTTGTGTCCTGTGCACGACAGGGATGAAAAATGGTCGTGAGAGACAAAAGTGATGCTTTGAGTGAGAAATGCGGCCAACTCCCTTGCTTGGCATCACATAATCTATGATGAAAGTTCAGATACAGGTCAGTTTGGTACAACACGCCTTCTGAAAGGCCTTGAAATAGCTCTCTTTCCGGTACCTGGCAGCCGCTTTTTGCATATGACGGTATCACTACGAGTGTGAATAAATCGAACGCGGCCTATAGCTGGGAATCTCCTGTTGCTCGGGTGTGAACCATTGGCTAGTAATTAGGGTCTTCTATTAGTTAAGGGATGGCGGGGACTTCAAGCTTTTTTTATTTGTGGGGTTTTTTTAATTCATTCTTAAATGACTTGAAAGGCCTTTTAAAACTACAGAAAAGCCAGAAGATGGTTTGGATCCCTATGCGGCAAAAGATGCAGGCTGGTTCGTTCTCTTGTCCTCTTCCAATAGCAAAGACACGAACGGTAGCGCTAACACTTGCCATAACTTGGGAAATTCCCTGGGTCGGAGCCAAGTTGCTCCCTGGAGTTAAAAGACAAAGATGTTGCTCTGTTGTAGGAATGCTGCTGTTTAACCACGTGCCGTGGTGTAGAAATCTACACCACACAACACCGGATGACACAAGCACGGCTTAATGGGCCGCACCAAAATATGCAGTGCCCATATTCCGGTCTAAAATAAAATAGACCATTTCTGCCAGGAGGAAGTGTAATCAACTTGGGCCTTTGGGCATGCCCTTTGGTTTGGACCCTCTATATAAATTGAACTTATTGGTCAGCCACTGAAAAAGAGGGAGGTACTAATAAAGATCTGGGACAACATGAAGGGATTATGATAGATCTGTAAATAATGGCACGAGGAATTGTAGGCAAGGGTCGAGTATGTGGAGACTGGAAGCCAGTAATGGTCAGAATATCCGCAAAGCGGGGGGGGGGGGGGGGGTGTTAAAGAGATCCTTGTGAGTTTTTACGATGTACTTTCTTTTCCTCTTTAGTCGTACAATTCAGACATAGAAGTGACGTCACATAGTATGCTGTCCCATAATCTGATCAGTACTGATGGTCATTCACGCTCCCTGTTTTTTGCTGTGTCTAACAATACGGTGATGAGTATCGGTGTATATTTCTTTTAGGCTTAAGTCTTTACACTTCCTGAAGTAGAATTGCTGACTTGAAGGATATGTGTGTTTTAAAATTTGGGGCAGACCAGAGCCTCTGGGTGGTTCTGTCTGTCAGTCGGGCATCCGACTTTTGGTTTTGGCTCAGGTCACGGTGTCCTGGTTCATGGGTTTGAGCCCCACATCCAGCTTGGGGCTGACAGTTTAGGATTCTCTCTCCTCTCCCTTGCTCTGCCCCTCCCCCACTTGGGCTCTCAAATAAACTTTAAAAATAAAATAAAATTTTTGGCAGATATTGAGATTGCCCCCGAAAGGTTATGCTTCCCGTGAAACATCTTAATTTTTATGAGAAATCAGGACTTTTACTGGTTATTCTTTGGGTCCACGTTAAAATACTATCCATCTTTTAAAGATGAGAAATTCAAATACTGAAATATTGCCATTTGTTTAGAGCCACCCAAACACAAGAAGGCAGAATCAGAACTGAAAGACTGAAAGACTCTTGGGTTGGCTGTTGATTATTAAACTACCGAACAAAGTATTTCTCTCAAAAGTTACTGTGATAAGGAAATACTTAAGGTTTCCACTGCGTAAAAATGAGAAACACCCTTCATCCTAATCTGATAGTTTTATCTGAGGAGGGCGTTCTTTTTTTCTTTTTTTTCTTTTTTTAGCAAAGATTGCGAGAGATTTTGTATCGATCATTATAGGAGCTACAGCCGGCAGTTTTGGGAAGCAAGTCAGGCTACAAATTGTAGTTAGTCAGGGCCCGATTCTGGGCTTTAGAAGGATGGCGTGTTATTTGCAAAGTGGGACGGATATTGAGAATCTGCCTGAAATGGAATAAACTTGACCACTGCTTCACCTCCTGGCCAGAGAGGGTACTTTAGAAAAGAAGGTCATACTCTAAGTGCATTTACAAATGCAATTGTGTTAAGAAGCTTTATTTTTTTTTAATTATTTTTTTTTTAACATTTATTTATTTTTGAGACAGAGAGAGCATGAACAGGGGAGGGTCAGAGGAAGAGGGAGACATAGAATCTGAAACAGGCTCCAGGCTCTGAGCCATCAGCACAGAGCCCGACGCGGGGCTCGAACCCACAGACCGCGCAATCATGACCTGAGCCGAAGTCGGACGCTTAACCGACTGAGCCACCCAGGCACCCCTGTTAAGAAGCTTTAAAGTGGAATTAAACTTAGTTCCTTAAAGTTACAGAGAATCTCTCATTCCAGGCTTTACCATATTTTTGTTCATTTGGTTTCAGAGATCATCTTCTAAGGTGTTCTGAACATAACCAGGTAAGAGAAGAAAAGTCCTAAAACAAAATAACCATTGGGTGTGAGGGAATACTCCTAAAGGTGGAGAAAAACAGGCAGCTTCATTAAACACCCTCCGGTGCCAGTGCGATGCCCAGGAAGGGGTGAAGAGTTGAGATGAAAGGCTCCTCAGAGCAAGGACATCCAGTCCCAGTCCCCTCCCTACCCCGCAACCCGAGCTTCAGGGAGGCTCGGGCCTTGCCCTGCCGTCTGAAGTCAGCCTTCCTGGGACTTGGGCATAGTGCAGGGCTAGGCACACACCGGAGAGCAGGTGACTGCAGGAGGAACAACAGTCGTCGTGGCTTTGGTGGCCTTCGTACGGCACCTGCAGGCTCACAGCACGCGAGTGGTAAAGGCTCCAGGGCTCCGGCGGCCCCTGCGTGTCTTTGTAGAATAGTGGTGGAGAGGCCCACGGGGCTTCCGAGGCCGGCGCAAGGACCCAAAGCAGCATCAAAACAATGGAGCAGTGCCAAGTTCACAGTAGGCGCAAAAAAGAGCGGGAGTTCCTTCCCCTTCCTTGTAAGGACTATAGGAAGGAGCTGGAAGGCATCCTCCCTCCTCCTTCCTTTCCTGCCTGGGTTCTCCTGTTGATACGCAAGCACATTCTGCCATCGCTGTGAGCCCTCTCAGGACTTCCTCCTCCTATTTACTTGGACTCAGAACGCTTCCAGGCAAAACAAAAATACGACCAATCAGAGGAACTTATAAGCTACCTGATTCTAAAGGGCAGAGAAGCATCAGAAAAATATGTGCTGCTGCTGCTGTGTCCTTAAGAATTGCAGCGTGAGGGGCGCCTGGGTGGCTCAGTCGGTGGAGTGTCTGACTTGGGCCTAGGTCACGATCTCACGGTTTGTGGGTTCGAGACCCGCGTGGGGCTCGCTGGCTGTCAGCGAAGAGCCCGCTTCGGATCCTCTGTCCTCTCTCTCTCTCTCTGCCCTTCCCCCACTCCATTTGCGCGCTCTCAAAAATAAATAAAACAAAAACAAACAAAAAGAATTGCAACATGAGCTTATACAAGTAGAAGGACGGAATGCAATACACTGCACACTGCAAGGACTTCCGAAAAACTGTTTCCCCTTATAATGAATGAAATTTGCATTCACTAAAAGATAACAAATAAGCAAGAAAATTAAAATCTACAATACTACTAGTCAGACTTCATATACTGTGTGCCCTTCTAATTTTTTATGTATAACATTGGCGTAGAGTTAATTAATTGAATATATATAATTATAATTTTAAAAATCGAGGTGAGATTCACATAACATAAAATTAAACATTTTAAGGGGCACCTGGGTGGCTGAGGCAGTGAAGCGTCCAGCTTCAGCTCAGGTCATGATCTCATGGTTTGGGGTTCAAGCCCCACGTCGGGTTCTGTGCTGACAGTTCAGAGCCTGGAGCCTGCTTTGGATTCTGTGTGTGTCTCTCTCAAAAACATTAAAAAAAATTTTTTTTAATGAAACATTTTAAAGTGAATAATTCAGTGGCATTTAGTACATTCACAATATTGTACGACCACCACCTGTCTAGTTCCAGACGTTTTCATCACCCCAAAAGGAGATCTCATACCTATTACCCCTCCCCTTTAGCATTTGGCAGAAACCAGCCTGCATCATCTCTATGGATTTACCTCTTCTGGATATTTCCCACAAATTCAATCACGTGTGGCCTTCCGTGTCTGGCTCCGTTCACTTAGCATAACGTTTTCAAGGTTTGTCCGCGTTGTAGTATGAACCTGTGCTTCATTCCTTTCTACAGCTGAATGTTCCCCGGTGTGTATGTTTCACAATTCATTTAGCCACTCGTCCACTGGCGGCCCCTGAGCCTGTTCCCCTTTGGCCACTGTGACTAGTGCTGCTATGATGATATGTGGACACATATATGGTGGAATCCCTATTTCCAACTCTTGGGGGTGTATACCTAGGAGTGGAATTGCCGGATCATATGGTAGTTCTGTGTTTAACTGCTTGAGGGACCACCAAACTCATCCACAGCAGCTGAACCATTTTACATTCCCTATAGTGATGTAGAAGTGTTCCAATTTCTGCACAACCTCTTCAACATTTCCCAGGTTTCTTTCCTCCTTCCTTTCTGCCTTTCCTTCTTTCCTTCCTCTCTCCCTCTCCCTTCCTTCCTTCCTTCCTTTTCTTTCTCCCTCTCTTTTGTCTTTCTTCCTTCCTTCCTTTTTTTTCCTTCCTTCCTTTCTCCCTCCCTTCTTTCTCTCTTCTTTCTTTCTTTTCTTTCTCCCTATCTTCTTCCTTTCTCCCTCTCCTTTCTTTCTCCCTTTTTTCTTCCTTCCTTTCTTTCTTTCTCCCTCTCCTTTCTTCCTTTTTTCTTCCTTCCTTTCTTTCTTTCTCCCTCTCCTTTCTTTCTTCCTTCCTTTTTTTCTTCCTTTCTTTCTCCCTCTCTTCTTTTTCTTTCTCCCTCTTCTTTCTTTCTCCCTCTTCTTTCTTTCTTTCTTTCTTTCTTTCTTTCTTTTTCTTAATAGCCATGCTAGTGGGTGTGAAGTAACATCATTGTGGTTTGGGTTTGCATTTCCCCAATTATTAACGATGTTGAGCCTCTTCTCATTGCTTGTTGGCCATTGTCTACCTTTGGAAAACCCTCTAATTCAAGGCCATTGCCCATTTTTAAATCGGGTTGTCTTTGGTTGTTGTATAGATACTTTTGTTTTATAAAAATGGTGACATATTCCTTTTTTGCTTAACAGTCTGTCTTCAACAGAAGTTAATGTCATGAGCTATTGCTGTTCTGCATTCTTTTTAGTGCCTGCGTGGTATCCCACTGAATAAATGTAAAATCCTATAAATCATCCAGTTAATCTCATTAGTTATTAGACATTTGTGTAGTTTCCAATTTTTTACTGTTGTGAATAAGGCTAAGATGACTATCCTCTCCTTATACGTGTACCTCTGTACCCATGATTATTTCGTGGGTTGTGTAAATACATTCCTCAAAGTGAAATTGCTGAAGCAAAGGATGAGCCAAATTTGGGGAGTTTTACCAAGCTGCCTTCAGAAAGTTTTCACCCAAATGTAATAACTTAAAAAAAAAAAAAGGGCTATTCAGACAATTTTTACATACAAGGGATACAGAGTAGGGTCATGGTCTCTAAGTTTTTATAAAGGTTCAAGCCTATAGAAGTGGGGGAAATTGTGAAAGGGGTAAACCTTCAAAAGCCAGCAGATGAAAAGCCTGAAAAGCCTGGAGAGCCAGTGGGTTGAAATGTCCATTCCCCTTTATACTTCTGTTATTTTACTACTTTTCAGGTTGAAGATTAACAGAAAGAGCTTTTATATTCAAGTAATTGCAGGACTACAAAAGGAGAACGTGTAGATCACTTGGAATGCGTGAAAAAACCGACAATTTTGCAAAAGCCCTAGAGCTTTCTTGCTTTTCATTTCACTGTATCACTGTTCTTAACAATAATCTACATAATTTCCAAAACATGCTAATTAATCATTTGTATCAGAGTTGTTTTCTTTAAATAAGGCAAGCCGTATTTTCACCTATGGTTTAAGACTAAGACGTAGATCTCCAATTTTTCTGGGGAGTACATCTTAGCGAATGGTGACCAACAGATCAACATTAAATTGCATTAATTATAGGGGCGCCTGGGTGGCTCAGTCGGTTAAGCATCCGACTTCAGCTCAGGTCACGATCTCGCGGTCCGTGAGTTCGAGCCCTGTGTCGGGCTCTGGGCTGATGGCTCAGAGCCTGGAGCCTGCTTCTGATTCTGTGTCTCCCTCTCTCTCTGCCCCTCCCCCGTTCATGCTCTGTCTCTCTCTGTCTCAAAAATAAATAAAACATTAAAAAATAATAATAATAAAAAAATAAAAATAAAAATAAATTGCATTAATTATAAAAAGCTCATCTCGTAGGGGTGCCTGGGTGGTTCAGTCAGCGAAGCATCCGACTTCGGCTCAGGTCATGGTCTCACGGCTCCTGAGTTCGAGCGCCACATCGGGCTCTGTGCTGACAGCTAGGAGCCTGGAGCCTGCTTCCGATTCTGTGTCCCTCTCTCACTCTGCCCCTCCCCCGCTCATGTTTGTCTGTCTCTCTGTCTCTCTCTCTCAGGGATAAATAAATGTTAAGAAAAAAAAAATCATCCTCTAGTCAGTCCCCTAGGAATCCATTTCATACATTGATGAGTATTGGACTTGACACTATATAGATCAAACCTGCAAAGTAGTATAAGTTTCATGTTTCTTTCAAGAACCTAAACTTTAGAGATCAACATCCCAAAAACTGATGTCATGAATTTTTATGCACTGAGCTTCTATAGATAATTATAATGGACCATTAGAAATAAAATGGATTCTGTTTTTAAAAATTAGAGATATGTTGTTGCACAATAGCTCTATTATATGACGGGTTTTTTTTTTTTAATTTTTTTAAACGTTTATTTATTTTTGAGACAGAGAGAGACAGAGCATGAACAGGGGAGGGGCAGAGAGAGAGGGAGACACAGAATCGGAAGCAGGCTCCAGGCTCTGAGCCGTCAGCCCAGAGCCCGACGCGGGGCTCAAACTCACGGACCGCGAGATCATGACCTGAGCCGAAGTTGGACGCTCAACCGACTGAGCCACCCAGGCGCCCCAACATATGACGGTTTTTAAAAAATTAAATGTTGGGGCGCCTGGGTGGCTCAGTCGGTTGAGCGTCCAACTTCGGCTCAGGTCATGATCTCGCGGTCCGTGAGTTTGAGCCCCGCGTCGGGCTCTGGGCTGACGGCTCAGAGCCTGGAGCCTGCTTCCGATTCTGTGTCTCCCTCTCTCTCTGCCCCTCCCCTGTTCATGCTCTGTCTCTCTCTGTCTCAAAAGTAAATAAACGTTAAAAAAAAAAAAAATTAAAAAAAATAAATAAAAAAAATTAAATGTTAAGGTCTTAGGGGTTTTTTTTTTTCAACGTTTATTTATTTTTGGGACAGAGAGAGACAGAGCATGAACGGGTAAGGGGCAGAGAGAGAGGGAAACACAGAATCGGAAACAGGCTCCAGGCTCTGAGCCATCAGCCCAGAGCCTGACGCGGGGCTCGAACTCACAGACCGCGAGATCGTGACCTGGCTGAAGTCGGAGGCTTAACCGACTGCGCCA
Organism: Leopardus geoffroyi; assembly: GCF_018350155.1. Classification (NCBI taxonomy): domain Eukaryota; kingdom Metazoa; phylum Chordata; class Mammalia; order Carnivora; family Felidae; genus Leopardus; species Leopardus geoffroyi. The sequence goes on along the minus strand of NC_059326.1, from coordinate 9,672,465 downwards.
CCCAGGCGCCCCAAGTCTTAGGGGTTTTTAAAGAATTGCAGTTAAGAATCAACTAACCTGAAAAAAAAAAAAGATGCAATTTGTTTACTATTATTTTTTGCTTTGTCTTCATTGTTAGGCCAAATCTAATTTTTTCTCACATTTAGGGCCAAGCTGTCTTAGTAGGCTATTATTAATAATAATGTTAACGGGGCACCTGGGTGGCTCAGTCGGTTAGGCATCCGACTTCCGCTCAGGTCATGATCTCACAGTTCGTGAGTTCGAGCCCCGCGTCGGGCTCTGTGCTGATGGCTCAGAGCCTGGAGCCTGCTTTGGATTCTGTGTCTCCCTCTCTCTGTTCCTCCTCTGCTCACACTTTGTCTCTCTCTCAAAAATAAACATTAAAAAAAAATTCTTTTTTAAATAATGTTAAAACCTCACTAAAAACAAATCATAAGAATATTTCCATTTTGCATTATTATAAATAGCTCTTCTTTCCAATGGGAAAAATTATTAAGAAACTACCGTTACAAACAGAAATAAATCTCAAAATATATCTTTACCAGCTCTCATGCCCCCGCCATCAAATTAGGATGAAAAGATGAAAAAAAGTGAATAAATGCTCATGTCAGAGTTTAACATGTGACTTGACTTCTTTTTATTTAAACTTGTAGACAAGAAAGAGTAAGGCATGTGGTAACTACACAGACTTGTCAAGGAGCTGGTGATAGTAGATGGGAGTTTGGGGATATTCTAGTCAAGCTTTGGCAGGTTAGGGGACAACATGTGGGCCAGAGATGATGACCAGAGGTACGGCGGGTCACAGCTCCAGCGGGAGCTCCCAGGTAACTGACTGTGCAGGACCTGTTCCAGGGAATATACATATTTTAACATCTATTTATTTTGGACAGAGAGACACCGAGCATGAGCGGGGGAGGGGCAGAGAGGGAGGGAGACACAGAATCCGAAGCAGGCTCCAGGCTCCGAGCTGTCAGCACAGAGCCCGACGCGGGGCTCGAACCCAAGGACCGTGAGATCATGACCTGAGTCGAAGTCGGACGCTTCGCCGACTGAGCCTCCCAGGGGCCCATGTGCCGGGGAATATTTTCTACAGCTGTTAACATTCCCTTGATGGAAGAGACTCACTGAGTAGCCAATCAAAGCACTTCCTCTGAGATGGAACAGCCCTTTGGATCCACATTCCAGGGGGAAAAATCTAGAATCATTTTTTCCAGAGGTAGGCAAGTGGCTGCTAGGTGCAACATGTTGTGATTTCACCGCAACAGACTTTACGGGAGTAACTTCTGCTGGTTTTCAGAAATTCAAAGAAATTCCTAAAACTGTTACTCTTTCTCCTGAGGGCTCAGGCGTGTGGCTCTCCATAAAGTTTCTGGTGTCTTTAATTCCGGGAGGGAGGCAGGCAGGTAAGTCATAGAAATTGTCAGATGACAACTTATCATCTACTCTGGATGCTTTCCCAGCACCCAATTTTGGCTCAAAACGTAAAATAGAACCCATCCGGTGTCACTCCAGGGAGTTAAGAGGAGAAAGTCCGGGGCGCCTGGGTGGCGCAGTCGGTTAAGCGTCCGACTTCAGCCAGGTCACGATCTCGCGGTCCGTGAGTTTGAGCCCCGCGTCGGGCTCTGGGCTGATGGCTCAGAGCCTGGAGCCTGTTTCCGGTTCTGTGTCTCCCTCTCTCTCTGCCCCTCCCCCGTTCATGCTCTGTCTCTCTCTGTCCCAAAAATAAATAAACGTTGAAAAAAAAAAAATTAAAAAAAAAAAAAAAAAAAAAAGAGAAAGTCCGAGGAAGATTTTTAAGACATAAACTAGCAAAATATTTTCACGATGAGGCTGGTCAAAATTACCGTTGCAGTCTAAGTTCACACCCAGGATGAAGAAGTCTTTCGATTTTTTATACAAGGTTTTTTTTTTTTATTTTTTTTTTCATTTTACTTGAGAGAGAGCGCGCGCGTTTGTGAGTCGGGGAGGGGCAGAGGGAGAGGGAGAGAGAATCCCAAGCAGGTTCCGTGCTCTGTGCCGAGCCCGACGCCCGGCTCCATCATTCCACAACCCTGGGATCACGACCTGAGCTGAAATCCAGAGTCGGACGCTCAACCGACTGGGCCGCCCAGGCGCCTCGTATTTTAAAATACAAGGATTTTGAAAGACATTCCGTCACCGAAATACGGCTGCTTTAAGTACATGAGGTACCGTCAGTGTATGATTTTATTGTGTGGAGGTGTCCTCTCCCTCACTTGAATTGATCCCACATGCCTTCTAACAAAAAACGATCAAAGCAGGGCAAACGCTCAAATGTCTTTTCCTTGAGAGAGAGTCCAAGGTACGAAAGAATGTCCCCTGGTCTGCAAATTCTGCGTTAAGGCTGATCCCGGTCTCTCCTTTCTACTCAGGTAGGTTCTGCTGATCCCACCAGATCCTTCCTCTCCCGACACAAATCTCCAGAGAAACAGGTGCCCGGGCCACTGAGGTAGCTGGTGAGGACCTCAGGTACCTCTAGGGCCGGTGCACATCCTACCGATTTCTCCAAAGAGATCAATGGCTGTCGCAGCCTCACTCCCCTCACCCTGTCCTGAATTCTGGACTCCAAAAATCTGTAGGCAGCGGTGTCAGATCCACAGTTCCCTATCTCTAGGCACATTACCTTTGTGCCAAAGTCCTCGTGCACAAGATTTCTATTTTCCAGGGGCGCCTGGGTGGCTCCGTCGGTTGGGCGTCCGACTTCGGCTCAGGTCACGATCTCGCGGCTTGTGAGTTCGAGCCCCGCGTCGGGCTCTGTGCTGACGGCTCGGAGCCTGGAGCCTGCTTTGGATTCTGTGTCTCCCGCTCTTTCTGCCCCTCCCCCACTCACAATCTCTCTCTCTCTCTCTCTCTCTCCTTCAAAAATAAACATGAAAAAAAATTGTTTAAATGACGTGAGATGACGTGAAGGAGTGACGATGACACACATCAAATGGACTGTAAAGACCACTGGCATTTAGTCAGGTCCCACCCTATGGGTCGCAAAAGATAGAAGCCCACGAAGAGTTAATCGTGTTAAGCCCCAAATAAATCCAGTTTCGTTCCATAGGTTTCTCACAACACCTCCGCCTACCGTGAAGTTGAGGTGGGCCGGTAGGCGGCTTGCTCCTTCCGGACGTTCCTTCATTTACAAACGAGCCCGGCAAGAGCGACTCCGAGAGAAACCCCGCGAAGCCTCCTTCACCTCTGCGGCCTTCTACTTTCATGGAGAAGACAGACGACGAACGAGTGAACAAATCCACGGGAAGGAGAATCTCAGATGCCCCTAAGGGCCGCGAAGATGAGAAAACAGGGTGAGTGAGAGAGCGCGCTAGCTAGAGGGTCTGGAAAGTTCTCTCCGCAGATCCAGGACGGGGGTAGTTCCCGTGCAAACTTCGTTAGGAGTTCTCCAGTGGGCGCGGTGAGGAGAGGCTCTGCTCGGTGGTGACCCCCCTGGGGCCGGCCCTGGGGACCCTGCAGGTCACCGTTGCCCAACTTCCCCAGGCCTTCCCCTGGTCCCTCAAGGCCCTGCCCGTCCTCCCAGTTTTCCCAGTGCCCCCGCACCCCCCCCCCCCCACCTCCGCTGTTGTGTCTCACTCATGGCCTCCGAGGAGAGGCCTCTGTCCAGCTCTCAGGATGTAGAGAGCTGCAAATAGCACGGATGGCGGCCGCTGGGGGTCGGGAGGCCCGCCAGCCGCTGCCACCGCGGGGGCCAGGCCGCCCGGGGCCTCCTCACGCCCCGGCACAACCCTCCTTGGTCTAGGCCCACTCACTAGGGCAGAGCATGGCTCTTATTTTCTTACTGGTGCACGCGTGATGACGGAAGGCAGGCGAAGAAGAGGAGGAACGCCCGCCCAGGAGAGTTTTCTGTTACCTTCGACACAGACCCAGGGGTCGCTTGCCGCCAATAGTCACCGCTCTCGTCCGGGGCGAAGGCGGGCATGGCCGAGGAGAGGCAATCAACAGGGAACCGGGAATCAAATCCAACCCTCTGTGCTCTCGGTGCGTGGTCGTTTCGCCTCAGGATCGGCTCAGGCTTTTTACATTATCACCTTAAAATTGCGTCCACCTGAGTTTTCCCCGAGCCTCAAGACTCACTTGCTCCTCCGGCCATTTTCCTAAACTTAAAAATAGAAGCATCATCCATAAGGCCCCAAGGGCAAGTTGTCTTTAAAGAAGGAAGCGGTGGGGGTGGCACCTGGGTGGCTCAGTTGGGTGCGTGTGTGGCTCTTGGTTTCGGCTCGGGTCACGATCTCCCGGTGCGTGAGTTTAAGTCCTGCATCGGGCTCTGCACCAACAGGGCAGGACCGGCTTGGAATTCTCTCTCTCTCTCTCCCGCTCTCTCTGCTCCTCCCCCTTCTCTCTCTCTCTCTCTCTCAAAATAAATAAACTTTAAAAAGAAAGAAAGAAAGAAAGAAAGAAAAGAAGGAAAGAGAGAAAGAGAGAGAAAGAAAAAGAGAGAAAGAAGGAAAAAGAAAGAGAGAGAAAGAAAGAAAAAGAGAGAAAGAGAAAAAGAGAGAAAAAGAGAAAGAAAGAAAAAGAGAAAGAAAAAGAAAAAGAAAGAGAAAGAAAAAGAAAGAAAAAAGAGAGAGAGAAAGAGAGAGAGAAAGAAAGAAAGAGAGAGAAAGAAAGAGAAAGAAAGAAGGAAAGAAAGAAAGAAAGAAAAGAAGGAAAGAGAGAAAGAGAGAGAAAGAAAAAGAGAGAAAGAAGGAAAAAGAAAGAGAGAGAAAGAAAGAAAGAAAAAGAGAGAAAGAGAAAAAGAGAGAAAAAGAGAAAGAAAGAAAAAGAGAAAGAAAAAGAAAGAGAAAAAGAAAGAAAAAAGAGAGAGAGAAAGAGAGAAAGACAGAAAGAGAAAGAAAGAGAAAGAAAGAAGGAAAGAAAGAAAGAAAGAAAGAAAGAAAGAAAGAAAGAAAGAAAGAGAAAGAGGCATAAAAGGAAATGAAAACAGACCCCCTCGTCTGCCACACACAGGCAGAGCCGAGATGGGCCCAGTCATGCGCAGCCCCAGTCACATTTCCCCAAAGGAAAGTGGGAGAGGTAAGAGGAAGCAGAACGTGGTTGACACCCAGGGGCTTTACCCTTCTCCAAGGTTCGTGCGCATCTGCACGAGTGTGAGCTCGGCCCCCCAAACAGACGCCTGCCTGGCAGCTGAGCTGGGAGGCAGGTGTTTGACCCCCGTGAGACCCATCGTTCCGCGAGGGCACGGACTGTGTCCTCTGAGGCCCTGCCTGCTGCTGGAGGGGAGTCCCGGTCCCTTTTGAGGCCGAGGTGCCTGGGCAAGGTGGCAGGAACCCCGGGTGGGTGCTGGGGGGCCAGCCTCATCTGGGCAGTGGCCCGCTGGGGTGCGGGACAGGGCCCTCCCTCCCTGCGCCCGGAGGGGGGCCGTGCTGGGTGTGAGTGAGGCCTCGGAAGGAGAAACCCCGCTCTCCTGAGGTCAGTGGGCTGAAGGAAAAACACAGCTACTGAGATTGGCCCAGATTCTGCCCTGACCTCGGTCCTGGGGGAGCTGCTCAGGGCGGTTTTTGCTCCTCGCTCAGCTTCTACGTGAAAAGGAGAAAAAAAGACATAATTCAGAAATGAGTGTCCCGCCTCGTAATTGTCACAGGAAACTGCTGCAAATGACCGTGACATTATACTGTATTTTCATCTTTCTTTCTTCTTTTTGTTTGGTTTTTCATTATGCAAACAAAACACACTGATGTTTATCATCTACGTTAAGCACTCAGCTGGTCTTTAATACACGTTATTTAGGGCACCTGCCTCAAAAAAAAAACCAAAAAAAAAACTTTGAACAAACCCGTACGGGTTGACAGGTCAACACCAACGCTATTATGAAATGACATGATTTGCCACGAATGGGAAGCCCCATTAAATTCTTACTCTTTTCCAATGAACTTTTAAACACACTTTAGCACATATGTCTGTTTCTTCCAGGTGGGTGTTTTGTTTCAGGCTTCCTTCCTGCTGCCTGGGAGTGTTTTAAGTATGCCCGAAACCCCCCTGAGAGAGAAGGCGAGCTTACTGTGGAATATTAACTCCTCTGCCTATTATATCCATAGAGCCAGGCCTATCTCTCTCCCAGGGGCACCAGAAATTGCTTTGGGGCACTGTTTGGAGAGGCCTTGGCATCCAGAAACAAAAGAAAAGTGAAAGAACCCAACGCCCCAAAGAGAGAAGACAGTGAAGTCCCAAGACCTAAAGAAACAGAGTTGTAAGTGACTGGTCTTGAAAGACAATTCAAGCACAGTCACACGGCTTTGCGCTGGCACTCACGGGGCTCCCTGGTACTTGGGTATCCTTGGGCAAATATCTCATCTCCTGTGCCTCGGTTTCCCCCTTTGTAAGACGGGCACAAATTAGACGGGTACTGATTTCCTAAGGTTTCACTAGCGCGCGTGAGGATTCAGTAAAAGAATCGGTGTAAAATGCCAGGCACGGTGCTTCGCAGTTGGTGAGAACTTCATAAATCATTAGCTGTCGCTCTTGAAAATAATCATAACAAATGTTACGATAAATTATTAGCTTATAATAATTGCTACCTTTTCCCCTTCTCCAGCTTGGGCTTCACCTTAAGGCAAAACATAGTATAGTGACTTCCTTCCTAATTATTTGAACTTGACGTCAGTCCTTCCCAATCACCTGGGTTGCTTACAAAGGTACCGAAGCCTATGTCCCACCCCCAAGATCCTGATTTAATGGATCTTGGGCGTGGCCTGGGCTTTGGAAGTTTTGGAAACTCCTCAGGTGACTCTAACGTACAGCCAGCGCTGGGAACCAGTGCTTTGTGATCTTGTCCTGATCAAAAAGGCAAACGGTGGGGTAGAGTTGAAATCCACTTAAAGCAACATGTCTGAGGAGCTAATATTGTGACTCATTTTGCTGCATTAGCCATTTAAGTCAGCCACTCGATCGCACTTACTTTTTCACGGAATCCGTAAGTGGTGACTGATTTGAGCAATTAATTCAGGAAAAAGTTTGATTCATTATAGTTATATGGCCATAGCCTCAAGTAAATGAAATTGTCTGAAAACCAGCTATGATGGAATGGGTGTCGGGAAACTTTTAGATAATACGTTACCAAGAAGTTCACATTAATGAATTCCAGTCCACACATTTACTAAGAAGCTGGGTATTAAATAAAAATGCTGATAGCTCTGGATTGATTTGACCAATTCATTTAGTAAAAATTTGATTTTTCAGACTCCTGTAGCCACAGCCTACAGAAGATTGGATTTGTTGGGGGACTAGCTAGGATTACGAGCGTAATTTAGAATATAAATCACTACAGGAGTACACATTATTTAATTCTGTCCTGCACATTTGCCAACCAACTGGAGGTTAAGTCAAAATGCTGATCGTTGGAATGAGATTAATGTTGTCTCATCCTTTTGATCTTGTCCTGGGGGCCTTTGAAGGCACGTGGGTTGCGAGTGGATTTGTCCACCGTTGTCTGTGTATTATTAACCTCTTTAAAAAATTAATGAGGGGCGCCTGGGTGGCGCAGTCGGTTAAGCGTCCGATTTCAGCCGGGTCACGATCTCACGGTCCGTGAGTTCGAGCCCCGCGTCAGGCTCTGGGCTGATGGCTCAGAGCCTGGAGCCTGTTTCCGATTCTGTGTCTCCCTCTCTCTCTGCCCCTCCCCCGTTCATGCTCTGTCTCTCTCTGTCCCAAAAATAAATAAACGTTGAAAAAAAAAATTCAAAAAAAAAAAAAAATTAATGAGTGTGTCGGTCCACTTAGCGCGTTGGCCATCCTGCTCCATCAGATGAATCATGAGTAAGGGAGCACTCACGGCCTCAATCAACATCCCATCAACATTTTCCGTTACGGGCACCAAATGCTCAATTAGAAAAAGTCCCTGAACCTCGTACCCCAGAAGTTTTGTCTGCATCTGGCCATGAACCTGGAGCATCATGATCTCTTGAACCAGCTGGGCAGACCGACCAAACCTTTCTGGGATGTACCCATAGTTGGACAAAACAAAATTCAACAACCACTTGTCTCCAAATGTTTTATATTGAAAACATACAACGGGGCACCTGGGTGGTTCAGCCTGTTGGGCGTCTGACTCTTGCTCTCGGCTCATGGGGTCACGATCTCAACGGTTTGTGGGTTTGAGCCCCTTGTGGGGCTCCACGCTGTCAGCACAGAGCCTGCTTGCGATTCTCTCTCTCCTTCTCTCTCTGCCGCTCCGCTGCTCGTGCATGCATTCTCCCTCTCGCAAAAATATATAAACTTTAAAACATAAAACAGCTAAAAATCAGGCAATTTTTTGTGTATGGGCTTTTTCCCCCACTGCAGAACAAGTTATTTGTTTTTAGAGCATTTCCTTGTAAGGGGCACAGGAATAATGTCAGAAAATCGAGGACAGGGCACCTGGGTGGCCCAGTTGGTTAAGCATCGGACTTTGGTTCAGGTCATGATCTCACAGTTTGTGAGTTCAAGCCCTGCGTTGGGCTCTGTGTTGACAGCTTGGAGCCTGGAGCCTGCTTTGGATTCTGTGTCTCTCTCTCTGCTCCTCCCCTGCTCTCACGCTCTCTCTCTCTCTCTCAAAAATAAAATAAAACATTTTTAAAAATTAAAAAAAAAAAATGGAGGCCATAAGAAAAGTAGTTTAAATTTTTCTTTTTGATAGTTTTGTGAGAAAAGGAATTTTGGTTAAAGACTGAATTAACAAAGTTCATAGTGGTCAAAAGTGTAGGAATGAAACGAGTATTTAGTAAGTGCCTATTAGGCGCTATGCTCTCTGAACATAATCTCCTTTAATTCTTATGATGACCCCTCAAAATAGTCCAACCCCAATTCATAGATAGGGTATTTGGGGTTCAGAGAGCCGAATTAACTTGCTCAAGGCTGCACAGCGTAAAGTCACAAAAATGGGATTTGAACCCAAGTCAGTCTGCCCCAAACCCCACCCTACGTCAGGGGGGTCAACCCTACTGGTCTACCCAGGACTGATTTCCCAGAACGTGTGGAACTCAGTTTTAAAGTCACGAAAGTCCCCGAAAAACCAGAACGAGTTGGTTACTATACTTAGTAACCAGAGGTTACCGCTCCCTTAGCCAGTCGGCCAGATTTCAGGCCCTACATCTACAGCTGGTGCGAGGGCGACAGAGAGGGCCCGGATCCCTCCCTTATTTCAGAAAATAAAATATCCGACCGTATTATATTTCCAAGTCAATAGCCTGGAGCCCGCTTCGGATTCTGTGTCTCTCTCTCTGCCCCTCCCCTGCTCACGCCGTCTCTCAAAAATGAATGCCAAAAAAAAAAATGTTTTTTCAAATAAATAAAAACGAATTCCTACTGCACTCTACGTAAACTTTAGATACGCTCATTTGCTTCAGTATAGCATTTTCTTTCATGTGTGCTGGGGAAAATATCATTAGATCGCCCCAAACTGAGGAGCAAATACCACTTTACCACCAGCGTTGCCTCTACCGTCACAACATTCGTTCGTGTGCGCCTTCCTCCACTCACAGAGTGCTTGCTCGGACTCTATGCCCTAAACACAGATATGCCCCAAAGTGAAGCGTGCAACCATCATACCCTCAAATGCAAAAGGAAGAGAGGCCACAGCGGGAGGATGCAAGCAGGGGGAGATGGAAACTTGGGGCAACTGGTAAGGCTTGGGCTCTGGATAAGCCGTGCAGAGAGGGGGCTGAAACACAGATTAGCTCAGGACTACAAGAGACGCTTAGCCTTTGGAGAGAGCTAGGGGTCGTAAGGAGGACACAGTTGCTTTTTATTTTTATTTTTTTGTTTATTTGTTTTTGAGAGAGAGAGAGAGAGAGAGTAGGAGCAAGGAAGGGGAAGAGAGAGAGGGAGACACAGAATCCGAAGCAGGCTCCAGGCCCCGAGCTGTCAGCACGGAGCCCGACGCGGGGCTCGAACTCACGAGCCGTGAGATCACGACCTGAGCCGAAGTCGGTGGCTTAACCAACGGAGCCCCCGGGTGCCCCTAAGAGGGAGTCATTTTAAGAAGGTATTCCGGGGGCAGCTGGGTGGCTCAGTCGGTTAAACGTCTGACTCTTGGTTTCAGCTCGGGTCACGATCTCATAGTTTGTGGGACCAAGCTGTTAGCTCAGAGCCTGCCTGGGATTCTCTCTCTCCCTCCCTCTCTCTCTCTCTCTCTGCCCCTCCCCCACTTGTACTCTCTCTCTTTCTCAAAATAAATACGTAAACTTAAAAAAAAAAAAGATAAAAAAGGTATTACAACAATTAAGAGTACGTAAACACATATTAGATATTTAGATAATGCACGCACTAAGCGAAGCACTCTTTTCACTTAATGATCAAAGCAGAATCGGCTAGGCACCTGAGAACATTTCCCAATTGTTTCATTTATCAATCTAACCCACCGACTTCAATTTTCCAACCTTACACTTGTAAGGAAGGCGTTAATATTGAAGATTATAGTGATATCCAGTAGAGGAGAATACAGTCATAAAAAATTTAGCTTCTCTCTGCTTCAGTTGCTTTTCCTAAATTACTTATGAAACAGCAACAAACACTATTGGTGCTGTTGGGAAAGCTGACATTATCCATTTATTTAACAATGGAGTCATTAAAAAAAAAGAAAAGAGAGGAGGGAGGCTGGGAGCATGAAATTCACTATTGTAGTAAATACGGATGCTGGTATCTTGAGAAGCTGAAGAGTATCAAAACCCACTAAGCAAGAAAATGACATGTGTTGAAGCCAACGTAAACAGTTTTTATTCATTTTCCATATGCGAGCATATGAGGAGAACCCAGCATATTTTATATTTGTACATTTTGGGGAAACACGTAGAATGCTAATCATCATAAGATGAGCCACGTCCCTTCTGCTACTTAATGTTCCGTAACTGTTTGGGAGTGCCGCACGAGCAAAGCATGTGGGAATTAGCGATCCCGTGACATTTCAGTACTCGTGTGGATTTTGGCAGGGTCCAGACAGAAAGCAGCACACCTGAATTGTCTCAGTTATGTGAAAATGTATTCTACAACTGTTTCCAGGACATGTGATCCAAATATCATAGTAACTTACCAAACACAACGCTCATTGCCAGAAACATTTTCCTTGAGCCTTGTTGACATTCTTTTCTGATCTCACCGGAGAGGGCAAGGTCTCCCACCCTCCAGAGCCTCCCTAGAGCTTCCCTCTCTGTCCCAAAGAGGAGAGCGTTTTAGAGGCAAAGTCCGTACCCTTACACATGAACATGGTCAAATGCGTGCATTTCCAGAGAGGCCTTGAACCAAAGATCAGAAAAATGGAGGGCGCTTTTTTTGAAATATTGTTTCCCACACTCTAACAGCTATGCCTGCCAGACAAAACGTTTGCAATAAACTTTATAAATTTCCGTATTTGGGGAGTCAATTGTGGGCGTTAAGATGGAAATAAAAGAGGGGTGACTGGGGGGCTCAGTCAGTTAAGCATCTGACTCTTGGTTTCCTCTCTGGTCATGATCTCAGGTTCCTGAGATCGAGCCCCACATCGGGCTCTGGTGCTGACAGCCTGGAGCCTGCTTGGGATTCTCTCTTTCTCGCTCTGACCCTACCAAGCTGGCACATGTGAGCTCTCTCACTTTCTCTCTCTCTCTCAAATCAATAAACATTAAAAAAAAATTTTTAATCCTTTAAAAAAAAAAGATGGAAACAGAATAAATTAATTAAAAGAAGTTACCAATAATAAAAAAAAAAAAGTTACCGATAAGGTACACGAAGCCTTTACCGGTGCTTGGCACATAATATGTGCTCAATAAATATTAGCTATTATAATTTTTATGATTTGGGATATTCACGATTAATGACAACTGGTAGCACGTATGGGCACATTTACAAATGTATACTCATATTTATGTCTATAATGGGTGTGTGTAAACACAGAAGTGCCTCACTTTTCCAATTGCCAAAAATAATCTTTGCTTGTGAATTAAGGCATTGCTGTTTGCCGTTTGTTTTCCTGCTGAGAGTTGGAAAGGAGAACACGGAGCAGAGGTGTGAAACAGCTCATTTCTTTCGGTAAATTATTAACCCAGAAGCCGCACCACAATTATTCTATTCGGAGCACTGACGCCACCCTGGCCCACATGCTACCTAGTGGTGCCTTCATCACAGAATAACACGTTAGAATCAGAAGGGCCGGGGCGCCTGGGTGGCGCAGTCGGTTGAGCGTCCGACTCCAGCCAGGTCACCATCTCGCGGCCCGTGAGTTCGAGCCCCGCGTCGGGCTCTGGGCTGATGGCTCAGAGCCTGGAGCCTGTTTCTGATTCTGTGTCTCCCTCTCTCTCTGCCCCTCCCCCGTTTGTGCTCTGTCTCTCTCTGTCCCAAAAATAAATAAACGTTGGAAAAAAAAAAAAATTTTTTAAAGAATCAGAAGGGCCTTCAGACGTCATCTGGCAAAATGACCTCATGTCTCAAGTGAGGAACCTGGGGCCCAAAGAGGTAAGGTGACTGGCCGGAGCACGTGGTCAGTATCAGAGGGGTCAGGCCAACACTGGACTTTTTTTTTTTTTAATGTTTATTTATTTTTGAGAGAGAGAGAGAGAGTGCGCAAGCTGGGGAGGGGCGAGAGAGAGAGAGTGAGAGAGAGAGAGAGGGAGACAAAGGATCCAAAGGGCTCCAAGCTAACAGCAGGGAGCCCCATGCCGGGCTCAAACTCACCAACTGTGAGATCATGACCTGAGCCAAAGTCGGATGCTCAACGGACTGAGCCGCCCAGGCCAACGCTCCACTTCTGCCCACCCCTCCCTAGGTAGGGTCTGGTCGATCTCATTATTTGTAAGGCATTTCTCCCCCTCTGAAAAAACACGTCTCTCTGATGGCACTCACTCCGTGTGAAGCCATTACTGCTGGACTTGCCTCCTTGGCCTCTTGGGGGTGACGGCCTTGTAAGCCTCTCCGATATGGAGAAGAGGGATTAGAATTTAAGATCATTGAACCAAAGGGGGCCCAACAAGTGTCCCTTTAACCTTACCTTTTCTGATCCGCTGTTGTAGCTATTCAGGCTCTATGGGTGCCCAGGAATGTCACCTCACTTTAGAATCAAAAAGACCACTATTGTACTTGTGTTTTCCAGGTGTGTTTTTAAATGAAGTCTTTGAAATAAGTCACGGGAATGTCTTTCTTTCGACACAGCATTTTTAGTGAAAATTAAGTTATTGGTGAGTGGAAGAAATCACTTGTCTGATTCTGATGTTCAGAGTGCATAGTCCAGTTGGGGAAATTAGCTTAAAACCATGCATGCAGAACCCACAATGGAGTATGGGCCTGGAGCCTCCTCGGGGCAGTATTTGGGTCTCCTTTATGCTTGTATCTCCAGCACTAACTGCTTGGTACAGTGTAGGTGCTCGATAAAGTTCATTGGACAAATTAACAAAAAAATAAACAAATTGGGGTGGCTCAGTTGGTTGAGCGTCCAACTCTTAATTTCGGCTTGGGTCATGATCCCAAGGTCATGGGATTGAGCCCCACATCGGGCTCCAAGCTAAGCGTGGCGCCTACTTTGGCTTTTCTCTGTCTCTCCCTCTCCCCCACCCACTCGCTCTCTCTCCCTCTGCCCCTCTCCCCCACCCTCTCTCTCTCTCCCTCTGCCCCTCTCTCCCCCTGCCATCTCTCTAAAATTAAAAAAAAATTATAAAAAAAAAGAAATGCAAGTGATTAAAGACAAGAAAGAACAAACAAGCAAATTACATTTTCGGTTCTCCAAACGTTCCATGGGTATGGAAAAGCAGCTTCACGTGGGGGCAGGCATTTGTGCTTTCTAAAATTGTGTCTCCCAAACTTGATGGGCTGGTGGCTACTTTTGGTGAGACCAAAAAACCAACCAACCAGCCAAATAGAAAACCAAACACTCTCAGACTTTTCCATCCATTTCATGGTAACTTATTTCCAGGTTTCTTGCCTTGGTGGGGTTGCCCGCAGCATGGTGTTCCCATGAAGAAAAAAAACTGAACACTTGTTTCCTGGTTGACATTTTATTTATTTATCTATCTTTGGGACACTGCAACCGGGGGGGGGGGGGGGGGGGGGGGGGGAGGGGGGGAGACAGGCAGAGAGAGGGGATCCAAAGCAGGCCCTGCGCCTACAGCTGACAGCAGCGAGCCTGACGTGGGGCTTGAACTCACGAACCTCGAGATCATGACCTGGGCAGAGGTCAGATGCTCCACCAACCGAGTCACCCGGGTGCCCCCCCCCCTTGCTGACATTTTAATCAACTCGTCTTTAATGAAGCCTTTGCTTCTCTCTCGTTAGACGCCCAGCCAGCCTGACTTCTGATTACATTTCCCCATGAAGTGGCGAAGGATGCTTCAGAGCGCGTGCTGCTCGAAAGATGGCCATTCAGACAACCCTGTGTCGTAAAACAATGTGCCCGTGGCCCGCTAGTAGGGAAAGGCGTTCCAGCAGAGTATGTGTGTGTCAGCACGGGCTGGACACCACGCTGGGGCACGAATGTGTGTGTCTTAAGAAGCCACAGTTGAGAACGGACGAAAGGCACAGCCTGGGCACCCTCCCAACGCCCACAATGACACCACTAGCCCCCCTTTAGGACAGCTCAGTTCTGTTCACTTTCAGCGGTGAAACTGGCATCCGAAGACATGTTTTTTGAGCTGTGAGTGCTGAGGTCACTCTATGTAAGTATCAGCAATGGAACATCTTGATATTGACCACATTTTCTGTCCCGGAGACATGAGAAAAGAACAGGACTTGCCTCGTAGGTCTACAGAACATTCCGCTTCCTTTCTTAAAACCGTCCGTGGTGTTTTTCTACCTTTCATTTGGAGTTAGAGAAGGATGGATACTTTTGTCCGGGAGCCAAGAAGACTGTATGCCCTGTGTCTTTCACCCAGCAGGCTACATTTCACCAAAAAGAAGTGGTTTGTTTGGTTTTGTTTTTTTTTTTTTTTTTTTACCTGATTTTTCCTACGGCATTTAAAAACTCTGCACTGGACTTTGCCACATTCATTTTTCCCGTCCCCCAAGCACCACTGTGAGCTGGTGAGAGGAAAAACATTAACTTCACTTACGCCTGGAGAGAGGTCAGTGGGCATGTCTGGAATCACACAGTGACTCAGAATACCTGCCTGAGCACTTTCTTAATCAGTCTGAAGGCTGGCCATTCAAACAGCAGGAGATATTTACTCGTTTTTGGAAGTCTCTTAGGCTGTGTTTCTAAATGGTCAACATCTAGCTTAAGGGAGGGAAATCATTTCGTTTTTACTCACTACTCCAAGTCAACAAAGTGAAAATAAAAATATATTCAATAAAGTTGGTAGGATGGTTCTCTCATGACAAATCTACAGTTGGCTACTATTAAGTTAGAAAAGTCCATTCGGGGCACCGGGGGGCTCAGTCGGTTAAGTGTCTGACTCTTGATTTCAGCTCAGGTCGTGAGCTCACGGACGTGAGATGGGGCCCCATGTCGGGCTATGAGCTAAGCGTGGAGTCCACTTGGGATTCTCTCTCTCCTTCGCTCTCTGCCCCTCCCCATTCTGTGTGTCAAAATAAACAAACGTTTTTTTTTAAAGCTGTCTCAAGCTTTTGAAGGTGATTTCACGGAGTGTGCTTGCACCCTCATGACAGACCCCCCCCAACCCCATTCCAACAGTGACACTGGGAGCAAAACACCCCAAGGGACAAGACCCACATCCGAGCCCACTTGACATTTTACAGTTTTTCTTACGTGTGGGCGAAAGCTGCCTTTCCAAGGATCTGGAAATCTACCTTTACCTAGATGCTTGTATTCCAGACAAAGTGTTACAGAGCTAAGAGAACACAAAAGCCACACGCCAGAAGTTTGGGATACCAACTCTAGGCTGGTTCATGGCATTAATCAACTCATGGCGATTATTGGTTCTAAATTTAACGTCTGCCCTTTTCTGTTCCACTGGGGTCGAAATCCCTGTCTTCTCTGAACTTGCACTTGTGGTAGGACCCGACAATTCTCCTGTCCCTGCTTTGCATGCTAAACAATTCCAGTTCCTGTAACTCTCCAATCTTTTTCTAGCTCTCCCCCACCCCTCCCCCCCCAACGTAGGACTGCTCCCTGAGCCTGCTGTGAGTTTCCCCCCATCAGGTTCTCTGGGGTGGGTTGGAAATCTTACCCACACCAGCAGCCCTCGCCCTCCAAAACAAAAAGCAAGACAACTCACACACATCTCCCCAGATTAGCAGGAGGAATGGCTCATCTTCCCGGGGCTGGCACGTGTCATTTATTTCATATGTATGAGTACATACAGTCATCAGTGGGTTTCTTCGGCCATTGAATCGAGCAAATTAAATTCTAAAAGTTTAGCAACGTAACCAGAAGGCTCTTAGCCACCGAATATGGCAATGCAATGAAAATGTGTCCTTCAAGAAGACTTTGGCTATGGGGCGCCTGGGTGGCTCAGTCGGTTAAGCGTCCGACTTCAGCTCAGGTCACGATCTCGCGGTCCGTGAGTTCGAGCCCCGTGTCGGGCTCTGGGCTGATGGCTCAGAGCCTGGAGCCTGCTTCCGATTCTGTGTCTCCCTCTCTCTCTGCCCCTCCCCCGTTCATGCTCTGTCTCTGTCTCAAAAATAAATAAAACCTTAAAAGGGGCGCCTGGGTGGCGCAGTCGGTTAAGCGTCCGACTTCAGCCAGGTCACGATCTCGCGGTCCGTGAGTTCGAGCCCCGCGTCAGGCTCTGGGCTGATGGCTCAGAGCCTGGAGCCTGTTTCAGATTCTGTGTCGCCCTCTCTCTCTGCCCCTCCCCCGTTCATGCTCTGTCTCTCTCTGTCCCAAAAATAAATAAACGTTGGAAAAAAAAAAAAAAAAAAACCTTAAAAAAAAAAAATTAAAAAAAAAAGAAGACTTTGGCTGTGACCATGACCACAGAAGAAAATCCCTAGGGTCCTTGGCAACATGGCGACTTCACGTTACCCGGGGAGACGTATGGATTTCCTCTAGCTGATGATAATCACAAGAGTTGGTCCTACTGGGCATAAAAAAGGGAGCTTGAAGGAAAAGTTTCATTACAAGTTGGAAGTAAAAGAAGCTAGGCTGGTAAGAATTTCCACAGATTTTAGATAGGAAAAATTATAGATACTCGCTTCAGTTATTAAAAAGCATGAGCTTAAGCCTTTTGATCCCTTAATTAAAGTTCTTGTTCCAAAGATGTGTTCAAACACAACCTTTAACGGCAGCTCCGTTTCTAAAATAGTATCATAAAAGCAGGAGAGGGAACAAATCTGTATGTATCTGTACTACAGGAGAAATCTTATCGCTAATTACTGAAGGGAAGGGCAGGAGTCCCAGCGTGCCTGGTAAAGATTTTACTGGAGAGGTACTGGGGGTGGGGTGGGGGAGAGCATGAAAATGTCATTAAAGAGAACGACAGCGGAGGCAGGATTTAAAAAACAAAAAACAAAAAACAAAAACAGCCTTCAGAGCAGCTGGGCCAAACCTCGAGGTGGAGACACTATTTTTTTTTTTTTTTTTTTTTTTTTTGCCTGTAAAGTTTGCATCTGTCTGGTTCCCTTTCCCAAGGCCACCTGAGCCCCGATTTTAGCCTAAAATAAGACACCCAAGTTTTGGTGTGCGTTCAGGTATTCCAAACACTAAATGTCAGTTCAGTGAGGGGAAGCACTAGGTACAACAAAAGTGGATTTCTCACGGTTGTTATTGTGGCCCGTCCAGATCAGGTTCAGATTTTTCACCCTTACCCCCACACCCCCACACCCCCTCTTAACCGTCACCCCTGGGCAGCAGGTGGGGGGGGGGGTAGAAGAGAAAAGAATGCAGCGCATTATCTCTTTCAGGCTCTCGAAGTAAACCTTGGGTTGTGGTGGGAATGTGTCATGATGTCTGCATTCTCATTATCAGAGCAGCCAGATCTTGGGGTTTTTTCCAACCCCAACTGCTCTGACGGGTGGTTCCATCCAGTGCTGGCCGCTTTCCATGGTGCATATGCGCAGACTCTCAAATTAAGTTCTAATGTAGCAGTTTGAACTTGTGCTAAGCACAGCAACCTGGCTGCTTTTTAGAGTGACCATCGGGGATTCGCGGCGTTTTAACGCTGTGTATTACTATGTGCACATTAAATTGCTTATCTTGGGGGGGGGGGGCCCTGGGTGGCTCAGTCGGGTTGCATGTCTGACTTCAGCTCAGGTCATGATGTCACAGTTTGCGAGTTCAAGCCCCACGCTGGGCTCACGGCTGTCAGCACAGAGCCCGTTTTGGATCCCCTCTCTCTGCCTCCGGTTTGCGTACTCTCTCTCTCTCAAAAATAAATAACCATTAAAAAATAAAATAAAATAGGGGCGCCTGGGTGGCTTGGTCGGTTAAGCGTCCGACTTCGGCTCGGGTCATGATCTCACGGTCCGTGAGTTCGAGCCCCGCGTCGGGCTCTGTGCTGACAGCTCAGAGCCTGGAGCCTGTTTCAGATTCTGTGTCTCCCTCTCTCTCTGCCCCTCCCCTGTTCATGCTCTGTCTCTCTCTGTCTCAAAAATAAATAAACGTTGAAAAAAAAAAAATAAAAAATAAATAAATAAAATAATAAATTGCTTATCTCGTACTTCACAGCAGAAAGGTGAAATCCTTGTGTTTGAATGTGTTTCTCAAAGAATTTCCATTAACCCAGTTCACATATTTCTCAACAGGAAATCATACAGACTTGGAAGATGATAAAAGACATGCAAAGAGTCAAAGACAAGAACAGACAGAGGTCAAGTATACAAATATACCCACGTGAAGAGATAGAAATAAGATATTTGAGGGGCATTTTCACAAAAAGTTGACTCTTTAGAGAAGTAGTTAAAATCACACTTTTGGGGGCACGGGGTGGCTCAGTCGGTTAAGTGTCCGACTTCAGCTCAGGTCATAACCTCAAGGATTGTGGGTTCGAGCACCGCGGCGGGCTCTGTGCTGACAGCTCGGAGCCTGGGACCTGCTTCCAATTCTGTGTCTCCCTCTTTCTCTGCCTCTCCTCTGCTCGTGCTCTGTCTCTCAAAAATGAATGTTAAAATACTTCTTTAATAAAAAAAAAATTAAAGTTAGACTTCTTTAACCTGAATTTTCAGATGCAACTCACTTTGTAGAGTATTTTGAAAACTGAAATCCCCTCTCATTTTTATGAATAAAACTGGACTTGGGTTTAAAAATACAAGGAGCTCAAGAATGCAGCAAAACATATGCGGTACCCCCAAATCACACATTTAAAGGTAAGATGATCTTGGGGTGCCTGGGTGGCTCGGTTGGTTAAGCGTCTGACTTTGGCTCAGGTCATGATCTCACAGTTGATGAGTTCGAGCCCCACATCCGGCTGTCTGCTATCAACACAGAGCCCACTTTGGATCCTCTGTCCCCCCCTCTCTCTCTGCCCCTCCCCTGCTCCCTCTCTCTCAAAAATAAACATAAAAAAATTTTTTTAATTAAAAAAATAATAAAGGTAAGATTATCCTTTACTGATAAATTATTAAAAGTTCTGCTCAAAATAAGTTATGGAATATGCATGCAAAGCAGAGTTATTTTTATATTTGGTGTAATAGCGGAGACACTTCAAAAGAAAAGCACTATTGCAAAAGAACAAAACAAATGAGAGACCGCGGAATCACTTGGCTTTATCAAGTCTTCCCTTAATATTCTGAGAGAGAGGATCTACAAGCTGCATTAAAAAAAAAATTAACTGATTGCTCATGATCTCAGTTTTGAATTCCAGCCATGAATCAGGTTCTCTGTGGTCAGCGCAGAGCCCCCTTCGGATCCTCTGTCTATCTCTGGCCCTCCCCACTTGCGCGCTCTCTCTCTCTCTCTCTCAAAAACAAATATTAAAATCAAAATTAACGTAGTGCAGAAACTTCTGGCATTTGGAAATGAATGACTGATCGTGGTTAGAGCCTAGAGGAGCTGCAGACGCTTGGATAACCGAGAGCTCTCCGCCACACAGAGAACTGCCCCAGGACAGGGCTGGTGTAGACCAGGGTTGGGAAAGAAGACCAGGGTTGGGTGGAAGGGCCAGAACAAACTCTGGCTGTTCTGCAGCCAGAACAAACAAGCCTGCAGCACATTTCAGGGTACAGACAGCAATCAAATACAGAAGTCCAAACACGTTGTTCGTATGGCCTCTCTTCCCCACGTAGGCAGGGATTTTTAAATTTTGTGCACTGTCGCCTCCTCAGCTTCTGGGACAGTTCCCGGCTCAACTATGTGATGATTCCATGAACGTGGACCAAGTTACAGATGATAGATTTGCCAAAGGAAAATTAAATCCCCCAAATATCTAAAGAGCGCCTAAGCAGTGCTAGGTTAAGTACGCACCTATAATGCAGAAGTAACGGATAGGAAGCCCGGCAAGGAGACGTGAAGATGCACACTGCTGGGCTGGAGGATGGGCTGGTGATGGGCTCAAGGGCGTCCCTGGAAAGAATGGCATCGGTAGGCAACACTGAAACTGACACCTGTGTCAGGCCCTGGGCTTGGCACTCAGTTCCCTGAGATCCCTGCACAGAAACCACTGCAGCTACCTTATACACCTAATGCCGGCTCAGTGAACTTCTAGTAAGGGCTCATTAAATGTCTGTGAATTGATGAGCAGGCAATCAGGACCCAAGGAGGGCACGGGATCTAGATGCAGGGTCAGCATGCTGGCCAGGACCAGCCAGGGAATCGGCCCATTGTTCCCTCCTGTTCTCCTCCTCATTCACTTGAATGACCAGAGTCAGGCGGCATCTCAGACTGTCAGAATGAAGTTTGAGAAGACCTCTAGTCCCAGAATTCAATACCAAAATGTGAAGCCCCGGGGTGCCATGTGAGACTTCCGGAATCAAAATCCTGAGCGGGGTGGGGAGGGGGACCCAGAAACTAGCAAGATTTTAACCAAGTACCCAGGTAAGTCTCCTGCATGTCAAAGTTTGGATTCTACTCAAGTAGGATTTTGTAGGCAAGTAAGACGACCTAATTAGAATTTCTCTCAAGGACCCACATTAGGAACTGAAATCCCAAGGGCAAGGAAAACGAATCTGGGTGGTTACCGTGGACCAGGTACTAGTCAACATGCTGTCATATATAGGGGTGGCCTGGGTGGCTCCGTTGGTTAAGTGTCCAACTCCTGGTTTCGGCTCAGGTCATGATCTCGTGGTTGGTGAACCTGAGCCCCGCACTGGGCTCCATGCTGAGGGCGCAGAGCCTGCTTGCGATTCTCTCTTCCTCTCTCTCTGCCCCTCCTCTGCCCTCTCTGTTTCTCTTTCAAAATACAAAACTTAAAAAAAAATTTTTTTAAGATGTTATCACATAGAACAATGTAATATTCAATAATCCAAGGTGGTAGTTTTACTACATCTACTTTTAAAGACACAAGTTCGGGGGCGCCTGGGTGGCTCCGTCGGTTGAGCGTCCAACTTCGGCTCAGGGCATGATCTCACAGTCTGTGAGTTCAAGCCCCGCACCCGGCTCTGTGCTGACAGCTTGGAGCCTGCTTCAGATTTTATGTCTCCCTCTCTCTCTGCCCCTCCCCTGCTCTGCTCTGTCTCAAAGGTAAATAAAAACATTAAAAAAAAATTTTTTTTAATAAAAAAAATAAAGACACAAGTTCAAGGCCAGTAACTAACTTGCCTAACATTGCACAAGTACCTAGCGGGAATCCAAACCACGTTTAATTCCGGAGATCACCTGCTCCCCTACGTCTTGCTGCATCTTTTGGAAAGGCAGAATAGAGAGAACCGGGACATTCTGTAGTGCCTGTCTTCAAGAAATGTGCATAGAGTCAGTTACTGATTGGTTGAATCTGTCAAGATCAGTTTCTGAAAATCAAGATTTGCGGTTTCTTTTTTTTCTTTTTTTTTTTTTTAATTTTTTTTTTTTTTTCTCAACGTTTTTATTGTTGGGACAGAGAGAGACAGAGCATGAATGGGGGAGGGGCAGAGAGAGAGGGAGACACAGAATCGGAAACAGGCTCCAGGCTCTGAGCCATCAGCCCAGAGCCTGACGCGGGGCTCGAACTCACGGACCGCGAGATCGCGACCTCGCTGAAGTCGGCCGCCCAACCGACTGCGCCACCCAGGCGCCCCAAGATTTGCGGTTTCAATTACACACGCATTAAGTATAGACCTAGCATGCCTAAATCACCTATGACTTGAATCATCCTAATAAAAAGGCAAGCACTGGGTAAAGTGGCCTGTCTGGGACAGAACTAGAACACTCAAGTGCACAGGGCAGACAAGTACCCGACGAATGAAGGCGGCGTGGGGAGGAGTGGATAACTTACAGACGGCTGGGCTCCAGCCAACAAGTCCCTCCCCTGTGGCCAGGTCTCATATCTCCAAGAAAAGCCAAAAGTCCAGCTTTGCAAGTGGAAATATCCTGGTTTTAAAATATAGATAACTAATTCAAAGGTTTAAAACACACCTGGAAAACCGAACACACAGGTCTGGAAAACATGGTGGCCTATGGAGCTCCAGCCTGCAATCTGAGGTCTGGAGTATACAAATCCCAGGGAGTTAAGCTTCACAGAGTCAGTGGAATATTGTTCCGTGTAAAATGGTTTCGATCAGAGGCACGTGTCTCCGCATTATGCTTATAAGAAGCTATGTCCTATCAGTACTGCTGGTTTGATTTGATAAAACCCACACGCATGGGTCTTTAGATTTTATACCCTGTGTCACATGTGGCCTGACGGCCAAATTTTTGTAAACTGAATTGGACCAATTAACTTATCAACTAGGGATGATTAACCTTATCGTTCCAGTTTGCCAGTGATCATCAACTGGCGTTAGCCAATTGAAAATTTAGGATTCCCTGGCTTTTAAGCTCATTTTAAAGGAAAATGGAGTAACGCCTCTGGGGGGGGGGGGAAGAGCCTTCCGTTTTAGGAAGCACCCCATACCGCATCCGCTTTGTAGTAACCGCATTTGGAGATTTCCTAAGTTGAACTTGTACAGAACCATTGAAGCTGCTGTTTCAGAGCTAATGAGTGATTGCACTACATAGGATTCAGGTTCTAAAACAGCAACTCACAAGAAACGAGCTTTTTTCATCCCTAGTATTATCTAATGATTTTATAACGTTAATTTACAAATGGCTATGAACAAGCCAATGTTTTTGTTGTTTCTAACATTTATTTCCAAGGTCTACCTAATACTCGACTCTTCCCAATATGGGCATCGCCCTAGGGGATATTTTCTTATCTATTTCACAGCAGGGTTAAAAAGAGAACTCTCCCTCGGCGCCTTTCTTTTTGCAACGCGTATGCATTTATTTCAGGTTACCAAGTGAGGCCACGTTAACCGACCAAGGCAGAAACCATCATTAAATCACGTTAATACACTGTCAAAACGCCACCAGGCTAACGATGTTAAACGTAGTGTAGACGCCCGAGCATCGGTGTGAACGGATAAAAAAGGCACTTACGAGGATGACCCGCACAGATTCCTAGTTTCAAGCCCCAACAAAAAGCCTCCAGGAAGTGAAGTCGGCAGGTTCTAATTTCACTTATTTTCAGGGCTGTGTGTGCCTTTTGAAATGGTTATCGGAGTTTTCCACCGTAAAAGCAAAGCGCATCGGAGGAGTCTGGTGGCCTTTGAGCAGAAAAGCCTCCTCTGTCCCGGAAGTCTGACGGAGCCGAGTTCCCGGAGCCGCGCGGCCGCCCGCCCCGATACACCCCTGCCGCCGGGGGGCTGCCCGGGCTGGGCGGGGCCGGCGGGCCGCTTTGGGCTGGGGGGGTTTCGCCCGCGGGGCCAACCCGAGCCGCCGGCCGGCCCTGGGCTTTAGAGAAACTAGAGAACTTGCGCGGCCCGCCCGGACTTGCCCGAGCGTCTCCGCTCCCGCGAGCGGCGCTTCCAGTCCGCGCCCCGTCCTCCTGCGGCCGGGCGGGCTCTGCGCCCTCGCCGGCTGCCCCCTTCCTCCTTCCACCGCCTCCGCCCCGCCCCCTCCTCTTACTTCCTCATCCCTGCTTCCTCCCGCCCTGCCCCCTCTCCCCCCTCCTTCCTCCACTTCTAACCCCCTCGGCGTCTCCCACCTCTTCTTTCCCTCGCTTCTCCCTCTCGCACCCCCCTTCTCTCCCTCCCCACCTCTTCCCGATCCCATTCCTCCCTTCTACCACCCCGCCCCCACTCCGGCCCCTCCCCCGCCCGCCCGCCTCTCACCTCCTTCCCTCGCTTCTTCCTCTCCCACTTCCCCCCCACCTCCTTTCCTTCCTCTCATCTCCTCCTACCCTCATGTCTTCCTTCCTCCACCTCTGCCACTCCCCACCTCCTCTTCCCTCCTTCCCTCTCACTTCTCCCTACTTCCTTTACTTCGCCCCCCCACCTTGTCCAAACCCCCCTTCCTCCACCTGTGTCCCTACCTCTCTTCCTACCTCCCTGTCCTCGTCTTCGAGCCCCCCCCCCACACGCCTGCCACCTTCTTCCCTCACTTCCTCTCCCCCCTCCCCCTTTTCACCCTCCCCCAGCTCCTCTTCCCTGACATCTCCGTTCTCCTCTCCCACATCCTCTCTCCCATCTCCTCCTAGCCCCCTCTTGCACCCCCTCCCCCTCCGCCCATCCCCCACTTCCTCTCACCTC
This sequence comes from Leopardus geoffroyi, assembly GCF_018350155.1. Classification (NCBI taxonomy): domain Eukaryota; kingdom Metazoa; phylum Chordata; class Mammalia; order Carnivora; family Felidae; genus Leopardus; species Leopardus geoffroyi. The sequence continues at coordinate 9,647,976 of NC_059326.1, read as the reverse complement.
CCGCCTCCTTTCCCCACCTCCTCCCACCCCTTCTCCTCCCCAGGGTAGCCGGTGGCCCCTCGTTTCCCCAGATTTGGGCCGAGTGTGGTTTCAGGCCCTCAGTCAAGAATAGAGGCGAAAGCTTCCCCGGCACCCCCACCCCCACCGCAGGGGTGTCCTGGAGGGCCCCCCCCCGCCCCCCGCAGCGCCGCTTTCTGCTTTCTGCTCCCCTTCCCGCCTGCGCCCCCGGAAAGCCCTGCCCTTGTATCAAGGCCCAGCCCCAAGGGCCGCGCCCTCTGCTTTCCCCCCCCCCCCCCCCCCCCCCCCCCCCCCCCCCCCCGCTTTCCTTCTCGATTTAGCAATGATTGTGCTCTTGAAGTTTAGCACAGATAAAAGCGCAGTAGTCCTTCTTATCGTAAAGAGGACAATGAGGGTCTGAAAGGGGGCTGGGAGAGAGGCGAGAGAACAGGGGAGCAAGTTGGTGCCGGTGTGCTGGTAGGACCGTTTAGAGCAGAATTTCCTATTTGGACACCTGTACGGGGGTGGGCTGATAGAAAGATAAGGTGGCCAGGACCGCGGAGTTCCAGGGAAGGAGAGTATGCTATTTCTGCTGCCAGAAGTGACGGCCACCGTCTGGTTCCCCACATCCCCCCCCCACGCCCGCCGCAAATTCAGTAAATCACGTGGGTCTGTTATTCTAATTTTGCCCTTTAGGACACCGAGGCCCCGATAGGCTAAGTGCTTTGGCCATAACCGCACAGCTCTTGATGACAGACTCAGGACTCACACTCTCCCACAAAAGAAATACACAGTAGTGAGGAGGGGGAGACGGCCAAGGCAAGTTAAACTTGGGGGTTTTAATGGGGCCCTTGCAACACATCCAGAAATCTCTGCTGGATTATGAGCAACCCCCTGGGAAAAACTGGGATTCTTGGGTCCTACACTGCGTTACGGGGTGACTTTCCCTGGAGACTAAGGAGACGGGTGCCGGGTGGTGGCGATGGGATATTTGTGGTTCCGCATGTGTGCCTGTTCCTTTCCTGTTTATCCCCGGCAAATACAAAACACACCTGTTTCTGTTAGGCTCCTCAGATGGTTTCTTTTCAGAAGGTTTCACGCTACCACTAAGGATGTTTTTTGCTTCGGTTGCGTTTTCATTACTCCTTGGTATCTACACACTCATACGTCACCAGAACACGCCCTAGTCCTCACCCGACCATGAGAGAAAGCCTTGATCAGCCCAGCCGTCTAAGAAAGTCGGCGGGAAGCCTGGTTCTTAACATACAATGTTCTACACCCGTTCCAACGGAGTGCAGAGGGAATCGGTGTTTAAAACTCTGTGTCGTGGAATAATACCTCAGGGTGCCATCCGATGGTTCATTTATCTCTAAAGCGCGTACGGCTGCCATATTGATAAATTACCCCCCCACACACACACAAGGAATGCTAGGAAGTTATCCTTCTGGTTACCCTTTTTCCATGTTTATGAGTTAAGAACGGAAGCGAACAAAAGAAGGCTTGCCACACAGCCTGACACCCCAGCCTTATTTTTTGGTGGTGGGTGCGTGAGGCAGCTCCTGAGGCAGCCGGCCCAGTGAAGGGGGACACCAGTTCTCATGACCCGCTCTGGGAGCAGTCGTGAGTCCCCACTATGGAAGGGGCCTCTGGTTCCGGGCTGCTCCACCACAGAATCGGGCCATTTTCTCCAGGGTGGCCTACTCGGCCTCATCTTTTTGTCAGGACAGCCTACGTGGTGGAAGACAGAGCTGAGGCTTCCTCTAAGAAACTCCTCCGCCAGGGGCCTGAAGTCTTGCTTTCTTGGCATAGAGGAGGGAGCCCATGGGACACCGGAACACGGTCAGAGAACCTCTTCCTTCCCCGCAGGGCCCCCTGAGGAGGGGGAAACCATCAGGGGAGTCAAAATGAAGCAAAGCCTAGGCTGATGCCTGCGGCTGACAAGCCACCTCCCTCTGCTCAGGAGGCCGGGTCCCCGCTGGGATGCCCTGGGCCTCAGAGCTCTCCTGGCCATTCCTGCTCGCATTCCTAGGGAATCCAGGGGCAAGTCCTGGCTGACGGGCTCCCAGAGGAACAATGGGCATGTGTTTGCCATTTGACCGAGACCGCCGTCTACAAACAATGCTTGGATCCCAGGTCTGGCTCGGGGCAAGGGAGCCTCAGGCCCTTGCTGCGGCAGAACAGAGAGGGAGGCTACTCTGGGCTTTCGGCACCTCTTAAATCATCCCTGAGAGAGAGCCACTTACTTCCCCGCGCTCAGGCCGCCGCTGGCCGTGTCACGAGAAGATGAACTAACAGTCATAAAATCAAGATGAGGTTCTGCGTAAATCTTTCCCAGCTCACAAAGATGGGAGAAAGTGGAAGACGAAAGGCATATGAAAGACCATCTAGTTCTAGCTCCTCATCCCGCAGCTGCAAAACCTGAGGCCCGAGGAAGCGCGTCGACCGCCGTCCCTGGCAGGAGGGAGCCTGGGCCACCGGCTTCCCACGGTCCTTGCTGCCCTGCTAGAGCCCCACAGCATCTTCTGGCTTTCGAAAACCAGTCAAGGAGAAATCAGTCCTCCAGGAATTCACCTCCCTCTGCGTTTATCGTTTCCAGCTGCTAAAAATTGGCACCGGTTAAAAGTGGGTCGCCCTACCAGCCACCGAGGGTCAGGGCTCTGGGGAGTGCTGATTTGGAGGCGCCGGGAACAGGCAGGTGATTGGAAACATAATTGCCAGTCTTCTCCCGGGCATCTGGGGATTTCTGTCACTCAGGTCCCTGGGTGTGTGGCCCTCGGCAAATACTCACCCGCAGAGTCAATTGCGAACTCCATCCAACTCTGGTCCTCCGTGCATTTGTCCTCTGGGGATGGAAAGCTGGGGGAAATATTTCCTAATCTATACATTTGCCTTCTGGGGAGGAAAAGCTGGAGAAAATATTTGCTAATCTGGTTGGCCTCGGACGGAAAGCAGTTTTTGCGCGATGCAGGCCCTCAGAGAGGAAATGCATATTTAGGACCCACAGCGCTCTCCAGGATCCGATATGGAGGGAAATTATCTCCACGTCAGGTCTCTCTGTGCAGTCAGCTTTCCCTTTTCCACGGGGCCGGGCTGCCAGCCCCAGGGCAAGACACCCCTTAACAACTACCACACCTACCTCTTCTCTAGGGAAGACATTCTGGCCCAGGACGGAAAGTGTGAAGGGTCCAGCCTGGGTCAGGTGCACAGCCCGATCGAAGTCAGGGTGGCCACAGGTGGGATCCCCTACCGCGTGACCGGCTGCCACGCGGGTCTTCCAGACAGAAGAAGGAAGCGCGATGGGCAGACGTTTATAAAGCGTGACTATCCTGGGCTTCAATCAAATTAGTTATTGACATAGAAAACGTGGAATGGTGCAGGTGGGAGTGTTGAGGAACGATTCAGACACTGGAGCCTAATTTCCGGAGTGATAAATTGTCTCTCTTCGAGCTGTGTCTTTTTAGGTAGCAGTTTCCTTATGATGCAACTCCTATCCTCTGGGCACTATTAAGAAAGCCCATCAAACAGACATCTTAATCTTTTTTTGTGTTTTCAATGTTTATTTATTTATTTTTGAGAGAGAGAAAGAGTGAGCACAGAAAGAGAGGGAGACACAGAATCCGGAGCAGGCTCCGGGCTCCCAGCTGTCAGAGCAGAGCCCAACCTGGGGCTTGGACTCACGAACTGTGAGATTATGACCTGAGCCAAGGTCAGATGCTTAACCGACTGAGCCACCCAGGCGCCCCAGACATCTTAATGTTTTATGTGACTATCGTATATGTTTTCATCCTGTTGATGGTGGGCTAGCTTAGACAGATATGAAAATGAAATAAAAGTGTAATTTGAAACTTATGGGTGCTGAAATACATATACGCACACACACATAGGTTTTTAAAAACCCCACCTATTTCCAAAAAGGATTGGAAGCAACTTCTAATAAAAACACAGAAGAAATGTGACCAAAAGCCATTAACACACACACACACAAAAAAAAAAAAAAAAAAAAAAGTAAAAGGGGTGCCTGGGTGGCTCAGTCGATTGAGCGTCTGACTTCGGCTCAGGTCATGATCTCGTGGTCCGTGAGTTCGAGCCCCATGTTGGGTTCTGTGGTGACAGCTCAGAGCCTGGAGCCTGCTTCCGATCCTGTGTCTCCCTCTCTCGCTGCCCTTCCCCCACTCATACTTCGTCTCACTCTCTCTCAAAAATAAATAAATGTAAAAAAAAAAAATTTAAGAAAAAAAAAAAGTAAAAGCCATGTAGCAAACAGGTTGCAGATGAGTGGAGTGACAGAGGCTGGACAGGCTCGAGTTCCCGGCCTGAACTGATTCGTAAACCTCGTTCTGAACTTTCTAATATTCAAGGCAAAGAAGAAAATGTTATGAATGACATTGCTCTTATTATTTAAACAGTGTCAACCTCTAGACTAGTTCTCAAAATACAGTCCAGGGACTGTTGTCATCCTGAAAACCCCTTCGGGGGGTCCGCAGATCGAAACTGTTTTCGTAATGATACAAAGGCATCGCTGGGGCGCCTGGGTGGCGCAGTCGGTTAAGCGTCCGACTTCAGCCAGGTCACGATCTCGCGGTCCGTGAGTTCGAGCCCCGCGTCAGGCTCTGGGCTGATGGCTCAGAGCCTGGAGCCTGTTTCTGACTCTGTGCCTCCCTCTCTCTCTGCCCCTCCCCCGTTCATGCTCTGTCTCTCTTTGTCCCAAAAATAAACGTTGAAAAAAAAAAAAAAAAAAAAAAAACTTACAAAGGCATCGCTTGCTTCTTTCGCTCCCATTGCGTGGTGCGTGTCCAGTGGAGTTTTTAGGAGCCACGTGCCATGTAATACCACCACAGAATGCAGAAGCAAATACTCGAATCCAGCTCCTACCAAGCCAGACATTCAAGAGATTAGCAAAGCTTTAAAACAATGTCACTCTTCTCACTAATTTATTTTTACTTTTTTCAAAATGTTCATTGTATTTTTGAGAGAGGGAGAGAATGCGCTAGGCAGGGAGGAGCAGAGAGAGAGGGGGACAGAGGATCCAAAGCAGTCCCTGTGCTGACCGCAGTGAGCCCACCCCCGACGTGGGGCTCAAACCCAGGAACCGTGAGATCACAACCTGAGCCGAAGTGGGACGCTTAACCAAATGAGCCACCCAGGCGCCCCATCACTAATTTATTCCTGTTTTGGAAATTTATTTTCATAAAACATTAATTACGTTGGTGTATTATGGGTTTATTGCTATTATTTTAAATGAATTAGTAAAGAGTTAATTTTTGTTTTAATTTCTAATATGGCAAATACCTTGGATATAGCCTAGATACATAAAAACTCTTTAGGGTTCTTAATAACTTTTTAAGAGCGTAAAGGGATCCTGTGACCAAAAGGTTCGAGAACCGCTGATCAAGAGTATTACTATTATTTATGCATCTGGGATGGTCATTTTTGCCCCAAAAGTTCCTTTCTAGAAGGCAGTGGTCACGGCTACATTTGCTCCCCTGCAAAATTAAAATCATTTTATGAACAGATGAAGTATCTTTTTTGTACACATACATTCACATACGTTCATTTATTCCTCATTATATCTGTTCAAGAAATATTTACTGAGCACCCGGTGCATATATTCCAGGTTTATGCCTGACTCTGTGAAGATAGTGAAAAGTAAGAGAAACATGACCCCGTCCTCACGCAGATCTGTGATCTAATTTGCAAAGGAGAAACAATGAGGACTTGAAAATAATTCAGGATCAATATCAAACCAGATGGAAATTGCTTTTGTTTATATTCACATAAAGTACCAATTAAAAATATATATATATACTAGGGGTGACTGGTGGCTTAGTAGGTTGAGTGTCCAACTTCAGGTCAGGTCATGATCTCAAGGTTTGTGAGTTCAAGCCCCACATCGGGCTTGCCGTTGTCAGTGCAGAACCCGCTTCAGATCTTCTGTCTTTCTCACTCTCTGCCCCTCCCCCGCTCATGCTCTTGCGCACTCGCGCTCTCTCTCTCTCCCTCTCTCTATTTCAAAAATGAATAAACATTCTGGGGCACCTGGGTGGCTCAGTCAGTTGGATGTCCCACTTTGGCTCAGGTCATGATCTCACGGTTCGTGGGTTTGAGCCCCGCGTCTGGCTCTGTGCTGACAGCTCAGAGCCTGGAGCCTGCTTCGGATTCTGTGTCTCCCTCTCTCTCTGCCCCTCCCCTGCTTGTCCTCTGTCCATCTCTATCTCAAAAATAAGTAAAAATTAAAAAAAAAATTTTAATTTTATTTATTTATTTATTTATTTATTTATTTCATTTATTTATTTTTGAGAAACAGAGTGAGACAAAGCGTGAGCAGGGGAGGGGCAGAGAGAGAAGGAGACACAGAATCTGAAGCAGGCTCCAGGCTCTGAGCAAGTGGTCAGCACAGAGCCTGACGTGGGGCTCGAACCCACGAACTGTGACATCATGACCTGAGCCGAAGTCAGACGCCCAACCGACTGAGCCACCCAGGTACCCCTAAAAAATTTTTTTTAATGAATAAACATTCATTTATATATGTGTGTGTGTGTGTATATATATATATATATACACACACACACACTATTTATACATTTATATATAAAAATATATATATACTATTTATACATATAATATATGTTATATATATATATTTATATATATATATACTATTATTTTACTGAGTCCGAAAATTTGAAGTTAAAGAGTTTCCTGACAGAAGTACATCTTTGACAGGTATTAGATTTACTGGTGATTCAAGTTATAGCAGCCCTGATCTGTTGTTATTGTGTTTAAAAGTATGATGTGTTTTGAGAAAATTCAGTGTAGGTAAACAGAAACCTACATTAGAAAGTACTATACTTGCATTACAAAAGGGTTTTTCATTTTGGAAATACTATAGTGGACTTCCACAAGGCATGATCAATAACCTTATTGAACAGTTCATTGTATACTTAAAATATAATTCGCATTATCACAATTGATTCACAACTTTTCAGTTACGTGCATCATACATTTAGGAAGGTAAAATTGTATTGTTCAGTTACAGTAAAAAAGCAGGAAGAGAGTTTCTAGTTGTGGCCAGTGACTAATGTCAGTGGGGCCTTAGGACAGGAGGCAAAGTGGAGAATTGGTAAAAGAGAGGGGCCAGAGGAAATATGACCTGTGAGGTTGTTCTACTTGAACTTCATTTCTTTGTTTGACAGTATGGTGGGGCTGAAAGGTCAAGGCAGGGCATGTAAATTTCAGTATGGCTTCAGACAAAATTCTCTTAGAGTGTCTTTGTTGATTCTTGGAGAGACGTAGGGTAAAGGTAGGGCAAATTAGATTGGTTTGTAGCTGGTTGAACAATCAACTTCCCGAAAGTCTTGAAATGGATCCATTTCAATATTGATGGAGGTCCCTAGTGACTTGCCGTGGGACTCTGCCTTCAGCCCCACTCAGTACAATATTGTTATAAGTGATATCCTGAAGACATCTGTGGGTGACCCATATGGGAGGAACAGCTTACACATTAAGATGCTAGAGCCAGGGTCCAAAAATATTTTCAAAGTTGGAACCAAGTGTCACGTCTCATAAGATAGAATTTAATAGGGAAGCATCCCACAGTTCTGTACCTGAAAGCCATCCAGACAAGTTGAGGATGATTGGAACCTGGCATGTTTAAATGGAACCAGGATAAGGCACGTACAAAAATGTACCTGTAAAGACTTTGTTAGGAGTCGGCCACCACCTGGCATCTAGGATGTTTCCCGAAGCTCCCTGGTATCAGTAGATATTATTCCAGGGAACAGGAGGCTGAGGGGAGAGAAGAAACTGAAGTGGGGAGTGTGGTTTAAGAGGGCAATATGCAAATGAAAAAATAAAACCTTCTTTTTTTTTTTTTTTAAGGCTGAACTCCTCTGTTTTAATGTTTTATTTATTTTTGAGAGAGAGAGAGAGAGAAAGAGAGAGAGAGAGGCAGAGTATGAGCTGGGCTGGGGCAGAGACAGAGGGAGGCAGAATCCACAAAGCAGACTCCAGGCTCTGAGCTGTCAGCACAGAGCCCGACGCGGGGCTCGAACCCGTGAACCACGAGATCATGACCTGAGCCGAAGTCAGACGCCCAACTGACTGGGCCACCGAGGCGCCCCAAAAGTAAAAGCCTTCTTAAAATGGTCCACGAGAGGCTTTAGATTGTATCATTCGAAATCGTATGTCTAGAATAAAGGAGGGGATTGGCCTGCTCTGTTCCGCAAGTTAGCCCTCTCCTGAAATGTTGGGGGCGATTCTGGCTTACTGCCTCTTACGGAGACTTTGACCAGCTAGAATCTCGCAACTAATATGGAAGAAGTCTTGAAATTATGTCATGTCTTTCTGTCGTGACGCTCTCAACAGGGCAAAGTATGGCCCTAGACCTTCAAGGCCACATGACTCCTGCTACCTGTCAAACCTCCCTTCTTTCCCTTACTTCTCCATTTCAGCCTGGCTCGCCTCCTTGCTCTTTCCCAAACGTCGAGCATTTATCCTTGTGGGGTCTTTGCTCTTCCCCTCACATAGTCACATGGCTCACCCCTCAGTTCGGCCACATCTTCGCCCCAGTGTTACCTCCTCATTTGGACCTCCCTTAACCTCCCAACCTAAACACTCCCAGTCTCTTCACCTTGCTTTTCCTTCGGTGTATTTATCACTCCCTGACATTATGTTATAAATTTACTTAACTGTTTATTTTCTGTCTTCGTCAATAGAATGCAGGTCCCAGGAGGGCTGGGGCTTCGTTTGGTTCCCCTAGCCATTCCCTTGCTGCTGATACACCTTAGGTGCTCCCTGAGCGCTTTTTGACGAACTTGAAGCCCACGCTGCAAACCCACAGAAGGGAGGCCTCCGAGAGCTACAGCAAACATTGAAGGAACTACTTTGTGGAAGAGGCCTCTCCCACATGGCCAGGCCACAACGATGAGTGGGTGCTCAAGGCCAAGGAGCTCTGGGACGGACTCTCAAACATTTCTCAGAGTTGGAAAGGGTGGGCGGGCCGCCTGGACCATCCCCACCACAGGTCATGGTTCCTCAGAGGCGAGAAAGTTACCCGGCAGAGGCATTGTTTGGGACTTGAATTCAATGACACTTAAGACTTTTTTCTGTTCTAGGGGTGCCTGGGTGGCTTAGTCGGTTAAGCATCCGAACTTTGGCTCAGATCATGATCTCGAGGCCTGGGAGTTCGAGCCCTGCATCAGGCTCTGTGCTGACAGCTTAGAGCCTGGAGCTTGCTTCGCATTCTGTGTCTCCCTCTCTCTTTCTCTGCCCCTCCCCTGATCACATTCTGTCTCTCTCTCTCTCAAAAATAAATAAACATTAAAAAAAAAAAAAAAACACTTTAAATAATAATTAAAAAAAAGACTTTTTTCTATTCCAAATTTTATGAGATTGTCACAGGTCAGACCACCTCTTTCTTGTGAAAACATTTCTGAATTTGGTCTGCTGGAATAGTTTTTCCCCAGCCTTGTAAATAATTGCAAATGTTGCCTTCTCAGTATCTTTCTAGATAAGATATGGCATCTGTCCCAAGGAGAATGATTTCAGCACTCAATAGCTGAGAAAGGAAATGAATTCTCCATTGTGGCTCCTAGGGCGACTTAGGTAGTCAGGCATTATCCCGGGATGGACAGACAGACAAAAGGGTAAACCAGATTTTGGTATGCTTTTTGTTTTTTTTTTTAGAAATTCTTTTTTTTTTTTTTTAACGTTTATTTATTTTTGAGACAGAGAGAGACAGAGCATGAATAGGGGAGGGGCAGAGAGAGAGGGAGACACAGAATCTGAAACAGGCTCCAGCCTCTGAGCTGTCAGCACAGAGCCCGACGCGGGGCTCGAACTCACGGACCGCGAGATCATGACCTGAGCCGAAGTCGGACGCTTAACCGACTGAGCCACCCAGGCGCCCCTTTGGTATGCTTTTTGAACGAGGCAAAGTTTTCTTTCTGAAAATCGCACTAACCATTTAACCCAGAGCTCAGAGAACACCGAACGCAGAGGCCTGTGTATTTTTATAAATTAAAACAAACAAGAAACTCTTAACAGTGCTTGCAGAGGACTCTGTGTTTCTCACTTGGGGAAAAAGGGACAGAATATCAGTGTGGAGGGACTCCAGGCACCTTCCAGTTAATATCTCCAGCACTGACTTACTCCCACAGTCCTGAAGCAGGCCAAGAACAGAGATACGCTTGAAAGTGTGCCATGGGAATTTGTGACTGCTTCTCTGGCTGTGTGATGAGATTTTAGCTGCCTGTAAATGTCTGAGGTTGGAACCCCATGGCTAGTGTTCCGTTAACCTAAAAAGTAGGAGGGGAAAAAAAAAAAAAAAAAGCCCTTCCCGAAATTCTAAATTTATAAAACGTATTTCAAAAAGCAAACAAAAAGCCCAAACATCATGTCAGCACATTAAAACAACCACTACTGAGCGAGATGAAGGCAGACACTTCTTTCTCTCCCAACAGTCAGATTCTAGAACGTGATTTCAGGAGACGGGGAGGGAAGTATATGGATGTGTGGTACCAGTTCTCAGGGACGTCCCAGGAAATGAATTTGTACAGAAAGGGAGCCAGTGAAGCCAGATCAGACCCAAGACGAGAAATGGGGGTGCTTCTATTACACCTAGGACATCCTGGGTGTCCTAGGACATGGGACAACTGATGTACTTCCCTGGACACCAGCACCTCATGGTGACTTTCCTAGGGGACTCCACGTTGTTTGGGTTGGCCTTCGGGTCCTACCCGGTGCTGCTGACTGGGCCTCCCTTTCCTGGGTCCTCTTGTACCCTACAGAGTAAATCAGTGGAATCAAGACAGCTAACCAGGATGGGCCGGGGGTCCGAGATGCATCGCAATTGTTCTTTATGTTTTACTGGCCTACTGCACGCTGGGCTCCAGTTCCTTAAGAACAGGGACGATATTGTCACCATTGTCTCCCCCGCACCTAGCACAGCCCCAGCCCCAGAGTCAGCCCTCCGTAGAGGTATTTTTGTTATTATTAAATGACGTGAAAAGGTCCAAAGAAATGCAAGCCCGCCTTAAGCTTCTTCTAACCAATGGCACAGATCACATATTTTTTATGAGCGCGTGGTTTTCTTCCTCCATGTTGTTTTGGACTCTCCAGTAACAGGCATCACATACATCTTGTCACCGGATGGATTTCTCTGGTGGTCTGGGTAGCGAGCACAGCGTCTGAGTCCTTGCTCACCACTGAATCTCCCATACGGTGGCCGGCACCCCATCGATGATCAAAAAACGTTCGTTAAATAAGTAAAAAAAAAAAAAAAAAAAAAAAAAAAAAAAATTAAATTAAATTAAATTAAGTTTAAAAAAATAAAAGTAATCGCTACCGGCCTCACTTGCACCTACCCGGCTGCTGACATTACCCAATGAAGGGGCCTCTTTCAAAACTCGACGTGTTAGGAAACCGAATTTCCCTAAAGGGAAAAGCTGTGAGGACAGCAGGCCCTTTTTCCTACTGCTTTCTGGGAAGGTGAGGAGAAACAGGGGACAAAGGTTCCCAGGGTCCTGGTCCTGCACTGCCCGATGGCCTTTCAGAGGTGACCCGGAGCCCCGGCCTCGCTCATCAGACCATAAAAGCCCCAGAAAGGAGAGCGGTCAGGTTCGCAGGCCAGGAAGGCATTTCGTCCCCCGCGCGACGAGGTTAACTCCTCTCCCGCGCGGCCACCAAGTGTTCCAAAGGCGAGGACGGGGAGAAATGTGGTGGGGGGACAGAGGGCGACGCGGCTCTTCGCTGCCCCCGCCTCCCGGGGCCTCCATTTGGTGAGTTCACCGTGGGCCCCAGAGCCAGGAGAGAGACACCTGCCGGTGGCTCGCGGCAGTGCGTGTCCCCGCGAGTCCTTGGGACGCGCACGCAGGGCCCTGGGAGGCCGGCGCCGGCGGGGAGGGGGCCGCGCAGCACGGATCCCCCCTTTCCTCGGCGCACGACTTCTTGATTCCGCTTCCAAGGACCCGGCATGATCTCTTCTTTGGACGTTCTAGGATTTTTTATTTTTTTATTTTTTTTAAACACGCACATGTTTACGTATAGGGGAGACCAAGTGTCCCCGTGCCTGGGCCCTTCTGGACATCTTGAGCCAGCGAGACTCCCCATACCTGCTTCTCTGACAGTTGCTAGGCTAAGGCAGAACAAGAACAGGCTCAGCGGTCCTTGAAAGAGAGGGCAAAGTCTCACTAGGTTTCTTTTCTCTCTCTCTTTCTTTCTTTTCTTTGTCTTTCTTTCTTTCTTTCTTTCTCTTTCTTTCTTTCTTGTTTCTCTCTTTCCTTCCCTTCCTTCCTTCCTCTCTCTCTCTCTCTTTCCTTTCAGTTATTTATTTGTTTTTATTTTTTTTTTTATTTTTTTTTTTCCAACGTTTATTTATTTTTGGGACAGAGAGAGACAGAGCATGAACAGGGGAGGGGCAGAGAGAGAGGGAGACACAGAATTGGAAACAGGCTCCAGGCTCTGAGCCATCAGCCCAGAGCCCGACGCGGGGCTTGAACTCACGGACTGCGAGATCGTGACCTGGCTGAAGTCGGACGCTTAACCGACTGCGCCACCCAGGCGCCCCATTTATTTGTTTTTAAATAGTAATCTCTGCACCCAAGGTGGGGCTCGAACTCAGGATCCCCAGACCAAGACTGAGTCAATCCAGCGCCCCCCCCCCACTAGGTTTCTTTAACGTTATCGGTTAGCCGGATTGCTTTCTGGGAAACAGTCACCCTCACCGGTATTCGGCTTCAGGCGGAGTCCCAAACGGGTGCTTGCCCCCGCGCCCTGGGTTTCTGCGCGTGCATGGGAGGATGTGCAAGGCAAAAACTGCGTGTGAAGCCATAATGAAAAATGCGAGTTAAGTGCCCTGAGAACAAATACCTCACTATGAATGAGCCTGGGCCCTTGGGAGTACAGGCTGGTGGGAACCTGGCAATTCTTATTCATCGTTTGCCACGAACCAGAAGAAAGAACCCCATGAAGACTGAAGAAGTAAAAAGTCTTCTTGGGGCTGCTGGTCTGGAGCGAATCCCTGCAGAAAGAGGGGAATTGGAGTCCTTGGAAGGCAAGGGACGAACAGGGCATTCTATTTCAGGAAAACAGTGGCTTAAGGTGAGATGCTACTGGCCAGGTAGGGTCTGTGGACCACGTGACCCACAGGGACCCGCAGCCGGTCCTCCTCAGTCCGGGAAGTGCATGGAACCTCTGGAAATTCCTCTGTGAAAGCAGCCAGTCTCAAAGCTGCTCTGGCCTCCGGGGAACTTCTTAGAAATGCAAATTTGAGGGCCCGCCCTAGACCTACTGAATCTTAATCTCTGGGGGTGGGCCTCAGTCTTTAAGAAGCCCTGTGGGCGATTCTGATGTTCTATAAAGTTTGGGAAGCCCGGGATTAGGAAATGGAGAAGAAAGGAGCTGACTGGATGGCAGTTCAAGTGCAGGGCAGTGAGAGCTGAGCTCCCCGTGTATAAACACGGGGGACTATAGGTGTACCACCGACGGGTATAGGATATGGGGAAGGGGATTCAGTTTGGGAGGGGGAGAGCGCCAGATAAAGGTCATTTTGGGCCTGCTGAGTTTAGTGTGAGGGCAGGGCACCCATATCAAAATGCCTGGAGACAGTTGGAAGTCAGGGCCTGACACACATTGGGGAGAGCGGGGATGGGGTCACGTCACCTGCGTGGAGTGAAAATGAAAGAGGGGGTCCGCTCACTGTGGTCAGACAGAGACGGGAGGACAGAGAGTCCAAAAGCCTGCAGGGCAAAGCTGGTCAGAGAGGAAGAAGAAGCACAAACAGTGGGGTGCCACTGAGGCAGAGAAAGGAAAGAGATCTCAGAGTTGGTGAGTTTGAGCTCTGTGCTGACAGTGGGAACCCGCTTGGGATTCTCTCTCTCCCTCTCTCTCTCTCTGCCTCTCCCCTGCTCACACAGGACTCTCTCTCAAAATAAATAAACTTTAAAAACATAGGTATATGTATTTGGGTGTCAACTATACTTTGATTTTTAAAAAGATGTATTTTGGGACACCTGGGTGGCTCAGTCGGTTGAGTGTCCGACTTTGGCTCAGGTCACGATCTCACGGTTTGTGGGTTCAAGCCCCGGATGGGGCTCTGGGGCTCTGAGCTGACAGTTCAGAGCCTCGAGCGTCCTTTAGATTCTGTATCTTCCTCTCTCTCTGCCCCTCCCCTGCTTGCATTCTGTCTCTGTCTCTCAAAAATGAATAAACGTTAAAAATTTTTTTTTAAAAGATCTATTTTGAGTGGGGGGGCTACATCATTTCTGTGGCATTCTTGCCAAAAATGTCTAACTTCGGTACAATCATGAAAAAACATTAGACCAACTGAGAGGGAGGGACATTTGCCAAAATAATTGATCAATACTCTTCAGAAGTGTCAAGGTCATAAAATTCAAGGCCGATGAACTCTCATAGATTCAGGAGACCAAGGAGAAATAATGAAATGCCGCGTGAGACACTGAATGGGGTCCTGGAACCAGAAAAGAGACATTAGCAGAAAACGGGAGTCCCTAGTTCAGTTGATAGTACAGCACCAATGTTAATTTCCTGGTTTTGACCATTACACTGGGGGAAGCTGGATGAGGACGAGGGTTCCTGCTGCTGTAACAAAATGGCACAAATTGGGTGGCATTTAAATGGAGATTTATTTCTCAGCCTCTTGGTTGGAAGTACAAGATGGCGGTGCGGGCAGATTCCATGTCTGGTGCGGCCCTGCTTCTCCACTTACAGGTGGTGCCTTCTTGCTACGTTCCTCATAAGGTGAAAAGGCCTAGAGAGCTCTACGGAGCCTCCCTCGTAAGGGCACTAATTCCATCCCCGAGGGCTCCCTCCTCATGGCCTCCGCACCTCCCAACGCCCCAGCTCCTAATACCGTCACTTTGCTCGTTAGGATCCCCACCTATGAATTTTGAGGGCGCACACGCTTTCGGACCACAGCAGGGGCTGTACGGAAATCATGTGGCGTCTTCCTGCAACTTTTCTGAAAGTCCAAAATGAGTTCAGAACACAGTTTGAAAACAACACGTATTTTTTTGTCTGTGTGAACCGGGCGGGGGAGGGGACACGAAACAAAATGCGGTGAGTGGCGGCAAAAGAAGTTTGGGAGCCACACTTCCCCGGGGTGTGGAGGGCCTGTGCGCCCGGCAGTGAGGGTGAACTCCTGCCCGCTGAGGTCCTGGGAGATTTTGTGCGTGTTTGTAGGCGAGGGTGAGAAGCTGCAGGTAAAGGTAAGGGGTCATGGTTGGAGAGGTGGCCGGGCTTGTCCCAGCGCGTGCAGGCTAATAGATGCAAGCCTCCAGTTCTGCTGTTCGACAGATGCTGTGGATTCCAGAAGGAGAGGAATTCTGACCCCAGGAAATCTGCGAGGTGGGCAGGCAATGTGGATGTTAAAGCTGTCACGGCGATATCCTGTTACAACCTACAGCAGCCACTTGGGGAGAAGTTACAGGCCAGAAACGGATCCCCTGCTCCCCAGGGGAGAGTGGCATTTGTTAGTCTAGGGGTGTGTCCTTTCTTTGATTTTTGCTTTTTGGGGTGGGAGGAGGAAGAGGACTAATTTCATAATCTAAGTTTCGCAATCAAAGTTATGATCGAAGACCTATTTTATAATTGAAGCCTCTCTGAAACCCCAAAGCCCTAGGCAGATAACTGTCCCTCCTTCATGGGGAATCCTTCAAGCAACCTGGAGGAATGGAAGATTCTGGTAATTCATTAGCTTCTAATTTCACAAATGTTTTGAGTTAGAGCCTAGAGCCGTGGTTCTCAACTGAGGGCGATTTTGCGCCCTCCCCGCTCCCCGTCCCCCCGCCCCAAGACGTTGGGCATTGTCTGGAGACATTTTCGATTGTCAGGACTGGGTGTGCACAAGACAGCCCTTTACCCCTCAAGAGAAAATTATCCAGCCCAGAATGTCCATAGTGCCGAAGTTGAGAAACCCTGAATTAGAGGAGATGAAAACCTGAGGTCTGTTTATGGTTAGGAACGTTGCCTGGGTGCCTCTCACAAAAGAAGGGTATTAAACTTCATTTCTTGGCTTCGTTTCAAGTGGATAATTATAACCTGCCTACCTAAAATTTACACTTTAATTTTCAATGGGTATCTTTCTTCAGTTCATGCTTAAACAGGCTTGGTGTGGCTGTATTCTTGACAACAGGGTGATACTCTGTGCCTGAGTCGGTTACAGGTCAATAGCAGGTGAAACCATTGGTCTTGAAGTGATTTGAAATCTTTGGGCGGTAAGCACGAAAACCAGAAAGCTAGGACATTATCATCATTAGTAATTATTAGTAATATTATAGCACTCATTCCGCCACTCTCGGGATCCCCACAGGATTGCCATCAGTACTCAGGTCAAAAGCAGATTCCTGACCTTCGGTCGAACGAGACACCGCCCAGAATTAATAGATCAGCAGTTAAAAGCAGGAGCTGTCGCTCTGCTCGGCAGGGCCGCCGCTCTCAGCGTCTGAGAGGCTCCGAATTGGCAACATTGAGCTTCAAAGCAAATCTTCAATCTTCTATTTGTACTGGCTGTTCCCATATTTAGAACAGAGCGGCACATACTTGTCCATTGCTTCAAGGCAAGAGCAAACTCTGAAGGCATTAAATAGAGGCTTACTTCAAGCCAACAAGAGAGCCCCGGAAAAGTTAAGGGCAAGGCTTTACCTCTCCCTCTCCTTACATTTTCAAGCTTTGTAATAATTCAGGGTGGCAAAACTTAAAATCACAAGTCAGGCTGCCAATTAATTGACAAACCGAACGATTACCTTTTTACGAGCCACGCCGATCAGTTTATGCAACCCGTTTTGGCTTTTTGTAAAAAAAAACCACAGTATTTTAATGTGAAACAAGCCTAGACAGCTACATATCAGTATACAAGGAGCAGGCTGGGTTTTCTTTCTTTAGTTTCTTTTTTTTTTTTTTTTTAATGATAGGATTTTTTTTTTTTAATTTTTTTAACATTTATTTATTTTTGAGACAGAGACAGAGCATGAACGGGGGAGGGTCAGAGAGAGGGAGACACAGAATCTGAAGCAGGCTCCAGGCTCCGAGCTGTCAGCACAGAGCCCGACGCGGGGTTTGAACTCACGGACCGTGAGATCACGACCTGAGCCAAAGTCGGCCGCTCAACCGACTGAGCCACCCAGGCGCCCCTCTTTCTTTAGTCTGTAAAGGTTTTTTTGGTTTGTTTTTGTTTTTTTGTTTTTCGTTTTTTTTTCTTTCTTTAGTTTGTAAAGGTTTTTTTTTGTTTTTTTTTTTGTTTTTTTGTTTTTCGTTTTTTTTTTAAGTTTTGTTTATTTTCCCCTAGGATTTCTGTCTTTAAAAGCTTGCGGCAACCATACCCTTAGAGACGTGAGCTTTGGCAAAGTATGATTTGGGGATTTTAAATAGTGATGTATGGTGCTTCTTTGCTTGACATGTCTTTATTTAAGTAGGTTTGGAATGGAGACTCTCCTGGCACGGTTCTTCCTTAAAAATCCATATTATTTCATAGTACAAGTGCTTTCTTTCATAAATGGATAACATGCCACTGACTTTAATTTGATTTTTTTTAAGATTTTTAAATGTTTATTTTTTTTTAAAAATTATTTTATTTTATTTATTTTTATTTATTTTTTTTGAGAGAGAGAGAGACAGACAGAGCACGAGTGGGGGAGGGGCAGAGAGAGAGGGAGACACAGAATCCGAAGCAGGCTCCAGGCTCCCAGCTGTCGGCACAGAGCCCGACGCGGGGCTCGAACTCACGGACTGTGAGATCGTGACCTGAGCCTAAGTCGGACGCTTAACCAACTGAGCCACCCAGGCGCCCCAAGAGTTAATATTCACTGGCTATTTAGTATGTGCCAGCCTGAGTCCCAAGATTTTCTGTGGAGTGACTCACTTAAACCTTGTCACTGGCCCCTTGACGAAGCTGTTACCTGTTGCCACTATTTCACAGCTGAGGAAACTGAGGCTCGCAGAGGTCAGGTACTTTAACCCAAGGTCATGGAGCAGAAAGACTCTCTAGAATTTGTAACAAGCCATCTGTCTCTAGAGCCCTTTCTCTTGACTCTTCCCAGCAAACATATTTAAAACCTGAGTAAGATTAGCATGTGAAGGGCGCCTAGGCAGCTCAGTAGGTTAAGCCTCAGACTCTTGATTTCCCCTGAGGTCACGATCTCAGGGTTGGTGAGTTTGAGCCCCGCAACGAGCCCCGGGCTATTAGCACGGAGCCTGTTTGGGATTCTCTCTGCCCCTCCCCCACGCTCTCTGTTTCTCTCTCTCAAAGTAAATAAATAAACGTAAAAAAAAAAAAAGATTGGCATGTGATAATTATATAGTTTGCTTTTTAAATGTTCCAAGCTGTTTTCACACTCAGTGCCCCTTTTTTGCCCAGGAGGCATGATGGTAACTAGAATCCTGGAAGGAGTCTTTCCACAAAGATTAGAGTTGAAGATGGCTAGACGCGGGCACACGCTCCCTTTTCCGATACAACTCGAACGGGAGGCCTGCTCGCGCACACTGGGTGTCCCGAGAGAGCACGTCCGTTTTATTTTCCTTCTCCCGAAGATGAATTTAGCTGGTTGGGTGTTTTAGGTTGCCTTTCAGCAATACCTTTCTTTTTCCACGCTTTTCCTGAATGGGATGCAATTGATACCCTTTTGAAGTTTAATTACACCTCTGGCCTCGCGTTGCACGAAGCATTCACCCACGGCTGTGTTTTTGGAAGCGAAGTGTATGGCAGGAATGACGTATTTATCTTGGAATTGAGACTTGAGGAGCAAGTTCCTCCCTTGACCGTGGCCTAAGATATATCACCTCCCCACCTGGGATTCCAACCTCAGGTACAGAAGGGAGCCAGCAGTAAATTTGAACAGTAAAGAGAGTAGGAAGACATTTGCCATGAATTTAGCTGAAAGCGGATGCCGGAAAAGTACAGCCATCTAACATTTCTGTGGGCTTTTCGAACTGGCATGTTCCGTGCACCTCCCCACCTTCCCACTCACCATCCTGCTGTGGGAAAGACAAGAATGGCTGGCAAATCACCACTTTCAACAAAGTCTGCCCTGGCTTAAATATGGCCCTGGTGCATCAAGTTGAATACGGAACAGGTTGATAACATACAGACGATTCTATGCTTCCGAGACATGTGGCAACCTGTTGCCCTTTGAAATTAGTTCTCAACCTGCCCGGCTGGCTCAGTCAGTGGAACGCGGCCTCTTGATCTTCAGGGTGGTGAGTTCAAGCCTCACATTGGGCAGAGAACTTTCTTTGAAAAAAAAAAAAAGAAAGACGAAAGAAAGAAAGAAAGAAAGAAAAGATCTTTCTAGATCTAGCACCTGCCACTCCCTATCCTGCAGCTACACCAGATGGCCTGCACCTTTTTAGTCCAGGTGGGGTAAAAGGCCAGTGGGGGCCACATTTCAGAATTCCCAGGATTGGTTGTCTGCCTCCTCTAGGCTGCACCTTTGAGACTGGGTGATGTGGTCCCGAGATGACCAACTCGGGTGGCCCAAACCCACAGAGACAGAGAGTATTCAATGTCTTACTTAAAAAAAAATTTTTTTTTTAATGTTTATTTATTTTTGAGACAGAGACAGAGTGTGAACGGGGGAAGGTCAGAGAGAGAGGGAGACACAGAATCTGAAACAGGCTCCAGGCTCCGAGCGGTCAGCGCAGAGCCCGACGCGGGGCTCGAACTCACGGACCTCGAGATCATGACCTGAGCCGAAGTCGGACGCTTAATCGACTGAGCCCCCCGGGCGCCCCTCAATGTCTTACTTTAAAGTAAGAGACACCTCATGCCTCCACACATTTCATTCATGTGGATCCCTCATCCTGGGATGCTTTCCTTTATTTTGTGTCTAGAATTATACTTTTCCTTCCATATCCAATCATTTTCCAGCGACCCAACCCTCTGACTGAGATGCCCCCTCCATGCTGCCATAACACCCTGGGCTCCCTCGTTGTAGCACATGCCCCGGGGAGACCTCTGGGTGGTATCACTTCACCTACGTTCCTACTAAACTATACAAATTCATTCTGGCTGCTCCTAGGGGATCAGTATGGTTGTTGAAGAAACGATGTATCTTTCTTTCTGACAGAGCCTATTTGGGAAACAATTCAAGTCCGAAGATTACTTAGTGAATATAGAAGGCCCGCGGATGGGCTGAGCCAGAAATGTCCCAAATCCACGTCTGAAGCCAGCTATCCTGTTTCATAGCCTTACCACTCCACCAGGTTGTTCTAGGTTCTTTAAACTCTCCCTTCTTCAGGACACCTGAAGGGTGTGGCTCAGTCGGTTGAGCGTCCGACTTCGGCTCAGGTCATGATCTCACACTCCGTGAGTTCGAGCCCCGCGTCGGGCTCTGGGCTGACCGCTCAGAGCCTGGAGCCTGCTTTGGATTCTGTGTCTCCCTCTCTCTCTGCCCCTCCCCTGCTCATGCTCTGTCTCTCTCTCTCTCAAAAATAAAAAAACATTAAAAAACATTAAGCTCCATTTTTCAATGCTATGAGCATCTCTGTCAGCTCCGGTGCTATCAAAAGGACCCCCAAGTGGGTAATAATATCCTTGGTTTTAAGCTTGGCCATGACTGCAGTAAAGAAAAAAACCCAAGGGGCGTGTGGGTGGCTCAGTCGGTTGAGTGTTCGACTTTGGCTCAGATCATGATGTCATGGCTCATGAGTTCCTGCCCCACATCGGGCTCTGCACTGAATATGGAGCCTCCTTGGAACTGCACTGACGTCCCACCATCAAGTCCAAAGACCTCCCGGAGGGGCTTACGGACTTAGGAGTCTATTAACCTCTTCTAACACATTAGCACAAATGTATTGTGCAAGGACAGGGAGGGTCCTGTAGGAGCCTTTTGGCCATTTTGACCTTGTAGGAAGGCTTCTGTAAGATCTATAAGTGCAGGGAATATAGAAACTTCTGGGCAGTATGAGAATGCTAGTCTGGACCATTCTCTTGGTCATGTGGGAGGCCTCAGCCAAGCTCTCCGTGTGTCATTGTACCCTACAGTTCTGCATGGAAGTTACTCTGTAGCCACTAGGACCTAATCAAGTGTAAATACCTTAAAATGCCATCAAAAGCCTGAGCGGCACTGGTCAGATGTTATCAGTGACTAATAGTGCATCTGAATTGCACGGTTTCATCCTTTTTCACGGCCAAGTAATATTCCATCGTGTATGTATACCTCATCTTCTTTGTCCACTCATCTATCAAAGTCTTGCTATTCATGACAACACAGATAGAATCAGAGGATTATGCTAAGTGGAAGAAGTCAGACAGAGATAGACAAATATCTGGTGACTTCACTTCTATTCGGAATCTCAGAAACAACCCTAATGAACAAACGCACAAACCACAAAACAAAAAACGGAAACAGATTCGTAACTGTAGAGGGCAAACTGGCAGTTGCCAGAAGGGAGGCGTGAGGGAGAGTAGATCAAACAGAGGAAGGGGCTTGAGAGGTACAAATTTCCAATTACAAAATAAATAAGTGATGGAATATAGTCAATATTGTAATAACTTTGTATGGAGATAGATGGTAACTGTATTTATGACGGCGAACATTTCACAATGATGTAACTGTAGAATCATGTGGGTACATCTGAAATGAGTTATCACACGTCAACTACACTTCAATTCAAAATGAAAAAAAAAAAAAAATAATGAATCTGATCTCCCCTGAGTCTCCAGCATTCAGCACAAGGGTGGGCCCGCCCATCCCTTCATCTCCCCTAGCTTCTGAGAAGACTGGGCCATTCCCTTTTTATTTTTCCATTCTTTGTGGCACTCACCCCAATATTTTACACTTAGGTGCTCAACGAATATTTGCGAATTGAATTGAATGCAACCGCCAAGGATTTGTATTTGGATGAAATACTACCTTTGGAGAGCCCAAAGATCTAGGAACTTGGGTGACTTTCGTAGCTTAGCTGGAGCAGTCTGTCAATGGTGAGCCCATGAGACCCGCTACGCACAGTCTGGAATTTTCCAGACGGCATTGGATTGAAATAATCTATCTTGCCCTCTGCCTGAGTATACTGTACAGATCTTATTACACCCGAGTCCTTAATTTGGGACTTGAAAAATGTGACTGCTGTACGTGTGGGACATCCAGCATAACAACAATAACATAATGATGCCACCCAGTAAAGTGAACGTTTGTGAAGTGCCCAGCACGGAGCTAAGTAAGCGCTCTTCCAAGTGTCATGATCACCAAGGAACCAGGTCGATGAGAGGGTAGGCAGTGAGGATCTTTATTTACAGCTTAGTCTTTCTTCCACTTTCCCTACAGACTCTTCCGCCGTCTTAAGGTTCTTCATCACGGGCTCAGTATGGGTCTGACTGATGAAGGAGGACGCAGGGACCAAGTTGCTGGAAAGCTGCAACAGAAGTCCCCCATAGAGGCCTGTTTTCATGTTTATGGATTACTTCTGGCAACTGTTAGCAGTTAATATAGACACCAATCTAAGGCCATCCTAACCACCAGCCTTATTTCTTCCAAGGAGGCCTGGGGTTTTTCCAAATGAGGATTATCCTCCTTTTCTAGAAATTCAACGGACCTTGTTTACTTAGAGTTAGGAAGTACAAGCTTTGTATAAGAATAGAATATTCTTTATGGTTTCCGGTCACAGGCACTATCCTATTGTATGCTAAGTCATAAAACGAGGGCAGGGAACATTTAAAACTTGGTGTCTCTACTCTCTCTTCTGATGCTTCCTGGGATCTTCCCTCGAAGAAGAAGGAAGGCTTCAAGGGCTTCCCCTGAAGCCCAGCTGTTTTGCTAACACTCCATCAAGTATTTCCTATGACCTGAAAAATCTGTTAATAGGTGAGAGAAAATGTACTAGCGCAAGCAAAAAAGTTTATCCCAAATGTCGAACATTTTCCACTGGAGGCAGTGAAATCTAGTCGGGCAGTAGAGTTTGACCCGTTACCTTTCTTCTTCCACACCACGGATTCTCTTTCTAGTAAATCAGATCAGTGGGCTGAAGGGACTGGGTGAGGAAGAGGGTGGCCTGATGAAGGAGGAGCCCTCACCTCTCCGGGCTGTGGGCTTCACAGAACCAAGGCTAAATGACAAGCAAGATGGCACCATGGCCCACGTGGCCACATTTTAATTTCATCTTCTTGGACGTCAGGAGGGTTAGGACCAGTGAGTAAATCCCATGGATCCTGCAGATACACAGGGCACAGTACACAAGGCAGAGATGGTTTGAGACTAACTGATGCTCCAAAAATGTGTAGGTGACACTCTGACAACCTTCACCTTTTTTTTTTTTTTATTTTGGCAAATGGCACGCCATATCAAATTGAACCTCATAACATCTTAAAGCGTACTCTTCCGTGGCATTAAGTACATTTACCTGTTGTAAATCGCCAACATCCATCTCCAGAACTTTGTCATCTTCCCAAACTGAAAACTGTCCCCCTTAACTACTGACTCACCATTCTCCTGTCTACCCAGCCCCTGACAGCCACCATTCTGTTTTCTGTTTCTATGAATTTGACTCTAGGTCTCTCACATAATTGGAATTATACAGTATTTGTCTTTTTTGTGATGGGTTTATTTCACTTGGCATCTGATCCTCAAGGGTGGTCCATGTTGTAGCACGTGTCAGAATTTCCTTCCTTTTTTTTTTTTTTTAAAGATTTTATTTTTGGGGCGCCTGGGGGGCTCAGCTGGTTAAGCGTCCAACTTCGGCTCAGGTCATGATCTCACAGGTTCCTGAGTTGGAGCCCCTTGTCAGGCTTTCTGCTATTAACACAGAGCTCACTTTGAATCGGCTGTCTCCCTCTCTCTCTCTTTGCCTCTCCCCCACTCGTGTTGTTGTGTCTCTCTCTCTCTCAAATAAATACACATTAAAAAATTATTTTAAACGATTTAATTTATTAAATTAAAAAAAATATTTATTTGTTTTTGTGAGAGAGAGACAGAGAGAGACCGAACACAAGCAGGGGAGGGGCAGAGAGGGAGGGAAACACAGAATCCGAAGCAGGCTCCAGGCTCTGAGCTATCAACACAGAGGCCGACGTGGGGCTTGAACTCACGAACCGTGAGGTCATGACCTGAGCCAAAGTCAGACACTTAACCAACTGAGCCACCTAGGTGCCCCAGAAGATTTGATTTTTAAGTAATCTCTCCACCCGATGTGAGGCTCGAACACACGACCCCAAGATCAAGAGTCACACACTCCACCGGCTGAGTCAGCCAGATGCCCTTGGAATTTCCTTCCTTTTTATTTATTTCTTTGTTTCTTTACTTATTTTGAGAGAGAAAGCATGTATGTACATGCATTTGAGCAGAGGGGGGAGAGAGAGAGGGAAAGAGAGAGAAAAGCCCAAGCAGGCTCCATACTGTCAGCACAGAGCCTGGGGTAGGGCTCGATCCCAGGAACCAGGAGATCATGACCTCTGTTGAAATCAAGATTCAGATGCTTAACTGACTGAGCCACCTGGGCGCTCCTCCTTCCTTTTTAAAGCTGAAAATATTCTTATTTATTTATTTATTTATTTATTTATTTATTTATCTATTTATTTATTTTTTTAATATATGAAATTTATTGTCAGATTGGTTTCCATACAACACCCAGTGCTCATCCCAAAAGATGCCCTCTTCGATACCCATCACCCACCCTCTCCTCCCTCCCACCCCCCACCAACCCTCAGTTTGTTCTTAAAGCTGAAAATATTCTATTGTATGTGTATCCATCTGTCCGTGAACACTCGGGCTGTTTCCACCTTTTGGCTATTATGAATAATGCCACTATGAACATGAGTGTACAAATATATATTTGAGTCCCTGCTTTCAATTCTTGTGGATATATACCCAGAAGTGGGATTGCTGGATCATATGGCAATTCGACGTTTAATTTTTTTGAGGACCTGCTATATTGTCTTCTTTTCTTTTAAAAATTTTTTATGTTACAGAGAGAGAGAGAGCACATGAGCGGGGTGGTGGGGGGAGCGGCAGAGGGAGAGAAATATCAAGAAAGCTCACTCTTAGCATGGAGTCCAACGTGGGGCTCTCCCACAGCCCTGAGATCATGACCTGGGCTGAAATCAAGAGTCGGACACTCAATGGACCGATCAGGAAAACAAGGGACTATGGGAAGTATTATTGAGATCGGCTGGGAGAACAAATTAGGTTCAAAATACCCTGAGTTCCCAGGACCAGAGCTTGTGCCTGTGCCCTTCTTTCCTCTGGCGTGAGCCGCCCCTCCTTCCATGGCACAGGTCAGGGTTGGGGGTGGCTAGAGGCCACGTCTGGGTGACGAGGGTCTGGTATCGGTCCTGCTTATCACACACAGATACCGAGGACCTTCTCTGAGGTCCTGGTATAAAGGACCACGCTCAGCCAGCAGACCATCGTGCTGCGTCTCTGACTTTTGTTTGAACTTGCCTCGTTCCCTCTCCTTTGGTGTGCTGTATAATTCCACGGAGAAGAGTGCCCACTCAATGACCATGGAAATCCGATCAAGATTTCATTGAAAACTTGATAGCTCCATTCTTTCTCTTTGTTTCCCCCTTTCTGTCCCCTGGCCAGTCCTTATTGGGGATGCCAGAAGCCCTGCCAATTTCAGAACACACTTTCACTCTCTGATCCACCTCAGGGCTGCCCCATACCTAGCCCTTGGGCATCTTGTCCTTGGGAAGGCTGCCCAAGGCCATACCTCACCGCTCCAGCACTGTGAACGGTCTGGCCTTTCGGGTAGCTCCTGCCAGAGTTGCTGGGGTGTCCTCTGATGGGGGGCTGCAGAGAAGCAGGGGAGCAGGGGAGCAGATGATCCGGCTGGAATTCTGGGCGATGCCTCGATCACAGCTCAAGGAGGCATCACTACCAGGCATTTCTGCTGTATCTTTGGCCATGCCACCGGCTGCAGTGAGACGTCTACACGACGACTCTGGTCCGCGCAGGATCAGGAACGGGGAGCAAGGACTCTTCGGGGCTGAATAGGAGGTGTTTAAGAAACAAGATCACACCTGTATCCGCCAGCAAAGATTTAACTGTTTCCAAAGCACCAGCTGGCCAATTATTTAGTCTTCAGTGGCCCTGTCATCTGAGCAATGGCTGGACCACCGAAGGGAGTCTGACAGGCTGCTCCCCCAGCCTGGACAGGCCCCGTGGGCTTGGCCTCTTGGAGATAACTCTTGCTCCCGGAGTGAGGGCCCCCGGCTGCAGGGAGCAGGCTCCCTGTTCACGCCTGCTTCCTCAGCACCTGGAATAGTGCCAGCCGGAGGACGCACTCAGTCAGTATTGGTAGAATGAATGAATCCACAGCTGAAATCTGGCCTGTGGTGGAGAGTGGGCTGGCCTCGTGTTCTAGAAGGCAGACGCGGCTGGGAAGGGGGCTGCTGGGGAGAAGCGCTTTGCAATTCCATTCAGAGAAGGCCTTGGGCTAGAGATAACCAATGTTATTGTTCCTCCCGGGTCCTTCTGTAATTGAGTCATCACTGAAGACTACCCTTAGAGACAGGAGGAAGCAAAACATTGCACTGGGGGGGGGGGGGGGGGAGGGGAAGGGAGGGGAGTATTAAAATGAGCAGAGTAAGGATGTCACCTTCTGAGGGGGCTGGGTCCCTTTGGAGGCAAATCTGCATACGTTTGCATACCTGTGCTCACCACCACCCTAACCTACAAAGGGACACCCAGCTCTTCCCACCTATAAACAGACTAATCCCTTCGCTCTCTCCTTTGCAGGATACACTGAATCAAAATTTAACTGCCAATGTTCTAGAAATCTCCAGGCGGGGGTGGGGTGGGGGGGAAACCCACCGAACGAACATGCCATTTACATTTTAAATTTCAAAATGTCACTTTTAGTTTGTATTTTTTTCTAAGGAGGCAAGAATGTGTGTTGAAGACTTTCCAGAGAGGGAGACAGGAAAATAGTGAAAGGTCAAACCAAATCCTGAATCTTCGGTTGAAAAAGAGACTGGATCTCCTCCTTTTCCCTTTATTTATATGCGTGCACTAGGGATCCTAACCTTATCCTAATAAGAAGGTTCCGAGGAATTGGGTCTCTTCTTTTTTCAGGATCATCATGCGTCTTCCAAGAGGAAAATGGACTCTCACTTTGGAAACCATAAAACCATGTTTGTTTTATGTCCCTTAGCAAACACCTCCCTGCGCCGGGCGGAGACAGGCTGGGCGCTGGGAGCCGGAGCCCAGGGCGGCAGCGCGTTGTGTAACCCGCCTGGGAATCACGTTGCACGGGCGAGATCCGCAGGCTCTCAGTGCAATAATAAGCTTGATCTTTTTATTCAAATACAAGGAACAACCACAGCCGGCTCCAAGTCACGTGGCCGGGTCACATGGTGCCGAGACACAGAAACCGGCTGGCAGTCATTAACTAATGCTTACTCCCAGGGAGAAAACGCAGGTTTTAAAGACACGAGCTCTGTTTTTGTAAACCACGCAGCACTGCAAGAGAAGGTATACAGGGTGGGTGTGTGTGTGTGGGGGGGGGGTGCCTTAAGCTTGCTAAGTGCTTTCCAAGGAAAGGAAAAGAGCCAACACATACTCCCGGGTGTCGTTCCGCTCCGACTCGACAAACTTGCCCGGGGTCACCCGCTTCCCAAACCTGGAGGAGCCGCGGGCTGCAGCATCCCGGGCGCTGCGCGGAGGGAGGGGCAGGCGGCTTGGGCGCCGGGCCCAGGCGTTTGCGAACGGGGTGGACGCGGTTCTGAAATTAGCAGAACGCTACATTTTCTCTTCCTGGTGAAACTCGTGCTCCTAGGAGCCGACGGCGTGCGGGGAGGGGTGAGGGGGTGGGAAAAGGCAGGGCGAGCTCGTGGGCACTTCTGCTGACGATTTCATGGAAAGGAAGACCAGCCTCCAGAGCGTGGTTCCTTTAAGTCTTCACGTGGTGGGAACAGAGACTTGGAAGGACGCTGCCTACCTGAATGTTTCCTTGTTCAGGCGGCTGAATTTAGAAAGAAGTTCTTTCACTTTCTCCAGCTTGTGGGGTGTTACTCTGTGCTTTCAAAAACGAATGATCCAGCTGAGTTTGTTTGATTTGGGTGTACACGCGACAATAGCGAGCGTGAATAGAGTTTAGAATCTCTGCTGGAGGCAAGGGATAGATAAAGGACAGATAAAAGATTTTAGCAGAAACTAAACTAACTTTTTTTTTTTTTTTTTTTAAGGCTAGGTGTGTTTTATTTCACGTTATGAAAAAGTACTTTCCCCCCAAACGCCTTGCGGTATGTGCTCAGCCTTGCAAGAAAATCCACCAGAATAGTCTGGAGCCTTGTGTATTTACTTTATTTAAATCCTTCCCGATAGAACGGATACATAAGGAATTTCCAGTTTTCTAGATTCACTGACTAGGCTGTAATTATTTCAGGAAATTTAGTGAGGGAGTTTTGTCTCCATTCTCACTCCCCCCCGCTCCCCATTCTACCCTCTTGAAAAAGATAAAAGTAGGTGACTCTAAGGGATGGACCCAGGTTTTGTACAGCCTGAAGCTTATAGGATGTGAGAGCCCCTTTTGAAGGGAATATAAAATTATAAATACAAAATTAGGTATTAAAGTATCCTCAAATTCAGAAACATACTTCTTAGTTGCTTATCACATAAGCATATTTGCATTTAAGCATATTTGCTTATATATCAGATATTTACCTCTGATATCCTTTGTATCCTATATTTTGGGGGGTGTGTTTCTTAGGTGGTCTCAAATTCATCTTGACCAATTATCAATTTTAAGTGTGCCTCCAGTTAGTTGTGAAGTTTGACGGCTGGAAAAGTTTTCCCCAGGCCAGCTTCTAACTAGTCTGTTTTGGTTGTGTCTATGCCACATCTTGATTTTCCTCCCCCGGGCCACGCTACCCGTGGTGCCAGAAACCACGGGACACATAACTTGTGATGTGACCTCTGGATCTGAGCCTTCCTATCTCCATGCCGGGTGGGTCAACCCAGTGGGCCGTAGGAATGGTGCTGGCAACCTTCCCTGCTCCAGAACAATTAGCAGTAACTGAACTGTAAATATATAAAATTTAAAACATAACCTGAACCCAAAGTAGCAGTATCTCTAGCTCCTAATTCCTCTTAGCCAGATCCCCCAAAATACCCATGGCCACTCCAGAGTCACCCAGGGGCACCTGGGTGGCTCAGTCGGTTGAGCATCTGACTTCAGCTCGGGTCGTGATCTCATGGTTCATGGGTTCGAGCCCCGCATCCATCAGGCTCTGCGCTGACAGCTCAGAGCCTGGAGCCTGCCCTGGAGCCTGCTTCGGATTCTGTGTCTCCCTCTCCCTCTGCCCCTCCCCCACTAGTGCTCTGTCAAAAATAAACATTATTTGTTTGCTTCAAACAAAATAAACATTAAAATAAATAAACATCAAAAACAAACATTAAAAAAATTTTTTTTTCAGAGTCACCCAAAAGGAGGGGAAATGTGGCCCAAGGGAAGTCAGAGTAGAAAGGGGCAGCGATCTTAAGCAGTCAAGGTCAGAGTATCTTACCACCGCCAAGTTTACAAAAGCCAATGGCCGTGAATGCGTTGCTGGGGCTCCTGCCTGGGTGAAAGGCCTGGAGCTTCCTTTTTTTTTTTTTTTTTTAATTTTTTTTTTTCAACGTTTATTTATTTTTGGGACAGAGAAAGACAGAGCATGAACGGGGGAGGGGCAGAGAGAGAGGGAGACACAGAATCGGAAACAGGCTCCAGGCTCCGAGCCATCGGCCCAGAGCCTGACGCGGGGCTCGAACTCACGGACCGCGAGATCGTGACCTGGCTGAAGTCGGACGCTTAACCGACTGCACCACCCAGGCGCCCCTTGGAGCTTCCTTTTCATCAGCTTCACGGTAAACCTGTTTCTAGTGACCCTGGGTGCATACTAAGTGTATCTCAGGGAGTCCTTTTCTGGGTCCTAGAGTCAAAGATCCTTGTTTCGGGCAAGCTTGCTTATCTGGACATCTCTTGGGAATGATTTGTAAAAGTAAATTCCATTAATACAAAGCCTCTGTTGGGCTCTGACTCCGCCCCTTGCACATCCACTTCACCCAACCAGGCTCTTGGGGGAAAACCAACCTCCCTCTCTACACGTGCAAGGGAAGGGAGGAGGGGAGAGGCTGGGTCAGGGCATTTATTCCGTGTATACTTTACTCCGCGGGTTTTCTGTGCCCAGCACCACCAAGTGCCCGTGTCACACACACATCACACCCTGTACTTCCCAGGACGACCCCGAGTGGCTCTTGCGAGTAGTTCCGCTCTGCAGATGAGGCACAAGGTGCAGAGAGATTGTTTTCTGCCGGGAGTTGCGTGGCGAGGACATTTCACAGCGGGGACTCGGAGCCAGGTCTGTCTGACTCCCCAGGCGGGTGCTTTCGTGACAGAACTCTGACCTTAAACTTTTCACGAAGCGAATGCCGCACGCGTCTTGTTTTAGGTTCTGGAGTGAAGCCAACTTTATTTGCAGCGGTATCTGGTTATAGCTCCCCTTTCTTTGCGTCCGCTCTCGTGGAGGATGATCTCATCGCCTGCTAAAATAATTAGGGAGTGGGGCCAACAGGATTCCCTGACCAGCTTTAAAGTTCCTCTCTTCCCCTCTGCTGGTAACGCTCTTTCCTTGCTTTACCTGTCAAAGCCCCTTTAACCTTGTCAATGTCACACTTCTCTCCCCCGCCCCCGCCACCCCACCATTGCCCCTAGAATATGCCACCCGCCTTTATTCCGCGCAGCAACAAGAGTCACCTTGTTGAATCGCTTGCTTAGCTTGTCAGGGCAGTGTTCTGAGTGTGGTCTGGCTTGCCAACGTGCTGTTTACGGGGGAAAGGAGGCTGTCCGTTCAGACAATCCGCAAATGCACTAATTAGCCGGGTGGAGAAAGCCCCACATGGAGGCGGTAGCATCTCCCCGGCAGGTGAGATAACCCGTCTGATACAGCTTCCTGCCTGCAGTAGCAGTGATCCCAGGCCAGGCCGGGGACAAGGGTTGAAGAGAAGGACTGACTCCTTTCGCTCAGGGTCTCCCAACTTCTACACCATCCGACACCGGGGCCGGACCGGAGGTGGGGGAGTGGAGAGGCTGGCTCGTGCCATGGTTAGTAGCATCCCCGGCTGCCGTTTAATACTCCTCCTCCTCCCCACCCCCCGTTGTGGTAATCGAACATACCTTCACACGTTGCCAAATGTCCCCGGGAAGCGACGTTGCCCCTGGTTGAGAGCCACTTCCTGAGCCCTGTCTACAGATGGCCACCCGTAGCTTCCTGTTGCGTTGGTTCTTAAGGGGTCGGGTCGGGAGACAGAGAGTGGCTTTTGGCTGTCATAGGGAGGTGACTCACAGTGGGAATGTTCTAAGGTAGACACGGGGCTCACGGTGCCAGCCCTGCTCCATGAGAATATTGTGAGGAAGAAGGCATGCTTGGGTGTGGAAGCATATTCATTGCTCTGGCCAGTTAACCTGAGACGGAGGTGGTCACCTGAACGGTTCAGCTTGGTGGCTAAGATGTCTGTGGTCAGAGACCCCGGTTTGAATCCCAGCTTTGCTCTTAATTAGCTGTGTGACTCTGGATAAGTTACTTTACTGGGGCGCCTGGGTGGCTCAGCCGATTAAGCGTCCGACTTTGGCTCAGGTCATGATCTCGCGGTCAGTGAGTTTGAGTCCCGCTTTGGGCTCTGTGCTGACACAGCTCAGAGCCTGGAGCCTGCTTCAGATTCCGTGTCTCCCTCTCTCTCTGCTCCTCCCCCACTCATGCTCTGTCTCTGTCATCTCAAAGATGAATAAATGTTAAAAAAAAAAAAAAGTTAAAATAAAAGTTACTTTACCTATCCGTGTTTTGGTTTCTGTATTTGCAATATGGGAATGAGTGTTTCAGAGAGAGAGAGAGAGAGAGATCAGGGGAAAGGCAGAGAGAGAGGGAGACATAGAACCTGAAGCAGTCTCCAGGCTCTAAGCTGTCAGCACATATGGGGCCTCGAACCCACGAACCGTGAGATCATGACCTGAGCCGAAGTCGGATGCTCAACCTACTGAACCACCCAGGCGCCCCTGATGATGATGGTTTTTAATGTAGATAAGTAGGTCTCTGCTCAGATTGTCCGGATAATTGTGTCAACCTCCTGCTTGGCTGATTCCGGAAACAGGGTATCAGGCAGCAATTTAGAGCCTCCTTCTTGCTCTTTTTTTAATTTTATTTTTTATGTTAAGTAGGCTCCACGCACAATGTGGGCTCAAACTCACAACCCCAGGATCATCCTTCTTGAGGTCTTGCACGGTTATCAACGAAGTTCGGCCGTCCTGAAACAGCTCTGCTCGCTGCCAATGCCCCATCAGGGTTCTTGGCCACGAGCCCGTCGGTCTACAGTGTGCTTGCTCTGCTCAGGCTCAGCCCGAGGTGTTTTGCAAACATTTTTAACCCCATCATGTAGGGGCACACAAGGGCTTACTAATATATTCAATCCCAAACAAGAGATCGTTTAAAAAAAAAATGGAAATCAGTGAAAAAAATAGTGAATGTTGCCCTTGTGTGTGGACTGAGTCCTTCAACGTTAGAGGAGGTTCTAAGGGACAAAGGGTAACTGTGTAATATATAGAAGCCGCCTTGCTTCTACAGTCGGTAATCAGCAAGAAATAGGACAGGCAATAGACAAAAACGAAAGGGTTCGAAGTGCCATGGCTTGCAGGCTCCCGTCCACAAAGAGCCTACCAGCCTCCTTCAGGAGCAGACCAGGATTTTGCAGAAACAGAGGCTGGAGTGATGATTTGCTTGCCCCAGGCCACGGGTATTTCCTCCTTACAAGGCCCCTTTGAAGTGCCTGACTTCAGAGTCTGGGGGGGGCGGTGGATACAAGTTAAGGGGATTCCCACAATATTTGCAGATCTTCTCTCCCTTAATGTGTTTTCGATGCAGTGAAGAACAGCTTTGTTGGGGAAAATATGCCAGAGGGAACATCTATCGGCCAAGAGGGGGGAACATGTGCTTGATTTTATTTATTAACACGATTTTTTTAAATATATACTTTAAAATTTTTATTTTATGAGAGACAGAACGTGAGCGGGGCAGAGGGAGAGAGAGGGTCCCAAGCGGGCTCGGCACTCAGTGCCAAGCCCAATGCGGGGGCTCCATGCCACAACCCTGGGATCGTGACCTGAGCGGAGATGGAGAGTCAGGGGCTCAACCAACTGAGCCACCCAGGCCTCCCGTGCATGTGCTTGATCTTGAAACACTCCTGTCTGATGGCCCCCAGTCTGAGGGCTGCAAGTGGAAACTCCTTGTCGGCAACCGGGGTGATAAACAGTGCCATTGAGAACCACCTTTCAGGACCTGACCTGCTTCCTCGGGGAGGAGCTTCTGAAGGGGAGAAACCCTGCCACGGCCTGGCAGCTACTTAGTTATTGCCCAACAAATGTGACATGTAAGCTCGGGTTTGTAAACACGGGGGATCGGTTTTAAAATTCCGAGGGCATAAACAGATGGTCTAGTTCCCACCTAGACTATGCCTTCTGTGATCTTTCAGACCCAAGAGGAGTGGCTTCCGGAGAGGTCGAGGTCGGAGCTCTGCAGGGTGGGAGCTGAAAGCCGCTTAGAAGCGCACGGGGAAGCAGGCTCTACCCCCCCCCTGGCCGTTTGCTCCCTTTCCCCTTTTTCTCATCCAGCAAAGTCCAAGGCCTCGGAATTCTGGCCAAACCTGTTGGCCGATGTAGCAAAACGAGCGGGGAGAATCAGCCAGCCAGCTGGTCCAGGCACCAGAATTCACCATTAGGATTAAGCACGGTGCCACGTGCATCCGTGAGTCCACATCGGAGGTACCTCGCTGTGACAGTCAGCTAAGGATGTAAAATGACATTTTACCACAGTAGGTACTTTTTCAAAAGTTATTTATTTAAGTAATCTCTGCACCCTATGTGGGGCTCGAACTCACGATCCCGAGATCAAGAGTCGCATGCTCTTTCGAGTGAGCCAGTCAGGCGCCCCATAGTATGTACTTTAAAAAAAACACACAACCTTTATTTTGCAATAATTTCAGGCTTACAGAAGAGTGAAAATAGCACAGAGGGTTTTCGTATATCCCTCACCGAGCTTCCCCTAGTGTTTACATCTTCTAGAATCTTGGTACAATGATAAACACTAAGAAATTAACTTTGGTACGAATACTATTAACTAAACTATAGGTTTAGAGGGAGTTTGCCAGTTGTTTCCACTGATGGCCCCTCCCCAGGATCCCACACTGCACTTAATTGCCATTTCTCCTCAATCTCCTCCAGTCTGTCACAGTTCCTCAGTCTTTCCTTGTTGTTCATGATTTTGTCACTATTGAAACAACAACAACAAAACTACCAGTCAGTTATTTTGTAGAGTGTCCCTGGATTTGGGTTTGCCTGTTGATTTTTCATGAATTTTTAGCAAGAACGCCATAGAAGTGATGTGCACTTCTCGGGGCATCAGACCGAGGGGTTCATGATGTCAACAATTCTTACGTTTTTATGCTGATTTATTTTGAGACAGAGAGCAGGGGAGGGACACAGAGAGAGGGAGGGAGAGGATCCCAATCAGGCTCCCTGCTCATTGTGAAACCCAGCTCGGGGCTTGATCTCAAGAACTGTACAAATCGTGACCCCAGCTGAAATCAAAAGTTGGATGGTTAACCGACTGGGCCACCCAGGCGCCCCCTGCCCTCCACCCCCCTGCGATAATTCTTATAGCTAGTGATGTTTACCTTTTTTTTTTTTTTTAACTTTATTTATTTATTTCTTGAGAGAAAGAGAGAGAGCATGAGCAGGGGAGGGGGAGAGAGAATCCCAAGCAGGCTCTGCGCTGTCAGCACGGAGCCCGGCACGAGGCTCGAACCCGTGAACTGCAAGATCATGACCTGAGCCGAAGTCGGAGGCTTAACTGAATGAGTCACCCAGGCGCCCTATCTTCTACATTTGTTAATTGGAATTCTTCTATAAGGAAGAGCTACCCCTTTCTCCATCCATCTATCCATCCATCCATCCATTCATCCATCCATCCATCCATCCATTCATCTGTTCACTCATGTATTTATATTAGTGTGGACCCATGGGTATTTGTTTTACTCTATGGGCTGTAATCTAATTATATTATCATTTATATTGTACTTTAGATTGTTCCAACTCTGGCCATTGGAAGTGCTTTCAGGTTGGTCCCTGTGTTCTTTGCATCCTGGGCCTTCATCCTTGGGGGTAACTTCTCACCTTCTGGCTTCACAAGATACTCCCGGGTCATCTCCTATTTCCACTCTCTGAGCTCGATCAGCCACTTCTGAAAGAGCCCTGGTTCCCTTTAATAGCTCACAGCATTTAGAGACCAACATCGAGGCGCTAGGTGGGCTCACTGTTACTGGGGTGTCATTGCTTTGAGGCCTGCTCAGCAGGCAGAGCTAGGAAATATATGTATGTATAATAAGCCAAGTCTATACACATATTTATGTTCATTTCTTTGTCTATTGAACTGTGTACATATTTAAAAAAACATGAGAGTTCATGTCGATACCCTTGACTCCAGTCACACACCACAGGGATTATTCTAGCCTTTCTCCATTCCCTATGTGTAACTTCTTTCTCTGACCGTGAGAGGCCTGGTTCTTGTGCTCAATACCGTATTTACTATTCTGTTCGACCCTAGCATCCACATAAGTAATTTGAGAATTGCTAACCCACAGCCCTCGGAGAAACAAATGTACTGACTAGAATGCGTATTTGCATCGAGTTCTTTCTGTCCGAAGCCTTACGGTATCCTGTTAAAACCCCGTTGTCAGGGGGTGTTGCTTGAGTGGCTCAGTTGATTAAGCCTCCGACTCTTGGTTTCGGCTCAGGTCATGATCTTGCTGTTTGTGAATTTGAGCCTGAGTTGGGCTCTGGGCTGACAGTGCGGAGCCTGCTTGGGATTCTCTCTTTCTCCCTTTCTCTCTGCCCCTCCCCTGCTTGAGCTCTCTCTCTCTCTCTCTCTCTCAAAATAAATAGATAAACTTAAAAAAAAAAACAACACCACTGTTTTCAAAATTCTTTTCACCCCTTTCCTGTGGTTATGTTATTCGTTTCTAATACACTTAGGTGAATTTGTTACGGTTTAGATCCCTCTGGGGTTCCCTCCCATACCCTGATTCATTTGGTTTTTTAAATTTACGTACAGCAAACTTCACACTTGCTGGTGTACAGGTCTGTGGGTTTTGACAAACGCATAGAGTCGTGTGTCCACCACCGCAGTCATGACATAGAATAATTCGATCACAAAATTTCCCTCACACTGCCCCTTTGCAGTCAACCCCTCCCTGCACCTCATTCCCTCGCAATCACTGATCTGTTTTCTGTTCCTGTAGTGTGGCCTTTTCCAGGAAGTTAGACGAACGGAATTCTATAATAGTCTTTTGATCTGGCTTATTTCACTTAGCAAAATGTGTCTGAGAGTCAGTCATTCCATTACATGAATCGATAATTTGCTCCTTTTATTGCTGAATAATATTCCACTTTTTAGGCACCTCAGGGTACCGTTGCCATTGCTGTCACACTGCCTTGAGGCACGGCGGGGCGGGATATTCTAGGAGAAAAAAATGTTACGGTTACTGCTGGTTTGGTCGTACTCTGGATTCTGGTCTCCTATCTCAGTCTGCCTGTTCCCGTTGACTTTTTTGATTCCCCAAACAAATGCTGCATCGTTCTGTGCGGGTTTTAGAATGGCAATCCATGGGAGAGCCCAGGCGGAGGGTACATTCACCGTCGTACCCAGAACTGGACCCTCTGTCCTTCGTCTCTTGGCTTTGAAAAGTTGGAAGTCGATGTGTTTCCTGATCCTTGTAATTGACCTATTTTATCTTCATGGAAGCCCGTAGGATCGTGTTTTGTTCCCAGTGGGTCCCCAGTGGTTAGAAGTTGCCCAGTGATGTTCCTTGGACAATTTTCGTCCGTTGTGTTGGGTCCGCGCTAGACCCTTCCATTCTAGAATAGCGTGTCCTGTCCTTGGTGAACTGCTCAAATGATTTTGTCGATGATTAACCCTCTATTTCTCTTTCCTCTCTTGCTGAGATCTCTTCCATTCTTTAAATGTCAGACTTCTTGGACCCATCCTCTACTTTCTTTTCTCCTTCATTTTCCATCCCTTTGTCTTTTTTGCTGTCGTTTCTGGGATACTTACCATCAACTTCATTTTCCAGTCTCTCTATATTTAATTTGTCATCTGTGCAGTCTTGTTTTTAGTTCCCGAGAGCTCTTTGGCTGTTGTTCTCTATGTTTCTTCTTCTTCTTCCTCTCCTCCTTCCTCCTCCTCCTCTTCTTCTTTTATAGCATTCTTTGCTTAGATTTTCTTTTGCTTGGATCGTCTGTCGTTGCTCTGAGGATATGATTTATTGTGGGGAAAGTTTTCGTCTCCCTGCATAGACTCCAGGCGGCCTTTCTCTTTGGTTTGTGGGGTATCTATCTCCACGGTAGCGCTGGGAACCAACAAGCCAGAATTGGAAGCTCTGAGCTCAAGGTGGGGGTTTGCTGACTGTCAGCTTCCCTGCAGGGTGAGCTCACTGTGTGGGCTATTTGTTGAGCACTCCCTAACTTCAGTATCTTTGGGAGGTTTCTCTGGGGCTGGTCAGATTCTCCAGAGGAGAATTTTAGTCTCCTGCCTGGAAGCTTAACATCTGGCGGCCAAAGTCCTGGGAGCTGAGCTGGGGGGATGGAGGTCTCTCTCGGCACTTGGCACTCATCGTGTATACACTCGTTTAATCTTCTTTGCCTGGACAAGGTGCTTCCAAGTTCCCAGTCCACAGACTTCTATTTTCCACTCTTAGGAGGACGAAATCCCTAGACTCTGGTTAGATGGGGTAAAAGCAGTCTCCCGGGATACGGGGGTGGGGGGGGGGGGGGTGGGGGGGCAGGAATCTAGAGATCTGTCTTTGGGGGTTTTCACCCAGTCCTTCCCGTAGCCACCCCGTCTGTATCCACCACTGCCTGGCGCTGTTGGTTCCTGACTTTTTTGGAAGATTCTGTAGTGCCAAACGGGTTCATCCTCAGCTTTATGTACTGTCAGCTCAAGGCCTGGTAAGTCCTTTTATCACTCACTCACCTGCTTCCTGGCTTCTATCATCTTGTTGCTGTTTTCTCCTCTCTTGTCCTGCCTGTCTTTGTGGGGTGTGTCGTTAAAGAGTCTCTTTTTACCGTAGCGTTAGTGCATTTGGGGAGGAAGCAAGTTAGATGTATGTATTCACTCTTGCGTCCTAAAAAAAGACGTTGCGAATGGTTTTTGTTTTTGTTTTTTTTAGTAGCAGAAATCACGACTCTTAACGCCAAAATGGTGGTTGGATGCCACTTTTGTTGGGCCTCAGTTGGACAGGACTCGTACAAAGTCACATAGCTAGTTAGGAAGAACAGTTTTAGAACCTGGGACCTGACTTCCCTAATTTTGTTTCTACTGTACCAGCGCAGTGCCCCTTATCGTTATCAAATGACATTTAACGAATCCTTTATTTTGAACCAGTTTAAGACTCATGAAAATTTCCAAAAAATAGAAAAAAGGGTTCCCGTGTGTCCTTCACTTAGTTTCCCCCGACAGTAAAGTCTTAGATGACAACAGCACATTGTCAAAAACCAGGAGCTTGACGTTGGTATAATACTCTGACGAAGGTCAGGTACAGACCTTCAGGCAACGTTTTTTGAGTGTCTTAAACTTGCGTATTCTGCTCAGCAAAAGCCAGACAAAGACTCAATCTTTTCATACGAAGGAGCCTCTGATCTAAATAGACATACAAAGATAACTCACCAAATAACGACACTCAAGTACAGTCCAAAATATATTTTGGGGCCATCCTCCAGAAAAGCAAGAGGTGGTAAAGAGAGTGCGGGCTTTGAAATCAGACAAACCTAGGTCCGAATTCAGCTTTGCTGCTTAAGATTTGCGTGTCCCATGGGGCGCCTGGGTGGCGCAGTCGGTTGAGCGTCCGACTTCAGCCAGGTCACGATCTCGCGGTCTGTGAGTTCGAGCCCCGCGTCGGGCTCTGGGCCGATGGCTCAGAGCCTGGAGCCTGTTTCCGATTCTGTGTCTCCCTCTCTCTCTGCCCCTCCCCCGTTCATGCTCTGTCTCTCTCTGTCCCAAAAATAAATAAACGTTGAAAAAAAAAAAATTAAAAAAAAAAAAAAAAAAAGATTTGCGTGTCCCTCGTCGAGGAATTTCCCTGAGCCTCATTGTCTGGGTGTAAAATGGTGAAGATTATTATCTGCTTCTTAATATGGTGGGAAATTAAATCACGTATACTATAGTCTGAAACAGTGCTTGGCACATAGTAGATACTCAATAAACGGTCACCATCATTATTATTAATAAGGTCATAATCCTCAAGGATCATAACCCTCTAGCTGTCCACTTGATCTTGAGTCCAGCTCAAACACCAGGGAGGATTCTACCTCTTAATTCACTCTGTTGGGTTTAGGTAGAAATCAGAGAACAATTCCTCCCGAAGAGAGGCCTCACGGGGCCACATGACTTTCCCAGAGAGGTGGCATAGGTACGTCCTCTGGGCCTCCTGCTTTTACACCAGTGTTTCAGTGAAGTATGGGAAGATGGTCAAACATTTAACTAAATGCAAGTAATTTATGAAAACTTTGGAAAAGGACTATGAATCTTTTGGGTGGAGTGCAAAGGAGGGGCGCGTATCTGACGGCTGAAAGGATGATGCTTAGCTCTTGCCTACATTGTGTTGACAAGCAGTTCATCTTAAGTCCCGGTTAAGACATTGCTCCTCCCCACCCCCCAACCCCCTACCACCCCATTTGCAAGGCCAAGGGTCTCAGGCCCAAAGAGGAAGTTGCCGTCACAGGCACAACAAGAACGCTTCGGAACTAGAAACCCATGCAAATTCGAAATCGAGCTTTGTTTGATTATCTAAACAAAAGTACTTACAGGTCCGTGTGCGAACTAGCGACCCGGGGCTTTTCAAAGGCCCACACTTGGGCCCCTCTCAGCAGGGGGTTGTCCCATGAGCATCCTGCTTTGTATGGCACCTGATCTCCCCGCTTGCCCACCTCCGGCTTGGATTTCCTGCCCTTGGCATCCACAGAGAGGGGGGCTCAGAAAGGCCTGGGCCCACAGCAAGGGAGGAGCTCTGCGTGCAAACCTGGCCGTTTGTTTAGATGGTAAAGTCATGACTTTCCTGTGGGGGGGCGGGGTGGTAGTCTGATGGTAAGACAGGATCTGAGGATAAAGAAAAAGCTACTTCACGGTCCTGTCTCTCTTCCTGTTTTGTTGCCTGCCAGGCCTTCCTTTGTGTCTCCAACCCCCGTTCCTCTCCTACCATCTCACCAAAGCTCACGTTTCCTTCTGCCGGTTTCTCTCTTGCCTGTCCGCGGGGTTGTTTTTTTTTTTTTTTTTTAGGGACCCAGGTACAGCTTTTGGTAGTTTAATTGAGGGGCTAATTCACGAAATTCTCTCTTCTATTAATCATCCAGAATATCCTAAAGGAAATTAGGCTACATCTAAATGAACTGTGTGGTAAGTGCTGTCATATAAATGGAAAACCATGTTTGTCACAGGCTGAATGGTGTCACTTCCCCCACCCCCTGTTGAAGTCCCAACCCCCAATACCTCTGAACATGACCGTATTTGGAGACAGGGACTTCAAAGAGGTAATTACGTAAAAGTGAAGCATTTAGGGTGGGACCTAATCCCATAGGAACACGTGTCCTCTCAAGGATATTAAGACACAGACAGGTGCAGGTGTAGAGGGAAGACCATGCGAGGACACAGGGAGAAGGTGGCCATCGACAAGTCAAGGGGAGGGGGGTCTCGGAAGAGACCAACGCCATTGACACTTGATCTTGGGCCTCTAGACTCCGGAGCCATAAGGCAGTAAATCTCTGTTGCGTAAGCCATCCAGCGTGTGGTACTTTCTTATGGCAGCCGGGGCTGACCAGTCCATGGTTTAATCATAACTGCGCTGTGGTTCTAATCAATCAATTCACAAAGGTTAACGGGCACCTATTTTTTGCGATCACCGTGTAAACGGGGTGTACTTGCTGTCTTCTTTTTAGCAGCTTAATTGAGGGATAATTAACGTCCGATAAACTGGACAGACTTTAAGTGTACAACCTGATAAATTTTGACACCTGTCTACACTCAGAACACCATCGCCACAATCAAGATACTGAACATATCTTCATCTTCAGAAGTTTCCCTGAACTCCTTCGTACTCTCTCTGGCCCCCCGCTTCCCCATTTTCCAGGCCACCGCTGAATTCGCGTTCTGTCACTAGAGATGAATTTGTCACGTCTAGAGTTTTACATACATGGAGTCGATCACACAGTATGCATTCTTGTTTGTCTAATTGCTCTCACTTTGTTTAATTATTTGGAGATTCATCCAGGTTGTTGTGGAGAGCAATAGTAGTATTCCACGGTACGCATTCGCCAAGGTCC
This sequence comes from Leopardus geoffroyi, assembly GCF_018350155.1. Lineage (NCBI taxonomy): Eukaryota > Metazoa > Chordata > Mammalia > Carnivora > Felidae > Leopardus > Leopardus geoffroyi. The sequence goes on along the minus strand of NC_059326.1, from coordinate 9,606,639 downwards.
ATCTACTTACGTGTGAAAGGACCCTTCCCGGCTTTAATTTTCTTTCCAACAAAAAATAAGTTTTAATTGATTAATAATATAAGGTGAATAAGTACCCCATTGTCTTTATTTACTGTCTTACCCATGTTATTTTATTTTAAGGATATGAAAATAATTGTAATAGCTTTTCTGATGGTACCAAGGGTCTCTATTGTTTTCCAAAAAGGGTTTAGTGTCTTAATTATTGGGGTGCCCTAGAATAGGGGTTTCAAGACCGTGATCTGGATTTTAGTTGATTCTTAGTTATTATCTTTGATCATAATGGATTTTTTTCCTCCTTTTTCACCCAATTTAAGCAGGTGTTTGTTTATAATCGTTTGAGATTCTGAGTAGGGTTGCTATAAACATGCGCAACTCTTTCCGTGGACATATGCTTTCTTTTCTTTTGGGAAAATACATAGAAGTGAGATGGTTGGATCATATGGAAGGTGTGTTTAACGTGTTTTTTTTTAATTTTTTTTTTTTTCGTTTTATTTATTTTTGGGACAGAGAGAGACAGAGCATGAACGGGGGAGGGGCAGAGAGAGAGGGAGACACAGAATCGGAAACAGGCTCCAGGCTCTGAGCCATCAGCCCAGAGCCTGATGTGGGGCTCGAACTCACAGACCGCGAGATCGTGACCTGGCTGAAGTCGGACGCTTAACCGACTGCGCCACCCAGGCGCCCCTTTAATTTTTTAATGTGTATTTATTGTTGAGAGAGACAGCATGTGAGCGGGGGTGGGGGGGACGGGGGCAGAGAGAGAGGGAGAGACAGAATCCGAAGCAGGCTCCAGGCTGTCAGCAAAGAGCCCGACGCGGGGCTCAAACCCATGAGCAGTGAGATTGTGACCTGAGCCGAAGTCGGACACTCAACCGACCGAGCCACCCAGGCGCCCCAGTGTGTTTGATTTTTTAAAAATTGCCGAGCTTTTCCCAAAATGGCTGTACCATTTTGTCCCATCCCCAGCAGTAAATGAGAGTTCTGGTTCCTCTGCATTTTTGCCAATATTTGGAATAGTTGATCTTTTTGACGCTAGCCATTCTAAAAGGAATGTAATGGCATATCAGTGTGAGGTTAATTTGCATCTACCCAAGGATGTTGAGTGTCACTGCCGTCCATCTATCTTTTTTTGGATGACATGTCTGCTCAGATCTTTCGCCTATTTTTTAATTGGGTTGTTTGTTTTCTTATTACTGAATTTTGAGAGCTCGTTATATGTTCCAGATACAGGTCTTTTATCAGATATATACCTTGCAAATATTTTTTCTAGTCTGTGATTTGTGTTTTCATTCTCTTTTAGTAGCATCTTTCAAAGAAGAGAATTTTTAAATCTGACGAAATCCAACTTATCAACTTTTTAAAAATTTTTTATTTTTCATTTTACTTTTTTATAGATTGTGCTTTTGGCATCACGTGTAAGAAATCTTTGCCTACTCTCGTCACCAAGATTTTCTCCTATGTTTTCTTCAAAAAGTGTCTCAGTTTTAGGTTTTACATTTGGGTTTATAGCCCCGCTTGAGTTAGTATGTGTATATGGTGTGAGGTATGGGTCAAGATTCTTTTGCTTCTTTATTTTTTCACGTGGGTGTTGAATTGTTTCAGTACCATTTGTTCTTTCTCTAGTGAGTTGCCTTTGCATTGTTGTCATAGATCAGTTAGTTGTCTTTATATGTATGGGTTTATCTTTGGACTTTTTATTCTAGTCTAGTAATAGTTTTATCTGTCTTTATGTCGGTAGCATAAAGATGTCGGCAGCCATCTTGATTGCTATAACTTTGTAGTAAGTCTTGAAATTAGGAAGGGTTAGCTTCTCAACTTTGTTCTTTTGAATGTCTTTTGTAAACAGCATGATCTTTAATGCCTTCGTTGCCACACAGAGATCCTTTTGGGTGGGCTTAATTAATTTCCTCTCTGAATCTCCACAGTGGCTCTTACAGATTTGCGCATTTCTTTTTTTTCTCTTTTATTTATTTTGAGGGAGAGAGAGAGAGAGAGAGAGAGAGAGCACGTGCATGGGGAAGGGGCAGAGAGAGAGAGGGAGACACAGAATCCGAAGCAGGCTCCAGGCTCCAGCTGGCAGCCCAGAGCCCAACACGGGGCTCAAACCCATGAGCCTTTGAGTGGTGAGATCATGACCTGAGGGGAAGTCGGCCAAGCAGGCTTCTTAAACTTTAGCGTGCATCAGAATCTCCAGGAAAGTTTGTGTGTTTTGTTTTTTATTTTGGAGAGAGAGAGAAAGAGAGAGAGAGAGAGAGAGAGCGTGCACATGTGCATGGGGGAGAGGAGGAAGGGCAGAGGGGGGGGGGGGAGACAGAGAATCCCAAGCAGGCTCCTCGCTGCCAGTGTGGAGCCCAAGGCAGGGTTCGAACCCACAAACCATGAGATCATGACCTGAGCCGAAATCAAGGGTTGGACGCCTAACCGACTGCGCCACCCAGGCGCCCCCGGGATGGTTTGTTAAAGCCCAGTTTCCTGGGCCCCACCCTGGAGTTTCTGGTTCAGTGGGCCTGGCGTGGGGCCCGAGAATTTCCGTTTCTAGCAAGGTCCCAGGTGCTGCTGATGCTGCCAGTCTAGGGGCCACCGTCTGGGAACCAGTGGGTTACAGAATGGTCACAAGGGCTGGAGACAGAGGCTCCAGACTGGGCCTCCAGACGCAGCCCCCAGAGTCTCGCTGCAGAACTGGCTTGGCCAGATAGTTGGTGCACCGGCTGCTTGCACCGCTGACCCCAGAGTCACACTGCCTCTGCTGGAGGCGGGGACAGCTGCAGAACCGGGAGGCTGTGCTCGGTCCCCGGGGGGGGGGGGGGGTTAGAGACTGACCCACGTTAGCGCCCTCGCTGGGAACGGCCCAAAGCATCTCCACCTCCCTGTGAGACAAGGGAGCCTGGGAAAAAACTGCCTGTTTTGCCCCTTTTCCCGTTTCTCCTCCAGCTAGGACCTATACCCCCCGCCTCGTAGAACAGATCGCGTGTGTCCCCCTTGTCAAGGTCAAGGAGTTCGCGCTTTCTTTGCAGTCTGCCAGCACAAGAGGTCAGATCAGAGGAGCGACCAGAGGAACGTCTTCCTTCCCTCCTGGTCCATATGAAGGTGTTCCAAGACCCACTGACTCACCAAGACCCCTGGCTCTCTCTCCAGCTCCTTGCCTCCCAGCGCTCATCGGCAGAGACTGGAACCCCGGTGTGGTACCTCAAACCGGTTTGAGACCGACTCCATTCTTGGAAGGAAGATCTGAAATCCTTCCCCTAATGAGTTGCAAAGCGTTTTGGAGCCAATCCTCTCTCCCCGGAGCTTGCAGACCTTCCGGTGGTTTCCGGTGGACCCTGTGGGCCGTAGATGCAAATAGCCAAGGTGCCTGTTCCCTGCCATTAGCTCAGGTCAAGGTGTCCCTTAGACGGCTTCTCAGGCTGGCTCGGTTCTCCCGCCTCCGAGCCCAGAGGTGCGGGTTGGGGACACAGGACGGGTGTGATCAGAGTTCAGGAATACTTTCTCCCATCTTAAGGTACAGCCTCTTCCTTTAAAGCCACGCTTCAGTGCCACCCACAGCCTTTGCCGACCATGACATAAGCCAACTGTTTTAAAATTTTGGCAACGCTCGTGGCGTCGGAAGCCAAGCCTTAAACAGAGAGGCATCATGACACAGCGGAAGGAGCATGGGATTTGGAGACAGAAGGTCTCCCAAATTGACTCTTTTCTCCCTATTGACTCCTTGTGTGACCCTGGACACATATCTTAACCTTCTCTTGCCTCAGCGCCTTCACCTGTGAAAAGAGAAAACTCTGCACCGGAGGCTTGTGAGGATTTAGTATTAAGTGCTTGGTACATAGTGTCGAACGGCAGCCGTTAGTAACATTTATAGTGGGGAGCACGGAGGAGGGTGACAGGCCCATGGCTCATTTGCCTGTACTTCGAAACACGTGCACCGTCTCCGTAAATGTATGGTCTTAGTGGGACAGAGACTGTATTTAGAAATTCTATTCCTTTGCCCTTTCACATCCTGTCTAGAATAAGGCAAGGTATCAACATTATTTTTTATGTTGCACACTCACGGAGTAAAGCGAGCTCTTCCCCTGTTCGGTGCTGGAGAGAGATCTGAGCAGATCTGAGAGAGACGGCGGCTGACCTCACAGACCTCACGGTCAAGGCGGCGAGGCCATCGCGCACCTCTGATCACAGGCAGTGAGATGGGTTCAGTCGCAGGGACGCGCCCGCGGTGCTAAGGGCCCGGGGGGGAGGGGCAGCAAGCGCCGTCTGCAGGCACCTGCACGCCCGACCAAGGAGGTGGGACTCTTGTAGGCGGTGGCACCGTGCTAGGAGAGAGGGAGAGCTGGCTGGGTGTGTGTTTGGAGCCCTCGCTGCTGCAGCTGGGGCTGGAGGGACAGGGGCGCAAATGCCACCATCCAGGCGAGCAGTGGCAAAGGACTGGAGCCCACGGGCCGCTCCCAGGGCTGGCGAGAGGGCCACTCAACAAGATGAGGGGGCTGACTGGATGCAAGGGTAAAGCCAAGAGGCAAGGACACGATGGCTTCAGGGCGCCTGGCTTCTGCAACCGGGTGGATGGTCGTGCTTTGGGCCACATTTTCTCTTCTTTAGTTTTCTTTTTTTTTTTTTTTTCTTTTCTTTTCTTTCTCTTCACATTTATTTATTTATTTTGAGAGAGAGGGGAGCGCGGGAGGGGCAGTGAGAGAATCCCAAGCAGGCTTTGCACCATCAGCGCGGAGCCCGATCGGAGGCTCGAACTCACGAACTCCGATCACGACCCAAGCCGAAGTCAGATGCTTAACCGCTTAACTGACTGAGCCACCCCCCGGGTGCCCTGGGCCACATTTTCTTTGAACGCAACGGCAAAAATCATGGCACGTTCTTAGTAATTCTGATTTCTTATGGGTGACTTTTGTGACCAGAGTTTATTTACTTGTCCCATTTTCTCTAATACAATTCTATCTGGTAACTAGTAGGGACTAGAACAGATAAGAACAGAATGAGGGCATGAGTCTTTGCCTTCTGCTCCCCCCCCCCCGCCCCCAAATAGGAAGCAATTCAGGGTAATTTATGGGCTGTTAACTTACACAGCTAGGACAGAGAGCGGAGTAGGAGTGGCAGTCTGGGCACGGATGGGGAGGTTGCCCAGTTGCTGGGCAAGTGCTCAGAACAGCTTCTGGCTTAGCCGCTTTGCCAGGCACCAACCTCCCCCCCCCCCCCGCCCCCGCCAGGTTATGAAATATTTAATACTGTATTTTTATGGGAGAAATGCAACCAGGAGAAAGAAATGTGCCATAAAGGTGGCCTGACCAGATTTTGCCCAACTGACTGGCTTCAAGAACGGGAACATTTCTGGCCAGTGCATTCAAGGAAGAGAAATGAGAACAAAAACAATCAAATTATATTTTTCTGAGAGTTGGGTGAACTTGAAAGGAAGGTGTTTTCTCAGTTTGAGAGAAAAAAATTTTTTTTTCCCTAATGAAGATGAATGTAAAGTTTAGTTACAAAGACCCCAGGTAAACTAAAAATCTACTTTGGTGAATTTTATTTTATTATTATTTTTTAAAGTTTTCTTTCTTTATTTTTGGGAGGGAGACAGGGAGAGTGAGTGGGGGAGGGACAGAGAGAGAGAGAGAGGGAGAGAGAGAGAATCTCAAGCAGGCTCTGTGCTGTCAGCATGGAGCCCGATGCGGGGCTCGAACTCACACACGGTGAGATCGTGACCTGAGCCGAAACTAAGAGTCGGACTCTTCGCCGACTGAGCCACCCAGGCGCCCCTGGTGAATTTTAAAAGGTAAAAGAATTCATGTTGGAAGAAGTGGACTCTAGCCGAGTCTTAGATGGCTCAAGCATCTTTTGGTTTATTGAGTATTGAGATTTTAAGCTGCGGAGTATATATGCTTACCGTTGCTCTGTGTGTGTGTGTGTGTGTGTGTGTGTGTGTGTATTTCACACCAAAGACCGAAATCGCAAAGAAGCCTCCGTTAGCAGGTGTCATGATTATCCTACAAACGCAGCGGCACACTGGATTGCTGCCATGGAGTTATTTTCTTCAAACATATCTTTCTGGTATAATGTTCTCTTTCCGGAAGCAAACAACTTCTAATGCGGGGAGTCTTGAGTGTATCATTAAGCCTCCCCGAGCACAAATCCATCCACTGCATTTTAGAAGTAATGGCCTGCATAGCTATGTATCTCTGTGACTGGAGGGATGTGCCGAAATGGGATCTAAGAGGTGTTAATGAAGGAACTATCCCTGAATAGCGAACAGTCAGAACGGAGCCTTCGATCCACACCAAAGAGGGGAAGGAACGTTCGAATCCTGACCGCGCGTCTCGTTAACCTGCAACCACGCAGAGCAGCGGGGTCAAACGTGTGTCTCAGGGCCCTGTGGCGTCTGCTTGGAGCCCCACGGCTGGCGGATCGAGAGCCGTTTGCTCGCCTTGTCCAAAACAGGAGGTGCAAAGGGACAGCAACTGAAAGACGGGTCATAATTTGTAGCTGACTGGCTGCGCTTGTCGTGCCCCGTGTGTTTATAATCTTTCAAAGCCCAATGCAAAGGTTCCTGTGGCTCGTTAATCATCCGGCTGCAATAGTCTTGCTTATCGTGCTGTTTGTCACCACAAAACCTGAGCTAAAGTAAACTTTTCCTTCCCAAGTTTTCCCTCCTAGCCGAAGAGCTATAGCTTCAGCCTTTCTCAGTTATAGCAACCAATGTCTGTTTCAGGCGGGTCCCTGGGGGCTATAATTGCAGAAGTCTAACCTGGCAGTTAGATCACGTGGCCCCAGAAACCGCCAGGGCACCAACGTGCTTCCTGCCAGGCGACCTTTGGCAGCTGAAGACACCCGTGCCCCATCCGCAGCCACCGTCCTTGAGCGCACAGCTCTCCGATACTCCCAGGGCGGAGTGGAGGTGCCCGTTGAAAACACCCAGTCAAAACTTGGAACCCTGAGCTGTCGTTCAGCCACCGTATCAGTTTCCTGTTCAGGGACTGGCTTGCTCAGGTGTTAGTTGGCAAGGATGTTTGTTTGCTTTTGTTTCGTTTTGTTTTGCTTTCATAAAAAGGACTGCATTTTGGTATGAGACATTTCCTACTTTTTTTTTGAATCAGCTTAGGGCATGTTTCCTACTAAAAAGATAAGCATTGTCTACACAAGGATGCAGAATATCTTGTTCAGTGTAACCCTTGGGAATGGAGAGCTGGCTCCGCAGCTGAGGGGATTCTGGCAGTGCCCACACAGCCTTCGTGGTTGAGAAGGTGGGTGCCGGGGAGGGGGGCGCCTGGGTGGCTCAGTCTTTTAAGCCTCTGACTCTTGGTTTCGGCTTAGGTCATGATCTCGCGGTTTCGTGGGTTTGAGCCCCGCATCGGGCTCTATGCTGGCAGCGTGGAGCCTGCTTGGGATTCTCTCTTTCCCTCTTTCTCTGCCCCTCTCTGCTCTGTCTCTCTCAAAATAAATAAATTAATTAAAAAAAAAGGTCTAGTAGTACTGTTTAGTTCTCAAAGGGTAAGTTCCTTCTCTGTGGCTTCAGGAAGGTGGAGAAACCAGAGGTGTGGCCAGGTGTCAAGCCAGCGTCAGTGGGGGGTTGGTGAGATGCCACCGTGTTGCTGCCCAATAGGACCACGCCAGTGGTGGGACACTGGAGGCCACGGGGTGATCTTGATGGGGGTTACGTGGGAGCAGAGCTGTGTCGGGGAGGAGACACTTGACCTGTGTGCATGTGTCTAGGGAGGTGATGGAGAACCTTAGAGTAGAGATGCCTATAGGATGAGACGGCATGCACAGGTTTGGGGTAGCCGGGACTCTGGCATTTCCTCCCAGAAGGCTAGCGATGCCAACCATCCTGTGCTGAAGCTGGCTTTAGAGTTTTACCCGTTGTGTAATTCTGCTCCATGACTGGCCAATCGCTATTGTAGGGTCTGGCCATTCAGAGATAGTAGAAAACACAGCCTTTGCCCTCAAGCAGCAAATGTTCATGGGAAGAGACAGACCCATAAACAGAAAGTATAAATCAATAGGGGTATTCCAGAGGTAAGCATGGGGGATCATGGAACCTTCGAGAAGGACATCTAACCCTGGGAAGGAAGCGGTGGGGTCAGAGGTGGCTGGTAATATCTGCCAAATGTCCAAGGCAGAAGGCAGTGGAAGCATAATTCCAGGTGTAGGCAGGTGTAGGTAACAGGGAGGCGAGAGTTGAGCGGTTTTGTCTTGACGGGGCTTCAAGTCTTAGGTAAGGCAAAGTTGGGGAAAAAGATGGGGAGATAGGGCCACGTGTACCAAAGGAAGGATCTTTGGCTTCGTTGACTCTCCAGCAACGATGGTGTCATCAGATACAGGAGTTGCTCTGTAAATGGATCCCTCTGACAGCAGTGTGGAGGGTGGAATGCATGAGAGACGAGGCTGAGCCAGAGAGGTCTGTTGCAGTGCATCCAGACGAGATGATAAGCGCTGGAGCCACGACTGTGATCATAGGAAGGCCAGGTAAATAAACTGAGCAGGACTCGATGTTTGATTGGTTACGGGTGGAGGGTTGGAGGAGAAAGAATTCAGTGTCGACTCCCAGGTCTAGCTTGGGTGGCCGGGAAGGTGGTGGTACAACCACTGAGTCTGAAACGATAGGAGAAGAGCTGGGCTAGAGCAGGAGATGATGAGGTCAGTCTTGGGCACATTGAGTCGGAGGTGCCTGATGGAGATTTAGATAGAGGGTCCAGGGGTGCCTGGGTGGCTTAGTCGGTTAAGGTTAAGCGTCTGACTCTTTTTTTTTTTTTTTAATTGTTCTTTAATGTTTATTTATTTTTGAGAGACAAAGAGAGACAGAGCACGAGGAGGGAAGGAGCAGAGAAAGAGAGGGAGACACAGACTCCGAAGCAGGCTCCAGGTTCAGAGCCGGCAGCACAGAGCCCGACGCGAGGCTTGAACCCACTAACCGTGGGATCGTGACCTGAGCCGAAGTCGGCACTTAAGCGACGGAGCCACCCAGGCGCCCCGAGCATCCGGTGGATTGTTGAAATCTTGGAGGAGAGGTGGGCTCAGCTGGGAGTTGACCGGTGCTCTGAGTAAGGACTGTGGCGCTGCTGGCGGCTGGAGCCCTGCAGGGGCACCGGCTCAGGGCCTCCGTTGCTCTGAGGTTCAAGGGCTCCGGAATAGAGCAAACTCTGGTGGGCAGAGATGCTGCAGCCTCGGCTGGCTTTACCGGGAGAACTGGGGATGGTAGGCCTGTTTCAGGGCTTGGGACGTTGTGTCCCAGGGCTGGTTCTGGTTCAGGACCTGGGAGAAGGGTAGGCTTCGGGAGGGGATGTGAGTCATAGTCCCCTGCTGGCTAAGTGGGCTCTTTAAAATGGGAACATTGTGGGGCGCCTGGGTGGCTCAGTCGGTTGAGCGGCCAACTTCAACTCAGGTCACGATCTCGCGGTCCGTGAGTTCGCGCCCCGCGTCGGGCTCTGGGCTGACCGCTCAGAGCCTGGAGCCTGCTTCCGATTCTGTGTCTCCCTCTCTCTCTGCCCCTCCCCCGTTCATGCTCTGTCTCTCTCTGTCTCAAAAAGAAATAAACGTTAAAAAAAATTTTTTTTTTAAATGGGAACATTGAAACTACGGGTGAAACACCGTGAAATGGTCTGGTCGGTGGGGCCTCGGCAGAGGTTCTTCGGCAGGTGAAGGGGAGGAAATCACCTCCCAGGCCTCTTCAACTTGTGCAAGCCCCCCTCTTCCCTGCAGATTCTCACGGTCATAGGCTTGTGACAGGCCTGGGAGCTGTCCTCTGGGGAGGGGGTGGTGTGGGGCCGGTTTGAAAAAGCTCCTGGGGGTGATTTCCCCCGGGTGGGTGGAGATCCCCTGCTATGGGGGACCCGGGGCTAACTGGGGAGAAGTCTTGGGACCCTTCTTGTACTTCGTAGCCCTTAAGTTGAACTGTTTTCCTCCCAGCACTCCAAAATGCCCTCCAGCCTAAACAGCGGTACAATCCCACCGCTTAGAATTTCTACGCTCTTACTCCCGTTGCAGTCATCGTAGAATCGTCACCCAGTCACCCGGGATTGTCAGGAAAGCTAGGGGAGCACCGGAATCCACGATGCTCTTTGCAGAATACCATGAAAGAGTGACCTATTTATTTCTATTAAATAACTCAAGACAATTTTATGGGCAGAAAGTTTGACTCTATAATATATGTATGCAATCTAAAATTACCACCAACTGTCCATGAAAAAAAAAAAAAAATCAAGCTGTCACACCAAGCCTAATTGGTGATTTCTGCGTTTTTCAGCTAATTTTTGTTAGCTATGCTCATTTATTTGTTTTATCATAGAAGTCTTCCCTGGCAGACGAATAGTAGCAGTTGCCAAAGTCTTCAGAAAAAATGTAGGAGACAAATTTCAGTCGAGTACGCTAAGGCTGTGGGGCCTTGGGACAGTAGTACAACTCCATCACCCCTGAAAATTGATACTAACTGCCATCGACAGGTTTTACTTGTCGAACCCCGGAGCCCAGCTTATGGAGTAAGTCCTCGGGAACCACTGACTTAAATGATGACACTTCTTTCTTCGCTGTCGAACAGCAACTGTGTCGATACATATATTCTTGCCCAAGTGACGGGTGAGCTTTACGGCATGGGAGAACCAGACTCAAAATGAAAAGCAGCCCCTGTGTGTGTTCTAGCTCCAGGGACTCGGCCCCTGGGTTCTTTCTGCCCTTCTCCCCTCGATCCTTGCTTCTAGGCTCAGCTCACAGGCCATTCGCTGAAATCATCATACCAAGAGATGAAGGTCTCCCAGAGAGAGGCCTCACCCAGATGCAGGCACTAGCCCACAGCACTGAAGGTAGCTCTGATTTCTGCTTGGGTACCTTCAGGGCCGGGGAGCTCACTACTTCACAAAGAAAAGGCTTTCCTGAAGCAGCTTTGGTCCCCATCTCCAACTTCTAAAATCACCCAACCCATAAATTCTGCTTCATTTTTGCCATCAGCCCTTTCTCCCTTATGTATTTTTTTTTAATTGTTTTTTTAAAATGTTTTATTTTATTTTTGAGGCGGGGGGAGGTAGAGGGGCCAAGAGAGAGAGAGAGGGAGACACAGAATCCAAAGCAGGCTCCAGGCTCCGAGCTGTCAGCATAGAGCCCGACGCGGGGCTCGAACCTATGAACCGTGAGATCGTGACCTGAGCCGAATTGGGGCTTGACCGACTGAGCCACCCAGGCGCCCACCTTATTTTTATATGGGTACTTACTTGTCACTCTCTGGTAAGGGGCTCAGGTTTGGAAATCATTTGGGCTAGAACCTTAAAATCATAATTACTTTCACCATTTTACCAGCTGTTGTGGCCTTGGCAAGTTACTTAACCTCTCTGAGCCTCAGTTATCACATATGTAAAATGAGTGTCACGTTAGTGTCTATTTCAAGGATTATTATGAGGCCCAAGGTAATGGAAGGAAACTGCCTGACAGAAAGCCGTCAATGCAGCTTAGATATTATTATTATCCCCTCTCCTAGATTACAGAGTCACCGAGGGCTGGGACCCCTTCTTGGATGTCTTTGAATCTCTGCATACCAGTCAGCACAGTGCCGGCAAGGGGAATCTAATGAACGTGGCACATGAAAGAGACTGGGCTGACCAAGACAGACAGGAAGCTCGGCTAATTATGTGAAATGCCTAAAGTCATCAGAAGGCTTAGAAAACGTAATGCCAATCCTTCCTGCGAAAGAAATGTGCACAGCAGAAAACAAAACCCAGAGCAGAAAGCAGACAGCAAGGGCAAGTTGGGACAGGAAATGGAGAAGAAATTGGGAAAGGTCGCGCAGAATGAGGTCAAGTTCCGGGGGACGGCGGAGCAAAGCACGCATGATGTGCGAGCGCTAATTAACGTGGTTAAAGAGAACAGCGTGGAACAGTAAATGCCAGCAGAGCAAGGAGCCCAGCTGCAAGGCGGACCCAACGTGAAAAAGAAAAGCAATCCTTGCGCCACACAACTCCTTTTATAAAGCAGCAAATTCCCGTAAATCTGTTCGCCTCCCGTTGTGGCTGTATAGGTGAGGAGTAGGATGGCCGAGTGGTGGACCTCCCAGCATGTGTTACCCCTAGAAGGAGCTCCTGGCGCCCGCTTAGGCCGCAGCCTCTTCTGACATCCTTTTCCTCCGCGCGTGGCTGTAGATGCCCATCCGGGAGCAGGAAATGATTGCATGCTTGGGCTTTTCTGCAGTTCGTCTTCTAAAGAGAGAAACGAAACAAAGCAAAAAAGAAAGCTGGATGTTTAGAGATATTCTAAAACCTTTTAAAGGCGTGCCGTTCACCGAAGCAAGGAAAGGAAGGTGGAGGCTGGCCTTGCAGATTCCCTGGAGCGGGGATATGGAAGAATTCATCGCGGGCTGGTTTCTGTGTATTCTGCACTTCAAAGTGACTTTACAGGTTTATTTGGGGATTCCACTCCAGCAGAGAAAGGAACACCTTGCCAACTCTCGACTGTACGATCCATTTTTTGAAGAGAGAACACCACTCTGGGAGCGCTTAAGAGAGCAGGCACGGGGGCCAAGGCCACGCACAATCACTCACTGTCCAGATCAAATCGTGGCCTTTTTTCCCCCCCTCTCCTGGAGAATCAGCTGTTAAACATTTACCAGCACGCCGCCGTGTACAAACAAGATCCAAGAGGAACCAGTTGACCAGCTAGAGTGAACAAAGAGTTTAGCCCAAAACTGTGGGCAAGTAAGCAGATAAGGTTAATTGTATGATGGATCCCTTCATGAATGACCGCCTGAGGGGAATGCTGCCTTAACATGACTCAGCAATTCGTGCCATTTGCCGTACATTCTTGGAAGCAATAGAATTGCCTTTTATTATTATTTTTTATTATTTTTGAGAGAGAGAGAGACAGAGACAGGGTGCAAGCAGGGGAGGGGCAGAGAGAGGGGGAGACACAGAATCCGAAGCAGGCTCCAGCCTCCGAGGCTTGAACGCGGGGCTTGAACCCACGACCTGTGAGTGAGATCGCGACCTGAGCCGAAGTCGGACGCTTAACCGACTGAGCCACGCAGGCGCCCCGCCTTTCAGTATTTCTTTTCGTTTGTTTTTTTTTTTTTGCCCCCTACAGTGGAGGCCCCCAGTTCCAAAACTTCCAGTTTACAGATTACACGTGTGTGATGGGTATGGAAGAGTCTGGTATGAGAAGTCAGGGTGTTGCCGGCAGCTGGTGGCCACAGATAGAGCAGTGGAGTTCAGGGTTAGGGGGAGGTCGCAGAGGTGCGGGCTGGACTCTGGTGTGTTTATCTCAAAGCTGGATTTCTATCCCTCTCTTTTAACCCTTATAACAATCTTCCTTCAGTAATCCTGGGTACCAGGAGTGCCTTTGAGGCCCGAGGGCGGGGTCTGTATGTTGTTTGGGGATCGATCTCCGTACTCCAGAAGCTGCAAGCCTCAAGATCCACCCTACCAGTCGACCAGCTTTTTCAGCCTTAAGACTATGGTCCATCTTCCCCAAGTCCTGTGTCTGTAGAGTCCGGCGAGGTACCGCCTGTGGTGGCCATTCGATTAATTTCAAAGATACAACATGGTGTAACGGGACAAGAGCGGACGTGGAGTTCGGAGTCAGAAGACTGAGGTTCGACGCAAACTAATCGCTGGGGTAGAAACCAGATAGTGGTCGAGGGTTGAGGGTTGAGTGGTTCTGGGAAAGGGCCGGAGGGGATTTTCTAGGGGATAGAAATGTTCTATACCCTTTGCGGGAGGTAGTTACATAAGCATATACATCGGCCCAAATCCAGCAAAGACGCTGATGATCCGGGCATTTTATTGAATGTAAATTGTATAGCAATTGTCTCTCCTACTGTCCAGACAACTCCTTCGTCTCTATGAGCCTTCGTTTCCTGTCTGAAAAATGGAAGGACGACTTCTACCCGTGCCGTGGGTGATCACACATATTATTAACCGGGACCACGTGAGTCCAACGTGCTTTGTACATGATAAAAAGCCCTGTGCACGGTGGCTACCATTGTTCTGCTTTTCATCTAGCTGCCTTCTAGAGCAGATTGAGTTGGTACAAATCTGTGGGCTCTGCCCTGCAACTTTCCCTTGGAGATTAGTGTTTATCTGTCTATTTTAAGGAGACTCTGGAGGTATCAAAATGCTCAGAAAAGCAAATGGAATATGGATTTGCTGGGGAGGGGAGGGCGGGCCGGAAAGGGAACAGCTGGGGAGCAAGCCATCAATCCAGCCGGGCAGCAGGGCCAGCCGGGTGCCGAGAGGGAGCCGCTTAATGCCTGTGAGAGAGTCGTGACCAGGAAAAGCAACGTGAGTAAAAAAAAAAAAAAAAATCACATCTTGCCAAACAAACTGGGTCACATTCGTGATGGAGTTAGTCACCGAGCAGAGACGGGAAAGCATTTTCAGAGGAAAAAGCAGAAGGTTGGGGGACCACGGTGACTCAGCTGAAGTGGCCTGGGCCACTTTGGCCTCCTGGCCCCGCTCGGTAGTTAAGCGAGAGTCCTTGTGTGGGTCCTGCAGTGCGTCTTGCGGTCTTTTGGGTTTGAACTTGATCTTTACGCCTAGAGGCAATCGCAAACAACCTTTACATTGGAATCAAGAGCACAGCACACATTTTAAAATAGAAAAAAAAAAAAAAAAAAATCTTAGCGAGAAGCCAAGTTAAACTAAGACCGGAAGAGCGGGGAGGCCGTGGTGGAGTTCACCCCCCGGAGCTCGAGTGGGAGGTAACAACTGGCCGAATGCAGCCGAGCTCCTGAGTGATTACACTGGCAAAGTCTTTGAATTTAGCAACTTTGAAGTCAGAGCAAAGAGCAACTGTCCTTTGGCAGCAAAAACCTATAAGATGATTGAACAACGCTGAATTCAAATTTAAAATTGTTGGCCACTAAAATAAAGCTAAAACAGGGAACGATGTAGCAGGAAGAAATAATCTACAAGACAAATCTGATGTGTGAAATTTTGATTTTATCCTCATTATAAAAATTTTGGTGCTTTCTGCTAGATGGTTTTGCCAAGAAATGTGATATGTTGAAAAAGCAGAGGAAATGTACCCTAGACGCCGAGGCTATAAAAGGCTGTTTAAAGTGATAGGAATCAGTCGAGGCTCTCCCCATGACCGAGGTTATAAAATTAGGATCTTAAAACCACCAAATCTGGGTGAGAGCAAAAGCTCCAGTTAAAAGCCGTGTCTCAATTTATTTTAATACAACTTCCATTTTCCCACAGTGTTTGTCTTTTCTCTGGGCATGTTGGATTCCTTATGCTGTTAATTCCTTCCCGAAGCGCGGTCTCTGTTGGAGCGAGGTGGGGAGCTGGGGTGAGGAGGCACGGTGAGAAAGCGGGGGTGTCCTTCCTGCAACCTCTGAATCAGAAGGAGGGTGACGTCTGGCACAGGCACTTGCATGTGGGGGACATCACTGTGTTGATCCCAGCTGAAGCAAGCCTGGCTGGGAGCACCCTTCCCCACCCGGATCTTTGTCTCACTGGTAATCGGCCACCTCAGACCTCCACCTGGACCCTCGGTGATACCGTCTCTAGCTGTGTCACTCTGTTCGGTAGCACGTGGAGTCCGGGACCTCCTGCAGCCCGGTGCTGGCTCCAAGTGCTTCTTAACCCCGCTTCTCTGAGGTCTTCGGGAACAGTTGGACACATGCCTTACCCCACACCCCCCCCCCCCCCCCGATCACCAGTGGGCTGTGAATCATGATGGAATCTCTTATTTCTCCCCGGCTGCAGAGGGAGATTTGGGTGTGACAGATTTGGGTTTGAAGCTCAGGTCCATGACTTACTGGCCATCCGGGAAACCTCCGTGAATGCCGAGTTTCTTGCCTGGAGAGGTGGCACAGAGTAACGAGCTAAAACACAGGGGCTGTAATTAGCTGGCTCAACATTTTTGCCAAAGACTGCGATGGACCTTCACGGCAGGAGAACCAAATCGACGTGCGGTCAGTTATCTTCCGATAGAAAGGGACAAAGAAGAGAGATCATAGGCTCCTCAAAGGCTGTGTTTTGGTCCCAAAGCAACTTTCCAAGGACAGAACTGGCAGCACTAATGTCATAGTGTGACCCGATGAGAAATATGCATTTCGTCTTCTTGCCTGGTTCTTGGCACAAGATCGTCTAAACCCCTTTGCCTAAATCTCCTAAATTTCCCAAATGATAGGAGTGAGCCGAGCTTGTCTTGTTAGTCACAACAAGCCCCTCTCAACCACACCTGGGTTTATGCTCAGGAAGTGACGTCATCCCTTCAGGATGGGAGCTGGGTGTCAGAGGAACCAACTCTGTGATGAGATGATTGGAGCCAGGGGGCTGGCGACGGAAGTAATCACCAACGGCCAGTGATTTAATCAACCGCACTTCTGTAACGCGGCCTCCATGAACCTCCATGAACAGTGGAGTTCAGAGAGCACCCAGGCTGGTGAACACAGCAAGGTGAGGGCAGGGGGTGCACCCAGAGAGGGTGGGGAAGCTCTCTGAACTCCACTGGGGCAGCTTATGGGACTGAACCCTTCAGTTGTGGGCTCTGTACTAACTCTGGAGACAGAGTGTCAGAGTTAAATTGTAGAACACCTAGTTGGTGTCCAGAGAGCTGGGGAACTGTTCAGTGGGGGAAGAAACCCACACTCATTTGGTGCCAGAGTGTTGGGAGCAGAAACAGGCTATGAAACAGATTTAGGAGTCTGGCCCACAACGAGCCCCCTGCTGGGACTGTGGCCAAACAACGTAACCTGATGGTGTCAGAGTTTTTTGGTGGCAAGCACTTGAAAGAGATTCTGATGAACTTAATTGGAAAAGGACTTTGCTAGAAAGGGGTGGAAGCGTTGGCTGTTGGATACTGAAGAGCCAGGCCTCGGGAAGAAGGAAGGCTGTTAGCAGGAATAAATGGACAGACCCTATGTTCCTCCATGAGAACTTCTAAGCTCTTCCGTTATTTTCTCAAAGGTTCCAAACCCTAGGAGCCAGCTTGAATGGCCTAGATTGGGTTTTATGCACCAATATCCTTCCAGTAGGAGAGGTCGTGGAAAATCTTTGACTGACAGGCCCTCAGGACTTCTCAGAATGGGGAAAGAGTTAATTCCCTACTGGGAAACCAGGGCACTTTTACCCCAAAAGGTGGGAAGGCATGGCAGGCCAAAGCAAGAGATCCCTGGCATGCTGATTTTAGGCTCCACTGTTAAAAGAGTGTAGAAAAACAAGGAAATGATTCCATCTTGCTCTTCCCTGGCCAGGATCAGGCCCAGTTCTGGGAAGCACACCGTCAGGGGCCTTTGACTACTTGGGAGGTGTTCAAAAAGAGCAATTAAGACAGGAAAACATGACACATAAGAAATGGGTGGAAGATGAGGAGAAGGAACCCAGAGAAGAGACGACGGAGTACGCCTCTGCTGGCTGATCTCGGATATCTGAGGGTCTGGAAGGCAGAAGAAGAAAAATTTTGTATTTGGTGGCTCCGAGAGGAGAAACTAAAACCAATAATGGGAATAGATTTCAGTTCTGGGTATTCAGGAAAGATCTTTAAAAAAAAACCCAACTCCCGGAACCGAAATGAGCTGACGTAAGGTAGGGAACTTTCCATCCCTGAGAAACCTTGGTTCTTTAGCAAGAGCAATAAATACACCCTTCACGTTGCATTCCAACACACCAGTGTGTTATGTTCCTGCTTTTGAGGACCCCGACCTAATGGCTGTCGATGACACAGCACTTCCTGTTTGGCCACGTCTGCTACAGAGCACTTTTCCACATGTGGAGTTCTGGATGTGTGGCGTGAGTAATGATGGATGGAAAGGACAGGAGCTCCTCCAAATATCCTTTCTAACCACTTGCCCAGGGCCACATGGGACAGACATACCACAGGGAGGCCTTAATTTAGAGCCTTGCTTCATTCAAGGACCTTTCTTGCCATAGTTAACATGAACATGCATCCTTCATGGACCTCCCAGTGCAAATCGAGCCAACATCTTGCTTTACCACTGAACAATCTTCAACAAAACTATATCAAGTCTCTTGGGCTATTCCTATTACTAGGAAGCTACCATATCAGTGTTGGAAGGAATTTTGCGGTCAATGAGTTTACAACGCTTGAGTACATCCAATGGCATTCTAGACAGGTTGGTTCATAGCCTGTTCTTGTTTTTTTTCAGACACTCACAACCTCATCGAGTCATGCACAGCCCTTCGGGCAGTTTGGGTTGGTAAAATCCTTTATTATTTTGGGGTCAGATCTACCCTCTCTGTGACTATATCAACCAAATTTAAAATGCACAAAGCCTCTGACCCGCAATTCCACTTTTAACCTGTATCCCGTATCCTGTAGATACAGTCCCCGTGGGTTCAAAGACACGTGTGCAAAGATATTCATTAGAGCGAAGGGCTGGAAATTATTTAAATGTTTGACTGGGGGACTGATTAAACAAATTATGGAGCAGGATCTGTTTTGTGGAAAATCAGGCAGCTGTTAAAAAATGAAACTATTTTCGGGGCGCCTGGGTGGCTCAGTCGGTTAAGCGTCCGACTTCGGCTCAGGTCCTGATCTCACCGTTTGTGGGTTCAGGCCCCGCGTCGGGCTCTGTGCTGACAGCTCGGAGCCTGGAGCCTGCTTCCGATTCTGTGTCTCCCTCTCTCTCTGCCCCTCCCCCACTTGCACTCTGTCTGTCTCTCTCTTACAAATAAATAAACATTAACAAAAATTTTTTTTAATTAAACTGTTTTCAAATGCTGACAGGGAAGGCTTTATATTGGTTCTTCTGACCCCGGCCATGCTGATTCGTGAGGAAAAGGAAGGGGCTCAATAACACATATCACATTTATATGATCAAAAAGGAGGGTAGACACACATATATGTTTAGGTTTTATCTGGAAAGATACTGGCAACTGTGGTTGCCTTTGAGAGAGAAAATTGTGAGGCTGGGTGTTGGATGGATGGGAGAATTTTATGTGCATATGTATATGAATATATCTAGGTATGTTTATATGTGTATGCACACGTCTCTCATCTCTACCTGCCTCCCTTTCTCTTTTGAAATGTTTTACCTTGTAAATATATCACTTAAAAAACTTCTTTAAGGGGCGCCTGGACGACTCAGTCAGTTAACCCTCCTCCTCTTGGTTTTTGGCTCAGGTCATCATCTCACAGTTCATGAGATCGAGCCCTGAATTGGGCTCTGTGCTGACAGCACGGAGCCTGCTTCGGATTCTCTCTCTCTCCCCACCTCTCACGACTCCTCCCCGACTCGTGTGCACGTGTGCTCCCTCTCTCTCTCAAAATCAATCCATATTTATACACAAAAACTTCTTTAAAAATAGGTCTTCTTACAGAGAACAAACTGAGGGTTGATGGAGGGAGGTGCGTGGGGGATGGGAGAGAGGGGGGATGGGCATTAAGGAGGGCACTTGTGGTGATGAGCACGGAGTGTTGTATGTAAGTGATGATCACTGGATTCTACTCCTGAAATCAATACTGCATCGTATGTTAACTAACTAGCATTTAAATAAAAATTTGAAAAGAAAAAAAATATGTCTTCTTAGGCAACAAAAACAAAAAATAGGCAGGGGCGCCTGGGTGGCGCAGTCGGTTAAGCGTCCGACTTCAGCCAGGTCACGATCTCGCGGTCCGTGAGTTCGAGCCCCGCGTCGGGCTCTGGGCTGATGGCTCAGAGCCTGGAGCCTGTTTCCGATTCTGTGTCTCCCTCTCTCTCTGCCCCTCCCCCGTTCATGCTCTGTCTCTCTCTGTCCCCAAAATAAATAAACGTTGAAAAAAAAAAAACAAAAAATAGGCAAATGAGACGATATCAAGCTTAAAAACCTCTGTGCGTCAAAGGAAACAAGAGTGAAAAGCAACCCACAGAATGGGAGAAAATATTGGCAAGTCATGTATGTGATAAGGGATTAAAAACAAAAATGTATAAGGAACTTCCATACATTAACAACAAAAACCCCAAATAACCTGATTAAAAAATGGGCAATGGACCCGAATAGGCTATTCTCTGAAGAAGATATTCAGATGGTAACAAGTATATAAAAACATGCTCAATATCCTTAATCATCAGAAATATGTAAATCAAAATTACAATGAGATATCACCGCAGGCCCATTAGGAGGACCATTATCAAAAGAAAAGAAAACAACAATTGTTGGCAAGGAGGCAGGGAAATTGGAACCCTATGCACTGTGGGTAGGAATGTAAAATGGTGCAGCCATATGGAAAACAGTATGGAAGTCCCTAAAAAAATTAAAAATAAAATTACCATATGATCTAGCAATCCCACTTCTGGGTATATATCCAAAAGAATTCAAAGCAGGATTTCAAAGAGATAGTTGTACGTTTCTGTTCCTTAGACCAGTATTCAAGATGACCAACAGGACATGACCCACACGCCGATGAACAAATGAAACAAATGACATGCGGTATGTACACACAGTGAAATATTACGCAGCCTTAAAAAAGAAGGAAATCCTCACACGTGCTACCGCATGGATGAACCTTACGCACGTTATGCTGAGGGAAATAAGTCGGTCACAAAAAGATGGGGACAGTGTGACTCCGCTCACGTGAAGTGTCTAAAGCAGTCAAAATGATAAAAACAGAAAAGAGAAAGATGGTTGCCAAGGGCTGGGGGATGGGCAGGGGGAATTCACGTTTAGCGGGGATAGAGTCAGTTTGGCAAGATGAAAAAGTTCTAGAGATCTGTTGTGCAACAGTGTGAATATACTTAATGGTACTGAATTGTACATTTCAAAATGGTTAAGATGGCTTAAAAAAAAAAAAAAAAATCTGACCTCTTAAATCCTAGGACAGGGCCCACCCGGTTCTACCTCTAAAACTGTACAAAATACTTTCATCTTTTTTCTGCTGCAGCAGGCCTTTCAAGACCTCTCCCAAGGCCCCTTAAACTGGCTGCCTCTTCTCCAGGTGAAACAAGCTCTTATTTCCATCGGTTCTGCCCCTGTCATCTTAGCGCCCTTCTCCGGCAGACCCAGAACCACCCGCTGAGTTGCAGCAGGAGGGTGGGGCTTGGGCGAGAGGGCTCCCAGACACGCACCCCTGCCCGGGGAGACCCTGTCCTGAGCACCCAGTGGGAGCATAGTGGCTACCTGGTGAGGGTATCTCACAGTGGGTATCTGGGGGAGGGAAGGACCTTGAGTGGGATATGGACCAAGAGGGACTGAGCCTGCGTATGAAAAGGCAAGCTTTGCTAAGCGTGTGACGGCCTGACTTTACTGCATGAATGTTCCCTACACACAGTCACGAATTTGCTGGAACAAGACAGAAAACCAGTATCGCTTACGTTCACATGGCTCCTTTATACTTTTTAAGGCATTTTGCAACTGGATTAAAGGCGCCACTCACGACAATTCTTTGAGGAAGGCGGTCAGCAACTATTTTTCTCATTTCAGGAAGAGGTGACCTCAGCCAGAAGGATTAAGGACTTACTCTGTCTTCTGTGTCATCCTTAGCGGGCTGACCCTTTCCACTCTGCAGGCTGCCTTTGATTGCACATAAAAACAAGCAAAACGCAAAGCAAAAGCAAAAATGACCATTTTGCTCAACTGTCCCAAGCCTCGTAATTTTGAAAGATGAGAATGTTTTCTATAGAGATAGATGCAAGAGACCGAACTATTTCCAGCTCATAATGCACACCCGTGAGTGCCAAAGACTATTTGTGGGGTACCCTTGGACTAGAGCCCTCACTGAGCCTGGGGACCTGGGGCTTCTTCTTTGACTGGTAACACCTGAACCTGCCTCCACCAGCTGGTAAGAGACCAGTTAAACGTCCCACTCTGGGGAAAGGGAAGTCCTCTCCCCTTAGCTATGTAAGAGGATCCAGAACATCCTTAGGGCCAGGAGTCTCCTAGCCTGGGCCCTACACAGGGCCCAGGGGATCCCTCTCCCGCAGGGGCTGGAAACCAGAATGGCAGCTGACAGAGATGGGAAGGCAGAGGCAAAGGGGGCCTCGGGCAGCCAGGATTAAAGAACGTGGGTATTCAGAGGCCTCCAGCAAAGCAGCGCTGTGCACGTCACCCTGGCCCTGGCAGTTTCTCCCCGTCACTACGTGGCCCTGACGCTGCCCTTCTGCCTATGGTAACTTTATTTTCCCCTTTTAGGCTGCTCTCCCCGACCATGTTAACCTAATTTCATCGGGGTAAACAAGTTAGGGAAGTAAAAGGAAGCGGCACATAGGAAAATTTCCTTGCAGTCCGGAGCATCAAGGTCCCCAGGGGAATGAGTTAAGGGGCTTCTCTGCTGGCACAGAGGAAAAGCCATTTTGCTGCAAAAGACACTCCCAGGTGTTCTAAGCCGGCAGATTCCGGGCTAGGGAGAAACGGAGGCAGGGAGAGGAAGGTGGAGGGCTTTCTGCAGGAAGCCGGCTTTCTGGCCTCTGGCTGGGCGATCTAGTGGCAGGGAGTGCTATTTAAAATATTTAACCGGCGGGCCTGACCAATCAGAGCCCGGCTTCCAGCGCCGGCTCCGGGAGGCCCTCTGCTGGTCCATACGTTCCAATTCGGCTGCAGCGGGGGTGGGGGTGGGGGTGGGGGTGGGGCAGCCAGGGGAGGGGCCGGGGCCGTGGCCGTGGCTGTTTACCACCCGGTGCGGAATCGTTCCCACGTGAACACGTGGTGTGGCTGCCGCAGTTCACAGCGGCTGGACGCCGTCCCGGTGGGGGTGGGGAGAGAGCCGGTGGTCCCGGGCGCCTCCCCCGCCGCCTGGCGCTGCCCCAACGTGCTTGTGCCGAATCACGGCTGGCACCGGTGGCCTCTTGCAGCCTGGCAGAATCGCGCACGTTCGTTCTCCCTCCTGCCGAGGCAGGCGGTGCCCGAGCGTCCCGCGGGCGCGGCCAGGCGCCCCTCTGCCCGAAGGAGCTCCCGTCTGACCTCGGAAGCGGAGGCACGTCTTGCTTCACCAGCAGGAACCCCTCTCCGGCTTTCTCCCCCTCGCCTTCCCGGGTGACAAGCAGCTGCAACGTGCCGGCGGACCGGATGCCTCAGCCCGGGAATCCGGGGCTCTTCCTGCGTAAAGAGGAGGGGCCTGGGCTTCCAGAACCACTGACAGATGTCTGTGGGAAAGGGCTTCCACACCTGCCAAACCGCCAGCTTCCTTTCTCATTCTCGAGGGCTCGAGGTAACACGAGCTTGTGAAAAATGTGTCGTGTGCGCCGCGGTTTCCACTTTCACCCAAGGCCAGCCAGCTCATCTCCCGAGCGTGAAAAATCAGGTGGCTGAGTTTCCTAAGGCGGGAGGCGAGCGGGGGGGGGGGGGCCTGTGAAACCAGGTGCGCGTCCCCCTCCCCCCGCCATCCCCCCAGGCGCCTGGCAAACCAGACCAGCCTGGACCACGCACGAGAGGGGGGCCGGATTAGACCCTTAGACCCTTCATCCTGAGAGGGAGACCTTAAAGATCCCTTTTGATTTTCCCAGTCTGAAAACTTGTGCCCGGGGAAGGCTTGAAATGGAGAGCTTCATCTCATTCCTTTGATTTCTACACATATTACTTTCACTTTCAGTCCATGTATAAAGAGTTTTAAAATTCGTATGTTTACGAGGCGCATAAAGATCACAACACAGTAGTCTCCCCCCCCCTTACCCATTCTTCTCTCCATTTATTGATTCCCGGAGCCAACAGCTGTCTATGATTTTAGTTGTACTCCCGGTATGCGCAGCGATCATTGCTGGATAATATGCTTATAAAGCTGTATCTTTGTTAATTTTAGAAATCACCCGCCGCCTGGGGCACCTGGGTGGCTCAGCCAGTTAAGCGTCAGACGTCGCTCAGGTCGGGATCTTACATTCGTGAGTTCAGGCCCTGCGTTGGGCTCGCTGCGGTCAGCACTAGAGCCCGCTGCGGATCCTCTGCCCCTCTCTCTCTGTCCGCCTCTCTCTGTGCCCCTCCCCCTGTCGTGCATTGTCTCGCTCTCAAAATGAACAGATTAACTAAAAACAAAACAAAACAAAACACAAAACCAGAAAGAAATCATCCGCTGACTTATTTCTGTGCAAGATGAGGTTTTAGCCCTTTCGTCCTCCCCCCAGACACAGGTACCCCAACTTCTCCGTCACTTCCCAACAGAGGTCCTGTATTTCTTCTCATCCTAGATGCCATCCATTATACGATGGAGCATTATTTATGAGTCACTACAAAAGAACAAAAGTGCTTTCAATGACACTATGATCCAATACTTCAAAACCAAATTAATGTCTGTTTACTTATTTTGAGAGAGAGAGAGTGCATGCCTGTGCATGGGGGAGGGGCAGAGAGAGAAGGGGGAGAGGGAATCCCAAGGGGGCTCCATGCTGTCATCATAGACCCCTACCTGGGGCTACATCTCACAAACCATGAGATCGCGAGTGAGCCGAAACCAAGAGTCAGACGCTTCACCCACTGAACCACCCAGGAGCCCCTGATCCAATACTTTATCACGTTGGCTACAAGATTCAGTTTGCTTTTCAGGATGTTCAAATGTGAAAAATATGTGCATTGTAGAATCTCGTGAATTAGGGGACATCACAATGTCTGGCTCAATCACCGATCAGTATATACGTTATTTTAACTGTGTTAATATTGTTCACAGTGTACTATAATTACATTTCTGCTCTTGTACGTCTTTTCCCCTTTGGAGCTAATAACTGCCTGGTCTATTTAACTGTGTAGTTTTGGGGGGGGGTATTTATGAGTCATTCATCCCCAGGCTCTCCCCAGTGTGGTGAACGCATTGGCAATCTCTCAGTTGCAATTCCTTCCCCGTGGGGACCCCCCCACCCCCCCGAGCTGTCTTCCTGCTCCAAACTCAGCGCCGGGTTCTCCTGGGCCTACCCCACTTGCCATCTCAGAGTGTCCCTTCCACATCGTCCTGGGATTTCTCTTTTCTTCTTTTCTATGTTGGATCTCCTGTTCCCTGGAGCACCTGTCTTCTTTCTTGGTCTGTTCTTTGTTTTGTGGGAGCACATCTTCCTGAGAAAGGCCTGTGGCAGGTAAATGTTTGGAGACCTTGTAAATGTCTTTAGTCTACTGTGGCGCTCGATAGCTTGTCTGAATGTATTACTAGAGCTTAGAAAGAATTTTTCTTCATGTGAGAGGCTTCCCTCCCATGTCTGGCGATATACTGCTGGCACTAAAGGGACGTGTGCGTGGGCGAAGCTTGTGGACCAGAGGGCTCCCTGTCCGTGACTCTGCAGTGATCTGGATGCTTCACTGGGGCAATCCTGCTGGATTGGTCTCCGTAAGTCTTCTCCCTTGGACTGGTTGGCTTCCCCAGAACCGGATCATCTGTTCTTTTGCCTGTGGAGTATAAGCCTCATTGCCAGTGTCCTGGGCGCCAAGAGGGTGAAGGGGACTGTGGAATCTTACAATCTAAAATGCAGCCTGTCATTTAATCTCGTTTCGGTAGTGTGTCAGTCACATGCCAGCTCTCCGTTGTGCCCACGGTGCACATGATCTCTGATTCAACCTTTTCTCCCAGGGCTGGGCAGGGGCGGTGGTCCGGCTGCACAGGTGCAGGAAAAACCGTGGGGAGCCTCAGTGCTCCTTCCACAAATTTCCGCACACCTGCGCCCATGTTCGGCAACAGAGGGAACCAATTTCTGTTTCTTTGTGAGGTTCTGTGGTGTAGCTAGTTTGCTTCTTACAGGCTTCCTTTTCTGTGGCCTTGGTGTTGGCTTTATCTTCTCTGCTAAATTAATTACCTCTTATTCGTCTGCTTTTTTCGTTTCCAGAAGATTGTTGCCATGTTTTGCTCGCTGTCGTTTTTGTGCCTGTCTTCTCCTTGTCCTTATGGGTCTAGACAGGGTGTGCTTCTAAGTGTTTGGCAACTGGCTTTTGGGGGGAGGGGGAGCCCTGATTTGTAGCAGTCCAGTTTCTGTGGTATAAATACTCCTACTGTGGCTAATTTCAAGCTACCGAAAGGACATCGCTGAACATGCAGATGGGAAGAAATGCAAAGTTGCATATCATTATATAATACAGATCTGCCTTGACTTTACAGTGGGGTTACAGCCTGGTAAACCCATTGTAAGTTGAAAATGCATTTAATACACCTCACCTACCGGTCCTCCCAGCATAGCTTAGCCTGCCTTAAATGTGCTCAGAACTCTTACATTAGCCTACAGTGGGCAAAATCGTTGAACACAAAGCCTGTTTTATTTATTTATTTTTTTTAATTTTTTTTTTTTAATGTTTATTTATTTTTGAGACAGAGAGAGACAGAGCATGAACAGGGGAGGGTCAGAGAGAGAGGGAGACACAGAATCTGAAACAGGCTCCGGGCTCCAAGCTGTCAGCACAGAGCCCGACGCGGGGCTCGAACTCACGGAACGCGAGATCATGACCTGGGCTGAAGTCGGACGCTCAACCGACTGAGCCACCCAGGCGCCCCAAAAGCCTGTTTTATAATAAACATTGAATATATAATGGAACTTACTGAATACTGTACGGAAAGTGAAAATCAGAACGGTCGTCTGGGGACCAAATGGTTGCCAGCGTATGGGTTGTTGGCTCTCGTGATCGCGGGGTTGACTGGGAGGTTCTTCTGCCCAGCATCAGGAGAGAGGATTGTACTGCGTATCGCTAAGCCAGGAAAAGATCAAAATTCAAAATCTGAAGCCTGGCTTCTATCAAATGAGAATTGCGTTTACACCGTCATAACATCAAGAAATCTTCCATCGAAACATTGTCAGTTGGGGACTATCTGTATTTCCGCCTTGTGGGCACAATAGCTGTGAACAGTAGACCTAAATGACCTCAACAGAGTAGATAATTATAAAATTACTATGAATAGTAAGTTCGGAGAGTTTGTTAGGTTTGTTTTTAATATAATTTAAAATATTTTAGGGGCGCCTGGGTGGCGCAGTCGGTTAAGCGTCCGACTTCAGCCAGGTCACGATCTCACGGTCCGTGAGTTCGAGCCCCGCGTCGGGCTCTGGGCTGATGGCTCAGAGCCTGGAGCCTGTTTCCGATTCTGTGTCTCCCTCTCTCTCTGCCCCTCCCCCGTTCATGCTCTGTCTCTCTCTGTCCCAAAAATAAATAAACGTTGAAAAAAAAATAAAAATAAAAATAAAAAATAAAAAAAAATAAATATTTTAGGCATATGTAATTTAGTTTTTAAACTGGCTGTATTTCACAACCGGCTCAAAAAATTCCTACAAATTTCACAATCAGTTTTCACGAGCCACTAGCTGCTCTCCTGCACATAATTACCTTTCCTCATATATTGGGGTTTTCCCCAAGTTTTATTGACATATGACTCGTATATTATTAACACAATGGTAATCCATGCAGGATTCACATGCAGAAGAAAGGATGACACTTCATTCGAAGGAAATGATGCTTGATTTGAGGGGCAAAAAGAAGAGTTAAGCTCAAATAAGGTGTGGGGAGGTCATCAGTCCCCATGGGTAGTACTCCGAGGGAAGTCATGTCAACACGATTAGGCATGAGGTCTTACTAGGACAAGGTAGTGAGTTGGCCAACCTTTCTGTTCTGATTTAGTTTCAGTTTTGAAGACCATTGAGTATATCTACATTTCTTTCTTCTTTTTTTTTTTTTTTAGTGTTTATTTATTTCAGAGAGAGAGAGAGAGAGAATGACTGGGAGAGAGGCAGAGAGAGAGGGAGACACAGAATCGGAAGCAGGCTCCAGGCTCTGAGCTGTCAGCACAGAGCCTGATGCGGGGCTCGAACCCGTGAACGGCAAGATCATGACCTGAGCCAAAGTCGGACGCTTAACCGACCGAGCCACCCAGCCGCCCCAGTATATCTACATTTCTTAGCAGTTCTCTGAAGTGGTGCCAACCAACTTCTTATTCCAAACACGCATGACCACCAAGGGTCCGTGTGATAATGTGAGTGCTTGCATAGCACTTTCTTTAGCCCAGCCCAAAGCATTTTACCAACAGCGCCTCATTAAGTCCCACCACACCCTAGTGTGGGAGTAGAAGGGGAATAACACTATCCCGATTTTACAGAGGGAAGAAACAGGCCTTGAAGCAAATCCACAGCTGCTGAAACTAGCTTTCCAGCCTGCGGATTCCGCGGGCTATAGCTCTCCATGACAGGATTTAGGCACCAATTTGCGTCTGCTGCCTATACCTAGCCAGGTAAGGGTACAGTTTTCTTATCTGCAATATCAAGGAGTTCCTTTAAGTCCTAAACTATGCGATTCTGGTTTTGGCCTTTGTTGACCCTCCCACCCCTTCCAGAATGCATGGTTTTGTGTATGTGATTCAACAGAATTCCAGTCTGGCTGTAGGAATGCGGGAGCGTCGGCAAGAATGGAAGACCAGATCATTGTGATTTGGTCTCCATGTTGAGCAGATCACAGAGCGTTAACGATTGCCAAAATAGGCAATGGACCTTGTGAATCGTCACTATGTGCCCGGTACAGGCTTCAGGACTTGATATACACTGTCTCGTTTAGTTTATTTCAACCTTCACAGCAACACTTTGTGGCTGGTGTTGACATTTTCCCTGTCTTACAGATGAGGGAAGTGAGGCTTAGGGAGACTACGTAAGCACAGCTGGCCTCTTGGTTATAATGACTGGTGCAGACATGGATGTCACCCAACAGGGTCCCAACGCTGGACGTTCCTCGCAGGGCCTCGCCGAAGAACCGTCTCTTCTCTGGTCGCGGAGTCGTTCGACTGCGAACCCAGTGAGGTGGACTCCCATGTTGTGTGAAGAAAAGCTCTCTGTAGGAGGAGAGAATGCAGTCCTCTCACAGAGAAAAGCAGAGACAAGGATGGGGAGAAAGAATTCGGAGGGCATTCAGATCCTTGCCTCCCAGTCCCCGCCTTCCTTATCTAAGCCAATTTGGTTGAGTTCAGCTTTTGTCACTTGACCAGTGGGTGAGTTCTGGACAATATAGTGCTTACACATCTTGCTATCCATTTTTAATTTTTAAAAACATTTAAATCCAAGTTCGTTATCATGTTGTAATAATGGTTTCAGGAATAGAATTTAGTGATCCGTCGCCCCAGTGCTCATCCCAACGAGTGCCCTCCTTAATGCCCCTCACCCATGTAGCCCATGCCCCACCCACCTTCCCTCCAGCGACCCTCAGTTTGTTCTCTGTATTTGTTCTCTTATGATTTGCCTCCCGCTCTCTTTTTTTCTTATTTTTCCTTCCCTTTCCCTATGTTCTTCTGTTTTGTTTTTTAAATTCCACGTGTGAGTGAAATCATATGATATTTATCTTCCTCTGACTGGCTTATTTTGCATAGCCTAATACATTCTAGTTCCATCCACGTTGTTGCAAATGGCAAGATTTCGTTCTTTTTGATTGCCGAGTAATATTCCACGTACATCTTGCTATCCTGATGCTAGACATTACCATATTTACCAGGATAGGAGAGCCCACCACCGGGTCCCTTGGACTTACCCAGGTCTGTAAGCAGGTAAATTCTCCCCATGGTACAACTTTTCTTCCACTTCTTTTTTTCCTTTTATTTACTTATTTATTTTTAAACTTACATCCAAGTTAGTTAGCATGTAGTGCTATAATTATTTCAGGAGTAGATTCCAGTGATTCATCCCCTATAACACCCAGTGCTCACCCCAACAAGTGTCCCCCCTAATGCCCTTTACCCCTTTAGCCCATCTCCCCACCCACAACCCCTCCAACAACCCTCAGTCTGTTCTCTGTATTTAAGAGTCTCTTCTGTTTTGTCCCCTGCCTTGTTTTAATATGATTTTTGCTTCCCTTCCCTTATGTTCGTCTGTTTCGTATCTTAAATTCCTCATAGGAGTGAAGTCATGAGATTTGTCTTTCTCTGGCTAATTTCACTTAGCATGATGCCCTCTCGTTCCATCCATTACTTGCAAATGGCAAGATTTCATTCTTTCTGATTGCCGAGTACTACTCCATTTTAGAAGCCACATCTTCTTTATCCATTCATCAGTTGATGGACGTTTGGGCTCTTTCCATACTTTGGCTGTTGTCGATAGTGCTGCTCTAAACATGGGGGTGCCTGTGCCCCTTTGAGACAGCACACCTGTATCTCTTGGATAAATACCTAGTAGTGCAGTTGCTGGGTCGTAGGGTAGTTCTACACCATCCTGTTTTTTTGTTTTTTTTTTTTTTTAATGCTTATTTATTTTTGAGAGAGACAGAATGCAAGTGGGTTAGAGGCAGAGAGAGAGGGAGACACAGAATCCGAAGCAGGCTCCAGGCTCCAAGCCATCAGCACAGAGCCCGATGTGGGGCTCGAACTCACAGAGCTGAGAGATCATGACCTGAGCCAAAGTCAGACGCTCCACCGACTGAGCCACCCAGGCGCCCCAATGCCATACTGTTTTTTTTTTTTTTTGGAGGAACCGCCATACTGTTTTCCAGAGTGGCTGCACCAGCTTGCATTCCCATCTACTTCCCCTTCTAAGCACGTTCTGTATCTCATCCATAAGATTCCTCTCTGTTTCTTCTTACTTGGCTCAAGCCTCCTAATGTGGACCTCTTAGAGTTGATATGCATTACTTAGTCTTCTGACCTCAAGAGGCAGAACAGTCCTGCTATTAACAGTACAAATGACATGATGGCAGTACCGGGCCCAGTAAGGGTCCCCAGACTGCACAATTTCACGGGTAGAATTCCTTTTTTTATTATGGGGTAGGGGTAGGGGAAAACCTAGAGTTGCTGACTTTTATTTTGCCAAACTGGGGCCAGTAAGCTTACGTGAATCCTGCCATTGTTAATTCGTTTATTTGTTAACAAGGCTAGTAAAGACTCTGCTTTAAGCCCTGAGGGTATACAACAAGCTTACATTCAAGTCACTAGAAGACTTTAAAGGGCCACACTCATTCTTGTACAAATTCTACTCTTCACTTTCCTTGATACCTTTGATTAGGGTCTAGAATTTAGGGGATGGTGTAGGGAGATTGTCAGTCTTGTTGGCAACAATCTAAACGATGAGTTGGAGGCAAGAAATGGAAAAGGAGGTGAAGAGGAAGCCAAGGCCGTAGTGGAAGGTAATGTAGGGCATTGATCAGAGCAAGACTCAGAGGAAATCAGCGGGAGTGGCTCTCATACATGGGACCAGATGCAGAGGAAAAAACCTTCTTGATGTGTATACTGTTTGCACCTGAGCAAAATAGATTTATGAAAATCTCCTTGAAACTCCTGGCAAGGAAACCTGAAAAAGGTTCTGGTAAAGCAAAGCATTAACGAAATGGAAATTAATTGTATGGTACCTGGTACCTCTAATCTAATGGCATCGGTAAGCTCTTTATTTACTGTATTGTCTGTTATTTCGTGTTAATAAAATTAAAAATTTACCTAGTAGAAATGTTGTAGATACATTCGCAAGCCTGGTCCTCCAACCTCATTTCGTTTTGGCGGCTTTAGGTTCCGGGGCCCCCCACTTCTCTTGCTGAGGGGTTTCAGCATTGCGGCATCTTGACTGGGGGATGCGGTAGGCCGCCTCCAAGATGGCGCCTCATGGTGCCTGCCTCCTGCTGATCTCAGCTGTCTATAGGTCTCTGGTAGAGGAGTTGAATCGCCTTCGCTTCCTTTGCTGAACCGGGGGTACTGGGTGTTTTGAATGAGATCTAGAATGATATTTCCCTTACACTCATCACCATACACTTCTTTTTTTTTAAAGTTTATTTATTTATTTTGGCGGGGGGAGGGGCAGAGAGAGAGAATCCCCAGCAAACTCCGCACCGTCAGCGCGGAGCCTGACATGGGGCTCGAGCCCACGAACTGTGAGATCATGACCTGAGCTGAGAGCCAGAGCTGGACACTCAACTGACTGAGCCATCCAGGCACCCCAGTCATCGTACACTTCTAATCCCTTGTCTGTTCCTTTGATATTTGCATGGATGGATGATAAAGCACACATAGAACCTAGAGGATGACGCAGACTGTTCTTTCTGTCCCTGTTCCAGCTGGGTGGAGTATGGAAAACATTTTTTGTGCACATGCAGGCTTTAGAAACTGGTCTAAATAAGAACCTCTCTCTCGCTTTTTTAATGACAAAAGCAGTAATATCTGTGGTGTAAAAAATAAAAAGGCAAAACCATTAGCCACCCGTAATTTCACTATCTGGATATAAACACTATTAGCAACTGTAGCATTTCTACAACTATTTCTAGCTCTCTGTGTTACACAAACAGGTAATATAATGAGTGCCGTTTTGCGAATTGTTTCTTAATTAAGTATAGTATGAGCCTGTGTTTATCCCATTAGTGTATTATATCATCTACAATTATAATTTTATTTATTTATTAAATATATTGTTTTTAGATTTTATTTTTAAGTGATCTCTACACCCAATGTGGGGCTCGAACTTACAACCCCGAGATCAAGAGTTGCAGGCTCCACTGACTGAGCTGGCCAGGCACCTCTCACCTACAATTATTGTTTTATTTTCAACGTTTATTTTTATTATTTTTTTGGGGACAGAGAGAGACAGAGCATGAACGGGGGAGGGGCAGAGAGAGAGGGAGACACAGAATCGGAAACAGGCTCCAGGCTCTGAGCCATCAGCCCAGAGCCCGACGCGGGGCTCGAACTCACGGACCGCGAGATCGTGACCTGGCTGAAGTCGGACGCTTAACCGACTGCGCCACCCAGGCGCCCCTACAATTATTGTTTTAAATGGTTGCACAGTACCCCATTATGTGTCGTGCATTTTTAAGCCATTTCCTTGTTCTTGGATATACGTTTATTTCCATTTTTGCTAATGAAAAACATGCTATAAAGAAATGCTATAGATTCAGCGCGTAGCTAAATATTTGTACCTATCGTTGACTTTTCCCCTTTAAGATAAATTATTAAGGTGGAACGGTTAGATTAAGGCATCTGTACATTTTTAGAGCTTTTTCGACGTATTGCCAAACTGCCTTCCAGAGAGGCTATACCGGTTGATACTCAGTGAAATTTATTAGTGTGTCTATTTCTTCCTGCCCTTGCGGGCACGAGAAATTTTTTTTTTTTTTTTTAATCTTTCTGGCCTGTATTTGAACGGGAAACATAAGAATTCTTGAAGTGCAGCTTACAGTCACCAACTGGCCACAGCTGTGAGTGTCAGCAGCCTCCACTTTAACCCAGCGCCCATCGGGCGTGAGGGATACGAAACGCTGAATCGAATCTGGCTCTGGCAGGTTGTGTTCCTAAGACGAGAAGAAGGTCGAAGCTCACGTGTTCAAGATGGAGGAACGAGGGTCAAACGTACAACAGGCAACCCCTGTGGTTTTGTAGTTATAGTTTTGGGAATTTAGCCTAAAGAAAATTCCCAGGAAGAGGAAAAAGCACATGTATGTGAAAAAAGTTTATTGTAGGGGCGCCTGGCTGGCTCAGTCGGTGGAGCGTGCGACTCTTGATCTTGGGGTTGTGGGTCCGAGCCCCACATAGGGTGTAAATATTACTTGAAAAATAAAATTTAGGGGCGCCTGGGTGGCTCAGTCAGTTAAGCATCCTACTTCAGCTCAGGTCATGATCTCGCAGTTTGTGAGTTCGAGCCCCGCGTCGGGCTCTGGGCTGATGGCTCGGAACCTGGAGCCTGCTTCGGATTCTGTGTCTCCCTCTCTCTCTGCCCCTACCCCAATCATGCTCTGTCTCTCTCTCTCTCAAAAATAAATAAACATTAAAAAAAATTATTGTAACATTACTTATATTAGGGAGACAAACAACTTGACATAGGAGAAATGGTTTAAGAAATTGAGGTGTATCAACCTAATGGAATTGTCTGCAGTTGTTAAATTAGTAACTATAATGGTGACGTCCAAACATAGGAATATGTTCATGGTGTAATATTAAGTGCAAAAAGGGGATAAAATTGTTCGCATTTGAGAACGATGTACCAGTTCAATCTGCGTGGACGAAGACTGGAAGAAAATACAAAAACTAAAGCCAGTGGTGGAAGAGAGGGACACCCCCAACTTGACATTTTTCTTTCAAGTCTTCCTTGTGCGATTACAGTGAAAAGCAACAGTGTTGAAAGAGGTGGGAAAGGGGTCATATAAAGAGGCAAATAAATGTGCTTGAGGGACAGCCACGGAAAATGCTCGGTCAGCCCCGGCTAGTTACTGAGGGAGGCGTTGTGGAAGATTGGGAAGAACGAGGCACTGGAGGCAAATAGAGCTGGGCTTGAAGCCAGCCTCCACTTCATACCAGAAGTATGAGCCGAGGCAAGTTATTTAACTTCCTGCAGTTTAGTTTACATAGCTGTAAAAATGGATGAAAAATGCGTGCCTGTGCAGTTGTTGGGGGAGGGGAGCATGCATGCTCCGCGGCAGGTACAAGGTCGGCGCCCAGCCGGTGGGGGGGTGGGGGTGGGGGGATCGTAGAAGCGATGCTGCTCTTTTTCTGTATTTCTCCTTTCATCATTATTGATCCTGCAATAGCGAGAAGCACATTCAGCCAAGAGAAGCGATTTGCAAGTGTGCTGCTTGCGAACGTAAGCCACCTAGTTCTGTCCGGGACAGAAGGGGGTGAGTGAACGAAGATTCTTTTCTCGGCTGGATCGTTATTGAACGGGCTTAGCGGGGTCTCTGCTGCTTCTCTGTTAAGCAACTTATCTGGACGCCTTGATTGATAATGACAAGGCATAAATGATATCACAGCGGCAAAGCTTGCGCTGTGCATATGGCAGAGATAAGATTGGACGGCAAAAGGTGACAGCCAGAAAACATTTTTGGAAAACAGAAGATCTTACATAATTATCTATCTCCATGTTATTTTTAAAACACCAGTTAAATACAGTGTAATTGGGGGCGAAAAGTCAGTGTTGGCTCTTGGTAATCCAGTGATTTGAAATCAGCCCAGGAAGAGCAAACCGCACTGAATTTTGCCCTCTGTGACCTCTACACAACTTGCCAATTACATATGGATTTCCAGATTCTCTAGCACTAGGGAAAACTCAGAAGGTGGAGAGAAAATGCCCTGACTTACAGATCCTGAGAGACTCAGTGGCCACTCGGTACAGAGAAACTTTCGACCTAAAAAGGCTGTCTGTGTCTTCTCAGGGACTTGAGGCAATTTCTCAAGGGCACCCACCCCTTTTATAGGGAAAAATACATCAGCACCTTGTTTGTACCTGGTCCTTTCTGACAAATTCTTTGTCATATGGAGGAGCTTTTTGCTTTGTCCTCTTCAAAAATCTTTTAGCATCAGAGCAGCTCTAATAGCTGGACTTATTTCAGCATTAAAATGCAGGCTCGGTGACCCTCTTCTGCAGGCAGATGTAAGTTCAAAGGAAACCCCTTTTGCTGGGTATTCGGTGTTACCCGGGGATTTGGGGAGTTAATCCCCCCTGTCTCTGTTGTCAAGAGAAAAGGAAAGAAGGGTAGCTCTTTCTAAACGCTGATCCCCGTGGGCATCTGTCTCCTTTCGTACCCCGGAATTATGGGAGATGGAGGAAACTCCAAGTGGCTATCCCACCTAGCTTCTTGAGGCAGGCTGGGCTCTCCTTAAAACCTCCAAAACAGAGGCTTGTGGGTCATAGTTTTAAAGCTCTCAGGTATAGGCATCCTGCAGCCTCTCTTGTTAACTGGTATCAGTGCTTAATCTTCTTTCATTTGAATAATTAAAATTTTTTTTAAATGTCTATTCATTTTTGAGAGACAGAAAGAGACAGAGTGTGAGCAAGGGAGGGGCAGAGAGAGAGGGAGACACAGAATCCAAAGCAGGCTCCAGGCTCTGAGCTGTTCAGCACAGAGCCCGACGCGGGGCTCGAACCCACGGACCGTGAGATCATGACCTGAGCTGAAGTCAGACACTTAACTGACTGAGCCACCCAGGCGCCCCTGAATACACACACACACACACACACACGTGTATATATATACACATATATATATGTATATATATATATATATATATATTTTTTTTTTTTTTTTGAGAGAGAGACAGAGATAGAGCATGAGTGGAGAGGGGTAGAGAGAGAGGGAGACACAGAATTTGAAGCAGGCTCCAGACTCCGAGCCGTCAGCAGAGCCCGACGTGGAGCTCGAACCCATGGACCGTGGGATCATGACCTGAGCTGAAGCCGGACGCTTAACTGACTGAACCACCCAGGAGCCCCCCTGAATATATTTTTTAAATGACACCAACAATAGTAGAAATTTAGAAACAAATACTCCAAAAACCCATACAAGAAGCTCCCCGTGCCGATAAGTCACTTGTAACCATGTTGGTACATTTTCGGTTTACTTCAGAGAGAGCTGGAGTTAGGGAGACACCATTTTATAAAAATACAGTAGTTTTGAGATCGACTGCTCTCGGGGCAGGGGCTGCATCACAGAGGGTCCTGCCTTCAGAAACCCCAGCTAGGAAGCAGGCCCAGGCTTATGTTCCTGTGTGTCTCCAGCTTCCAGAAGAAAACACCGCACAGCCCTCTCACCACACTTCGCTCCACCCAGGATGGGCTTGAAGGCCACAGTTCATCAGCTGTGTCCACTGGGGAGTCCCATGTCACCGTCCCCCCTTCTGGCAGGTCCCCACCGTGTCTGCGCGTGCTTCCCCTGGATTCAGGGTTGGCAAACTACGGACGAGAGGCCAAACTTGGCCCGCTCCATTTTTGTATCGGTTGTGAGGTACGAATTTTCGGGTTTTGTTTTTTTTTTTAACTTTTTAAGTGGTTTAAAAAAATGAGATGTGAAAATCATATGAGTTTCAAATTCAAGTGCCCGTAAATAGCTTTATTGGAACACAGCCTCGCTCATTGATGTATGTCTCATTCGTTACCGTCTATGGCCGTTTTCGCGCTACGGCGGTCGCGTGGAGTGTTTGTGACGGACACTGTATGGCCAGCAAGTCCTACGATGTTTACCATCTGGCCCTTCACAGAGAAAGTCTCCCGACCTCTGTCTTAGAGCCTCCCAGCATCTCCTTTCCCCACAGGGAGGGTGCAGTAATCTTTAGGAGGTGAAATAATTAGGTCTTGTTGTTTTTCAGCCGTGAGATCTAATTCTGACCCTGGAGAATTAGAAGCAACAGGACACGGGACGCAGGCATCCAGGACAAGTCCTGTATTGGGGCCGCGTTTGGTGCTACGTATGCAGATGGGAAAAGAGCGGAGAAGGGACAGATTTGGGCGGGAGAGAGAAGACTCCAGAGTCCACTTCACATGAACCAAGTTTGTGATTTAAAAAACATTTTCTTTCCAGTTTCCTTATTTATTTTGAGTGGAGGGAGGGGCAGAGAGAGAGGGAGAGAGAATCCCACGCAGGCTCCGCACTGCCTGCGCGGAGCCCGACGCGGGGCCCCGAACTCACGAACCGTGAGATCGTGCCCTGAGCCGAAATCCAGAGTTGGATGCTCAGCTGACTGAGCCACCCAGGTGCCCCAAGTCTGTGATCTTTTGAAGGGACAAGTAGATGGCTGGTCACCCGGGTCTGGGATGGAAGGACTGAATTGTGAGTCATCGGCAGGTGGACGGTATGGAAAGCCTTGGTAGTGGGTGACGTCACCCGAGGAGTGAGTATAGATGGAAAGAGAAGACGTCTAAGGGCTTGTAAAGGCTCTTCAACATGTAGAAGCCAGGTAGAAGAAAAAGACCCCACGAGGGCAAGATTCCGGATACAGTGCCTGGCACACGCTGTGTGCTCAGTAAATTGTTTATTGACCGTATAAGTGAACTCAGATTCCAATGAACTAGAACCTTCCACTTTGAACATACATCACAGCACTCGAACATCCCAC
The DNA here is from genome assembly GCF_018350155.1 of Leopardus geoffroyi. Lineage (NCBI taxonomy): Eukaryota > Metazoa > Chordata > Mammalia > Carnivora > Felidae > Leopardus > Leopardus geoffroyi. The sequence continues at coordinate 9,569,053 of NC_059326.1, read as the reverse complement.
CTGTCAATCATTTCTCCCTGTCTCTCTTTCTCATCCTGCCTCTCCTTCTCTTTTCTTCTGCCTTCCTGCCCTCTTCTGTCACCATCAGGGGCACCCAGGCATCCCTAGCATACTTGAGCATTGCTTACCTGCCTACAGCTCTGGGCGAAACTGGTTGATGATCCTGCGAACTAGTCAATGCATATCCTTCTTTTTGTCTCCTCAGTTTGTTTCAAAATGTGCTAGTGACACTCGTTCCTATGGAAGCTCGCCCGCATCGTGAACTATTTCTTAAGTCAGTTAATGCTATTTTGACTTCTATTCCTACCCTCTTACAACCTGGTGTCATCTGTGATTTAATTAGGAAGTTCTCAGTTACATCACTGGGGTAAAGATAGAGATGTTCAGCACCGGCTCCAGCTCTGACAAGAGTGAGATCATGCAGGATACTTCCGGGTTGAGGCTGAGTCATCGATAAGCCACATTTTGGGTGATATTATTCAGCTCTCGGTACCTGCCCCTTAGAAATAAGTCTTTCTTTTCTTTTCTTTTCTTTTCTTTCTTTCTTTCTTTCTTTCTTTCTTTCTTTCTTTCTTTCTTTCCTTCCTCCCTCCCTCCCTCCCTCCCTCCCTCCTTTCTTTCTTTCTTTCTTTCTTTCTTTCTTTCTTTCTTTCTTTCTTTCTTTCTTTCTTTCTTTCTTAGTAGTTATTTATTTTTCAGAGAGAGAGGGAGAGAGAGCGAGGAGGGGAGGGGCAGAGAGAGGGGGACAGAGGATCCGAAGTGGGCTCTGTGCTGACAGTAGAGAGCCCGATGCGGGGTTGGAACTCACGAACTATGAGATCATGGCCTGAGCTGGCGTTGCACGCTTAACTGACTGAGCCACCTAGGCACCCCTCTCTTCTTTCTTTCTCTCTCGGTGATGAAAAGTCACCGGCAGTGGAATCTGAGGTCATACTCCAGCACGGAGAGATTATATCTCTCGCTCATTCCTTATCTGCATGGCCTATCTATTTATCAAAGAAAATTAAATCGGTCTGCCAAGATTTGATCTTCAAATACCATTGAGGTGAGTGCAAATTGATTGTGTGCTGTTGCGGGACTCATTTTCTACTTGTGGAAAGGACTTGTGCCATGGCGTGCTTGGGAGCTGTGTAGGATAGGGCAAGCAAAATCAGAGAGATCTAACGAGACTTGAGGCCATGCTTTGCACCAGGTAGAGTGCCAGGTGCTTTGCGAGGATTTGCTTGCTTATTATTCACAACAGCTCAGGGAGGTTGGTATGATAATTCTTGTTTTCCACATAAGGAAACTGAGGCCCAGGAGGCAGAGTATCTTGTACAAAGCCATACAGCTGGTTGGTGGCAGCGGTGGAACGTGAACTCCAGTCATTCCTGTGGACCCCCGGCAGTTATAAATGGGTGATAACCTTGGACAATAGTGCATTCTGGGAAAGACTTTTAAACTCCTCAGGCTTCAAATGTTACCTGGGTACAAATGACTGCAAACTTTGTAACTCTGCCTTCTGAGATCCGGTTCCCATCTCCACCCCCCTCCTGGACACTTCCACCTGGAAACGATGCCAAGAACTATAGCTCAGCACGGAAACTCGAACAATCATCATCCCTTGGGGACCCAGGGCCCCTCCCCCTCTCATCACTGTCCTGTGTTTCTCAGGTAGCACCACATTTTTTCAGCTTTCTCAAGATCTGAGTTATGTGAAGCCCCTCCCTGGAGATTCTGGCTCTAAAATAGTTTTTGCCTCATTTGCCATTTTCTGTCTCCACCACCCTTTTTAGCCTTTGTTGCCTCGGGCTTAGATTATTGCAACAGCGAAATACCCCTTTTATTAGCTGTCACAGCTTAGACACTACCTACTCAAGGCAGTTCCTTAAAAGTCAATTTTGGGGGCGCCTGTCGGTTGAGCGTCCGACTTCAGCTCAGGTCATGATCTCACAGTCGGTGAGTTCGAGCCCCGCGTCGGGCTCTGTGCTGACAGCTCGGAGCCTGGAGCCTGCTTCACATTCTGTGTCTCCCTCTCTCTCTGCCCCTCCCCCATTCATGCTCTGTCTCTCTCCGGATCAAAAATGAACATTAAAAAAAATTTTTTTTTAGAAAAAGTCAATTTCGTCCACATATTGAAATTACCTGGGAATGTAAAAAGTACTAAGAACTATCTAGAGTTTGGGGTCTCACCTTTCCAGCATTACAGCGGCCTCATCAGGATTATTTGTATCTCTGAGACCAGCGATGTTGTCCTAAGGCTCTGAGGATCGGATGTAGTCTCCAGGAAGGGTAACTCTAGCCCTACTCCTGTCTAAACTTTGGCCCGACACACACAGCAGAGAAGAAGGCACAGGACAATTTGTGACAAGAAGCCCAGGTGGGCTGGTGGACGCCAACTTGTAACCAGGACTATGGAGCAGTCGTCGTCCCACAATATTCCACATCAGCCAGAGAAAATCTGTGTTTGGGTTAAAGTTCTTCCCTGACCGTCCCCACTGATGGCTGTCTTCCCCTCTGGACTCCCGGGGGACCTCTACACAAGTCATTTGTACCACCTTAGGACACCTCTTTTGTTGTTATTTTCATGCGTTTACAACACCCACGCTATGAGCTCCTTTAGGACGAGGCTTACACTTTGTCTTTTGTCTGGGGTGTTTCCAGGCCTAATCCTTCTAATGGTTCAGCATCTTTGGGAGCCTGCCGGGGAAACTGTGGAGTGGGCCTGGGGTAAAGATAAGGTAGCATCTCGCAACTTGCATGCAACACCTGCATATAGTCACGGCCTTCTGATACAAGTATACACCTAGGAAGAATTATTGTCAACAAAGCAAAACCTGACTCTGTTCAAGCTTCTGGCTCTAACTACCAATTTACGGGAAGGAAGGAGATAGGGGAACATGTTAAATGATACCACAGGAATGCAACTCGCAAGATCCAGACTGTGGGAAACCCTGTGGGACACAACGACCCAGTTTCTTCGACAAATCAATTGCAAGGAAAAGCAACAATGTGGAGGGCCACCCTACATATTAAAAGAGACTTAAACATGATAATCACCCATTGAAATATATGTTTTATTTGCTTCCTTATTCAAACAAACTATAAAAAAATATTTCAGACAATTAGAGAAATTTGACTTGGTTAGGGAATTATCATTCCAGGTATGCTAATGATGTTGTGGTTCTGTTTTTTGAAAGGGTCTTCATTTTTATGGGGAGCCTGGATGGCTCAGTTAGTTAAGTGTCCAACTTTGGCTCAGATCATGATCTCATGGCTCGTGAGTTTGAGCCCTGCATTAGGCTCTGTGCTGACAGCCCTGAGCCTTCTTTGGATTCTCTGTCTCCCTCTGTCTCTGCCCCTCTCCTCTGTGCTCTCTCACTCTCAAAAAGAAAGAAAGAAAGAAAGAAAGAAAGAAAGAAAGAAAGGAAGAAAGAATAATAATAAAATAAATAAACTCTTTTTTTTTAAAGAAAGGGTCTTTATCTTTTAGAGATGCATACTGAAATATTTTAGAGAAAAATGATACTAGATGTTTGCTTTGGGATAACAGTATGTGTGGAGGGGAGTGGATGGAGTAGAGGCTAAGACTCACCAAGGACTGTCAGCCATGGAAGCTGGATAGGTGCAGAGAAGGTCCTTGTCGAATCTCTTTTTTGCTTATGTTTAAAATGTTCATAATAGGGGCGCCTGGGTGGCGCAGTCAGTTAAGCGTCGGACTTCAGCCAGGTCACGATCTCGCGGTCCGTGAGTTCGAGCCCCGCGTCGGGCTCTGGGCTGATGGCTCAGAGCCTGGAGCCTGTTTCCGATTCTGTGTCTCCCTCTCTCTCTGCCCCTCCCCCGTTCATGTTCTGTCTCTCTCTGTCCCAAAAATAAATAAACGTTGAAAAAAAAAATTTAAAATGTTCATAATAAAAAGGTGGGGGGGGGGGGGGGACTAGAAGAAGGGAAAATCACTGGCCAGCCAAACATAACCCATGACAGACAGAGAAGGGTTTACCATGGATCCGCTGAAGTTCAAGCATCAGGACCTCTCACTACATAGGCCTCTTCCAAGAGAATGTTGTCTTCATGATCTTTCTTACAAAGTGCTCCCCAAATCGTAAAAGTTTCAGGCATCGCAAAAGTTAGACCTACCCCTAATGGCAGGCAGCCGGCTGACTCTCATTTTAGGCATTTCGTAAGTGCTCACCAATATGCTTTTTAAAAACCCTTAATGAAGATTTTCAAACGTACACAAAGTAGGCACAACATATAATGAAGCTCATGTTCCCTCCCCCAGTTCAAGTTATGAATGTTGTACTATATTTGCTTCATATTTTCCTATCTCTCTCCTCCTCCTCCTCCTTTTTTACCCTTGAATGGTTCTGTATGTTTCTTCATTTTCTTTCATAACCACAATAGCATTATCACATCCAGCAAAATTAACGATAATTCTTCCACATTATCTAAGACACAGCCAATTTCCCCAGTTGTCTCAGAATGACTGGATCTTCAGCAAAGATCTCTAATCAATGTCAGAGAGAGGACATCAGAGCCGTTCATGAACTGTGTGCCTTTTTGTGTTGAATGTTACAAAGTCACATTTTCCCCACCATCGCAGGTGGCACGGTATGGAAATATTGACCGAGCCTGACCTTTTTTGTAAAATCTGGTTGTGCTTTTGTACAGTCAAAATCATTGCATTTAACGATGGCCACTGAGGGTGAGTAGACAAGATATCAGCATGTTAGCTAGAAGAGCTTATTTAAAATATGAATAAAACAACCTCTGTATTTGCAATGTGCTCCTTGTTTCTACAGATAATAGCCAGCATTCTGCCTTTAGCCGTGACCTTTATTTTTTCCCCTTGCCGCTCTGTAATTGTTTCGTGTGTGCTTTGCATCCTATCGTTATGGACCACACCGTGTCTCGCCAAATTCGTACTTTGAAGTCCTGAACCCAAACACGACTCGAGGGGGAGATGGGGCCTTGGAGGTAATTAAGGACATAGGGATGGAGACCTAATTTGATAGGACAAGTGTCCTTATGAAAAGCAGAAGAAATATTAGCCATCCTCACTCCTTTCCCCTTCCCCTGCACAGGGGAAAGGCCATGGGAGAACACAGGGGGAAGGCAGCCAGCTACAAGCCAACAAGTGAGCTCTCACTGGACCCCAGCCCTTCCGGCACCTTGATCTTGGACTTCTCGGCCTCCAGAACTGTGAGAAAATAAATGTCTATTGTGTAAGACTCCCAGTCTATGGTTTGTTTTTTTTTTTTAATTTTTATTTTTTAACCTTTACTTATTTTTGAGACAGAGAGAGACAGAGCATGAACGGGGGAGGGTCAGAGAGAGGGAGACACAGAATCCAAAACAGGCTCCAGGCTCTGAGCCGTCAGCACAGAGCCCGACGCGGGGCTCGAACTCACAGACCGTGAGATCATGACCCGAGCCGAAGTCGGCTGCTTAACCGACTGAGCCACCCAGGCGCCCCCAGTCTATGTTTTTTTTGATACGGTAGCCTGATAAGACCAATGTACTATGTAGACTATACTATGTAGAATAGAATGCATGACATACAGTGTGCTAAGCATAGTTCATTTTAATAGTTTACCAGGCATAACAAGGTTAAGGACCAATAAATTGCAGGCGGGTGCATGAGTGCACACCCCCACCCCCCACACGTCCTCAGATAAAGGGCAATGAGGAAGAGGGAGGGGAAATACTCATCAGATTTGGAATGAGTGGGTCTTCAGGGACCTTATTAAGAACACGGCTTCTGTGGCACACACAGATAAAATACACCCTGGGAATTAGCTGGAAGTGAATTGACTTGTACTTGGACACTTTAGGAGGTCGTATTAGAAGGGGAGGAACACGTAGGGTCAATGTCAATTTTGGGTGGTATGTGCCTGTTTTAAGGGGAGTGAATAAATGCATAGGGAGCAATACATGAGAGATACTAGATGTGGAAAGAATGTTGTGAAATCATCTGGTCCGATGGTTGAAGGTGGGAATGAACGCTGTGAAGAAGACAGTCACTGAGTTCAGAGTAGAGAAGGGGGCTGTTCCCCAGGATGGGTGCAATCCTGGTCCTTCAGAGAAAGGGGTAAGGGAAGGTCATGATTTTCAAGGTGGATGAAATTCACGTGACAATGGTAGTGGTTGTGGGGAGCACTCATATGACTTTAATCATTTCCAAAGATGAGTTCAGTGAAGAAGTGGCTGGAATGTAGGAGGAGGTGACTGTGTGCGCTGAGAGTTGGAATTAAAGAGGGGAAGAGTCTTCCTGACTTCTTTGACTAGGACGACAAATTTACGCTCCAAACGGGGAACAACGGGCGTAACCCTGGCGAGTTGGGAAAAAGGCACCTGCCACGGAGCCTCTGTTTTCTGGTTGGAGATTTAAGGGTTCTCCAACTGTTTGCAGCGTGGAGGGACAATCGTCCTCTCCCTTTCAGAAGCCACGGAGGAAATGTGCGCTTCTCAGGGCTGCTGTGGGAGCAGTGAGCCAGCTCCCCTTTGAAACGGAAGAAGCAGGAGAGACCCTTGCCCTTGGACAACACTAGTGATTCTGGCAGCTGAGGCTGAGTTTGATTCTCTTCTTTGGGATACAGGATCTGAGAGAGAAGCGTTAGTGTATGGGCTCCTAGAACAAAGGAATTCTCTCTCCCCAGCTGGTGCCAGCAAAAGAACTTCCTAAAGAGTGTGGCAAAATACTTGCCCCAGAGCCCGGAAGTTTGGACATTAACAGCATATTAAGCAATCCTTAATTTCTTGAACCGTTCTTTTAAAAAATCTCCTGAGTTTAGAATCGATTCCCCCTGTTTACAAATTAGACTTCCGAAAAGCGTGGAGGAAGAATTTTTGCTACTGCTACTCAAGAAGTTCACATGTGACTGTCAAGAATTTTGAAGGGACCAAGATCTTACACTACAACACACTTAAAAGTTAGCCTGCTACAGTTTCACCAGTAGCCACTGGTGAAGACAAGAGTCTGCTGGGTCAGAGAAGGACAGTTTGTTACTCACGGCCAGACCGGTAGACAGACTATCAGCCTTGTTCTTTATACTGATTCCCCAAACCTCAACTTCCAGAGAACAATGCAAAGAGGGCTGGATTATACCTGCATGTGCAGTGGGTTGCATTTCAGGAGAGAAATCCTGAGGTTAAGAAGCCCGAATCTTTTTTATTTTTATTTATTTATTTAAAAAAAAAATTTTTTTTTCCAACGTTTATTTATTTCTGGGACAGAGAGAGACAGAGCATGAACGGGGGAAGGGCAGAGAGAGAGGGAGACACAGAATCGGAAACAGGCTCCAGGCTCTGAGCCATCAGCCCAGAGCCCGACGCGGGGCTCGAACTCACGGACCGCGAGACGGTGACCTGGCTGAAGTCGGACGCTTAACCGACTGCGCCACCCAGGCGCCCCCCCAACCTTTTTTAAAGGGCAGTAAGCCTTTGTGCCCTTTGCTTCGGAGGTAGACATTATCTCTATCTTCCAAGGATACAAGCAAGCCTGCGTTTTGCTCCAGAAGGAGACACTGTCTCTTTTCCTCAAGGCTGGTCATTACATAAACGTCCCGCAAAAGAAAGTCCAGAATAAGGGGTGGTTAGTTTTCCTACACAAGATGTGCAGAAATTTGAAAAACCTATGGAGGGTGGTAGCCGTACAGCAATAGACTCTTTTTTAAAAATGTTTATTTTTGAGAGAAAGAGAGTGGGGGAGGGGCAGAGAGAGAGGGAGAGAGAGAACCCTGAGCAGGCTCCGTGCCGTAAGCGCAGAGCGCGACGTGGGGCTCGGACTCATGAACCGTGAAATCATGACTTGAGCCGAGATCAAGAGTTGGACGCTTAAATGAGCCACCCAGGCACCCTGAAGAGTTTTCTTAGTATCTTGTCATTAGTGATGTCCTTGGGCCAGAGAAACTTCTTAAACGCTGTGGGGGGTCGCTCTACACCACTGCCTCTGCTTTAATTGTTTCTAACCTTGGTATCACAATTCCCTGTGGCTTAAAAATCTTTTTTCATGCCTCTGTCCAGATAACTACCTGCCAGCACCTCTTCCCCACCCACCGGACTCAGTGCTGTCTTTCTCTCTACTCCCAGGCTTTTAGATTCTGGCCATCCTGGGTTTCACCTCATTGGCTTTTGCCTACGAGATCTGTACAAAGAAGACAAAAGAACTCCACTCCTGAAAGGTATGGCCATTTTCTCATCGCATAAAGCTAGGAGGAATCTGAAAAGCTCTCTAATCCTACCTGCTCATTTCACAGATGTTAGGGGGTGGGGGTCTGTGGTCAAATGAACACAGGAAATACTAAGTTAAAAAAGTCTAACAGGTGCAACTACTTTGGAGAACTGTTTGGCAGTTTTCATAAAGTTAAATGTGTCTGCCCTCTGGCCTAACAATTCCTCTCTTAAGGATTTACCCAAGAAAAATGAAAACGTATGGCCCCAAACATTCTTGCACAAGAATGTTCATCCCTGCCCTATTCATGACGGTCAAAACTTGGAGACAACCCAAATGTCCATTGAAAGGAGAATGGACCAACAAGTCACGAATGAACGAACTATTGATACCCACAACAGCATTGATGAAACTCAAAAATCTCATACTGAGCAAAAGAAGTCAGATCCTACCCCCCAAAATCTATGCAACATGATTTGGGGTTTGTTTTGTTTTTTTGGATGTCTAAGAAGTATACGGACTTTAGTGATGAGAAAGAAGTCAGATACTGGCTGTTGCTGAACAGGGACAGGGGATTTACCGAAATGGGGACATTTTCTGGGGTGATGGAAATGTTTTATATCGTGCTTTGGCTGGTGGAAGATTTAAATATTCAATTCTCAAAATTCATTGAACTGAACACTTAACGGTCTGTGCATATGTTAATTATACCTCAATTAAATCTTTTAAAAAGTGAGACATGTTTCTTTACTAAGGGACTTTGAAGTAAAACGTATTTCTTTACTAAGGGCTTGTTAATCAAGCAAATATACATTGTACATCTTTAAGAAGGAGATACAGTATACAGAGTGTTTCTTAAACATATTTGAACACCAGTCACTTTTTTTAAATAAAAATCTTC